>NW_028270164.1:33214725-34464725 GCF_037043375.1 Chiloscyllium plagiosum | reverse complement strand
GCCTGCCACCAGAATAAAACTGGGCAGGTTGTAATCCCATTATCTGATCCAATGTTGCATATTATATATCAGGTTGAAGATAAACATTTCAATCTGTTTATGCAGCAATGATTGTTTTTAACAAGGTGTCAACAAAAGCAATCATCATTTTTCATTTTCCCAATAAGGTATAAGTTAATACATTTTCATCATCTTTATGAGATGAAGTTTCTTCCAATATATTTAGTTTGTGAACTACATTCATTGAGTTAGTGAGTTGGACTATATTATTTGTTGATTCATGGGAAGCTAATTAATGATTTATTAATGTTTCTGTATTTATTCTGCATTCCTTGTTCATCATGCTTATTTAAACATTGATACAGAAAATTGATTTTGTAAATGTTTTCATGGGTTGATGCTTTTATGCACTGCTACTGTTATCTGAAGGAACTTCTAGAATTGAAAATGAATGCCTTGTTTAACTCTGAATTAGTAAACAATACTTTTGATGCTAAAATAAGTGATTGTCAGGGTGGCATTATCTGAACATCTGAAGTGTGTGCAAATTTGAGAGCTTTCCCTGATTCAAGAGTGGAATAACTCAATTCACACACATTCTCTTTGCAGTACTCCAAAGGGCCTGAAGGAGGAATTGTATCAACTTTTTCTGATGATCTTCACAGTTATTTTGGCAAAACTCTAACAATGGTACATAAAAACCTATTAATTACATTTAGATACAATTCCATCTCTCCACAGTTTAGCACATTTATTCATCCATTTCAAGAGAAAGGCTATAAGATGCATTAAAATTGCAGCAGAGAAAAGTCTTTCAAATGTGATTTGAAGATTCAATGTTAACTGTCTATATGGAAAACATTGGAATATGATTGATAATAATAATATGCTCATGTGAATCATTTGCTTTATCTTGTTATATTTTGCTTTTTATTGGGTTTTATGAACCTAAATTGGACTCAACAGTTAGAATTTCAGATCATGGATGACAACATGAAATAACACTGCAAACCAATATTATAATTTCCCCTACAGTGACTGAACTTCCAGCATATATTTTTAGGAACATATTATAACTGACTCATACCTGTCAAAATGTAATGACATTTATCCCACAACTAGAGCTTGAGTTCACTACTGCATTCTATATCAAAGAATTGTACAGTAAACAAGGAGGGCATTAGGTCCATCGGCTCCCAAAAGAGCTAGTCCCATTCCCGAGTCCTATCTCCATAGCCCTCGATATTCATCATTTTCAAATATGTATTCCGGTGTATTTTGAAACTTCCTATGGAATCTGCTTCTATCACTCTCCCAGACAGCATATTCCAAATCCTAACAACTTTCTCAGTAAAGAAGCTTCTCCTCATCTCACTTTTAGCTCCCTTGCTGAAATCATGAAAGTGTGATCCCTAGTTACTGGCATACCAACAACTGGAACCAAAATATCCTTCTTTACCTTGTCAAGATTGTTCATAATTTTGTAAACCTCAATCAGGTCACTGCTAATCTTCTCTGTTCCATGAACAATAAACCCAATTTCTCTAATCTTTCTTTATATCTCAAATTCCTCATTCTTGGTATCATTCTACAGCGACTTGAGATCCCTCTGCTCCTGCACTTCCCTCAAAATTGTATCATTGAGATATTCTATATTTGTTACTTTCTTAGCTCCCGTAAAAATACTCTCAGTTTTTCAAGTCTTTTCAGATATCTATAGGTTCCCATCAGTGGCACTGTCATGGAGAAACTATTATATATTTTCAGTAACTTTAAAATTTCTATGATCAAACACATAAAACACCAATAGTATAAAACATACTCAGCAGGAGTAAATATACCCAATCATTCTTTTTCTCCTCAAACACATTACTCATTTATTCATAATAATTTATATTTGTTGTGCATTTTTGTCCTTTCCACTAATTTATATTTCGCTAAATTCCTTCACAAATCTCCTTACTGTTTGCTGGATTCTCTATGTTTCAAACATAACTAGGGCACTTAACCCTTTGAACCTGCTCTGTCATTCGATAAGACCATGGCTGCTCTGAACTTAACCTCAACTATACATTCCTACATACCTCCTTGGTAACCTTTCATTGCTTTGGTAATCAAAAATCTATCCACATTTGCTTTAAAAATATTCAAATGATTTGCATTCACTGACTTTTCAGGAAGGTCATTCCAGAGTCACAATCCTTTGAGAGATGGGAAATGTTTTCTCATCTCTATTTTAATTGGGTAACCACTTATTTTTAAACTATGACCTCTAGTTCTAGATTTTCCCATAAGAGGCAACATCCTTTCTACATTCACCCACTCAAGTTCTCTCAAGATCTTGTATGTTTCAATTTTTCTATATTTAATTAATGACTTTTCAAAATTCCAGAGGATACAGGCCTAGTCTGTGTACTCTATCCTCATCAGGCAATCCACTCAATCCAGGTATTAGTTAGTAAACTGTTTCTGAACTGCTTCCAATGCATTAACATTCTTCAATGTATATGGTGATCAGTTCTGTGCACAATATTTTAGATTTAAGTCTCCACAATGCCCTGTATAATTGAAGCATAACCTCCCTACTCTTACATTCACTTCCCCACACAATAAAGCATAACATTCTATTAGCTTTCCTGATTACTTACTGTACATGCACACTAACATGTGATTAATCTCTTCGGACATCAAAATCTCTTTGCATCTCTGCTTGATTTGATTTGATGCATTTCTGCACTGCAATCTTGCACCCTCATCTCTCACATTTTCCCTCAAAGTTTATGTATGTATTCCTGTCTCCACAAACAAATCATCCATTTTGACAAAAATGACAAATCGAGACAACAATGACTTCCAAAGTGCAACAACATTTTAACTATTCTTCAAAAATCTATCAAATTCGTTGCACAATGCTTGTCTTTAACAAGTTCCCACTGTCTATCTTTGACTAATGCCTAGTTTTCCAAGTACTCAATAATTTTACATTGTTGTCTTCAAAATGGATGTCATTAACAAACCTTTTCAAGATGCATTTATTCCTGTCTTGAGAAAAACAGATTCTTCTCAAAAGAACCAACATGGCAGTCTTGTCACCTTAATTATTTGAAAGAAAATATGTTCTTTGACACTGGTTAGTTTTGAAAATAATTAACATTGCTGCTGCAGTTAAACAAATCCAGTTACTATTTCACTTTTTGGCAGTTATAAGTGACTCAGTCTTAAAAATTAATCTTTTAAATGATGGGAGCTACAACTATTTGTAAAAACACAAAAGCTTTAAACGAAAGGAAAAATTTTACCATTTGATACAACTGTCAAGTGTTTACAGAGATAAACAATATGTTGAAGATTAACTTTTCAGTGTAGAGTTTTATGTACACAGTTAACACTCCTGAAATGTTATTTTGTAAATATGTTTAAAAATCGACTTCACACACTGCACACACTTGAATGTGAATTTACAAAATAAAATAGAGAAGATCACAAAACTTCAAACACATGCAGTCCAATATTATTCTTTACAAGATTTGGTGGATCTTTGTTTCAAGAGATAATTAATATCTTTAAAACACCAAACTGTAAATAATCCATCAAAATGGCAGGTAAGAATATATAGAAGTGAGTCACTCTTCACTTAGACATCACCTAAAGTGGTGGCTGTGATTCTAACTCAGAAGATTGTTGATTCAAGTGCAACTCTGGAGACTTGAGTACAAAAATCAGAAGCTTTTTTAAAAAAATTCTTTCATAGGTGTGGACATTACATGTTGGGCCAGCAATTATTGCCATCCCCAGTTGCCTTGATGGTGATTATGAGTTGCATTTTTTTCACTCAATGACTGTTTCTCTGTTAGATGTGCTGTATTTCAGATGCAGTGTTAAGCCAAGTACCTTCCCATCATAGGTAAGCATTAAAGATCCCACCATATTATTCTGGAAAAGGCAGAGCAAATGTCTTTAGTCTTCTAGCCAATAGTTCCCCTTTATTTCAACATCACACACACCTTACATTATCTGCTGCTGAAATCCTAAACTACGACTTTGCTAACTTCTCGACTTCACTGTTCTCATGCATTGTGGCCAGTCTCCCACACACACCCTCCCAAAGACTTGAAATCCTCTCAAACAGCTGTCATTGTCTTTGGTGTGCCAAGTCCCAATCACCCATTGTTTCTAAAGTTGCTGATGTCTGTAGGCTCCTAGTTAAAAATAAAGCATACATTTTCACATGCCTATCCTTGTTTTTGAGCACCCCTTGTCCTCAACCCTCACTCTTGTTTTATAAGGTAAAGGTGCTGAGGGCTCGTGCTGAAGTCTGTATTAAGATCCATCGAATCGGATGAGGTCATAAGGACTTGGGTAGAGAAAGGCTATGCAATTCACTGCCACATTTTCCATGTTAACAGAGCACTTTAAATGTACTTCACCAGTGATAATGCATTGACAAATCCCACTGCCATGTGAAGAACACCATGCAAGTCTTTCTTTTTATTACACAATTAGCAGCATTCTAACATTTGTTTTGTGGTCATTTAGAAAGGTTTATTGTTGTATTTCTAGTTTATAACTGTTACTCTTAACACATCAACCAGATGGACAGATCCTTCCACTATTGAATTTCTAAAATAGAGTCCTATTTTTGATAAAGTATACAGCATGTGGAGAAGATGGATTACTGCTTAAAGAGGTATAAAGTGCCTAATGCAAAGGCATAATGTTAAAATTAATGGGAGCAGAAGAGGCTAAAGTTAGAATGAATTAATCATTGCCCATTATAGCAATTAATAATTAATTAAGAATTACTCAATTAATTGCAGGTCAAATTATGTTTACCATGCAATGCTTCAAAACTGAATTTGTAATATGTTTTAAACTAGAAAATACAATTTTATTACAAGCAAAATATAGAGTTTATTAGTTATATCCCAACTCCAAATACACCTAGGAGCACACAGACACATTGATTATCCATTGCTTAACAACATGGAATAATTTCACTTCTGTGACTGTTTAAATTTGTGACCGCCCCCCCCCCCCCTCCAAGGAATAATGAACTTAATGCTAATATCTATTCTCTCATTTTCCAAATGTAATTTCAGCTCGGAGATGTAACTGAATCATAATGTGCTATCTATCTGGTTTTTGCAGCAGTTTTCAGTTGCAGTTTCCTGTCCATGATACAAAAAAATTAGAATTAGAATTCCTTTAGTGTGAAAATAGGCCTTATAGCCCAACAAGTCCACACTGACCTACCAAAGAGTAACCCACCCAAACTCATTCCCCTACCCTATATTTACCCTGACTAATGCACCTGGCCTACATATCGCTGAACACAATGGGCAATTTAGCATGGCCAATTCACCTAACTTGCATATCTTTGGATTGTGGGAGGAAACTGGAGCACCCAGAGGAAACTCGCGCAGACACGGGGAGAATTTACAAACTTCACACAAACAGTCACCTGACGCTGGAATCAAACTCGGATCCCTGGTATTGTGAGGCAGCAATGCCAACCACTGAGCCACCATGCCATCCTATTACAAATTAAATTGCAAGTCATACTTCAATTACAGAGATACATACAAAACCCTGGCAAGGTCTGTGATTATTTATTTGGACTCTATTCTGAATCAAATCAATAATTCAATAATGTATTACTAAGTTTACTAAACTGCTAAAAGACAACGAAAGGCTGTTTTATATTATTGTTATAGATTGTATCCCTTTCGTTGAATGTTAGAATCAGGAATTAAAGTGTTAAGTACAAGTTTAAGGTAGGTGGTGGAGTGTTGGTAATCTCAGTAAACTAATAATCCAAAGATCCAGACAAATGCTTTGGGGTCAAAAACAAAAGTTGCTGGAAAAGCTCAGCAAGTCTGTCAGCCTGTATGGAGAGAAATCAGAGTTAGTGTTTCGGGTCCAGTGACGTTTCCTCAGAACTCAGAGTTAACTCAGAGAAATATTAACTGTGATTTCTCTCACAGATGCTGCCAGATCTACTGAGCTTTTCCAGCAATTCCTGTTTTTGTTTCTGATTTCCAACAGTTATTTCAGTTTTTAATGCTTTGGGGACAAGGATTCAAATCCCACCAATGGAAAATCATGAAATTTGAATTCAACAAAAGCTGGAATTACAAAGAAATCCTAGTTTAATGACAGCCATTGATGTAAAAGCCATTTGGTTTTTATTAATGCCTTTGAGGGAAGGCAATATGTCACTCTTATGTGGACTGGCCTGTATGAGATTCCAGACCCATTGAAGGGCTTTTGCCCGAAACGTCGATTTCGCTGCTCGTTGGATGCTGCCTGAATTGCTGTGCTCTTCCAGCACCACTGATCCAGAATCTGGTTTCCAGCATCTGCAGTTATTGTTTTTACCCCATTATTTTTTTACCCCATTGCAATGTGGTTGACCCTTAACTTCCCTCTGAAATGAATCTAGCAAGCTAGTCAGTTCCAGTGGTAATTCGGGATGCTAGCCTAGTGAGTGCTGCCCATATCCCATGAAGAAATTTTTAACAAATGTTTCAGTTGGGAACACTCACAACTGCTTCCGCAAAGCATTTACTGAGTAATACAATCAGTTGGAAGTGATCAGGTCCAATCTGAACTGGGATCTCTCCAGGTGGAAGCAGACTGCAGAACTAAACAGAATTCTTAGTTGAAATCAAAAAATGCTGGAAATCACAATGGGTCAGGCAACGTCTGTGGAGAGAGAGCAAGCTAATGTTTCGAGTCTAGCTGACTCTTCATCAGAATTCTTAAACTTGATGGTATTATTATTCAACATTGCAGAACTCAAATCAACATTTGTTGAAAGTACATGTCTGTTAGAAAATCAAGAATATTTTCAACTGGGTTTATTTCTCAAGTTGAAAAACTCACCCAGAATAGTTCCAGTATGAGTAGGATTAGAGAAATGGATGTATGGATCGAAAGATGGGTATGTGAGGCACTGACCCCAGTACAGGGGAAAGTCAGGGCTGTACTGTTAGAACAATCTATAGATAAGCTGTGGTAGGCAGAGTGTTCTCGCCACATAGCTAGGGATGTAGAGCAAATTTTAAAGTAAACAGTGGAAGCAAATGGTCAAATTTGGTAAGTGTTTGGTAACACAAAGAGCAGGGACAAGAAAAGAAGCAAGTTTGTAATATGGGAAATGATAAACAGACCTTAACAGGAAGAGGTAGAAAACATAAATCAAAGATGCAATCAATAAAGAAGGCTAGAAGCTACGAAAAAATATGAAAAAAAAACAAAGTAAAGGCTCTGAATCTGAATGCACATAACATTCAAAACAAAACAAATAAACTAAATAAGTAACTAAGTACAGTCTGACAGACTTTACAGAGACCTGGCTACAAGATGACATAGAATTGGATGAAACCATGGGAAGGCCACATGATATTTGGGAAAGACAGTAATCTCAAAACTTGTGAGGGGGTGGCGGCTGGGGTCATGGCTTTTTGATTAATGATGTTAATACTACAATGTTTGGGTAAAGTTGAGAAATTATAAAGGGAAGCAGTCACTTGTGACGGTGGTGAACAGGTCCTTAGCAGCAACCAGAGGTAAAATGGAGGTATAAAGAAAGAAAAATAGGAGCTCAGCATAAATGTATAATCATTGGAGATTTTCAACTACAAATAGAGTGGAAAAATCAAATAGACCAAATTTGACTAACTCAGAAGTTTATTGAATATTTTGGGGATAGTTTCTTAGAGCAGTTTGTTTTAAGAATGGTCTATACTAGAGATGGTAAATTTAATTAATAATGTCATAGTGAACATGCCACAAGTTAGTATCAACAATAACATGATTAAATTGTACGCTCAACTTGAAGGGGAGAAGAGAGTACTGGTCTCCTTATTTAAGGAAGGGTGTAAATATATTGAAGGCAGTTCAGAAAAGGTTTGTTAGGCTAATATCAGGAATGGGTGAGTTGTGTTATGAGAAAAGGTTGGTTAGGCTAGGTTTGGATCCGTTGGAGTTTAAAAGAGTAATCAGTAACTTGTTTGAAAAGTGTAAGATCCTAGGGGATCGTGACAGAGTACATGACAAGGAATGGTTCCTCTTGTGGGAGAATCGAGAACCAGGAGTCACTGTTTAAAAGTAAGGGATCACTCAATTAGGATGAAAATGAGAATTTTTCCCAGAATATCATGAGTCTTTTGAATTATTTTCCTCAAAAGACAGAAGCATATTTTTGACTATTTTTAAGGTGGAGGTAGATATATTCTTGATATTGAGGGATGAAAGCTTATCGGGGGTGATTGGGAATGTGGAGCATCCAGAACAGTCATAATCTTATTAAAAGGCAGATTAAGCTCAACTAGTGAAGTGGCCTCCTCCTATTTCTATTTCATATATGTTTTAATAATTTCATAGATATATACCCTCAAAAAACCTCAGATTTACCAAGAATAATATGGAATGTTTGGTATGGAGTTGAAACCTTTCTCATGAAGCCCACTGATCCTTTCAGTTAACATTTAGGTTGGACATATTTAACTTTTTTACATTGGAATCATTCCAAGCTGCAAGTGCAGACATTGGTATTACATACAGTCCAGCAGCACAAAGATGTATAAAGAGTGGAACTGATAAGAGCATCATATTGTGTAAAATTGCTAATGCTCTTATAATCACAGTATGAAATAAGACTGTTGACTTCTACATATTATTTGGCTTTCAAGTACATGGAGAGCATTTGCAGGAAACCACATTACTGGAAGAACATCTTTCAATGATGCTGCCTCCTAATGGTTTGCTACTTAAATTACAATGACCTAAGAATGCAAGAACAGGAGCAGGTCATTCAGAGACTCTCTGTATGTTCTACCAATTCATTTTGGCCATGGTTTATTTGTGACTTTACTTCATCAGCTTTCCCTGATTCTTCAACCTTAAATATATTAGCACAACTCCTCTCAACAATAATTTGGAGATGCCAGTGTTGGACTTGGGTGTACAAAGTTAAAAATCACACAACACCAGGTTATAGTCTAATAGATTTAATATTTTTGTGTTCACATCTCTGCAACATTTGTAATTCACTGTGATATCTGTAGGTGGCACCCTAATAGGATTTCCTTTGCCAAACATACTTTTTAATTGAATTTAAGTTTCACTATTTACCTATGGGACTTCTCTGTGGAACATTCACCCATTTATGATATTTTTCAACTAAAAGCAAATTTCACTCTTTGCCATTCCCTGTTAAAAACCTTGCTGTGAGTTTGCCTGCAGAATCATGCTATCACCACTGGGTGCTAGTGTGGAACAAAGATTCCCCAGCTTTGAAGATAATGTTTTAGAATTATGTTTTTATTACGATTTGGTGACTTTTAAAATGCAGTACATATTAAAAACCTACTACAAAAAAAAATGTTTAGAGAAAGATTTATAAAAGTTACCAGAAATGAGAGGTAATAACAGTCAGGAAAGATTGAACAAACAAAGGGATGGGAGGGACTGTTTTTAGCTTTCAAATGATTATTGTTTTTGATACACCTCACTTGGGTATCATCAGAAATCAAGCCTTGCTAATCCTGGAGTCATCACAAAGTTAATCAAAATATGCCAAGTCTCCAGTGTAGCTGTTAGAAGGACCCAGGTTAACAGAATACTTGGACCAGGTATGAAGTAGTACTCTGGTGTCATGAATTTAAATTCCATTACGGCATCTTTATGTGATGAACAGGTACCAAAGACAAGCACATATTATTTTTCTAAACTAGATTTGACAGAAGGTATCTGCATAAATGGTTATCCAATCACAGTTAAACAAGATACCACAGCTGGTATCATGATTATCTAAGCTTATTTCCCATGGTTAGTGGGGAAGAACAAATTTCTATCTGATTTAAAGCTGTCTGCAGACAATGCTGCTTCTTTTTCACTTAAAAAGATGTGGCATGTCATACTGACATTCAAACATCAGACATATGAGGGGAAAGAATCAATAATCAACAATATTGCACACCAGATACTTGGCAATTGAAAGAACAGGAGATGGGGCAAGATTGCCTTATTAATAAGAAATTAAATTAAATTGATAGCAAGAAGTGACCTAGAGTCAGAAGACAAAGAATTTGTATGGGTAAAGTCAAGGAACTGCAAAAAATGAAAGACTTTGATGGGAGTTATGTCGAGGCATCCTAGTAGTAGTCAGGATTTGGAGCAGAAAATAAATCAGGAGATAGAAAAGGCATGTAAGGAGAGCACTATTATAATAATCATAACGGATTTCAAAATGTAGATGGATTGGTGAATCTAGTTGTTAGTGGATCTTAAGGAAAGGAATTTGTGGAATGCCTATGAGATGGATTTTCAGAGCAGCTTGTGGCAGACCCCACTAGGGAACAAGCAATTCTGGATATGGTGATGTGTAATAAGGCAGATTTGATTGGGGAGCTGAAGGTGAAAGAATCCCCAGGAGCAGTGACCATAATATGATAGAATTCGCCCTGCAGTTTGAAAAGCAGAAGCTTGAATCAGATGTAACAGTTTTAAAATTGAGTAAATGTAACTACAAAGACATGATGGAGGAGTTGGCCAGAGTTGATTGGAAGGGGAGCCTAACAGGGAAGACTGTGGAGCAGCAATAGAGGAGGTAATACAGGAGGCACAGCAGAAAGGCAACTGCGGTTGAGAAGGAAAGTCAGGGACAGCATTAAAGCAAAAGAAAGAGCATACCATGCGGTGAAGATTAGTGAGAATCCAGAGGACCAGGAAACCTGTAAAAACCAACAGAGGATAACTAAAAAAAAAGCGATAAGGGGGTGAAGAAGTTGAAATATGAAAGCAAGTTAGTAATATAAAAGAAGATTGTAAGATTTTTTTTTAAATATGTAAAAGGTAAGAGAGGGGGGCAAAAGTGGACATTGTACCACTAGAAGATGAGATTGGAGAAATAGTAATGAGAAACAACAAAATGGCAGAGGGACTGAATAGTGTTTTTCATCAGTCTTTACAGTGGAAGAGACCAGAAACATATCAGAACTCCAAGAGAGTCAGGAGACAGGGGTGAGTATAATGGCTATCATTAAGGAAGATTTGTTGTGGAAACTGAAAAGTCTGAAGCTGGATAAATCACCCAGACCAGATGGATTACACCCCAGAGTTCAGAAGGATGGAGCTAATGAGATTGTATGGTGATCTTTCAGGAATCAATGAAGTCAGGGAGGGTCTCAGAGTATTGGAAGATGGCTAATACAACATCCCTGTTTAAGAAAGGAGAGAAGCAGAAGATGGAAAATTATAGGCTGGTTAGCCTGACCTCAGTTATTGTCAAGATATTAAAGTCCTTTTTAAGGATGAGTTTGTAAAGTACTTGGAAGTGCATACTAAAATAGGGCTAAGTCAGCACAGCTTCACCAAGGGGAAGTTGTACCTGACAAATCTGTTAAAATTGTTTGAGGAGGTAATAAGCAAGTTAGACCAAAGAGAGCTAGTGGATCTGATCTATTTGGATTTCCAGACGACTTTGACAAGGTGCTGCATAGGAGGCTGCAAAATAAGGTAAGAATCCATTGTGTTAGGGACAAGGTACTGGCATGGGATAGAGAATTGACTGACTGGCAAAAAGCAGAGAGTAAGAATAAAGGTATCTTTTTCAGGATGACGAGTGGAGTTTGACTGTTAGTGTTGGGACCACAACAATTCACATTATACACGAAGATCTGAATGAAAGAACTGAGGCCATTCTTCTGAGGAATGGTCGTGGAACCTGAAATGTTAACTCTGATTCCTCTTCACAGATGTTGCCAGACCTGCTGAGCTTTTCCAGCAACCTCTGTTTTATATCTGAGGCTATTCTTGCCCAGTTTGCAGATTACACAAAGGTGGATGGAAGGATAAGAAGTGTTAAGGATGCCGGAAGGCTGCAGACGGACTTGGACTGGCAAAAACAGTGGGCAAAGGAATGGCTGAGGGAATACAAGGTGGAAAAGTGTGGGGTTATGCACTTTGGTAGGGAGAATAGATCATAAATTATTTTCTAAATGGAGAAAAATTTTGGAAATCTGAAACACAAAGGAACAGAGAAGTACCAGTTCAGGATTCTCTTTAGATTAACATGCAGGTTCAATTGGCAGTTAGAAAGGCAAATACAATGACAACATTCATTTCAAGAGGACTAGAATGCAAAAGCATAGACGTACCGCTGAGGTTGTACCAAGCTTTGGTCAGACCGCATTCAGAATATCATGAGCAGGCTGGGCCCCATATCTAAAGGAAGATGTGTTGACCTTGGAGCGGACCCAAAGGAGGTTTACAGCAACGATCCCTGGAGATGAAGGGCTTGTCATATGAGGAGTGGTTGAGGACTCTGGGTCTGCATTCAATAGAATTTATAAAGATGAGGAATCTGATTCAAACTCACAGAATATTGACAGGCCTGAATAGTGTACATGAAGGAGGTGTTTGCAGCAGCAGCAGAGACAATGACCTGAGGGCCGAGTCTCAGATTGAAGGGATGACCCTTTAGAACTGAGATGAGAAGGAATGTCTTCAACCAGAGGGTGGCGAATATGTGGAACTCATCACCGCAAAAGGTTATGAAGACCAACTCATTGAGTATATTTAAGACAGAGATAGATAGGTTCTTGATTAGTAAGGGGGTCAAGGGTTTTGGGAGAAGGCAGCAGAATGAAGTTGAGAAACATCAGCTACAATCGAATGGTGGAGCAGATTTAATAGGCTGAATGGCCTAATTCTGCTCCTCTATCTTATAGTTTTATAGTTTTATGGCAATATATCCAATATTTTACAGGACTAGATGGCATCATGTGTCACATGTATGACACATGTGATAACACGCTGAAGTTACCCTGATCCTTGATATGAGATTACATCATGTCTTGAAACGTTTACAAGCAACAGACATTATGCTGAATGACAAATGTGATTTTGTTCAAGTATTTCATTGCATTTTCAATCACATTATCAGCAAAGTAAGATCCGAGCTGATCCTCTGAAAAACAAAATGATCACAGACTTCCTGACTCCAACATCAGTGTGCAATCTGCAACAGCTTCTGACTGTAGTGAATTGGCTACCTCACCTCACCTCTGTGACAGAACCCTTGAGAAATCTCCAAAGGAAATCGTAAACTTGGTCTTGGGATCTACAGCAATAGGTGGCTTTTCAAAAAATTAAGGGTATGCTGACTGACCCCCATTGTTGTCTTAGGTCATTGCAATCTATCATATTCCACTTTTTATATCAGTAATGTCTCAGTCATAGGCTAGGGGAAGTTCTTTCTCAAGAACAGCCGGAAGGATATCAAAAACATTTTAAAAACTCTGTTGGAGTGAAAGGCAAGGCTGGTAAGATTAGGGAATAAGGATAAATAAAGATATTATAGTTCTCGTCAATAACAAAAAAACCCTCATATATTAGATATAGAAACTGGGATCAACTGAATCTCTTGAAGAGTATAAAGAATGTGGGGGCATTCTTAAGAAGTAAACTCAGGAAGGAAAAGAGGGGATATGAGATAGCCTTGGCAGATTAGGTTAAAGGTAATCCAGAAAGATTCTACAAGTACATTAAGAGCAAGAGAGCAACTGTAGAGAGTAGGATCCCTCAAAGACAATGAGGCCATCTTTGTGTTGAACTTCAAGAGACGAAAAAAATATGAAATGAATATTTTGTGTCAGTTTCTAGTTGAGAAAGAAATGGAGTTTAGAGAACTCGGAAATAAATATTGATATTTTGAAAACAGTTTGAAGTGTTGGAGGTCTTAGAGAACATAAAGACGGATAAATTACCACGACCTGATCAAGTGTCTCCCAGGACTTTATGGGAAGTTAGGGAGGAAATTGAAGGGCCCCTAGTTGTATCATCTATAAACATGATTGGAGTGCTATTGTTTAAGACAAGCTGTAAGGAAAAGCCTACAAACTACCAATCTGTGAGTCTCACTTTGGTGGTGGGCACTTTGTTGGAAGTATTTCTGAAGGTTAAAATTTACATGTGTCTGGAGAAACAAGGACTGAGTAGGGATAGTCAGCATGGTTTTGTATATGGAAGAGCATATCTCACAAACTTGATTGAGTTTTTTAATGAAGTAACCAAACTGATTAATGAGGGCAGAGCAGTAGACATTGTTTACTTGGACTTCAGTAAAGCCTTTGATAATGTTCTGCTTGGTAGACTAATTAGATCACATGAAATTCTGGTGAGCTTGCCAGTTGGATACAAAATTGGTTTTATGATAGGAAACAGAGGGTATGGGTGGAGGATTGTTTATGAACTGGAAGCCTGTGATCAGGGATATTCTATAGCAATCCATACTGGATCTACTTTTGTTTGTCATTTATATAAATGATTTAGTTGAGAATATAGGAGGCATGTTTAGTAAGTTTACAGATGACACAAAATTAATGGTATAGTGGACAGTAAAGAAAGTTATTTAAGATTATAAAGAGACCTTGATCAGTTGGGTCAATGGGCTGAGGAGTGGCAGATGGAATATAATTTAGATAAATGTGAGATATTGCAATTTGGAAATACAAACAAGGACAAGACATATACAATTAATGGTAGGGCCCTGGGTGGTGTTGTAGAACAGAGAGATCTAGGGGTTCAGGTCTGTAATTCTTTGATATTTGCATCACAGTTTAGACTGTGGTTAAGCAGGTATTTAGCACGTTTGTGTTCATTGCTCAGATCTTTGAGTATAGGTGATGGAATGTCATATTGAATTTGTACAAGATGTTGGTGAAGCCGCTTCTGGAATATAATGTCCAGTTCTGGTCTCCCTGTGAAAGGAAGGATATTATAAAACTGGAGAGAATTCAGAAAAGGTTTACCAAGATGTTGCCAGGAATAGAGGGTTTGAGTCTATTCCAAAATGAGATTGGAACAGTGGGGAGTTTTTTCACTGGAGCATAGGAGATTGAGGGATGACCTTATTGAAGTTCATAAAATTATGAGGGGCATGGAGAAGGTGAATGATAAAGGTCATTTCCCTAGGGTGGGGGAGTTCAAAACAAGGGGGCATATTTTTAAGAGGCAAAAGATTTAAAAAGGACATGAAGGACAACATTTTTCCACAGTAGGTAGTTCATGTGTGGAATGAACTGCCAGAAAAAACGATGGATGCAAGTACAGTTACAAGGTTTAAAAGACATTTGGATAAGTTCATAAATAGGATAGGTTTGGGGGGATATTGGTTAATCACATGCAGCTGGGACTAGTTGAGTTTGGGAATATGATCGGCATGTGCTGGTTGGAGGGGTCTGTTTCTATGCTATGTGACTTTATGACTCTATGAGATATATATAGTTTAAGATCATTATTGCATATGGAAACCTGATATTATGTAATTGAAGAAAAAGGGCTTTAATAGTTACATGGCTTTATGAAAATGTTTCTCCCTACATTCCGGATCTCAAAGTCATGACTGAGTCTGATCATAAGTCTTTAGTCTCCTTGATGGATGTTAAAGAATGAGCAAAATTGCCTCTTCCTGAACAATGTTTTCACTTCAGACTTCTGGAACTCCCATACAAGAGTCAATAAGTCCATCAGATAATGGAAGATGCTCTTCCCAGAGTCAGGATTGATGTAATCAGATGTGATGACAATATATTTGGGGCAAAAATACTTCCTCAGACTTAGGCAAGGGTATTATTCTGACCACTCTCAAGAAACAAACTTAACCTCATCATGGACGAACTAAAGAAGGATTCTGAGTGCATTATTGTGCACACATATTAAACCCGAGAATAGCCTGGAGCTCACACCATGCATGAGGACTTACTTTAAATGCAAGCAACGCTTCTCAGATGATTTGTCACCATACGAGGTAACATTTTCAATGAGCCTCTAGATGAAGTAAAGGTGATATGGCCCACTTTCTCTTTATGTGTTTATGTTTCTTAGGTTGGTGGTGTCATTTCCTATGGTGATGTTATTTCCTGTTCTTTTTCTCAGGGGGTGGCAAACCTACATCCAGAACCTCAACCTGAGCTACAAATCTTCTCAAAACTCACTAATGCTTCTCAGTTGCAGAGAATTGACTGTTTTGTCACAATTGACAGTTGATTTCTCATCCGTTGTGAAACGACAGTCTTCAGTAGTTTCACCAAGGGCACTTCAGCAAATTAAGTGCAGTGTAAGAGTTTCCAAGGCTGTTTGGAGATCTGAATATAGTTAGACAGCCTTATCATTAGTTGTAACACATCTGCCATGCACAGTAATGAACAGTGGGAGACTGTCCTTCCTATTGAGTTTCATGGCAGACCTTGGACCTGTTTGGCACAAACCTATTCAATTGTGAATATCATTCTTACCTTATCATGGTCGATTACTATTCAAGTTGTAAGAGCTCTATGCGAGACCTATACTACTCATAGTATCTCGTATGTTGTTGTTTTGTGCAGTGGCCCTCATTTGCTAATGCGCTTGCAATGACATTGGACTTTTAACATTTCAAAGTTTACCTATACACCCTCAGTCTAATGGAGAAGCAGGATGAGCAGTTCAGACACTGGAAACTCTTATGGAAGAAAAATCAATCTTTTCTGCTGCTTTGTTAATTTACTGGTCCACTCCGCTCTCCTCAGAGCTGTCGCTGTCTGAATTGCTGATGGGCTACAGATTAAAAACACAGCTTTCTACATTTGCCAAAAAACTTGATTAAAAGAGATAAAAGTAGGGTGATTCAGATTGCTTCTCAAAAAGAATGCCTATCCCAGAGTATGAAGATGCAGAGTCACAATGAACTGGTACACTGAACCATTGCCTACATTGTGAAATGGAATGCTGATCTGGTTCAGATTCCTTCAGATGAAGGGTACTGTCAGACAGCAACTGAATGGGCCAACTGTCTAAACTATTTAAACATAACTGAAGGTCCCATCTGTTCCAAATGTTGTCACCTCATCTCATTGCACCAGCCTTTCCAGTTATCATCCTTACAAAAGGAGCCATATTCTCAACTAGAGAAAAGTCAGACACCACCCATGGTGTACTGTAAAACACCAATACTTCTGATGGATCCTGAGTTTTGTAGCACTCAATCAAGGTATTTGTCAGGCCACCAGATCAATTGAATCCCTGATGTTAGAAAAGACAGCAGTGAGCAAGCGAAATCATGAACTTGACCACAAGTGTTTCTATAATTGCCATAGGTATCCCTACAGTGCAGAAAGTATCGAGTCTGCATTGACCCTCCAAGAAACATCCCACATTTATCATGGTTAATCCACCTAGCCTACACATTCCTGGACATTACAGAGCAATTTAGCATGACTTATCCGCCTAACCTGCATCTTTGGACTGTGTGAGGAAACCAGAGCACCCAGAGGAAGCCCACATAGACATTGGGAGAACGTGCAACCTCCACTGGTATAGTTACTCAGGCTGAAATCAAACCCAGGTCCCTGGTGCTTTAAGGCAGCAGCACTAACCACTATGCCATCGTGCCATACCTGAACATGAATTTCCCTGTTCTATTTATTGAGGTAGATGAACGAAGGGAGGAGCAGGAAAATAAGGACAAAATGTACCATAAGCTTCATAGGATGAAGTAATCTAGGTAGCTAATTTGAGAATGTACATAAATCTAAATCAATAGTTATGACTAGGGGAGAAAAGCTCAGGTAAAAGCAAATTACTGCGGATGCTGGAATCTGAAATCAAAAGAGAAAATGCTCTTTTCTCTCCTTACAGATGCTGCCAGACCTGCTGAGATTTTCCGAGCAAAGCTCAGGGATGGGTTTGTTATGAAAGAGTTTCAGAATCCTGAAGCAACTTTGAGATAATATCAAGAAGGTGTACACAATTGAGCATATATACCCCAGTGCAAGTGGAGTTAGACCATTCAAGGAATAGTGAGAGACTTGAGAGCACATGGAAGTGAGCACACAAAGAAAATAGTTTAATGCTGAATAATGTAGCCATGAACCATAGCAGTATGATTAAGATACATAGCAGTACTTAGTATTAATGGACAATATATAGTGTTCCATTGAAGTCTAATCTTGAAGACCATCCTTGACTTTACTTTCCCTCCACCAATCTGCCTTGAATCCATCTCTCAGTGTGACATCAAACTACATTTAAAAAGAAGCAATAGATGCTGGCCTTGCCAGTGACACCTATAACCTGGAACTTAATTTTTAAGATGTGAAAATGTGTTACCATGGAGTAGTTATGTAATTGGAGCTAGTCCTAGATTTGAAGCTATTAACCAGATTGTGAATCAGTTCTGGTTAAACCATAGAAATGACCAGGAGTAAGGATAGCTCAGAGGCTCATGAATGGAGTTTATGGTGGATACCAAAGACAATAGCTTCAACTTTCCAAATATTTAGCAAGAAGAAATCTCCACTCATTTAGCACCATATGTTGGAGAAGCAGTATAATCAGTAAAAATGCATACTGACAAATTCAGAATAATTGTTTTTACTGTAAATTGGTAAAAATGAGGAACTTGCAACAACTGGAATTATTAAGTTGTATATAACATATGCATTTAAGCAAAAACAAGATAAGTGCATTTCAGGAAAAAAAACGAATTGAAGCATGTGTTGATTAGGTGAGATAAAGTAAGTGATTAGGAGGAAGTTCCTGAGGAGCACACACACTGACATAAATTGGTTAGATTGAATGAGTAGCTTTTGTGCTGTGAATGCAATACAAAAAAAAATTCAATAATTTCTGCTTTCTGGGCTTCACCATTTCATTTGTCCACCTTTTTTACTGTATTACATTTAACAGCTACAACTCTAAATATTAAGTTATATTAGACTGGTTCTATCTTTTGATTTTCTTTCAGTCTTCATGCGACAAGCAACTAAGAACATCAACAAGAGATGGCACACTGGTGAGAGTTCAGTGACAGATGATGTGAAGGATAATCAAGAACAACTTCTAGATGACAGGATGGCTTGAAATAATGTAATCCAGGATTGCTATAATAAAGTCCATGAAAAACTCACTGAAGTTCTTCTAGCAAATTGAAACAGAACACATGCCTGACTGTATGTGACCTTCATTTACATGACCCAATACTCGACAAATTCAGCCTGTGGTCTGACTTAATCAAAAATTTGTATAGTTTATGGAGTATAGCATTAATTAGTGCAGATAGACAAAGAAACAATAAAAACTTTGCTGCACTATTTGTAATTTCCAACACAGTACTTTCCACTTTTTCTTTCAGTGATCTATTTCCTACTCATCTGCGTGACTTGAGTGTCCTATTTTCAGAATTAAGAGTGAACTGATTGTTCCTGCTCAGTAAACTGTCCTGGACTCTCAATGGCAAATTCCTCATTAGACTTTGGTATCAGGGAGAACTAGATCCCAGCTACTGCTCTCCATGTCTACCAGTACCCCATGGGACTCTGGGTACTTCAGGAAATCTCTTTATTGATAGCCAGCAGCACATGGGTATGCTTCTGACTGGTATTATCCAAGGAGTTGGTGCCTGCTGTTTCACTGCATTCGTCGAACCACAGAATATTGTTGTGAAGCATAAAATGGACTACCTAGTTCAATAGATTATTACACTTTCAAATTGATCTAAACTACAAATTATAATTTCTGGTTAGCCACAGAAGGTATGGGTTGCTGGATATCACCCCTTCTAATAGGATATTTCTCAATGTCTATTTCTGATAGCTCTTTCTACCAAGGCAGCAGATAGTGACTGGACATCATTCTAAAAGGTTTCACAATTATAAATGGTGGATTCCCTGACAATACTCACACAATGAGCTGTTCATGTGTGCTCAATGCTTTACAAATTGAGGAACCAAAAATTCCTCAGCCAAAGGTATATTTTGCCAGATCCTCTAATTCTCAATCACAATCTCCTCATGTTCCCATGTTCTACCATCTTGACAGCTAAGATGGGATTCTCCATCTGGGTCAGGTCTCAATGTCAGAATCAAATGTAAGACCTCCTGAATTGAATGGGTAGATTTCTGGTGAAAACAGAGGGTAGCTTCCACAGGTCCCTTAATTACCTCAACTGAATATCTGCCACTGACATTGTCTTCTTGTAAATGACTTGGGTACAACAATGGGCTGGCAAACTGGCCTGACAGCCTGTGGTGTTCAACTCTTGACCTGCCTGCCTCTTCTCCTGACCTCATTGGATATTGAACATTCTGCCCCTATTGCACACTGTGATGTTGTTTAGTGACTTTGGGCACAGTTGCATATGCAGCTCTATGCAATTCAATCAGACCTGGTGTCAGCAAGATCTCTCCTTTAAGAATTAAGAGCAAAGGTGGATGAATGAGTCAACCATGTATCACATGTATATGACTGAGCTAAAGCAATATTGGTTGAACACTGAAAACTCATTATGGTGTCTGAACATCTTTTCCATATTTCATTGAATGATATTTAAAATAATGCTGCACTTAAATAACATTGAGTCACTTCTGTTCTGAAAATTTACATGAAGAAAATTTATGTAAAAGTATTAGTACAGATATTTATTATCACTGCATTTCATTGCCCTAACTCTTTGGTACATCATCTTTTCAATACATTAGTAACACAAATTACTTTGATGCAATTCAAAACAGCATTAAAATTATAAATGTTGATTTTGTAGTGATCTATTAAGTGGAACTCCAAATACAGTTGTATAATTTTTTTGCTGAGGAATCCCTAAAATGTAATACTGATGCTTTATTCTTGTGCAAGAGGCATTTTGAATGCAGAGCTCAAGAATACAGATTCACAATACAATTAAGACCTGTCTCAGACACCTTCACATTTGCTCAGTTCTGCTGAGGAAAAAGCTCTCAGTTTGTAGCACTGCAATCCTGCTTTAATATTTGGTCCTAATTATGGATAGGTTGAAATAAATCTTAATGCTGTCTGCAATTTGCTTATGAAAATTGAGATGCAAATTCCACATGGCGTGTAATTATCCCTGGAACACTTCCTAATTAATATATTCATTGGGAGAGACAGGGCTGTCACTACAGTTTTAATCATCACCATGTCTGTAATGAAAAAAAAAATCAGGTGCAGCCCAAGCATAGATACAGATATAAACAGACTCCACAATCATAAGGAAAGTACCATTGTGCTATGCAAATAACCTCTACATTCATATACCCAAGGGATTATGGGGGCCATGATGCATAACCATAACAAGGTATTGCAGTATGAGAAAGAATAATGAAGTTTATCTTCAAAAATCAAAAGGGAGCTGATTTTCTGCAATCTCAAAAGGTGGAAATTAGAGTAAATGCACAACTGGCAGTGACTGGAAACAACTTATGGAAATTGAATTTGTTTTGTTCACGTCTGAGGTTTTATTTTAAAGTTCTTACTGTGCCTCACTGTCTGAAAATGGAAGAGGTATTTTTTTTTGAGGAACATTAAAAAATTTCAAACTTTTTTTGTAGCCTATGCATTGAAGGTTTGCAGATTTAACAATGTAACTGATGTTTTATATTTTCTGTCATCGTATCATAGTGAGTGACATCACTCGACGCAACTGACATATTCATATGAGATAGCTCAATATATATAGCTTTCAGAGTGCTGCTCCTTCATCAGGTGGTTCGGAATGCTAGTGCTTCCAAACAAACCTGTTGGACTAAAACCTGGTGTTATGTGATTTTTAACTTTTTAACTTTGTACACTCCAGTCCAACACCTGCACCTGTTCTTGATTTTGTCTGATGCCATGCTAAATGGTAGACCTAGAGATTGATTTTTTCTGTATTGTCTGTGATCTCTTTATGTCCAGTATGTATAATACATTACGAACTTTGAAAATTAATACGTGAAGTAGCATTTAATTGACTAACCAGCAATTTTGACATAAATAAGGTAAAAGTGAGAGTTGCAGCATTGTTATGGAGTTGATTGAGTGACAGAAAACAAGGTAGAAGTAAATATTTGGCCTTTGATATAGCATGAGTTTCCCGGAGGTTCACACTGGGACCACTGGCAAAACATATGAATGACTTAGATTTGGTTATGCAGTGCACAGTTTCAAAATTTGCAGAGGACATAAAACTTAGAAGTATTGAGAACTTTGGGAAGGTTAGTGATAGATTCCAAGGGGACGCAGGCAGAATAATAGAATGGGAAGAGATCCGAGGGTCGAAATTTACCTCTGAAGATTGATGAAAAGAAATACAAAAAAAAGGGACATAGTTCCACATCCGGTGCAGGAACATAGACACCTGGGAAGATATTTTTGCATCAATCATTAAAAAGTAATAAGGCAGTTTTGAGAAAGTTGTTTAAAAAGTAGAACTATAGAGTACTAGCAAAGTCATTATGACAAATGTTTATAAACTCTGATTTGGCCTTAATGGGAAAATTGAGTGGAACTTTTAATGCCATCCTGAAGTTTTAGAAAGACCTGAGGGTAATGTTAATCAAGCTAGATGTCTAAATTCAGATTCTTGACAGTGAGTTATAGTTTTGGTATCAAGTTTCAGAAGCTTTCATGTAGGTTGGTTTTCCTGACATCAGAAAGGATTTATTTTCCATTCATTAACATGTCATGAATAGTTACTAACATCCCTGCCCATTGGAATTTAATTCATAGTCAAAACCTTGTTGAAAATTGTGGAATATATGAGGAATGTAATTGCTGGGATGGGTATCTTCCTTGCAAGAACTTATTTCATCAGTAGGAGAAAGTGAGGACTGCAGATGCTGGAGATCAGAGCTGAAACTGTGTTGCTGGAACCTGCTGTGCTTTTCCAGCAACACATTTTCAGCTCTTATTTCACCAGTAGGCTGGTTCTTTCATAACCAAGGTATTGTTTCACTTAATCATTTAAAGCATTTAAAGTATAAAAGATGCAGACTGCCCAGATCATGAAAATTCTTGAAAAATCACTTTCATTACTGCTCCTGCGAGGCTTTTGTTTTTGTTGTTGTTGTATTCTGGTTCAGGTGTAGGAGATCCAGATGACCCAGTCTGCTCACTTAAGGCACACTGACTGACACCAGCAAAGCTAACCAAGGCATACCTGAGAACTTAAATACAAAGGGGATACAATACAAAATGGGTTTAACAGAAAAGTTACAGATCAAGGTAGACGGATATATTATGGCTTTAAGAGGTATATTTGTCTTGTTTTCTTTTAAGCAGAGTAAGGCAGAGTAACCAAGCTGTCTAGTGAAAACTCATAAAGTAAACAGCTTGTGAGCCCTTGTTTTTTTTAAAGTTGCCAGTAGACGCAGCCTGAATGGATGTGGTCAAACTCCCACAGGACAAGGAATTTTAGTTTTAGCTTTCAGCAGTTGTTGCTGGGGTCTCAGCAGGGTTTGAAAGCTGCAGTACATTTCTCCTTGCTACACACTCTAGAGTTTTCTCTTGGTGTCTTCCTGCTGCTGGAGTTGCATGTGAGACACTATTTTTCTGAACTTAGCTTTTGTCAAGGGTGTGTTTATGGGATGTCACGATATTGGAATGGTTACTTTTTAGAAGTAAAATCACCTATTATTCTGTTAATTTTTTGAGTAGAGTTACATTACTCCAAATTCTTCTTTCTTTGTTGAATTTTAATTGTAGTATAATAATAAAGTGTGTTTTGCTTCAAATATATTAGTTTGACTAATAGAATTGCATCTGGACACAATGCCTTGCACTTATCTTTAAAATAGAAAATAGGTTAAGGTCTAGGCAATCTCCTTAATATATTTTGAGGGGTATGGTCTAGTCAGGTACTAAACAAAAAGGGCATATTTGTTTAGTGTGCTCGAAGAAATCCTGGGGTGGGCAACTTGGAGGCAGAGTTCAAAATGACATTATATGACACAGTGATATGATTTTGAACTGTACACTGATGCTCTGTCTGCCACTGTCATGCTGTGATACTTACGTTAGCTTCTATACCATATTGATGAGTCGAGTTACATTGAATGAAGAATGAAATGAACTTGTAATACAGCATCTGGTATCACAGGCAATTATAATTCTGAACTCAAGATAAGCAGTTTGGATGTACATTGCATTCTTCCCTCAGCATGTCATGCTATCAGAGAACAGAGCTCAGTAAATTGGAGACTGAGAACCTTATATTATTTTGTCATATTCTGTTATATGCTGATGACATCTTGAGAATGTCCCTTAAAGGTATTATGAGATTTTTAGGAACATGTAGATCTTACTGGAACTTTGTACAATAGCTGTACCTTTAACACTTGAATTTACATGTCGGTACTGCAATGTCATTGTGCCACAGTACAGAATTACAATTAATTTTATCCCTTGAGATTATCCTTTTTTTAGGTTTTACCAAGGAGTGCGACTTGTTGAGGTAGGTACATAACTTTTAGAATACGTGGTGATAACGCATTGGCATAAGCCCCCGCATCATTTTTCACTTCTACGATGTATCGACTTCTCTTTGAGGGTCATATGATGTCAATGTTATAGTGTGGTGAGTGAAGTTAATAATAAGAAATCTTCCAAAAATTGCTTTTTGATTTGTTGGCTGTTCACTTCATTCATATGTTTGCATGCATCTGGAGGATTTTCCATGCTGACAGAGTTGGTTACCAAGACTTTTCTTCGCAAGGCCTGGTTTGACTTTTGAACTGGAGTTACATTGAGTGTGTGCCTTTTGGTGGTATGTGAGTAACATTTGCAGATGTGAAAAAGCACCAGACAACTTCGTGATGGTAGCAATTTTGTGGTGCACATCCATAACACTGAATTGATGTTAGCCTGCCACAATAGCTTCATGTTGGTATCCATCTCCAGCAAGGTGTCAATGCTATGACCCTTTACCTTGCCTAGAAAACATTTATGGAAAACTTTGACAAGAGTAGCTCATTTGATTAGCTTCTCCGTGAGTTCTTCTTCTGAGACATCACACTCATACCCTTGGCTGTATCATGCGATGACAAAGTCATCGATAGACACTTGGAATTTCTGACTGTGCAATATGAATTGGAGTCTATTAATGTAGAAGATGATTCAGGCATTGAGCTTGTCTCAAGTACTCAACAAATTTTCTCTGGATCTTTTTTATCATCCTTTGAAAGACTGAATGTATTTATTTGGTGAAGCCCCTCATTGCCAATGACAAGTAATATTTTAAAATATCTCCTCTTGGGATAATCTTGGACTTGATCTGTGATGTAAATCAGCAAATTTGGCTTAAAAAGCTCTAAGTTGGTGGGGAGGTCACTCAATGTCCAACCTACAGTCAACTGTTTGCCATGTTGAAATTCTGCTGCTTTATGTTTTATTGAAGTAAAATGGAAGGCTTAGTTGTTGCTTTTTGTTACTTGTTTTTTTCTTTTCTGTCCTTTTATTTTTCCTTTTTTTGCTTATATTTTACTTTATTTTCGTACATGTAGTCTCTTTTAAGAAGCTTTGCTGAATGTGTCTTTAAGACACTTAAAAATCTGTAATGGTTGATTTCAACCACTAGAGGGAAATCACACTAAAAAGGAGTGATGACATCACAGCAGCTCTTGCACCAATTTGAAGGAGACAAAATGGTGGAATCAATAGATTACTGCGTCAAGGTAAGTGTCCATAGGGTAGAAAATCACTTTTAAAATTCTTAAAATGCTGTTTACTTGAATAGAAGGAACTATAGTTAACTCAGAATTACAACATCTAGGGTTGAGCCTGTAAGTGGCAAGTAAAATTTGTGCCACGCAAATGCCAAGCAATGACGATCTCCAACAACAAAAGAACTAACCGTCACCCTTTGACATTCAATGGCATTACTCTCACTATCAACTTTGACCAGAAACTGAACTGGATTTGTCATGTAAACACAGTGGCTACAAGAGGAGGCCAGACGCTAATAATACTGCAGTGAGGATCTCACCTCCTGACTCCCAAAGCCTGTCCATTATCTAAAAGGTAGAATTCAGAAGTGTAATAGAATACTCCCCACTTTCCTGGATTGGGCAACTCCAACAATATTCAAGAACTGTGACATCATTCAGGACAAAACGGTCCATTTGATGGGCATCACATCCATAAACATCCATTCTGTCTATCACTGACACATAGTAGCAGAAGTATGTACTATTTACAAGATGTACTACAGAAATTCATCAAAAGTCTTTAAACAGTATCTTCCAAACCCACAATCACTACCATCCAGAACAATATGATGTGAGGAATGTTAGTTCATAAATGATCCTATTGAATGGCATAGCAAGCTAGAGAGGTAAAACAGCCTACTCCTGTTCCTATTTCCTCTGCTTTTATGTTTCAATGAGTGCAGCAGAACTATGGGTGCAACAACACCTGTATATTTCCCCCCCAGCCACTCACCACCCTGACTTCAATGTGGTTGAGTCAAAACCCATAAGACCATAAGAAATATTAATAGGAGTAGGCCATTTGACCCCTCGATTCTGCTCTGCCATTCAACGGGATCATAGCTGATCTGACACTCCTCATGTCCGTTTTCATGCTCTTGCCCTGCAACTCTTGATTCCCCTACTGATCACAAATCTGCATCAGTATTAAATATGCACAAGGACTTTGCCCCCATAGCTCTCTGTGGCAAGGAGTTCCAAAGACTCATAACCCTTTGAAAGAAGAAATTTCTCCTTATCTCAGTCTTAAATTGGCACCGCTCGGTTCTGAGAATATGCCCTCTGGTCCGAAAATCTCACATAAGAGGAAACATCCTTTCAGCATTAACTCTGCTGACTCCTTAAGAATCCTAAGATTTAATGCGATTGCTTTCATTCTTCTAAATTCCAATGGAAAAAGTCCTGGAATTCCTTCCCTAACAGCATTGTAAGTCTACTACTGTATATGGACTGCAGCTATTCAAGAAGGCAGCTCACCACCGCCTTCTCAAGGGCAACTAGGGAATGCAATAAACTGCTCATCCGGCCAGTAATATGGATCTCCAGAAAGTGATCATTTGATCCAATGTGTGTGCACCAGTTCTATTACTAGTGTCAATCTCCTGTCTTAGGTTCTTGCACACCATTTCTATCCAATATCCTTTGGAATGCTTCAACTGAACCTGCCTGTACCATATTTCCAGGTAATGTATTCCATATCCTAACTGTTCACTGTGTGAAAACGTGTTTTCTCACATCACCTTTCCTTTGTTTGCAAATGTATGCCCATTCTTTCTGTTTCTCCTTTACATGTGGGAACAGCTTGTTCCTATCTACTCCATCCAGCCCATTTGAAAACCTTTATCAAATCTCCTCTCATTCTTCTCTCCACGGAGATCAGTCCCAACTTTTTCAATTTATTCTCATAACTGAAGTTTCTTATTCCTGGAAATATTCTTTTGAATTACTTCTGCTTTCTCTCTAATTCATTCACATCTTTCCTATAATGCGGTGCATACAACTGCATGCAATAGTTCTCCTAAGATCTAACAAGTGTCTTATAAAAGTTTTACATCATCTCCTTGTTCTTGTACTCTGTGTAACCTATTAATAAAGCTAAGCATAATCTCTGCTTTATTATCTGCTCTCTCCAATGGTCTTGTCACATTCAATAATCTGTGCACATGTACCTCCCTCTACTCCTGCATTTCCTTTAGAAATAGTGACCCCTATTTTATGTTGTCTTTCAATGTTCTTCTGATCAACATTCAGTACCTCACACTTCTCTGCATTGAATTTCATCTCGCGCCTATCTACCCACTCCTCCAGCTTGTCAATGCCCTTTTGGAGTTCCACACCGTCCTCCTCATAGTGTACAATTCTTCCATGTTTAGTGTCATCTGCAAACTTTGAAATTGTGCCCTGCGCACCAATACCCAGATCATGAATATATATCAAAAGAAACAAGTATCCCAATAATGATCCCTGCCTACTCCACTACAAACCTTTTTCAAGCTCAAAAAATATCCATTGACATTACTGTCTGTTTCCTATCACTCAACCAATTGTGTATAAATGTCTCTACTTTCTCTTTAATACCATGACTTTCCTTACATGTCTGCCATGTGGCACTGTATCAAACTCCTTATGGAAAGCCATGTATACCACATCGACAGTGTCGCCTTCATCGACCCTGCTATCTAATCAAACATCTCCAAAATGTTAGGTAAACACAAGTTTCGCTGTAAATCCATGCTGACTCATCCAAATCTATCCACTTTTTTCTCTGTGACTACTAATTCTATCCTGAATAATTGTTTCTAGAAATTTCCTGACCACAGAAGTTTGACTAATTAGCCTAAAATGAACATTGACAATCAAACAAATTTGTTGTAAGAAGCCTTTAGCTACAGCCTTTGCTGTTAAACTAATACAACATTTTTTTACTGGTTCACTTTAACTTTTATGTTGGGAAGCTAGTTGAAACTTCTTTTTTAAAGCCTTTGTAAAAAATACTTGGAGGGCTTCTATCTTGAAAATAGAGAGAAGATAGGTCTACCTACTAAAGTTGAAGATCTGTAGTCACATAAATATATTGTGGTTGGTTGTCTGACTGCTTTACAATCTTGGGTTGTCAAATCTTCAGTGGGGATTCTTTTATAAGTAGTTACTATTATTTACAACCATGCTGTCATAACAACCTGATCACTTACCAAGGTGTGATTTGAGACCATGATATGCAATGGCATGATAGGCTGATGATCTGTCACTGTTATGCATTCATACTTATGTTAGGTCCTGTAACGTAAGGATGAAACATGGGTTATGTAGTGCTGAGGAACTCCACTCACTTTTTCCAGGACCTGGTCACAACCTAGGTACATTACAATCACAAGCACGTGTTTGTCAGTGCTCAAGCTCAATAATTCTGATGTACTTTAGCACATTTCCATTAATGTATCATTGAAGTACAGTTCTCAGTAAGATGGTAACTGTGCATTTTATTCCATGAAGTCACATAACATGATATATTGATGATATCTTGAGCATGACGCTTAGATTGTGTATTAACTGTGTGACATATCACAAAGCCACTGCTTAAGGTTTACTTAGAGAATGAAATTGTTACAGCTCTGAGAACAATGGAGATAATCTAAAGCTTGCTATTGCCAAGGCTGGAGGTGTTATTGGTGAACAGTTTGGTTGGAAGCAGAAAAGGACAGTACTGAAAAACTGGAAAGTCTGGGGAAAGCCAGCAACAAGGAACAAGAAAGTTAGAACTGAAAGAGGTTTAGTGGCTCCATTCTAACACTAAACTACTGAGGGTTGAAATGGGCCCAAGAAAGATCATTTGAATAATATCAGCAGTAACTATAAGAGATCAATGGAAAAGAACCAAGTTTCAAACCTCAAATAGGCTGTGTAAAGTGCAATGAGAGCAAGCTACAGAATGCAAGGTACAGACATTTTATGGGAGGCAAACATCAGATTATCATCCCCTGACCACTAGAAATCAAGTTCATAATAATGCCTGACTCTGATACGTCATTTATTGAACTGGGGCAAGTTCACCAAGAAAACAAAAATATCTACTTTTTTTTCACTGCTGAGCATACAACTTATTGTGGCATCAGATTAAAACTTAGCACCTCAATAACTCTAAGAGCCTTTTCAACTCTCAATTGTCAATCTTTCTATACCAGGCACTTTCTCCTTTTTAAACTTGATTCTGGGATTTGTGTGCGCATTTGATATCACCTTTATTTTAGGATAAGCAATAATAAATTACCACTTTCTTTAACTGAATAAAATATTGTAATTGGCTCCTTAATTTTGACTAATGCAATGTTTTAATTGAATGTGATGGCTGAGTGCTAAAATGAGTTAAAAATCTTTATTGCAGCCAACTGAGATTAAAAACAGGGAGTTGATTCACCCTTCCTCATTTGATTGTGATAGGCAGTGTGCTGAAGTGCATGAGAGCTACATACAAATTTCTCAAATATCAGTGATCTAGAGGCATTGATTTACTGTCGGGATCTGGACGGTCTACAACACCCTGATTGTTTCCCCCAACTCTCGCAACTCATGTTATGTCATGCTTCGCCAAAGTCATGTTTGTCCCAGAGGGTGGCAGAGCCTGAAAGCCAAAGTGCTCCGGGCACAGCTCCACCTGTAATGCCTCCCATGATCAGCAACCTTCAAGACTGATTCTATTTCTCTTACAGCCAATCAGAAGCCTTAACACAGAGAACAAGACTACGTTAATGGAATACAAAATGCTATGTTTGTATCGAGCACTTGGTTCTACCTAACATTGACACCTGTGCACCCAAAGGACTTTCAAGGTTCTTTAATCCTTCTTTCCAAACACTTTACCCCAATGCCTGCAGCTGAGCTTGAGGAAACGTGAAGACTGCTTTGCTGTCTTATCTCAGTTGGTTTTTCTGGGTTTGTTTGTTTGATGGTACAGATGCTGATGTCCTCCAGCCTGCCTTCTCAAAAAGAGTCATGCCAGACTCAAAGCATTAACTCTGTTTCTTTCACCACAGATGCTACCAGACCTGTTGACTTTCTCCAGCATTCTCTGTGTTTCTAACAGAGTAGGAAACCTTGAACTGCAGTCAGATGAAAACTGGCAATGGCATATCTTCAGCTGCAATTGATAATGATATTGTATCATATTTGGACTCTTTCCTTGTAAACATAATAACTGCACAGAATCAGTTTACCAAGTGAATGTAATCAATAGAAGAAAGACCTTGTTGACCAATGATGTAGCCTTAAACATTACATTATTGCAGTATTGTCCTCCCACTTCTTATGGGTAGAATTCAGGAATAAGAAAGGTTCAGTCATTATGATGAGTTTATACAATACACCTTTCAATAGACGATGGCAGACAGAGGTACATATACATAGGCATGTTGTGAAAAGATGTTAAAACAGCAAGATTGTTGTAATGTAGGTTTTTCACTTCCCTAATATTGATTAGGACTCCCTTCATGCTCAGGATTTGATGCGGCAGAATTTGTTAGATCTATCCAAGAGAATTTCTTAAACCAATTTTCTGACAATCCAACTAGGGAAGGGACTGTACTGGGGAAGGAACTGTACTAGATCTTGTACTGGGGAATGAGCTTGGCCAGGTGATTGAAGTTTCAGTGGGGGAGAATTTTGGGAACAGTGATCATAATTGTGTAAATTCTAAGATTGTTATGGATAAGGAGAAGACTGGTCCTTGACTGAAAGTGTTAAACTGGGAGGGTGGAGAGCTGCTTTGGGTTGGGGGGGAATAATAATACCAATATTATACAGGAATTGGAGAAATTAGATTGGGAGTGGCTATTTGAAGGAAATTCACATCTTAACACGTGGGAGTCCTTTAAAAGCCAGTTAGTCAGAGTTCAGGGTCAACCTGTGAGGATGAAAGAGAAGGATGACATGATTCAGGACCCTGGATGTCAAGAAATATTGAAAGTTCAGTCAAAAAGGGAAAGGAAACATATGTATGGTTTAGGAAACTAAAATCAGACAAGGCCCTTCAGGAATATAAAGGAAGCAGGAAAGAACATAAATATGGTATTAGGAGGCTGAAAAGGGCCATAACTTCTCCTTGGAAAGTAAGATTAAGGAGAATCCCAAGGCATTTTATACCTATATTAGGAGTAAGAGGATTGCAAGGCAAAGGGTAAGTCAACTCAAAGACAAAGGAGGGAATTTGTCTGTGGAGCCAGAAGAAGTGAGAGAAGTATTTAATGAGTACTGTGCATCAGTATTCACCAAGGAAAAGGACATGGATGATGGTAAGATTATGGAGGGTACATTGGATTTCTAGGACATGATGATATTAAGAAGGATGAGGTGTTAGGTGTCCTGAAAATCATTAAGGTAAATAAGTGCCCAGGAACTAATGGGATCTATCCCAGGATGTGTAGGGAATAAGTGAGGACATTGCTGAGGCCTTGACAGAGATCTTTGTATCATCTTTAGCCACAGCGAAGTTTCCAGAACACTGGAGAATAACTGATGTTGATCCTTGTTTAAGAAGGGCTCCAGTGATAACCCAGGAAATTGTAGGCTGGTGAACCTTACTTCAGTAACTGTAATTATTGGAGAATATACTTAGGATCTACTTGCATTTGGACAAGACTGAACCTATTAGATGGTCAGCATGGCTTTGTGTGGGGGAGGTCTTGTCTCACAAATTTGAGTGAATTTTTTGAGCAAGTGAAGAAAATGATTGTTGAGGGTGGAGCAGTGGATATTGTCTACACCGACTTTATTAAAACATTTGAAAAGGCCCTTCATGGTAGGCCCTTCCAGAAAGTTAACAGGGTATTGGTAAGTTGGATCTAAAGTTGTCTTGGTTTTGAAAAGCAGAGGTTAGTTGTGGAGAGGTGATTTTCTGACTGGAGATTTGTGACCAGTGGTGTTCTGCAAGTTTCAGTGCTGGGATCTCTGTCGTTCGTAATACAATTAAGCAACTCGGATGAAAATTTAGGTGTCTGGTATGTAAGTTTGCAGATGAACAAAAACTGATGGAATTGTGGATAGTGAGGAAGATTGCCAAAAGATATAGTAGAATTTAGTTGGAAAGCTGGGCAGAGAAACAGCAGATTGAGTGCAATCCAGATAATGTGGAGTGAATGCATTTAGGAGTTCAAATGTAAGAGGAATGTTTACTGTAAATGGCAGGAACCTTAGGAGACATTGATATATAGAGGGATCTTGGGGTGTAAGTCCATAGCTCCCTGTGAGTGGCAACGTAAGTGGATAAGGTGGTGAAAAATAATGCATGGCATTCTTGCCTTCATCAATTGGAGCAGTGAGTATAAAAGTTGACAATTCATGGCTGCAGCTGTATAGAACTTTAGTTAGGCCTTATTTGGGGTATCGTGTGTAGTTCTAGACATCACACAATAGAAAGGATGTGGGTGCCTTGGAGAGGTGCAGAAGAGGTGCTGTCCGGATTGGGGTGTATTAGCTATAAGGAAAAGCTGGAGAAACCTGGATTATTTTTGCTAGAGCATTGGAGGCTTATGGATGACATAACAGAAGTATATAAAATTATGAGAGCCAAGGATAGGGTGGATAATCAAAGTCTTTTTTCCCAGAGCAAAAATGTTAAATACTGGGGACATAGATTTAAGGTGAGAGGGGGAAAGTTGAAAGGAAATGTCCGAAGCAAGTGTTTTATACAGAGGGTGGTAGGTGCCTGGAACATACTGGCAATTTGTGGTAGAAGCAGATATGTTAGCAAAATTAAGAAGCATTTAGATAAACACATGACTAGGCAGGAAATTGAGGTGTCCAGCCCATATACTGGTTGATGGGATTAGTTTAGAATGGTGTCATGGTCAGCGCAGGCATGGTGGGCTGAAGGCCGGTCCCTGTGTTGTGCTGTTCTATGATCTATATTCTATTCAGATGACAGAAATATGACAGCCAAGTTAGCCAGGAAAGGAAGTTCTGAGAAAGGGCCACCGAACCCGAAACGTTAGCTCTGATTTTTCTCCACAGATGCTGCCAGATCTGCTGACCTTTTCCAACAATTTCTGTTTTTGTAGCCAAGAAAAGATTCTTTCCCATCAGTCTGTAATTAATTTTATTAACACTTGTTGGATGAAAGATATTGTCTAAAAGGAAAGACCTCCTCTGGTTTTTAAAGTAGACATATGGAAATCTGTGAGTCTATCTGAGAACAGGATAGGATCACACTTGATTGTTTCTTCCAAAAGCTGGAACCACTGACAGGGCAGCTCTCCATCCGTCTTGCCTCGAGACTCAACTTCTAAAGTGCACAAATCGATGGAATGGGATTTGAACTCCTGATTCAGAGATGCAACTGCAACAATTGATCCATGGCTGATGACAGCAGGGGCAATATCATTGTGAAGTTCAAAGCTGGCCATGTATGAGAAAAAACAATTTGTTGAGATATAGTGACTGCTGGTGACGTGAGAATTTTTTAAAAACCTGCAACCAATTTTCTTTTGCAATACAGTTATTTTGCTGGTTAATATACACACTCTAAATGCATAGGGGCTGCCGAGGTGTTCTCCCATATGTTTGGTTTTGAAAGGGCTTAACTAATACGAGAGCAAAAGGTTATTTCTATTGTTAAAATATATCTGGTATAGTAGGCAATAAGGAAAGCAAGTGCCCCACTTTAAAATGTTGCTGGTTTCAATGAAACAAAATCATATTGTTGCACAGCTTTTTCTTCTCATTCTGTGATAATGAAGCTCTGCCTTTCAATTTGACTTCAGCAAGCAAAAACAAAGCAATACTAGGTGTTATTATTTGGTTTACAATAAGTTTCTATTGCAGTTGGTTAGTCAAAATACCAAAAGCATAAATCAAAATATCACTGATATTTAAAGGGTAGAAGGAGGCTATTCAGACTGCTGGATTTGTGCTAACTTGTTCTAACTGTAGGGGTTTTATCTGCTACCAATCTGATCCTGGCAGTTCTGTCAATTTGCTGCCTAGTGAGTACTCAGTTGATCTTAATGCATTATCTGTCACTGCAAGGTAGGTAGTTGGTGTTAATTAGGCCCAGCCCCCAACAAGAGGCAGAAATGTGTCAGGAAGCAGTCCTGACCGTGAACCTTTTTAAAATTTCTTCATCCTCTCCTCTCTAAATCTGCCTCTATGTGAGCAATAAGATCCCACTTAGGATGTCAGAGGCCTCTGCCTCAGTAAGGAGGACCTTACTGAAATCTTACATCTGTTGCAAGCACAGGAACTTAAAAGTAGGGTGAGGACTGCATTGACCTGGACTGTGTAGACCAATGTGGCCATGTATCTTTATATATCTGACTCCTTCCAGTCAGGAGTAACATCTCGTTCACTAATTGTGATGGTGTAAGGGAAGGTGAAGTGTTCAGGATCTGTGTTCCAAGAAAATTAAATATGTTACATCCTTGCTTACCAAAAAAAGAGCAAACACATGATTTTGAAAGATATGCAATCTTTTCAATAGTTCTAGCTGGCACTGGCAAAACCAACATTTTGTTGATTCAGATTCTCCAAACTATAATTACCTGAGGTTGTTTCCCAGTTTCTCAACTGTGTTTTAATTTATCTACAGTTAAATTCAATGTTGGGTGGTACAGTGGCTGAGTGGGTAACACTGCTACCTCACAGTGCCAGATATCTGGGTTCAATTCTAGCCTTGGGCAACTGTCTGTGTTGAGTTTGCATATTCTCCCCTTGTCTGTGTGGGTTTCCTCCAAGTGCTCCGGTTTCCTCTCTCAATCCAAGGATGTGCAGGCCAGGTGAATTGGCCGTGCTAAATTGCTCATAATGTTAGTTGCATTAGTCAGGGGTAAATATAGGGGAAGGGAATGAGTCTGGTTGGGTTACTCTTCAGAGGGTCGGTGTGGACTTGTTGGGCCGAAGGGCCTATTTCCATACTGTAGGTAATCTAATCATTTTCTAAAGCAAAATATTATTTTTCAAAAGCACACAAATAATGAAATCAGATATGGGTGTAAGTTAGCTCACTGAGTTTGAAGGTTTGTATTCAGATGTTTCGTCACCATACTAGGTAATATCATCGATGTGAGTCTTCGGTGAAGCGCTGGTGGTATGTCCTGCTTCTCTATTAAGAGGTCTTGGTTGCTTAAGGTGAGTGATGTCATTTCTGGACTTTTTTTCCAAGGGAAGGTAGATAGGAACTAAGTCGATGTGTTTATTGATGGAGTTCTGGTTAGAATGCCATACCTCTAAGAATTCTCGTGCGTGTCTTTGTTTCGCCTGTCCTAAGATGTGTATGTTGTTCCAGTCAAAGTGGTGTCCTTCTTTGTCTGTATGTATGGAAACTAGTGATAGGGGATCATGTCATTTGGTGGCCAGTTGGTGCTCATGTATCCTGGTGGCAAGCTTCCTGCTAGTTTGTCTGATGTAGTGTTTTTTACAGTTCTTACATGGGTATCTTGTGAATGATGTTAGTTTTGCTGGTGGTATCTAATGGATTCCTTAGGTTAATTAGTTGCTGTTTAAGTGTGTTGGTAGGTTTGTGGGCTATTATGATGCCAAGGGGTCTGAGTAGTCGGGAAGACATTTCTGATATGTCTTTGATGTCAGGTAATGTGGCTATAGTTTTTGGTTACGTTTAGTTAGTGGGCGGCACGGTAGCACAGTGGTTAGCACTGCTGCCTCACAGCGCCAGAGACCCGGGTTCAATTCCCGACTCAGGCGACTGACTGTGTGGAGTTTGCACATTCTCCCCATGTCTGCGTGGGTTTCCTCTGGGTGCTCCGGTTTCCTCCCACAGTCCAAGGATGTGCAAGCCAGGTGAATTGGCCATGCTAAATTGCTCGTAGTGTTAGGTTAAAGGGGTAAATGTAGGGGTATGGGTGGGTTGCGCTTCGGCGGGTCGGCGTGGACTTGTTGGGCTGAAGGGCCTGTTTCCACACTGTAAGTAATCTAATCTAATCTACGTTGTGTATGCTTGTTTGGATTTGTTTCTGAGGAATCGATGGATTGTGTTCATTGGTACCGTTTTTCTTGAAAATGGTGTATAGATATTCCTTTTTTGCCTTTTGTAGTTCTTGGGTGCTGCAGTGTGATGTAGCTCCTTGAAATAATATCTTGATGCAGCTTCATTTTGTGTTATATGATACTTGTCATCCCAAGTCTGAATCCTTCCAATCCCAGCTGCAAGAAGATATAAGCTGCTTCAGTATCTGAGGAATTGACAATGTTATGAAATGCCATGCCAAACATTAGCAAATTTCCCCACTTCTGACCTTACAACAGAAGGGGGGTCATTTGCTGAAGCAACTGAAGATGTTGAGCCTAGGATGTTACTGCTCCAACAATGTTTTGTACCTGAAATGCCTGACCTCCAAAAGCTATAAACAATGCTAAATACAACTCCAAATATTTTTTTTTAATTTCAAAAATATACTTTATTCATAAAATAATTTGATAGTCTGTACAGTTGGTCATGCCATACATACGTAAACATTTGCATACAGAGATCAGACTTTATCATTCATATATACAGGTCTGTACATTTATCAATCATACATCCATATATTTAGCTGAGGCGTCAGCAGAGCCCAAATGATCGTGTGGGCCCCCATCCTTCTTAGGCAGGCAGATGTTACACGATGGTCTTTCCCTACCGTGCCTTCGCGGCAGCTGCCCCAAGCTTCAGCGCGTCCCTCAACCCATAGTCTTGGACCTTGGAATGTGCCAGTCTGCAACACTCAGTCGGGGTCAACTCCTTCAGCTGGAAGATCAACAGGTTTCGGACCGCCCAGAGAGCGTCCTTCACCGAGTTGTTGATCCTCCAGGCACAGTTGATGTTCGTCTCGGTGTGCGTCCCGAGGAACAGACCGTAGAGCACGGAGTCCCGCGTCACGGCGCTGCTCGGGACGAACCTCGACAAACACCACTGCATTTCTCTCCAGACTTCTTCTGCGTAGGAACATTCCAGAAGGAGGTGTGTGACAGTCTCGTTCCCCCCCCCGCAGCCGCTTCGAGGGCAGCGTGCAGTGCAGCTGAGAGCCCGGGCGTGTATAAAGGATCTCACAGGCAGAGCCCTTCTCACCACCAGCCAAGCCATGTCTTGGTGCTTGTTGGAAAGTTCTGGCGATGAGACATTCTGCCAAATGACTTTGACAGTCTGTTCAGGGAACCGCTCGATAGGATCTGCCCTCTCCTTTTCCCGAAGGGTCTCAAGGACACCACGTGCTGACAACTTCCTGATGGACTTGTGGGCAAAGGTGTTTTACCTCATAAACTTCTCCATGAAGGACAGGTGATACGGAATGGTCCAACTACTCCAAATAATAGACAGCCTTCCCTGACTCCTTTTGGCTTCAACTTTGCCGAGGCTCCTTAGTGCGAGAGGCAGTGAACTCTACCACACCTTTAAAATTCAGCTGTTTTGACATGTTCGACCAAGGCTGTACTGAAAGCTGGAGTCTTTGGCTCTCATGCAGCCCAAACTGACCATCGGTGAGCAGGTTATTGCTGACAAAGTGTTGATTGGTAATTTTTAAATTATACCTTCGAAAACTTCTTCAGTTATCAAGGTTAATGGGATGATAATTAGCCAATTATAAATTGTTCTTCCTTTTATGAACAGAGCATAACGCAGCAATTTTCCAGATAGTCAGGTAGATGCCAATGTTGCAGCTGAGACTCTAAAGTGGAATGTAGCCAAAAGGCATCCGTTCTGTCAATGCAAAGTTGGTGTGTGTGTGTGTGTATACCCACATGGATCATGCAGATGCCTGGTGCCTTCATTATGCAACAATTAATTGTGATATGTGTTGGAATCATCACAGCAGACCAGTAAGCGCATGCTGGGAGAAAGCTATTTCCTGACCACTTGACTACGGAGTCTAATTCGCACATACATAAGCAGCTTGCAACAAGAGCCATATTGTGGTACTTAATGAGACTGTGACCAGGATTGGAATGTTTGAATAATGCTTCCACTGCCTGGCCCACTCTGAAGGAGCCCGCCAGTGCTTGGTCGAGCACATACAAAGATTTGTCTTCTGTATACAGCACAATGTCACCTTGATAGAATACAGCCTTGAGCATCAGTTATACAGTTTGCAGCTGAAAAGGATGATCAAAAGGATGAACCAGAAAGTGAAAAATTGTAACTGAGCTTTGCATTCTTGCTGATAGTGAAATATTGTTAACATTTTTATTTACATTTCCTTTTTGACTCTTTTCTTTCTATTAATCCAATGTTTCTTTCCCTCTTTTAACTCCATCCATAACTACAAACCATCTTCTTTCCCTGTTATTCCAGTTTATTTCTCAATTGTTAAGTTTCATTGGTTAAGGAAATGCCATATTGGTCCTGTCCTGACAGACCAAAATCGAATCAGTAGCATGTGTTCCATTCCAGTAAGCTCTGACCTTTAAAGTGTTATCATTCTCAACTAGTAAATCAATATCAAAAGTGACAAGCTCATTATTTGAGACTCTACAAATCTCAAACCTACTGCCACTATCTACTTTTTTTTTTGTTTTGTTGCTATATGTATGTATTCAACCATGTAATGTTGCATTAATGATCCATATTCCCTTTGAGATTGATGAATCTGCCACAATCTGTGCAGAGTTCAAACTCATGTATCTGCAGAAAGTGATATAGGTAAGATGTGTAGCAGTTTTCTCAAGTGCCCATTGTTAACTATGCATTAATTTTAAACCATGGGTGAAAATCGGACCTCATTTATTATTCTGCTAGATTACGATGAGTCATGCTATTTGATTCTTTACTAATAATTCAATAACGTTTGAAAAATGTAAATTGCAGTATTATTTTACAAAGAGTATAAAAAAAATTCGGTATACAGTATTGTCAATCAGTTAAAGCTCTGAGTTTCCCTAGTATCAGCATTTATTATTCATATGCATTTCTGTAACTTTTCCAAAATGCTCGTTTAAGAGGACTCCCCAAGGATCCTAGCTACTGTTCAATTTCATTCTTTCTTCATCTTGATAACATCATCTGAAAATATGTCAGATTTCACATGTAAGGTAATGACATCCTATCCTGCTAACTTATCATGTCTTCCAACACTCCACTTGTCTATAATTTACCAAATATCCACAACTGAATAAATTGATATTTCCTCCAATAGAATATTGGGAATATTAAAATCATTGTCTTCAGACAAATCACATCCATAGCCAAGAGCTCCTCACTTTCCTGGCAAATATTTGAATTTAAACTGGGCTATTTGCAACCTTAGTATCAATATGATCTTGAGGTGAACTTGTAACCAACCATCTTACCTTCACCTGCACTATATCGCCAGTTTTCACTCTTGCCTCAGCTCATCTGCTGTTGAAACCTTTTCAATAACTTTGTTGCCTTCATAGTTGATTATTCCAGAACTCACTTGTCATTTTCCTGTCTTCCTCCAAGACTTGACCTCATCTATAACTTTGTTGTCCTTTGGTGTCCTCTTCATCCATTACCTTTATTATTTTTGATTTACATTAGATCCCAGTCTCAAAATACCTAGTTTTAAAATCCTCATTTTTGTTACAAATTCCTCCATGACCTCTGCTTGTTGCATCTTTAAATCTTGTAGCACATTTTCTTCTAAGTTAGGTACCAATTAACGCAATCCTAACTTTAATCGCTCCCTCCTCCTCCATTGGTGCCTATGCCCTAAGCCTTAGCATTTTCTGCCTAAGTCTGTCCACTTAGCTGTTTCTCTCTCTCTGTTTTTGCATTGCTAACATTTTATCTCTTTCACAGAGCTTTTGGTCATCTCTCAATACCTCTTTATGCAGCTCCATGTCAAACTTATACTTTCCTGTGAAGCATCTTTGGATGTTTTACATTGTTTTAGGGTGATATAAGAATACAGTTTGTTGCTGTATAATACAACAAAAGATTTTGAAACCCTACATATTGCTCATTTTATATTTTAATTCATATTTCACAACATTTCTACTAATAGTATTTTTTTACCTGTTGTTAGATTTTGGGGACTTGCAACCACAACTACCTAATAGTGGCAATTTGTAAGAAATCTCAGATAGTTTATTAAGTTTGCTAAAGAGCAGTTTGGATATGATACTTTAGTCAAAGACAAAAACAAAATGACCTATAACAATTGAGGATAGCAGTGTGTGTCCATCTCATTAAAGATGTAAACGTAGCATCTAGCTCTCTAGCTGAAGTGTTGGAAAACTCTTCCCTGGTTATTCAATCAATTTAAGACCATAAGACATGGAGCAGAAATGAAGCCATTCAGCCCATCGAGTCTACTCGTCATTCAATCATGACTGATTAGTTTTTTTTTTAATTACTTAGTGTGGAAACAGGCCCTTCGGCCCAACAAGTCCACACTGACCCGCCGAAGCACAACCCACCCCCCTACATTTACCCCTGCCCCTAACACTACTGGCAATTTAGCATGGCCAGTTCACCTGACCTGCACATTTTTGGACTCTGGGAGGAAACCGGAGCAAACCCACGCAGACACGGGAAGAATGTGCAAACTCCACACAGTCAGTTGCCTGAGGCGGGAATTAACCCGGGTCTCTGGCACTGTGAGGCAGTAGTGCTAACCATTGTGCCACCAAGTTTGTCAACCCCATTCTCCTGCTTTCTCCCGTAACCCTTGATCCCCTTCATTTTCAGGAACCTATCTATCTCAGTCTTAAACATACTCAATGACCTGGCCTCCACAGCCTACTGTGGCAATGAACCTACTGTGGCAGATTCATCACTCTCTGGCTGAGGAAGTTTCTCCTTATCTCTGTTTTAAAAAGTCTCCCCTTTACTTCAAATCTATGCCCTCAGGCTCTAGTCTCTCCTACCAATGGAAACATCTTCCCAACATCTACTCTGTCCAGGCCATTCAGTATTCTGTGTGTTTCGATTAGGTCCCCCCTCATCCTCTAAATTCTATCAAGTGTTAACCCAGAGTCCTCAAAAGTACCTCATATGTTAGGCTTTTCATTCCTGGCACCATTCTCATGAACACATTCCAGGGTCAATACACCATTCCTGAAATATGAAGCCCAAAACTGCACACAACACTTCAGTTTCATCTAGTCCATCTTGTGTCTGAAGAAAGTAGCTGACTGATGTGCACCAGCTGTTTTACTTGTTGAAAAACCCTATTTTTGGGACTGGCAATCTGTGTTGTGTTAATCACTTGTTGGAGTCCTCCAAGTACTCACAGCATCAGAATAACTGTTGTCTCCTTTCATCTAAAGGTTAGTTTTTATTCTGGGAATAAAATTTCTAGTTGCCTAAACTGTTAACTGATAATAGTGTACATATGGCATCAAATAATTCCTTGATATCAGCTTTGTGGTCAAGTGATATAAAAATTGGACATTCTTAATTGATCCACAGCTGGAGAAATTGGGCCTGACAGAAAATTGGCCAAATGAACTTAAGTCCTGAAGAAGGGTAGCGCCTGAAACATCAACTTCTCCACCTCCTGGTGCTGCCTGGCTTGCTGTGTTCGTCCAGCCTCCTGCCTGTCTACCAAACAAAATTAATCAGCAGCTGCAGATTTCAGCTGCAAAGAACAGAGAAACCAAGGTCAAAGAGGTCACAAAGGTTCAAAAAAACAAGTTATAGCCAGCCCGAAGGTTGTGTATTACAGAACTATCAGTCAGACTTTCTGAGACCAGCCAGTGCCTGAGGATATGCACTTTGCACCTACTCAGCATGGCAACAGTGAAGGGCATTGGCATGATCCCTTTCAATGCTTTTGAGCCCACTCAAAACCCCATTGGCCAAAGGCCAGAGAACACTCAGGAACATTTGGGGCAAAGGGGGATAAGAACACACACCTACACACACAGCTATATCCTCTATGAAGAGTCACGGCAAGACTTACTGCGGAAGACCATGCAGCAATCCAAGACAACCCAGGAGAAGATCCTCCCTGACCTGTAAAACCCACCTTCGTGAGAGAGAGCCAGTCCTATATTAGAGAGGAATGAGATTCCAATGACCCAGCTCAAGCACATGGATCATTGCGAGTAAAATCCTCTCAGACAGATTGAGCTAGATAAATAGTAAATATTGTGGGAATTTGGGAAATTCTCTCATTCTTTGTTAAAAATAATGTTTTGATCATGAAATCGTGTACATCCATAGTAATTTTCCCTTATCTAGGTCACAGACAGCTTTTCAGTTGCTTTCTAATATTTGAATAAATGTTCTAAATTTGAACTTTCTTTTTTTCTCCATGTGCTTTTATCACATTGATTGGCTTAATTGATTCAATCTAGTAAATATGTGTACATAATGCTATTAATTTAAACAGTCACCATATGGAATCCTTAGATGGTACTAGTTTTTGAGGCCACTCTTGCTATTTGAGGCCACTCTATTATGCCTTCTTGTGAGTCATTAGAGAGCACTTGCCAATGATCACTATTCATCCCCACTGCACTGAGTTTGAAACAAACATGAAAATATTCTGTTTCATTGTTTGTACAAATTCTCTTTCCAGGCATGTAAGACTGACTTGAAGAAAAAAAAATTGCAATGTGCACCCTTATGTTTGGTGTTAGACATGGCAGAGAAAATTGCATTATTGATTGAAAAATATTTCTTTCTTATCTGCTCTGTTCTATTTTCTGCAAGATAAAAGAAGTACAGATGCTGGCTTCCAACGTAGATAAGCAGGAGGCTTGAAGACCACAGTAATCCAAGCAGCATCAGGAGGTGGAGAAGTCAATATGTAATCCTTCTTCAGGACAGGGGATGGGTGTAAGAAGAGCTGCAAATAAAGGGTTAGGGTTTGTTCTTCCCTACATTGAGATGTGGTCTTCTCTACATCAGGAGAGCAAACGTAAACTAAGGGAATGTTTCGCCAAGCATCTCAGCTGGGCCCTCAGGGCCAACTTGACCTCCCAGTCACCACCCATTTTACTTTCCCTTTCTGACATGACCATCCCTGGTCTCCTCCATTGCCAAAACGAATCAAACTGCAAACTGGAGGAAAAACACCTCATCTTCGGCTTGGGCAGCTGACAGCTCGGAGGACTCAACATTGAGTTCTCCACTTTCAAATGACCTCCCTTCCCATCACCCGACTCCCTCCCCAGAACCCCCCCCCCTTCCATTCCTCTCATTGACCCTTCCTTCCAGCCACCAACTGGATTAATTCCTCCCATCGACCAACCAGTTTGTACCCTCTATGTTCACCTATCCCCACCTCACCATCCTGCCCTCCCCCACCCCTTTTATCTTAACTTCCCCCATACCCATACCCAATCCTGAAAAAGGGTTACACCTGAAATATTGATTTCTCCACCTCCAGATGCTGCCTGACATGCTGTGTTCTTCCAGCCTCCTGCTTGTCTACCCTGTTCTATTTTCTGGCACCTTGTTAAATCATTAACAGCTATTAGCCTTGGTTCGATCATACAGTTAATGGACAATATATCGTTCTGTGATTTTGATAGGATATAAGTTTTTTTTACAATTTCCTTACTGTTATATACAGACAATAGTGATCTATGAAACATCATCCTTCCACTTACTCGGCTAAAAAGAATTAAATATGACACATAATCTCTTTGTAGTGCACCCACTCATAATACTTAAACTTCCACATCTATTTCCAGTCCATGAAATTACAACCATTCTATTTTCCTTTGGCATAACAATAACAGAAATTCTTCAGCGACAGCACAAGATTAATGTTATTGTTTTGCGAGGTGAGAAGTAACTACATTTTCTTTCTGTAGACTTAACAGTTGGCAATTGAAATGGTGACTAAACACGCTTCTTTTTCCCCACAAGCACTGTTGTACAATACTAAACTTATTTTTAGGAAAGACAACAAATCAACTAATTCCTTATATAGAGTCATACAGCATGAGTATTGATCCTTTGGTCCAACTCATCCACAATGAACAGACATTCCAATCTGACCTAGTCCCATTTGCCAGCATTTGGCCCATAGCCTTCTAAACTCTTCCTATTCATATATCAACCAGATGTTGCAATTACACCAGCCTCCGCGACTTCCTCTGGCAGCTCGTTCCATACACCTGTCACCGTCTCCATGAAAACATTGCCCCTCAGGTCCTGTTAAAATCATTCCCTTCTCACTTAAACCTATGTCCTCTAGTTTCTGACTCCCCGACCCCAGGGAAAATACCTTGTCTATTTACTCTATCCAAACCCATCGTAATTTTATAAATCTTGATAAGGTCACCCCTCTGTCTCCAACACTCCAGAGAAAAAAAAAACCCAGCCTATTCAGCCTTTCTCTATAACTCAAACTCTCCATCCCATCAATATCCTTGTAAATCTTCTCTGCACCCTTTCAAGTTTAACAACATACTTCCTGTACATACTTATAATAATATTCTTTCTATACTTGACTAGCATTACAGCAGTGGCATGTTCAAAGCATAAAGCCTCTTAAATGGATGAAAATCCCATTTCATCCAAAATGATCAGTCTGAGTAAATATGTTTATCACACACTCACATCTCTACATATTTATTAGGAAAATTGTCCCATCACTAGTCAAGCCAGCATCCAAGCCTTCTTCATAGTTTCAGATGCTTTCCTTGCCAGCATTCTTGAATTCAACTTGTACATGCTCCAGCACATTCAGAGCACTGGTTTTTACATCTAATTCCAGAATAAATTCAGTAATTAACAACGGCCAATGTAGCTGCTTGCCAGAACTGTCTAATTTCCAGCATGTTTTTAAAGTTGTTCAATTTGTAAATTATTTCATGGCTTTGCATTAATGTAGCTCTGTAGCTATTTCCAATGCTATATCCCAACATGGATCCTTTTCTGACTCTGTGGTTCTATTTCCTCAATCATGCTGGTTAGGGATTGGTTAGGCCACTTTTGGAATATTGTGTACAATTCTATTGGAAGGATGTTGTGAAACTTGAACATGTTCAGAAAAGATTTACAAGAATCTTGCCAGGGTTGGAGAATTTGAGCTATAAGGAGAGGCTGAATAAGTTGCGGATGTTTTCCTTGGAGCATCGGAAGCTGAGGGGTGACCTTATAGAGATCTATAAAATCATGAGCAGTATGAATAGGGTAAATAGACAGGGTCTTTTCCTTGGGGTGGTGGAGTCCAGAACTAGAGGGCATAGGTTTTGGATAAGAGGGGAAAATCTTTAGGGGCAACTTTTTCACTCACATGGTGATGCGTGTATGGAATGAGCTGCCAGAGGAAGTGGTGGAGGCTGGTCCAATTACACCATTTAAAAGGCATCTGGATAAGTATATGAATATGTAGGATTTAGAGGGGGATGGGTCAAGTGCTGGCAAATGGGACTCGATGAGGTTAGGATATCTGATCGGATGGATGAGTTGGACCAAAGGGACTGTTTCTGTGCTGTGCATCTCTGTGAGTCCATAATTCTAACTCGACTTGAACCTCGACATCACTTGAAGAATTTTTAGCATTCATTACAGCACAAGCGCAACTCTCCACCTCGCAAGACGCTTAAGTTTCATCATAGCTTCCACTACTGTCGTGCTTTTGGCTATTTCCTTTGCCTTCCTCCCAAAGTCATGCCAGCACTTTGCAAAGTCACATTTTAGAGTATTGAACATTTTTAATATAAATAACACCTCTGCAAAGATTATTTATCTCATCGTGCCCAATCATGTTGTAAGATTTGACAAATTTCTAACTTTTTTCTAAAAGTGGCTTGAGGTAATGTGTGCTTTATTTATAGAATTATAGAATCCCTACAGTATGGACACACGTCATTAAGCCCGTCAAGTCTGGACCAACCCTCTGAAGGGTATCCTACCCAGACCCAGACCCCTACCCTATTCCTTTAACCCTGCATTTCTCATGGCTAATCTGCCCAACCTACACATCCCTGGACATTGTGGGCAATTTAGCTTGGCCACTCCACCAAATCTGTGCATCTTTGGACAGTGGGAGGAAACTAGAGCACCCGGCAGAACCCCAAGCAGACACAGGGAGAATGTATAGACTCCATACAGACAGTCCCCCAAGGTTGGAATTGAACCTGGGTCCTTGGCAGTGTGAGGCAGCTATGCTAATCACTGAGCTACCGTGTTATATTTGAATATAATTTATATTAGTGTTTCAATTTGAGCTAGTGGCATATGAGTCTTGACCTGTTACAAGGAATTTACTTTTAATTATTTTGTAAGCATGGGCTTTTGTTTTGAAAAGTCCTTCTCTGAGAGATAGCTCTTGGAGGCTAATGTTTTGTTTTCATTGGGAGAGTTATTTATGAGCAAACTCTGATTCACTTATTAATTTATGGGTTGTGTATTTGGTCTTTAGTTAGAAGGTACGTTTTTTTTCTTCTGATTAGGGAAAGCTGCCACAGCTGCAGGAAGCTCTTAGATTTTAGTTGAGATTTGCAGAAGTCGCGACTGACGCACCATGTGTTAAATAGTTGGTCCTGATATGGGGAGATAGTTTTGAACTGTTTTGAAAAAAAGGTACCTCTGAGTAAGGAATTTATTTTACAACTTTCAGACCAGAAATGTTTGTTTAACTTCTGGACAGATTATGTGAAGTCGAAAAAGTCTAAGCTTGGCACACATAGATTTACATAGAGAGGATCAGATTCTCCAGACCAGGGAATTGAAGCCACTACCAATTCAGATTCTATGTGTAATACAGAGAAGGGAATACTCTCTCTGGTCCTTGAGTACTGGAATGACGTGCTGTTGAGATTAATGATATATTTTATGTCTGTTTTAAAAACCTCCAACTGTGTGTTGTATACAATTGGTTTGGTTTATTTAATATTATCTTATTTCTTTTGTCCAATGAACTTCTGTTTTCTTGTTAAAACCTAACCTGTGGCCTTATTTTTCAGTGAGACCCTCCTTATGAAAATAAAAAAAACCCCATGATGTATCAAGCCAGATTCCAGCCTGGGATCTGACATATTCAGGAAGCACACCAGCTATGATCGTAACGGTGGACACAAAAGCTTTTCAGATGAATACAGTATATTTATTGTGTGACTTTTGAAAGTACTAGAACAAACAATCCTTAAGCACAAGCAAACCCTTCATTAAATGTTGGTAACTGTACCTACTTGTAACATTTACACATCCTTTTGCTTAAGGGTAAACTGTCAGCAAAAATAATTATAACGTATGGAGCTGGCGACCTTTTCATTTCATGATAAACTGTAGGGACATGGACAGAATGCTCTAAGGCTCTAAACGACATGAGCTATGTTGAGAAACATGTGAAAATTGAGTGAGATATCAAGACCCAAAAAGTTGCATTTTTCAACCAGGTCCTGGTTGTTGAGACAAGCTTCAGGCTAGTGAGTGGTGAGAGGCCTTTTAACTTGGATTATCACCCTTATTGCTCCCTAATCTTGCTTCGGTGATATGTAGTGTTCCTTCTCACACTCTCTCAATAGAAAGTAGATCACAAACATTTCCAACTTGAAAATTAGAGTGGATACTTCAGGCTGGATTTGGCTCTCCATCTTGGACACAGCGCCAACATTATCAGGGCACACCCCCTGGACAGTAACTGTACATATCCCATTTTCACGGACTTGACATCTGAAACATTCCAGGATCTCCACATCATGGCACAACTCTGATTCACTTATTCGCAGTTCTGCACTTCAATGCTGCATTTGGGAGCACCCAGGCACCACTCATCTGAATGCTGCTGCGACTTGTGTGCAGGGACTGGCACCAAGTTCGTAGCTTGGATAACTATGGCTCAGGGTTGCTCATTTGCTTTCTTAATGCTCGCTCACCCATTTTGTGCTGACCTGGATGCTAACAGTTTCCCTGCATGCCTTAGCTGAACTTTAAAGGCACACGTACTTCTGTATTGCCTTGCAGTTTAGTGCAGATCCAAAACCAGGCAGCTTGGCATGGTCGTCCGCAGTGCTTAATCAAGGGGGTAAATATCCTACTGTATGACACAATTCATTGTCAATCTCACACCGTCAGCATCATAGAATCCCTACAGTGTGGAAACCGGCCCTTTGGCCCAACAAGTCCATGCTGACCCTCTGAAGTGTAACCCACCGAGACCCATTCCCCTACTCTATTATCCTATATTTACCCCTGACTGATGCATGTAACCTACACATCCCTGAACACGATGGGCTATTTAGCACATCCAATTCACCTAACCTGCATATCTTTGGACTGTGGGAGGAAGCCAGAGCACTCGGAGGAAACCCACACAGACACGGGGAGAATGTGCAAACTTCACACAGACAGTCACCCAAAGCTGGAATCAAACCTGGGTCCCTGGCGCTGTGAGATAGTAGTGCTAACCACTGAGCAACCATGCTGCCCCATGTATCTGATAAACGCACTGTTGGTAAATCAATCAACTGATCATACCTAAAACTCGAAAGGTATGAAGTCCAGGGTTCTGCTGTCATTTAGGGGTCCTGATATAGTCAGTCAAGGCTAGTATCTGCTTACAGTCCAAGGGCTTAGTCACTGTAAACTAACTGCTTGTCGCATCAGGGTCAGGGATCTCTTCTCATTACTGTTTGGTAAGTGGCCCACAATTAGTCTTGCAGGTCCAGTTCAAGCAGTCAGTGGATTCATCAATCGATTCATCTGTCGGGGGTCTGGTCAGTCATCAGTTCGGGCTGTCTATTAAAACTGGGGTTTAAATTTAGTACCAGAATGCTCTCATAGCACAAGCATTTCTACCTCTCCTGTTGTGTGATTTCATGAGTGGAGTACCAAAGAGCTCAGGTATGTAATTAATGAGGCAAAGAGCAAAAGAATGCATGAGCAAAGTATTTTCAACCATGGGGGACCAGGTACCATGAATCTCACTTCACAAATCACTAACTCAAATTGAGAATATCCAGCCCATGATCTCAGTACATGACATTTTAAAGATTATATCAAAGCCAAAAAAACCACAGTACATTTTGTCCTTCATGTTTAAGTTTCTACCTTTAATTTAACCATGTGAATGAAGTGATATTTATTTACAGATTCTGCTCTGGCAGGCTGTGTCACATTAATTGTTGAGCATCTCAAAGTCAATAATTGTATTTCAGATAATCATTATATTCAGTAAGTTGATACATTCCAAATTGAGATATGAAACACAATTCTTTGCCATTACCCTGCCAAAGTCTTGGATGAGTGTCATATTATTTAAATAATTTCTTCTTTACCTTAGTAATGTACAGTTTCAAACTTAAAAACTTAGAATTTTAAATGCCTCTAAGTTAATTCTCAAATCCTTCAATATTTTAATTTTTATTCTTAATTTTTAAAGTTGGAAATTATTTGGCTAACAACTTCGATTCTGTTGTTGATTTAAAATGCTGAGTGACTGACAGGCAGAGTATCCTACAAGTAATGCCAAACATTTTTGGACTCTATTGGAGGTATTGTTATTTTTTCCCAACAGTTTGAACAGGGCAATATTGGATTGACAACAATTTCTATTCCTCACTAATTTCCATTTGAATGGAACTGTTGATGAAGCAGGAAAAATATATCACTCTCTGCTTACAATATTTGCCAAAAATTCAAATCATTCCCATTAAGAATAACTAGTATACAGTCTGAATACTGTAATCTTGCATTACAAAAATAATTGTTGTTACTACAACTGAATGCTAACTAATTGCTTCCTATGATTATACTGCTCTTCAATGACTGACTGTAAGGCTAATCATGAACTTCTGGACCTTATGGGCAAATAGAAAATCTCTGCCTTTTTTGAGAGTTATGAACTCAGTCTTTATTGCGCATTCATAGAGAAATTTGTTGGTTGGTTGGTTATCAATTCAATTATAAATTAGATGCACCATAGTTGGCCATTCCAATGTCTTGTATAATTGGAAATTCCATCCAGCTACCATTTTAATTGATGTCTGGTCAAATCTGCTATAGTTTTTATATTGACAATACATTGGTAATATTCACAACAGAGATTATTTGTTGGATTATTATATTAAAAGCATTGAATTCCTTCAGCTTTGAAACTAATGTATGAATATTCACAGAATATTTATATTAGTGTCAAAAATAAAAATAATACTCTTAACAGAAAGTAGCAAGATTTGAACATCTTTCCTATAGCAGGGAGACCAGAATTGCATGCATTATTCCAAATGTGGCCTATTTAATGTCCTGTACGGCTGCAACATGACCTCCCAAGTCATATACTTAATGCACTGACCAATAAAGGCAAGAGTGTCAAACGCCTTCTTCATTACCCTGTTACCTGCAATTCCAATTTCAAGGAACAATGAACAAAGAGACTTTGTGGTGCAGGTTCACTGACACTTCCCAGGACCATACTGTTAAGTGAAAAACTCCTGCTCTAATTTGCCCTACCAAAATGCAGCATCTCACATTTATCGAAATTAAACTTCATTTGCCACTCCTTGGTCCATTTGTCCTTCTGATCAAGATCCCATTGTGTTCTGAGGTAACCATTTTCGCTGTCTGCTACTCCACCAATTTTTGTGTCATCTGCAAATTTACTAACCATACCTCCTATATTCACATTCAAATCATTTATGTAAATGACAAAAAGCAGTGGACCCAGCACTGATCCTTTCAGCATGCCACTGATCTGTCCAAAATAAAAACAATTCTCCACCACAACCCTCTGTCTCCTACCTTCGAACCAATTTTGTATCCATGTGGCTCGTTCTTCCCTGAATTCCAAGTGATGTAACCTTGCTAACCAGACTTGAGATTAGAGTGGTGCTGGAAAAGCACAATAGGTCAGGCAGCATCCGAGAAGCAGGAAAATCGACATTTCAGACAAAAGCCCGACAGGAGGCTTATGATCAGTGGCATGCTGCAGGGATCAGTGCTAACCAATCTACCATGAGGAACCTTGTTGAAGTCCATATAGACAATATCCACAGCTCTGCCTTGTTACAACACGGGGTATACCCTCCTGCTTTAACTTAAATCAGTAAAACAGAAAGGATTTATTCCGTGCAGTAATCTATGAAAATTCGAGAGGCCAAGAACTATTTAAAGTAAAAATTAACAACTTTATTTCTTAAGGTATTACAGAGAATAATTAACTCACAACTATTTACATTTCCTTTCTCTAACCTACCTTTACCTTCCCTTTGATAATACTAATCTGATAAAACTCTCAATTAGGAATTACAGGAAAACTTAAATTTTAAAACCAGCCAGCAGCTGAATCTTCTCTTTATCTTCGTCAGTAGATTGGCACTCCAGGTCAGTGTTGATGTTTTTCTCTGTGAAAACTCCTTCTCAAAACAAGTACCTCTCAGAGAGTTCTGACTAGCAGTCTACAGCTGATGGTCTGGTGGCAGTTCTCCTCCCAACTGTTCAATTTTCCCCGGTCTTATACTCCAAATCATCGGATTGTGTCATTGGCTTTTAAGATTAGCAATATACTCAATTCAAAATTGATTGGAATATGGTATTTTCTGGAGTATAATTTAAACTGTTTGGCTTAATTTGAATCTGTTTTGTCGTTTTCAAGCAACTAGCTACCCTGGTAGCTGGAGCACATGTTACATTGGGTCTTATTGAGAACACTTGGTGCTGTCACTGCTAGCTTTTACTCTCTTAAAGGTGTAGTACACCCATATATTCCTAACACCTTCCTCCTTAAGATAAAAAAATGAACCGTCAGAATTAAAAGATGGGTTAATTTTTATTTTTTAAATACATTACCCTAATGTACAGATAACTTTAATATACGTTCACCTTAACTACTTCTTATACACCTGTATGTATGTGTATGTTTTTAAACATTAAACAAAGACAAATCTTATCTGAACTCTATCAGTTAAATCTGCGATAATGCATCTGCAATTACATTCTTATGACCCACAACATGTATGAGTTTTAAATTAAAAATCTATAACATAAGACTCCAAAGAAATAGTCTCATATTCTTGTCTTTAAAGAGTTCTAAGAATGTAAGTGGATGCTGATCAGTGTAACAGAATTGTCTCTGACACATTGTTCATGACATACACATTAAAATGTTTCCTCATTCCTCATTCCTGAAGAAGGGCTTATGCCCGAAACGTCGATTCTCCTGTTCCCTGGATGCTGCCTGACCTGCTGCGCTTTTCCAGCAACACATTTTCAGCTCTGATCTCCAGCATCTGCAGTCCTCACTTTCTCCACGTTAAAATGTTATAAGGCCAGTACCAAACTCATAGTTCCTTTTCAATTGTGGAGTATTTCCTCTGGTGTATGTTGATCTTCTTCAAAAAGTAACCAACAGGTAGATTAATCCTATCCTCTTCTTCCTGGAGGAGTACAGCTCCAACTCCTATGTCATTAGCATCTATGGAAACTTTGAAACGTTTTGGAAAGTTTGATGTAGCTAAAACTGATTTGGTGGTAAATAGGGCTTTCAAATAGTTGAATGCCTCCTGGCATGGTTCTGTCCACCGAAACTTTGTGTTCTTCTTCAGCAAATTGGTTAACGGTGCCACTACAGTGCTGAAGTTTGGAACAAACACCAAATAGAATCTGCTGGGTCCTAAGAATCGAAGCACCTCTTTCTTCAAGCTTGGCCATGCAAGTTCCTCAATGGCTTTTCTCTTTGTGTTCCGTGGGCTCATCCTTCCATGACCGATGTTATGTCCCAAGAACACCACCTCTGTTTTTGCGAATTCTGTTTTATTTAGGTTTATCTCCAGTTTTCTTCTCATAGTTATTCAAAGAGCTCTGTCAACTGTACCATGTGATCTTTCCAGCTCTTACTAAAGATCACTACATAGTCCAAATAGACTGCACAGTTTGTTAACCCAGCCACAACTCTGTTCATGAGTCTTTGGAATGTGTCGGGTGTGTTCTTCATTTCAAAGCACATCACTTTAAACTGATATAGCTCATTTGGTGTTACAAACACTGAAATCTCTTTCACCATTTCTGATAAAGGTATCTGTCAGCAATCATTCATTAAGTCCAACTTAGTGATGTAACTGGCTTGTCCGACTTTCTCAATACAGTCCTCCATTCTAGGAATTGGACATGAGTCCGATTTTGTAACGGTGTTGATCTTCCGATAATCCATGAAGAATCATTGAGTCCCATCCAGTTTGGGAACTAAGATGATTGGCAAACTCGACTAGCTCTGGTTTGGTTTGATGATGTCCTCGTCGAGCACGGTCTCACCTCCCTCTGGACCTGTCTAGCTTTGAAAGGATTAAGCCATAGGGCTGTTGTTTTATCAGAGCAGTATTGCCTACGTCTACTTCATGAATAATAGCATTAGTCCCCCCCCATCTGATTCTTACATATGTCCTTCTACTGCAGTAACAAATCTTTCAACTGTGTTCTATGCTCCTGAGACAAATAGCTTACTAACCTCTCCCACTCCTCAAGGATTTCTTCATTTTTTAATCTATTTTGAGGCACATCAAGATCGACATCATCTGGATTTGATTCCTCACTCTGTGGGCAGTAACAAATACCTGTTTCTCCAGTTCTTTCTCTCTAGTGTAATACATTTTCAACATGTTCACATGACATGTTCGATACCTTTTTTCCTATCTGACATCTTTACTAGATAGTTCACTGGACTCAACTTGTTCTCAATTTGATAGGGACCATTAAACCTGGCTTTGAAAGGATCTCCTATCACTAATTACAGTACTAACATGTCATCCCCTCGGGAAAACGTCCTAGTCTCAGAGCTTTTATCTGCTACCGACTTCATTCCATACTGTGCCCTCTTAAGGAGCTGTTTAGCTAATTCACCTACTCGATTGAGTCTCTCCCTCACCTCTGATACATAATCCAAATGTGAGATGTTCAACTTTGGTCCTATCAATTTTGCTTTAATTAATTTCAGAGGGCCTCTCACTTTGTGACCAAATTTTAACTCAAAGGGAGTAAACTGATTAAATTCATTTGGGGCATCTCTGATGGCAAACAATATGAATGGGATACCTTTATCCCAAACATTCGCGTAATCCTGACAGTATGCTCTCAGCATGGTCTTCAAGGTCTGATGTCACCTTTCTAAAGCTCCCTGAGATTCGGGATGATACACACTGGAATTAAAGTGCTGTATACCTAAGCTATCCATAACCACCTCAAGCAGCCTCACAGTAAAATTTGACTCTTGTCCAACTGAATCTCTCTGGGTAGCCCATACCATGTGAAGAAAGCTACTAACTCCTCTACCATCATTTTTTCCTTGATACTCCATAAGGGAATTGCCTTTGGAAATCTGGTAGACACATCCATTATGGTTAACAAGTACTGATTCCCACTTTGGTTTTATTACTGTCAGTGGCTTACCTACCATTTGGCATGTATGACATGCACGGCAAAAGTTAACCACATCTTGGTGCATTCCAGGTCAATGAAAATGTTTTTGTACCTTAGCCTGAGTGTTTCGTACCCCTAAGTGACCTCCTTAGGGGTACCCATTCGCACCTCCTGTCTCTATGCTACCGGCAACACAATCTGATGCACTTGGCCCATTTCCCCTCTGCACTAACCTGCCATGGTCTCCATTTCTGCCTTAGGATTCTATCTTTCAGATAATAACCCTCCAGAATATTCTCTGCCTCCTTTTCAGAGTACACATCCACATATATATCTTTTATCCTCTTGTCTTGCTGTTGCAAGTCCCTTAGCCTTTCAGGACTAAACACTTCTGTCTGACCCTCTGCCTGTTCAGGTTTTTCCTGCACCATTACATTAAACAGGGTATCTGCTAACTGAACCTCAACTCCTTCATCTTTCTCTTTACTTTTCACTTCATGTTCTGACTTATGATTGTGAGATCTGGTTACCACACAGTCTGGGAAAATACCAGGATATTTGTGATTTAACTTTTCAGTTTCTTGATCTTCCTCGGGCTTCTCCACACCAAGGGGTATCACTCTCACTTTGGATCCTGCTAAATCATTCCCAGGAATAAACTGAGTTCCTGGAACTGACACTCTGTCAATCACTCCCACTGTAACTTCCCCAGTCTTGAGTTGGCACTCCAACCTGATCTTACCTAAGGGAACACTGAAATTCTGTCCATCTATCCCACATATTACCACGCTCTCAGGTAACAGATCAGAAAGAGTGCATATTCGCTCATCTCTTGCTATCAGTAACTGGTTAGATCCTGTATCTCTCAAAATTATAACTTTGTGTCCTTCTCCCCCTGTTTTTTTCTGAGTAAACTTTACCCACAGAGGTGAATTCTTTGTAGAGATCGGGTACCAACTCCATATCAAGCCCCTGCCTAGGCTGTACACTCTCCTTCAGCTCCTCAGCTCTTCTTGGGGTCTCCTTTACTACCATCACTAATGCCATGGACTTAGCTTCTTTGACCACATCTTTTCCCACAACGCCTTTCTTTAATGACCAGCACTGTGTGTTTACATGTCCCACCTTCTGGCAGTGAAACGCATTTTCTTAGTGGCCTTCTGAAACCAGTGGTACTGTAATTTTCTGTGTTACACTCCATTACAGTGAAAACACCTGAAGCCTTTCACCTCCTGTCCACCATCTTGGGCTTCTTTAACCTGTGGTAAAATATTACCAGTGCACTTGAATCTTGGTTTCGTAGTGTAGGATTTCCCCTTCTCCCAACTTCTATCCCTTACAGGACAAAGTTCTGGTCGGAAGCTTGTCTTATGCACCAACATGTACTCATCTGCTAATTCTACTGCCTTTCTCACTTCCTGAATTTTCTGTTCCTTCATGTGAATTCTTACCATCTCTGGAAGTGAGTTTTTAAACTCCTCCAGCAAAGTAATCTCTCTTAAAGTCTCAAATGCCTTATCTATTTTTAACGCACGAACCCATTGATCAAAATGACCACATTTAATTCTTTCAAACTCTATGTAAGTCTGACCTGGTTCCTTTTTGTGTTTCTGAACCGCTGTCTATATGCTCCTGGTACCAATTCATAAGTGCTTAAAATAGCCTGTTTAACCTCTTCATAATCTCTTGACCCCTCATCTGACAGCACTACAAATACCTCACTAGCTCTGCTACCAGTTTAGTCTGAACAAGCAGTACCCATAAATCCTCAGACCACTCCATCTGCCAACCAGTTTGTCAAATGAAATAAAGAAGGCTTCAACATCTTTCTGATCAGAGTGGCAGACGTTTGACATATTTATATATACATATCTCTACTTTCTCTATTAATTTTCATCCTGTTAACTTGACTTTGCTGACTAAGTTGCAACTTCTCAAGTTCAAATTTTCTCTCTCTCTTCTCTCTCTCTTTCACTCTCCCTTTCATCTCTCTCTCTCGTTGCTCAGCCAAGAACCTTCTCTCTCTTTCTCACTCTCTCTCTGTTTATTTTCTAACTCCATTTTCCTCAATTGGAATTTAATCTTTTCTACCTCTACTGCACTTGTCTGTTTTTCGGATTCACCTTCGTTTTTGAGTGAATTCCCTTTATTTTGATCCTTGGTTAAACCCAATCTAAATTATTTGCTAATTCTAAAAGTATGGCCTTTTCCTTTCCTTCTAAATGTTCTTGGCAAGTTTGAGAATCATCTTCAAATCCCAGAACCTCTGTAGCAATTTTAAGAGCCATTTTTCTCACTTTTAATTTAATCAACCACAAGTCATTGAAAGTAAACAACTTGCCTCACCTATGTTTCATTTAAAGATCTAGGACACTAACCTGCAAATGTTTAAATCTGCTGGGATTTTTCGTACCCCAAAATCTATTCAAATCTGTCTAAACCAGTTCAAATCACAGACTTGAACCCCCAAATCTGTTATGACATGGGGTAAACCCTCCTGCTTAATTTAAACCAGGATACAGAAAAGATTTATCCCATGCAGTAATCTGTGAAAATTCAAGAGGCCAAGAACTATTTAAAGTAAAAATTAACAACTTTATTTCTTAAAGTATAACAGAAAATAATTAACTAACAACTATTTACACCTCCTTTCTCTAACTTCTCTTTATCTTCCCTTCTATAATACCTGTCCCGATAAAACTCCCAATTAAGATTTACAGGAAAATTCGAATTTTACAACCAGCCAATGGCTGAATCTTCTCTTTATCTGTGTTGGTAAATTGGCTGTCTGGGTCAATGTGGAGGTTTTTCTCTGTGCAAACTCCTTCTCTAGACAGATACCTTTCAGAGAGTTCTGATTAGCAGTCTACAGGTGTTTGTTTGGTACCAGTTCTTCTCCCAAATGTTCAATCTTCCCCGGTCTTATACCCCAAAGCATCGGACTGAGTCATTGGCTTTTAAGATTATCAATATACTCAATTCAAACTTGATTAGAATTTGGTATTTTCCAGGGTATAATTTAAACTGATTGGCCTAATTTCAATCTGTTTTGTAATTTCCAAGCAACCATCTACCCTGGTAGCTGGAGCACATGCTACATTGTGTCTTATTGAGAACACTTGGTGCTGCCACTGCTAGCTTTTAACTCTCTTAAAGGTATAGTACATTCATATTTTCATAGCAACCTTCATCCATCTTCCTTGTGAATTCTGCAAAAAACTCAAATGCCTTACTGGATTCTACATAAATCACATCTACCTCTCTGCCCTCATCAATCCTCTTTCTAACTTCTTCAAAAAAATGCAATCAAGTTAGTGAGACATGATTTCCCATGCATGAAGCCATGTAGACTATCACTAATCGGTCCTTGCCTTTCCAAATACATGTAAATTCTGTCCCTCAGAATCTGCTGCAACAACTTACCCATCACTGGCGTCAGACTTGCTGGTCTATCATTTCCTGGTTTTCATAACCGCCTTTCTTAAATAATGGCACCACTTTTTGGACCAACACCTCATCTTCCACCTGGGCAGCCTACAGCCTGAAGGACTCAACATTGAGTTCTCCCAACTTCAAAAACATCCCTTCCCTTCCCCTGACTCCCTTTCCAGCCCCTCCCCCACCCTTCCAATCAAATTACTGGCTCTTCCTTCCAGCCATCAACGGGATTCATTCCTCCCATCAACCAACTGGGCCATACCCTCTACTGTGTTCACCTATCACTACCTCACCACTCCGCCCCTCTCCTCACCCAGAACCCTCCTGCCCCCTTAATCTACAGCTCCCCTTACCCCCACCCTCAGTCTTAAAGAAAGGTTATACTTGAAACATCAACTTCTTCACCTCTGGATGTTGCCTGGCTTGCTGTGTTCTTCCAGCCTCCAACTTTTCTACTTTGGATTCCAGCATCTACAGTTTCTTTGTCTCTAACCTCCAGTTTTCTGGCCCCTAACCCGTGGCTATATAACATACAATTTTTTAAGATATTTATTCACTCTTAGGATATGGGCATTCTCTGGCTAAGCCAGCATTTGTTGCCCCTCCCAAATTGCCCAGAGGGCAGTTGAAAGTCAACCTCACTGCTGTGGGTCTGGAGTCACATGGAGGCCAGACCATGTATGGATGACAGATCTGCTTTCCTGAAGGACATCAGTGAACCAGCTGGGTTTTTCTGACAATCAACAATAGTTTCATGGTTGCTAAGGGTGGCACGATGGCCCAGTGGTTAGCACTGTGACCTTACAGTGCCAGGGACCCGGATTTGATTCCAGCTTCAGGCAACTGTCTTTGTGGAGTTTGTACATTCTCCCTACATCCGCGTGGGTTTCCTCCGGAAGCTCTGGTTTTCTCCCACAATCCAAAGATGTGTAGGTTTGGTGAATTGGCCATGTTAAATTGCCCATAGTGTTCAGGTATGTGTAGGTTAGGGGTAAATGTAGAATAATGGGGAATGGGTTTAGGCGAAATACTCTTCGGAGGGTCAGTGTGGACTTGTAGGTTCAAAGGGCCTGGTTCCATGTTGTAGGGATTCCATGAAATTAGACCCTTAATTCCAGATTTGTTTTGCTGAATTCAAATTCCACCATCTGCCATGGTGAAATTTGAACCTGACCCTCCAGAACATTGGCTGAGTTTCTGAATTAATAGTCTAACAATAATACCACTAGCCTTTGCCTCCTCCAGATCCCCAAATACCTCAGCAAGGGGTCCAGCAATCACTTTCCTAGCTTCCCACAAAGCTCCAGGGTACACCTGATCAGGTTCTAGGGATTTATGCACCTTTTTGCATTTTAAGACATCCAGCACCACCTCCTCTGTAATATGGACACTTTTCAATATATCATTATTTATTTCTTGAAGTTCTGTTGCTTTCATAGCCTCCTTCACAGTCAACACTGATGCACCTAATCTCTTCCTACTCTATAAACACTGCTGTAGGATAACTTAGTATCTATATTTTATGTTTCAAATAAAGTTTAATCAAGAGACAGATCTCAATAAATCAACTATAAAAGGCAGGTGAGGAAATTGCTGTGGCCTGTAAAAAAACCTTTGTATCCTCTTTAGTCACAGGAGAAGTCCCAGGGGACTGGAGAGGATGCAACATTATTCATTTGTTTAAGAAGGGCAACAGGGATAATTTGGGACGGCATGGTGACTCAGTGGCTCACATTGCTGCTTCACAGTGCCAGGGACCTGGTTTCAATTTCAGCCTCGGGCAACTGTCTGTGTGGAGTTTGCACATCCTCCCAGTGTCTGCGTGGATTTCCTCTGGGTGCTCTGCTTTTCTCCCACAGTCCAAAGATATGCAGGTTGGTGAATTGAACATGCTAAATTGCCCATGGTGTTCAGGGATGGGAAAGGTTAGGTGCATTAGTAAGGGAAAAAATGGAGTAAAAGGATAGGGGGAATGGGTCTGGGTGGGATATCCTTCAGAGAGTCAGTGCAGACTTTTTTGGCCAAATGGCCTGTTTCCACACTGTAGGGATCCTATGCTTCTATAAAAAAAAACAACCCTACACCCTATTGTAGATTTACAAAATATAAGCAGTTTTATAAGAAAAAAAAGCTGATCCCCTCCTATGAATAGTTCTCAATACCACCGTTTCTCTAAGGCCAGTTGTGAATTTCACTGTTTGTTTATTCTTCTTGGATGGAAATTTATGTCCAGAGACACTTGTAATTTCACAGCACAGGCAGTCAGCTGTGAAAGTTCACCACGCTCCTTTTCCCACTTGGACTCCTGCTCTCTCTCTTATCTCCTGTTTTAAAGTTCCATTGCTTTGGTCTTTTTTTTTCAAAGTTCCAAAGCAAAGAAAGAGCTTATAGAACAGTAATTACTGCTTCAAAAATTGAGTAAATCAGCTCCAGCAATGAAAAAAACACCATTAATAAAAAGAACAGCTCTTACAGCCACAATTTTCTCCCATCCACCATCTTGGCAGTACTGATATCTGCTATTTGAATCCCTTCAGACAGGTTTCATCCTTTCGATAGAACCAAAAAAAGGTTTTAACCAAAGCCCTGAACAACACCGTGGGTGGCATGTGGCAGTGGGCGGCACGGTGGCACAGTGGTTAGCACTGCTGCCTCACAGCGCTAGAGACCCGTGTTCAATTCCCACCTCAGGCAAATGACTGTGTTGAGTTTGCACATTCTCCTGATGTCTGCGTGGGTTTCCTCCCGGTGCTCCGGTTTCCTCCCACAGTCCAAAGATGTGCAGGTCAGGTGAATTGGCCATGCTAAATTGCCTGTAGTGTTAGGTGAAGGGGTAAATGTAGGGGTATGGGTGGGTTGCGCTTCGGTGGGTCGGTGTGGACTTGTTGGGCCAAAGGGCCTGTTTCCACACTTTAAGTAATCTAATCTCAGTAGTAATGATAGGGAATTGTTATTCTTAATTTAATTCAACTGCTTGGCAGCCTTTGAACAATCCAGAATCCTTAGGGACCTGTCCTGGGGCCTTAACCTTTTACAATTTATATCAATTACTTCAGTGAAGGGAGTGAAGGCACCATAGCTAAATACACAGATGACACAAAGGTAGGTAAGAAAGTAGTTGCAAAGAAGGCACAAAGACACTAACAGATAGATACAAATCGGTGAATGACTTGGCAAAAATCTGGCAAATGGAGTACAATGTGGGAAACTGTAAAGTTGTTTACTTTAGCAGAAAGCATTAAAAAGCAGATTGTTATTTAAATAGGGAACAATTGTAGAGTTTTAAGATACAGTTGGATCCAAGGGCGCTAGTCCACTAGTGACAGCAAATTATTACAGGTAATTGCAACTTATAATTAATGGAATAATGGCTATTGGAATACCATCCTTTTTTGCAAGAGGAATAAAAGCAAAGTTGTTATTTTTTGGTTTTACAAGGTAATGGTGAGAAAATCTCAAATTCTGAGTGCAGATTTAGTCTCCTTATTTAAGAAAAGACGCAAATGTGTTGGAGGCAAATCAAAGAAAGTTTACAACATTCCTACCTGAAATGAGTGGGTCATCTTATGAGCAAATGTTGGAGAGACTGGGCTTGCTTCAAGTTTCAACTAGAGTTTTGGAGTGTGAGAGTGACTTATTTGAAATATATACGATTCTGAAGGCTTTTGGTAAGGTGGACATGGAAAAGATGTTTCCTCTCGTGGATGACTTCAGAGCTATTTAAAGATAAGGGCTTGCCCATTAGGACAGAGATACAGGATAAAGGTTCTCTCAGCGGGTTGTTCATGCAACATTGGAACTCTCTGCCTTAGAAGGCAATGAAGGTGGGGTCAATGTATGTTTTCAAGGCTGAGGTGGATAGTTTGTGGATAAGCAAAGGAATCAAGAGTTAATCAGGCTGATGGGAATGTGGAATTTAGAACACAAACAGATCAGCCACGATCTTAATGAATGGAAAAGTGAGCTCATAGGCTGAATGGCCTACTTTTGCTCCTAATTCAAACTCATATTTGAAATTTTGATTTTTCTATCCAAATTTTGTATTGCTCTGTTCCTCTCTATACCATCAAAAAACCCCACTATCTTTTTGCACCACCATAATTCCCCTCTCCATAAACCGATATCTTCAGAATCTTCTCCAGAACAAAATCCCGTGAATTTCTTTATACATTCTAATTTCAGTCTATGTCTATCCTCTCCATTCCTTCATTTCAGTGCTATCCTTTCAGTTATCTAGATACCACCCTCTGCAAACCAACCTATAAAATCCTCTGTTATTCCTTCTTTAAACAGCACCAAATATTTGATCATACATCTAAATAGCTCTTTCCATAACTCAATCTCCGTTATTTTCTTTACAACATTTTTCTGCCCTAAAGATGCTTTGTGAATGCAGGTCGTAGTTATTCTTTTCAGAATAATATGAATTTCAAAAAACTGCTGCAATTTATACCTACATGAATCAAAGGCATATATTTCCTATTCCTACTCCAGTTATATCTTCAAGTCAAATTATTACTTTAATGCTGAGTATTAAATTATGTACAGTTTCAGCTTCAGGCATATCAAAGAACGGTCAGATTTTGATTTTGCATTCATATATTAACAACTGCATTTTTGATATACTTAAATGTGAAAGAAATCTTAAAATTCACTAACATGTGTAGAATCAATGTTAACTAATTTCTTAACCAATAAATCTCTTCAGTCATCAGTCAAAGTAATTATGAAAATCTCTCTGCAACAAGTATTGGGATAACCACCAAATAAAATGTCCCTTATACTTAATATAGAATTCTAAACTTTCCTCAGAAACAGAATCAAACAAACTATCTGTCTGAATCATCTTAATACTTTTCCTCTATACTGTCTCGTTCCTGTGTGTAATCAAGCTGCAGTCATGTCTCAATTTGCAGTTACATGCTAACCACACAGCATAACCAAAAAAAGAAATTATTTTAATGCTTCTATAAATTAATCTGACTTAAAGACTATACGTGTAAAAGTTTGAATGTTTGAGCTGGATACTCCACAAGCCAGTGTTCTCAGCCCCTGGCTTATTCAATGGTTTTATCCGTCACACAGCTTTAACCATCGTGGAGGTTGACAAGCAGCTAAAAATCCAATCACTCACAATAAATGAACACAGCAATGCATCAGAAAAATAATCAATAGTGTTAAGTTTACTGCCAAGCACAGGGCTGTCTTTGACCACAAGTCTGACAGAAGTACTGGAGAGGAACACCATACACTGAAACATCTGATAGCTGCTCTGGAGAGGAGAGCAAAATTGCTTTGCATAAAGCCTTTGGAGAGATCTAATGGTTATAAGATTGGTAACAAATTACACTGATTCAATCAGAATTTTATTTCAATGGAGCACATTGTAATGTGTTATTTACTGTTGCAAAATATAAGCAAATGTGATTTAGTGTGACACAATACAAGTGCAGAATCTAAATTCAGTGTATTTAAATCAGTGATAGACCTGATTTAGTCATCCTTTATGTTAACATTGTGTGCTTGAAGTGAGAACACATTCCATTCTTCAGCCCTAACATTCACAGATATACAGATGAATGCAAGATATAAACAAACATCTGGAAGTATAATAGAATGGCAACAACATAACTAATGTCTTGAGTGAAGCATTTTATTTCATGTAAAACCTCCATTTAAAAAAAAACCCGTTATATCATACATTTCTATTGATTTTTACTGGATCATGTGTTAATAATAAAAGAAATTTTCATTTCCTCTGCAAGTGCATTGGTTAATTTATTCATGCTATTTTAATTCAATAATCAATCAGTCTTGACATATGAGGATTAACAACTGTATGAAACTAGCACATACAGGAATAAAACACACAGTTTTGCCACCAGAAAAAAAGGTAAATCATCAATTTTCAGAGTTAAAAGTCACACAACACTAGGTTATAGTCCAACAGGTTTAATTGGAAGCACACTAGCTTTCGGAGCGACGCTCCTTCATCAGGACAATCATCTGATGAAGGAGCGTCGCTCCGAAAGCTAGTGTGCTTCCAATTAAACCTGTTGGACTATAACCTGGTGTTGTGTGATTTATAACTTTGTACACCCCAGTCCAACACCGGCATCTCCAAATCATCAACTTTCAAACAGCTTCCAGTTAATGCATAGGGAAATTGATTCAGTTCCTAGCTCACCCCACTGATTATTTTGCGTGACTTCATCTGCATAGAAGAAACAACTTTCAAAACAGATTATTTTCACTCATTGACTGCAGGTAAATCTTAGTTAACACAAAATGTAGTCACTCTGCTTGCAAACACTATCTAAAATACATAGGGAAGCATCAGTGCCAATGCAGAATTGTTTAAAATTCACTGAGCTATCATAAACACAGGCTTTCTGTAATGATTAAATAAATGAACATTTCCACTCATCATCAATCTACATGCTAGCAAAATGAAATAAACTTGAAAACGAATTGTACAACAACCAGATTTATTAACAATATGTTTTCCATAACTTGGATCATTCAGTTCAATTTGAATGCTTTTGCTATATTATTGTAGTTTTTGTTTCAAAAGATTACCAGTGAGTAATGAAAAAAGTTACTTGATATTAGTTAGAAATAGTTCAGAAAAGACTTACAAGCATATTGCCTGTGTTGGAGAGTTTAAGCAATAGGGTGAGGCTGAATAGTCTTGGGCTATTTTCCCTGAAGTGTCGGAGGCTGAAGGGTGACCTTCTCGAACTTTATAAAATCATGAATAGGGTGAAAGTCAAGATCTGTTCCCCAAGGCAGAAGAGTCCAAAACTAGAGGGCACTGGGTTAAGGTGAGGCTGGAAAGATTTAAAAGGGCCCTAAGGGACAACATTTTAACGTAAAGGGTGGTGCATGCATGGGATGAGCAGCTATTGGATGTGGTGGAGCGTGATAGAATTACAACATTTAAAATGCACCTGGATGGATATATGAATAGGAACGGTTTAGAGGGATACGGACCAAATGCTAGCAAATGGGGTTAGATTAATTTAGAATATCTGGTTGGCAGGGACGAGTTGGACAGAAGGTTCTGTTTCTGTGCTGTACGTCTCTATGATTCTGCATGGACGTGTTCAAAGACAATTGAATGCCCATATATAGTACTCAATATGGTATGCTGCAGCCTTGTGAGTCTTTAGTGTTGATTTTGAGAGTTTGAAATAGAAAGAGATTCATTATAAAGATTTATTATTCTACAGTATTATAAAGGATGAATTGTCATTCATATAGAGTCATAGAGATGTACAGCATGGAAACAGACCCTTCGGTCCAACCCGTCCATGCCGACCAGATATGCCAACCCAATCTAGTCCCACCTGCCAGCACCCGGCCCATATCCCTCCAAACCCTTCCTATTCGTATACCCATCCAAATGCCGCTTAAATGTTGCAATTGCGCCAGCCTCCACCACATCCTCTGGCAGCTCATTCCACCCTCTGCGTGAAAGAGTTGCCCCTTAGGTCTCTTTTATAACTTTCCCCTCTCACCCCAAACCTATGCCCTCTAGTTCTGGACTCCCCAACCCCAGGGAAAAAGCTTTGTCTATTTATCCTATCCTTGCCCCTCATAAGGTCACCCCTCAGCCTCCGACGCTCCAGGGAAAACAGCCTCTCCCTATAGCTCAAATCCTCCAACCCAGGCAACATCCTTGTAAATCTTTTCTGAACCTGTTCAAGTTTCACAACATCTTTCCGATAGGAAGGAGACCAGAATTACACGCAATATTCCAACAGTGACCTAACCAATGTCCTGTACAGCCGCACCGTGACCTCCCAACTCCTGTACTCAATACTCTGACCAATAAAGGAAAGCATATCAAACTCCTTCTTCACTATCCTATCTACCTGCGACTCCACTTTCAAGGAGCTATGAACCTGCACTCCAAGGTCTCTTTGTTCAGCAACACTCCCTCGGACCTTACCATTAAGTGTATAAGTCCTGCTAAAATTTGCTTTCCCAAAATGCAACACCTCGCATTTATCTGAATTAAACTCCATCTGCGACTTCTCAGCCCATTGGCCCATCTGGTCCAGATCCTGTTGTAATCTGAGGTAACTCTCTTCGCTGTCCACTACACCTCCAATTTGGTGTCATCTGCAAACGTACTAACTGTACCTCTTATGCTGGCATCCAAATCATTTATGTAAGTGACAAAAGGTAGAGGGCCCAGCATTGATCCTTGTGGCACTCCACTGGTCACAGGCCTCCAGTCTGAAAAACAACCCTCCACCACCACCCTCTGTCTTCTACCTTTGAGCCAGTTCTGTATCCAAATGGCTAGTTCTCCCTGTATTCCATGAGATCTTACCTTGCTAATCAGTCTCCCATGGGGAACCTTGTCGAACGCCTTACTGAAGTCCATATAAAAAAAAGTTTTACCTAATCACCATAAACGTTAAGATCATTTTTACTTTCCTGGTGTGCCATCAGTAATATGGTGAGGATGAAGGAAAACAGATTCTTGATATCAAGAAGAAATTTCCAAATATCCTTCTGAAGCTTTAAATGGTGAAATGTGCTATATTAACCTAAAAGTTAACTCTTCAATAACTGAACAAAATGGCTGTCTCTACGTACAAAGTAGACAGATGAGTTTTAGTCTGGGAGAGGGGTAAAAATCTTGACATTGGAGGACCTGCAACAGGCAATTGTGGTAATCATGTCTCCACTAATTCAATAATGTAAAGCTACAATTAGTCTTCAATTTGTACTTAATCAGTCAGTCATTCATTGTCCAAAAATGCGCATAAAACGATTATGGCCTCAAGAAATTGTTCAACACATTATGCACAGCATTTTCTTTCTTGTTATATTGGTTAAGCAACTGTAATGAGAACAAGGCACTTAAAGTGGAATATCAGGATCCCGCTCCACAACCTCTACTACATCCTCACACTGAAATATAAATATGCAAGGATGATACAGAATGGAGCCATTTCCTTTTTAGGTGGTGGAGGTCAGGGTTGGGGAGTGTTGGTGGAGGTTCTTATTGTGCTAGTGTACCTACAGAATTCTGCTCCCAAGATTATGAAGTTCAAATGCAGAGCACCGTGCAGTTCATTTCAAGGAGAAACTGAGGATCTGTATGATATAGCCCAAACCACAATACATAAATGAATCTAGGATGTTAATGAGCCATTTTACCCTGATATAACTCTTCATTTCCTTCCTACGATAAGGAAGTGAAAGCAGCATGGCCGGTAGGACCGTATCCTGTCATTGGTTGCCCTGGTGAATGGAGCTATGGACCACATCCACCTTGCTTTAAGAGCACCCAGTCACCAATCTGCAGAGTTTATCAACAAAAAACATCTCATTCACAACTGAAGTCGATGAAGTGGGAAGGCTTGGGTGTGATATTTGAAAGCAAGTAGATTGGGCTAGTTTAGGGTGAGCTGCTGTTGCCCTTACTCAATGTATCAGGAGTGAAATGAAACAACGGGAAAGATTTTCTAATATCCACAGCAATATAGTTATAATACAAAGGAAGTTTTGAATGGATGAAAAACCGAGACAGTGAAAAAGAAAAGAGCTCAATCTAGATCCTAAATGTTATCGAAATAAATTGCTGAAAAACATCGTACCCGCATCTGGGGAGGAGGTTTCACCTCAAGAACTATTGAATTCAGATGGTTGGCAGTACAAAAAGCCCCTAATGCAATATCATATTAGAATGGTATACATGTCATTGTGGAGCTAGGATGTGAAACAGCATGTGATCGTTAAGCAATGTTACCATGAATGTTGGTGGTGATTTGTTGTGTGTTGAATCCCGAGAGTAGACCTGTGTGTAGTGGTCACCTGGAATGTGTATAGGAAGTCCTAGTCTTCAAGTAATTAGAACCTGCACATAGTTTGGCAATCAAGTATGTGTGATGAATGAGTTTGAATGAAGAACTAGAAACTCAACATGGTGGCAGTGGTGTGTGTTAGATGGTCCGGGGGAGCCACAGGTAAGATCTGGTGCAGTTTAGGGTACCTGTGCAATATAGTCCCTGGAGGCATGCTCCTTCAGCAGAGAGTTTCATCATCGCTCTCCAACTACACCTTCTCCTGACCCCTTTAAGACTCAGAGACAATCACAACTTAGCCTGATGCCCCCTTTATCCTACTGAAACCAACAGACACTCCCATCCCACCCCATCCCCCCACCCCCACCAGCCCTGCACTACAGCTGGATTTCAGAAGATTAGAGGTGGCTTAATGGAAACATGTAAGACAGGGCTTTTGATGGGTTGCATGTAGGTAGGCTGTTTCCTATTGTGGGGGATTCTAGAAGTAGGGGTTATTGTTTAAAACTGAATAATTAACCATTTATGACAGAGATAACGTGAAGCGTATTCTCGCAGAGGATTATGGATATTGTAACTCTTCCTCAATAGATGTTGGATTTTTGATAAGCAGGTGGGGGAGACAGTACTGGAAGTAGGTGGTAATGTGGAGTAATCAGATCAAGCACAATCGTATTGAATGGTAGGCCAGGCTTGAGCAGCAGAGTGACCTCCTAATTTATGCATTTGTGTGTTTGTATGTTCATTGAACAACTAAGTTCTGTCTTATCCTGTTAGGTTTATGTCATGTTTTTCATCTTCCACATGCCATTCAAATGTCGGACAAGGGGTTTTGCAGGAGAAGAATAAAGATTCCTCAGAGGTGAATATTCACTCTGGTGATGCACAACCACATGACTCTTGAACACTAACCATTAGCTCCAACAGATTCTGTCTCTGCAACTTTAATTATAGTGATGACAGGAGGGAAATTAAAAGTCATCAGTATGGGGTAATTTTAACTTTATCTATCCATGAAAAAGCCATGGGATAATGTGGAACCACCCTCCTGACCTGTCCCCAGCCCTGCAGATTTTACACATTGTCCAATAGTATTTATTGTCATCAACAGGAGGGCTGAGAAACAAACATTGCATCCAATTGGGAACTTAGTAAAAGTAATAGGCCATTCAGCCCCTCAAGCCTGTTCCACCATCAATGAGGTCTTAGATGATCTGTGGCCCAATTTCATTTACCTCCCTTTGGCCCATATCCTTTAATACCTTTTGCTTAACAAAAATTAATCTATCTCTAATTTAATATTTAGATTTGATCCAGTATCCATTGCCATTTGTGGAAGAGAATTCCAAACATTTATCACTCTTTATGTGTAGAAGTGCTTCCTATCATCTCTCCTGAATGGGTTGGCACTGATTCTCAGGCTATGCCCTCTCATTCTAGAATCCCTAATACATGGAAATAGGCTATCTTTATCTATGCTGTCTTTTCCTGTAAGTATCTTGAAGACTTTGATCAAACCATCCTTCTAAATTCTAGAGAAAACAAGCCAAATTTGTAAAACCTCTCCTCATAACTTCTGAAGTCAAGGTATCACAAAGTTGTTGGAGTTTTTTGAAGAAGTAATAAAGAGGATTGATGACGGCAGAACGGTAGACGTGATCTATATGGACTTCAGTAAGGCATTCGACAAAGTTCTCCATGAGAGACTGGTTAGCAAGGTTAGATCTCATGGAATACAGGGAGAACTAGCCAATTGGCTCAAAGGTAGAAGACAGAGGGTGGAGGTGGAGGGTTGTTTTTCAGACTGGAGGCCTGTGACCAGTGGAATGCCACAAGAATCAGTGCTGGGTCCACTACTTTTTATTATTTATGTAAATGATTTGGATGTGATCATAAGAGGTACAGTTAGTAAGTTTGCAGATTACACTAAAATTAGAGGTGTAGTGGATAGCGAAGAAGGGTACCTCAAATTACAAAGGGATCTTGATCAGATGGGCCAGTGGGCTGAGAAGTGGCAGGGGGAGTTTAATTTAGATAAATGTGAGGTACTGCATTTTGGGAAATTAACTCTTAGCAGGACTTATACACTTAATGGTAAGATCCCAGGGAGTGTTGCTGAACAAAGAGACCTTGGAGTGCAAGTTCATAGCTCCTTGAAGGTAGAGTCATAGGTAGATAGGATAGTGAAGAAGGCATTTGGTATGCTGTCCTTTACTGGTCAGAGCATTGAGTATAGGAGTTGGGAGGTCATGTTGTGGTTGTACAGGACATTGGTTAGGCCCCTTTTGGAATGTGCGTGCAATGCTGGTCTCCATCCTATCAGAAAGATGTGTGAAACTTGAAAGTGTTCAGAAAAGATTTATAAGGATGTTGTCATGGTTGGAGGATTTGAGCTTTAGGGAGAGGTTGAATAGGCTGGGGCTGTTTTCCCTGGAATGTTTGAGGCTGAGGGTGCCCTTATAGAAGTTTATAAAATCTTGAGGAGCATGGATAGGGTAAACAGACAAAATCTCTTCCCTGGGGTGGGGGGAGTTCAGAACTAGAGGGCATAGATTTACGGTGAGAGGGGAAAGATATAAAAGAGACCTAAAGGCCAACTTGTTATCACAGAGGGTGATATGTGTATGGAATGAGCTGCCAAAAGAAGTGGCGGAGACTAGTACAATTACAACATTTAAAAGCATCTGGATGGGTATATGAATAGGAAGAGTTTGGAGGGATATGGGCCGGGTGCTGCAGGTGGGACTAGATTGGGTTGGGGGATCTGGTTGGCATGGATGGGTTGGACTGAAGGGTCTGTTTCCATGCTGTACATCTCTGTGACTCCATGACTCTATCATTCTTGTAAACTATTTTATTTTCTTCAAGGGCTATACATCTTTACTAAGATGTAGTGTTCAGATCTACGCTCTGTACTCCATGTGGGGTCTGACCATGTTCTTCTGTAGCCGCAGCACAACTTCTTCATCCTTATACGCTAGTCCTCAAGGTATGAAGGCTAACGTTCCATTAGCTTTCTTGATTATTTTCTGTACCTGTTTGTGACATTTCAAGTGCCTATGCACCTGAATCCCCACGTCTCTTTGGAAGTCCACTATATTTCACACCTGTTTCCCAAATGGTGTAATGGATTAAAAATCCCATTGTGCAGGATTTGAATTCAGCTTTTCAGCTCATCCAGCATGAGTCTTGCACAGTAAGTTAGATGAAAATTGTTGCCTTTGACTCAGAGGCTATTGAAGCAAGTTGATTATTTCACAGCATAGAATATCAAAACCCAGAATAAATTTAATACAGCTCTCCACAAGTGGTTTGGTTTGTGAACATCACAATTGGTAGTCCATTATCACAGTCAAAAAAAAAAGTCAAAATTGACATTAATGCCAATAGCACCTCCACCATCTCCTTATAAAACAATTGCCTTTTGGATGATAATCTGCAGATATATCCTGGAGCAAGCCAATCAATATATATTACAGCCATTTTCTTTTTATAGTGAGTAAGGATGAGAAGTTCTCTGATTTAATATTATATTGAATGTGTATGATTGACAGCTCTTCAGTAAAATGTCTGGAAAACTGCAAGATCTCGTAATAAAAGAAAATTTCAGGTTAAGGGGAAAGATTGAAAGAAAGACTTGCATTTAGACAAGTTTCTTCATGATCAGATCAAATCCTAAAGACAATGAAATATTTTTTGAAGTGCAGTCACCATTGTAATGTAACAGCAGCACATCTCCATATAGCAAGCTCCTGTAAGAACTATAAGGTATTGTTATTATTTTAATTGAGGGATAAACATTAGTCAGGACACTAGAAATAGCACATCTGCTCATCTTCAAAATAGTACTATGTAGAGTTGGAAATCCAGCTATGAGAGCAAACCAGGTCTCAGTTAATGACTAATTTGAATGATAATTTGAATCACCTCCAGCAGTGCATGTTGTGCTGAACCTCTGGTGTGGAAAACCCTAAATCATACATCTCAGGGTGAGTATGCTAAAATACAAAGCAGACAGTTATCAATGCAAAAATAGAGCCAAATTAGGATTTAGTTGCTCATGGGGTCGGGGGCATCACTGGATAGGCCAGAATTTCCTGCTCATCCCTAGTTATGCAGAGGGCAGAGAAAGGTCTTGACATAGACTAAACCTACTGTAACGATGGCAGATTTCCTCTCCAGAAGTATATTAGCGAACCAGCTAGATTTTTCACTGACAATCAATAGCTTTTTATCATATTGAATTCTAATTTTACCACCTGCTGTGGTGAGATTTGAACTCATTCCCTTAGATTTCTAGCTTGGGGTACGGGTTACCAGTCCAGTGATATTACCGCTGAAGGACAATCCCACTACCTCCTCTCTGCACTGATTCTTCCATCCTAGTGTGTAAGAATAAGTGGTCACCCAGTCTACACTTGGTTTTCCCAATGTGGAGGAGACTACTTTGTGTGTAGCAAATGCAGTAGACTAGGTTGAGTGAAATGCAGGTAAAACATTGCTTCACCTGGAAATGTGTTTGTGTCGTTGAATACTGAGGATGGAGGAAGTCCTCCAGTCCTGTGCTGGTCCCAACCCACAACTCTTCCTCTGATATATTAATGATATTATTATTGGAATTGTCTGGAATTGGAAAAGTTTATCATTTTCCCTTCCAATTTCTATTGCAATGTCACCTTCAGCTGTTCCATCTCTGACTCCTCCCTTCCCTTCCTTGACATCTTTGTTTCCATTTCTGGGGATAGGCTGGCCACTAATTTCCACTGCCAATCTTCCACAGTCACCTTGATTATACATCCTCATATTCTGCTTCCCGTAAAAGCTCTCTTCTATTCTGCCAATTCCTCTACCTCTGTTGCATCTACTCTGCTGATAGGCGAAAGTGAGGACTGCAGATGCTGGAGATCAGAGTCAAGGTTAGAGTGGTGCTGGAAAAGCACAGCAGGTCAGGCAGCATCCGAGGAGCAGGAAAAGCAACGGTTCGGGCAAAAGTCCTTCATCTATACTCTGCTGATGCCGACTTCAACATGGGGCCTCTGAAATGTCCACCTTTTTCCTCAATCAAAGATTCCCCAGCAACATTGTTGACAGGGCCCTCAGTCGGGTCCAACTCATCTCCCACACTTTGACCCTCACCCGTTCTTTTCCATCCCACAACAGCATTAGGGTTTCCTTTTTCCTCATCTACCGACCTATCAACATTCACGCCCAAAGGATCATTATTCACAATTTCCTCCACCCCCAGCAGGATGCCACCATATGTTCCCCTCCCCTCCCTTATCAGCCTTCTGCAAGGACTGTTCCCTCCAGGACACCCTGGTGCACTCCTCCTTCACTCTCAACAATACCACTCAACCCTCAACTCCACAATGCCTTCCGTTGCAACCGCAGAGCGTGTAACATCTGCCTGTTTACTTCCTCCCTACTCAGGATCCAAACACACCTTCCAGGTGAAGCAGCACTTTGCCTGCACTTCACTCAATCTCGCCACATCTGCTGCTCATAATGTTGTCTCCTCCACATTGTGGGAATGAAGCATAGACTGGGTGATCGTCTTGTAATACACCATGTTCAGTCCACAAAAAAACCCCCTGAACTTCCAGTTGCCTGCCACTTCAACACACCACCCTGTTCCCTGGCCAACATCACTGGCTCAAGCTTGGCTGCAGTGCTCCAGCGAAGCTCAGTGCAAGTGGAAGCACACAATCTCATTTACACTTGGAAATACAGTACTACAAACTTCTGGACTCAATATCAAGTGTAACAATTTTAGGTTTAAGGCAGCTTCTCCCGAGTCCTTACCCAACCCCCACAAACCAGGCCTTGTTATCACATAGTCTTCTATTACTCACTCCATCTATCATTTATTCCTTACCCCCTCCTTATCTTCTGCATTAAAAAAACAAATTTGTGCTAGTTAACATCAGTCCTGAAGATGGGTCACTGGACTCTGATTTCTCTTCACAGACGCTGCAAGACCTGCTGAGTTTTTTCAGCACATTCTGTCTTTTTGATTTCCAGAATCCCCAGTCCTTTTGGTTTTTAAAAAAAAATCATAATTAACTATGTCAGTAAATCAAAGTAATAAACCAGTCAATAAAATTGATCTCATTTTAGAATATTCCTTTTTTAAAAGGTATATGGGTTCCTTTGGTGAAGATCTGAAAACGTAACAATGGAAGTTTGCTTCATGAAGAGGTTTGAAAGGACGCTGTAAACATGACTTTATTCTCGATGAGCAGCTTAGTGTGATTGACATCAGTATGATGTGGATTCTCATCATTAGAGTTACTTTAAAACTGGAAGAGTTAAATTTTGAGGAAGTAAACTGATTACTCTGCTTTAAATGGATCTCTATTTTGAGAACAAATGTTCTAAATTAGTTCAATCCAGTTTTTATAATGTGGAAAACGTTCACTGCAAAATTGAAGTCCTGCTCTTTCACATTCCGAAGAATAGGATTAACTGATCTTTTCCTACAAAGTTTGAGTATTATTTATGATTGATGGGTTAATTGTCACTTTTTCTGTAAGAAGCCTGTCTGGTTATATCTCTATGCTGACATGAGACCTGTATATTTATAACTGATATATAAATATATGTGTGGATATTGGACGCAGATTTCCTGAGTAATAAAACAGCTGTTCATATCTCTGTAAACCTGCATCAAAAACAACAGAAACACTAATGGCATTGTGGGTGCATCATCGTGCATCAAGCAAGAAGGCACATTTCTGTACTGACAAAGCCTACTCTATAATAGAATAACACCCTGTATAACAAAAAGCAGCATATGCATTATTGAAATCTTTTCAGCTGTTGAATAGTTTTGAGAATGAAATCTGATGGCTGAGGGGGAGAGGCTGGATAACACTTCCCAACAGTCAGGATTCACTTGTATTGGCTAATGCATCATTTAAACCTCTCCATTAGATGGGTTCTTTCTTGCATATTCATTGAATATTAATGAAAAATAATGTTTTAGGGGATCGACATAAATTTTTGAGATGAGGCTCTTCCAGTGCGAAGTCTTGCTCACATGAGAGCAGATTGGAAAATAGTTTGCAGTGATCAGTAACCCTGACGGATGGGGCAGCGTGGTGGCTCAATGGTTAGCATTAATGCCTCACAGCATCAGGGACTTGGGTTTGATTCCAGCCTCAGGCATCTATCTGTGTGGAGTTTGCACATTCTCTTTGTGTATGCGTGGGTTTTCTTCAGGTGCTCCGGTTTCCTCCCACAGGTTAGGCAGATTGGCAATGGGAAATGCAGAATTACTGGAATAGGGTTCTGGTGGGATGTTGTTCAGAGGGTTGGTGTGAACTTGATGGGCCAAATGGCCTGCTTCCACACTGTAGGGATTCTATGATGTTCAATAGAACACTGTAAAATGAGAAGCATAATAGATTTGTCTCGCTGATTATCAATTTTAAAATCATTTTCCTCCTATATGCAAGTTTAGCACATCATCTATTATTAAATAAACATCTTACTTCAAAATTACAGAGACAAATGAATGCGCAACATCATACAAATAGCAGAAGATGTCACTTTAAGTCACGTTTCATTATGATGTCAGAGTAATATGGCTTCAATTCACCTAGGCTAGTCTGATCTTCCCTTAAACATGGAAGATTAAGGGCCAATCTAATTGAGATTTTAAAAATAATTAAATCATTTGACGTTAGTAGGTGGAGAAAAGCTATTTACTCTTGTGGAGTATTCAAAATAAGTAGGCATAATCTTAAAGTTAAGTGAGACTGTTCAAGTATATTGTTAGGAAACACTTTTTAACAAATGTTGTGGTGGAATTCTGAGAATACTTCCCCCAAAACTGCCAATTGAAAAATTCATAATTGATATTATTAGATTTTGTTATGTATATGGATAAAGAGAAATGGAACCAAGATGGGTTAACAGTGTTAAGCAGATCAGCCATTATCTAATTGAATAGCAGAACAAGCTCATGGGACTGAATAGCCTACTCTTGTACAGCATGATCTGATTGAGGAAATTGATTATTTGTCATCAAGTCCTACAGGATCCATTAATGAAAATGATCTGAAAATAATATGAGGTCATGAATGAGGTGTATATATTAAATTTTATGAAGAATATCCTTTCATCTGTCCATGATTCATCTGTCCATCTGATTAAGCGCATCTAATCAAAAAAGTATTGATGTAATACAATCTATGAAGCTAGTAGGAAAATTCAGATGATCATAAAAGGATAGCCTTTCTAACATTATTCAAAATGTATAAGATCTACCGCAGTTACTTTGGATTTTACACAAAGGACTCAAACGTAACCCCAATGGTAATGTACTTGGGTTTGCAGCATTTACAGGATGCAAATTATCTTGATAATTTAATTCTGTTCTTAAATAAAATAATGTCAGGCTCTTTGTCAGGCTTTGTCATCAACAGTTGCATAGAACATTTCAAAGGTTTTCAGCAGAAAGATGCACAATGTGACTTGTCTCAACAGTTGCCTCACAAATCTATTTTTGCAATATTTCAACTAATTGAAAATTACAGTTCTGCTTCCAGAAGCAGCTTCATTTGCACTCCCCTTTGGCAAATAGGCAATGGTAAGGCAGGCAGGATATTAGTTTGTCAGTGATTTGAACAAAATTCATGAAAGGACTTTTAATGGTTTTTATTTTAATTACTAAATTAGACAATAATTTAGCTGTGTGTTGGTTGTCACAGGTAATGAATTAACATAAGGTCACAATAAAATATGCTGCAACATGAACAACATCTGAAGTTGAGATAACAGATTAAGGTAACTTTACTTTTGGTAACATTTGACACATTTTTGCCTGGATGTTGTGACATCTTTAAACCCTGTCCAGAATGGAAATACAGCACAGAAGAACCTCAATTATCCGAATGAGATGGGCGGGCACTATTTCGTTCAGATAATTGATTACTCGGTTAATTGATTTAATGCCTTTCCTCTGGGGCTCGGAGTTTTCTGTTAAGTCCACTCCCCGTTCAGGAGACTAGGCAGTAGCTCACTGTGCAAGCGCCCAACCTCCCTCCACCACCACCCCGCCTGTCCCCATCTGCCTCCACCCCTGCCCCCTGCCCACCCTACCCCGTCTAACACTGCCCCCTGTCTGCCCCCACCGCCTCCGCCTGCCCACCCACCCCCGTCCAAAACTACCCCCACCCCCACCCACACCTGCCCCCCCCCCCAACCCTGTCCATCCCTATTTGCCCCCACCTCCTCCCCGGCCGCTCCTGTTCACCTCTGCCCACTCTCTGGGGCAGCCGGACTGGACATCAATAAGAATACTGCTGCTGCTGCTGCCTTTTGGGGCAGGTAAGTCTTCAAATATCGCGCATGCGGGCACACACACAGCCATATACACATCTTTTTACTGCAACGTTTAACAGGTTCCACCTTTGCCCGGTACAGGACAGTTGGAGAGATTATCTGTGGGAGGGGTGTTTAGGGTACACGCCTGTGTAGAACTCCAGGGAAAGCGTGGGGGGAGGAGAGAGAGGACAGACAGTAAGTCATTTGGAGATGGTGCCTGGGCTCCCAGCGTAATAAATCAAAAGAACTAAAAATAAATTACCACGATAACGGAGCCATAGCGTTTTAAGTAAATTGTAAGGAAAAATGCTTTGGGGTGATAGAGGAGCAGACCAAGGCATCTCAGAGGGAATGGTCCCTTTGGATTGCCGACAGGGAAACAGAACAGCTATGTATTTGATGATTGATTAATGGCTAAAATGCTAGTGTCTTCGTCAATATTCCAACCCATTTAACGTACTTTATTATGTATTTCACAAGAAACGTATATTCTGCAACAAAGATGTAGTTCAGCGCATAAGTAATGAAGCAGAAGCTGCAAGTGAATTCCATCAAATGTACTATTGTTACTCATGGGTTATGGTTGAACCCTCACTACAATTCACATTTGAATACTTAACAATCCAGTCATAAACTGTAAATAACTTTATTGAAAAAGCTGCATTACAAAATACAACAGAGATAAGGAAGGTAAAATCTGTATTTTCATTTCTTAACAAAATACTATGCTTATTTATCGAACACTCATTCGACTATTGCATGATTATTGCATGTCTTTTTTAAAAAATGTTTTGTTTGCTAATTTGATAAGTGAGATGCCATTTAGGTTGATGCTTACAGTGTGTATATAATGAAGGGGATAGGTATTTTTAAAATAAACTGCAAGAATGTTTTTACATTGAGTTTGAGTTTTGAGATCTTGATGGAAATGTAGAATATTCCTAGAACGACTAAATCCAGCATGCTGAGCTTTAAACAAATAACTCCTCTAAACATCCAACATGGTCTAATGAGTATCATTTATATTTGGTTTTGCAACAGAAACTCAAGCTCATTCTCAAAAACTAAGATAAATTGCAAGTAACTCATTGTTATTCGGTTTGTTTATTAAACAGGATTAGTTCAAATAAACCACACCCTTCTGGCACTCCTGCCTCTAGTGTAGTGGAAATCTAAACTCCAAGTCCCAAAACATGATTTAGGGGTTTTATTGAATAGATAGAAGAAAACAAACAGTCCCTGGGGTATGTACATTGGCATCCCTTCTAAATGCTTACCACATTGATCAAGCAGGGTTTGTCCAAATGCTATGGTCAAAACAAAACTTCTTCAAATAGTCTTTTAGGAATCTTTGAAGTGTTTCCGCTGGCTGCCCTGTGATTTTTGATGACAGAATGATGTGGAACAAGTTAATGTGCCAGGTTGGTCATCTCAGTGCTCAGGATGCTAATTCCTGGAGGATGTTCATCCAGGCGATGTGGAGGATATCTTCACTGAGGAAGATACAAGATGTCTCCCAGAATTAGAAATCCAAAGGACTATGGAGAATGAGGACTTAAAAGTAATTTTAATTTAAAATAAAATTCTGTTAGAGAACTTAAAATCGGACTGAAGTTTGATAAGCCCCTGGAACCTGATATGCTACGATTCCAGAATAGTAAAATAAGGAAGCACAGGAAGTGATTGCTGGGCCCCTTGCTGAGATATTTGTATCATCATTAGTCACAGGTGTTGTGCTGGAAGACTGGTGGTTGGGTAATATGGTGTCACTTTTAAAAATGGTGGTAAGGAAAAGCCAGGGAACGATAGACCGGTGAGCCTGACATCGGTGGTGGGCAAGTTGTTGGAGGGAATCCTGAGGGACAGGATTAACATGTATTTGGAAAGCAAGGACTGATTAGAGATAGTCAATATGGTTTTAAGCATAGGAACTCATGCCTCATTAATTTGATTGTTTTTTTTGAAGAAGTAACAAAGAAGATTGATGAAGGCAGGGAAGTGGACGTTATCTATATCGACTTCAGTAAGGCGTTTAACAAGGTTCCTCACGTTAGACTGTTTAGCAAGGTTAGATCACATGGAATAAAGGGAGAACTGACCATTTGGATACAGAACTGGCTCGAAGGATGACATGGGAGGCTGGTTTTTCAGACTGGAGGCCTGTGAACGGTGGTATGCCACAAGGATCGGTGCTGGGTCCACTGCTTGTCATCATTCATATAAATGATTGTATGTGAACATAGGAGGTATAGTTAGTAAGTTTGCAGATGACACCAAAGTTGGAGGAGAAGTGGTCAACAAAGAAGGTTCTCTCAGTAGAACGGGATTTTGATCAGATGGGTCAATGGGCCGAGGAGTAGCAGATGGGGTTTAATTTAGATAAATGTGAGGCGCTGCATTTTGGAAAGGCAAATCAGGGCAGGACTTAAACACTTAATGGTAAGGCCCTGGAAAGTGTTGCTGAACAAGGAGATGTAAGAGTGCTAGTTCATTGTTCCTTGAAAGTGGAGTGGCAGGTAGATAGAGTAGTGAAGAAGGTGTTTGGTATGCTTTCTATTATTGGTCAGAGCATCAAGTATAGGGGTTGGGAGGTCATTTTGCATCTGGAGAGGACATTGGTTAAGCCAGTTTTGGAATATTGTGTGCAATTCTGGTCTCCCTTCAACAGGAAGGATGTTGTGAAACTTGAAAGAGTTCAGAAAAGATTTACAGGAATGTTGCCAGGGTTGGAGGGTTTGAGCTATTGTGGGAGGGCGAATAGGCTGGGGCTATTTTCCCTGGAGCTTTGGAGGCTGAGGGGCGACCTTATAGAGGTTTATAAATCATGAGGGGCATGGATAGGGTAAATAGACAAGGTCTTTTCCCTGGGGTGGGGGAGTGCAGAACTGGAGGGTGTAGATTTAGAGTGAGAGGGAAAAATTTTAAAAGGGACCTAAAGGGCAACATTTTCATGCAGAGGGTGATGTGTGTATGGAATGAGCAGCTAGAGGAGGTAGTGGAGTCTGGTACAATTACAGCATATAAAAGGGTATATGAATAGGAAGGGTTTATAGGGATATGGGTTAAATGCTGGCAAATGGGATTAGATTAGTTTAGGATATCTGGTCTGCATGGACAAGTAGGACTGAAGGGCCTGTTTCCATACTGTACATCTCTATGACTCTATAAGTAGCTATGGAGATAATGGATGTATTGTTGATTATTTTCCAAAATTCTAAAAGTTCTGGAATGGGGTTCTTGCAGATTGTAAAATTGGAAGTGTCACCCTACTATTTGAGAGGGAAGGGAGATGCCACAAAGGTAATTATTGACCTGTCAGCCTTATATCTGCAGTACAGAGAGCAATATTGCTGAAGTCTATTATGAAGGACGTTTGGGTAATAGTGATCTGAGGGGCAAAATTAACATGGATTTGTGATTGGAAAATCATTTTTGATGAAATCTATTGAAGTTTGAAGATGTTACTTACAGAGGGGAATGAGCCAATGTAGTATGCTCGGTTTTACAGCAAGCATTTGATTAAATCTCCCATAGGAAGTTGGTTTGCAAAATTAAAGAGATAATGAACTGGAATGGATTAAGGATTGGCTAGTAGATTTAAAGCAGAGTGTAAGAAAAGATGGCTCATTATTTCACTGACTGGCTGAGACTAGTGGAGTACAATTAGAATCAGTACTTTGGCCGCAATTGATCAGAATATTGTTTGTTTCTGGGATTGGAAGACTTTCCTATGAAGAGAGATTAGAATAACGGGCTTGTATTCTCCAGAGTTACAAACAACGTGATGTAATCTTATTTAAATTTAGGAAATCAGATTTTTTTCCCTGGTTGGGAAGTCTGGAACTAAGGGGCATATTTTAACAATGAGGAGAGCTCTTACCATTCAGAGGGTTATGAATCTTTGATACTCTGTAACCCAGAATGCTGTGGGAGCTCAGTCATTGAATACGTTTAAAATAGAGATTGACAGATTTATAAATACCAGTGTTCTACAGGAATAAATTAGAGTAATGTGGGAAAATGGCACTGAAATGATTGATTACCCATGGTTATATTAAACAATGGAGCAGCCTTGTCAGGCTGAATGACCTAGCCTTGGTCCTTTGTGATGTAGGGAGAATTTTACGTGAGCCCCAGTTTTGATTGGAGAATGATCTTTTCTTTTCTTGGTATTCAAATACAGTCTACAGCTTGATACATTTCTTCAAAGGGTGACCTGTAGGTCATCTTCTGTGTTCACAAGGTAAATGCAGCCCTATACATATTCAAGGGCTATTATTGGAGTGTAGGAAGCTTTTGACTATACTTTCAGTCTTTGAAGATTGAAAATCTTTCCATCAAAAACACAATTGATTTGCCTCTAATGGGAAGGATGTTCTTAACCATGTTTGCGATGACCATGAGAAAGATGGAGAAAAGGGTCTTTGCAAACACATATCCTTGCTTGATGCCTGTTCTGATGGGAAAGTCGTCATATTACAGACCATTGCAAAGAGCAGAGAAAGTAACTTCATCATGAAAAATGCATTCACCCTGCACATACCTCTGCAGACATACATTGCAGTCCAGAGTCTTCTAGAAAATGCCCCCATTGGCATTGAAAGGCGTTAATCAGATTGATGAAGGCCATATAGAGAGAGCTTGGTTTTGTTCATGACATTTCTCTTGGCTCTGTCAAATTGTAACAATCACATCGATTATGATTCTGGATGCTCTGAATCCACACTGGGATTCAGTCTAGTCATATTCATGGAAGAATCTTGCTTGCACTGAAGAGTACAGGAAGCTAACAAAGCAGGCAGTCTGGACAGTAACCTAGTTGAGGTGTAAATGTTTGGCAGGAACTCAGCAATTTTGAGTCTGTATTTATGTTTCTGCTAAATGGGAATGAAGTAAGGATCCCAGAAAACCTAAAGGAGGTGTCAATTTTCCAAAAAAAGGAAATAAAGCTAAGTATAACAACTATCATTTTCTGATCACTATGCTAATAATCAAAGGCTGTAGTTTTAAAGCAATGACAAATGTAGATGTGATATAAGGAGGATTTGTTTTACACCATGAGTTCTTTAGACTTTAATTGTTCAACTTACAAACGTGATGGACATTAATTCCATAAATAATTTGAAAAGGGAATTGGACAGATACTGGAACTTGGTGGTTTGATTAAGATTAATGTTTGGTCAAAGAGCCAATACAGGTATGATGGGATAAATTGCCATAGTCTGTGCTGCAAGTTTCTATATATTACTCTTAAATATCAATAAGGCTGAACTCAAAGGGAGGCACAATTCAAAAGGCTAACTTTTTTGGTTACATCCTTATCCCATGCAAAAAATTGGTAAAAACTATCAACTGTGTATGTTCTCCTACATGTGGTGAAAAGTCAGTCACTTAATGGTGTATGAGCTACTGAGTATTGTAGCTCCTTTTATGATTTAAGTGTTATGCAAGTTTCAAATATTTAATCTTTTTAAGAACTTAAAGGTGAGGAAACATGGATTTTGATTTTCACTTCTACGAAGATTTGATCTTTTTAAGAAATCAGATTTTGAATATTATATCACAAAACAGAATGTACAAGAAGCCAAGTGATCACAGCTGAATGGCCGGCAAGCCACTGGTGAGATAATTGCTAAGATGTTTCCTGACTTAGTTTTATGGCGATCAGAGACAGCTAAGAGGAGCTAAAAGCAGGTTCAAGCGAAAGGAGGAGACCATAATCAGCAGAGGTGCTGTTATTAGCACTCCCCAAGAATTCAGGTCTGGGGAGAAATCTTAAAATACATGAAGATCAGTGAGAAAGAAGCTCCAGAGGAGAAGGTTGTAGGGATGTCAGACATCCTATAAGGCTGGTAAAGACATGAGTTTAGGGATTCCGTGGTACAAAATAGTGAGCCAAATTAGCAGCTTGTTTTAAGTGTCTCAGAATGAGATGAAAGCTGATAAATATACCAATGCACAATGGTTTACTGAGAGGGAACGGATTATAACATGCAAGCTGAACAAGCAGCTTTACCTGGGATTTATTTTGAGTGTCTGTAACTCTTTATGTTTGAGTGGCTGTAAGAGTACTGCATGGAATGAAGAGATAAATATTTCTTTGTTTACACAAGACAGAGAATCCTGGAAGAAGATTAACAGGTCTGGCAGTATCTGTGGAAGAAGAAATAGAGTTATCATTTTAATCCAGTGACCTTTCATCAGAACTGAAAATGTTTTATTTCTTTATGTTTGTAATAGATTGTTTGAAAATATTTTGTGTAGTGTTATGAAGTTTATTTGATTGTTTTTGCTTTTGTATAATAAGCTTTTATGTTACTTTGTTAAAAATACATTGACTGTCTCTTATGGGGGTGTTTGAAAAATATTTGTTAACAATGCCAACACGCTTATCCTGTTTATAAAGTGCACAAACACCTTTGACTGAATGGCATAGATAGAAAACAAAGACATCAGATGAGATAGAATGTCTGGAGAGGGTAATAAATATTGGATTACCATTAATTGATGAGAAAACTGGGGACTTGCAAACATACATAACCGGATTTAGCTCAAAAACACATTTCATGTGGTAGAGAGGAGGAGAGAGAAGTGGGATAGCTGTTTTGATGTTAGGAAGTGTTTTTTTATTCATTCATAAATGAGGGTCAGCATTTGATGCCCACTCCTAACTATCCAGAGGGCAGTTAACAGTAATCACATTGCTGTGGGGCTGAAGTCACATGGAGGCCAGACTAGGGAAGGATGGCAGTTTCCTGCCGGAAAGGACATTAGAAGCTTGGAAGTGCATGTTTCTTGACTGTCCTGAAATTGGTGGGAATAGTAAGTCTAGTAGGTGGATGATAGATATGGTGATGTTGAAGGGTCCTTTAAATAGTGGGGAGGCAGCTATAATAAAAGGGATGAGGGCCATCGTACAGAGAGAGCTTAATGGTGATGGATGACGTTAAGATTTTGATGATAATTGAAGGATGTTTTATTCGTGGGTGGTTATAACAGATTGGCATTTGGCAGGTCCAATTTGTAAGGTATGGCAGATGTTTAAAGAGTAGCTTGTTGAACAGGAAGGATGCACTCCTGCTCTACCTGATTGACAAGGATCACTGAGCATGTATTATTGGATTTGTCCCTCTTGCATCCCTGAAACTCCTGGTTTTCCTGAGCTAATATAAGTTAAAAAGAAAATGAGAGCTGAAATGATGAGGGCAGCTGCCTTTATTGGAGTATTTAAATGAACAACTAGAATCCCACATGCCTTATACCCATTTGTCCTGCTTCCATCAAGACCAGAAGTAGGTCATATAGGGTTTTGTTACCATTTCATAGTTTTTGCACTTTAGTCTCTCAAATTATTCCAAACCACAGACTTTCAGGTGTTAAGATTTCATTCAATTTGTCAATTTACATTAAAATTACTTTTTTAAAAATTCTGTTTCTCTGACCCAATTATTTTCTGTCAGTAATATTCTCTGTCAAAAGACCTCATACATTAGGCGCTAGGGGAAGGCATTAGAAAATATTCAAAATTTTGCATCTATTAAGGAAATGGATGCCACAATCTAAGTATGTCTTGAGAGAAATGAAGAAAATCTAGCAACCAAAACAAAAACAATCCAATGATGATAAAGAGAATGAGGATCACAGTGATGCTTATCAGACATTTCAGCTTAAATTTAAATATCTGTCCTATAATGTTTAAAATGATATACATTTTTTCACAGCTATTTTTCAAATGGCATTTGTTGACTGTAAACTAAACAAATGACATTATGACATTTCTGCTGATGAAATGTGACTATTACACTGAAACTTCCCTCGCGCTCATTAAACAACAATGCCCCATTAAGATGTTGCTGTCGAGCACTGAATCTTATAGAACTTTTAACCTGTGCCTGAAGCTATGCTGTAACTATCCATTCAAATCAATACAAGGCCCAGTAATACTTTCGATTTGAAGTTATAATATGATAAATTCTGAAATGCCCACCGAGTTTTTATGTTCCATTTATTAAATCTCATCTTCAATGCAATGCCTGTTATTACATTGAGTTAAGGGATTATTCAAAAGTATATTGCTTGTTCTTTTTTGTCTTTTGAATGTGAAACAGCCATCGTTTTTTATCTTTATTTACATTTCTCGACATAATTCTTATGGAAGCTAGTTTATAGGAATAATGTCACACCTGGCAATCTGCATGTCCAGATTAATACCCTGAGGATAGAGATTCAAATCCACCATTGCAGATGGAGAAATTTGAATTTAGTTAATAAATTTGGAATTAAATCTGGTATAATGTGACCATGACGTTGCTTATTATAAAGTCCACCTGGTTCATGAATATCCTTTGGAAATGAAGTCTGTCTTACTGAGCTGGTTGTGATAACATTTGGTTACCTCTTAACTGACCTTTGAAATGGGCTAGCAAGAAAATCTGTTGTATCAAATTACTACAAAGTTACTGAAAAAGAATAAACCCAGACAGACCACTCAGCATAAATCTAGACACTGAATACAACAACTGCATGTCCTCCTTATTGGGGACTTGTGCCAGAATTGGGTTAGCTATCTAATAAACTAAACAAACAACTTCCTGACATAGACATACCTGCCAAAACATACCTTATAGACAATAGTTCAATGAAGAATACCATATATACGGAAACAGTTCGAAAAGCATTAATGTCAAAGACTGCATTAAGCATCTGATGATATCATATAATCTTGTGTCTTGAGACAATTGGGAGAAAAGCACTGGATCTCGAAGGGAGCATGTTCATCGTGCATATCTCCCAATGGTATTAGTCATTACCTAGCTAATGTAATTTGTACCTATTTGGAATTGTGCAAAAGCTTATATGCAAAGGCTAAACCAGTTTGGAAAGTACTCATTGGAGTTTAGAAAATTAGAGGTGAGCTCATTGAAACATGAAGGATTCTTAAGCGGCATGGTAGGTTAAATACTGAGATGCTATTTCCCCTTGTGAGGGGGGCACTAGGACCTGAGGGGGTAATCTCAGAATAAAGGGGTGTCAATTTCAGGCTACAATGAGGAATGTCTTCTCCCAGAAGGTGGTGAGCCTTTTGAACTCCTTGGTACAGAGAGCTGTGGGGGCAGAGTCCTGGTGTTTATTTAGATTAGAGGTGATTTAAGGCTGAGATAGATAGATTCTTGATCAGTTAAGGAATCATAGGTCATGGGGAAAACACAGGAAAGCGGATGTGAGGAATGTAAGCTTATTAAATAGTAGGGCAGGCTTGAGGGGCCAAACAGCCTCTTCCTGTTCCTATTTCTTATTGCCCTGAAACCTGGCAGATACAGATTCCATTGGGAAGCAAGGATTTGTGGGAAGCTGGAAGACAACTTTTGGAAAATGTGTGACTAATATTAAAAATCTCCATTGAAGAAGGAGCAAAGCCTAAATGTAAAACATCAAAAAGCAGGCTGAAAAGGGCAGGTGTTAAAAAAAGGAGTTCTCACAACTCACAATGAGTGTTGTTCTTCTATTTATGAGCCTGAACACCTATCTTGACTCAACATCTTGAAGAGGCAGGAGGAGTTCATTCAGCCCCAAGAAACAATGAACATGTCAAGAGAAATCAAGTTATGCTAGGTCGTTTCAAGAGGAGTTAGTTACAGACCACTGATTCAAGAACAAACTGTTGTCTTCCAACCAATCAAGGGCCATATGGTAGAAGATTTGATGAAACTTCTTAGAATAATGGCAAAAACTGAAAAGAAGAAAAAAAATGTTTGTGGCCATCAGAAAATAGTTTCTTTCTGTCAACAAAAGGAAAATATGAATATATAAGAAATGGTGAAAATGTTTTCCATTCCTATTATCACTGAAGAGCCTTCAGATGACAAACTAGTAGAGTCTATGAGCAAAAGCAAAGACGGCATAACAGCCTGTGCCCGAAACGTCGAATCTCCTGTTCCCTGGATGCTGCCTGACCTGCTGTGCTGTTCCAGCAATAAAGTTTCAACTTTGATCTCCAGCATCTGCAGACCTCACTTTCTCCTAAAAGCAAAAAGACTACTGGGCTCAGAAATCCAATTTACTGCAAGGAAGGAAGTATTATTTGCACCGAGTCACTGTCTTCCACGATGGAAATGCATGATATTATAGAACCCCCAGAAGTAATTATGGAGAAATTACTTGATACAGCTAGGAAGGGTTCATGAAAGAGATTCATGAGATTTAATGTCCTCTTCGAAAAGGTGATGGATGTTAGCAGGAATTACGTCCTCTGAGAACGATATCCATGGAGATTTGTCCTCCTGTTAGTTGCTGAATTGTCCAGCACTATTCACAACTGGATGTGGCAGAATTATTGAGCTTACATTATGTTAATTGTGTAAGTCCTTTGTCTGTCTATCACTTGCTACTTGTGCTGCTTGGCATGTAAGTAATGTTGTTTTGCAGATTGACCAGATTGACACTTCACTTTTGGATGTGCTTGATACTGCTCTTTGCATGCCCTCCCACATTCCTTTTCAAGCCAGTGCTGAAACCTTAACTTGATGGTAATGACAGTGTGAGGCATATGTTGGGCCAGGAGGTTACAGATCATGGTGAATATAATGCTGCTGCTAATGATGACCCTCAGGGAAGCCAGGTTATCAATGTCTATCCAATTTAACACAGTGTTAGTGCCATACAACAAGACAGAAACTTTAGTCAAAGTTAAGTTACAAATTTGTCTCCAAAAGATTGTGTGATGAATGTATCTACAAATACTTTCATGGGCAGTTGCATCTGTGACAGATAAATCGGTGAGAATGAGATTGAGTAAGTTTTCCCCTCTTATTGATTATTTCACCAATTATCACCAACACAGTCTACTAGCTATGTGCTTTCATACTAATTGAGCTCAGCCAGTAATGGTGTTGAGCCATTCTTGGAGATGGACATTGAAATCACCCGCCCAGAGAACATTCTGTGCTCTTGACAGCCTCAGTGTTTCCTCTAAGTGGTGTTCAACATGGAAGAGTACTGATTCATAAGCTGTGGCATGGTGATAGGTGGCAATCGAAAGTAGGTCTTCTTGCCAAAGTTTGATCTGATGCCATAAGACTTCATGGGGTCTGGAGTCGATGTTGAGGATTCCCAAGGCAACTCTCTCCCAACTATGTATTGCTGCTACCTTGAGTTGGCAGTGGGACAGGACATACCAGTGATGATAATCGTGGTGTCTGAAACATTGTCTGGATATATTCAATCAATACAACTTGTAAGGTTATTGTTTGATTAGACTATGTGACAGATTCCCACGTATGGAGGGTTGTTGCAGGATTGACCTGGTTTTGTTGACCTTGTCCTTGTGTTAATGCCAGTGGTATAATTATTTTGTTTAGATTTTGTAGCAATTAGATACAACTGAGTGACTTTCCAGATTATTTCAAAGGGCATTCACAAATCAACCACAGATTTATCTTTTGCCTTTTCCCATGCCTTTTAGGAGAGGTGATGGTTTAGTGGCATTATCACTGGATTGTTACTTCAGAGACCCAGGTAATATTCTAGAGACCCAGATTCATATGCCGCTATGACAGATGGTGGAATATGAATTTAATAAAAATCTGGAATTAAGAGATTAAGGTCTCTATTGATGACCATGAAACCATTATCAATTATCAGAAAAAAAAAATCTGATTCACTAATGTCCTTTAGTGAAGGAAAATGCCATCCTTACCTGGTCTAGCCTACATTGTGACTCCAGACCCACAGCGATGTGGTTGATTTTTAATTGCCGCTGGCCAATTAGTGATGGGCCAGAAATGCTGGCCCAGCCAGTTATGCCCTCACTCCAGATCTGCATGATAAAAACAATGCTACATTGGATCCATAATATTGATTCATCATATGTACCATACATTTTTGGATTTGATATGTGGCTTTCCAAACAGCTGCCTCTCGTGTCATTATCTTCCCAATTTAATTGGGCTGTGGACTGGTACTGATTCACAATGACTTTGAACCAATCCCAACTATCCTCATGGAAAATATTCGGCCTATGTCTTTGGTTTTCAAAAGGTAGCATACAAATGAGGACGGGATTAAAGGATAATGTTCAAAGGTCAAAGGCTATCAAGAGCTCAAGGTGTGGGGGTGGGAGAGGAAAAGTACATTACATTCAGGTAGAAGGATGTCATTCCTGACTTGGATAGGATCACCTTAGGTATGTGACCAAAATGGAAACTCAGTACTTCACTGTCTGGCTCAATTTTTTTAACCAGTATATAATCTGTGACAGCAATACTTTAACTGGCCCTTGCTGCACTATCATTTGTAAATTTAACAGGAGTTTGTGCTGAGAAAATGTACAGTTGCATACCACTGAACTCCAGTAGTACATCCAGCTGTAAAAGAGTTGCTTGAGTTTTAGTGCTCAGCTTTCCCACTGGCTTCAAAACTCTGACATTGGACGCAATAGAGATCGAAAATTCAAACTTCCTGACACAGAGACTGGCTCAGCAATCTTATTGCCTCACCACCCAATTAGGGATAGCAGGTGGAATCCCATGCAGCTAATCAGAGGCTGTTCTAGAGTCTGTGCAGTCTCAGTGGGATGAGTAGGTGCTGTTGAAGCAGGTCAGTAATGAGTACCTTTATTGGTTTGACATAGTAAATCTGGATTAAACATGAGCAAAGCTGGCAGATGCTATTGGGATAGATCAGAAACCCTCTGCTCTATCTGTATAAGCCATGTAGTGGTTTTCACACTCTATGTACTTTAAATGGTGCACAAAATCTCTAGGTCAGAAGATTCTCTCACCAACTATAGGGAGCCCACCTCCATCAATCTGATGGTCTCTGCTTATGGAGAAGAGGTAAGAGTGGTGCCATCTGTTGTCAGTAAAGTAATAAAATCACCTATAACTGGTACCTCAATCGCCAAATATTTATAATCACAACTGTTCAGCTGGTTCCAGTTCACTGTTGCAACATGAGAAATGTGACCATATTTAAATAATTGTCAGACCTGTGAATTATTGAATTTTATATTTGCCTTTATTACATTTCATCTGCCATCTGGTAGATTGTTTGAATAATTTATACAAACCATCCCATAAATCTTTAGCTTTCTTTGGATTAAATTGTTGGAAAGGACAGTGTCTCTTGCAAATGGAGATCTTCATGTTTTTACTAGGATTAACATTTAGAACAACGTAATGTAAATACAAATTACTTTGTTTAATATTTTATGAAGACTGTGGTGTTACTTAACTGTCTTCCTCTTTATTAAGCTGATTAATGTCAGATTTGAGCAAGTGGTAAGCACTGTTTTTGACTTATTGCTTCCCTATGCTCACAATTTTCTAAGAGTTAGCACTCGCCTTTAAGAAGATTGTAATGACATGATGTGGTGAGATAAATGCTGATCTGCAATTATTTTGCTGTGCTACTTAAGTGGGATCCTGTAACACACATTAGACTATAAAACAGTATAATCTAAGATGGTGACAGTGTAGCAGCGCAGCTTTTGATCTCCTGCATTTGTTTCCATCTGCTTTCTTTGTTTCTTTTTCCTTTTTACTTTTCTGTTTTTCTGCATCTGTTTCTCTTCATTTCACTTTCTACTTTGAGGCTTTTGTTGGTGAATCTGGTGGAGTAAGAGTGGGCCTGGCCTCCCGTGATCCTGTCCTGCAGCACGGAGGGGAGAGCAGGCTCAACTGTTCAAGATGGCTTAACTAAATGATAGCCCTGTCCATTCCAAGCCAGCTGCATTTTTTTTTTATCGCTGATCTTTTTGTCTTATTCTCTTCCTCTTCTTCTTCTTTTCTTCATCTTCCTGACATTGTTGGGAGGCCAGAGCGGTGTGCTGGTGACAAGAACAGGGACTGCTGGCTTCATAGAACTGATGGATAGACTCCTGAAATTGGCAGTGAGGTGTTGGCTGCAGTGATGGGAGAGCAGGGACTCCTGGCTTCATAGGCCCTGAGCAGGGACTTTGCACAAACTCTGCATTGGTCCTGGAGCCATCTTTGGGACAAGTACTATTTAAATAATTTTCTTTTATTCTTTTGGACCTCAAAATGATACCAGACTGTGCTGACAGAATGCTTTTCACTGTTTCTCCATAGGCATATTGGACAATAAGTCATCCATTCATAAATGAGTTCACATAGCACTAAAGAATTCAAAAAGCTTTTGAAAATAATTTTATTTATAAATGAACACAACAGTAACAAATACTTGGTGTCTGGGCTCAAGCTGAGCACTTTGGGAATATTGTAGCATGCTTCCTTCAGCGTGTCATACTGCAAGAGGACAGTCTGTAGGGTAGAGACTGAAAGCTCTTTAGGTTTTTTTAATCTAACCTGTTCAGGCATGTTATGATACATTTCTGGGAGAAATGGAACTTGAAACTGGACTCTTTGGCCCAGAGTTAGGGCACTACCAATGTGCCACAAGACACCATTATCATTAGGTCACGTGCCATGGTATGGTGATGACAGCATGACCATGAGCTTCAAAGGTGCATTGCAATTTTGCTGTTCATACAAAACAAACAAGACTTAACAAGCAAAAGGATTTTACTTGCTATATTGCATGAAAGCATTTGCGATGGCACAAGATCCAAAGCATCAGTGCAAATGGAGTCGTTAATACATAGAAACATAGAAAATGGGAGCAGGAATAATCCATCCAGCTTTTCAAGTTTGCTCCACCATTCAATATGATCATGACTGATCATCCTACGACCCTGTTCCTATTTTCTCCCCGTACTCTTTTGATTCCTTTAGCATTAAGAACTAGATCTAACTCCTTGAAAACATTCAATGTTTTGGCCTCAACCACTTTCTGCTGCAAAGAATTCCACAGGCTCACCACTATGTGGCTGAAGGAATTTCATAGAACATAGAACATTTCAGCGCAGAACAGGCCCTTCAGCCCTCAATGTTGCACTGACCTGTGAACTAATCTAAACCCATCCCCTACACTATCTCCTCGTCTCTGTCATAAATGGCTTCCCCATTATTCTTAAATTGTGACCCCCCTTTTCCATATTTACTGTATGTGAATATTAATTAAGACATGCCTAAAATATTGTTAAATATTAAACATCTGAAATGTTATTGTTGATACCTCTCTCCCTCCCTCTCTCTCTCTCTCTCCCCCTCTGTCCCTCAACATCTTCTCTGTGGCTGAAACATTGTACTCTGTACCCTGTTCTGCTAGATCACAGAAAACAATACTTTCACTGTACCTTGGTGCATGTGACAATAATAAATCAAATCAAATGTTGTTCACATGTTGTGTAAAATTGCTCCATTAATATTTCTTTGTTAACTATTGAAGAGTATAGTTAAGGAGGAAACGTTTTGAATAGACATGATTATATATGCTGTATGAATACTAAATTTAAGATTGTAAAGAACTTGCAAAGGTAAAAAAAATGACCTTCCATAATATGCTTGTGAAATCTCGATATTAACATGTTCACATAGAAACAAACTCAATTGATATTAGAAAATCCTATGTTCCTTTATTCATTCGGTTCAACTGTGCAATATTTTTGACAAGCTGTTGCAGGAATAAAAGATAACCAGAATGAAAGACAAATACCAAATTACAAGGTTTCATATTATTCAGTTTAGATACTGACAAATCTTATTTAGAAATGACATACTGATCATAGATGTAGCAACCAATGATTTTGCACTGTTCTGCCATTTGAAATTTTGACAAAGGCATTAATTCTTAGTTCCATTTGGACTGAAAGTTAGGTAACAACTTTAAAAGAAACAATAAATCAGCAGTAATATTAATCATACAAAAGTCTTCATATTTGAGCTATAACCCACCAAAAGTTGTTGCTCTTAGCTTTAAGATATGATCACATAGAGCTAGCTTTTCATAGACTTGAGATTCTGGCACCTTGTAGAAATGATAAGAGGGACACAGATTCAGAAGTCCTACCTGACAGATCCTAATTTTATTGAAGGCAGGGAATGGCAGTGGACCTGACTCCCATGCATGGGAAGCCCAAATGAAGCTCGACCATTTGAATTTTATTTGGAGAAAAGATCTGAAGAAAGAATCTTATGTTGCACTCTGGGGCTTAAAAGGAAATTGTTAAATAGGTTATTAATTCTCTTCAACGGTAGATCAAGTATTTGGAGTTGTTTTCTGAAAAGACTGCTCTTGATGACTTGAAAGCAAAAGCCTTGCCTCCCTTTGTTTGTGAGAGATGAGTAAATCTGTTTTAGTAGTTTCAAAAATTGTTTGTTGACATAGGAACTTAATAGCTGGTGTCAGACATTCATTCACTTAAGTGTACTCTATCATTCTAGATCATGAATGATACTTGACCTCAATACTATTTTCCTGAAATATTTCCATTTCCCTTGCTATCAATAACATGCAGAAATCTAACAATCTTTATCTTGATTATACTCAATGACTGAGTTTCACCAGTCTTCCGGAGTAAGGAATTCCTAATATTCACTATCATTTGAGTTAAGAGATCCTTCCATATCTCAATTTAAAATGGGATTTATCTCCATTAAGTCCCCTAGTTCTAGACACTCCCAAGTCAAGCAAAACATCTTTTGAGCATCTATTCCATCTAGCCCTTAAAGAATTTTAAGTTTAATGAGATCCCCTCTCATACTTCCAAACTCGAGAGAACACAGGCCTGGTCTCAATATCTGATAATAGAGTAATCAGAATCTCCAAGGAATTAGTTTGGTGAATCTCCATTGTAGTCTCTCTATGGGGAAAGAAAATGGTAAGGGGTCCAAAACAGCACATAACACGCTAGTACAGTCTCAACCAAGATTCCATACAGCAAGAAACAAGACATTTTTCATTTTATCATGTTTATTAATTCAGGTGATGTGGGTTTCACTGGCTTGGCCAACATTTATGCCTAAACCTAATTGCCCTTGAAAAGATTGGAGTGAGCTGCCTTTTGAACCACTGAAGTTAATTTGGTCTAGGTACAACTCACAATGCTGTTAGGGATAAAGTTTCAGGATTTTGACCCGGCATCTCTGAAGAAATGGTGATGCATTTTTAAGTCTGGATAGTGAGTGGCTTAGAGAGGAACCTGCAGGAAGTGGTGTTTCCACATAAATTTTATTGTTATTATTCTAGATGCTATGATCATGTGTTTGGAAAGAGCTGTGTAAGGAGCTTTTCTGAATTTCTGCAGTGCATCTTATAGGTGGTACATACTGTTATCATTGAGTGTTGGTAGTGGAGAAAGGCAATATTTGGGTATGTGGTGTTAATGATGCAGCTGCTATGTCCTGGTAGTGTCAAAGTGATACTTTTATCCTTATGTTGGAGAGAAGGTCATTGATAAATATGGTGGGCATAAGGACTCAACCCTGAGGAACTCCTGCAGATGAGTCCTGGAGCTGAAGTGATTTATTTCCAACAGCGACAACTATCTTACTTTGTGCCAGTTTTGATTCCTAAGAGTGGATAGTTTTCATCTGGTTCCCTTTGATTCCAATTTTACTAGGGCCCATTGATATCACTCTTGGTCAAAAACAACTTTGATGTCAAGGATTGTCATTCTCACATCATCTTTGGAATTCAGCTTTTTTTGTCCATGTTTGAACTAAGGTTGTAATGAGGTCAGGAGCTGAGTGGCCCCTTGGCTGAAGCCAAACTGAGTGTTACTGAGCAAGTTATTGCTGATCAGGTGCTGCTTGATAGACTGTACATGGCCCCCTCACAATAGTTTAGTGAAGCTTGAGAGTGGACTGATATGGCAGTAATTAGCTGGGTTGCATTTGCTCTGCTTTTTGCGTACAGGATAAACATGGATAATTTTCCACATGGTTAGATAAATGCCGGTAATATTGTTGCACTAGACCAGCTTGGCTAGGTATGTGTCAAGTTCTGGAGCACAAATCTTCAGCACAGTTGCTGGACTATATACCGGGCCCAAAGCATTTGCGTTATCCAGTATCTTCAGGCATTTCTTAAGACCATTTGGAATGAATTGATTTGGCTGAAGTCTGGCATCTGTGATGCTTGAGCCCTCTGGAGAAGGTTAAAATGGACTGTCTAATCAGAGCTTCTGACTGGAGATTGGTGCAAATGCTTCAAATTGTCTTGTGCACTGATGTTTTGGGCTCCAACATTAATGAGGTTGGGGAAATATGTGGAACTACCTCCTCATAGTGAGTTGTATAATGATCTACCGCCATCCATAACTGGATGTGGCAGAAAAACTGTTGGCTGTGAGATTGCTTAGCCTTGTCTTGCTGCAGGTAATCCTGCTTTGTAGCTTCATTGGGTTGACATGTGATTTTTAGATATGCCTAGTGCTGCTCCTGCCATGCCCTCCTACATACTTCATTAGACAAAGGCTGGCCCTCTCATTTGATGGTAATGTTGGAGCATTGAGGTGGCAGATTCTGTTGGACTATAATTCTGCTGACACAAAAAAACCGAACTTGCTGGAAAAGTATATCTGGCAGCATCTGTGGAGAGAAATCAGAGTTAATGTTTCGGGTCAAGTGACCATTCCTTGGTTCTGATGCTGCCAGACCTGCTGAGCTTTTCCAGCAACTTCTGTTTTCCAGCAACTTCTGCATGTGCAGTTCTTTTGGCTTTTACAATTTTACTGATGCTGATAGTGTGGTGCTGGAAAAGCACAGCAGGTCAGGCAGCAACCGAGGAGCAGGAGAATTGATGTTTCAGGCATAAGCCCTTCATCAGAATTCCTGTTGAAGGGCTTATGCCCGAAACGTCAATTCTCCTGCTCCTCGGATGCTGCCTGACCTGCTTTGCTTTTCCAGCATCACACTCCCGACTCTGATCTCCAGTATCTGCAGTCCTCACTTTCTCCTACTGATGTTGATAACCCACACTGCCTCATTGGTGTTCAGTCTAAAGTTGTTAGATCTGTTCAAAATTTATCACATTTAGCATAGTGATAATATTATGTCACAAAATGGAGAGTATCTGCAGTGTGAAGATGGGACTTTGTCTCCACAAGGCATCTGCAGCCGGCATATTGGTGAAGAATGGGATCAAGTATGTTTTTCCCTTTTGTTGGTTCATCACCTGCCGCAGATCAAGACTAATAGCTGATTCTTATAGGACTTGACCATCTTGTCAGTACTGCAACATCAACCCTACCCTGTGACTGGCTACTATGGAACCACAGGATAGAACGTGACTGGAGAGGCACAGATATTGCAGGTTGTTGGGGGTGGGTAGGGGAGTGCCAGTTGTGATGTGGCATCCTAGCTTCACAAAGGAATTGAGTAACAATGTATGACCACACAAGACATGATCACTTCACATACTTGGGGAGTGTGTAGGCAGGGAAGGAGGGTAAGTACAAGCCCACATACACAGATTGCAAAGGGACCTGGGGCGGTGTGAAGCTTATAGGATTAACATTCCCACAGGAGCAGTGATGGTCTTTGAGGGTGAGGAGCTTTATCTTGGGAACCTATACACTCATATAGCCTCCCTGTACCCTCTCATAGGATGTCTACTCCTTTACTGAGGGAAAGAAAGGGATTGAGCAGCACAGCTGTTAGTCCTGATGGGCGTGGGAAAAAGACGGCAAGGTGTTCGAGGTGATGGGGAGGCAGCATAGAGTGCATGTAGCAGATAATGGTGTCAGAGGTTGGGGAAGTTGAGAGTTGGTGATCAGAGTGGTGCGAACAAGTGAGGGAAAATGTTTCAAACTGAGAATTTAACAGCATGAGCCTTGGGAGGTGGGTCCAGTAGCAGAGAAAGAGTGAGTTTGAGGATACAAAGAGAACATGTTCGCACTTCCCCTGAGGGGACAGAGAAGGTTATTGATCTTTTTATAGCACTGCCATTCCTTTGAAGAATTGCAATGGCATTGACACAGGCAGTGAACTTAGACCAAGCTGCAAAGGTCTGCTGTCATGGATCCGTCTGCCAGTTCTCCGGGAAGAGAACCCCTTTCCATTGCACCACTTCTTGACCAGGACCTTCAGGTCTCAGTTGGAGAATCACAATACCATCTGCTCCTCCTCTGGCATCTTCAGGTTCTGCCCATAAATGAACAGGTCAGTTTCAGATGCTCGTCTGGGTGCACAGTGACCTTTTAAAAGGTAACACAGGTGGAATGGATAGCCACTGAATGCCGAGTTGTTATGGGCACCACTGGGTTAAGGAGGGGCCAGAGATGAGATGAACACCATAGTATTGGACAAGATGGTTAATGAAGCATGTTTGATTGGACACTGTGAGAAAATTTGCTAGACCTTACAGTTGACATTCTTACAAAAAAACTCAACAGACGTGGATTTAGTCAAAATACTAAGATTCAGCCCCACATATCTATTTTAACTTTACTTTGATGATTTATTATGAACGTTTATAATACATCACCTGCACTTTAAATTTTGCATCTCTATTAGATTAGATTCCCTACAGTACGAAAACAGGTCCTTCGGCCCAACAAGTCCACACTGGCCCTCTGAAGAGTAACCCATCCACCCATTCCCGTACCCTGTATTTACCCCTGACTAATATACCTAACACTATGGGCAATTTAGCATGGCCAATTCACCTGACCTGCACATCTTTGTGGGAGGAAATCAGAGCACCCAGAGGAAACCCACACAGACACAGAGAGAATGTGCAAACTCCACATAGACAGTTATCCAAGGCAGGAATTGAACCCAGATCCCTGGCACTGTGAGGCAGCAGTGCTAACCACTGATCCACCATGCCACCCTCTCTCACATTTATCCAGATTATATTCTCTCAGTCATGTTCTTGTTGTCTCACTCAGCCTATTGAAACCCCCTCGAAGCCTCTTGGTATCATCCTCTCCAATCCACATTGCCACTTAAACCTGACATCCACACAATAGGGAATATTATATTTGGTTCCCACATCAAAATCATGAACATCAACTAGCCACGAAACGCCACGACCAGCTATCCTTAGTAGCCACACACGCAGACGACAAGCAACATGAATTCGACTGGGACAACACTACCATTATAGGGCAAGCCAAACAAAGAACAGCCAGGGAATTCCTAGAGGCATGGCACTCATCCACAAACTCCATCAACAAACACATCGACCTGGACCCAATATACCGGCCACTACAGCGGACAGCTGAAACTGACAACCGGAAGCGGCAGGGACAGGCCACTATAAATGCCGGAGGAAACACCACAGAAGCACTTCACAGGAGGCTCCCAAGCACTGAGGATGTCACCTAGACAGGGGACGAAACGTTTGCAACAAAGATTTCCAGCTCGGCGAACAGAACCACAACATTGATATAGCTTGTGAACATTTGCCCCGGGCCAAGCATTGAATCTTGAAGTACCTCAATAATTATAGTCTGTCAACCTAAGAATGACCCATTTCTTCTTACTTTCTGTTTTCTATCCATTAACAAATTCTCAACCCATATCTATCCCATGTGCCCCAATTTGTTACTAAACTCCTGCATGGGACTTTATCAAAAGCCTTCTTAAAATGTAAATGTGCTTATATATTGGTTTTCTCTTATATATCCTGCTAGTAACATCCTCAAAAAACTCTTAACAGGTTTGTCAAACCTGAGTTCTGTTTAATAAAACTAGTTTACTCTACCCGGTCAGATAATTATTTTCTAAGTGTGCAGTTGCTACATGCTTCATTACCAGATTCGAGTGTTTCCGTACTATTGATGTTAGCCGATGAGTCTTCAGTTCACCATTTTCTCCATTGCTTTTTGCTTTAACGATGGGGAATAGAACAATAAGAGGTACCACAGCAACAATGGTAGCACGTGAATAACACTGGAAACTACCTCACCCAGATCAGTGGAGAAAACACCGACATAGCATTATGCATGATTGCAGCATGGTTTTAGGACAATAGCAAAATTATAAAGGAGTCTCAGTGATAATGACGATGGAGAGTTTTGTGGCAGTATTGCCTGAGAAGGGTCATCTCGACATTGGGAACATCTCACTCCATTTTTATGTTTTTCACAAGCAACATGGTGAGAGTCTCGATAGGGAATGGTGAGTTGCCAATTAAGGGGGATTACTCCTTATTAAATGCTTTATTGATGGGTCATCTCACCTCATCCAAATTCTGCTTCCTATCTGACCAAACACACTAGATGTTGAGAAAATTTGAAATGTAAACCAGAGTGGGTACCTGGCGAATTCAGTTGGTTGCTTGCTCTAAAGAGCCTCTGTGTTATATACCGGGCACCAACATCTCAGAGCACGTTCAACAGGTACCAGGCACCAGCCATGTGCCACCCCACATCCACAGACATTGGCATCCACCACATGTCAGCCTCCAAGAACCGTCATGGCACATCATCAATTCACCTACAGGATGCCTGCACACTTCACTTCTGCATCTCAGGCCAGTCCCGGAGCTATCGTTGTAACTCTGCAGTAAAGATACTGTATGCTCAGGGAGACACATTCAGATTATGGACAGGACCAGGCTGCACCTCCAGGCTCTTCACTCACTGTCATAGTGCTCATCCATTCTGAGCCTCCTTGGATGCTTGCACATCCCTGCCTTGCATTGCCTTACCTTTGAGCACTTTGCTTCCCCAGCCAGAGTAAGGCTGATGTTACTTTTGTCTTGCCCTTCCATTTAATATAGACACAAAGCCTTTCATTGTTGTCAGCACGCCTCAGTCAAGTCAAGGGGGATAACCTTTCCTCAAAAGTTCCTAACTCTGTCAGGCAAATGATATCAGTCCAGGGGCTTTGACATAGCTATGTGGGTGGTCATAGGCAGGACGCTTTGCATGTAAGGAAAGAGGAGCTGATCATTGGTTACCCCACCCACCATCTTGAGTCTTTCTGTGATTTTCTGAGGTTGCTTTTTCCCCCTAGAATGAGAAACAGGCAGGTATTAATGGAGAAGAAAGTCAGTGGCAAAGCTATTACCTTTGATGCAAGTGGGGAGACAGTCCAAGCAAGTCACTGGCAGCAGAAAGGGCATGCAAAGTTAATGTTATGGACCAGGCCAGACCCCTCAAAGCATTTCAAGAAGGTAGCCCAGACCCGAACGTTGCTATTGTTTCAAGCAGGTATGAAGTGGATATTCCAGGAGAGAATCAGCTGTTCAAACCACTTAGTTTTAAACAAAACAAAATGTATTTACAAGATTACTGAATTAAACACAAGGAACAGAAAACAGAATACAGAATAACCTATCCTATCCAAAAACCAAACAGACTATCCCAACTTAATGATGCTGTTCCAGATACTTGCAACAACCTCCATAAACACCCCTTGGCACAAAAGGTAAAATCAAACATAGGGTCTTACAGGAGAGAAGTCAGAGAGAAAGTGCTAGTCCAAACCTGCAGCTTTTTCACACGACTGCTAAAAAAAAAACAGAGGACAGCTGAGCTGGGAGAACTGGTCGCTCCCCTTTCATTGTACAACTGTTTTTTTAAACTTGAAAGCCTTCTGCCTGAAGCAGTATCTGTTAGCTATAATCAAATTGACCCTAAAACCCTTCACCTCCAGAATCTTTGGAGCCTGTATCATTTACGATCTCTCTGAAAAAAAAGGACTGCATCACCTTGGTAAAGGAGCAGCTTTGTCTCAGTTAGTGATTTCAGAGTTGGGATAGGTGACAATGACTGAAGGAAGATGTTGCAGGCAATAGTGAGCAATACAGCATGAGTCTTTGTAAGAGTTTGGTAGTGTAGCAGCCATAGTGAATATGAGATATCAGAGAGAAGGTGATGGTTCTTACGCTAGTGGAGTGGAAAGGATAATTGGACTTCTTTCTGCCATACTGGGCATATCTCTGGATGGTTGAGATTGCTTTGATTCAAGTTCTAACCTCAGACCAGGCTGGCATGCTCTGGTATCATGAGCTTCACTGCATGTCCTAAGGGATTGGGGTGGTGAAGGAGAAGTCCTCCCTCTGCACTACCCGGTCCAATAGGACATCCAGGTCTCTGCCTGCCCCGCAAAGTACCAATGACAGGCATGTCCATGGCAAATATCAGGAAGAATGCAGGGCAGCTCAAGCCTGACAGTGATTGTCTGGGTGAACAATAAGCTTTTAAGGATACCGTGGGCTCAAGGGATTCTGGTGAATTCTGGGACATCTATTGAGTGGCAAGTTGATCTGGGAGCAGCGTGTGGTAATATGGGGCTAGAATTGGATGTGAGGGATACCATTGGAGCAGGGTTGGTTGTAAATGCGGTGACTTTAGTAAGATATATAGCAAGAAAACCTACAAAGCTTTAAGATAGGAATGCAACTTGGACTAGGCCAAACAAAGCAAAGTTCAGACCAACATGTCCAATGCATATGCATAAACTGAATAACAAACTGCAATACATGAGACCAGCCAATTTTGCATTTAGTAACATGTGTAATTCAAAATGTATATGATACATGCAGTTATTAATAAAACATTTTATATGAAAATGAGAATATTTGGATTAAAATGCAATCATGTTCAAGTCTCTGTCATGGCCTGCCATCGTCTTGTGACCTCTATCACTTTAATGAAACATCCTAAGTTCTCTTCAATAGAGACCTTGTATTAGACACACTGTTACATTGTACACATGAAACACGTCACTTCCATGGAAGACACAGTTCCATAATCAATGGAACTTTGAAATAATGATCACCAATACATCCACTATCTCTATAATCACTGTCATATAGCACTCTTGAGTGTGGATCGTTGGGTGCCAGGGATCTGTCAACTTTCAGTTCCATTCATTTACGAATACTAATTCCTTTTGGTTTATTTTTTCTTACCTAGTCACTTGGATCTCAGTTATTCATGACAGTGTTTTGTATCGTCTTCCAAGAAGACAAATACAAAACGATGATTTAGTTTCTTTGCTAGTTCCCTGTTTCCCATTATAAATTGTCCTGTTCCTAATTGTAACAAGCCCATGTTTGTATTTGCTAATCCTTTACTTTTCACCTGGTTATAGAAGATATTACAGTCTGTTTTTATTTCTTACTACTCTACCTTTATATTCAGTTCTTCTTTTCTTCTAAGGACAATGTCTTCTGTAAGTTTGTGTTTGTAAAAACTGTGAATAAAAAGGAGAACAAATAAAAGTGTTTGAAAGCATGTCTGCAGTATTGGCACCTAGTATCCTGACATCCTTGTTAAGTATATGTTATAGACAATAGACAATAGGTGCAGGAGTAGGCCATTCAGCCCTTCGAGCTTGCACCGCCATTCAATATAATCATGGCTGATCATTCCTAATCAGTATCCTGTTCCTGCCTTATCTCCATAACCCTTGATTCCACTATCTTTGAGAGCTCTATCCAACTCCTTCTTAAATGAATCCAGAGAGTGGGCCTCCACTGCACTCTGGGGCAGAGCATTCCACACAGCCACCACTCTCTGAGTGAAGAAGTTTTTCCTGAGCTCTGTCCTAAATGGTCTACCCCGTATTTTTAAGCTGTGTCCTCTGGTTCGGCACTCACCCATCAGTTGAAATATGTTTCCTACTGCCAGAGTATCCAATCCTTTCATAATCTTATTCGTCTCAATCAGATCCCCTCTCAATCTTCGAAACTCAAGGGTATACAAGCCCAGTCGCTTCAGTCTTTCAGTGTAAGGTAATCCTGCCATTCCAGGAATTGACCTCGTGAACCTACGCTGCACTCCCTCAATAGCCAGAATGTCTTTTCTCAAATTTGGAGACTAGAACTGCACACAGTACTCCAGGTGTGGTCTCACCAGGGCCCTGTACAGCTGCAGAAGCACCTCTTTGCTTCTATACTCAATTCCTCTTGTTATGAAGGCCAGCATGCTATTAGCCTTCTTCACTACCTGCTGTACCTGCATGCTTGCCTTCATTGACTGGTGTACAAGAACACCCAGATCTCTCTGTACTGCCCCTTTACATAAATTGATTCCATTGAGGTAGTAGTCTGCCTTCCTGTTCTTGCTACTAAAGTGGATAACCATACATTTATCCACATTAAACTGCATCTGCCATGCATCTGCCCACTCACCTAATTTGTCCAGGTCACCCTGTAATCTCCTAACATCCTCATCACTTTTCACCCTGCCACCCAGCTTTGTATCATCAGCAAATTTGCTAATGTTATTGCTGATACCATCTTCTATATCATTAACATATATTGTAAAAAGCTGTGGTCCCAGCACGGATCCCTGCGGTACCCCACTGGTCACTGCCTGCCATTCCGAAATGGAGCAGTTTATCACTACCCTTTGTTTCCTATTAGCCAACCAATTTTCAATCCAATCTAGTACTTTGCCCCCAATACCATGCACCCTAATTTTACTCACTAACCTCCTGTGTGGGACTTTATCAAAAGCTTTCTGAAAGTCCAGGTACACTACATCTACTGGATTTCCCTCGTCCAACTTCATAGTTACATCCTCAAAAAATTCAAGAAGATTAGTCAAGCATGATTTCCCCTTCATAAATCCATGCTGACTCTGTCCTATCCTGTTACTACTATCCAGATGTGCAGTAATTTCATCCTTTATAATAGACTCCAGCATCTTTCCCACCACTGAGGTCAGACTAACTGGTCTATAATTACCTGCTTTCTCTCACCCACCTTTCTTAAAAAGTGGTATAACATTAGCCACCCTCCAATCCTCAGGAACCGACCCCGAATCTATTGAACTCTGGAAAATAATCACCAATGCATCCACGATTTTCCGAGCCACCTCCTTCAGTACCCTGGGATGCAGACCATCAGGCCCCGGAGACTTATCAACCTTCAGACCTAACAGTCTCTCCAATACCAAACCCTGGCAAATATAAATTCCCTTAAGTTCAGGTCCTTCAGCCACTGTTACCTCAGGGAGATTGCTTCCCAAGTGAACACAGATCTGAAGTACCCATTTAATTCCTCTGCCATTTCTTTGTTCCTAGTAATATATTCCCCTGTTTCTGTCTTCAAGGGCCCAATTTTTGTCCTAACCATTTTTTTGCCTTGCACATTCCTAAAAAAGCTTTTACTATCCTCCTTAATATTCTTGGCCAGTTTACCTTCGTACCTCATTTTTCCTCTGCGTATTTCCTTCTTAGTAATCCTCTGTTGCTCTTTAAAAGCTTCCCAGTCCTCAGTTTTCCCACTTATCTTAGCTATGTTATACTTTTTCTCTTTTAACTTTATATGTTTCTTTACTTCCCTCGTCAGCCACGGCCGCCCATGCCTCCTCCTGGGATCTTTCTTCCTTTTAGGAATGAACTGATCCTGCAACTTCTGCATTATATACAGAAATATCCGCCATTGTTCCTCCACGGTCATCCCTGCTAAGGTATTGCACCATTGAACTTTGGCCAGCTCCTCCCTCATAGCTCCATAATTCCCTTTATTCAACAGAAGTACTGTCACTTCCGACTGTACCCTCTCGCTCTCAAATTGCAGATTGAAGCTTATTGTATTATGGTCACTACTTCCCAATGGCTCCTTCATTTCGAGGTCTCTGACCAATTCTGGTTCGTTACACAATACCAGATCCAGAATTGCCTTCTCCCTGGTCGGCTCCAGCACCAGCTGCTCTAAGAATCCATCTCTGAGGCACTCCACAAAGTCTCTTTCTTGTGGCCCAATACCATCCTGATTCTCCCAGTCTACCTGCATGTTAAAATCCCCCATAACAACTGTAGTAACATCTTTGCGACAGGCCAATTTCAGCTCCTGATTTAACTTACATCCGACATCCAGACTACTGTTTGGGGGCCTGTAGATGACTCCCAAGAGGGTCTTTTTACCCTTAGTATTTTGCAGCTCTATCCACACTGACTCTACATCTCCTGACTCTAGGTCCCCCCGCGCAAGGGACTGAATATCCTCCCTTACCAACAAGGCCACCCCACCCCCTCTGCCCATCAGTCTGTCCTTACGATAACACGTGTATCCTTGAATATTCATTTCCCAGGCCCTGTCCACTTGAAGCCACGTCTCAGTTATCCCCACAATATCGTATCTGCCAATTTCCAAAAGAGCCTCAAGCTCATCCATCTTATGTCTAATGCTTCGTGCATTCATGTATAGTACTTTTAATTTGTTACTGCTCTCACCCTTCCCATCAACCCTTATTTCACTCAACCTTACAGCATGATCCCTTTCCGAGTTTTCTGTCTCATTGATACAGTTGTCTTTCTTGACTTCTCTTGTTCTAACTTTCCCTTCAAATTCCTTTTTAAACATCCAGCTTGTCCCCTCCCCCCCGCTACTTAGTTTAAATGTAGCGGTGTTGCAGTAGAAAACCTGCCTGCCAGAATACTGGTCCCTAACCTATTAAGGTGCAAGCCGTCTCTCTTGTAGAATTTATGTTTACCACAAAATATACCCTAGTGATCCAAGAATTTAAATCCTTGCTTCCTGCACCAGTTCCCCAACCACACGTTCAAGTCCATTATCTCCCTGTTTCTGGCCACACCAGCCCGAGCAACTGGAAGCAAACCGGAGATAACCACCTTGGACGTCCTGCTTTTCAGCCTTCTTCCTAGTTCTCTGAAGTCTCGCTGTAGTATATTCCTCCTCTTCTTCCCGACATCATTTGTGCCGACATGTACCACCACCTCTGGCTCTTCACCCTCATCCTTGAGGATTTCCTGCACTCTGTCCGCGATGTCTTTCATTCTAGCACCAGGAAAGCAACACACCATCCTTAAATCCCGTCTGCTGCTTTAAAAACCCCGGTCAGTTCTTCTCACGATGGAGTCCCCTATTACCACGGCTCTGTGAGATGTCCGACTCTTCCGCTCTGCCTCTGCGGCAACTTTTGATTGACAAACTTGGCCGCCTTGCGAACTGGCAGTGTCATCAGTCTCTTCTTCCAAAAGCTTCAACTTGTTCCTGACAGGTACTTCTCTGGGGTCTCTTGCACCTGTCTCCTCTCCGCCTTCCTCATCGTCTGCTCTCTTCTGCTCTCTTCTGGCATGATTGGTGTAATAAAATCGCTGAAGGTCTTGTCCAGAAAGATCTTGTTTTCTCGGATGAGCCTAAGGTCTTCGAGTTCTTTCGTCAGCGCTGCAATATGCTCGGTCAATTGCTGAATGTGCACACATTTTCCACACATATACGAGCCAGACACACCAGAGTCGTTGACCTCCCACATCAAGCACGTAGCGCACTGAACCAGCTGGGCAGTCATGTCTTCACCCTCTTCAACTGTGGTGTAATCACTTCACTCAACCTCCTTGTCAAAGAGTCCTGAGCTGAACTCTCACTCTTCGATCTAAACTTCCTTAGACCCTCTTTTTTGTGGCACGTCTGTGGACTCTTAATTAAGGTTAAAGGAGGAGGGAGGGAGGGAGACCCTACTTTGTAGGACCTGGGGTTTAGAACACACCCACTCTAATAGTAATCACTTACGTTCCCGACCGGCTTTGCGCTCCGTCTGAACTTCCGCCCAGCTCCCGCGCTCTCTGCTGCGAAAAGACCGTTGGCATCGAGGTAAGTTCTTTATATAGTAATCACTTACCTTCCCGACCGGCTTTGCGCTCCGTCTGAACTTCCGCCCAGCTCCCGCCGCTCTCTGCTGCGAAAAAGCCAACGGTCTTTTCGTTGGAATAAGCTGGAATCACAGAGGAACAGACAATTTGGAGCTGAGGGAGTGCTTGGAGTAGGTTTTGCTGGCAACAAGAGGGTGTATTGGTCTATGAACTAGTGATCAGTTACCAATGATGGAGACCTAATTGCCTGCCAACAAGTTGTCTGATTAATTGTCAGATAACTGAACATCTTGAAGCCAGAAGCATGTTACAGAAAGAGAAATATTCAGTTCTTTCCCAGCTCAGGAGCAACAATACTTGCATGCTATAACTTTTAACTGATAAGTCAGATTCTTTTTATAAGGGAATCAATTACCTTGTGTCTCTCACTAATCGATGGAAGCAACCAGAGAAAAATGACTGAGGCCATGTACTGGCCAGCGGAGGTGTCATAAAGATCATCTCAACAACAGTATATTGGAACCAAGACTCCTATACTGTCTCTCCAGATTTTCCCCTCTGTCCATAAAATATATATTGGTAATAAATAGTGATTTTTATTCAGTACAGAAACCTGTTCCATGTTTTCTATCAATCTGGATGTGAAAGTCAGGAGAATTGGGGACCTTCATAAATGGGAATGTTTGTTTATTATGGTAAAAGCTGTAATAGGTATGTAGATTTTTATTTTCTTTCATCTCGACTCCTCACATCTTTGTGGGCGCTGGTAAGTTGTCATTTGAGCCTCTGTTGAAGTGCTGGTGTTCTGTCCTGCTTTCTAGTTATGTATCTTGGTTTGTTGTGGTAAGTGATATTGCTTCCAGTTCTTTTTTTTTCTGAGCGGTTGGTAATTGTGGTCAAAAACAATGTATTTGTTTGTGGAGTCTGGATTAGAGTGGTGCTGGAAAAGCACAGCAGTTCAGGCAGCATCCGAGGAGCAGGAAAATCGACGTTTCAGGCAAAAGCCCTTCATGATGAAGGGCTTTTGCCCGAAACGTGATTTTCCTGCTCCTCGGATGCTGCCTGAACTGCTGTGCTTTTCCAGCATCACTCTAATCCAGAATCTGGTTTCCAGCATCTGCAGTCATTGTTTTTACCCATTTGTTGGTGGAGTTCCAGTTTGAATGCCAGGCCTCTAGGAATTCCTGTGCATGTCTTTATTTAGCCTGACCCAGGATGGATGTATTGTCTCAGTCGAACTGCTGTTCCTCATTGTCTGTGTGTAAGGATACTAGTGATAATTGGTCATGTCTTTTGGTGACTTGTTGGTGCTCATGTATCCTGGTGGCTAATTTTCTGCCTGTCTGTTAAATGTAATGTTTGTTACAGTCCTTTCAGGGTATTTTGTATATGATGTTCATTCTGCAGGTTGTTGGTACAGGGTCCTTTAGATTCATCAGGAGCTGTGCTACCATGATGCCAAGGGGTGGGAATAGTATGTTTGTCACCTTCGAGACATCTTTAATGTATGATAGTGCGGCTAGAGTCTCTGGGCGTATTGTCTTCTTGTTTAGTTTTGTTGTGTAAGAATACAAAATACCCTGCTTGGACTGCAACAAACATTATATTGGACAGACTGGCAGGATACTAGTCACCAGAATACACAAGCATCAACTAGCCACCAAAAGACATGCTCACTATCATTAGTATCCTTGCACACAGATGATGAGGGGCACCAGTTTAACTGGGACAATACATCCATTCTGGGACAGGCTAAGCAAAGACATGTGCGGGAATTCCTAGAGGCCTGGCGCTCAAACTGGAACTCCATTAACAAACACATCGATTCGGACTCCATTTACCAACCTCTCAAAAAAAACAAGTAATATCATCAACTACAGCAAACCAAGACCCATAAATAGAAAGCAGGACAGAACACCAGCGCTTCACCGGAAGCTCATTGATGATATTACCTTGCTTGGTGATGAAACATCTGAGAACAAATCTTCCAGCTTAGCGAGCAAACTTACAACCTAACATGAAAGAAATTTAACTGAATTCCTATGGGCAGACAGCTTTAGATATTAGGAAGAAGCTCCCATACGGCTGGCTGGAAGAATTGAATAACAGTTGCAGAAGTCAGCAGTGTTAGAATGTGGTTATGAAAGCCCAAGGATGGATGAAAAGGATGTCTAGTAAGCATCGTGAGATCATGGGAAGACCTGGAGTTATCCATTCTTGATCACATAGTAATATGATTACTCTGACTGATGTAATCGATTAATAATATGATTGGTTTAGCATATACCTGATCTACTGCAATGATGTTTGTCAATGTTGCATCTCGTTTGTGTTACGCTAAAAGTATTAAGACATGAAGACTTGTCTTGCATTTATTTTAAGTTGAACACTGGGAATTCTAATTTCTTTTAACAATAGTTATTCTCTCTGCACATCAAGGCAATAATAAATAATTCATATTTTTTCATTTGATGGTCTGTTTTTTTCCCTTAAGCAAAAATTAAACCAGAACTAAAAACAGAAAATTCTGAGAACACTGAGCAGGTCTGGTAGCATCCATGGCGAGAGAAATAGAGATAATGGATTGAGAAATTGAAATAATTGTTGATAACAGGTTAATTTGTTGGTAAGCCGAGATAGCCTGCATGGATGTAATTACTTGTGACTGCATGCACAGTTATTCATCCAAATACTTGGGTGGTGACTAATGAAATGATGGCTGACAGAGCAGTCATTCTATTCCGGTTGCAAGGAAAGGCACTGACTATTAGGGTTGGAATGGCGTCCTGGAAGCATCAGAATCAGTTAATATTATAGTGTGGCATGTTTGTCCTGAGCCCATGTCAATCCCCCACACTCAGTTTACACAGAGCCAAAGTTGATCCTATTTCAAATGTCTCACCTGTTCTCAGCACTTATGAAGATGCTGTTCTCCTGTTGGACAGGGCAGTTATCAAAGAATGCTCGCTGAGCACTTCAGCAGTTAACTGTTCAAGTGGAATAGCTATCGGCAAGCTTCCAAAAAAGTTCAAATATGTAAATCTGGAGAGCAAACCCCACATTGTGCAGGTTGATGAAATCATCCGATTCTTGCCCTCAAAGAAAGCTGCAGGGTCAGACAAGATCCCAGATTATATGAACAAAACTGGGGAATCAAATCTAACCAACAATCTCTCCATGTTACATTACAACATGTGGGATCAACAAGACAATCTTCAGGAATTCAATGATACCACAATTGTTCACTTGTTCAAAGGAAAAATACAAACATCTGTATGTGACAATCAGACAGAAATCTTGCTGTTTGTGGTAGCTAAAAAAGATTTTAGCAGAGATCCTTCTGAACTAACTGGTAATTCACAAAACAGATTTTGTACTGGCAGAAAATCAAAGTGGGTTCAGAAAAAACAGAAGCACTTGCAATAACACTTTCACCTGCTGGCAAATGCAAAAGAAATGCCACAAACATGGGATTTTAATGTACCTTTTGTTGATCTTACAAAGGCCTTACATACAGTAACTAGTGGACCTCTAGAAAGTGTTAGCCAAGCCTAGATGTCCTGTCAGTGCCATAAATCTAATGTTATGAAGTTGAAGGCATGTATTATGCCTTTAAGAGAAAGTGAATGTTATTCTGCACTGAGAGCTTACAAGCAGCTGTGTCATATGATTAGCTAGCAGTCTCGGTGTACTGGAAAATTAAAAACCTGTAACATTTGGCTGTGAAATAGATACCTGAGTTGGTTGATGTTTGGAAAACAATTCAAATTTAACCAATCAGTTTAAATTATGCACCAGGATACTAAAACCCAATCGAGTTTGAATTTATTGTTTTGCCAACCTCAAACCAATGAGATGATTTGATATTGGGAGTATTAAGAAAAGGCATTTTGAAAGTTAGACAGAGTTAACTGCCCTTGAGAGAGTAACCACCATTCGGAACATTCTCTATCGAAGGTACCTTTTCATATGAAACATCTTCACAGTAAAAAGAAGGAAAATGACTCGGGGAGATCTTCAGTTGGAAGATGAAAGACACCAGATATGACAGCCACTGTATGGTTTTGAAATTAAGTTGATGTAATTTTAACAAGTATTTTATTGGAATAGTATATTGTTATAGAGTTAGAGGCAGATAACAAACAATTAAGAGAAAGGGGCCTTAGAGTTGTGAATAGTAGTTATTTAATGTTCACTTTTAGAGTTAAAGGATAAATTGATATTATTTTCTTTTCAATATTGGAATTTGGGAGTTCTTTGTCACTCATATTTTAACAGATTACGAGGTGAGGTGAGTTTTTCTGGATGTTTGGTTTAATTAACAGAAGAATTCACTGCTGTGTTGTAACACTAATATGTCCAATTCTGAATAGATCTCTTCAAATTGAGATGACTGAAAGCATCAATAAAGTGATGAGGAATTAGTGTCAAGATTAGTGTGGTGCTGGAAATGCACAGCATGTCAGGCAGCATCCGAGGAGCAGGAAAATTGACCTGCCTGACCTGCTGTGCATTTTCAGCACCACACTAATCTTGATTCTCACCTCCAGCCTCTACAGTCTTCACTTTCACCTAGGTGAGAAATTAGTGTTCATCGATGTCTGTGCCATCATGTCACACTGTGAACTTGTTCTTCAAAAGACCTTTGACTCTTTCCAAACATGATTGATGGCAAAAGATAGCCATCATCTTAAGGAAGACAGAGGTACTTGATCCTCTATAAGCACATTCTGACTATAACCCATCTGTTTTGTCTATGAATGACACAACCCGGAAGATTGTAGATAACTTCATATACCTCAGAAACATGTCTGTAATGACAATATGGTGGCAAATAGAATTACCAGAGAAAACTCAGCATTTTTCTCTGTGGTGAAATTTATGCATCAAACTTGCAACAAACATGCTGCTTATAAAGCTGTTGGAATAACTACCCTCCTAATTGCCTTTAATATAATTACTTCCTATTGCAGCAGTTGACTAGGTTGCACATAAGATACATTCAGAATATTATTGCCATCAAATAGGTGCACAAAGTGCCCAACACTGAGATTCATCAAAGAGCAGAAATGTCTGGAATTGAAATATGCATCAATGGAGAACAGCTCACATGGCATGTGGAATGCATGATGGACAATGTTTTCCTAAAGCAGTCATGTCCTCACAATTTAAGCTTGGTCACCTCCTGTGATGTAGGCTGAGATGAAGGTTTAAGGACTCCTTGGAGGTGAGCGTCAGAAAATGTGACATTTCTAATACAGGCTGGGAACATAATGCATAAGGAACAACTGCTTGGGGAATATTCTCAACTAGTGGCATTGTTTACTCAAAACACTGAAGAGGACCAGCAGCTAAGGACAGACAAACAAGCTGGAAAAACCTGGGCAGTTGCAACAACATCAGATAATTCACCCTTGTTTGTGCTCTTGAAAGATGAGCAGGTCTACAATCTGATTTGAGAGCCATATTGAAATGCATGATAGATGATTCTATGCATGCAAGAAGCAATCAGCTTCAGTAATGAATGTATTGTTTAATGACATACATGTAAGCGATGATGTAGCTGATGATGTCAAGCATATTTACAATGATATTAAGTAAAGGTATTTTAATGGGCATGGATTAATGATGATAAATTGTTTTGAAATACACATCACCCATATCTATTTGAATAATGGAATAGGGATAAAAGATGAGGAGCCAATTCTTGTTTCTACATTCTTCAGGTATTATATTCCATGATCTCTTCTCAGTTCAAGATTTCATTCTTGTAACAGCTTTGTGGACTGGTACAAACTTTTTGCCATTGTATTATATATATATATATTGATTTTTTTTTTGGACACAGTTCCCAACATCTTTGCAACTTCATCTGAAGTTTTAAAGTATTGTGTAGTTTTAACTTCCTAGTTTCCTTCCTTAAAGTCCAATTGTTTGGAATTGATAAACTGAGTGTCCTCATTCTAAACTGAGAGGACTCTGTGTGGGCTGGACTTGACTTTTCCTCCAAGGGCAGGCATTCCTGATGAAGGGCATTTGCCCGAAATGTCAATTCTCCTGCTCCTCGGATGCTGCCTGACCTGCTGTGCCTTTCCAGCACCATACTCTCGGTTCTTTTCTTGGACGGTCCCTGGAGGATTCAATTGTACACGCGGCACTGTTTTAGGCTGTCAAAACTGGCAAACCAATCAGAGCACTTTTAGTTTGACAGGAGCAATAGGCTGGAATGAAAGTTGAGTAAGATGAATTGTGTTTTCAATAGGTGTGAATTCTCTCCATCTTAAAAAAAAAGAATTAATCTGAAATTCTTTTAAGTAGCAAAGACAACACTTTACATGGGGATTTGGGCAGGGTAACAGGGAAAGGGGGAGGCCAAGACATTTGTGCTGTGGGAAGCCCATTATAGCATGACCTGCAGCTATCCCTGTACTGTGTTGGGAAGGGAGGGCCTCTAGATCTACCCAGAGTGGTGTACCACTGGCATACTACTGGGTGCCCACATTCAGGGACTTAAAGCAGGTTACAATCTGTCTAATTTAATTTGCCTCAGTTAGACCCTTTAACAAGCTTGATTTAAAGCATGCAGTCAGTAAGGTTGCTGACCTCAATCCCAAAATGGCTGAGTTGAGATGGAGCCAGGGAACCAATAAGTAGGGTTCATTCCAACATCATGTGCCTCTGATCTCATTCCCAAGGTGGAGTGGGCAGCCTGAAAATCTGCTCTGCAATTTTGTGGTTCTATGCCTTACTTGGGATAAAGGATATTTTCTCAAGTCCCACTACTTTGTACCAATCAACATTACTGTGTTTTTCTAAGCCTTGGATTTGACCATTGCCTTTGCACTTCAGAGCACAACTAGTTAATAACAAATGCAACATTTAGTCTATTGGTGGGGTTGCTACCTTTTTCTACATCATTGAGGTCTACTTGCCTCTGGTGTGATTCTGTGTAAAGTTTCTTCATGAAAGAAACAATTGTATTATATAATGAAACAGTGGACCCAGACTAGGCTTCTGACATTGCTTTTCATGTTTGAAAGAAATGCAGGCTTTAGTTATACTCAAGTTTGAAAAGAATATTTATAGAGTTTTCAACTTCTGACTCAATAATCAATCATATGTCATCAGAATCTTAGTTTGTCATTAATCAGATTAGAATATGAGATAATCCACATATTTGGATAATGCCGTACTTCTAATTCTGTCATTGACCTTTTATAATCCTCTCTTCCATACTGTTTAATTTCCTCATGCTAATAGCTGTGTCTTATTCCATTACATCTAAGCTTTCAGTGATGAATGGCTTCCTGATAGGAGCATCTAAAGTTAATATTTAGTTTTCTTGGAGAAAGCTGCAGTGAAAATTGACAAAAGTCCATGAAATTGTAAAGTATACATAGACTGTTATGAAACAGCAGGTTTAATGGACCAAATTATGAAGCTTCATTCATTTTTTCAATCATTGTAGATGTTCAATGAGAGCAATGTCTTCTATTCACGCGATGCACTGCAGCAACTCGGCTTACTACGGCCTCTTCAACAGCACCTTCCAAACCTATGACCTCTACCAGTAAGACCAGCAGATGCATGAGAACACCAGCACCTTCAAGTTCCCTCCAGGTCTCTCACTAGCCTCACTTGAAACTATTCTGCCATTCTTCAGTGTTACTAGATAAAAATCCTGGAACCCCTTCCCTAACAATACTGTAGGTGTTTCTTCACTGAAGGTCTACAGCTGTTCAAGACAGAAACTCACCATCTCCCTTTCATGGCATTTAGGGATGGGTAACACATGCTGGATTAGCCAAAAACAGAAATTGCTGGAAAGGCTTAGCAGATCTGGCAGCATTTGTGAAGAGAAATCAGAGTTAAACTTTGGATGGTCAAATGACCCTTCCTCAGGTCAGTTTAGCCAGCAAGATCCCCATTTCATGAACAAATCTTATCAGAAGATTCTCTCTAAAAGGTGATTTTCTGCCAAGCAGTATTAAGGGATATCTTACTGGATTTCAACTCTTCATACTCACCCTTCATATTTACAGATTTCACAATCAATTTTGGCATCGTGATTATTATCCAGTGTGAATACAGCTGATTGATAACAGATTTTTGAAGCAGTGTATTGAGGTGAACTCTCCTGATCAGTGATCTAAGCATAAGTAGTACGTCAGCTATATGTCAAACATGCCATTTTTAGAATGTTCGTACACCCAGTAGGATTTACTGGAATGTGATCAGGAGCAAAAGACTGTTTTGTTGCCCCCCCCCCCACACACACACACACACACACACTTCCCCAGCATAATTATGAAGCCCACTCCCTAAGATTGACTAATTCAGACTGGAGACTGTACCCGGAGTTTTGTAAATATTTCCAGTCAACCTGCTCAGAGATGTTACTGCACATCCCAAGAGCAGCAGGATTTGAGCCATAGCTCAGAGAGAGGCCTGGAGTTTTGCATTCAGTTCAGCTCAGGTATAATGTGAATAATCCCATTGATTAATTCAACAAACCCAGTAACCCTTCTTTAATTCTTATGAACATTGATTTTCTTTTTACTTTGTCATTATTGTTATTTTCTCAGTGGGTTCTCCATTCAATTATGTAGCAAAATCCCTTTAGAGTGTTGCACCAATGCAGGAGAAAGATTTGCTTCACCTGCCTTATCTAATAAACCATCATATTGTTATTAAAGTCTGTTTACTGAAGAATCTGTGATATTTCTGCCTGACCATGAAAATGTATGGAGCATAAACACCATTGGTCAGATGAATGTGAAATGTATGAATGGTTCACTGTTCATCGGGGTCGGTCCGAGAAATTCACTTTCAAAACTATGTTACACTTTTGATGGAAGTTTTCTTTTATTGTTTCAGGTATTTCTTCAAGTTCTCTGGAGTATTTTCTATAGGGAAAAGCAAACTGTTTTCAAATTGCATCTGAGTATGATTAAACCTGAGAACTGTGAAAGACAAGAAGGTTCACTTTGCTATAAGGTTTAGTAGGTCTCTGAAAGTGTCTGCTTGTGATAGACAATTCGTTTTCTCAAACCATTAGCTTATAATTTGCTTTTTGATACAAATGAAGGAGAATCAATTTTACACAGTTGAGATGTTCCTTGGTATAAGCATTTTGTTTCATCAATGCTTGGTGACATGTGTACTAGCGCATGAAACTGTGGTATCAGTCTGTGAGGTAAAGCAACTTGGGCTTATGTAAGTGCCAATGTTATTTCAAGCTGCTCTATCCCAATTTTGTGAGCTGACTTAAAAAGCAATATTGAGTTATGTGCTTGCTAGTGTGCTACTGCAGAGCTCTAAGGCAGCTTGATGATGTTTGGAGACCTGATTATTTTAAAATCTTTCAAGATTTTAATCAAATACTGTTTAAGCCATTTGTTATTATCCTATATTGGCCTATTAACTGTCTCCAGTTCTAAATTAGAATCAAAATCATTAACTTCTTATAACCATTCCATAGCTGTCATTAATCAACAGTGCAATTTTATTCCAGCACTCCTAATAGTGAAATGTGCATTCACCTTTTTATACTCTTGAATGCATTTGTTTGCGACAAATTAAATCTGCTTAACATGCAGATGTATGCTAAAATAACAGATATATTTTGTTTTCCATTTTAAAATAGGAATATTTAAATAATATTTAGGGTCCTTCTGGGGAACGAGTATGGAGGAGGGAAGTTGTGTAATTGGTTGTAGAGGTGTTGGGTGGAGACCCTACCAGTGGGTGGCACCCTTCCCACTTCGAGACCAATTGAAGCCCTCTGGTAGCCAGGGAAGGGTCAGGTAAAGTATTCATCTCACCATTGGAGCTGTAGACTAGGGACTTGCCATGGAGGTAAGGTGTTCTGTAAAGCTTTTCTAAAGTAACTGGGGGCGGAATCCTCCATTTTCAGAACCACATGGCCGTGGACAAAATCAAATCAAGAAACAGGGCAGCTCCTATGATAAACAACTCCCTTTATATTGATATGCCTCTGTACCCTTCTTGCCTGCACCTTCTGGGAACTTCCATCTTCCCCTAATTTTCCTCTCCCAGAGCTCCAATAATGATCCCTGGCAAAGTCCCAATTGTGTACCAGAAGTGACCGTCACTGCAGGTGGTGCCATTCTTACTGTACAGCTGCCAACCACTGATGGTCAATAGCTGTCAGTTTTTCAAGCATGGGCTGGATGGATATGATCTACATCCTGTTTGTTGTGAATAGTTGAAAGAATATGTCACTAGAAATGATCCACCAGTCTTTGGCACATCTGGACTACTTACCAAGCATCACACTGGCATGAGATTCATACACTGAAATTTGTCACCCCTTTGTCTGGTAGGCAGAACACATTTTTGGTTTAATGGGAATGTCCTATTAAAGAAGGCACCTGCTACTCTTCATTGCTAATGAAGAGTAGCAGGATGAAAGAGCTAGCTTCACCTGTTGCAAAAGGTTTTCAGATACTATACACTGTCAGGAAAATTGATTGGCCACTTTTCAGGACCAAAAGTGTCAGCCTTAATATAAAGACCCTATCTTTTTAAATTAGATTACTTACAGTGAGGAAACAGGCCCTTCGGCCCAACAAGTCCACACTGACCCGCCCAGACCCATTCCCCTACACCTAACACAACGGGCAATTTAGCATGGCCAATTCACCTAACCTGCACATTTCTGGACTGTGGGAGGAAACCGGAGCACCTGGAGGAAACCCACGCAGATACGGGGAGAATGTGCAAACTCCACACAGTCAGTTGCCTGAGGCAGGAATTGAACCCAGGTCTCTGGCGGTGTGAGGCAGCAGTGCTAACCACTGTGCCACTGTGCATTTTTAATTTGGACTGAAATGGGAAAATTGCTGTTTAAAAAACCCAAGAAATGCAGAAGGATTGTGCAATTTATTGAGAAAAGTAACATGACACTCATCTTAAACAATATGTACCCAGTTGCTTATTGAAGCAGGAATTGAAATGTATTTTGCAGATGAGCTGGAACTGATGGGGTTGTACAAATGGAGATTTAGCCAACAAAAATGTAGCTGATTGGTCTGTGTACTGGTGAAAAGTTATTGGCAAGAAAGGCATTCTGCCTGCCAACAAATATGTGATTGGTTCTTCGTAATTGAATAGCTTGATGCTGGGAGCAAGATAGTGAGAAGACATCAGGCATTCATTAGCTCAGACACTCTTTATTTGTAAAAGCAATTTTAAGGCTGAAAAAAAGCTAGTTTTTGTTTTCTTCAGCAGTTACTGTAAGCTGTGACTTGTAATTAGTAAGTCAGAGACCTAAGTGTGAACCAGCCATCCTGTACTTTTGCAAATCACTGCAAGTATCCATAGAAGGAAAACCTAGAAACAGCATTCTGTTCAGCACAAGAGCCATCTCAGAAGATCCTTTGAATGCAGACCAATATTAGGGGGAGTTTTAAGTGGTAGAGTTACATGTTCACAGTTCATTTAAATAAAGCTGAAGTCTATTTATTTGTAATATATTATAATTTTTGTTAAGTATAAAACATCATCCGTGCTTCCTCGGACTGATGATCAGGTAAATGGTGGGAATCTGCTTACTTTTATAGAATCAGTAACTTTTCTTATCACTCCATGAATAGCACATCCTGACTTCTAGTGTGCTAGCTCAGTAAGGAGTAATATTTGGCCTGTTATGAGATTGTGTGATCTATAGTTATGAATTATTTGATCAGGGAAGCTAATATCCTGCAGATGGTTCTGAGGCATCCTATTTCAACATCAAGCTTACAATGTGAATGAATGTCTCTGGCCCTTGTTACATATTTGCTAATAAAGTCAATCTAATAGCCTGTGAAACTGTATGAATCCCAACATATATATCGGCCCAGAAAGTGGGCTATTGTTAGACAGTAGTAGAATAGCTGCTGGTTACTTCCTCAATTATTCAGAGGGAGCAAAAAACAACTTTTCCAACATTCAGATGGAGTAAACCTTGGCTTTTTTTCAGTGCTGGATATCCAAACGCAATCTGAAAAACTTAAAGGCAACATAGATGATGAGAGAGGTTATGATGAGGGAGAAACTGTTGTTTAAGGTGTTAGGATATGGAAGAATTAATACTAAAGAGCACTGACCAATTTGTTTATGTCATTTGGATTTAAGGAGAACAGCTCTGGATTTTGAAGGAGATAGAGCAACTATCTCGGATTTATTCAGTTTTTGTAACTTGTGTCTGATTTCTATCATTAAAAAAAAATTTGCTTAAGACAAATGAATCTATTCAGTAGAACACTTCATGGTTTTGCCCTATGATATCCCAACCTAAAAGGAAGATGATGGCTGCAAATCTACCTTATGATAATCAATTGTCTACATAGTTCACACAACATAATGAAGAGTAGTAAAGATTCAACATGCAGTCAGTTCTTACATAACGTGATAGTTCCGTGCCCGTGCAATCCCCTGTTATAAGAAAATTGGGTAATAACAACACCATTTAAACCAATGAGATCTGGAAGCATATTATAGCCAATACAGGTAAGGAAAGTTTGCATTCTACAAATTTTGGTCTAAATTCTTCAATCGCGTTACAGCTAATTCGTGTTGAAGAAACATGCATTATAGCAGAACCGACTGTAAACGAGAACAATGAACAGATGTATGGGACCTGAAATTATATTTGTAGATTATCTATCCAAATACTGGCATGCAGATGAGGAATAACAGGGAGACATGGGGGATGATGGAGGCAATACACTGGAAAAAAATTAGGTGATTCTTTGGGTATTACTGGATTTTTAAAAAAGGCTAGAATGAGGCTAATGCATTGATCTCCACACAGCTTGAAGAGAGTGGAAGAGGCTGGTCTGGCCAACAATGTCAGACTGCAGACAGATCGTGAAGAATGAGGAGGGATAATTTAGCATTTATCATGCTGGAATTTCCAGTCCATTCAATTAGTATGTTGCATGGTTCCTCAGCTCAGAATTTATAAGCTGTTTATGCTTAATAGTGAACAGTATCAAAAAACTTCCTTCTCACTGAGACTAGAAATATTAAAGAAAATTATTTATATTACAGCCAATCTGCAAATATTCCCCTAATTGATAATTTATAGATTGATACAACCATTCAAATCACCTGCTGTGACAGTAACACATGAATGCTTACCATTTCTCCCTTTACCATTTTACTATAAGTGTTAGTTTATCTAAAACAGTCAGATCAGAATTTAGATTAGAGTGGTGCTGAAAAAGCACAGCAGGTCAGGCAGCATCCGAGGAGCAGGAACACCGATCAACCCTACCGTCCCGTGGCCAACATTTCAACTCCCCCTCCCACTCTGCCAAGGACATGCAGGTCCTGGGCCTCCTCCACTGCCGCTCCCTCACCACCCGACTCCTGGAGGAAGAACGCCTCATCTTCCGCCTCTGAACATTTCAACTCAGGACATCAATCTGGACTTCACCAGTTTCCTCATTTCCCCTCCCCCCCACCTTACCACAGTTCCATCCTTTCAGCTCAGTACTGTCCTCATAACCTGTCCTACCTGTCAATCTTCCTTTCCACCTATCCACTCCACCCTCCCCTCTGACCTATCACCTCCATCTCCACCCCATTCACCTATTGTACTCTTTGCTACCTTCTCCCCAGCGCCCCCTTCCCCCCACTCCCAGCAACGTCGATTTTCCTGATCCTCGGATGCTGCCTGACCTGCTGTGCTTTTCCAGCACCACTCTAATCTAAACTCTGGTTTCCAGCATCTGCAGTCCTCACTTTTGCCTAGATCAGAATTTGGTTTAGTTATTAGACGGAAGAATAATCTGTTACTAAAATGGCACAAATTAATTTCTAAGGCATCTTACTTTATTTTCAGAAGCAATTTTATAGAACAAGTCAGTTTGGAAGAATCTATATTTTCAGAATACTTGTTTGGCTGGAGAAAGATAAAATAAAATTGATTCTTTGCAAATCCACACACTGATAGCTTTGTTAGAATCAATTGCATGCATGAAAGTATAGAATTATTTAAAATATTGTTATTTAGAAGTATTCATTTGTCAGTTGTCACAGGCAATAAAGTACTGTATAGTAACATTGCTTAAATGCATAGTAGACATGACAAGATCATTTGTGCATGATTGACTCCAACAAAATAAAAGAGATTTTTTATTGAAAATTGTAGGTTACAAAAGTTCAAAACACAACTGAGGCAATGCTTCTCGAGCTGCAAGGTCCCCCAAGTAGCAACCATTTATGCAGAACCTATTCTGGCAAATTATGTTAGCTGAATATGAGCTCAAAATTCTAATCCCAAACCACAGAACTCTTTTAGAAAGGTAAAACCATTCAGTATCATTCGGAGTTATTTTGACAGTTTGTTGTACTATGGAAGTAGCCGGAGATGTGTTGCTGGAAAAGCGCAGCAGGTCAGGCAGCATCCAGGGAACAGGAGAATCGACGTTTCGGGCATAAGCCCTTCTTCAGGAGGGCTTATGCCCGAAACGTCGATTCTCCTGTTCCCTGGATGCTGCCTGACCTGCTGCGCTTTTCCAGCAACACATCTCCGGCTCTGATCTCCAGCATCTGCAGACCTCACTTTCTCCTGTACTATGGAAGTAGTCTGTAGGTTGCGTTACAAATTCTGTAAGCAACAAGCAAACCACCTGATTAATATGAAAGCAGGAAATACCAGGATTAAGGTCTCCATTGTGTAATAATATCAACAACTTGCATTTCAATAGTGCTCTTATCATGGTAAAAATATTCTTCCGTGTATATGCACTAAGCTGTGTTCAAAGCAGAGGAATATAGGAAAATATCTATGATTAAACAGCTAATTCATCTAGTTAACTAATGAAAAATATATATTTTAACACGGGTCCAAAGGCAAGGAGAATGTAATTAATGGAATCAAGTATGAAATAATGCACATATGTAGGAAAGAAACCAGATCATATGATGTCCACAAATTATGCTAATATTGCTAAAGATGGAGTTGAACAGGCATGGATTTCTGGTACTCATTCAATATTGAGTCCATGACAATGCATCTTCACTCACCATCAGCAATACTAATAGATAACTGAAATATATAGGAGCAGAAAGTGAGGACTGCAGATGCTGGAGATCAGAGCTGAAAATGTGTTGCTGGAAAAGCACAGCAGGTCAGGCAGCATCCAAGGAACAGGAGAATCGACATTTCGGGCATGAGCCGTACTTCAGGAAAGAAGAAGGGTTCACCTTTAGCTGCCAAGACACAAGAGCACATTACAAGTTCATAGGGCAGCAAAGAAGTGATCCATGAGGCTGATCCCTAGTGACAGGGATATGGTTAATGAAGATAAATTGGTGAAACTAACTCGTCAAACTGAAATGAAATTGTCCAAGATGCGTAACAAAATTATATGAGATGGAAGTCAGTTTCAAGTCCTTAAGGATGCTACAAAAAGGCAGGTTTCTTGTTAAATTATATAACTTTCATAATAGAAAACTAGAAATTAATGGTTGTTAATCTATATTTAAAACTGTGAGGTAACTGAAAATAAGGAAATGTCCATTTATTAATTTGAATTAAGGTGAAATACTGCAGATGCTGGAAATCTGAATCACACACCGAGGATGCTGGAGAACTGGCAGCGTTTTGGAGAGAGAAACAATTAATATTTTGAGTCTGGTTTGAGTCTTCGACTTTAGTCTTGCTTTTTCACATTTTGTCATTGTCTTCCTCAGCAAACTCCTCCATCACAATTTCAACACAGGTTTTACTGAATCCTACATTTACTCCGAAGGCATGCATTATTTGGATTGATTCCTTTTACAATTTATTGCATTCAATGGCCCATCAAGTGTGAAGCTGTTTTTTTTCTCTCTGGCATCTGCACAAACGACAGGCAAATGCCAGATAGTCTATCAGGCTTGTCCTATCCTTCATGCTGCAATGTATTCACACCACAAACCATTCTCACTTAGTCAACTTTTCCCTGCAGTCATGTCAAGCCCTTGGAATACCAAAAATAAAAGACAATTAATGAACATAGTAACCATTGTCAGTAATTGTGTATATTTGAGGAAAATCAACAAATAAATCGATCATATGTTCCTTTGGGTCAGGTGCGGGCCATGATGCTAGTACAACCTGTAAAGCATATCAGGATACCAAGGACTGTACCTAATAGAGGAAATCAGGTTCTTGTCCACCAACTTGACAGCTGACAAGAACCCCCTCTTATCTCCTGGAAGAGTTATAGGGTGGACGTTGCAGGAAAGGATGGGGAGGGAGACAGCAGCATGGGGTTTCAGTAGACCTACTTCCAAAAGCCAGTTCTTCAAAGTAGCCTCAGCTGGTGTGGAAATTGAACCTATTGTGTGGTTCTGTTCGCCGAGCTGGGAATTTGTGTTGCAGACATTTCGTCCTCTGTCTAGGTGACATCCTCAGTGCTTGGGAGCCTCCTGTGAAGCGCTTCTGTGATGTTTCCTCCGGCATTTATAGTGGTTTGTCTCTGCCGCTTCCGGTTGTCAGTTCCAGCTGTACGCTGCAGTGGCCGGTATACATCACAGAAGCGCTTCACAGGAGGCTCCCAAGCACTGAGAATGTCACCTAGACAAGGGACGAAACGCCTGCAACACAAAATCCCAGCTCGGCGAACAGAGCCACAACAATGAGCACCCGAGCCACAAATCTTCTCACACACATTGAACCCATGCTGTCGACATCACTCTGCATCACAAACCAGCTGTCCAACCAGCTGACCAGCAGGAAAGGATCACACAAATTGGTCAGACCAGCAGGTCTCCTCCCTCTGGCTTGTAACAGGCTGGGAGAATCCCACATTACTGACCCCCCCACTACCCCCGACCCTGGTTCTCCTTCCGAGGTATGACCTCCAATCTCCAATTAGACAGAAAAGATATACCCATAATAATTGGTGCCAGTGGGCAACTGGCACTAATTTGCCATAGAGTCATAGAGCATGGAAACAGGCTCCCTGTCTAGTCAGTCCATGCTGAACATAATCCCAAACTAAAATAGTTCTACCTGCCTGCTCCTCAAGACTAGGGTGACACATTTATAGGATGAGAGGACAGATATTTAAAAAAAGAAATGAAGGGCAAATTGTTTAAACAGAGGGTGGTTCACATGTTGAAACTCCAATCAGACTCCCCTTCCCCCATGACTTCTCAAATGGCCTCGTCACTTCACACGGGACCAACAAAACCTCCAGACGTTAATTGAAGCCACTTCCTCAAATGCCAAATGCAGTGCTAGCAAAGGCCACCACTCACAGTAATGAGACCAGCCAACTGGCAGATCTCAAAGATAAGCCTTTTCTATTCCTGATGCTGGCCTAAGTATCTGAATGGCAATGCGGTATTGAGCAACCTTTCTTTTGCTGATGAGCTCCCTGAACAATCTTCCACCCAAAGGCATGGGTGGTTGGTGATGTCATGCTGGGGAGAGAATGAACAAGCTAGCAGGGGCCATTGGCTAGAACTGGATGGAAGTAATAGATTTAACGGAAATTAATGGGGAGTGGGTGAGAGGATGACAGTAGTAAACAACTGTGATAAAATGGAGGAGTGAAGAAAATAAACAAGAAAAAGTTTCACTTTGCAACACCAAAGTGGGTGAAAATTGGAAAAATAAAGAAGTAAAAGGTATGTTTTGAGGAAAAATGAATGACAGGATAGTTGTTATCGAAACACAAGCTGAAAGAAACAAGCAAAGGAAGAGAACATCCATAAGGTAACATGAACAACAATGGTTTAGAATCTATAATCTAAATCTGTTGAAATGAATGCTGTGTCCAGAAATTTATAACGTGCCAAGTCTAAAGACGAGGTGCTTTCCTTGAACTTGCATTGAGTTTTATTGGAACACTCCAGCCAAAGACAGAAAGTTCAGAGTGGGAACAAGAGTTAAAATGACAGGAATCTTATGGTCGCATTCGCAGAATGAAAGGAAGTTTTCCATAAAATGGTTCCTCAGTCTTTATTTGGCCTCTCCAATTTACAAGATACCACGTTGTGAGCAGTAAATAGTGTAGAAAAAAAATGAAAGAAGTACAAATGAATCAATGTTTCATCTCAAAGGAGTATTTGTGCCTTGAATCGTGAAAAGGGAGGAGGTAAAAGGCACAGCTTCACTATTTACAAAGGAAGGTGCAGTAGGAAAAGGAAGGAATTGTTGGGAGTGACTAAGGAATGAACAAGGATGGTCCAATTTGAATGTTGAAAATGTGTTGCTGGAAAATTGACAGGGAAGAGGAAGGGTAAATATATTTGGTAGGGACATCACACTGGACGTAGCAGAAATTCAACAGCAACCAAGAAGTAAAATGTAACAAATGTTTCACGTTTATTTAAAAACCTACAGGAAGCAAAACAAATGATTGTAACATGAGTACAGGATTGAGATCGAAGCAAAAAGATCATAACCTTTAAAACACTTTGTTTTTCTAAAATATCTTTAATCATAATGTAAATTAAGTCCACAAATATAGGATTAGCTTTCTCAGAGCCATTGGAATTATGCAACGCTAGTAATGAGATTTGAATGCCAGTGAAAACAAAATTACAACTCATCCAACAACTAATTTGTTTAGGATTCCTAACATAAAATCTAATAATGTTAAAGTGGAACTCTTGTCAGTTCAGTGTTATCTATTTGAGTGAACACTGAGGATACTTTAGTAGTGCACCCCATCTAAAAATGACGAATTGCTGACAGCAACAGCTAGATTTCCACTTCTAATCATGCACATGCGCACCCCAAAAGTTGAAATTTCATTGAAGTAAAGATGATAAATACTGATAATTTTACTGTCATTACTACTGTAAAGTCTGTAATATTGAAAGGAGACCAACTTTACACAAAATTATGAGGATTGATGTTCACAGATTCTTCAAAGTGTCATTGTATGAAATTGATTAAGTAAGAAGTCACACAACACCAGGTTATAGTCCAGGTTTATTTGAAATCACAAACTTTCAGAACACTGGAGGAGCAGTGCTCTGAAAGCTTTTGCTTTCAAATAAGCCTGTTTATAACCTGGTATCGTATGACTTCTAACTTTGTCCATGCCAGTCCTACACCAGCACCTCCACATCATTAAATAGATTGTCAGAGAGAATATCTGGAATGATTGTTTTTTAAACCGTGGAATGATTTAATAAACAAAGATGGATTTTGGACTGTCACAGAATGGATGAATAAGATGTGTTCTGTTATTAAATTATAAATGAGGGCAAATACCATTGTTACTTGTCAAATGAATATTGAAATACTGATGCGTCTCACCTACCCATGTAATCACCTGTTCAAAAATGTCAGATGAGGCATGAGTTATGATTGATTTTGTATTCAAAACACAGATAAGGTATGAACCTGGAAACTGGGGATCAATTGATCCATAAGTCATGCTGAAAAAATGTTAAATAAGGTTTCATAAAAGGCTTTATATAATATTCTATAATCCACTATATTTTAATTCTATGTTTACCGAACTATAGAAATAGGACTTGAGTCATAGTTTGAAACACAATGATTTTTTAATGCCATGGCAGAAGTGACATGAAGATAAAATTTGTGTGGCTCCAATCTTGATGTGGAGTTTTGCTTCACAGAAGTATGGATAGAAAAATTAAACACAGATGTAAGGACACTAATTTAATGACTTGTGCAATCAACATTGACTTCTGTGCCTGATTATTCTGTCAGAAAAGGGTTCATCCTGGAAAAGAAATATCACAAAATTTATCCTGCTGCATCTTCAAGATTATCCGAACAGGCAGATAATATATAAAACATTGAGTAGAGTTTATTCAAGTAAAGTGTGGTACAATGAATAAACATTGTGAATGAAACAGTGTACATTAATATAAAGAAGAAACATTTGTCGTACCCAATCCTTTCTCACATTGTTTTAAGATGGTTCTGAGATGAATATACCATGTGGATTGCTACATAAACAATCAACGTGTTTCAGTTAAATGCCTAACTGGAGAAAATACTTTAAAACGTTGTTCTGATTATACAGAATAAAAGATGGTCATGTCTTTATGTTTTCATAAATATGTATGTAAAAGACATACTGTATTACAATAACAATACAGATGCAGCTTTGCTTATGAAAACATTTTGGAAAGAAACTATGGTGCCATTCCTTCACCCATTAGAATAGGGCAAAAGGAAGAAAAATAATTTAACTTAGTTTCTTTCGGGAGTTTAGTACGAGATAGAGATAACCTTCAGTGAAATTCTAGATGTCTATGTCAAGGAGGAATTGTAATACATTTGATCCAGCCATTTTGGAGTCAAAAAGTATAGAGCTGGAAAAGTACAGCTGGTCAGGCAGCATCCGTGGAGCAGGAGAATCGATGTTTCGAGCATAATCTCTTCACCAGGAATGTCCCGATGAACAGTTTATGCTTAATACATCAACTTTCCTGCTTCTTGGATGCTGCCTGATCGGCTGTGCTTTTTCAGTGCCACACCTATTGACTCTAACCTCCAGTATCTGCAGTCCTCACTTTCTCCTAGCCATTTTGGATGCAAATAAAGAACACTACTTCTTCAGGTACTGTGTTAGAAATTGCGATTCCTTTTTCTAGTTTTTTTTCTAGTTTTGCATAATGAAATATGATATAACAGTTGTTACAGTGTTAATTAGCATGCTCCAAACATAAGCAAATTTCTACAATATAAAATGTATAAGAAAGGTAATAAGAATTACCATGAACTAATGTTCCCTTGAACTAATGTTCAGCATAAATGCAGTATTTGGGAAAATGGGAGGTTTTGGTCTTAGAATGATGGGCAAGGAAATTATGGTCATCCTAATGTCATGAGTAGTTGTTTCATGGTCATTGTTTAGAAGGATTCAAGTGGTTGATTGGCACAGTATAAACTATCAGGCCCTGGAAATGCAGTGTATCACAAGCACACAGGGCAAAAAGGCAGTCCTCATTAGGTGTGGCTTGTAGTTATTGGTCCTCATCAGGGAGCTATCTTCTTCAAATGGAAGATGGACCAAAGTGGAGATTGAGGAATGACGGAAGGAAGAGGTCTCCAACTCTTCTGCTACCTTCATAACTTTAATGAGATTGACTTCATTGCTCAGTCCTTTGAGTAGGAGAGTTCAGAAGCCATGTTGAGGTTGTATAGGCGAGGCCTCTTCTGGAATACTGTATCCAGTTCTGGTCGCCCAGTTATAGGAAGGATATTATCAAGCTGGAGAGGGTTCAGGAGAGACTTACCAGGTTGTTGCCAGGTATGAAAGGTCTGAGTTATAAAGAAAGGCTGGACAGACTGGGGCTTATTTTTACGTGCACGTAGGAGGTTGAAGTCGAGAAATTTATAGAATTATGAGCGGTATAGACCGAGTTAATGGCAGCTGTCTTTTGCTTAGGATGGGGGATTTCAAGACTAGGGTGACAAATTGATGAGATGAGAGGACAGAGATTTTTTAAAAAGTAATGAAGGGCAAATTGTTTAAACTCTTGGTGGTTCACATGTTGAATGAACTACCTGAGAATGTGGGTACAACTACAATGTTGAAAAGACTTTTGGGTAAGTACATGAAAAGGAAACGTTTGGAGGGATATGGTCCAGGAGCAGGCAGGTGCAGCTATTTTAGTTTGGGATTATGTTCAGCATGGATTGACTGAACTGAAGGGCCTGTTTCCATGCTCTATGACTCTATGACAACTCAGTGCCAGTTGTCCACTGACATCAGTGAACCATCACTAATTATCATGGGTTGTATACCTTTTCCTGAAGAAGGGCCTGTGCCCGAAACATCGAATCTCCTGTTCCCTGGATGCTGCCTGACCTGCTGTGCTGTTCCAGCAATAAAGTTTCAACTTTGATCTCCAGCATCTGCAGACCTCACTTTCTCCTCCTGTATACCTTTTCAGTCAATTAAAGAATTATCATAACAAAACTGCAAATTTTTAGCAAATTTAATAAATTACCTGAAAATTCCTTGCAAACCTTCGACTGCTGGGGGCCATGATCTGAACTGACCCTCTGTAAACTGATGAGTCCCAAGGTTAGTTTTGTTTTATTCCTGGACCTTTTAGCTCAGGCTGGAGCAAACTAAACTTGGGACTAGCATGTGAAGAAATCACAGACAGAATTGTTAAGTGAAACAAAAAAATCTAGTAGAGTTCCAGAATTAACATGAGAGTGGACATGGAAAAGGAAATTTAAAAAAATGTGAGAAACAATTATTTTCCTACACATATAAGCCAATAGGTTTTCAAAATAACACAAATTATCAATTATTAAAATACATTTTCTTTAGGTCATAATCCACTGGATCTTCGAATGTATTAATTATCCCTTTAATTGAATTATTTTATCAAACATTTTGTGTAAAAATGTTTTTGTAGCATTTTAGGGTATAATGATCACTTTCACAGCTCTCAAAACTACATCAAATGTGAATGGACAGCATTTTAAATTTCTTTTAATCTGTCAACAATGTTATTAACCACATTCATCAGTGGAGCTTTTGAAGTCTGCACAGTAACAAACCAAGCAAAAATACATATAACTACATCTAGAAGGATGAAATTGAGACTAAGACACTGAAGTTATGAGACAAAGCCTTCAATTAATCAACTCCCTTTAACTATGATCTGTTGCAAGATCATTTGTCCATTATTGTAATTTGATTATACTGTTTTTTGCTTTTCAAATAAATTTCAGGCAGCCAGACAAAGCTATGGAGAAAATAGTCTTGCTTGCGTAAGTGGGTATATTTGATTATCTGCATTCAGCAATTACAAGAGAATTGAGAGTGTATCATGGATACCAAGTGGAAGTCTTGTCGTGCAGTAAGTATCTCCTCATCTCTGAGCCAGAACATCATAATTGTGAATTTGTCTGATATGGCTATGGCAGGCAGTAAGTGTTTCATAGTTTCCATGGTCACTCATGCTTGATGTGGAGTGATAATTCAAAAATTATATCCTCTGGTAACAATCTATGAGTTCCTGGAATATGTAGCTATGGAAATGGACAAATGTGCATGTTTTCCAGCAGAAAGGGGAAGCCTCTCAGTCTCTAATGCAAATCAGGAAGAGAATCTGCCCTTGAACTAAATGGTTGAAAAATTAGTCTGAGCTTCTAATAAGAACACTATACCTGATTTTCATATATTTCCGACGTCTAGGTCATTTTAATAAAACTGGACAAGAACAGGGGTAGTTGACTGTACTCTTAACAAAAGTAAAATCAGTGCAAGTTAAATAAAAGATTATGTCATGTCTTTTTTTCCTTTAAACGTTGCTGAACTCCTCAAGACACCAAATTCTAATCAGTGGCTGTGCAGATTGGCCTCTTGTTATTGGACATATCTCTCATTCAAACCTTCAGGTCACTGACTTGATTATCTGTCATTTGAAATGACCAGTTGTTGGCGGGTGGTGAATTCCATTCTCCCTAAACAAGGCATGAAAGAATAATTTTGCAGATGAGAACAATTTATTGTATTGTGAAAAACTGAAGATTTACTGATTACAAACTGATAAACTTTACTCTTTTTGGAATGAAACCCACATTTCAGTATTCAAATCAATACTGAACATAGATTTTCTTGAAGTAAAGCAATAGAATAAAATGAACTTAATTGTTTAAATAACTGTGGAGGTGTGACCATACTGAATATGATTAATTCAAGTTTTCAATCGATATGCTCATTGCAAAAAAAGTGGATCAACAGCCTTTGTGCATATAAAAGGATGTTTTAGCCATCAAGATTAGAATCAATTCCCTACTGTATGGAAAAAGGCTATTTGGCCCAACAAGTTCACACTGACCTTCACAAGAGTAGCCCACCCAGACCCATTTCCCTACCTTATATTTACCCCTGACTAATGCAACTAACACTGTGGGCAATTTAGCATGACCAATTCACCTGACCTGGACATCTTTGGATGTGGGAGGAAACTGAAGCACCCGGAGGAAACCCATGCAGACTTGGGGAGAATGTGCAAACTCCACACAGTCACCGGAGGTGGGAATTGAATCTGGCTCCCTAGTGCTGTGAGGCAGCAATGCTAACCACTGAGCCACCATGCCACCCACCCACCACTCTTCGCTCAAGAATGGAGAGATTGGGTAGAGGTAGTTTCTTTAGCATTCACTTGAGGGGCTGTGGGTGTGGCTAGTTTAATTATTTTCTAATCAGTATATTCAGAGATGCTATTGGATCTCAAGAACACAGGTGTTTTGGGGCAGAGGTATCACAAGTGCCCTCACCGACCTGGGTTTAAAGGAGGCAAGTCAAGGATTTCCCGACTGGATCCAGCTGAGATGCTATGTGAGCAATTTAATCTTAAGCTTTGATTCAGTTTTTTTAAATCATTTCTAACTTGTTTCCAAATGCTGCTTGAACAAGATAATTTTCCTGGAACGAGGGAAAGAGAGGTGAGTTTGAGGAACAATACAGGTTGATACCTGAAATTTTCATTGCCTTATCTAAATAAAATCTATTATGGCTGTTGCATTGGTAGCTTCGTACACATATCTGACAGAGAGTGTTTATGTGGCTGCAGCAATTTTCGGCCTTGGAGCATCACAAATGAATAAAGTAAGGATGCCTTGGATATTTGACATCAACTCATAAGAGAAAGCACACTGAGCTTCATAGCATGCTGTGGTGAGTTCCACAAGTGCTCAAAAGCAAGGCCCATAAGAAGTAAGTTTGCAGCTGGAGGAAGACGAAAGGGCTCAGCACTCATCCTGCAATGAGGACACTATAGAGGAATGGCAGTAATAAGATGAAGGGGCCACTTCTCAATAGAACAGCTATTTGCATTACTCTCTCTTTTTCTACAATATTAGGAAATCTATCAGAAATGAAATGGTGCAAATCGAATCTCACAATCCACTGTCACCATCAGCTACAACTTTATGCCCACCACGCATTCCGCAATACTCCATACCCTTCGTAATAAACAGTTTTATTCCTTCTGCTGCCCATCCATGTAATATACATTCAGTCAATAAGTCTCAACCTGTATGGACATTCATCTTAAATGTACAACAAAGTCAATTGGTCCTTGGTATGCAATAATGGTCAAGATATGAAATTGATGCAAATAACTACATTTTATGTGAGAATGGGAATAAAACATTTTATGTGAGAATGAGCAAAATGACAAGAAATGGATGTGCGTAAACTTGGAAAACTATTTTTCTTATGCTTCCTAATGCCTCAGCATGGTCCATTGCAGGTAGAAGCTGACAGCTCAGACTCCTGAGGGAGCAGCAAAGACTTCTCTAATGCCACTGAAGCAGAAGCTAACCTGTCTATTCAGGAGGAGATCAACATGTGATAAATAGAACTGTTTCCATTCTCCGTTTCTCACTATCCCATTCATGGGCCTATGCCACAGGACTCCTAAAAATCGAATGCAGGTGAAGAACAGGAACCATACCAATAAGGTATCTGGCATCTTGCTTAAGACAGCAGATAACTGGAAGCTAAAGTTGTGTGATCATGCTTATGGCCTGTACAATTCAATGAGAATCTTGTTTGAAGCTGTAAGAAGGCTGAGTCTTTCTTTGCATGATAGACATCACAGAATTTCCTCTGACACCAACTCTCTGGAGCTTGGTTGATCACATCAACCCTCTCTATTATTGTAGAGACTATAGGTGCCACATCTATCAGTATCTGCTGAAGTTGCTGCTATTGTCTCTAATGTTCACCTTTCTCAACTATAGCCCCAAAGACTCAGTAACTCTGTCCAGATGTGTAGAGGCTGGGAAAAACTGTGTTCACTGGTGAAAACTCTCCACAGCAATGCCTGTCAACTGTCTCTGCTCATGCCCACTTGAGAAATGTGTACCCAACTGGTGAAAACCCAACTAAATTTCTAGGTTGACCAACCAATGTATGATTTCCTGTACTGGTACATAGTTGTGTGTCCTATAATAGCTCACCCACGGAAGGAATGAGCTCGCCTGAGAAATTATGTTGTGTACGTATCCTAGAAGACAAAAGAAAGATGTGATTTAGTCAGGGGAAGGTCACAGTTTTGACAATTGCCATACTCTGTCTTCAAACTGTTCTGTCATTGATGGAATGAAGTTAGCAGATATGTTTCAATGATGCTTATAATTCTGACACCAGCTTTCAGTGACTATCTGACAGGTAACATGGTGTTACAATGGTCACTACATTTAGTCCTCCCTGCAGACAAGGACGAGGTTTGTGGCATGGTTTTGAATGGGTCACTTAGAACAATTCAAGAATTACTGACCAAGAGGCAGGGGAAGCAGAACATTATTGCCTTTGAACTGCCAATTCATCACAGGGCAATTTTTGTTTATTTTTTTACCTCAATTAGTTACATTTCCACCAGGTGATTCATACATTTCAGGTGCATGTGAGCAGAAACTGTTGGCAGGCAGTGTATTTAGATACTTAGGAGCAGAGAGAAGAGGCTTCATTCAATTGGACTCAAGGAAGTCCAGGCAACCAGGAGGTGCAACTAAGCATTGGGGTTAAGGCTCAAGTAAAGGCCGGGCTAGCTGTTTGTGAAGAAACTGGGATTTTGCCCGAAAGGAAGCTGTTGACTGTATTTTCCAGGATCCAGATGGACATAATGCCAAGAAAGGCCTGGGCTCAGAAGAATCCTGCCTGTGAGCCATTAATTGTTGCCAAGACTTAGAGCTGTACAGCACGAAAACAGACTCTTCTGTCCAACCCATCCATGCTGACCAGATATCCTAACTTTATCTAGGCCCCTTTCCCACTCGACCAATATCCCTCTAAACTCTTCCTATTAATATACCCATCCAGATGCCTTTTAAATGTTGTCATTGTACCAGCCTCCAACACTTCCTCTGGCAGCTCATTCCATACATGCATCGCCCTCTGTATGAAATCTTTGTCCCTCTAGTTTTGAACTCCCCCACCCTGTGGAAAAAGACCTTGGCTATTCACTCTATCCATGCCCCTCATGACTTTATAAGCCTCTATAAGGTCACCCCTCTGCTTCAGATGCTCCAGGCAAAATAGCCCCAGCCTATTCAGCTTTTCCCTATATCTCAAACCTTCCAACCTTGGCAACATCCTTGTAAATATTTTCTGAACCCTTTCAAGTTTCACAACATCATTCATATATCAGGGAAAACTGAATTGAATGCAGTATTCCAGAAATGGCCTAACCAAGGTACTGTACAGTCACACCATGATCTCCCAACTCTTATACTCAATTCATTGACCAATAAAGACAAGTATACCAAACACCTTCTACAGTATCCTGTCAACCTAGAAGTACAATTTCAAGGAACTCTGAATCTGCACTCTTTGTTCAGTAACACTTCCCAGGTCCTTACCATTAAGTGTATAAGTCCCATCCTGGTATGCCTTTCCAACACGCAGCACCCCACATTTATCTAAATTAAACTCCATCTGCCACTCTTTGGCCCATTAGCCCAACTGATCAAAGTCCTGTGTACTCTGAGGTAACCTTCTTCTCTGTCCAATACACCACAAATTTAGTGACATCTGCAAATTTACTAACCATACATCCTATGTTCACATCCAAATCATTTACATAAATTAAGAAAAGCAATGGACCCAGCACTGAACCTTGTGGCACACCATTGGTCACAACTCTCCGGTCTGAAAAGCAACCCTCCACCAACACCCTCTCTCCCCTACCATTGAACCAGTTCTACATCCATGTGGCTGAGTTAGGGTGAAGGAAACCCACAAACAGCATTTGCTTGGTGCATCTGAGACTAATCAGAGCTTGGGGAAATCCAAGGAGAGTGAATGATTATTGAGGATAGCTGTCTGTGAACAAATAAGAATTTTCCCAAAAGCAGGCTTTTGTGTGTATTTTTCAGGATCCAACTGAGGACAATGCCAGAAAGCAGTATGAATTACCACCATGTTCTCCTTGGTTATTATGGGTTGCCACCTGGTCGTCTGCTTTGAGTCTTGCTGAGGGGATAATTTCTATGTGTGTGCTGAAACCCCCTCCCCTAGACCTTCCCAAATGTTCCATGGCCTTTGGCCAATGGGGCAATGAGCAGGGTTCAAATTATCCAATAGGTTTGTGCCAATACCTTTCACTCTTGCCATACTCAGGTTATAGAGTCATAGAGTCATAGAGATGCACAGCATGGAAACAGACCCTTCGGTCCAACCTGTCCATGCCGACCAGATATCCCAACCCAATTTAGTCCCACCTGCCAGCACCCAGCCCATATACCACCAAACCCTTCCTATTCATATACCCATCCAAATGCCTTTTAAATGTTGCAATTGTACCAGCTTCCCCCACTTCCTCTGGCAGCTCATTCCATGCATGTACCACCCTCTGTGTGAAAACATTGCCCCTTAGGTCTCTTTTATATCTTTCCTCTCTCACCCTAAACCTATGCCCTTTAGTTCTGGACTCCCCGACCCCAGGGAAAAGACTAAATCTATTTATCCTATCCATGCCCCTCATAATTTTGTAAACCTCTAGAAGGTCACCCCTCAACCTCTGACACGCCAGGGAAAACAGCCCCAGCCTGTTCAGCTTCTTCCTTTAGCTCAAATCCTCCAACCCTGGCAACATCCTTGTAAATCTTTTCTGAACCCTTTCAAGTTTCACAACATCTTTCCAATAGGAAGGAGACCAATCTTCCAACAGGACAGTGGCCTAACCAATGTCCTGTACAGCCACAGCATGATCTCCCAACTCCTGTACTCAATACTCTGACCAATAATCTAATGTACATAACCTCAGACACTGGTTGGAAGTCATGGTGGCAAAGATCTCATTGATATTTCTCCAATACAAAACCCTGTGGCTAGTTATAACTGGTTCCCCCAAACCTTTTTGACTTTTGTCCCCATTGTTGTCTGTAGCTGATAGCTGCTGACTGCTTTTTAATTTAGTTTGTCCAAACTTTGGTTATGCATAATTTCTCTGGCTGTGGATCAATTTAGAACAATTTAGATAAAGTTCGAGAGACAGCCCTTGACATCAAGGCTGCATTCCACCAAGCGTGGCATCAAGGAGCCCTAGTAAATGGGTATTGGGGGCAAACTCTCCACTGTTTGTCGTCATACCTGGCACGTTATCTTATTGGAAGTCAGTCATCTTAGCTCTAGGATATCTCTGTAGGAGTTCCTCAGAGTAGGATCCGAGGTCCAAATCTCTTCAGCTCATTCATCAATGACTTTCCCTCCATTATAAGCTCAGAGGTCAGGTTGTTTGCCAATGATTTAATGGTGTTTAGCTGTATTTGTAACTCTTCAGGTATAAGTTCAAATGTAATAATATCTGGACAATATCCAGGCTTGGGCTGACAAATGGCAAGTAACATTCACACCACACAAATGCCAAGCTATGACCATCACCAATAAGAAACAATTTAACCACCGCCCTTGACGTTCAGTAGTGTTACCATCATTGAATCCCGTTCTATCAACCTGCTGGGGGTTACCATTGAGCAGAAACTCAACTCACCACATAAGTACAGTAGCTACAAGAGCAGGTCAGAGGCTAAGAATACTGTGGCAAGTAACTCAATTCCTGACTCTCCAAAGCCTGTCCATCATCTACAAGGCACAAGTCAGGAATGTGATGGAGTAATCCCCACTTGCAGAAATGAGTGCAACTCCAACAATATTCAAGAAGCTTGACACCACGCAGGGCAAAGCAGCCTGCTTGATTAGCACTACACCCACAAGCATCCACTCCGTCCACCACAGACGTTCAGTAACAGCAGTGTGTTCATCGACAAGATGCACTGAAGAAATTCACTAAAGCTCCACAGACAGCACCTTCCAAGATCTTGACCATTTCCATCTAGAAGGACAAGGACAGCAGATATATAGGAACACCACCGCCTTCAAGTTCCTCTCCGAGCCACTCAACAACCTGACTTGCAAATATATCGCTACTATTTTATTTTTCTGTGGGTCAAAGTCCTGGAATTCCTTCCCTAATGGCATTGTGGCTCAACCTATAACAGTTGGACTGCAGCGGTTCAAGAAGACAGCTCACCACTATGTCCTCAAGGGCAACTGGGGATGGGCAATAAATGCTGGTCAGACAGTGACATCCACATCCTACAAATACATTTTTAAAAATATATCCAATTTTGGGCCTATTGTCACTTGACGACAGTAAGTATCATTTTAATGATGCCCATATAATTTAACTTACAGATGAAATGTCAACTTCTAATAAAGTGGTCACTAATGAACTTTACATATCAAAGTCTGATGAAAGATTTTATGTGTTCTATTATCCTTCAATGAGTGTGAGCTTTTCAATGATTGTGGGATGAAAAAATTAATCTTGAGATATTTTTCACTTCAAAGATTCTGTCAAAAACTTTAAAGGTCAATAAATCAAGCAGAATGTGAAAATGATTTGATGGTTGAGAACAGTGACAGCAGTTTTTTGCTAATCTTGATGAGCAATGCTGGCTTGTGACTTGAAGTAAGATAATTTTTGAAGGTTACTTGGAATGATTATATTGATTGTTATCTTAGAGTACAGCAGAAAGATTGGTTTCTTTACAAGTTTTGGTTAAAGGCAATCCTTAACTGCTATGAAGCATTTGCAATATGTGAGTTGCAATAACCTGCTATTTAGTCAATACTTTGACCTTACCCTCAACCTTATTGTTCAAAAATAATCTAATTTTTCTGATTCTCAGCACAAAGTTATGGTAATTGCCATCAGGACATTTGGAAACATAAATAGGATAGGACATCCCGATCTTATTAACAAGCTAGCCTCTTCTGTCATCCTCGGTAGATGCAGACTTCAAATCATGATAATTGAACGTTTTTCATTGTGACTTCTAAGTCTGGAAATTTTGAATAAAAATATTAATGCTTCTGTTTACATTACCTTTATAAAAGACTTTTGCCATTGACTCTTGCCTTTTAGTTATCACTATTGGTCTTGTACTGAATTTTAATTTAAACCTATATTGAGAATGGAGGCATGATAACAAGATTTTCTTTTCTAAAATCATGACAGAAAATTACAGCATGACATAAAAAAGAACAGATTTTTAATAACTTATAGCTTATAAGGCAAACATTTAAAGTTTTGTCTCCTAATTGTTCTGATCCTGCTACATTATATTTCCTTTTAATTTTGTTTTGAACAATTACCCTGTTTGCAGTGTTCCTGTTTGAAATAACTTAATGGGAACTTATCTGTTGAATTAGCCCTGTACTGTCTTTAAGGACGCTCAATTAAAGCTCCTGTTAGTTTAGATTATTGTGAGTTTCACACAGATTTCTAGATGGACCTGGATGGACAGCTTGGTTACCTGCTCAAAGCTGTAATGTACATCTCTTAAATACTGTATGTAGGTTGGTGTCTAATTTAAATCATTGGGACTTTCACCTCAGGCTTTAGCAGGGAAATTGCTGAGAGTTCCCATTAAACAGTAAAGAGTTGTGACCTGCTGTGAAAATGAAAAGTCCCAAATACACTTTTTTTGGCTTTGATATACTCCACATGAACCTCCTCCAATCTTTTCTCATTCTAAATCTACTTAACCATAAATTTAATTCTCCTTCATATGCACCTTATGATAACAAGTTCCATGTTCTTTTCTTTGAATTTCCAATTATACTTTGATGGCTATCTTATATTGAATTTCTTTAGTTATGCTCTTCCCTACAAAAGGAAACATTCTATATGCATACAGTCAATCAAAAGTTTTCAGAATTTTAAAGGCTTTCCATTCAATCGAGCCTCAGGCTTCTTCTTTCAAGGGAAAAAAGATCCGACATGTCTATCCTTTCCTGATATGTATACACAGTCATCCTGACTGTGCATGGTTGCTCATTGGTTAGCACTGCTGCCTCACAGTGCCAGGATAGACAGGCAGGAGGCTGGAAGAACACAGCAAGCCAGGCAGCATCAGGAGGTGGAGAAGTCGATGTTGTGGGCCAGAGAGTCAGGCTCAAGTCCACTCTCAAGCATTTGTGTAAAGTTTGCACATTCTCCCCGTGTCTATATGGGTTTCCTCTGGGTGTTCCAGTTTCCTCCCAGAGTCTAAAGATGTGCACGTTAGGTGATTTGGCCATGCTAAATTGTTCATGGTATCAAGGCATGCTCAGGCTAGGTGGGTTAGCCATTGAAAGTGCAGGGTTTGGGGATAAGATCAGGGGTTGGGTTTGGGGGGGGTGGTTGGGTTTGGGTGGGGGGGGGTTGATCTTCAGAGGGTCAGTGTGGACTCGATGGGATAAATGCCCTGCTTCCATATTGTAGGGATTCTATGATAGCATCCTTATAAAACTCGTTCACACCTTTTCCAGAGACTTTTTTTTAATAATATGGTGACCAGAGTTGCTTGTATTCTCTAAATGTAACCAAGATTTGAAACTGAATTTGCATAATTTCCCTTTAATTCAATTTGACCTAGAAATAAAGTCCAGTGGTGCTTTCTTTCAGATCTTACTGAACTATAGCACAACAGTAGTTAGTAAAATGAAGAATAATTCCTATAAATGCAAACCTGCGTGTTGGAAGATTAGAATTAAAAGTACTTGGATCATTAAGGAAAGGGAGATCAATGCTTCAACAGAAACATAGACTAGAATTATCGTAAACTACTTGGACAATCTATTAATTTCCAAATAAGCAAATAGTTACTTTAAAACTTGTCATATCCATTTTGTGACAAACTAATTGTGATACCCTAGACCTTGAGATCTTTTCTTTCAGAACAAAAAAAGTTGTTGACCAAATCTATTGCTGATCTTATAATCTGAAATAGCATTTATTGTTTTTGCAGAGACCAAGATTTTCATTGCTGTCATTTCTCAATTAGATTACATTTCTTTTCACAGAAGGAAATAAATATTTTTGTGGCAACTACAATGTGAACATGATAGTACCACAGGTGCAACATGAATGAAAGGATGTGCCTATCAGTTCAACCTTGTTTTTCTTTCTTATCACAACAGAAAGCAAATGGAGTTATGTTCATTCAGTGACACAAATTGGGTTTCCTGTTAAACAAATTCTGACTTCCATTCTTCATCAGAAACTTATTGCTTCAAATTATAGGATTTTAAATTTTATTGTGATTCCAACGTGCGGGAGTAAGGGAATTATTAAAATGACAGAACTCATTTGAACCCTAATATCTCCCTGTAGTGACTCACTCAGTCTAATAATACTGTTAAGATGTATCTTACCATGTTCCACTACTGAAAGATAGTACATAAGTGTAAGTTGGTGACAAAACAAAAATAGGTACGAGAGCAGGTTGTGCTGTGGTCATAAGGAATTTGCAAGGTGATGTAGATAGGTTGAGTGAGTGGACAAAAATGTGTCAGATAGAATTTTATCCAGGAAAGTGTGAGTTCATGCAATTCGTAGAAAGAAAATCAAATGGAATCTCCTAGTAAATTGAGAGAGACTCCAAAAATGTGCAATCCAGGGGGATCTTGGTGTTCTTGTGTACACGGCATAAAACATTAGAATGCAGGTGCAGCATGTTGTTATGAATTTTGGCTTTTCTTGCTAGGTGGTTGGAGTTTAAAAATAGGGAAGTTTTACAACTATCCAAGGTATTGGTGAGGCCGCACTTGGCCTATGCACAGTGCTGCTAACCATATTTGAGAAAGGATATATTGATATTGGAGCCAGCTAAAAAAAAATATTATTAGGCTGATTACCAGGAGAAGGTTTTGACTTGTTAAGGACAGTTAAACCATTTAGGCCTTTATTAATTAGAGTTTGGAAGAATGAGGGGTGATCTTCATGAAATGTACAAGGTTCTGAGGGCTTTGAAGGGTTAATGTTCAGAGGATATCTCCACTTTCAGGGGAGTCTCAAACTAGGAGAAATTGTTACAGGATAGGAAGGTATTTATTAAAGCTTAAACGCAAAGGAATTTCTTCTCTCAGAATAGTGAATGCTTAAAATACTCTAAGCTAGAAAGTTGTGGAGGCTAGATCACTGTAACTATTTAAAGAGGAGAGGGATAGATTTTTGAAATGGCATGAAAGAAAAGTAGAGGCCTTGAACAGATCAGACAAGATCTTATAGTACAGCAGGGCGGGGGTGAGGAGAAGAATTTCCTATTCCTGTTCCTATTTCTAATGTTTTAATCACAGAACTTGCCTTAAAAATTCATTCAGTTATTTTGAATTTTGTTTAAAAATTTCAAGCTCAGCAATTATATCTTTTAATCTGCTGGATGTCAATTGTTGTGATTCACTTTTATATTTATTATAATGATAATTTGTGTTCAAAATTCAATCTTGTAATGTGACCAACTCTAGTATAGCTATGTTTATTATCTACCTTTAGTTATCAGACAGAATTCAAGGCCAGTCATCTTCAAAACATCAGGGGTATCTGTGAAAAGCAAAATTACAATTGCAAATTTTCAACTTTCATGCATATATATTTAAAGTGCAATGATGGTATAGTTGATTATTTGATTATGTAAATTACTTATTTTAGTCAGATTATAATCATTTTCTTAGTCTTAGGAATGTTCTGCTGTTGAAGATAAGTTGAAGATTTCTAACTACCAAAGTTTTTCAAACAAATACAATATGAAGTGTACACTTCTGTAGATACAAAAAAATTAATTAGTTTACTAAATTTAATTCACATTTTATAATTTGTGTTACTACCCATGTAAAATATTGTAATTGGAAAATAAGCTGATGCAAATATAGACATGCCACAGTATAAAGTGACCTTAATGTCTTGATAATTATAGGAAGTGAAGGAAATTCAATATAATTTTAAAGACCAGTTTTAACTAGCAAGCATGAATAAACATGAATATTTCATTGCCTATTAACAGTTTAATTGATGTGTTTAAAAACACTATATAGAATTTTGATGAGCTAAATGTTGCATGATAGAAAAATGTCTAAAATGCACATTTTATATTATTTAGATCTGTTCATTGGTTGGGATGATTTTATTAACATTGAACGATTGGCTCAGAAAATACTGAACCTTAAAAAAAAATCCTACAATTTGAGAAACAGAGAAACCTGAATATATTTCTTAAGCTCAATGATACTATCAAGGAAATGCATTGAATCACCTCTTCATTGGATTATTAATGGAAGACTTTATAACCCCTCATACATAAAATGCATAGAAGTTAAGCAACTTGCTGAAGATTTTATGAATTGTGTTAAGTCCTTGATCATGATATATTCTTGGTCAGTAGAGAGATCAGTAGGGGAAAGAGCAGGAAAGTGGACATGAGGTATGTCAGAGTAGTACTGAATGGTGAAGCAAGCTAGAGGGGCCGAACCATCTATTCCCGTTGCTATTATTTATGGCCCTAATGACTGAAGGAGAGAGCATTAGATGTTGAAATGTTCAAAATTATGCCTTTGGTGGCACAAAGCAATAAACAGGGTACAGTGGGTACAAAATTCAACACCATGCTGTCACTGATGGAGGTGCTATGTGTATAATTTCAAAAATCCTGGCTGGAACCCATCTGGTTAACTCAATTAATTCCACTTAATGTCAAGAAATGGCTGCAGACACTGGATATTTCAAAGGCTATTGGCCCTCACAACATTCTGACAATACAATCAGTTGTGCTATAACCCGGTAGTTCTGTTCTCGTACAATCCCGTGTTGTAAGGAAACAGTGTAATAACAGCACCATTTAAATTAATGGGGCTGGAATTGCATTATAACTAATACATGCTTTAAAACTTTGTGCTTTAAAAACAGTGGTCCCCAATTCGTAAATCATGTTATAGCAAATTTGTGTTAATGAAACACGCTTTATAGCAGAATGACCTGTCATACTAATATCTTGTGCTCCAGAACTTGCTGTACCCTAGTCAAATTGTTTCCAACCTACTTACGAAACCAGCATCTACATGACCATGTGGAAAATAGCTCAGATATGTCCTATATCCATAATAGCAGGTCAAATCCAACTCCATCAATTTTCACCCCGTCAGTATGCACTCCTTTATCAATAAGGTGCTGAAAGGTGTCACTGAAGTGCTATCAAGCGGTACCTGCTTAGCAATAACATGCTCAATGATACTCAGTTTGAGTTCCATCAAGAGCATGTAGCTCCTGACCTCATTACAGCCTTAGTTCAATGTGGATAAAGGAGTTGAATTATAGCGTTACGAGTGACTGCCCTTCATATCAAGGCAGCATTGACTGAGTGTGGCATCAAAGATCACTCACAAAAGAGAAATCTGGAGAAAAATCTCCACTGGTATACCTTACAGAATGCAAAATGTTTGTGGCTGTTGAGATCAATCATCTTAGACCAAGGACATCTCTGCAGAAGTTCCTCAGCTCAGAGGTTAGCACTGCTGCCTCACAGAACCAGGGATCTTGGTTCAATTCCAATCTCAAGCTACTGTTGGTGTGGAGTTTACACATTCTCTCTGTGTCCGTGTGGGTTTCCTTCAGTTGCTCTGGCTTCCTCCTACCATCCAAATATGTGCAGCTTAGGTGGATTGGCCAGGGGAAATTGTCCATAGTGTCCAGGGATTGAATTAGTCATGGTAATATGGGGATAGGGTGTGGGATTGGGACTGAGGCTGAGTGGGATGCTCTTTGGAGAGTCGATGTAGACTCATTGGGCCAAATGGCTTGCTTTCACAATTAAGGGATTCAATATGGTGTCCTAGGCCCAACCTACTTTATTCATTACATTCCCTCCATCATAAGGTCATGGATGGAATTGTTTGCTGATGCTTATACAACATTCTGAACTATTCACAACTTGCAAGTATTGTTTAGGGTGTAGGTTTGCTCGCTGAGCTGTCGGTTTGGTATCCAGACGTTTCATTACCTGGCTAGGTAACATCATCAGTGGCGACCTCCAAGTGAAGCGAAGCTGTTATCTCCTGCTTTCTATTTATATCTTTCTCCTGGATGGGGTTCCTGGGGTTTGTGGTGATGTCATTTCCTGTTCGTTTTCTGAGGGGATCTATTTATATTTTTCTCCTGGATGGGGTTCCTGGGGTTTGTGGTGATGTCATTTCCTGTTCGTTTTCAGAAAACGAACAGGAAATGACATCACCACAAACCCCAGGAACCCCATCCAGGAGAAAGATATAAATAGAAAGCAGGAGATAACAGCTTCGCTTCACTTGGAGGTCGCCACTGATGATATTACCTAGCCAGGCAATGAAACGTCTGGATATCAAACCTACAGCTCAGCGAGCAAACCTACACCCTAAACCTCAACCTGAACTACAAACCTTCACAAACCTTGCAAGTATTGTAGCAGTCCATGTCCATGTGCAGCTAGACCCAGAGAATATCAAGGTTCAGGCTGACAAATGGCAAGTAAATTTTGCATCTCACAAATACTAGGCAATGCCTATTTCCAATGAGTGAGAATCTAATTTTGATGTTCAATGACATTGCAGTCATTGAATCCCCCACTATCAACATCCTGGTGGTTACTATTCATAGGATCATAGAATCGCTGCAATGCAGAAAGAAGCCATTTGACCCCATCAAATCTGCACTGATCCTTCCAACAGCATCCCACCAAGACCCACACCTTGCCCCCATACCCTACCCCTGCAACCCTACATTCACAAAGTATGGTAGCCAGAAATGAACATCATTCTAAATATGTTTGCTCAAATAATCAAAGTGCTAAAATTCCAATAAAGCTAATTTGCATGTGCGGAGGACACAATGTGTGATTATCCTGCACCTAATCAAAGTGGTGTCTGCTCATCTCCCTCATTCTAGCATGCATCCCAGTACAAAGTACATTGTTGACTGGCTGATCACTTACCAGGGGCCCAGGTCTGATAATGCTGGCAAGTTGATTTGCATTTATTAAAGCCATTCTTCATATTTGGAGAGTGTTATTTCAATCTGCAGATTTTGGGATTGATATCAGAAAGTGTTTGTCATTAACTGAGCATCAATTCAGAGAGAATGCTCCCAGGTTAGCTCATTCAGGACTTCAAGCTTTCATCGATGATGTAGAGAAGAGGAGAAAAATCAGGTTTCAAGACCACCATTCTGGTAACCATGGAAACAATTAACCATGGAAACCAACGCAAGGTACCTTTTCAAATGTTGTCTATTCACTATGCCACCAACATCATGCACAGCTCAATGTGCTATACTGCCATCATTCACCCATCAGTAACCTGCAGTAATTATGAGTTAGGCCATCACTCAGATACTTCTGCACACCCTCACAGCAAGCTCTCAAATGCTGACAAGTGAGCTTCTTGATCCGACAGTGCTGCACCAGGGACGTCTTGCCCTGCCTAAGCTGCTAACCATCAGAAACTGGCAGCTGATGGGAACTATACAGAGGCATAGGAGGCCCCAGCTGCAAAAACACGAAGACCAGGATTGACTTGGTGAATGGTTTATGTTGAGGAGTTGAATTTGGGGTGTGGTGTATGGGGAGAGGGCTTTAGGGAGACTGGACACAGGAGGGTTGGGTTTTGAGCTGATCATGGCTAGATCTTTGTTTATTCATTCATGGGATCAAGGCATCGCTGGCAAGGCCACAATTTATTGCCCATCTCTAATTACCAAGAGGACAGTCAAGAATCAACCAAATGCTGTGGGGCTGAAGTAACTTATAGGCCAGACCAGGTAAGGATGGCAGTTTCCTTCCCTAAAGGACATCAGTGAGCCAGGTGGGTTATTCCTGACAGTTGGCAGAACTGGCTCAAAGGTAGAAGACACCAGGTGAAGAGTTGTTTTTGAAACTGGAGGCCTGTGACTAGTGGAGTGCCACAAGAATTGGTGCTGGGTCCTCTACTTTTTGTCATTTACATAAATGATTTGGATGCGAGCATAAGAGATACAGTTAATAAGTTTGCAGATGACACCAAAATTGGAGGTGTAGTGGACAGCAAAGAGGGTTACCCCAGATTACAACAGAATCTGGACCAGATGGGCCAATGGGCTGAGAAGTGGCAGATGGAGCTTAATTTAGATAAATGCGAGGTGCTGCATTTTGGGAAAGCAAATCTTAGCCGGACTTATACACTTAATGGTAAGGTCCTAGTGAGTGTGGCTGAACAAAGAGACCTTGGAGTGCACGTTCCTAGCTCCTTGAAAGTGGAGTCGCAGGAAGATAGGATAGATTAGATTAGATTAGATTCCTTAGTGTGGAAACAGGCCCACACCTACCCTCCGAAGAGTAACCCACCCAGAACTGTTTCCCTCCTAACATTAACATTAGTGGGCAATTTAGCATGGCTAATTCACCTAACCTGCACATCTTTGGATTGTGGGAGGAAACTGGAGCACCTGGAGGAAACCCACACAGACATGGGGAGAATGTGCAAACTCCACACAGTCACCTGAGGCTGGAATCGAATACGTGTCCCTGGTGCGCTGAGGCAGCAGTGCTAACCACTGACGACCATTGACTAGATTCTAAACTGGATATACTGTGGCAACAAAAGCAAACAAAGGCTGGAAATTCTGCAGGAAGTAACTGACCTCCTGACTCTCCAAAGCCTGTTCTGCACCAATAAGACTCAAGTCAGGAGTGTGATGGAATACTCCACACTTGCTTGAATGAGTGCAGCTCCACCAACACTCTAGAAGCTTTACACCACTGGACTGATGTCCCACTCACTACCTTCAACATCCACTCCTTTCCCCACTGATCAGCAGAGGCAACAATGTGTACCATCAATAGTAGAAATACGGTAACTCACCAAGGTTTCTTCCACAGCACTTTCCAAATATTGGAATGCTGCCATCAGAAGAGGCAGCAAATGCATGGGAACACCAGGATCTGCAATTTGCCCTCTCAGCCATTCATTATTCTGACTTTGAACTGTATTGCTGTTCCTTCACTATCACTGATTCAAAATACTGGAACATATTTCCCAACAGCAGTCCCTATACATACTGTGGCTACAGCAGCATATCAGAGACTGGGAATTGTGCAGTGAGTAACTGACCTCCTGACTCTCTAAAACATGTCCATTATCCACAAGGCACTAGTCAGAAATATGATGGAATCTTCTTCACTGGACTGGATAACTGCAATTGCAACAACACTCAAGAAGTTTGACACCATCCAGGACACAACAGCCTGTCGGATTGGCACCACAAACATTCACACTCTTCACCTTTGATGCTCAGTATCAGGTATAAGATGCCCTGCAGAAGTTCACCAAGGCTCCTTAGACAGCACCTTCTAAATCCATGTCCGCTCTTGTGTGGAAGGATAAAGTCTGCAGGTGCGTGAGAAGATCATCACCTGTAAAATCTCCTCCAAACTATTCACAACCCTGTCTTGGAAATCTATCACTGTTCTTTCAGAGTTGTTGGGTCAAAATCCTGAATTTCCCTCCCTTAAAATATTGTGTGTGTACCTACACGAGACTGCAGCATTTCCAAAAAGCAGCTGACTGCCATCTTCTTAAGAGCAACTGGGGACGAGCAATAAATGCTGGCCCAACCTGCAATGCCCACATCACATGAATAGTGAAAAAAACAAATCGAGGACTGATTTTTCAATATTAGCCCATTGAATTCCTATTCTGTCCCTCTTTTAATTATCCTCATCTCAGGGTGATGGTGGCCTAGAAATATTATCGTTGGACTTATAATCCAGAGACCCAGGTATGTGCTGGGGATCCAGGTTCAAAACCTGCCATGGCAGATGGTGGAACTTGAATTCAATAAAAAAAATTCTGAAATTAAGAGGCCAAAGATGACCAAGAATCTATTGTCATAGAGTCATAGATGTGTACAACATGGAAACAGACCCTTCGATCCAACCCGTCCATGCCAACCAGATATCCCAACCCAATCTCGTCCCACCTGCCAGCACCTGGCCCATATCGCTCCAAACCCTTCCCATTCATATACCCATCCAATTGCCTTTTAAATTTGCAATTGTACCTGTCTCCACCACTTCCTCTGGCAGCTCATTCAATATATGTACCACCCTCTGCGTGGAAAAGTTGCCCCTTAGGTCCCTTTTATATCTTTTCCCTCTCACCTGAAACTTATGCTCTCTAATTCTGGACTTCCCCACCCCAGGGAAAAGGCTTTGTCTATTTATCCTATCCATGTCCCTCATGATTTTATAAACCTCTATAAGGTCACCTCTCAGCCTTCGATGCTCCAGGGAAAACAGCTTCAGCCTATTCAGCCTCTCCCTGTAGGCAAATCCAACCCTGGCAACATCCTTGTAAATCTTTTCTGAACCCTTTCAAGTTTCACAACATCTTTCTGATAGGAAGGAGACCAGAATTGCATGCAATATTCCAACAGGACTGTGACCTAACCAATGTCCTGTACAGCTGCAACATGACCTCCCAACTCCTGTACTCAATACTCTGACCAATACAAGAAAGCATACCAAACGCCTTCAGCATCAGGATCCCAGGTTCGATTCCAGCCTCGGGCGACTGTCTGTGTGGAGTTTTCACATTCTCCCCGCGTCTGCGTGAGTTTCCTCCGGGTGCTCCAGTTTCGTCCCACAGTCCAAAGACGCGAGGGTCAGGTGAATTGGCCATGCTAAATTGCCCATAGTGTTAGGTGCACGAGTCAGAGGGAAATGGGTCTGGGTGGGTTACTGTTCGGAGGGTCGCTGTGGACTGGTTGGGCTGAAGGGCCTGTTTCCACACCATAGGGAATCTAATAAAAATAGGATGGCACGGTGCCTCAGTGGCTAGCACTGCTGCCTCACAGCACCAGGGTCCCAGCTAAATCTGAGTATACAGCACTGATGTACTGGAGTGATTGACAGAATGGTTCCAGCAATGACTGAAGAAGCTATTGTTATACACTAGTTTTGCTACACAATGTAGTGTGCAAAATCCCATGCAAGGACTGCACAAAACACTACATAGGACAAACAGGAAGACAGCTAATGATCCGCATCCATGAACATCAACTAGCCACGAAACGCCACGACCAGCTATCCTTAGTAGCCACACACGCAGACGACAAGCAACATGAATTCGACTGGGACAACACTACCATTATAGGGCAAGCCAAACAAAGAACAGCCAGGGAATTCCTAGAAGCATGGCACTCATCCACAAACTCCATCAACAAACACATCGATCTGGATCCAATATACCGGCCACTACAGCGGACAGCTGAAACTGACAACCGGAAGCGGCAGGGACAGGCCACTATAAGTGCCAGAGGAAACACCACAGAAGCGCTTCACAGGAGGCTCCCAAGCACTGAGGATGTCACCTAGACAGGGGACGAAATATTTGCAACAAAAATTTCCAGCTCGGCGAACAGAACCACAACAACGAGCACCCGAGCTACAAATCTTCACCCAAACTTTGAATCTGCAATGAATGTTGGTTGTGAATCCTGTCAGATTGAATGGATCAGTTGGAATGACAGCCTGAGGCAATGGGGAATTTACAAGAGCTAGACATGTGATGGATGGCAATTATAGGAAGGGAGAAAAGCTGTAGGTACAGTTAGGTAGATGGGTTAAGTCCAAGAAAGGTAGGAGAGGTAGGCAGGTAGTACAGCAGTCTTCTGTGGCTATCCCCATTTCAAACAAGTATACTGTTTTGGAAAACATAGGGGTGATGGACTTACAGGGGGATGTAGCACGAACAGCCAAGTTTCTGGTATCAAGACTGGCTGTAATGTAATGAGGGGTACATCGGGTTCCAAGCGATCAATTGTGTTCGGGGACTCTCTAGTTAGGGGCACAGGCAAACGTTTCTGCGGCCAGCAGTGAAACATCAGAATGGTGGGTTGCCTCCCTAGTGCCAGGATGAATGATCTCTCAGAGAGGATGCAGAATGTTCTTAAAGGGGAGAGGGAAAAGCAGGAGGTCATTGTACATATTAGTACCAATGACAGGAAGGGAAAAGGATGAGATTCTGAAGCGAGAATATAGAAGGTTAGGCAGGAATTTTAAAAAGAGATCCTCAAGAGTAGTAATATCTGGATTACTCCTGGTGCTACAAGCTAGTGAGGGCAGGAATAGGAGGATAGAGCAGATGACTGCGTGGCTGAAAAGCTGGTGTATGGGAGAAGAATTCACATTTTTGGATCTTTGGAATCTTTTCTGGAGTATAAGTGACTTGTACAAGAAGGATGGATTGCACCTCAATTGGAAGGGAACTAACATACTGATTTGTGAAAGCTGCTTGGAATGATTTAAACCTATAAGGAGGGGAGTGGGACCCAGGGCAATAGTGAGGAGAGAGATCAATTTGAGAATGGTACAGCTGAGAAAAGATGTGAGTCAAACAATCAGGCCAGGTAGGGACAAAACAGAGAACAAGGTAGAACTGATAAATTAAACTGCATTTATTTCAATGCAAGAGGCCTAACAGGGAAGGCAGATGAACTCAGGGCATGGTTAGGAACATGGTACTGGGATATCGTAGGAATTACAGAAATTACAGAACTAGCAACTTAATATTCCAGGATACAAATGCTATAAGAAGGATAGAAAGGGAGGCAAGGGTGGTGGGTGAGTGATGTTTTTGATAAGGGATGGCATTACAGCTGTACTGAGGGAGGATATTCCCGGAAATACATCCAGGGAGGTTATTTGGGTAGAATTGAGAAGTAAGAAAGGGATGATCACCTTATTGGGATTGTATTATAGACCCCCTCAATAGCCAATGGAAAATTGCGAAACAAATTTGTAAGGAGATCTCAGTTATCTGTAAGAATAATAGGATGGTTATGATAGGGGATTTTAACTTTCCAAATGTAGACTGGGACTGCCATAGTGGCTTAGATGGAGAGGCATTTATTAATAGTATACAAGAAAATTTTCTGATTCAGTATGTGGATGTACCTACTAGAGAAGATGCAAAACTTGCCCTACACTGGGAAATAAAGCAGGGCAGGTGACTGAGATGTCAGTGGGGGAGCACTTTGGCGCCAGCGACCATAATTTTAATAGTTTCAAAATAGTGATGGAAAAGGATAGACCAGATATAACAGTTGAAGTTCTAAACTGGTGGAAGGCTAATTTTGACGGTATTAAGCAAGAGCATTCAAAAGCTAATTGGGTGCAGATGTTCACATGTAAAGGGATGGCTGGAAAATGGGAAGCCTTCAGAAATGAGCTAACAAGAGTCCAGAGACAGTGTATTGCTGTTAGAGTGAAAGAAAAGGCTAGTAGATGTAGGGAATGCTGGATGACGAGAGAAATTGAGGGTTTGGTTAAGAAAAAGAAGGAAGCATTTGTCAGGTGAAGACAGGAAAAACCGAGTGAATCCTTAGAAGAGTATAAAGGCAGTAGGAGTATACTTAAGAGGGAAGTCAGGAGGGCAAAAAAGGAGACATGAGATAGCTTTGGCAAACAGGGTTAAAGAGAATCCAAAGGGTTTTTACAATACGTTAAGGACAAAAGGGTAACTAGGGAGGGAATAGGGCCCTCAAAGATCAGCAAGGAGGCCTTTGTGTGGAGCTGCAGAAAATGGGGAGCTATTAAACGAGTACTTTGCATCAGTGTTTACTGTGGAAAAGGACATGGAAGATATAGATCAATGTTTACTATGGAGAAAATGGTGACATCATGAAACATACGCATATTACAGAGGAGGAAGTGCTGGATGTCTTGAAACGCATAAAGGTGGATAAATTCCCAGGAACTAATCAAGTATACCCTACAACTCTGTGGGCAGCTAGGGAAGTGATGGCTGGGCCCTTTGCTGAGATACATGTATCATCGATCATCACAGGTGAGGTGCCGGAAGACTGGAGGTTAGCTAACGTGGCACCATTGTTTAAGAAAGGTGGTAAGGACAAGCCAGGGAACTATAGATTGGTGAGCCTGGCATCGGTGGTGGACAAGTTGTTGGAGGGAATCCTGAGTGACAGGATGTACATATATTTGGAAAGGCAAGGACTGATTAGGGATAGTCAACATGGTTTGTGTGTGGGAAATCATGTTTCACAAGCTTGATTGAGTTTTTTGAAGAAGTAACAAAGAGGATTGATGAGGGCAGAGCAGTTGACGTGACCTATATGGATTTCAATAAGGCATTTGACAAGATTCCCCTGGGAGACTGGTTAGCAAGTTTAGATCTCATGGAATACAGGGAGAACTAGCCATTTGGATACAGAACTGGCTCGAAGGTAGAAGACAGAGGGTGGTGGTGGAGCTTTGTTTTTTAGACTGGAGGCCTGTGACTAGTGGAGTGCTACAAGGATGGGTGCTGTGTCCACTACTTTTCATCATTTATATAAATGATTTGAATGTGAGCATAAGAGGTATAGTTAGTAAGTTTGCAGGTGACACCAGAATTGGAGGTGTAGTGGACAGCGAAGAAGGTTACCTCAGATTACAACGTGATCTTGATCAGGTAAGCCAATGGGCTGAGGAGTGGAGTTTGAGATGTTGCACTTTGGAAAAGCAAATCTTAGCAGGACTTATACGCTTAATGGTAAGATCCTAGGGAATATTGCTGAACAAAGAGACGTTAGAGTACAGATTCACAGCTCCTTGAAAGTAGATTCACAGGTAGGTAGGATAGTGAAGAAGGCATTTGGTATGCTTTCCTTTATTGGTCAGAGTATTGAATACAGGAGCTGGGAGGTCATGCTGCAGCTGTACAGGACATTGGTTAGGCCACTGTTGGAATATTGCGTGCAATTCTGGTCTCCTTCCTATCAGAAAGATGTTGTGAAACTTGAAAGGGTTCAGAAAAGATTTACAAGGATGTTGCCAGGGTTGGACTTGCCTTCAGGGAGAGGCTTAATAGGCTGAAGCTGTTTTCCCTGGAGCGTCGAAGGCTGAGGGGTACCTTATAGAGGTTTATAAAATCATGAGGGACATGGATAGGATAAATAGACAAAGTCTTTTCCCTGGGGTGGGGAAGTCCAGAATTATAGGGCATAGGTTTTGGGTGAGAGGGAAAAGATATAACGGGGACCTAAGGGGCAACTTTTCCACGCAGAGGGTGGTACATATATTGAATGAGCTGCCAGAGGAAGTGGTGGAGACAGGTACAATTGCAAATTTAAAAGGCAATTGGATGGGTATATGAATGGGAAGGGTTTGGAGCGATATGGGCCAGGTGCTGGCGGATGGGACTAGATTGGGTTGGGATATCTGGTCGACCTGGACAAGTTTGACTGAAGGGTCTGTTTCTGTGCTATACATCTTTATAACTCTATGACACCATGTGCAAAATACAACAAGTGCTTCTTTGGCAAAGCTATACATGCCAATTATTCGTTTGGCATTCTTGAGATAGAAAGACCACCTGGAATGATCTCACTTTGTTTCGAATCAAGTTTGGTGAGGTCTTGATGAATTGTATAACGTCCAATTGAAAACAGGCTCGAAGGTAGGAAAAAGAAAGAGAGGGAGTTGCTTTTCAGACTGGAGGCCTCTGATCAGTGGTGTGCCACAAGGATAGGTGATGGGTCTACTGCTTTTTGTCATTTATATAAATGATTTGGATGTGAATATAGGAGGTATGGTTCGTAAGTTTGCAGGTGACACCAAAATTGATGGTGTAGTGGACAGCGAAAAAGTAAAATGGAAACTTAATCGGAAGACCGGATGGGCTGAGGAGTGGGTAGATAGTGTTTAATCTCGATAAATGTGTGGCACTACATTTTAGTAGAGCAAATCAGGGCAGGACTTATGCACTTAATGGTAAGATCATGGGGAGGGTTGCTGAATAAAGTTCCTTGTAAGTGGAATCGCAGGTAGACAAGTTAGTGATGAAGGCATTGGTATGCTTACTTTTATTGGTCAGTGTATTGATTTTAGGAGTTGGGAGTTCATGTTGCGATTGTACAGAACATCGGTGAGGCCACTTTTCGAATAGTGCGTTCAATTCTGGTCCCCCTGCTATTGAAAAGATGGTGTGAGACTTGGAATAGTTCTGAAAAGATTTACAAGGATGTTACTTGAGTTGGAGGGTTTGGGCTATAGGGAGAGACTGAATAGGCTGTGGCTATTTTCCCTGGAATGTCGGAAGTTGAGGGGTGACCTTACAGAGGTTAATAAAGTCATGAGGGGATTGGATATGTTGAATAGTCAATGGTTTTTCCCCAGGGTAGCAGAGTCCAAAACTAGTGGGCATAGGTTTAAGATGAGAGGGGAAATATTTAAAAGGGACCTAAGGGGCAACATTTTCTGCAGCGGGTGGTGTGTACATGGAATGAACTGTCAGAGGAAATGGTGAAGGCTGGTACATTTATAACATTTATAAAGCATCTGGATGGGTATACGAATAGGAGGGGTTTCGAGGGATGTGGACCGTTTGCTGGCAAATGGGACTTGATTAATTTGGGATATCTGCTCAGCGTGCATGAGTTGGATCAAGAGGTCTGTTTCCATGTTGTACATCTCTATGACTCTGTATGACTCTATGATTCCTGATGGGGTTAGCCTCCCAGGTCTCTTTCTGCACCTTGACATTCTAGGGACATTAATGTTGTGTTGTCAAACTGTCTTTAGATTGTTATTTTTGAGTTACCTTGCTCTCATTGAAATGTGCTCCACATTATAAAAATTGCATCTGTAGATTTTCTTTTGACTTCTCTAAGTGATTTTATCTACTAGCTTTAAACCAGGATTGAGGACACGTAAATATCAATAAGAATCTTTATAGCAATAAGAGAGAGAAGTCTTTTATTTTCTGCTTAGGCCAAATTCATGAAGAGGGTTGTCGAGTCCTAAATCACTCTGTCTCAATATTTGGCCATGTCTTATGATTTGGGAAATTTGTCTTTGCTGACCTTCACCAAATGATAATGCACTAAATAGTGATCAAAATTTTTTTATGACTTTTCTCAGGAGTGTGTTGGGAAATAATATAATCAGGGAATTCTAAGTGCATCATATGCTTTCATAAGACCTTGATCAATGCCAGTTAAAGTGTTGTTTAATTATGCACATAAAATATAGAGATGCCAGCTATAATACTTACATGTGGAAGAGATGTATTTTTGAGGACTGGATTTCTGTTCACTGTAAGCTTGAAATTAATGCATGATTATAGCCAAACCAGGACAAATATGATAATGGCACTCGACATAATTTCTAGTATACTTGAAAGAATTGAATATTCATAACCTTGTTAAGTGTTTGCTTTGAGAAAGTGTCAGTAATAGGCAAATGCTAGAAAGAAATATACTAAAAGTGTATGACGCAAATATAATAACTGAAAGAAGAGTATATAGATATAAAACTGAGGACAAATCATATGTACATACTAGTGCAAGACCAGGTCATGCAATTGGTAATTGATCACAAGTGATGAGAGAAATCAAAGACAGAAATACAATCCTTGTGGACCTCACCAATTTATCAATTATCCAGCTCAATGAACTGACAAGCCTAACTCTGAGTTTCTTTCCTGTTTACAAGCCAGTGATATGAACAACTGACTTGCAGAAAATGTAGTAAAATGAGTTGAAACTGACAAATGATCGAGCCAGGTATATTACTCTGTCACAGTCTTATAAAAATCTTAAGAAAAATGGCATTTGAGAATAGAAGCCAGATTCTATACTGTGTACATGCTATGGGTCATTGAAAGCTAATTTAGCAATTTCTGATGGATTCACTGAGTTTTACAATGTCATTTGAAAAACTGAATAGAAGCAAATAAATAACACAATATGTCAAATATTAAAATTAAATTTAAATTTTTGACAGGCAATACCTCTTCTGTTCTGTTCTTCACAAGATCAGTAATTTAGAATCAAACATTTATTCTTCAAAATCAATATAGAGTTAGACTTAATTAATGTGTCTCAATTTTGCATGAATAAATATTGTTTAATCGCTATTTAAAGCAAGTTTTTACTTGGCTAGGAATCAAAGGGAATTGTTGATTAAATTTGGTTCTTTAAATATTAATTTGTATGTGCCAGGATTTCACAAGAAACATTTTACATGATATTATGTTAAATTTATCATCCATTCGCAAGATGGAGGCATCAGTGGCTATACCAGAAATTAATGCCCATTCCCAATTTCCCTCGAGAAGGTGTTTTTTTTTTAGATTAGAGTAGATTCCCTACAGTGTGGAAACAGGCCCTTCAGCTCAACAAGCCCACACCGACCCTCCGAAGAGAAACCCACCCAAACTCATTCCCCTACATTCACCCCTGACTAATGCACCTAACACTATGGGCAATTTATCATGGCAAATTCACCTAACCTGCACATCTTTGGACTGTGGGAGGAAACTGGAGCACCCGAAGGTAACCCACGCAGACATGTGGAGAATGTGCAAACTCCACACAGACAGTCACCCCAGGCTGGGATTGAACCTGGGTCCCTGGCACTGTGAGGCAGCAGTGCTAACCACTGAGCAACTGTGCCGCCCCATGGTTGTTAAGCTAGCTTCTCAAATTACTGAAGGATTTCAGGTAGAAGGACATCCACAGTGCTATTTGGAAGACAACAGAGAAGGCAGAATCATACAGGTCCAAATGTCTGGCTTGAAGGGGAACATGCAGGTGGTGATATTTTTATCCTTCTCGGTCTCAAATGTTTTAAAGCAAGTGGCATTTTGGTGTGTTGTAATTCCTTATATGGATAAACGCTACTTTGCTTTCACTACAATTTCATGAATAGCAATGAGAAGAATGATTGATTAATCTGTTTGTTTAGTGGAATGTTTAAGCCAGGAAGGCTAACAAGATAAACCATGATCATCTTTCGGTAGTGCTATAGATTTCCTTGTTCTATCCTTGAGAGACCTTTACGCATACGTTCTGAGTGTATTTTAATTGATTGATACAGATTGATGTCCTTTCATCAACCTAAAACCTTGGGGAGTGGTGAGATTTTAGCCAGCTCCTGCAGGCAAGTAGGTTGGGTGAAGATGAAGAAGGTGAACGGTGGGTGTAGGTTTGGAAATTGACAAGATGAGGAAAAAATTATGACAGGACCACATATTCCAATATATTCTGCCTGTTGTCACTTATTTCTGGGGAAACTGAATGCACTGCTAGTCACCTTTCTTCCAGTAGATGCAAGCCAATTCAACCAGTTAAGAAACCAATTAAAAGGGATCATCACCATGAAATTCTTCATCCCAAATAGGAGTACAGTCGAACATTCATCCCAATCCAGCAGTGAAGGGAAAACCAAAATACCAAGGCCTCTATCAGTGAAACTGACAAACTGGGAGGACTTTGATCTATTGCACAGAACAGCTTGAGAAATTGGCATGCTCAGAGTTTGCTTTTGCGCAACTTTGATTCTGCCAGACAGTGTGAACACTACATGTCAGATGAGTGACAACTAACTGGAAGGCATTTCACTTGTCCAGAACTTCACCCGACCTCAGAGGCTCTTCATTGCTTGTTATCAGCATTGAAATAGAATATGCAGTTACAGTTCTGATGAAGTGGCTTTTGACTTGAAATGTTAACTGTCTTTCTCTCTACAAATGCTGGCAGAACTGTTGGTTTTCTCCAGCACTTTCTGTTTTTGCATGCAGTTCCAGCATTCCCTTCTGCTGAAATTCTAGGACACGGGATATCCCCTGCAACATGTTTTAGCTGCAGCTGGAGCAGCACTGGCTGGTGACTATGCAGCCACATGCTTCTCAAACTGGAAAAAGCATGGGTGTTGAGATGTAGGTTAATGGAAGCCAGACCCGCAATAAAAGGTCCAATGACATCAGACCAGCAATCCTGACATTTGTGAGCACTCACGCCTCAAGAGACTCATGTTGTCACATCCGATCACTACAAACACCAGCTGTCTCATGCTGCCAGTCACAATCACTATGGAGTTGGTAGCTGTGCATTGCCTGTGTCTAACTAGGAGTCATTGGAAGGTTTGAAATCGAGTAATAAAAGATTTCTTCTATGTATTGTCCATATTAATAAATTATAATTAAAGAATATATATTGAACCACAGTTTGTAAATTATATTAACATTTTAAATTCAATTAATAGGTTCAAAATACTTTTGATCCAAAGTATTATTACAATTATCAAAGATTGAATACATACAAATTAAAATAAAGGTCAATGAATGGTTTGATTTTCTCTGCAGATTGGTTGTTGGGCTTTAATCTGATTCAAGAGTGGTGAGGACTGCAGATGCTGGAGATCAGAGTTGAGAGTGTGGTATTGGAAAAGCACAACAAGTCAGGCAGCATCTGAGGAGAAGGCGAATCAAAGTTTCGGGCAAAAGCCCTGATGAAGGGCTTATGTCCAAAACATTGATTCTCCTGCTCCTCGGGTGATGCCTCTCATGCTCTGCTTTTCCAGCACCACACTCTCCACTTGAATCTGATTCAGTCTCAAAATAAAAAAAAAACTATTCTCAAAGACATTTATAAAATTATTGTGATTAATTAGCATTAATTAGATAATTGAATGTTATAATGGCTAATGCACAAAATATCAAGGTTGTATTGGTGAACACACAATTCTTTCTGAATGTACCAACTTATAATTTGATTAATACTGGAAACAACAAATCATACTGTTACACCTATTCATTATGTAGTGACATTTCCATAATACACACCATGGATTTTTAAAATGTCTCTCCTTTCATGAAATAGCAGGATTTCTCCATTCTTATTTAATTATAGTTTGATCAGGTACATTGCACTGGCTATGGTGGAAGAAAATAACCTCATCGCAGCAAAAAAAACCCAAAAATCGTACAGCACCTCCTCTGACTAAAGGAGTTGGCACACATAAGAACATCAGAACATCAGAACATAAGAAACAGAAGAAAGAATAGACCATGTGACTCCTCAAACCTACTCATCATTCATTTCGATTGGGTCTAATCATCTTCCTCAACTCCAGTTTTCCTCCCATTTCCCACTCATAAAAAAGCATAATTTAGATTCATATAGTAAATACATCCATATAGTAAATCACTATGGGGGTGGCATGGTGGCTCAGTGGTTAGCACTGCTGCCTCACAGTACCAGGGTCCTAGGTTCGATTTCAGCCTTGGGCAGACTGTCTGTGTGGAGTTTGCACATTCTCCCTGTGTCTGTGTGAGTTTCCTCCAGGTGCTCCGGTTTCCTCCCACAGTCCAAAGATGCGCAGGTCAAGTGGATCGGCCATGCTAAATTGCCCATCGTGCTAGGTGCATTAGTCAGAGGGAAATTGGTCTGCGTGGGTTACGCTTCAGAGGGTCAGTGTGAACTTGTTGGGTTGAAGAGCCTGTTTACACATTGTAGGGAATCTAATCTCACATCAGCTTGGTTCAACAGTGAAACTAGTAAGATAGATACAGAACATGAATGAGCGAATCATTTTAATAAAGCCGATTGACCAAATCAAGAGAGGGAGAAAGAACGATATGGAGAGTGAGAAAAAGAGAGGGACTCTTTTTGCAAATATACTTCAGCATTTGAAAGCTTGGTTTAAAAACTATTTATGAAAAGTTAATAGAAGTGAAGAATTCTATGCTGTACAGATTATTAAGTATAAAAAAAAGATAAACAAAGAAATAAAGAAAAGGATCTCTATGTAATTGCTAGGTCAACTGATGAAGTGCAAAATTGGCAAATGCGGTCAAAACTTTGGTACGAAAAGTGATTCTGAACCTAAGTGAAAGATATCTTCATGGACACACAATAAAAAGAAATTGGAAGATAAGAATGGCTAATGGGATGTATTCAGATAAATACAGGAAAATTAAGGTGATGGAATGAATACTATTGTGAAATAACAGTTTACTAAAACTTTATTTTACAGCTATCAGATGGTTCAGGAAGAATTGTTGAGTAGAAACCCTGAAATATCTAAGGATATATTCCAGAATTAGGAATACAAAGACTTCTTATATTTGTCCAGCATTGTTGTCTTTTGAAGTACTTTATTGATTCTTCACCTAAGTTATTATTGAAGACCAGCAAAGTGCAAAACTAATATTTTCAAATCACATTTTCTATTCTCCTTTGTCAACTTATGGATAAAATGATGATCCTGGGAATAGTTTTAGGAAAAAAGTTAACATGGTTACAAATTAGAAGTTCAGTGTGTTGGGCCAATTCTTTGGACAACTTTTACATTATATATAGAGCTTTTAAACATAAAAAGTGAATGCTATTACCTATATACTGAAAGTTGAAAATGTCGGAAAGCTATGCATCTATATAGGGCTTTCATGACCTCAGGATGCTCCAAATAGTTTTCGTGGAAGAGAGTACTTTGAAGTGTAGTCATTTTTGTAACATAGGAAATGTAGCAACCAGCAATGAAATAAATGACCAGATCATCTGTTAAGCAAAGATGGTCAAGGGATAAATAATCATCAAGACACTGTGGGAAATCCATTGTTTTTCTTCAAATGGTGTCATCTATTTTTAGCATCCGCCTGTATGAGCGACCAGAACCATGAGTTTATGTTACATCAAATACAGTATCTCAGATGATGAAGCACTCCCTCAGTCTTACATTGAAATGCCACCCTAGATTACGTAAACATATGGGGCAGGACATTAAGCCAGAAACGTCTGATGCGGCATTTACAGTGCTAAGCACTAAGCCATGCCTAGAACTTGTAAAATATCTAAAACTAAGTAGGCTTGAAAGTACATATAAACCCATTTTTCAGTCATTAGAATCCAACTTGTAGCCTAATATTATAGTTCAGTGATAAATTAAAATATGTAACTACCAGTCTCTGGCTAGTGGTGTACTATAACTGCAATTTTAAACTTCTAGTTGAATGTTTATATTTTTATTTTTCTTGTGTTAATGGGATGTTATCCCACTGTACTCTCTCTTAATTGATTTCTTCAATAGGCATAGGATGCTTAACTAGCAATAGTCTGTTTTAGAAGTTTTTTTACTGTCAAAAGATCCACTTTTATCAATCTCTGTTTCAAATAAAACTCACCATCTTTAACATTTACATTAATCCCTGCCCCCAGCACAGATGTTGCGGTTGAATTCTAAATTTGAAATGACATCTGCAAATGGTGCTTAATAAATTGGTTACTTCACACTATCACTAAAATTAAAGAAAGGAGAAATAGCAACACAGAGTAACACTAGAAAGGCTGGAGTTTACTGATTAAAACTAAGTTTATGTATTGAATAGCTGTAGAAATAAAAGAATCATAATTAGCAATGAAGAAAATTGGATTTTATTACAAATACCAACTGTTGCCGAATTCAAATAATTTAGATCATGTCTCATATTATGCATGATGTAAATAGTGCATGAAAGGATATTTATTGTAAGTATATATACATATATATTGACATCAAGTGCTTCCTGTGACTAAGTTTGTAATGATTTATTTTTCCAAATATTACAGAAAATTGTGATCCAATCTGTTTTGCCTCAAAACAAAATCAATTATTTTGTGAGGGGAGAGAAATTCATTCCTGTTACTGTAGAGCTGAGAATCTGTATGTTCATCATTGTGACAGAAATAGTGGTTCTCTGTGGTGGTCCCTGGGGATTTGTAGGTCAACCAATAAATTAACAAGAGGTCCTTAGATTCAATTTTGCCAAAAACCTGAATTTAGAAAAGGAATTCAAATGTTTTTTTCCTATTTATCTTGAATGCCAGCAAGGAATAAAATATCAAAGTGCCTATGAATATCATTTGACCCATGTTATCTGAAGTAAAGGAAATGCTACTGTTCCCATAGCTAAAAAGTTCTGTTAGTTATAGTGTATTTCCAGTTGGACAGGGATCAGTTCCCCATCTATCACGGACAGCAAATAGATGCTGTATGCCTCAGATTTCTTTTTGCAGGCAGCTGGCTCAGATATTGCACTTCTATGGGACAATCTAACCAATTTCTCAGCAGTTGTGTTGAAGCAGTGTCAAGCAACAACTTTCTGTTACAATTGACCTCATCGAAAGGTTAGAAAGCAGCCGAGAGGAAAATTAAACTGCTGAAAAACAGTGCACATCCCCAATAGAAAATGTGACAAGAAATGTTCATGTATGTTTAGAACTAAGTTACATGTATATTTTGTGATATGCTCTCTTAACTTAATGACAGCAGATAAATGGTCTTCTGTACAAATTTAAAATACTATGTCATATATGTCTTCCTAAATATTAAACATATATATATCTTATAAATGTTACATATCCAACAACCTAGACTCTATAAATAATTATGAAGACAATTTGGTGATATTTGAAATTTATTGGCTCTACACTACATTCAGTGGATAATTTGAATATTAAGTCAAGTCTAGTTGACTTAAAAGTGGCAGCACTGAAGTCTTTACAACCAACTTTTCTTTCTTCAAAATATTAATATCATATAAGCTGCATGCTATATTAATATTAATATGATATAAGCTGCATGGTATCGCACCATGTGCAAACTATGAGGAGGCAGGGAGTCAAGGTTCAGAGTCAAATTTCTATTCAGCTCTTTTGCAAACCATTGAATCATTTGTTTCCTTCAAGAATGGCTTTCTATCACTTTTCATCATCTGCTGCTTATTACTTCAGCTAGATTTCTTTTGACTTGGAGGTGCCAGTGTCGGACTGGGATGGGCAAAGTTAAAAATCACACAACACCAGGTTATAGTCCAACAGCTTTATTTGGAAACTCTAGCTTTCAGAACGCTGCTCCTTCATCAGGTGTTTATGGAGGTTCAGATCATGCTCACAGAACGTATAGCCAAAGGGATCCAGTGTCATGGATTAAAACTTTAATCTTTTATAATGTGATATGCTGGTTTCTGTTCTTCGACATGTAAATCCTATAGCTTCTTTTAAATTACTTTCTCAAGGTAGCTCAGGTTTCTAAACAAAAGATGTGAAGTCTGCCTGTATTCCAATACTATGTCAGACTGACAAACCCTCTGTATAGTTTTACATGGACCCCTACCTGTTTATTACACAATCCTACTCTTATCTTTTGGAGATGCTGGTGTTAGACTGGGTTGTACAAAGTTAAAACACACAACACCAGGTTATAGTCCAACAGGTTTAATTGGAAGCACACTAGCTTTCGGAGCGATGCTCCTTCATCAGGTGATATTGGAGGGCTCAATCGTAACACAGAATTTATAGTAAAAATTTGCAGTGTGATGTAACTGAAATTATACATTGAAAAATTGATTGTCTGTTACAATTTTTCAATGTAAATTTCAGTTACATCACACTGTAAATTTTTGCTATAAATTCTGTGTTACGATTGAGCCCTCCACTGTCACCTGATGAAGGAGCGGTGCTCCGAAAGCTAGTGCTTCCAATTAAACCTGTTGGACTATAACCTGGTGTTGTGTGATTTTTAACTTTCTACTCTTACCTGACAGTGATAAATTGAATGAGAACCACTCCTAACTATGATTGTAAGATTAACAGGTAGTTAGCAATACTTTCAAAAGACTGAGAAAGTTAATTGCACATGGAACCACCAAAAAAAGAATCTGAATGATTTATAAATGCTATCTGAACACTAAGTGTGATTTTTTTTTAATGAAACCAAAACACGGAATGCTACAAAAAATTAATGGCAATATACTTCATTTTAAAACTTGTACTGAGTTGTCAATGTTTTCTGAATGACATTGGAAGGAAGAATGGAACTGGTATTAGGTTCTTAAGACCAGTCCCATTGCATATTGGGGGATATGTGCTGAGTGAAAATTGAATCACTAACAGGTCATGTGACTACACCCAAACAAGATGAAGGTGCTGTTTAATATATATTGTATTAACTCAGTCAATATTGTGTGACTCTATCTAAAAGCATTGTTATTTTATTAGAAACCTAGGCTTGGATTTTTAATTTATTATTTTAAGTATGGAATAGGCAACTTTAAGGGTGAGAAACCCACTGACCCCACCAGTGAGAAAGTCTGTCAGGCCAAATGTAAGGTGCTTCACTGCTGCCTAGCAGATCTCTCAACCTGACAGACCTCTCGGCTGAGAAATGCCCTCCAACCTAAAGCAGGCAGCAAATCAGAGACTGGCATTGACTGACAGCTGTGGGGATTCAGCAGCTGTGAGGATCAGGACCAGAAAGAACATAAGATATTTTGAAAGATCTTGGAGTTGGATCACGGGAAAGGGATGTCAGGGGCATCAGAGGTAAAGATGCGGAGGGAGAGATGTCTTTCATGCCTCCTATCCACAACCCCAACCATGTCGGAGTGGAGCAAATGGGATCTCACTGTGTAATGACATGTGTTCAGCCCTCATCTGCAGGGTATGATACCAGTGACTCTTCTGAGATCTAAGAACAACATCTGCTCCTTCTGTTTACCATTTTAGGTCATTTTCACTGAGAGGCCTGGGCCCTGCCACTGATAGGATGTTGGGTTATTGTGGCTTTCTTCCTAACAATGTGAATACAGGAGGAACAGGGTCAATCGCAAACCAAACAGCAGCTAATGCTCCTTTGTAGGTTGAGAATCACCCAGCTCAAGGAGAGGTTGTCGTTGCTGGACCCCTAAGGATACATGGGGTACAAAGTAGGCCAAGGGCTTTCAGAACTTGACTCCAATTCCTGGATACAGTGCTGGCATAGGCTCAGATACAGTGACAGAACCATGCCTAATACTAGAGTGGGACCTGAGCGCTGCAAGAATGGGCAGTTGTCCTCTCCCTGCGAAGGTGACTGTCACTCTGAATGTTAATGGCACTGGCTCATTTTCAGAGAGCGACAGGTGACCTGTGTGGGATCTCTCAGTCGTGCAACCACAAATGTATCAGGACAGTGACTGATGCCAACTGTAGAAGATCACCTCGGTTCATTTTAGTCTGCCATGATGAGGTCAGTGCTACAGCCCAAACTGTGGGAATCTGAAACATAGCTGGCAACCCCCATATGCAGGGTACCATCGGCTGCACACATACGGCACTGCAAAGACTAAGTCACAAACCCTACAGAATTCGTCAATGTACATATATCTGTTACCACTTCCTGGAGGAGTACATCTACTACCCTGGCAGCTGCCACGGCTCCTATGTCCAGGAGCACTCTCATGTACCTGATGAGTTTGAGGGTCCGGATTCTTTATAAGATTGGTTACTGGGGGAGCAACAGTCACCTGCTACAACTATGACTAATGACACCATTGTGCACCCCCTGACTGATATAGAGTGCAGTTTAATGCCAACTATGCCTCGACCAGGGCCATAGTAGAGAAGAGTACAGGGATGCTGAGGATGCAGTTCTGCTGCTTAGACTGGTCTGGGGTGCCTTCAGTGCAGTCTGGACAGAGTATGCTGCGTTATCCTGGTGTCCTGTGCTCTGCACAGTTGGAGCTAGCAATGACCAGTGTTCTGGAGACTGAGGGGCTGGTGGAATGGGAGCAGTCTTCTAAGGAGCAAGGCAAAGACATTGAGGAGGTGAAAGTTGTGGTTGTCCATAACAGATCTCAGCTGCATCAAGCACTACAAGCTAAATTGGATCTCATTGTGAGCTGCTTCTAATAAATGAGAGCTGAGTGCAGCAATGACAGATCTAAAATATTCATTAGTCAGAATGCCAAAATCTGCTTTGGGGTGAATTTCGGCCTCTTTTAGTTTTGTCTGTGTTCGCTTTTGTTTTCTGTAAGTAAAAGCTCATGTTTGTATTTTTTTCTGATTGTTTTGCCTGTATGTGCTGTTCCCCAACTGGACTGACTTAGAGGTATATGGACAGATGTAGATATGGACAAATAAATTGTATGACCTGGTATTCATACAGTGATTATGGTGAGGGAATGAGGTTGCATGCGTGAGGGAGTGTCAGCTAAGCCAGCTATGTGCTGTGGATAGCATGACTCTACAAGTGTGTGCCATGACGTTGTCAGTGAGGGCCATTGCCAGATTGCCAATGCTTGTCCAAGTAGCCTTTTAAAGATGCAATTTGCACAAGAGATGCTGTTCTTTCAATGGATAACTACTGAAAGTCAACTTGTTCTGGGAATAGTACATGGCAAGATGGGCTGGAAACAGGCATGAAGGATACCAAAGGGGCCAGGTCAGTTAGGAATGTAATGAGTTCGGTAAGACACCGAAAGAAAACTCAATAGTCCTCACAGCAGAAATCGCACCGCCACCACACACACTGCCCCCAACACCCACCCCCCCCCCCCCCGCCCCCACCGCCCCCAAGAATGCAACATAACTCAGAATTGGCCAAAAAAAGAGAAGGTTCAGTAAAGATGACTGAGCATTTGGACAAATATTAGCTGATCAAGATATCTCAGCAAGAATTTGGATAGATAGGATCATGCCTGAATAAGTTAGTTATTGTTTTGAAGCAATCAGTATAGTATGAGGAATATGAGAATGACAGTGAATTATTGTTTGGACTTTTGATCTCATTTGATAAAGTACCTGATAATATTATACTGAATAATGGAAGTGCCCAGGGTTAGAAGTAACTTGTGACATGAGTGGTAATTGATTGGGATATAGATCATTTGGAATAAAGATAACAGAAATATTCTTTGGCAGGATATGATTAAGATTTTCCAGGGATTGATACTGAGATTATCACCATGGCATAGATTGTATATTGAGATTTGAAAATGACACTAAATCACTGGTTATCACAGGACAAGCCAAACAGCGACACACACGAGAATTCCTAGAAGCATGGTATTCCAACTGGAACTTTATCAACAAACACATTGACTTGGATCCCATTCACCATCCCCTGAGGAAAAGAACAGGAAATGACATCACCATAGGAAATAACATCACCAGAGGAAATAACATTACCAACCCAAGGACACCCAAGCACATAAATAGAAAATGGGCTACACCACCAGTGCGTCATCGATGGGTTAATGAAGATGTTACCTAGTATGGTGATGAAACGTCTGAAAATGAAACTTCCAGCTCAGCGAGCAAACCTACATCTAGAACTGGATATCACTGGACAAGTAATCCAGAAGCTCCAGGATGTTTTAGGATACACATTCATAATTAGTGGAATTTAAGTTCAATGAATAAATCTGGAATTAAAACTTTGTTAAATGATCACCACGAAACAATAGTCAATTGTTGTAAAAAAACAATCTGTTTTACTAATGTCGTTTAGAGAAGGAAATTTACCATCCTTACTTGGTCAGGCCCATGTGTGACTCCAGACCTACAGCAATGTGGTTGACTCCTAAATAACCTCTAAAATATGTCTTGCAATCCATTCTGTTGAATCAAGTCTAAAGAAAAGAATGGAAGTGGAAGGTCCACCAATATTGACCGAGGCACTGGAGATGACAGTGACAAACACGGCCCTGCCAACTCTGCAAAGTAATCCTGACTACATTATGGACTTTAAACAACATTTAGGGAAATATCCCACAAAAATATTCAAACCAAACACTAACAAAGGAATATTCATGGAATCATACTGTAGATTTACATTGAGAATTTATTGTCATGTGTGCTCAAGTACAGAAGTACAGGAGCACAGTGAAAAGTGTATAATGTCGCCACACACAGCAACATCCTAGAAAAAAGGCACTTAGGTTTAAAGTCGTAAAAGAACAAAAGTTTAGAAAGTTAAAGCACTACCTTCATAGAATAACTAGAAAAATAAAGAATTAAGGTTATAGTCAACATTAAAGTCCTCCTGAATATAAACAATAAAAATAAATGAATTAAGTTAAACGTTCAGTGGAATTTGATGCATTCTCCACTTAGCTCACTCTCTGGGAAACCTCAGCTGCCTATTCTCGATGGCACGAGAGATACTGGGGAGTTCCCTCACCGCTTACTTTCCCACATAGAGCTGCAACTCCATCACTGCTATTGAAGCTGCTGCCTCCTCGCTCTCCTCCTCCGCCTGCCTCTCCGATCTCCTCCTCCACCTGCCTCCCCAATCTCCTCCTCCTCCTCCTACCTCTCCGATCCTACTACGACCTCTCCGATCTCCTCCTCCTGCCTCTCTGATCTCCTCCTCCACCTGCCTCCCCAATCTGCTCCTCCTCCTACCTCTCCGATCTCCTCCTCCTACCTCTCCGATCTCCTCCTCCTCCTGCCTCCCTGATCTCCTCCTCCTCCTCCTACTACCTCTTCGATCTCCTCCTCCTTACTCCCCGATCTTCTCTCCTGCCTCCCTGATCTCCTCTACCTCCTGCCTCCCCGATCTCCTCATCCTGCCTCCTCGATCTCCTCCTCCTGCCTCCCCGATCACCTCCTCCTCCTGCCTCCCTGACCTCCTCCCCCTCCTGCCTCCCTGACCACCTCCTCCTCCTCCTGCCTCCCCAATCACCTCGTCCTACCTCTCTGATCTCCTCCTTCTGCCTCCCCAATCTTCTATTCCTCTTCCTACGTCTCCGATCTCCTCCTCCTACCTACCCAATCTCCTCCTCCTACCTCCCCGAACTCCTCCTCCTACCTCTCCGACCTCCTCCTCCTACCTCTCCAATCTCCTCCTCTTGCCTCCCTGATTTCCTCCTCCTCCTCCTGCCTCCCTGATCTCCTCCTCCTGCCTCCCCAATCTACTCCTCCTCCTGCTGCCCCCCTGATCATCTCCTCCTCCTCCTACCTCTCCAATCTCCTCCTGCTCCTCCTCCCTCTCCGATCTTCTCCTCCTCCTCCTACCTCTCCGATCTCCTCCTCCTGCCTCCTTGATCTTCTCCTCCTCCACCTACCTCTCCAATCTCCTCCTCCTCCTGCCTCCCCGATCTCCTCCTCCTCCTATCTCTCCGATCTCCTCCTCCTCCTGCCTCCCTGATTATCTCCTCCTCCTCCTGCCTCCCCAATCTCCTCCTCCTGCCTACCCAATCTCCTCCTCCACCTCCTGCCTCCCGATCTTCTCCTCCTCCTCCTACCTCTCTGATCTCCTCCTGCTCCTCCTGCCTCTCCGATCTCCTCCTCCTCCTCCTGCCAACCCGATTTTCTCCTCCTCCTCCTACCTCACGGATCTCCTCCACCTCCTGCCTCCCTGATCATCTCCTCCTCCTCCTACCTCTCCGATTTCCTCCTGCTCGTCCTGCCTCTCCGATCTCCTCCTCCTGCCTCCCCAATCTTCTACTCCTCCTATCTCTCCGATCTCCTCCTCCTCCTGCCTCCCTGATCATCTCTCCTCCTCCTGCCTCCTCGATCTCCTCCTCCTGCCTACCCAATCTCCTCCTCCACCTCCTGCCTCTCCGATCTCCTCCTCCTACCTCCCCGATCTTCTCCTCCTCCTCCTCTTGCCTCCCCGATCTCCTCCTCCTGCCTCCCCAATCTCCTCCTCCTGCCTCCCCGATCTCCTCCTCCTGCCTCCCAGATCTCCTCCTCCTGCCTCCCCAATCTCCTCTACCGCCTCCTCCTGCCCCCTGATCATCTCCTCCTCCTCCTCCTACCTCTCCGATCTCCTCCTCCTGCCTCCCCAATCTCCTCCTCCACCTCCTACATCCCCGATCTCCTCCTCCTTCTACTCTCCGATCTCCTCCTCCTCCTGCCTTCCTGATCATCTCCTCCTCCTCCTACCTCTCCAATCTCCTCCTCATGCCTACCCAATCTCCTCCTCCACCTCCTGCCTCCCGATCTCCTCCTCCTCCTCCTACCTCTCCGATCTCCTCCTGCTCCTCCTCCTGCCTCCCCGATCTCCTCCTCATGCCTCCCCGAACTCCTCCCCCTGCCTCCTCGATCTCCTCCTCCTGCCTCCCTGTTCTCCTCCTCCTCTTGCCTCCTTGATCTCCTCCTCCTCCTACCTCCCCGATCGCCTCCTCCTACCTCTCCAATCTCCTCCAACTACCTCTCAATCTCCTCTTCCTGCCACCCCGATCTCCTCCTCCTCCTGCCTCCCTGATCTCCTCCCCCTCCTCCTACCTCTCCGATCTCCACCCCCTACCTCCCCAATCTTCTCCTCCTGCCTCCCCGATCTCCTCCTTCTCCTGCCTCCCCGATCTCCTCCTCCTTCTGCCCCCCCTGATCATCTCCTCCTACCTCTCCGATTTGCTCCTGCTCCTCCGACCTCTCCAATCTCCTCTTGCTCCTCCTCCTGCCTCCCCGATCTTCTTCTCCTCCTACCTCTCCGATCTCCTCCTCCTGCCTTCATGATCATCTCCTCCTCTTCCTGCCTACCCAATCTCCTCCTCCACCTCCTGTCTCCCGATTTCCTCCTCCTCCTCCTCCTACTACCTCCCGATCTCTTCCTGCTCCTCCTGCCTCCCCGATCTCCTCCTCCTCATGCCGCCCCGATCGCCTCCTCCTGCCTCCTCGATCTCCTCCTCCTGCCTCCTCGAACTCCTCCTCCTGCCTCCCTGATCTCCTCCTCCTCCTCTTGCCTCCTTGATCTCCTCCTCCTCCTACCTCCCCGATCGCCTCCTCCTACCTCTCCAATCTCCTCCACCTACCTCTCCAATCTCCTCCTCCTGCCTCCCCGATCTTCTCCTCCTCCTCCTGCCTCCCTGATCTCCTCCTCCTACCTCTCCAATCTCCTCCTCCTACCTCTCCAATCTCCTCCTCCTGCCTCCCTGATCTCCTCCTCCTCCTGCCTCCCCGATCTTCTCCTCCTCCTCCTGCCTCCCTGATCTCCTCCTCCTACCTCTCCAATCTCCTCCTCCTCCCTCTCCGATCTCCTCCTCCTGCCTCCCTGATTATCTCCCTCCTGCCTCCCCGACCTCCTCCTCCTCCTCCTGCCTCCCCAATCTCCTCCTCCTGCCTCGCCAATCTCCCCCTCCTCCTGCCTCCCCGATCTCCTCCTCCTTCTACTCTCCGATCTCCTCCTCCTGCCCCCGATCATCTCCTCCTCCTACTGCCTCCCCAATCTCCTCCTCCTGCCTACCCAATCTCCTCCTCCTCCTCCTATCTCTCCGATCTCCTCCTGCTCCTCCTGCCTCTCCGATCTCCTCCTCCTACCTCTCCGATCTCCTCCTCCTCCTGCCCCCTGATCATCTCCTCCTCCTACTGCCTCCCCAATCTCCTCCTCCTGCCTACCCAATCTCCTCCTCCTCCTCCTACCTCTCCGATCTCCTCCTGCTCCTCCTGCCTCTCCGATCTCCTCCTCCTGCCTCCCCAATCTCCTCCTCCTCCTACCTCTCGGATCTTCTCCTCCTCCTGCCCCCCTGATCATCTCCTCCTCTTCCTCCTCCTCCTACCTCTCCGATATCCTCCTGCTCCTCCTGCCTCTCCTCCTCCTCCTCCTACCTCCCCGAACTCCACCTGGTCCTCCTCCTGCCTCCACGATCTTCTCCTACCCCTACCTCTTCGATCTTCTCCTCCTCCTCCTACCTCTCCGATCTCCTCCTGCTCCTCCTCCTGCCTCCCCGATCCCCTCCTCCACCTCCTCCTACTGCCTCCTCAATCTCCTCCTCCTGCCTACCCAATCTCCTCCTCCTCCTCCTACCTCTCCGATCTCCTCCTGCTCCTCCTGCCTCTCCGATCTCCTCCTCCTACCTCTCCGATCTCCTCCTCCTCCTGCCCCCTGATCATCTCCTCCTCCTACTGCCTCCCCAATCTCCTCCTCCTGCCTACCCAATCTCCTCCTCCTCCTCCTACCTCTCCGATCTCCTCCTGCTCCTCCTGCCTCTCCTCCTCCTCCTCCTACCTCCCCGATCTCCACCTGGTCCTCCTCCTGCCTCCCTGTTCTCCTCCTCCTCTTGCCTCCTTGATCTCCTCCTCCTCCTACCTCCCCGATCGCCTCCTCCTACCTCTCCAATCTCCTCCAACTACCTCTCCAATCTCCTCTACCTGCCTCCCCGATCTCCTCCTCCTCCTGCTTCCCTGATCTCCTCCCCCTCCTCCTACCTCTCCGATCTCCACCCCCTACCTCCCCAATCTTCTCCTCCTGCCTCCCCGATCTCCTCCTTCTCCTGCCTCCCCGATCTCCTCCTCCTTCTGCCCCCCCGATCATCTCCTCCTACCTCTCCGATTTGCTCCTGCTCCTCCTACCTCTCCGATCTCCTCCTGCTCCTCCTACCTCTCCGATCTCCTCCTCCTGCCTCCCCGATCTTCTTCTCCTCCTACCTCTCCAATCTCCTCCTCCTGCCTTCATGATCATCTCCTCCTCTTCCTGCCTACCCAATCTCCACCTCCACCTCCTGTCTCCCGATTTCCTCCTCCTCCTCCTCCTACTACCTCCCGATCTCTTCCTGCTCCTCCTGCCTCTCCGATCTCCTCTTCCTACCTCTCCGATCTCCTCCTGCTCCTCCTCCTGCCTCCCCGATCTCCTCCTCCTCATGCCGCCCCGATCGCCTCCTCCTGCCTCCTCGATCTCCTCCTCCTGCCTCCTCGAACTCCTCCTCCTGCCTCCCTGATCTCCTCCTCCTCCTCTTGCCTCCTTGATCTCCTCCTCCTCCTGCCTCCCCGATCTTCTCCTCCTCCTCCTGCCTCCCTGATCTCCTCCTCCTACCTCTCCAATCTCCTCCTCCTACCTCTCCAATCTCCTCCTCCTGCCTCCCTGATCTCCTCCTCCTCCTGCCTCCCCGATCTTCTCCTCCTCCTCCTGCCTCCCTGATCTCCTCCTCCTACCTCTCCAATCTCCTCCTCCTCCCTCTCCGATCTCCTCCTCCTGCCTCCCTGATTATCTCCCTCCTGCCTCCCCGACCTCTCCTCCTCCTCCTGCCTCCCCGATCTCCTCCTCCTTCTACTCTCCCATCTCCTCCTCCTGCCCCCTGATCATCTCCTGCTCCTACTGCCTCCCCAATCTCCTCCTCCTGCCTACCCAATCTCCTCCTCCTCCTCCTATCTCTCCGGTCTCCTCCTGCTCCTCCTGCCTCTCCGATCTCCTCCTCCTACCTCTCCGATCTCCTCCTCCTCCTGCCCCCTGATCATCTCCTCCTTCTACTGCCTCCCCAATCTCCTCCTCCTGCCTACCCAATCTCCTCCTCCTCCTCCTACCTCTCCGATCTCCTCCTGCTCCTTCTGCCTCTCCGATCTCCTCCTCCTGCCTCCCCAATCTCCTCCTCCTCCTACCTCTCCGATCTTCTCCTCCTCCTGCCCCCCTGATCATCTCCTCCGCTTCCTCCTCCTCCTACCTCTCCGATATCCTCCTGCTCCTCCTGCCTCTCCTCCTCCTCCTCCTACCTCCCCGATCTCCACCTGGTCCTCCTCCTGCCTCCCCGATCTTCTCCTCCTCCTACCCCTACCTCTTCGATCTTCTCCTCCTCCTCCTACCTCTCCGATCTCCTCCTCCTCCTCCTCCTGCCTCCCCGATCCCCTCCTCCACCTCCTCCTACTTCCTTCTCAATCTCCTCCTCCTGCCTACCCAATCTCCTCCTCCTCCTCCTATCTCTCCGATCTCCTCCTGCTCCTCCTGCCTCTCCGATCTCCTCCTCCTACCTCTCCGATCTCCTCCTCCTCCTGCCCCCTGATCATCTCCTCCTCCTACTGCCTCCCCAATCTCCTCCTCCTGCCTACCCAATCTCCTCCTCCTCCTCCTACCTCTCCGATCTCCTCCTGCTCCTCCTGCCTCTCCGATCTCCTCCTCCTGCCTCCCCAATCTCCTCCTCCTCCTACCTCTCGGATCTTCTCCTCCTCCTGCCCCCCTGATCATCTCCTCCTCTTCCTCCTCCTCCTACCTCTCCGATATCCTCCTGCTCCTCCTTCCTCTCCGATCTCCTCCTCCTGCCTCCCCGATCTTCTTCTCCTCCTACCTCTCCAATCTCCTCCTCCTGCCTTCATGATCATCTCCTCCTCTTCCTGCCTACCCAATCTCCACCTCCACCTCCTGTCTCCCGATTTCCTCCTCCTCCTCCTCCTACTACCTCCCGATCTCTTCCTGCTCCTCCTGCCTCTCCGATCTCCTCTTCCTACCTCTCCGATCTCCTCCTCCTGCCTCCCCGATCTTCTTCTCCTCCTACCTCTCCAATCTCCTCCTCCTGCCTTCATGATCATCTCCTCCTCTTCCTGCCTACCCAATCTCCACCTCCACCTCCTGTCTCCCGATTTCCTCCTCCTCCTCCTCCTACTACCTCCCGATCTCTTCCTGCTCCTCCTGCCTCTCCGATCTCCTCTTCCTACCTCTCCGATCTCCTCCTGCCTCCCCGATCTCCTCCTCCTCATGCCGCCCGATCGCCTCCTCCTGCCTCCTCGATCTCCTCCTCCTGCCTCCTCGAACTCCTCCTCCTGCCTCCCTGATCTCCTCCTCCTCCTCTTGCCTCCTTGATCTCCTCCTCCTCCTACCTCCCCGATCGCCTCCTCCTACCTCTCCAATCTCCTCCACCTACCTCTCCAATCTCCTCCTCCTGCCTCCCCGATCTTCTCCTCCTCCTCCTGCCTCCTTGAACTCCTCCTCCTGCCTCCCTGATCTTCTCCTCCTCCTCCTGCCTCCCTGATCTCCTCCTCCTACCTCTCCAATCTCCTCCTCCTACCTCTCCAATCTCCTCCTCCTGCCTCCCCGATCTTCTCCTCCTCCTCCTGCCTCCCTGATCTCCTCCTCCTACCTCTCCAATCTCCTCCTCCTCCCTCTCCGATCTCCTCCTCCTGCCTCCCTGATTATCTCCCTCCTGCCTCCCCGACCTCCTCCTCCTCCTCCTGCCTCCCCAATCTCCTCCTCCTGCCTCCCCAATCTCCCCCTCCTGCCTCCCCGATCTCCTCCTCCTTCTACTCTCCGATCTCCTCCTCCTGCCCCCTGATCATATCCTGCTCCTACTGCCTCCCCAATCTCCTCCTCCTGCCTACCCAATCTCCTCCTCCTGCCTACCCAATCTCCTCCTCCTCCTCCTATCTCTCCGATCTCCTCCTGCTCCTCCTGCCTCTCCGATCTCCTCCTCCTACCTCTCCGATCTCCTCCTCCTCCTGCCCCCTGATCATCTCCTCCTCCTACTGCCTCCCCAATCTCCTCCTCCTGCCTACCCAATCTCCTCCTCCTCCTCCTACCTCTCCGATCTCCTCCTGCTCCTCCTGCCTCTCCAATCTCCTCCCCCTCCTCCTACCTCTCCGATCTCCTCCTCCTACCTCCCCAATCTTCTCCTCCTGCCTCCCTGATCTCCTCCTCCTCCTGCCTCCCCGATCTCCTCCTCCTCCTTCTGCCCCCCTGATCATCTCCTCCTCCTCGTCCTCCTCCTACCTCTCCGATCTGCTCCTGCTCCTCCTACCTCTCCGATCTCCTCCTCCTGCCTCCCCGATCTTCTCCTCCTCCTCCTACCTCTCCGATCTCCTCTTGCTCCTCCTCCTGCCTCCCCGATCTTCTCCTCCTCCTACCTCTCCAATCTCCTCCTCCTGCCTTCGTGATCATCTCCTCCTCTTCCTGCCTACACAATCTCCTCCTCCACCTCCTGCCTCCCGATCTCCTCCTCCTCCTCCTGCCTCCCGATCTCCTCCTCCTCCTCCTACCTCCCGATCTCCTCCTGCTCCTCCTCCTGCCTCCCCGATCTCCTCCTGCTCCTCCTCCTGCCTCCCCGATCCCCTCCTCCACCTCCTCCTACTGCCTCCTCAATCTCCTCCTCCTGCCTACCCAATCTCCTCCTCCTCCTCCTATCTCTCCGATCTCCTCCTGCTCCTCCTGCCTCTCCGATCTCCTCCTCCTACCTCTCCGATCTCCTCCTCCTCCTGCCCCCTGATCATCTCCTCCTCCTACTGCCTCCCCAATCTCCTCCTCCTGCCTACCCAATCTCCTCCTCCTCCTCCTACCTCTCCGATCTCCTCCTGCTCCTCCTGCCTCTCCGATCTCCTCCTCGTGCCTCCCCAATCTCCTCCTCCTCCTACCTCTCCGATCTTCTCCTCCTCCTGCCCCCCGATCATCTCCTCCTCTTCCTCCTCCTCCTACCTCTCCGATATCCTCCTGCTCCTCCTGCCTCTCCTCCTCCTCCTCCTCCTACCTCCCCGATCTCCACCTGGTCCTCCTCCTGCCTCCCCGATCTTCTCCTCCTCCTACCCCTACCTCTTCGATCTTCTCCTCCTCCTCCTACCTCTCCGATCTCCTCCTGCTCCTCCTCCTGCCTCCCCGATCCCCTCCTCCACCTCCTCCTACTGCCTCCTCAATCTCCTCCTTCTCCTCCTCCTACCTCTCCGATCTCCTCCTGCTCCTCCTGCCTCCCCAATCTTCTCCTCCTCCTCTTCCTACCTCACGGATCTCCTCCACCTCCTGCCTCCCTGATCATCTCCTCCTCCTCCTGCCTCCCCGATCTCCTCCTCCTGCCTCCCCGATCTCCTCCTCCTGCCTCCCAGATCTCCTCCTCCTGCCTCCCCAATCTCCTCCTCCTCCTCCTGCCCCCTGATCATCTCCTCCTCCTCCTCCTACCTCTCCGATCTCCTCCTCCTGCCTCACCGATCTCCTCCTCTTCCTGCCTCCCCAATCTCCTCCTCCACCTCCTACTTCCCCGATCTCCTCCTCCTTCTACTCTCCGATTTCCTCCTCCTCCTGCCCGCTGATCATCTCCACCTCCTCCTACCTCTCCAATCTCCTCCTCATGCCTACCCAATCTCCTCCTCCACATCCTGCCTCCCGATCTCCTCCTCCTCCTCCTACCTCTCCGATCTCCTCCTGCTCCTCCTACCTCTCCAATCTCCTCCCCCTCCTCCTACCTCTCCGATCTCCTCCTCCTACCTCCCCAATCTTCTCCTCCTGCCTCCCTGATCTCCTCCTCCTCCTGCCTCCCCGATCTCCTCCTCCTCCTTCTGCCCCCCGATCATCTCCTCCTCCTCGTCCTCCTCCTACCTCTCCGATCTGCTCCTCCTGCCTCCCCGATCTTCTCCTCCTCCTCCTACCTCTCCGATCTCCTCTTGCTCCTCCTCCTGCCTCCCCGATCTTCTCCTCCTCCTACCTCTCCAATCTCCTCCTCCTGCCTTCGTGATCATCTCCTCCTCTTCCTGCCTACACAATCTCCTCCTCCACCTCCTGCCTCCCGATCTCCTCCTCCTCCTCCTACCTCCCGATCTCCTCCTGCTCCTCCTCCTGCCTCCCCGATCTCCTCCTCCTCCTTCTGCCCCCTGATCATCTCCTCCTCTTCCTCCTCCTCCTACCTCTCTGATCTGCTCCTGCTCCTCCTACCTCTCCGATCTCCTCCTGCTCCTCCTACCTCTCCGATCTCCTCCTCCTGCCTCCCCGATCTTCTCCTCCTCATCCTACCTCTCCGATCTCCTCTTGCTCCTCCTCGTGCCTCCCCGATCTTCTCCTCCTCCTCCTACCTCTCCAATCTCCTCCTCCTGCCTTCGTGATCATCTCCTCCTCTTCCTGCCTACCCAATCTCCTCCTCCACCTCCTGCCTCCCGATCTCCTCCTCCTCCTACCTCCCGATCTCCTCCTCCTCCTACCTCCCGATCTCCTCCTGCTCCTCCTCCTGCCTCCCCGATCTCCTCCTCCTCATGCCTCCCCGATCGCCACCTCCTGCCTCCTCGATCTCCTCCTCCTGCCTCCTCGATCTCCTCCCCCTGCCTCCCGATCTCCTCCTCCTCCTCCCAACTCTCCGATCTCCTCCTGCTCCTCCTACCTCTCCGATCTCCTCCTTCCCCTCCTCCTACCTCTCCGATCTCCTCCTCCTACCTCCCCAATCTTCTCCTCCTGCCTCCCTGATCTCCTCCTCCTCCTACCTCCCCGATCTCCTCCTCCTCCTTCTGCCCCTGATCATCTCCTCCTCCTCCTCCTCCTACCTCTCCGATCTCCTCCTGCTCTTCCTACCTCTCCGATCTCCTCCTCCTGCCTCCCCGATCTTCTCCACCTCCTCCTACCTCTCCGATCTCCTCTTGCTCCTCCTCCTGCCTCCCCGATCTTCTCCTCCTCCTCCTACCTCTCCAATCTCCTTCTCCTGCCTTCGTGATCATCTCCTCCTCTTCCTGCCTACCCAATCTCCTCCTCCACCTCCTGCCTTCCGATCTCCTCCTCCTCCTCCTACCTCCCGATCTCCTCCTCCTCCTCCTCCTACCTCCCGATCTCTTCCTGCCTCCCCGATCTCCTCCTCCTCATGCCTCCTCGATCTCCTCCTCCTGCCTCCCTGATCTCCTCCTCCTCCTTCTTGCCTCCTTGATCTTCTCCTCCTCCTACCTCTCCGATCTCCTTCTGCTCCTCCTCCTGCCTCCCCGATCCCCTCCTCCTCCTCCTCCTGCCTCCCCAATCTCCTCCTTCTCCTCCTCCTACCTCTCCGATCTGCTCCTGCTCCTCCTGCCTCTCCGATCTCCTCCTCCTACCTCTCCGATCTCCTCCTCCTCCTCCTGCCTCCCCGATCTTCTCCTCCTCCTCCTCCTACCTCACGTATCTCCTCCACCTCCTGCCTCCCTGATCATCTCCTCCTCCTACTGCCTCCCCGAACTCCTCCTCCTGCCTCCCCGATCTCCTCCTCCTGCCTCCCAGATCTCCTCCTACTGCCTCCCCAATCTCCTCCTCCTCCTCCTGCCCCCTGATCATCTCCTCCTCTTCCTCCTACCTCTCCGATCTCCTCCTCCTGCCTCACCGATCTCCTCTCCTCCTGCCTCCCCAATCTCCTCCTCCACCTCCTACTTCCCCGATCTCCTCCTCCTTCTACTCTCCGATCTCCTCCTCCTCCTGCCCCCTGATCTTCTCCTCCTCCTCCTACCTCTCCAATCTCCTTCTCCTGCCTTCGTGATCATCTCCTCCTCTTCCTGCCTACCCAATCTCCTCCTCCACCTCCTGCCTTCCGATCTCCTCCTCCTCCTCCTACCTCCCGATCTCCTCCTCCTCCTCCTCCTACCTCCCGATCTCCTCCTGCTCCTCCTCCTGCCTCCTCGATCTCCTCCTCCTGCCTCCCTGATCTCCTCCTCCTCCTCTTGCCTCCCCGATCTCCTCCTCCTACCTCTCCAATCTCCTCCTCCGACCTCTCCAATCTCCTCCTCCTGCCTCCCTGATCTCCTCCTCCTCCTCCCTCTCCGATCTCCTCCTCCTGCCTCCCTGATTATCTCCTCTTCCTCCTGCCTCCCCGACCTCCTCCTCCTCCTCCTGCCTCCCCAATCTCCTCCTCCTGCCTCCCCAATCTCCTCCTCCTCCTGCCTCCCCGATCTCCTCCTCCTTCTACTCTCCGATCTCCTCCTCCTCCTGCCCCCTGATCATCACCTCCTCCTACTGCCTCCCCAATCTCCTCCTCCTGCCTACCCAATCTCCTCCTCCTCCTCCTGCCTCTCCGATCTCCTCCTCCTACCTCTCCGATCTCCTCCTCCTCCTGCCCCCTGATCATCTCCTCCTCCTACTGCCTCCCCAATCTCCTCCTCCTGCCTACCCAATCTCCTCCTCCTCCTATCTCTCCGATCTCCTCCTGCTCCTCCTGCCTCTCCGATCTCCTCCTCCTACCTCTCCGATCTCCTCCTCCTCCTGCCCCCTGATCATCTCCTCCTCCTACTGCCTCCCCAATCTCCTCCTCCTGCCTACCCAATCTCCTCCTCCTCCTCCTACCTCTCCGATCTCCTCCTGCTCCTCCTGCCTCTCCGATCTCCTCCTCCTGCCTCCCCAATCTCCTCCTCCTCCTACCTCTCCGATCTCCTCCTGCTCCTCCTCCTGCCTCCCCGACCTCCTCCTCCTCCTCATGCCTCCCCGATCTCCTCCTCCTGCTTCCTCGATCTCCTCCTCCTGCTTCCTCGATCTCCTCCTCCTGCCTCCCTGATCTCCTCCACCTCCTCTTGCCTCCTTGATCTCCTCCTCCTACCTCCCCAATCGCCTCCTCCTACGTCTCAAATCTCCTCCTCCTGCCTCCCCGATCTCCACCTTCTCATCCTGCCTCCCCGATCTCCTCCTCCTGCCTCCCCAATCTCCTCCTCCTCCTACCTCTCCGATCTTCTCCTCCTCCTGCCCCCCTGATCATCTCCTCCTCCTCCTCCTCCTCCTACCTCTCCGATCTCCTCCTGCTCCTCCTGCCTCTCCGATCTCCTCCTCCTGCCTCCCCAATCTCCTCCTCCTCCTACCTCTCCGATCTTCTCCTCCTCCTGCCCCCCTGATCATCTCCTCCTCCTCCTCCTCCTCCTCCTACCTCTCCGATATCCTCCTGCTCCTCCTGCCTCTCCTCCTCCTCCTCCTACCTCCCCAATCTCCACCTGGTCCTCCTCCTGCCTCCCTGATCTTCTCCTCCTCCTACCCCTACCTCTTCGATCTTCTCCTCCTCCTACCTCTCCGATCTCCTTCTGCTCCTCCTCCTGCCTCCCCGATCCCCTCCTCCTCCTCCTCCTGCCTCCCCAATCTCCTCCTTCTCCTCCTCCTACCTCTCCGATCTGCTCCTGCTCCTCCTGCCTCTCCGATCTCCTCCTCCTACCTCTCCGATCTCCTCCTCCTCCTCCTGCCTCCCCGATCTTCTCCTCCTCCTCCTCCTACCTCACGTATCTCCTCCACCTCCTTCCTCCCTGATCATCTCCTCCTCCTCCTGCCTCCCCGAACTCCTCCTCCTGCCTCCCCGATCTCCTCCTCCTGCCTCCCAGATCTCCTCCTACTGCCTCCCCAATCTCCTCCTCCTCCTCCTGCCCCCTGATCATCTCCTCCTCTTCCTCCTACCTCTCCGATCTCCTCCTCCTGCCTCACCGATCTCCTCTCCTCCTGCCTCCCCAATCTCCTCCTCCACCTCCTACTTCCCCGATCTCCTCCTCCTTCTACTCTCCGATCTCCTCCTCCTCCTGCCCCCTGATCATCTCCTCCTCCTCCTACCTCTCCAATCTCCTCCTCATGCCTACCCAATCTCCTCCTCCACCTCCTGCCTCCCGATCTCCTCCTCCTCCTCCCAACTCTCCGATCTCCTCCTGCTCCTCCTACCTCTCCAATCTCCTCCTCCTCCTCCTACCTCTCCGATCTCCTCCTGCTCCTCCTCCTGCCTCCCCGATCACTTCCTCATGCCTCCCCGAACTCCTCCCCCTGCCTCCTCGATCTCCTCCTCCTGCCTCCCTGATCTCCTCCTCCTCTTGCCTCCTTGATCTCCTCCTCCTCCTACCTCCCCGATCGCCTCCTCCTACCTCTCCAATCTCCTCCAACTACCTCTCCAATCTCCTCCCTGCCTCCCCGATCTCCTCCTCCTCTTGCCTCCTTGATCTCCTCCTCCTCCTACCTCTCCGATCTCCTCCTCCTACCTCCCCAATCTTCTCCTCCTGCCTCCCTGATCTCCTCCTCCTCCTGCCTCCCCGATCTCCTCCTCCTCCTTCTGCCCCCTGATCATCTCCTCCTCCTCCTCCTCCTCCTACCTCTCCGATCTGCTCCTGCTCTTCCTACCTCTCCGATCTCCTCCTGCTCCTCCTACCTCTCCAATCTCCTCCTCCTGCCTCCCCGATCTTCTCCTCCTCCTCCTACCTCTTCGATCTCCACTTGCTCCTCCTCCTGCCTCCCCGATCTTCTCCTCCTCCTACCTCTCCAATCTCCTTTGCCTTCGTGATCATGTCCTCCTCCTCCTGCCCCCTGATCATCTCCTCCTCCTAATGCCTCCCCAATCTCCTCCTCCTGCCTACCCAATCTCCTCCTCCTCCTCCTATCTCTCCGATCTCCTCCTGCTCCTCCTGCCTCTCCGATCTCCTCCTCCTACCTCTCCGATCTCCTCCTCCTCCTGCCCCCTGATCATCTCCTCCTCCTACTGCCTCCCCAATCTCCTCCTCCTCCTCCTGCCTCCCCGATCTTCTCCTCCTCCTCCTACCTCTCCCATCTCCTCTTGCTCCTCCTCGTGCCTCCCCGATCTTCTCCTCCTCCTCCTACCTCTCCAATCTCCTCCTCCTGCCTTCATGATCATCTCCTCCTCTTCCTGCCTACCCAATCTCCTCCTCCACCTCCTACCTCCCGATCTCCTCCTCTTCCTCCTCCTACCTCCCAATCTCCTCCTGCTCCTCCTCCTGCCTCCCCGATATCCTCCTCATGCCTCCCCGATCGCCTCCTCCTGCCTCCTCGATCTCCTCCTCCTGCCTCCTCGATCTCCTCCTCCTGCCTCCCTGATCTCCTCCTCCTCCTGCCCCCCGACCTCCTCCTGCCTCCCCAAACGCCTCCTCCTGCCTCCCCAATCTCCTCCTCCTGCCTCCCCAAACTCCTCCTCCTGCCTCCCTGATCTCCTCCTCCTCCTACCTCTCTGATCTCCTCCTCCTCCTCCTGCCTCCCCGATCTCCTCCTCCTCCTCCTACATCTCTGATCTCCTCCTCCTACCTCCCCGATCTCCTTCTCCTACCTCTCCAATCTCCTCCTCCTCCTCCTGCCTCCCCGATCTCCTCCTCCTCCTCCTCCTCCTCGTACCTCCCCGATCTCCTCCTCCTCCTCCTGCCTCCCCGATCTCCTCCTCCTCCTCCTCCTCCTCCTCCTCGTACCTCCCCGATCTCCTCCTCCTCCTCCTCCTGCCTCCCCGATCTCCTCCTCCTCCTCCTCCTCCTCCTCGTACCTCCCCGATCTCCTCCTCCTCCTCCTGCCTCCCCGATCTCCTCCTCCTCCTCCTCCTACCTCCCCGATCTCCTTCTCCTACCTCTCTGATCTCCTTCTCCTACCTCTCCAATCGCCTCCTCCTACCTCTCCGATCTCCTCCTCCTACCTCTCCAATCTCCTCCTCCTGCCTCCCCGATCTCCTCCTCCTCCTGCCTCCCCAATCTCCTCCTCCTCCTCCTCCTACCTCTCCGATCTCCTCCTCCTCCTGCCTCCCCAATCTCCTCCTCCTGCCTCCCCTATCTCCTCCTCCTCCTCCTCCTCCTCCTCCTACCCTCCTCCTCCTCCTCCTACCCCCGATCTCCTCCTCCTCCTCCTTCCTCTCCAATCTTCTCCTGCTCCTCCTGCCTCCCTGATCTCCTCCTCCTCCTACCTCACCAATCTCCTCCTCCTCCTGCCCCCCGATCATCTCCTCCTACTCCTCCTGCCTCCCCAATCTCTTCCTCCTCCTCCTGCCTCCCCGATCTACTCCTGCTCCTCCTTCTACCTTTCCGATCTCCTCCTCCTGCCTCCCCGATCTTCTCCTCCTCCTCCTCCTACCTCCCTGATCTCCTTCTTCTCCTCCTCCTGCCTCCCCGATCTTCTCCTCCCCCTCCTCCTACCTCTCCGATCTTCTCCTCCTCCTCCTACCTCTCCGATCTCCTCCTCCCACCTCCCTGATCTCCTCCTACTCCTCCTGCCTCCCCGATCTCCTCCTCATGCCTCCCCAATCTCCTCCTACTCCTCCTACCTCCCCGATCTCCTCCACATGCCTCCCTGATCTCCTCCTCCTGCCTCCCCGATCTCCTCCTACTCCTCCTACCTCTCCGATGTCCTCCTCATGCCTCCCTGATCTCCTCCTCCTGCCTCCCCGATTTCCTCCTCCTGCCTCCCCGATCTCCTCCTCCTGCCTCCCCGATCTCCCCGTCCTCCTGCCTCCTTGATCTCTTCCACCTCCTGCCTCCCCAAATTCCTCCTCCGCCTGCCTCCCCGATCTCCCCCTCCTCCTCCTGCCTTCCCGACCTCCTCCTCCTCCTGCTTCCCCGATCTCCTCCTCATCCTCCTGCCTCCCCGATCTTCTCCTCCTCATGCCTCCCTGATCTCCTCCTCCTGCCTCCCCGATTTCCTCCTCCTGCCTCCCCGATCTCCTCCTCCTGCCTCCCCGATCTCCCCGTCCTCCTGCCTCCTTGATCTCTTCCACCTCCTGCCTCCCCAAATTCCTCCTCCGCCTGCCTCCCCGATCTCCCCCTCCTCCTCCTGCCTTCCCGACCTCCTCCTCCTCCTGCTTCCCCGATCTCCTCCTCATCCTCCTGCCTCCCCGATCTTCTCCTCCTCATGCCTCCCTGATCTCCTTCTGCCTCCCCGATCTGCTCCTGCCTCCTCGATCTCCTTCTCCTTCTGCCTCCCCGATCTCCTCCTCCGCCTACCTCCCCGACCTCCCCGACCTCCTCCTCTCCAGCCTCCTCGACCTCCTCCTCCTCCTGCCTCCCCGACCTCCTCCTGCCACCTCAGCATCATGCCTAGGCAGGACCCACACGCGCACTAAGATAACACCACCTTGGAGTCAGACATCACCACAGGCCACCGAGAGACCACCATGGGCTGCCGAGAGACCACCATGGTAACCGAGAGACCACCATGGGCTGCTGCAAGACTGCCTTGGCTTGCCGTGAGACTGCCACGGGCCGGGCTGGGTTGAGCGAGTGCCTCAAAGGGTCCTCACTGAGGCCAGGAGAGAAGTAAAGAAACACCAAGAGAGAGGAGAAAAAGAGGAAGAAAGACAATGTTCCAGACAAGGGCTGATTAGTTGGTGCTTTACAGACTGTGGCATTCACAACACATTAGTATTCTTACCCAGGCGAGTACACATGAACCTCAGTTCACCAGAGTATCTTTTTCCATTAACACAGCTTCTCCGACTAATACACGGTTGCATTAACTCTTCTTCTTGATTATTCCTGGAAGGGCAAAATACAACAAACATCTCCAAGAGATGGCTTTTTGCTGACATGGAGGAGATAATCAGTTCCCACATTATCGCTTTTTATTATATCTCTCTCGCTGTTTGACATTTCCTTGATAGTTCCCTGGAAGTGAGATATTGCATGGTTCTCATACAGGACTTTATGGATATGACTTCAATGCTGTCTGGTAAATTTTTTGGTTGTAGCAGTAGTCTTTTAGAAAAACACACTTTGGAAATAAAATTTACAAATCATCATGATACTTCGGAGATCTGAACTATCATCATGATACTTCGGAGTTCTGAACTATCATCATGATACTGAGTTGGCAGTAGGTAGTGAGAGAATCAACAAGAGGTAAAAACTTTCTTGACCTCATAGAATTCCTTCGGTGTGGAAGCGGGCCATTTGGCCTATCAAGTCTGTATCAATCCTCTGAAGAGCATCCTCGCCAGAATTCCACCCTATCTCTGTAAACCCACATTTACCACCTAGCCTACGCATCTCTGGACTTTATGGGCAACTTAGCATGGTCAACCACCTAATGTGCACATCTTTGGACTGTGGGAGGAGACTGGAGCACCTGGAGGAAACCCGCACAGACACAGGGAGAATGGGCAAATTCCTCACAGTTGACCAATGCTGGAATCGCACCAGATCCCCAGTTCAGTGAGGCCACACTGAGGCACTGTGCCATCTTCATCCTTATCCCTATTCTACTGTATCAGATGTATCCATCCATGACTGTATTGGGAGGAGTAACTGTCCTACAATCCTCAAAACAGACAAAATCTCATCTTCACCTTACAGATACATTAATTCCATCGCCCTGTGCACACTGTGCTAAATGGTGTTCAGTTAGTATAGCTGGCTAGACAGCTGATTTGTGTTGCACACTGACAGCATGCATTCTTTTCCTGCATTGGCTGGGGTTATCATGAAGGACTCTCCTTCTCAATCTCTACCCTCATCTGAAGCATGGTGACCCTCAGATTAAACCATCACCATTCGTCTCTCTCTAATTGTCTGGAAAGGTTATGATGACTTTGCCGTGCTAAATGGGACAGACTGAACTAATCATGTAACTCAAAGCTGGGCATCCATAAAGCATTGTGCCACAAGTAGCAGAACTACGGATGACTATAATCTGTAATCTCATGTTTTAGCATATCCTTTATGCTATAATCACAATCAAGCTGGGAGATCAGCCCTGGATCAATGAAGGCAGAAGGAGATCATGCCAAGTGCAGTAGCAGGCAGGTATTATAGTTAAAGAGGAAGAATGTGAAGTATTGGTTGTAATAGACACCAGAAGAGTAGAAGTATTAATGGATTTTGCATGCACGGAAGTGGGTAAACTACCAGGGCCAGATGAAATGCTAGCCAGGCTGTTTAAAGAAGCCGGGGGAAAATAGCAAAAGTTTGACTTTATTTTTTCATTCACCACAGCCTACAGGTGTAATGCCAGAGGATTGAAGGATTACTCTCCCCTTATTGATAAAGTGAGTGAAGTGTGGACAAAATACTCATAGGCCAGTCAGCCTAACCTTAGCAGTAGGCAACTTATTGGAATCAATATTGAGAAACAAGATAAATTAAACTAAGGTGTCAAACTGGTAAAACTACAACACAGGGCTACCTGCATGCCAAACAGCTAAAACAGGAGGCAATAGATAGAGCCAGGTAACCCCATCATAAATGAATCAGACTAAGAGCCCTGCCACATCCTGCCATGAATGGTAGTGAACAGTTAAACATCTAAGTACACGTGGAGACTCCATAAATATCACCATCCTCAAGGATGGGAAAACCCGCACACTCATGCAAAAGACAAGATTGCAGCGTTTACAATTATCTTCAGCCAGGAATGCCATGTGGATGACACATCTCAGTCTCTCAGCATCATAGACCATCAATCTTCATCCAATTTAATTCACTCCACATGAGATCAGGAAATGGCTGAAAACAGTGGATATTGAAAAGGCTGTGGGGCCTGACAGCAATGTACAACAGTTTGGCACTTCACAATCTCAAATATTCAGCTTTGAGTTCAACCACTTCAAAGTTTGATGTCTGTTTTCCAATTTAATTAATAAACCCCTCACCACCCCCACTCGAGCCACATTTTGATTCTATCTTGTTGAACTTGGTCCCAGCAAAGCAGACCCATTTTCTCCTTTTCACACCTCTCATTTACACCTATTTTGTATCACTATCTTTTCTGTACCAGTACTAGCACTCCTTTTTGTGGTTTGATCTGGGCACCCTCACCACTTGTTCCTCTTGCTGCATCTCCCCCTCTGTCAATAGCATTAAACCACCATTATCTAGCCCCTTTCAGTTCTGAAGAACAGACATATCAGAGTTGAAATTTTAACTATGTTTCTCTCTCCATAGATACTGCCAGACCCGTATCTCTCCAGCATTTTCTGATTTTACTTATCATAATTCAGAAGACTTGTGCCCCAAAATTAGCTGCACCCGGAGCCAACAGTACAGCTACAAAACTGGCATGTTCTTAGTAATGCGGAAAATTGCTCAAGTGCATATTCTCCAGAAGATTGACCTGGCTAAATACCACCCCTCATTAACCTCACTGCTCGTATATTTTAAACCTCTTCTAACAAAGCACTTCATTGCCTTCTTCACTCCCTCATTGACCAATCCTATGAATTTTAGGGATCCATGCATATTTATTCCAAAACCCCTCGCTTCCTCTATATCTCACATTATTGTCCATTAATTGTGTAATCCTTTGTCTTATTTTATCTCCTCAAATGCCCATGCCTCACTCTCTAGGTTGAATTCCATCTCTCTCTTTTCTGTCAACCTGACCAACACATTGATGTCTTTCTGCAGTCTATTACTCCTGCTGTCCTACATCCAATTTTTGTGTAATCAGCAAAATTCTTAATTATGCCTCATACACTTATGTCCAAATCATTAACATATACTATAAAGAATAGAGGACCCAGTACTGAACTCTATGAAATCTCATTGAAAACAGCCTCTCATTTACAAAAACATCCATCAGTAATTACCCTTTATTTCTTGCCACTGAATTAATTTTGTATTCAGTTTGCCACCTTCTCAGCTACGGGCTGTTATTTTTAACCAGGCTGCTCTTGCTAAAATACGTGTGGACCACATCAACTGTAATACCTCCATCAATCCTTGTTAGTCCTCAAAGAATTTAATGAAGTTAGTCAATCTTTCCTTAAGTCTACGTTAATTTTTGATTAATCTGTCCCTTTCTAAATGACAGCTGATCTTGTTTCTCAATATTAACCACAATAATTTGCCCATTATTGAGGTTCGACTGATTAGCCAATGATTATTTAGTCTGTAACTCTCACTTTGTCAATTTGGGTAGAGTATTAGTAATGCTTCAATCCACTGGCAGCACAAACAGTGATGAATAAAAAATGAAAGTTAAACCTTCTGCTATTCCCTCCCTGGCTTCTTATAACAATCTAGCATACATTTCATCTGGTCCTGATGGTTTATCCATTTCCATTGAAACATATTCTCTTCTGATATTAGATTGCATCCAATATTTCACTGTCTTCCTCTTTAACTACAATATATGCATCACTCCCCTCTTTTGCAATCACAGATGTAAAATATTCATTAAGAACCATCCCAACATTTTCTACCTTTACAAATAGATTACAATTTTGATTTTTCATGATCCATACTCTTTCTTTGGTTATCATCTTACTGTTGATGTATTGATATAATAGCTTTGAATTCATCTTGATTTTGCTTGTCAAAATCCATTATTCCCCCCCCCCCCCCCCTTGCCTTTCTAATTTACTTTTTGATTTAACCACTCTGATTTCTGTACATATCTCAAATTTCCGTAATATTGAGTTTTTGGTGTTGGATAAATGCTATCTTTTCCTGCCTTATCTTTCCCTGTTAAAATAGATAAGTCCCCTGGGCCTGATGGCATTTATCCTAGGATTCTCTGGGAAGCAAGGGAGGAGATTGCAGAGCCATTGGCCTTGATTTTTATGTCCTCTTTGTCTACAGGAGTAGTCCCAGAAGACTGGAGGATAGCAAATGTGGTTCCCTTGTTCAAAAAGGGGAGTAGGGATAGCCCTAGTAACTATAGGCCGGTGAGTCTCACTTCTGTTGTGGGCAAAGTCTTAGAGAGAATTGTAAGGGATAGGATTTATGCACATCTAGATAGGAATAATGTGATCAAGGATAGTCAGCATGGTTTTGTGAAGGGCAAGTCGTGCCTCACAAACCTTATTGAATTCTTTGAAAAGGTGACGAAGGAGGTTGATGAGGGGAAAGCGGTAGATGTGGTATATATGGATTTTAGTAAGGCGTTCGATAAGGTTCCCCATGGTAGGCTACTGCAGAAAATACGGAGATATGGCATTGAGGGTGAGTTGGAGGTTTGGATTAGGAATTGGCTGGATGGAAGAAGACAGAGGGTAGTAGTTGATGGCAAAGTTTCTACATGGAGTGCCGTCACTAGCGGTGTTCCGCAAGGATCTGTTTTGGGACCATTGCTGTTTGTCATTTTTATAAATGACCTGGAAGAGGGGTTAGAAGGTTGGGTGAGCAAGTTTGCGGATGACACGAAAGTCGGAGGAGTTGTTGACAGTGAGGAAGCATGTGGCAGGTTACAGCAGGATATAGAGAAGCTGCAGAGCTGGGCAGAAAGGTGGCAGATGGAATTCAATGTAGCTAAGTGCGAGGTGATTCACTTTGGGAAGAATAACAAAAAGATGGGGTACTGGGCTAATGGTCGGATACTTGGTAGTGTGGATGAGCAGAGGGATCTTGGTGTCCATGTACACAGATCTCTGAAAGTTGCCACCCAGGTAAATAGTGCGGTGAGGAAGGCATATGGCGTACTGGCTTTTATTGGTAGAGGAATTGAGTTCCGGAGTCCTGAGGTCATGATGCAGTTGTATAAGACTCTGGTACGGCCGCATCTGGAATATTGTGTGCAGTTTTGGTCGCCATACTATAGGAAGGATGTGGAGGCATTGGAACGGGTGCAGAGGAGGTTTACCAGGATGTTGCCTGGTATGAAAGGAAAATCGTATGAGGAAAGACTGAGGCACTTGGGGCTGTTTTCACTAGAGAAAAGAAGGTTTAGGGGTGACTTGATTGAGGTGTACAAGATGATTAGGGGGTTAGATAGGGTCGACAGTATGAACCTTTTCCCGCGTATTGAGTCGGGTATTACAAGGGGGCATAGCTTTAAATTAAGGGGGGTTAGATATAGGACTGATGTTAGGGGTAGGTTCTTCACTCAGCGAGTCGTTAGTTCATGGAATGCCCTGCCAGTAACAGTGGTGGACTCTCCCTCTTTATGGGCATTTAAGAGGGCATTGGATAGGTATATGGAGGATAGTGGGTTAGTGTAGTTTAGGTGGGCTTGGATCGGCGCAACATCGAGGGCCCAAGGGCCTGTACTGCGCTGTATTCTTCTATGTTCTATGTTCTATGTTCTATGTTCTATGTATATTCTTTGGCATCAAGGGGACTCTAGACGTGGCCATCTTACTTCTCTTTTTGTGTTTATTCTGAAAGCCTTCAATCTCCCCATTGAATCATCCCAGCTACTCTGACAATTTAGAACTCAAGTCTTGGCTTGTTTTTGTCCTTCTTCATTATTAGATCAAAAGATCTCTATCACCAAAATGCTCTCAAGGTGATAGAGATCATACCTTGACAAGGTTGAAATTCAAAAGTAAGGATGTGATGCTTTCTGTTGCATGGAATCTTGGTTCAAAGTCATCCAGCATTTTACACATAGATTTTGGCAATGAATATCTCAAAAGTGTGTTGGCCTTAAAGTACAACATGCGACCATAATGATTCCAGAATTTAAACGCATTAAATAATGGGGACAGATTTGGTAAACTTGGTTTGAATTCCCCTGAGTGGAGGAATTATCTAATTGAAGTGTTTTTTAAACAATAAAGGAAATTGACAGAGTGATATGGAGAAACTATTTCTGCCTCTGAGGGATTCCAGGTCATTTAGGAGTCGAGAGTGTGGTGCTGGAAAAGGACAGCCAGTCAGGCACCATCCAATGAGAAGGAGAAACGTGTTTCAAGAATAAGCTCCTCATCAGGAATCGAAAATGTTGATCCTCCTGCTCCTCAGATGCTGCCTGACCTGCTGTGCTTTTCCAGCAACACACTCTTGACTCTGATCTCCAGCATCTACAGTCCTCACTATCTCCGCCTTAGATCATTTAAGAATGATATCACACAGCATTCTTTGATCAAAAAGGTAAAGGAAATCTGTGACTTATTTGTGAATAGGCTGTGGATTTTCAAAAGAAGAAAACTTGTAACAATGTTCGCAACTTATCTTTGAGATTAAGATCAGTAGATTTCTGTTGGACAAATTATCAAAGGATATGGAGAAAGGGTGAAAAATGAACTTGCTAATTAGATCAATCCTGATTTAAGCGAATAGTGAAAAATGCTTGAGTGGCTTACTCATAATCTGATGTTACGTTCAAAATATCTTAATTATATAAACACTTTTCCTTCCTCCTAATCCCTCAGTGAAGGCTCCTCGTGAAAATGACGAAGATTCAATTTATATAGTTTGCTTTTAAATATAGATTCATTTTTCTGTCTGTTGCATTACTTCAATTGAAATATTCTAATTCTATTGTAGTATTATATCCACAATTTCAATTGATTCCCAAACTGCAAAACCTTCCTCACAGATAATATTATTCAATTACTTTGACTATTATAGACTGCAATGATACTCATCATAGATCAAGCAGCAGCAACACATGCCAATCAAAACCTATTTGTTATAAATTGTTCTTAACAGTCCATATCAATGTCTCTGAATGAAACATCTGACCTTCTGAGAAAACTGAAAACTCACAGTGAGTGACTCACATTCCTTGAACATGGAATAATGTTGATACAAGGCAGAGTTCACATATGCATTATGAATTTAGAAAGCAATTTTTCCCACAAGTCTCTGAGGAGTTTTCAACACTATTACAAATATTCTGAAAGAAAGATGAATGTCTCCAATGAATGACAGTTGCAAGGAAGGGACAACTAAAATTCAAAGCATTTCTTTTTTATTTTAATTTTTTTATATGCTATCAATAGATGATAGAGGATGGGGTAATGTGGATTGAATAATTTAAAAAGTCCAAAAGACTAAGTGGTATAATTGATAAAAGCATCATGCATGCTTCAGGGATATTCAGCTCAGCAAGGTTATAGCCAACAAATTGTATCATCAAATTCATAAATTAAATATTATCTTTTACAATATAATTAATCAAAATTAGTGAACATCAAAAATTTATTCGAGGGGTCTGTCATTTTCACGCTCGGATCTCATTTGTCCTTTTTCAAAATTCACATCTCATCTAAAACCACTCAGAATTCACAAACCATAACAGACAGTTCATATAATTTGCATTTTTAGATGCTCCCAGGGACTTTCTATTTGATTCAGCACGATCTTGCAGAAGTGTTACAGTAGGTTTCAATTTATTATACTGTAAAAATGTTGTTCTATCATGGGATTGACATTTTTATCCTAACTTACAGCAGGACCCATTCACCTTGATCACGTGGTTGCTAGCCAGGTTGGCTTCTGGTTCCAAATCTGCATTTCAAAATTATCATTCTCATGTTCAACTATGTCCATGCTGTCATCCCTCCCTATCTCTGTGGCATCCTCCAATCTTAAACAATTTTCCCAAAATGTTCTGTACTCTTCCTATTCTGACCTCTTACCTCTCCCACTTCTGTCACTTCATTATTAATAGAAATGATTTCAAATGTGCTGACTCTTAGTTTGAAATTCCATCCCATATTTGTCTCTTTGTTATTGCCTCTTCTCAGTTAAGATCCACCTTGCAAAGCCCACTTCTTTCACCATGCTTTCGGTTATTTGGTAATAGCTGTTTCCTTTTCTAATATGAGGTGTTATGTGATTTTAAATTATTGTTGAAGGCTGGAATTCTCCTCTTAAACCTTTAGGTCTATCTACCTCCCTCACTGTGTTTTTAAAACTTCTCTCAAAATCCTTCAATTTCATCAAATATCTATATTTCTAATATCTTCTCATAGATTTTGGTGTCAAATTTGGTTTGCTAATTGTTCATTTGAAATATTTTGGGATGTTTCCCTATGTTAAAAGTGGTACATAAATGCAAGTTATTTTAAATTTATTTTTTATTTGAACTTCATAAGTATTTAATGACCAACAAGAAAATAACGGTGCCAATCATTATAATAACACTGCTTCCCTGAGATAATGAAGTTGTGTTTAGAAAAATATAGAAACAGGAAAAGTAAAAGAGATCAACATTTTTAGAGGGAGAAATTAGAACAATGCTTCTGGATTATAGAAGGTACTCTGTGCAACTCCAAATGCCACCTGTTTGATATTTTAAATCTCAATCCTATGTAGAAACCACAACGTTTTCTATGCATAGCAAATGTTTACTACGATGCTGGAGCTCTAGCTTCCAATTCATTTTGCAGTTTTTTTTTTAATGTTCCCCTGTTCCACAGACAGTAGTAAGTGAGGACTGCAGATGCTTGAAATCAGAGTCGAGAGTGTGGTGCTGGAAAAGCACAGCAAGTCAGGCAGCATCCGAGGAGCAGGAGAATCGATGTTTCGAGCAAAAACCATTCCTGATGAAGGGCTTATACCCAAAACGTCGATTCTCTTGCTCCTCAGCCAATCAAGCACTGTGAACATCAATAGTAAACAGACTTGCATAATCAAAGCCAGAGCAACTGCACATTATACATTACATTTTGAAAGCTAAGAATGAACAATTATCATACTTCAATGATATGAAGTAATATTGTTTTATCAATTCATAGATGATCCAGAAAATGCATCGTCTCCAGAAATCCATTTCACTCATGGTCAGGAAGATCATTTAATTGCAATCTCAAATTTTCTAAAGGTATATGCAGGAATTACCCTTTCTTCTGCATTATTTTAAAATACTATTTTTTATTACCATTCCTTAATTTTGATAGTTGGTCATCATCACTTAATGTGTTGGAACTCCAGCAAGATAATTTATTTCATTTTGTTAAAATTTACAGACTTTTTCCGCTTACTTCTATTCTCTTTGATGATATAAAAAGGTTACTTGCTAGTGACACTTTTTTTCTCTTTGAATGGACAAGAAAAGATGCATTGAACACATTATTCTTTTGCATTATTATGCATGACTTAGCAACTATATGATTTTAAATGAGTCAAGGGATTTTCTTTTGTTGGGAGCATTAAATTCCATTAAATGGAATGAATAGTGTTCCAACTGACCCAAGACCATCTTGTTCTCTTTGTGAATTTTCCTTTGAGACAGTTTTCTCTGGTTCAGCATTTCTGGTTATTCCTGAATGCAAGATTTGAACCTTGTAATATAATATGTTCTTATTGTTCCAATATCCACATAACCTTAAGCCAGAAATCAGTCAAAATATTCAGTCAAAGTAAATTTCAGAATATTGTTTATATCTTACACCATCCAATGACCATTGTCAACTTTGAAACGTGGTGGATTCATTATTTCATTACAACTGAGGAAGGCAATACTTGAAATCAATGGCTCACTAGATGGATTCTTTGAATGCCAAAATTGTTTGATGAGGAAAGACCTACATTCTCTGAAGCTCTGAAGAATGTTTTTTTCATTGAAGAATGTAAAAGTATTACAGTCCTTGACACATGTTGATGGATTGTTTCCAGTGACTGGAAGTAGAGATCCTATAATTAGGATAGAAGTCCACTATTTAAGCATCAAACACGGTGACATTTCTTCGTTGAGATTTATGAGATGCTTGCCTTTCTCTATCGCTGAGGGTTGTGAATGTTCAGTTATATCATACTGAGATGAATACTGAGGGAATAAAAGATTATGGAGACATGTGGGACTGATGAGGAAGATTTTTATGATAAAGACTCGAGAAGGAAATGGTCTATATCTTATGTTCTTCTCTACTCTTCAAGACCTGCACAGTCTTATACAAATTGAGAAGTACATCACTTAAGTTCGGTCATGAGGTTACAGATGCTGTCCCCACTAGGATGCAGCATCAGAAGGAGATTGAACAGAGGTAACAAGGAAAGAAATGTCCAAAGGGAGGAGTTTACCCTCTCTGTAGGTGACCTCACCAAATTAAAATGATTAGGGAGCGCTTCCTTTATGCATAACAGGCAGGAGCAGTGCATTTGGTGACTATGATTCACCAAGGAGTTAGTTATAGAACTGGACCACTTCTTTCAGTCAAATTACTGCCTCAGAACTGGAACAGGATGGTACTGTCAGTGACTAGTCCTGAACTTATTTTGTCAACAGGTCATTCAGCTGCAACAGACAATGGATAAACATCTCGACTTTTGCTATCACCACTACAAATGAAGTAACAGAAGTTCTGAATGCCAGAGGATGGGATTTCAAACCTTTTCTTTAAACAGAGAGAAGCTGGAAGAGTGTATGTCTGACTTTGCCTAAGTTAGCAAGCTTCCTCATGGCATTATAGTGATCTATCAGGTTCTGATTTCCCAGCCAGGGGAAAGTGGGAGAGTTTATTTCTAGGGTACTTTCAGTTTCACTCTTGCTATTTGATCTGAATAGAGGGTATCTTGAAGAGGACTGCTTAGCTACAGAATCTGCTGCCCAAAGGCACCTCTCTTCCAAGACAGGTGTCTAACATACTTCATGTATTCATCATTTGTATACGGAGTCTTACTCAGAAGCCCTAGGTACAGCTCCATCCCCATTGCCAATTCTCCATCATCACAGGAGTTGATAAATGAACCCGAGAAGAAGCCTGTGTGTCACCATGCTTGATGTATCTTGAGGCATCATCATTGTCTGGATTGGTGGACAGGTTTGAGCAGCATATCAAATCATGCTGTTGAAAATTTCCTGGCCACTGCAACACCCTTCTGCTTTGTAGCTAGTAAGATGAACATCTTCCCTCACATGTTCCGTCCTTGAGGACTTTGGGACCACAATTGGTCTGGCACCTATTCCCTAACTTGCCATCATGTGTGGCCCTAACCACAGAGCAAAGATCTCCTAACAATATTACTCAAGGGGTCATTAGGGTGTACATGTCTCTCCACCACATCAATATGGTAATTGTCAGAGAATTATCCCATACTCTGCACAGTGTTTAAATAATCATCCAGCCATTTGCCTTCAGTACCAGGGATGCAGATTTTTTTTTTCTGGCTTAGAATTCCTACACTCTGCCAACTCAGTGGCTGTAGCATGACTGATGGACGTACATTTTTAATTTGTGAGACTTATTACGACTCACTATGGTCATGCACTAAAAGGTTTGGATGTTTGAAGGCTTCTGACCATATCCTAACACCCACAGTTTGTTCAGCTACCCATGAGCCATTCACATAGTTTTGCAAGTCAAATCTTACTTTGTACCCTTGGTGCCATCCCGTCTGCAACTAACCTATCCCATTGCTTGAACAAAGCAGCAGCATAAACATGACCAGATGAGGAGAACTTTCTTCACCCAGGCAGTGATAAACCTATTAAACTCTTTGCCACCGAAAATGGTTTAAGTCAAAATATTGAATGTTTTCATCAATGAATTAGATGTTGCTTTTAGGGCTAAATGAATCAAAGTATATGAGGAGAAAACAGAACAGGGGAGTGAATTGGATCAGCCATGATTGCATGGATGGGAGGAGGAAGCTGAGGAATTGAATGGCCTACTTCTGCTTCTACTTTCTATGTTTCCACATTTACAATGAGTTTCAGTAACTTGCCTTGAAAAGATGCAGCTATCCCTTTCATAGTCCATGGCTTTTAAAACAGGCCTTGGACATAAGACCCTTTGGCCCATTGAGTCTGCTCCCCTATTCGATCGCTGCTGATATGTTTCTCAATCCCATTCTCGTGCCTTTTACCATTTCAGTCGATATTAAATATACAGAAACATATAAAGATATGGTCTTTACAGTCTGCAGATGATCTTCAGGACACTCTCAAGCAGCTCTAGGCCTTAAAGACATAGACAGTCCAAGGCTGGGCTGGCTGACTGATTGATAATAGTAAAGGCACTGGCAGAGTGACAACTGTAAGAGCATGAATGTTGTGATTTTGAATAAGGACTGCAGGCTCGTGACTGATGAAATCACTGTCGCTTCTTGGAAGATTGCCTTTCATCTGTGTTGCCATCCATATCTTCGAAGTGTATGATTCTTTCAGGGCTTACATGATCTAATACCTGCGAGGTTAGCCTCTAGTCTAATGAAATGTGTTTTGTTGTGGAAACAAGATATTGTGCATTATTATAAATACTTACCGATTATAACAAAAGGCTCTATATTATTACAGAGAGTACTAGAAGGAACTAGCATTAGGTCTGCCTCTCACAAGATCCTTTTTACTTCAAAGTTTGGGAGAAGATTTGTAGCTCGGGTGCTCGTTGTTGTGGTTCTGTTCGCTGAGCTGGGAATTTGTGTTGCAGATGTTTCATCCCCTGTCTCAGTGACATCCTCAGTGCTTGGGAGCCTCCTGTGAAGCGCTTCTGTGTTGTTTCCTCTGGCATTTATAGTGATTTGTACCTGCCGCTTCCGGTTGTCAGTTCCAGCTGTCCACTGCAGTGGCCGGTATATTGGGTCCAGGTCGATGTGCTTATTGATTGAATCTGTGGATGAGTGCCATGCCTCTAGGAATTCCCTGAATGTTCTCTGTTTGGCTTGTCCTATAATAGTAGTGTTGTCCCAGTCGAACTCATGTTGCTTGTCATCTGAGTGTGTGGCTACTAAGGATAGCTGGTCATGTCGTTTCGTGGGTAGTTGGTGTTCATGGATGCAGACCGTTAGCTGTATTCCTGTTTGTCCTATGTAGTGTTTTGTGCTGTCCTTGCATGGGAATTTGTACACTACATTGGTTTTGCTCATGCTGGGTATCGGGTCCTTCATCCTGGTGAGTTGTTGTCTGAGAGTGGCTGTTGGTTTGTGTGCTGTTATGAGTCCTAGTCGTCGCAGTAGTCTGGCTGTCAGTTCAGAAATGTTTTTGATATATGGTAGTGTGGCTAGTCCTTTGGGTTGTGGCATGTCCTCATTCCGTTGTCTTTCCCTTAGGCATCTGTTGATGAAATTGCGGGGGTATCCGTTTTTGGTGAATACATTGTATAGGTGTTCTTCTTCCTCTTTTTGCAGTTCTGGTGTACTGCAGTGTGTTGTGGCTCTTTTGAACAGTGTCTTGATGCAACTTCTTTTGTGTGTGTTGGGGTGGTTGCTTTCGTAGTTTAGGACTTGGTCTGTGTGTGTGGCTTTCCTGTATACCTTTGTGGTGAATTCTCAGGTGAAGTGATTCAACATTTTGCAACATCCATGCACTCAGCACCAAATTGTTGCCAGTGCCTGTCAAGGGCTCCTCTTCCTATCACTTATCTGTAGGTATTCTCATCTGCTGAGAAAAGGGAATCTCTGTCTTTTCATTGACTTCCTTCAACAAAGCCTCAGCACAACATCTGGACATCTGTAGCTTGTTTGCAAACATGTTACCCCAACACTGTTGCTTCCTCCAGGTTTTCCAATCCTCTTCAACTTTCAGCCTTCATTGCAACCAGAATCCTCCCACCATTCAGAGATTGCCATCTGGCTTTAAGTGGTACAGACTAGTTTTCAATGGTTTTATCGTTAAACAAACCTGGGCCCCCTGAGCAGTCGCTCAGCAATGCTAGGTGGAGACGACTATTATTATATTTAGCATGCTGTGCAAAGTTTGTGTATTGCCTGTATCACTTTGAATAGCCGCAGAGTAACTGTACATTAAAACGCCCTCATGTAGTTTTAAAGGCTACTCAATTTATTCTCCAACTTACTGTCAGATATTTTACGTAATTAGTTAGAGAGATCACATGTATTCAGCACTAATATGCGATGCAAAACAATAGATTAAAAATGACAGGACAAAATCTAATTGATGCTCTGAGAAAATGTAAAGTTATGCATAATGCATGACTATTTCATCGTGATTTATGAAATTAGTTACAAACAGTAGCCATTTGTCTCTATTGCTTTTCAGAAAACATAAATGTGGAACCAAAACAGAAATTGCTAGAAAACCTCAGCAGGTCTGTCAGAATCTGTGGAGAGAGAGCAGAATCAATGTTTCAGGACCATTGACTCTTCTTCAGAACTGATTTTAGCATGGAAAATAATGATGTATATCCTGAAGTTGGGGTGGGTGCAAGGGGGAGGAATAAGCAATAGGCAGAGATGGAGCTCAGAGAGAGAGAAAAACAGTGGGCTTGTGGAGAACGTTAGTGGCTGACAATGGGTTGTTTGTAATAGAGCTCATGTAATGACAAAGTCCTGGTGTGTGAAGAGATTGGGGTAAATAAATAGGGGAAGGTGCTCTGACCCGAACATTATTGAGCTCAATCCAGAAGAACCTCGATTATCCGAGTGACATGGGCGTGGAGTATTTTGTTCAGATAATCGAATGCCAGATAACACAGTATAGCCAAGCATAGGGAACTTGCGATTTGTCCAGATAATCTGAACTTTGGATAATCGAGTGCCAGACAATCGAGGTGCATTAAGCCTGGAAGGCTGAAGGGTCTCCAAGCAGAAAATGAGGTGGTGTTCTTCCAGCTTCTAGTGTGAGCTTTGCTGGAGCACTGTATCAATCCTGAGACAATGGTGCTTTGAAGTGGCACACAATAGGAAGTGTAGGGTCATTTTTGCAGAAAGAATGTAAGTGTTCTGCAAAGCAGTCACCCAGTCTGTTCATCTTCGCAATGTACAGCACACTACATTGTGAAAAGTGAATACAGTAGACTAAATTGAAAAGCAAGTAAATTGCTGCCTCAACTGGAAGGTATGTCTAAGGCCTTGGATAGTAAGGAGGGAGGAAGTAAATGGACAGGAGTTTTGCCTTCTGCATTTGTGTGAGAGTCTGGGAATTGTTGGGAAGGAGTAGCAGTGGACCAAGGTGCCTTGGAGGGGCAGTCCCTGTCAAGGCAGGGAGGGGAACATGTGTCTGATGGTGGCATCCTGCTGGAGGTGGTGAAAATGGCTGCTAATGATCCTTTGTATGTTGAAATGTGACTGGTTAAATGCACAATGTTCACTTTTTGCATTCCAGTTGTTGCATACTGTTAAGTGGGGAAAATCACTTGTCATATTCTAGTATATTATGAACTTCTAGTCAATTGTTTTAAATTTTAAATAGAAATAGACTATTATGATGGTCTCTGCAAATCATGGGAACTTTGGAATTTTGTACTCCAAACAGTCTGGAGTCTCAAATGTCCAATTACAGTGGATATTAAAAGCCATCCAGGTAAATCATGTATCCTTTCTTTCAGGATGCAATATTGAAGAAAGGACTATAGAATTCCAAGTAATCTGCCTTTTCTGTACCATAGACACATGAATCGTTGAAATTCAATGTGTGAGATGAAAGTGAATGAGTTGCTCTTCCATATTCCTGTGATGGTTTCCCTCATCACACTAAGTTGGATGAATCTCAAGTTGTCAAGGACAGTGTAAAATGATTGAAATCCCCAGGCATCTCATGCTTTGTTTGAAAGTTTTTGGGAGTCATGTGATGAGGGAACCTTTTTAATTGTCCATTTGTACAATCAGCAGCAGCTGTTTCCAGAGAGAATTTCGACAAAAGCCATCAACTCATCTACAAGATCTCCAAACAGGCAGGGTAATAAACCATAGCCATTGACAGTGGGAGATCCTACCTGAGTGAAGAACTTCCCCTTCAACCTGTTCTAATTTCAAATTCACCTGAAAACCAAATTTCTAAAAGTTGGACAAAAATGAATTTCTGGACCTTAGGGCAGCATGGTAGCTCAGTGGTTAGCTCTGCTGCCTCCCAGCACCAGGGACCCAGATTTCATTCCACCCTCTAGCGACTGTGTAGACTTTGCACATTTTCCCCATGTCTGCATGTGTTTCCTCTCAGTGGTCCTGTTTCCTTCCAAAGTCCAGCGAGATGTGCAGATTAGATGGACTGGCCATGCTAAATTGCCTGTCGTGTCTAGGGATGAGTGGGTGGATTAGCCATGGGAAATGCAGGGTAATATGGATAGGGTAGGGGCCTGGGTCTGGGTGGGACGCTCTTCAGAGAGTCAGTGTGAACTTGATGGGCCGAATGGCCTGCTTTCCACAGAGTCAGGCTTTTATGTTTATTGAGAATCCTTCACTTCACAAGAACTTTCAACTTTAAAGTGACACCTTCATCAAAGAAATTACTGACTTGCCACAAAAACCTTCAGTTGTACCTGGTCTGAATGTGTGAAACAAGTGATTGAAATGTTGCATATTGAATTCCATGGCAAGTATGTGGTAATAAAGAAATGTTTTATTTTAATAAAAGAAACTCTGATAAAGTGTACTGCTGGAATTACTTAATTGGAACACTCACTTTGAGAGTGAGAACCAAAAACCTCTTGTATACAAAAGTATTGATCATGGACAATACAAAGGAACACAAGAATTCTGTCTGTGACCCCTATCTATACAAAAGTAAAAGGCTGAATATCAGAGTTTCTGTTAGTTCATGGATATATCTTACTCATCAACATGCACAGAAACGTTAAAAATGTTACATTTCCTACCAGAATAAAAATCTTTGACTGTGCTCTGAAACGCTCAAAACTGCAGCAAGCATCAATGGATGACATGAATGACAGCTGGGGGAAATAGGACAATTACAGGCTTGCAGGAGAGCAGTGGGGAGGGAGGGGAGTTAACGGGAGGAAGAGAAGGATGGGGTACAGGAAGGGTGAGGGGGAAGGTAGGGTGTTGAGTGACATGCAGAGACAAAGAAAGGAGTAGACGTAGCACTGGTGTGGGGAGGAGTGTAGATGACCAGAGGGGAATGTGGAGGGGGCAGAGGACACAGTGTTAGGGAGAGAACAGACTGGGAAGGGGGAAAAGGATGGAGTGGAGGAAAGGAAGAATCCAGGCAAATCATAGTTTTTTTTTTAAGTCTCAGTTACAAGTGAGTATTTAATGTAGACATATCACTCCAGTGATCATTATACTGTTAATCACATGGGTTGTATAGGTTGCTGTAGTTACTATGGTTTTTTTACTAAAATGTGATATTGCATTGTAATTGTTGCATAATATATAATCCATGCCCCTCTGCTACTATTCTCTACTCATCCTGCCTGTTCCCCTTCCCCTCAACCTTCACTCATTCCTGTTCTGCTCTTCCCACACAATCCCATTCCACTTACCCTACTTCCTCTCTACTTCACTCTGCCCCTTTCACCCTCCTAGTCTGTGATAGATAGATTTTTAGTAAGTAAGGGAATAAAGGGTATGGGGAAAAGCCAGGAAAATGGAGTTGAGGATGACATAAAAATGTATGAAAAGGCAAATGATGAGGATGACACAAAGAGTCTGCTGGGTTAACTAAGTGGGCAAAAGCTTAGCTGATGACATATAAATGGGTAAATGTGAGGCTATGCATTTCGGCAGAAAGAATGGAAGGGCTGTATGTTATTTAAATGTGACTTGAAAGACGTTCTGGGATTTACACATTAATGAACCAAAACCTGCAACCCACTCTAAAAGATGAAAGACTTAACAACAATCTAGGTTTGTTCAATATATCGTATCAGTTGCATACCACTGTGATCTTTTGCTATAAATTCTTTGTCTTATGATCCTACTCCATAGATAAAGGGGCAGTGCTTCTAAATAAACCTGTTGGATTAACCTGATGTTGTGTGATTTTTAACTTTGTTATTTAAATGGCAGAGACTGTACCAAGCTGCAGCACTTGGGATTGAGTATCTTCGTGCATGTGTCACAAAAAGTTAGCATACAGGTTCAGCAAATAATTGAGAAGTGGACTGTTGGCATTTATTTCAAAGTAAATGGAGTATAAAGCAATAATACTTGCTACAACAATACAACGTACCAGTTAAACCACTCCTAAGATTCTGGTCCACTTATCCATAGAAAGATATACTGACATTGGACACAATTCAGACAAGATTCTTGGGGGTTGATTCCAGGTATGAAGGGATTTTCTTACAGGTGACATTGAGTAAGTTGGGATTGTGGCAGAAGTGGGTACTGCAGATGCTGGAAATCAGAGTCTCGATTAGAGTGGTGCTAGAAAAGCACAGCAGGTCAGGCAGCATCCGGGGAACAGGAAAATCAACATTTCGGGCAAAAGCCCTTCATCAAGAATGAAAGAAGGAATCAGGATTTCCACTCTAATCTGGACAAAGTTGGAATTGTACTCATTGAAGCTAAAAAAAATTAAAGGAAACCTTGTTGAAACATATGAGACTCTAAAGAGACGTGACAGGATAGATGGGGTGAAGTTTATTCCCAATGTGTGAGAGTCTTCTACCAGATGGCATAATCTCAGAGTAAAGGGTCACCTATCTAAGACAGCGATGAGGAGTCTTAGAGTCATAGAGATGTACAGCACAGAAGCAGACCCTTCACTCCAACTCGTCCATGCTGACTAGTTATCCCAACCCAATCTAGTCCCACCTGCCAGCACCTGGTCTATATCCCTCCAAACCCTTCCTATTCATATACCCATCCAGATGTCTTTTAAATGTTGCAATTGTACCAGCCTCCACCACTTCCTCTGGCAGCTCATTCCATAGGAATTTCTTTTCACAGAAAGTAGTGAATCTATGGAATTCTTGCTGAAGAGAACTATCAAGGCTACATTTAAGGCTGAGATAGACAAATTATTAATCAATAAGGCAAGAAAGGATTATTAGATCAGACTTGATCTCATTGAATGCTGGACACAATGAGTGGAATTGGCCCACTCCTACTCCTACATCTCATGATCTTTCTTACATGTTATAATGTGCTCACTTAAATTACAGCACCTTAATTGAGCTTGTACAAATCTGTCACCTTGTTGTTATCCTAACTGGAAATTGCTTGATTTGTAGTATTGCACATAGGAGAAATGCAAAAAGCCAATGAGAAAGTTAATAAATGTTGTAGTAAATAGATTCAAGGATAGCTTGGTGAATGAATATTTGCAGATGACTTTTACTCATCAAAGCTGTCGAATGCAAATGAATTGCTAACAAGCAGCCACTGAATAAGTAAACTTAGGAAGATATAATAATGAAGAGCAAAGAATGTCATTAATCCATGATGTTTGAGCTCATCCCTTTTGTACAGTGAGTTCTTAACAAGCTTAAAGGAAATACAACATATCTTAAAACAAAGAATATTTTGACTTTTAAGACTTTATTTGTCCACTATAGAATAACTAGCCAAATTCCTAAACCAGCATTTAGAGATTTGGAGCAGAAGTTTGTTTCTTATGACATGTCAATAAAGAATATTTGTATATTTTTACAGGAGTATTGCAAGTTGGAATAGTGGCTAAAATTTATCTGAACTTTAGGTTCAGTTCATTGGTGTATTTTAGATACCATTTCATAGTTTTTTTTTAAGATTAGATTCCCTACAGTGTGGAAACAGGCCCTTCGGCCCAACTAGTCCACACCGACCCTCCAAAGAGTAACCCACCCAGACCCATTTCCCTTCAACTAATGCACCTAACACTATGGGCAATTCACCAGACCCACACATCTTTGGACTGTGGGAGGAAACCAGAGCACCCGAAGGAAACCCATGCAGACATGGGGAGAATGTGCAAACTCCACACAGACAGTCACCCGTGGCTGGAATCAAACCTGGGACTTTGGTGCTGTGAGGCAGCAGTGCTAACCACTGAGCCACCGTGCCACCTTCAAATTCTCTTTTGTAATTTATCAATAGTTTTCAGATACTCTATTCTGAATATTTCTTTTCACTACAACTATTGGATTTTGCTCTTTGGTTCTTCCTTCACGTTAAAAGGCAATTTTGGTCATTATTGCACAACTCAAATAAAAATCTGAATATGCTAAAAATCTGTCCCCTGAAATGTGAAGACTGCTGCAAACACACAGCCCACAAGGCAGCCTTACTGGAGAAAACAGATGAGGTGATGTTTCAGAGATTAATGTTTCATCAAAGAGATTACAGGAGGTTTGGCTCATAGGATTGGAGAGTTTTCTTGATATATATTATCATATTACAGGAATGTTATTACTTTAAAATAATGGTCATCACAATGTGTGAAATATTACACAGGCTTATAATGGGGTAGTGAGAAAAGGCTGCTGCTCTATCACACAACCTGGAGCTAGTGAATAGAAATCAAGGATTGAAGTTGATTTTTACAATAGTAGATTTTTACAATAGTAGGGATGAGTTCAAACATCAAGAGTTATTGTCCTAATGTTACTTATTCAGTAGCAGCTTGCCAGCAATTTATTATGCATTAGACAGCTTTGATGCCTAAAATCCAACACTGAGGCAATTCTATACGGACATGTTGATACTGCTGTTGATGCAGTACAAATATATCTGTTTGTTTGTTCTAGGTTTATGCAGCAGAGCCTGGTGTTCAATCACTTAAACATCCTCGCCACTGAACAAAGTTCAGTGCTTCACTATGTCTGTGTGGTAGATGGTGTGCAACAGCTACACAATGTTAAAAGTATTCATGCAAAGTTCCTTCCACCTCTCAAAATGAAGGTCAGAACCTGGGACATCAGGAACCTCATGGACAACCTCAACAGCGATAGACTGAAACAGTATACTGCTTTCAGTGCCCAGGAGCTCAGATGCTTGGATATTGGTATTGCACCCTAAGTGAGCCCTGGTGGTAGCGGAAGGTCAACTCAAGGAACAAGCTGGAAGCTGGATCTTCTTTTTGAAAGAAGAGTGCTGCATCCATGATGTTGTCTGTTGCCCTCACCAGATCAACACCAATGAACACAATGATTACAGCTTATACTGTACTTCAATCTACTTTTTTGATTTGTCACTCATTCAGTTTGACACTACAGTATAAACCTGCATCAGGTTTCAAACAAAGCTGCCTCAGACCCACTACTGAGACTGAGGCATTACCTGCACTGGTGAGGGATAGCTGATCAAACTTCAGTCACTCAACTGGGTCTACTTTTCTCGTCTGAACTCCAAACTCAGGGTCCTACTTCTATAATGTTCATTCCTACGTTATGGTGCTGATGTCTTCAAAACACTTACTTTTATGTTTTGTCATGAATGTTCCAGGAAGTTCTATTCCCAACCAGGATTCTTATGACTCTAAGATCTTCCATCCATGGGTCACATCTATTTCACTGTTCTTTCTTCCATCTTTAATTTAGTACCCTTGATAACCACAAGGGTCAAGCAGCCTTTTAGCAGCTCTTAACACCAGATTCCTGCTTAATGAGCAGTGCCTGGTTCTGTCTTGCACAATAGGCTATTGTTCCTGCAAAGTTGGTTATTTTGTGCTTTCATCCTTGTAGAAACTTAGATGTTAACCATTCGGATACAGTGCAGAAATTAAGATGCAGCCATTTAGCTACAACAGGGCTTTATTTACCATTAAAAATAAAATGATTGACCATTTCAGATGCTACCCTTATGGGATAAATGAATGCCTCATGACCCTTTGACTGATTTTGCTGAAACCAATATGCTACAATACTGGATGTGACAATGAATCCAAACAGGAATTTTATGTCAAACTTAGTTCAAGTCGCAAAAAGCAAAAATTTATAATCCAATCTTAAATTATTCCTTGTGATACTCATTTAGAGATTTCAGTTTATCAGATCAGGTTATGAATGATTTTAACTTCAATTACAAATATAAAGTAGTTATAAAAGTTCAAACGAAAAATTTTACTTCAAATCAGGCATTTTAGCTTTATGGCAATCAATATCAAACAGATTAATATAAATCATATTTGGATGTTCATTAGATAGTGGTTGTCTGGGTCAAAAACAATTAACTGTAATGTATGATAACAGAATTATGTCTTCAAAATCGTAGCATTAGGCACTGAAATTTTGATGTGGGTTTTGATAAAGGATTATCACTTATTCTATTAAAAACTTACTGGGTGATATCATTGTTAGAGGTGAAGGACAATCATGCAAGTAAAAGCTTGTGATTTTGCTTGTCCCTGTGAGTTGATGTCATCTGTGTTCCATTCTTGAATACAGCAGTTCTAATCTTTAGAGCTGTCTGTGGTGGAGAACACCATGTTAGGTACCTTGAGTGTATACAACTGTGATGCTGTAAGTGCTGAGTCTTTTGGTGGGGAGTGCAACAATATTTCCTATGGAAGAGCTGGGAATCTCTAAGAACTTCTGTATTTTGTATGTAAATGTACCAAAGAGGTTTGATTATTATTTTCGTTTTATAACAAGGAACCCATGATCCTCACCATTATTCCTATTGGAAACAACATCCCATCTATTCTGATGTTGCCTCTGTTCAAAGAACAAAAAGATTTTGTTGTTTGAGTAAGGAACTGATCTGAAGTTATCACAAAATATTTAGATTCAATAGGCCATCTCCATGATGGTACAGGCTCGGTAATAATTATTTATTTGGAAGAGGTGGTCATGAATATCAACAAAGAGCTTCTTGTGTAACACATCAGGTCTGGCTATGTTCCTTCCTGTAAAGTTTATACATTGGAGTTTACATCTTTTGATTTGCAGCTTTATTCTTATTTTGTGTCACTTGTTCCACATTCTGTTCTCATAATTATCATAATTATTTTATGAGCACTGTTAGTGTAATTTTCTTTTGATAACTTCAATTGTTTGAGCTTGGCTCTTTTTGCCATTGTTTTGCTACAGTTTTGGTAAGAGATAAATGCCAAATGCAAGTTGCAATGATAATTGGCTTCTTTCATAATTACTGTAACCAAATGGTCTGAAAAATCTGAAGTAGCTTGAAATTTGATTCCTCAATGATAATTTCAAACCTTTTCAACCTGGTTATCCTTTTACATAATAGACGTTTCCTCCATGTAAAAGAAGTTTGTGATTTGTGAGTCAAAAGAGGATTTTTAAGAAGATTATTCACTTGTGGGACATGCATTCACTGACTGGCCAGCATTATTATTGCCCATTACTAGTTGCCATTGAATAGGTGCTGGGGAGCTGCCGCCTTGAATTGCTGCCTAGGCTACTTGAATGATCAGACTTTTCAAGATTTGTGTAATCTTATGTGTGACTTCCAAAGAATATAAGTAGTGGAGATGAGCTTAGTCAAGTGATCTGAGTTTCTTTTTATTCATTCATGGAATGTAGGCATCACTGGCCAGGCTAGCATTTATTGGCCATCCCTAAGGGACCAGAGGGTAGTGAAGAGTCAGCCACACTGTTGTTGGACTGGAGTCACGTGTAGGCCAGATTAAGTAAGGATGGCAGATTTCCTTCTCTGAAGAACATTAGTGAACCAGATCGTCTTTCCTGATAATTGATAATGGTTTCATGGTCATCATTAGGTTCTTAATTCCAAATTCTTTATTGAGTTCAAATTCCATCATCTGCCTTGGCGGGATTTGAACTTGTGTTCCCAGAACATTAGCTGTGTCTCCAGATTAACAGTCCACTAGACCATCACCTCCCCAGTCTGGTTTCCAGAGTCCAAAAAATTAGGGAATTTTATGAATTTACACCAGGAATGAACAATAACATTTAACTTAAATTGTTAGGTGTTATGTGGTGATGTTTTTTTCAGCAACCTTTAGTAATTTCTCCTGAACAACATTTTTGTATGATAGGGATCAGACCAAGCCCCATCAAAACATATCTAGGAGATAGGCTGGACCCCAACTTTTATTTTATTTAGAGGCTAGTGTAAGATGCTGCGTTCCTGATGTGGTTTGATCAGTCAAAAACTAGGCTTTGCACAAACCATACTAAATTCTTACCACTGTTAAAATATAAATAATTTTTAAAAACAATTTGGCATAAATTTAACTCTATCAAAATGTTTAACAAAGTAATGTTTTATTTAATTACTACTCATCAAATGTTCCAATATAGCAGCATCCCATAAATACACCTTTGGCAAAGACAAATTCAGCAAAACAGATTTCCTTCACTTGCTATCTCCTGCAGTCAGTAAAAGGAACTCCAACAGAATGTATTGAGCAACAAGGAGAGAACTCAAGCTTTTTGCAGCAGCAGAGAGAGAGAGCTGTATCTCGCACCTTCAACTTCAAAACCCCAACTTCAACAACAGAAACCTTGGATCTGTGTGAGCCTGACTCCGCCCACTCATGCTTCTTCTGTTGACTTTAAAAGAAAACAATGCTATTTATTCTACTTTGCATGGAGCAGCTGCCTTGGCACCAGGGTAACAACAACCCTCTTCAAGAGATACAGGTCAGAACAATCCCTCATAAAGATACATATTATCACAATTTTAAAAAAAGTTTTTTATAACATTGTAATTATTTGTGTTTAAAATTTAATAACATACCACAATTGTATTCCATTAACTATATGGTGTCTTGGCAGCTTCAACCTTTTAATCTCATTTAGAAATAGGGGATATGTGTAAGTTCAATGCTTTCCCTGAGCTTGATTGATTATACTAATTTCTACTCACTTAGTAGATTTTTTTCAGGATTCTAGTGTATATTAAAGAGAGTCAAAGTACTTTTGACATAATCTGCCAGTTCGTCATTTCTGGACACCGAACCCCAGATTTGTTCAATGGCCCACTTGCAATCTCCTGCTTTGTGGCACTGACCACACATCTGGTCTTACCATTTTAATGGTAGAAAATTCCAATAAGGCACAAGTCACGAGTCTGTTGGAATACTCTCCACTTGCCTGGAAAGTGCAGCTCCAAAAGCACTGAAGAAGATTGACAATCCAGGAACAAGCAGCCTAATTGATGGCATCACATTCAAGAATGTTCACTCCCTCCACCATTGATGCTCAGTTGCAGCAATATGTAACAAACAGAAGATGCACTGCAAATTCCCCAGGGCTCTTTAGGCAATACTTTCCAAACCGATAACTGCTACCATCTTGTAGAACAAGGGCAGGTGATATGTGGGAATACCAAAAACTAAATATTCCTGTCTAAGCCATTCACCATTCTGACTTAGAAATATATCACTGTTCCTTTCCTGTTACTGGGTCAAAATCACACAATATCCTTCCCAACCGTGTATCACATCAAATTACTCTGCGAGTCCAATGCAATAACAAGAATGTAGATGTGGTGTTCTGAATCAGAGACAGCAAGCAAAAGCCACTTAGCTCAGCTGAAATAAATCAAAAACATGTACTTGTAACGCTCAATGTGCCAAAAAAGATCTGCAATGCGTCGCAACACACTAAGCCATTCATTGTGGAACAGATCTTTGGGGAGTATGGTAATTAGTTTGCAGGGATAATGTGCCTTCAAAAAGGCCAGCCTAAAGAAAAAATAGAAGAGCTAATAAAGAAGGAAGTGACAGCAAGAAAGTGGTGGCTCCCACAGATGGATTAGCTATCCAGTAACGATGAAACAACCTGCAAATCTGAGCTTCCAAATAAACCTGTTGGACTATAATCTGGTGTTGTGTGTTTTTTAACTTTGTACACCCCAGTCCAACACTGGCACCTCCAAATCATGACTACCATTGACACAACTAACTGCCAGCTCAAAGTGGAGAGGATCTCCAAGAAGATTGCACATATCGACACAGACATCAAGTTTCTACAGAAATGCAGGAAAGCAAGAAAGATCCCAAAATGATTATGGATCATGAACCCACTTAAGTTGACCTACAGCACAGACTTTGTGGAGATACTTTGCCACCGCACCTCTCACAAACTCTTCAGTCATCTCATGCACCACAACTTTGAAATTAAAATGCTCTCAGCCTGCACACCAAGAGCATGAAACTGGAGAAACTTGGCATCACCACCAGCAGTAGCCAAACACCCCTGGCACCACAGTGGAAACCATTATCGCCGCGGGGAAGTCGATCATTAACTAATCAGACCACACCATTCAATTGGAAGAGATTGAAGTTCTTAACAAGGGTGTCAATATCTGCCCCATCACCAAAATGGACCCCATGGGTCTTGCATCAGACACAGAGGAATTCATCAGACAAGTGAGACTCTGGGAATTCTTTCTAGATGCCAGCAGTGATCCGAATGAACCCACCGAGGAACTGGAACAGTCATTTCAGGGATCCATAGAGGGGCTACCAAAGAAGGAGTCAACTTGAACCCCACCAGAGGGCCGCTGCCCTGGGCTTGACATGTATGCTCAAATTGTCAGGAAATATATAAATGCTAGATTCATAAGCCACAATCACAAGGGAGAGAAAGACATCACTCGATCATAACGCAACACCATCCATGCTCTCAAAACAATCATTGTCATCAAACCAGCAGATAAAGGATGAGCCATCATCATTCAGAATAGAACAGATTACTGCAAGGAAGTGTACCGATAACTGAACAACTAGGAACACTACAGACAACAACCGGCTGATCCGACAAAAGAGCACACTGATGAACTGAACACATTGATTAGGACTTTGGATCCAGTCCTTCATAGTTCCCTACGCACCCTCATCCCACGTACTTCTTGAGTATGTGACTTTTACTGCCTTCCGAAGATACACAAAGCTAACACACCAGGACATCCCATCGTATCAGGCATTGGGACCCTGTGTGGGAACCTCTTTTGCTATGTCAAAGGCACCTTGAAGCCCAATGTACAGGGGACCCCCAGTTTCTGTCGCGACACTACAGATTTAGTCGTAGAGATGTACAGCACGGAAACAGACTCTTTGATCCAACTTGTCCATGCCGACGAGATATAGAACATTCAGAACATAGAACATAGAAAAGTACAGCACAGAACAGGCCCTTTGGCCCACGATATTGTGCCAAGGTTTAATCCTAATGTAAAATATAATAACTTAACCTACACACCCCTCAACTCACTGCTATCCATGTGCACGTCCAGCAGTCGCTTAAATGTCCCCAATGACTCTGCTTCCACCACCACAGCTGGCAACGCATTCCATGCATTCACAACTCTCTGTGTAAGGAACGTACCTCTGACATCTCCTTTATACCTTCCTCCTAATGTTTCAAACTATGACTTCTCGTATCAGTCAATCCTGCCCTGGGGAAAAGTCTCTGGCTATTGACTCCATCTATTCCACTCATTATTTTGTCCACCTCGATACGGTCTCCTCTATTCCTCCTTCTTTCCAGAGAGAAAGGTCCGAGCTTATTCAACCTTTCTTCATAAGGCAAGCCCTCAAGTCCAGGCAGCAACCTGGTAAACCTTCTTTGCACCCTCTCCAAAGCCTCTGTATCTTTCCTATAGTAGGGCGACCAGAACTGGATACAATATTCCAAGTGTGGTCTCACCAGGGACTTGTAGAGCTGCAGCAAAACCTTGCAGCTCCTAAACTCAATCCCGCTGTTAATGAAAGCCAAAACACCATATGCTTTAACAATCCTATCCACTTGGGTGGCAACTTTGAGAGATCTATGTACTTGCACACCCAGATCCCTCTGTTCCGCCACACGGCCAAGAATCCTGTCTTTAATTCTATATTCAGCATTCGAGATCAACCTTCCAAAATGCATCACTTCGCATTTATTCAGGGTGAACTCCATCTGCCTGCTTAGCAACCTCCTTTCTCACTGCCGAGGGATAAATCTGGTCTGGCCCTGGGCACTTATCAATCTTAGTGTTTCCTAAAATTTCTAGCACATCAACTTCATCGATCTTGATCTGGTCAAGACTGTATCCCAGCTCCTCTAAGTCTTCATTTACAACAAGTTCCCTTTCTTGGTGAAAACCAAAGCAAAAAACTCTTCTAGGGCTTCCCCTATCTGCTCTTACTCCACGCACAAATTGCCTTTGTTATCCCTGATCGGCCCTACCTTCTCCCTGATCATTCTCTTATTCCTCACGTATGAGTAAAATGCCTTTGGGTGTAAAATGCCTCTGGGAGTAAAATGACGATGGCTCATCCTTTATCTGCTGTTTTGATGACAATGTTGTGATTGGTTTTGAGAGCATGGATGGTGTTGCGTTATGATCAAGTGATGTCTTTCTCTACCTTGTGAGTGTGGCTGATGAATCTAGCACTTACATATTTCCTGACAGTTTTAGCATACAGATCAATAAAGAAAAGCATACCAAACATCTTTTTCACTATCCTAACTACCTGCGACTCCACTTTCAAGGAGCTATGAACCTGCACTCCAAGATCTCTGTGTTCAGCAACACTTACCATTAATCTTACCATTAAGTGCAAGTCCTACTAAGATTTGCTTTCCCAAAATGCAGCACCTCGCATTTATTTAAATTATCTCCATCTGCTACTTCTCAGTCCATTGGCCCATCTGGTCAAGATCCTGTTGTAATCTGAGGAAACCTTCTTCACTGTCCACAACACCTCCAATGTTGGTGTCATCTGGAAACTTACTAACTATACCTCTTATGCTCACATCCGAATCATTTATTTAAATGTTGAAAAGTAGTGGACCCAGCACCGATCCTTGTGGCACTCCACTGGTCACAGGCCTCCAGTCTGAACAACAACCCTCCACCACTACCCTCTGTCTTCTACATTTGAGCCAATTGGCTAGTTCTCCCTGTATTCCGTGAGATTTAATCTTGCTAACCAGTCTCCCATGGGGAACCTTGTCGAACGCCTTACTGAAGTCCATATGGATCACATCTACCGCTCTGCCCTCTCAATCCTCTTTGTTACTTCTTAAAAAGATTCAACCAAGTTTGTGAGACATGATTTCCTATACACAAAGCCATGTTGACTATCCCTAATCAGTCTCTGCCTTTCCAAATACATGTAAATCCTGTCCCTCAGGACAGAAACTCAGCATCCAAGGGCAAGTCGAACTGGAGACATTCCTCATCACAATGGATGTTTCAGCACTCTACATCAGCATTCCCCCACAATGATGACATCGTAGCTACAGCCTCAGTACTCAACACCAACAACTGCCAATATCCGAGCACCATCCTACAATTCATCTGCTTTATTCTCGACTACAACTTTTTCACCTTTGACAACCAGTCACACGGAACAGCCAAGGGGACCAAATCTGCACCCCAATATGCTCACATTTTCATGCACAGGTTCAAACAAGGCTTCTTCTCTACGCAGGACTTCCAACCTATACCAAAGACTAGGTACATTGATGACATTTTCTTCCTCTGGACCCATGGAGAGGAGTCACTGAAAATGTTACACAGTGATATCAACAAGTTTCATCCCACAATCAAACTCACCATGGACTAGTCTCTACTATCTGTCTCATTCTTGGACACACACATCTCCATCAAGGGATGGGCACTTCAGCACCCCAGTCTACTGCAAACCCACGGATAACCTCAACCTCAACTTCTCCAGCTTCCACCCAAAACATATTAAAACAGCCATCCCCGAAGGCCAAGCCCTATGTATGCATAGTATCTGTTCAGATGAGGAGGAATGTGACGGGCACTTGGAAGTACTCAAGGATGCCTTCATAAGAACGGGGTACGATGATCAGCTCATTGACCGCCAATTCTGATGTGCCACAGAGAGAAATCATAATGACCTCTTCAGGAGACAGACACAAGCTCAACCAACAGGATACCCTTTGTTGTCTAGTACTTCCCAGGAGCCGATAAACTACACCATATTCATCACAGCCTGCAACGCATTATCAATGAGGATGAGCACCTCACCAAGATCTTCACCACGCCTCCACTTCTCAGCTTTAAACAACCACCAAACCTCAAACAGATCATTGCTCGCAGCAAACTGCCCAGCTTTCAGGACAACACCATGGCAGATGCTGCAAGATATGTCAGAGTGTTGACATGGATACACATGGGGACACCACTCACCATGTACGTGGTAAGTACTCATGTGACTCGGCCAACATGGTCTATCTCATATGCTGCGGGCAAGGATACCCTGAGGTGTGGTACATTGGCAAGAACAAGCAGAGGCTATGGCAATGGATGAATGTACAGAGCAGAACAATCAACAGACAGGAGTGTTCCCTCCCAGTTGGAGAACACTTCAGTGGTCCGGATCATTCGACCTCGGACCTTCAGTTGACCATCCTCCATAAGACCATAAGACCATAAGACATAGGAGTGGAAGTAAGGCCATTCGGCCCATCGAGTCCACTCCGCCATTCAATCATGGCTGATGCGCATTTCAGCTCCACTTACCAGCGTTCTCCCCGTAGCCCTTAATTCCTCTAGACAACAAGAATCTATCAATCTCGGCCTTGAAGACATTTAGTGTCCCGGCTTCCACTGCATTCCGTGGCAATGAATTCCACAGGTCCACCACTCTCTGGCTGAAGAAATGTCTCCGCATTTCTGTTCTGAAATGACCCCCTCTAATTCTAAGGCTGTGTCCACAGGTCCTAGTCTCCTCATTTAACTGAAACAATTTCCTAGCATCCACCTTTTCCAAGCCATGTATTATTTTGTACGTCTCTATTAAGTCTCCCCTTAATCTTCTAAACTCCAACGAATACAATCCCAGTATCCTCAGCCGTTCCTCATATGTTAGACCTGTCATTCCAGGGATCATCCGTGTGAATCTCCGCTGGACACGTTCCAGTGCCAGTATGTCCTTCCTGAGGTGTGGGGACCAAAACTGGACACAGTACTCCAAATGGGGCCTAACCAGAGCTTTATAAAGTCTTAGTAGTACATCTCTGCTTTTATATTCCAACCCTCTTGAGATAAGAGACAACATTGCATTCGCTTTCTTAATCACGGACTCAAAGTCCAAGGCGGACTTTGGGACAAGCAGCAACACAAAGTGGCCGAGCAGAGGCTGAGAGCCAAGTTCGGTACCCATGAGGATGGCCTCAACCAGGACCTTGGTTCACGTCACATTACAGGTGACCCCACTGCACTACACACACACACACACTAGTTTGTGGGGTGAATTTGTACTTGCAGAACAACATTTTATTTGGCTCAAAGCCTGTATGAATCCATGTAAGATTCTGTAAATCCCTTTTTAAAATTAGAAACAGTCTGAACATTGGGACACAGCCTCACAGAGGGCACCTTCACCTCACGCCTTTAATGCATTATCTGGGCCATCATGGCACCTATTGTTAATGTTCACTTGACAATGTAACTTTGAGAAAGTTCTGGAATTTACATATGTAAGAACTGAAACCAGCATGCCCATTCTAAAAGATAAGGGACTTAACGAGCAATCCAGGTCTTTTTCAATATATCATTTCAATTACATCACACTGTAAACTTTTGCTTTAAATTCTGTGTTCTACGATCTTATACTCCACAACCACCTGATGAAGGAGCAGTGCTCCAAAAACAAGTGCTTCCAAAGAAACCTGTTGGACTGTAACCTGGTATTGTGTGATTTTTAACTCTGAAAGTCTGAGAGTATGCATTGACCCTAAAGAATGTAATTAAACTTTTGAAGAGATTTCATTACCCCATGCTAACTGTTGAAGGAATTTTGCCACAACTTGCAAAAGCAAAAGTCTTCATCACCCTGATGTAACAAATGGTTACCGGCAAGAGGCAGCAGTTTTATAACTACATTCTGAACATTCTTCTGGGGCTAGAAATAGTTCTGCATGGGCATTTCCATAGAGAAATATCAATGTAGATAATGTGAAATAGTTAATGATCTTCCCAGAGTGGAGGTTATAGTGCATGATCTGCTTATCTAGTGCATGATTAGAGTGGTGCTGGAAAAGCACAGCAGGTCAGGCAGCATCCGAGGAGCATGAAAATTGACATTTCGGGCAAAAGCCCTTTATCTAGTGCATGATTTAGTTTATGGATGTGGAGTGACAATGGAAGAAGTCATTGCTGACCACAATCAGAATCTAGTGCCACTGCCTGACAGAGTTTGCAATATGAACCTGAGAAGTTAAATATTACAAATAAATGTATTGTTCAAACCAAGCAAACTAACAACAAGTTGCAACTTTTCCAGTGTTGCAAAAACTAGTGATGTATAGGTGGCCCAAAAGCATTAAGGACACATATGTTGCCATAAACATATACTGGTCATACAGAGATGAATTGATAACCTAAAGGGATATTGCACAAATTAAATGGTGTCATTATTCCCAAAGAAGTTACAAGCAGAGATGCTGAAATGCTTCCAAGCAAACAACCAAGGGATTGAATTGTCGAAGGAAGGCAAGTGATATGTTTGTAGTGAATACCAAGCTAAGCAAGCAGAAAGCTGCTGATGACACATGATATAAAAGACAGATCATGGATTAAGCTGAAAGTAAAGCTCTTTACACTCACAGGAACTGATTATTCTATCAAAGTAGACTATTATTCTGACTCTGGGAAAGTCGACCAGTTGACTTCAACTCCCATTGAGATTGTTGAAAGCTTGAAAGCACACTTCAGCCATTACAGCATTCCCAACATTGTGCTGAGTGATAATGGCCCTCAGTTCACGAGTGACAAATGTAGTCACTTCATAAATGATTGGGAAATTCAACACCGTACATCATTTCCAGGCAATTCTTGATCAAATGGAAAGGCTGAGGCAATTCACCAAAGGAACCTTAAAGAAATTCAGCAAGTCCCACATGGTTATATGCATGACAATCCTCAAGTAGAGAAACCAATGGAAGGCATAGAAAGTAGCCCAGTATGACGACTAATGCCATGTCACACACAAACTATTCTTCCAATAGCAAATAAGAACTATTGACACCAAAAGTAGTATCAGGTCTGATGGAAAAAAATATCAAGATAAAATGGCAGAAAGTCAAATTTCATTTTGACAAGACTATTAAACCATTACAAGAGGTGTGGAATGGAAAACCAGTCAGAGTTCAAACCATGTATTCAAAGTACAGAAGTTATCACTTCAATCATACAGGCACATATGCCCAACTGGAGAACCCATTCCTCCTCTGTAGACCATTGATCAGGAAGATGCAAACTCATCACCGGTACAGACCACAGATCAACCATCAAACCCAGAGATCCACAACAACCCAACAACAGAAATGGAAGAACATCGATACCAAGCAACAAGAGATGACATGGGGATAGCACTTCCTAGTGAAGAAACAACACACAGGTGAATAGCCAATGATAACACACACCAATGCTAAAGAGACCATCACATTTTAAAGACTATATATGCAATACATAAACAGATACCAACAAGAAAATTGAACTACTGATGCATGAAGATGATAATGTATACATTGGGTAAATTTGGTAATTCAAAATGTACATGATAATACACAAAAAGTTTAAGCTATACAGGAGGACTTTTGGGTTACATGTGTATAATTATTTACAAGTTTCTCTCCTTATTGGCTATAGTCATGTGAGCTCTACCATGAGGCACACGCACCACAGAAAGCCATTTTACTGATGATTTAATGAATACTACTTTATGACCAGACTGCTGCCTGTTTTGCATATCAAGGCAAGTTATCAATCCCATTAAAGCACTGGTGTAACCAGAACCTTGTAACCTTATAAATAAATACAATATTTCAAGGATTCGCTGACAGTTGCTAGAAAACAAACTGAAAGATTGATACAATAGGAATTTAGTTTATTTGACTATATACATTACATTAAATTGCTTGATATCAGTAATGACATTAAAGCAAGTAATATTTGGCACAAATCAATATAATTTAAATCAAACAATGTTATAGTATTTTCTGGGGGGGGGTTTAATAAAATATTAAGTATTAAATTCCCATGAATACAATTATATACTTAGTTGATTCAATTCCAGCTAACACTTTTAAATTTAGAATTTCTATTCAAAATATGGTAAGAAACTTGTTCATTGAAGACCACATGAACTTCAAGGTTAATTTGTTCAGTTAATTCAGAAGCTATACTGATTTACATCTTATTAAGTCATCTGTCTTTTATTTCTATATTATCTCTTCCAAATATTTAAATTTAGAGGCATTGTCTCTGACATTCAATAGTCTAACCACCTGAAATTGAATACTTCAGACTTTTGGATCAATCACACCAAATGAATCAATTTTTGTCAATCAATTTAAGGAAAATTAGTTAGTTAGAATAGACATTGTCTATTGTAGACGGCAATTTATTTTTATCAATATAAATGTTTTTCATCCATGCATTTTTATAATTGAAAATATTCATGAAATATTTGGTTTTTGATTACTTGAACAATTCATGGCTTCAAAGATAATTGAAAGAGAAAGAAACTCAATGGATTAGCTCAACGTTTACACCAAAAATAAGAAGGCACTTAGCTTTAAACATTTGAAATGAAGAAGTGCCTATCTGGTGTTATGCTTTCACCTCTAAGTTTTACTTTACATTTTATTAAGAATAGTCTCATCTCACTGACTACTAATGAGACTTTGAACAGAATTTGACATAAATTATGCAAGGAAAACCCAACTGTTGAAAATACAGGTAATCGTGTCTGTTTTTTTTATACAAATATGATGGAAGGTCAACTTCATTGTTACATTGTTTTAATTGAAAGCAAAATTAAGGTTGTTTCACTATTTTAAGATTTGTCTATGATGTTTCATTTTGAATCTTGGGATGAATGTTTTTCATATCCATGAGTTATGTAGCTTAATGGTTGATTTTGCAAATATAGAAGAAATAGGAAAATCTGTTCGTTAAAAAATAGTCTTTTCCTACATGGTTAAAGCAAAGATTTAGGTGCTTTTCCATCTAATTGTTGTGGTCAATGTTGGGACCAAGGAGCAGACAAGAGATCTTTTTTTGGAGAACATCAGGAATTAGGAACAAAATTAAAGAACAGGATCTCAGTAATTATTATCTCTGTGTTATTACCCAAGGCATGTTCAAATTAGTATAGAGAAAAGAAAATTAGGGAAGTAACTGCTTGGTTGAAGGAGTGGGGTGGGAAAGAGAGGTCCATTTTGTGGAGCACCAGCATCAGTATCGGGATGGAAAGGAACTAAACTGTTGGGATGGACTTCACCGAATCGATCTGAGACCAATGTCTAAGCGGAAAGGCTATATAGGATGGTCACAAGGACTTTAAACTAGAAAATGGAGGATGTGGGGGATAGAGTGGGAAGAGTGTTCGGGAGAAGTGTATGCAATTTCAAAACCAAGTAACATGACAAAGTGAAGAAACAATCAGGAATACTACTTCAGGTATGGCAGGTAATGGTAAAGCTATAAAACGTTTATTGATTAAACAGGAAGAGAGAATTAATAAAAAAGTGAATAAAGCATTGATGCTGGAGGACTGGTTATAAGAGTTCTTTATACAAATGTATGATGTTTATGGAATAAATGAGCTGAGCTCCATACACAAATTCAAATTGGAGATTATGATATAGTAGTAATTACACAGGCATAGCTGCAGGATGCTCAGGATTGGGAACTAAATCTACCAAGTTAAGGTTTACAGGAGGAACAGGGAAAATTACAGGAGAGGTGGAATAGCCCTGCTGGTTAGAAACAAAATTACTTCAATGGTGAGGGAGGAAACAATGAGGAGAAAGCATCCATTAGAAGTCTTATGGATGGACTGAGAAACAGTAATGGATCAAACATTATAATAGCAGTTGTGTACAGGCACTCTGATACTAGTTCTGAAGTGCTAGATTGCATAAACATAGAAATTATACATGTGTATGGCAAAGTCAGTATATTATTAATGGACAAAGTTAAAAATCACACAATACCAGGTTACAGTCCAACAAGTTTATTTGGAAGCACTACGTTTCAGAACTGCTCCTTCATCGGGTGGTTATGAAGAATAAGACCATAAGACACACAATTTATAGCAAAAGATTACAGCATAATGCAACTGAAATGATATATTGAACAAACCTGGATTGGTGTTAAGTCTTCCATCTTTTAGAATGGGTTGCAGGTTTCAGTTCATTAATATGTAAATCCCAAAACTTCTTTTAAGTCACCTTCTTGAGATAACTTAAGGTTTTATAACAAATTGTGACATCTCAGTTCAGACAATATATTAAAGGTATGAGGTTAGAGTCAGACTGGTTCTATTTCCAAAGTGGAATTTACAAAATATTACATGGATTGACTGACTGCATTGACTGCCTCAGAATGTGCATTTTTTGAACAAAATAAAATGTATCTGCAAATATAATTCTGCAAATGCAAATTCACCCTATAGACTTATATGTGTTTGTGCGTGCATGAGAGAGAGAGAGAGTATGCATATGAGTATGTGTGTGTGAATATGAATGCATGTGAGAAAGTGTGTGCTTGCAAGTGGGAAAGCTTGGTAAAGTGTGTGTGTGGGTGTGATGGGATATAAGCCCGTGAGATAGTGTGTGCATGGGTGTGAGTGTGAGAGAGGGTCTGTGTGAGTGTGTGAGTATGTAAGATTGTGTCTGTATGTGTATTGTGAGAGCATGTATGTGTGAAAGAATGTATAGTGTAGTGGGGTCACCTGTAGTGCAACATGAACCCAAGGTCCTGGCTGAGGCCATCCTCATGGGTACCGAACTTGGCTATCAACCTCTACTCAGCCACTTTGCGTTGTTGCCTATCCTGAAGTCCACCTTGGAGGATGGTCACCCAAAGATCTGAGGCCGAATGTTCCTGACCGCTGAAGCGTTCCCTGAATGGGAGGGAAAACACCTGTCTGGTGATTGTTGCACGTTGCCCATTCATCCGTTGTCATAGCGTCTGCTTGGTCTTGCCAATTTACCATGCCTCGGGGCATCCTTTCGCCAAGATCTTCTCTATGCCTCCACTTCTCACCTTTAAACAATCTCTAAACCTTAAGCAGATGATTGTTCGCAGCAAACTGCCCATCCTTCAGGACAACATCGAACACAACACCATACAACCCTGTCATGGCAACCACTGCAAGACATGTCAGAGTTTTGACAAGGATACTACCATTACATGCAGGGACACCATGTACGTGGCAGGTACTCATGTGACTCAGCCAACGTTGCCTATCTCATACACTGCAACAAGGATGCCCTGAGGCATGGTACATTGGCAAGACCAAGCAGAACAAGTAGGGATAATGGGTAGGCACTCAAATTTGCAGGATGTGACTAGTGGTGTCTACAAGAAAATGTATTAGGGCCTCAATTATTCAAATTATTTACTAATGACTTAGATAATGACATTGAAAGTCATGTATCCAAATTTGACACAAAGTTGGGTGGCATTGTAGACAGTCTAGATGATAGCATAAAATTACAAAAGGGTATTGATAGACTAAGTGAAAGAACAATATTGTGGCAAATAGAATTCACTGTAGTTCAGAATGAGGTTATCCATTTTGGACCTAAAATGGATAGATCAGGGTACTTTCTCGATGGTATGATGTTAAATATAGCGGATATCCAAAGGGACTTGAGGGTTCAGGTACATAGATATTTAAAATGTCATAAACAGGTGCAGAAAGTAATCAAGAAAGCTAACAGGATGCTGGCCTTCATATCTAGAGGACTGGAGTAAAAGGATACAGAGTTGTGCTGCAATACTCAAAACCCTTTTTAGAGCCCACTTGGACTACTGTGAGCACATCTGGGCACCACACCTTCGGAAGGATATACAGAGGAACCCCAAGTATCCGGCATTTGATTATCCGAATATCAGATTATCCAGCAAGATTGCAATATCCTGATGCTCAGCTAAACTATATTATCTGGCATTCGATTATCCAGAATTCGATTAACTGAACAAAATGCTCCCCACCCGCGTCCTTCGGATAATCGAGGTTCCTCTGTATTGACATTAGAGAGAGCACAACATACATTTACAAGAATGATATTTGGACATTAGGCATAACATTATGAGGAGAGATAGTTGCAAACTAAGCTTGTTTTCTGTAGAATGTAGACGTTTACATTTGGGATCTGACCAAAGCCTTCAAGGTTTTAACAGGAAAAGACAGTACAGATAAAATTAAATTATTTCCACTGGTTAGGGATTCTGGAACTATGGGACATAGCCTGAGGACTACGGTCAGACTGTTACGGAGCAAGGTTAGGAAACACTTCTACATACAAGATTTTGGAACTCTCTTCCACAAATGGCAGTGAATGCTGAATCAGTGTTAATTTTAAATTTGAGATAGATAAATTTTTGTTAAACAAGAGTATTAAGGGTTGTGGGCCAAAGATAAGCTATGATCTATTGAATGGTGGGACAGACTTGAGGGGCTGAATGGCCTACTCCTGTTCCTATGTCTGAAGTGGGACAGATGTGCCATACTGCAAGAGTACAAGAGGTCCTTTTCTGTACTGTATAGAGTGTTGTGGTATCTGTGAAGGAATGCTGTTAGGACCAATGGAATTATATTTCACTTTATTTTTTGAAATATTTAATATTGTGTTATAGGTAAAATTCATTTCTCCAATACCTCAATGGGTCTAATATGTCCGCAAAGACTAGTCTGGAAAGTCTCGTAACTTCTTCCTGGACCTTTCATTTACTTTAGCTTAAACATTCTTGCTTCAAATAATCCTCTTCAGTATTTTATCCAAATACTTTCAGTCTGAGACTCTCCCTAATTCCTTACTCTAAGATAATCTGGTATTAACAATTCTGACTGTCTTATCTCTTTCCCAAAAACAACTTCACACATTTAACCTTTGTAGAAATTCCTGAAACTCATAGCAAAATTGAAATACTCTTTCTCTCTGAGCTATGGGTGTTTATCTAAACTATTTAGATTAGATTAGATTCCCTACAATGTGGAAACAGGCCCTTCGGCCCAACAAGTCCATACCGACCCTCTGAAGAGTAACCCACCCAAACCCTTTTTCCCTCTGACTAATGCACCTAACACTATGGGCAATTTAGCATGGCCACTTAACCTAACCTGTGCACCTTTGGACTTGGGAGGAAACCACAGCACCCAGAGGAAACCCACGCAGACACTGGGAGAATGTGCAAACTCCACACAAACAGTTGCCTGAGGTTGGAATCAAATCTGGGACCCTGATGCTGTGAGGCAGCAGTGCTAACCACTAAGCCACTGTGCCAAAAACAAACACATTCAGGAATTTGTAACAGAGTTTGAGGCATAATTGTTTACTCTTGTTAGGTGATAAATAAAAACCCATTAGATCTGAAACAAAAACACAGATTAATAACCATGCATGCAGAAACACTTACAAGTTAATTATTAATTCCTTCAACACATAGAAAGCTCCCCAGTTCACTACTTCAAAATCTGAAAATCCAAACTTAATCCAAATGGTGTTAAAAGTATATAGAAATCACAGTCTGTATTTAATGTGGAAGAGTTTGGATTAGGAGAAAATTGTATGTCCTTTAAATTTGTTGCACTGACATGTACTGCAGACACCCTGGTCAAATGAAAATTTAACAAAATTCAATAGTGATAGCTGGTGGATATGTCATGTGACATTACACATGAGAATTTAGGCAGGCTCCTTTCTCCAGTCATGTACAATGCTGATAACGTACAATGAATGTCTTAATTAATTTATGAGTAGAAAAGGCTGGGTAACATGTAGGAAAATGTCTACAGACCAACATAATTCAAGTAAATGGGATTGTTTCACATTATAAAAGAATAACAAGAGAAAATTGTCATAAAGAAAAACCTGACGTGCAAAGAAGTTGAAGAAAGACTGATGGCACAGGAGACTTTACTGACAGGACTGACCTAAACATGTTCTAATTCAACTTGCATTATCAGCCATGGTCACATAACTCAATTCATGTATTTATTCAACAAATGAAGGAAAGAAGCAGTTTCGAGGGTTGAATCAATTTTCGAGAAACACATATAACCTAATTCATTTATCAATCTGTAAGGAGAAGCTTAATTCACATATTTGCACACATAAAACTTCACAGAGGACAATGTAATCTAAGGTAAACTATTAAGGATTCAAGATTTTTGGTGAAGTAATGTAAGTTTATGTCCACTGGCCCAAACACTTAGCAATGAACTTCACCTCATCTTTCTATGTCCTTGAATGGCATGATTCTACCCAAGAACAAAGATTCAGTTCCATGTGGCTGAAGAATATAAATTGCACATCCAAGCAATAATTATTCAACACAATTCTTAACTTGAGAGGAAGGTATGTTTAGTTTAACAACAGGATTTTTTAAAGAGACAACTGGGAAAATGGACGGCTGAAATGCAAATTAGAAAAAAGATGGGATTGAAAGCATACATCAAGCTTAACATTTGTGAAAGAAATGTCATTTCACAAACAGGAAACACAGAAGAACCTGTTCTAATTCAAACTCCAACAGGAAAATGACAAATGCATTCAGATAATTATTGCTTGACTATACTGTCATGTTTTCAAAGATAACCTGTCATTAATGCTCAAGTACAGGATGATAATTTTTGAAAAATCTGGACAGCCAAGAAACAGATTAGGTGAATTCAGTTTAATTCAAAAGATTTGTCTTTTAAGCATGATAAAAATAATCAGGAGAAATCCTGTATCTGGAGTATGTAAAATCTTAAAATAGTGCGCAAGTGTGTATGGATTTTTGCTCTTTAACCATTATGTTAGAGTCTTCTGTCTTGTAAGACAATGGATTGTGCCAGCATCTGAACCACACCAGGTGATGTTTAACACAAAGAAGCCTCAGGAGTCTGGCAGTCTTTGTTATATTTCCTGCAAATGGAAGATACACAATTCATTGGTCACACTTCTCTCTGGGCCCTCTAAATCACTTTAACTTATTCTTACTTTTTCCAATGCTCTTCCAATAATCAGCCTCCAGAGGTCATAGTCATCAGCCTCTATTGGCCATTTACCAATGTCTGCCATCTTCTGTCTTGCTTACAGGTGAATATGTAATGGAGATCTGGACCTCTAAATGGTCATACCTGGGGACCAGTTGACTGTACAGAAAGCCTTTGGCTAAATGGCTAATGTCCATCTAATCAATGAATGGGGCTGAGTGGATTAGTTCTGAGTGCATGGTGATGACATAACATACCACTCTATCAGTAGTAAAGTTGTCATGAAAGGATATGCCTGCGAAAGTGAAGGGAGAAATAATGTTTTTTTTCCCTCACTAAGTTACATTGTCCAGATCTCACAACTACAGACGACTACGCCAAGTGTGTAGGCCTGGTAGACTTGCAGTTAAGATTTCAGTCAGGTTGCTGGTGTTTCATGCTCTCTCACATAAGTTATACATGAGAGCCAAAACATTTCCAAAGTGGATGCTAATTTCAGCACCACAGATTGTTGGTGATTGTAGACACTAGAAATATGAAGTTGTCAACATTGTTCATGCTGATAGATGGCAGGATGGTAACATCTTTGACCAAAACATTTGTCTTTTAGATACTAATGGTCAAAGCAAATTCATTAAGGGTGAGACCATTTACCACAGAAGATGTTCCTCAGTATAGGATGTTAGTATGATAGCAGCATCAAGCAATGATCTGAGTAGGAGTTAACACATCTTTGTCTTGAAACTCAAGCATCAAAAGTTAAATAGTGTTCAATTTATTCTAGTAAGTAAGCAATTTCTACAGATATCCTTTAGTCAGATGATAGTACAGAAGATAAAAATGTGTCAAGGAGTGGCAGAACACAACCATGTTTGACTCCAGTGTGTGGATCTCAAAAAGAGTTCTAAGGTTGTCCCATAATGGCTATTCTTATCCTTACCTTACCTATTATGTTATGGAAAGAGGGGATCACATTAAGCAGCTTTGTCAGCAGCTAATTTTTGAGACACAGAATCATAGAGATCTGCAGCACAGTAAAAGACCTTTTGGCCCATCGAGTCTACATCAGTCAAAAATAAGCAGGCTGAAAATGTGTTGCTGGAAAAGCGCAGCAGGTCAGGCAGCATCCAAGGAACAGGTGAATCGATGTTTCGGGCATAAGCCCTTCTTCAGGATATGCACACCAAAGTCTCTATGATCATAGGTGCTTCCAGTGTCCTACCACTTTCTCCACCTTAAATACACTGCTTCTTCTCACATAGATGAATGCCTTGAGGAGATCTACTAAGGCAGTATGCAAAGATCTTCTTAGTTCTTGGTGTTTCTCTTGCAGCTCCCTGGCTGAAAAATTGTGTAAATTGTACAATTTCAGTTCTGAAACCATCTGAAATTGTGAGTAGTTGCATTCAGCCAATTTGACAAGGGAGATGCTATAGCAATCATTGTAGTTGTACTTGTTATGGTCAGAGTCACAATATTTGCATGATAGATATCCTATATAAGGTCCCTCATTCTGCAGAGATGGAGACACTTGGGAGGAATGCTAGCTTTAGTTGTACTCTAGAGAGAACAATACCATTACAAAAGCTTTTGACTCCATAGAAAAACTGACTAGCATGGTAGAACTGTGCATTGTCAGAAAGGCTAAAAAAAACACCATGGGTAAAGCTCCAGTTGCTGATTTTGTATACCTCCTAACTCATCAAGAACAGAAAACTGATGTTTCTACAGCATCTTGCAATAAACATTAAATTATAAACTTCTTGATACATTTCATAAGGCTTTTGTTTCTAATGTTGCACATGGTGACTTGAAATTCAGGATGAGGACAAGAACCTATTTGTTGTGATATTATTGGTTCCAATTTCAGTGTATGATTTGATTGTTTTGTTAACTTTGATTAGTTTTTTTTCATTTTTGATGTATATCTCAGTACGATTTTATTAAACTAAGAGTTTGAAATTTTGGTTTTCTGACAGTGAACTGATATTCCATATAATATAGGCAGAAGTCACTTCTTTCGGGATATAAAACCGAGACTATTAGATCAAGTCCCAATTAGACACATCATCACTAACTGCCCTTTCATTGTTAAAAATCACACAAAACCAGGTTATAATCCAAAAGTTTATTTGGAAGTACAAGCTTTCAAGGTTCTGCTCCTTCATCAGGTAGCTACCTGAGTAACATTCGTAAAAAGTAGTGCCACTTCATCATGAATTTGGGAAAAAAAGAATGGTGTAGTCAGGCCAATAGAAAATTGAAGGAAGGCTTGATGAAATGTGCCAGTTTCCAGGTGCACTATGGAGCCTAGTGACAGCAAATTTAATAATCAAACGGCAGCTTTTATCCCTTGTAGTAATGTACATCTTTGAAATTCTTTAATAGATTCAAATAATGTAATAACATCTATCTATTTTGACCTCATGAAGCAGCACAAGATATTTTCTGCTATATATCAATTTACAACTTAAAGAAGCAATGTTTTATAGAGTGACAGATTTCTGGCCCATTGACTATTAATAAGTTGTGTTTCTAGCTCTCCACAGATATTGACAGCAACTGGAAGATAAGAACACAAGAAATCGGATTAGTGGCTCAAAAAGCCTACTGTGTTCTTCAATTTGATCCTGGTTTAAGTTTTACATCAAATCCATTTTTCAATCCTATTCCTTTATCTCTTGATGAGTAATTTACAGGCACAGAGACAATCTCTATCTTAAATATGCTCATTGATCATGCACATCTTCTGAGCTGGAGAATTACAAAAATTCACAACTTCGCTTGCGTGGCTTTTCCAAACCAGCCCGGGGCGTTTGGAAGAGTGGACAGTGTGATTGGGCAGGTGAGCCTTGCAGCCACAGGAGAAATAAGCAGCCGAGTTCTCTGGCACTTGGTGGACTGCTAAAGAGGACAGATGGTTTACTACTCCATGCTGGTGGAGAGTGGGGTAGCAGCCTCGGTGAATGAGATCCAGAAACTGCAGAGAAAAATATTTTAGTCTTGCGAACTCTCTCTCACCCAATTTCCTACTAAGATGTTGCTGCTTTATTTGCAGATCTAGCTGATGTGAGCTGGGATACACTGCTTGGGATTAGACCAATACTGAAGCAGAGGCACATATGTAAGGGCACATTTTGGAACACGCAAAGAAACACATTCTAGTTATCCACAAACTGTGGATAACAAAGAAGTTAAAGAAAGAATCAAACTAAAAAGAAACATAGAATAAAACAAGTAGCAGGACAGATGATTTGAGAGAATATAAAGAACAGCAGAGTATTATTTTAAAAATTAATTAGGACAATAAATTTAGAGTATGAAATGTAAAAACAGCAAGAGTTTCTTTAGTATTTAAAAAAGGAAAGGAGTAATGGTGTTCCTCTGAAGAATGACAATATGAGTTAATAGTAGCTAATCAAAAATGATTGATAAAATGAACCTATGTTTTGTTCTGTCTACACTGCGGAGGATTGTACAATCATTCCAACAATAGCTGTAAATGAGGAGTAAACTAGAGTCCAGCTAATGTGATGTCTGTCTTGGGGAAGGTGTTAAAAACGATCATTAAAGAGGTTATTGCTGGGCAATTCAGAAAAAATAAGGTAATCTGGAAGCATCAAGATGATTTCTAAAAGGGAAATCATATTCAACTGACTTATTAGATCTCTTTGAAGGAGTAACATTCAACGTAAATAGGAAGGAACCTATAGACATAGTGTCCATGGATTTTCAGAAGGCATATAGCAAGGTTCCACAAAGGTTATATGCAAAGTAAGAGTTCATGGTGTAAGGAAGTAGCATGTTAGTACCAGTGAAGGATTAGCTGGTTGTAAGTCTGCACTTCTCTGGACGGTCATGTTCTCGAGAATGCAGTTGACTACAATTATGAGCAAGACCCTTGGACGAATGCATTGCATAGTCAAAAGGTGTGGCACTGGAGAAGTACAGCAGGTCAGGCAGCATCCGAGGAGCAGAAGAATCAATATTTTTGGCATAAGCACAGATCATCTAGACATTGACAACACATCTTCTGAACCCTGATGGCCTGTTCAGTGGTGATCCTGGTGATCATGTTACTTTGGTTGTCCAATCTGTTTCAGATTTCATACATGTTAAGTAGCTATATCTTCAAGGGATCCTGGTAGAAACCCAAGCATAAGTTGAATGGGGGATCTTTAGGGTGCTGTCTGGTTAGGTTGGTGATCAAAGCACATTCTCCACGTGTCTGCCTGGGTTTCCTCCGAGTGCTCCAGTTTCCTCCCACAGTCCAAAGATGTGCAGATCAGGTGAATTCGCCATGCTAAATTGCCCATAGTGTTAGGTGCTATAGTCAGAGGGAAATGTGGCTGGGTGGGTTACTCTTCAGAGTGTCGGTGTGGGCTTGTTGGGCCGAAGGGCCTTTTTCCACACTGTAGGGAATCTAATCTAATCTAAAAAAAACAATGACCAGGGGCCCATGCCACTGCCTTTTTCTGCCAATGCAGCTGGTGAAACACTGTCTTCATTCACCTGTTCTGTTGTTGATGACTTTTTGGGACTACACTTTGTTTGGCACCTGGTCTAAACCGTGCTCTTATTTTTGGTCCGACAGGATCAAAGAGATCCTGGTGACATCTCTCAAACCCCTCCATCATATCAAGATGACCATACACTGAGATTTTTATCTATAATTGAAACATCAACTATAACTTTAGATCACTCTTTTCTGAAAGTAGAACACCAGAAAATTGTCAAGCCTATTATATTAATCTATATTTTTATTTCAAATACTGATTGTGTATGAATTTTCCAACATTTGATTCTTTCCCTTTTCTATGCAAACAAATCCTCACTTTTCTTATGGATTGTGAATTTTAACATATGATTTTGTTCAACAGTAATAGCACTAGAATGATATTGGAGCTGAGAAACTAGATCTACAATAAAATGAAAAGTCATATGTATGAGAGAATGAGTAGTAAATCCAATAGAAACTTTCAGGAAAAGTTTATTTAGCCCCAAAATGGTTAGAAATGTAAAAAATGCCACCATAAGAAGTTGTTGTAACAATTAGCACAAATGCAGCTAATGGAAAGCCAACTAAAGTAAGCAAGGGAGCAAGGATTAGAATGGGAGCAAGGGGTTAAAAGAAGTCAGAAGTTAACATGGAGTGTAAATGCCATCGTGGACCTGTTGGGTTGAATGGCCTGTTTCTGTGTTGTAAATACTTTATAACAGTAACTTGGTTAAAACAAAATGAAAACATACTGGTGGAAAATCAGTTTAACAGTTTGTTGTTTTATCTCTATTTAATTTTGAATTTGTTGCATTAAATGGATGTGTATTAAAATTAACTTTACAATGTGCTCTTCATCACGACATGCCAAATTCTTGTCTGGTAAACTTGAGAATTCAGTTTATCTGCTTCCCACGTAAGGGCACAAACACAGAACTTGCTGGGAAAACTCAGCAGGTCTGACAAGTTAACATTTTGACATTCCACAGGTCTGGCAGGACATGTGGAGAGAAAGCATAGTTAACACTTCAGGTCCAGTGACCCATCTTCAGAATGAGAACTAACCCAAAATGTTAACTTGTCAGACCTGTTGGGTTTTCCCAGCAATTTATGATTTTGTTTCTGATTTCCAGTATCCACAGTCCTTTGGGATTTTTTTCTACTTAAGGGGCTTGTATTTCAACATGTAACAAAAATTTTATCCACATTTACTTCAACAAAACCAGGCCATTGATAGTAATTGAAACATGTGCCTTCAGATTAGAGAGTGCATTGGCATAAGGGTGACAGGCTTTTTGCAAAATGTATACTGGACTACCCATTCTGACCTCACTGACTGTGCTTACACATTGACTCTCCATTAGTCATTATATATAAAATGCTCTGCATTTATCGTATACTATTATCGTAGTTAAGTGGTAGGAAGGCACATGCTAGAATTTTACACACCAAAGTCAAGACATGTACTATGGATCTTAATGATTGGTATATGTATGTAAAGGAGGAGAAAGTGAGGACTGCAGATGCTGGGGATCAGAGCTGAAAATGTGTTGCTGGAAAAACGCAGCAGGTCAGGCCGCATCCAAGGAGCAGGAGAATCGACGTTTCGGGCATAAACCCTTCTTCGGGCTTATGCCCGAAACATCGATTCTCCTGCTCCTTGGATGCTGCCTAACCTGCTGCGCTTTTCCAGCAATACGTTTTCAGCATATGTATGTAAAGCGCTGGCATGTAATTTAAAGCACTGGCATGTAATTAATTTTGTTAAATTAATATGCAGTATAGGTCTAGACAATCCACTTTGAAAAACTGAGGGCATAGTATGGGTTTGATGCTCAGTAAGTGAAACTCCTATGCAGTAGCAATTAATAAAGGAAAATGATTGCTGAATAATGCAGACAAAACAATGAATAATATCATGAATAATAAAGCTGTACATGCATACACTTGTCAGATAGCAACTTCAATATTTTAACCATAACTGAAAATAAGATATATATTCAAACTTATAAGCTAGATTTTATCCGACTATCTGAGGAGCTGAAGAAGAGTGAAGGTGGGAGTGAGAAACAACTAACTGGTTTTTTATCATCTGATCCCCAATTGCTAGCTGTCTCCTCTAAACCAACCTCCTAGAACTCCCTGCCTAATGGCATTGTGGGTGTAATTACATCAAATGGATTATAATGGTTCAACAAGGCAGCCTACCACCACCTTTTCAAGGGCAAGTGGGATAGGAAATAAATGTTGGCCCAGCCAGCAGCATTCATTTCCCATGAATGAATAATAAAAACCAACAGCTCACATCCTGAACATGTTTAATTAGTAATATTGTCAGTATAACAGTTAGCTCTTGCTGGAACAAGTTCAACTGGAATGCACACCAGTTCAGCTGACACTTCCTACTAGGACCAGTTCAAACTAATTGCCTTGATCAGCTCAAGCAGTTTTCAGCTGGTTCAGCTCTCAAAGCTGTGACAGCTAAGGCTCTTTACGCAGGAGGAGTGAGGGAAACCAAACCAATGCTGGGCCCCTGGCTGTTGGAGTGCCCTTGGAATCATTAGTAAGGTAACAGATGCTGGACTGGGTAAAAACAAGAAGTGCAGATGCTAGAGTCTAGATAAGAGTGGTGCTGGAAAAGCACAGCAGGTCAGGCAGCATCCGAGGAGCAGGTAAATCGGCGTTTCGTTCTAAAGCCCTTCATCAGGAATAGAGGCAGGGTGTCTGCAGCGTGGAGAGATAACTTAGAGGGGGGTGGGGGTGGGGAGAAAGTAGCATAGAGTACAATAGGTGAATGGAGGTGGGGGTGGAGGTGATAGGTCAGAGAGGAGGGTGGGGGAAGGTAGCAAAGAGTACAATGGGTGAATGGGGGTGGGGATGAAGGTGATAGGTCGGAGAGAAGGGTGGAGTGGATAGGTGGGAAGGAAGATAAACAAGTAAGACAAGTCATGAGGGCGGTGCTGAGTTGGAAGGTTGGAGCCAGGGTGAGGTGGGGGTAGGGGAAATGAGGAAACTAGTGAAATCCACATTGATGCCATGGAGTTGAAGTGTTCCAAGGCAGAAGATGAGGCTTTCTTCCTCCAGGCGTTGGGTGGTGAGGGAGCGGCAGTGAAGGAGGCCCAGGACTTGCATGTCCTGGGCAGAGTGGGAGGGGGAGTTGAAATGTTGGGCCACAGGGCGGTGGGGTTGATTGGTGGGAGTGTCCTGGAGATGTTCCCTAAAGCGCTCTGCTAGGAGGCGTCCATTCTCCCCAATGTAGAGGAGACTGCATTGGGAGCAACAGATACAATAAATGATATTGGTGGATGTGCAATTAAAACTTTGATGGATGTGAAAGGCTCCTTTGGGGCCTTGGATAAAGGTGAGGGAGGAGGTGTGGGTGGGTTCAGTGTGAAGGGCATGAAACCTAATGGAGATTCCAGAGGGAATCCATAACTTAGCTTGGACAGTGGCGAAATTCATCCAGGCTATGAGTGCTGCCATTTTCACCTCATCTGTGCATATGCGCCTTCCACTGAAGGATTAGAAATTCTTATGGAGAATTATATCCAGCAGACTAGTCAGTGGCTGCTAGACAAGTGTATAAGTGTGGGGCAGCATGGTGGCTCAATGGTTAGCACTGCTGCTTCACAGCTTCAGGGACCTGGGTTCGATTCCAGCCACTGGGCAAATGTCTGTGTGGAGTTTGCACATTCTCCCCATGTCTCCGTGTGCTCCAGTTTTCTCCAACAATCCAAAGCTGTGCAGGTTAGGTGAATTGGCCATGCCTGTAGTGTTTGGCGTGTTAGTCAGGGGTAAATATAGGGTAGGGGACTGGGTCTGTGTGGGTTATTCTTTGGTGGTCGGTGTGGACTGGTTGGGCCAAAGAGCCTGTTTCCATACTGTAGGGAATCTAATCTAAACTTCCATGCTGTCCTGTGAGCTTGGTGCAGCAGTGTCAACATGAAAGGATGTTGAAATTCTTGGAGTTTCTTCAGCTCCTTATCCATCTGGGGTTGGCTGCAAGTGCGTCTGTGGAGGAGGGAATGGCTTACATCTATATCTGGAAATTCCTCTCAGTGCACTTACTATAGAAAGCTCCTCAAATTGTTCAAACAACAGCAGAGAGTTGTAAACCTGCTAACTGGTCCTGCAGGGTCTCACCAGGCCTCAGGAAACTAGAGGTCATTCCAACCAACGGGATTTCAAAGTTAATGACCTGCCTCAGCCACAACAGGCAGTAAAAATAGAACACTCTGCAGATGCTCACAGAAAACATAGTGGATGCACTTGGCCTTTACAGCGAATAGTAGTTGCAATTCAATGTGAATTTGCATACGCCAATGTTTGTAATAAAGGTGCCATTCAATTTCTGTATGTTTCCATTGAGGCATTCTGAAAGAGTAAGAAGGCAGTAGTTCACACCAAAGCACTATTAAAGACATTAGAATAGGGCAAAATAAAAACTCATAGAATAGGGTGTCAGATATGTACATGGATAAAAGACTGGCTGGATAACGGGAAGAGAGAATAGGAATAAATGTATCTCATTCAGACTGACAAGATGTCACAAAGGTTGGTGCTGGGGCCTCAACTCTTTATAATTTGTATAAATGATTTGGATGAAGGGATCGAAGGTATAGTAGCTATATTCGCTAAAACACGAACAGGGGGGATGATGCAAAACTATCCGTCTTAATTCAATGAGTAGAGCTTCTCTCATTCATTCAATGTGTCAAGCTCACTGTTTTCGTTTAATCAAACAAACTGCATTCATTGAATCACTGAATCAAACTACAGTGGTTAGCACTGCTGCCTCACAGCGCCAGGGACCTGGGTTCAATTCCCACCATGGGCGACTGTCGTGTGGAGTTTGTTTGTTCTCCCCATGTCTGCATGGGTTTCCTCTGGGTGCTCCGGTTTCCTCCCACAATCCAAAGATGTGCAGGTTAGGTGAATTGGCCATGCTAAATTGCCCATAGTGTTAGGTACATTAGTCATGGGTAAATGCAGGGGAATACATCTGGGTAATTGCTCTTCAGAGGGTTGGTGTGGATTTGTTGGGCCAAAGGGCCTGTTTCCATACTGTAGGAAATCTAATATAATCAAATATAGGTAGGAAAGTGTGTTGTAAAGCAGAAATAGGAAGCCTACACAGGAATATAGCTAGATTAAGTAAGTGGATAAAGATCTGGCAAATGGAATACAATGTGGGGAAAGTGTGTAATTGTCCATTTTGACAGAAAGAATATAAAGAAGCATATTATCGAAATGGTGATAGGTTGCAGAGCTCCGAGATGCAGAGAGATCTGGATGTTCTAGTTATAGAGTCATAGAGATGTACAGCATGGAAACAGACCCTTCGGTCCAACCCGTCCATGCCGACCAGATATCCCAACCCAATCTAGTCCCACCTGCCAGCACCCGGCCCATATCCCTCCAAACCCTTCCTATTCATATACCCATCCAAATGCCTCTTAAATGTTGCAATTGTACCAGCCTCCACCACATCCTCTGGCAGCTCAATCCATACATGTACCACCCTCTGAGTGAAAAGGTTGCCCCTTAAGTCTCTTTTATATCTTTCCCCTCTCACCCTAAACCTATGCCCTCTAGTTCTGGACTCCCTGACCAAGGGAAAAGACTTTGTCTATTTATCCTATCCATGCCCCTCATAACTTTGTAAACCTCTATAAGGTCATCCCTCAGCCTCCGACGCTCCAGGGAAAACAGCCCCAGTCTGTTCAGCCTCTCCCAATAGCTCAAATCCTCCAACCCTGGCAACATCCTTGGAAATCTTTTCTGAACCTTGTCAAGCTTGGTGGGCGGCACGGTGGCACAGTGGTTAGCACTGCTGCCTCACAGCGCCAGAGACCCGGGTTCGATTCCCGCCTCAGGCGACTGACTGTCTGGAGTTTACACATTCTCCCTGTGTCTGCGTGGGTTTCCTCCGGGTGCTCCGGTTTCCTCCCACAGTCCAAAAATGTGCAGGTCAGGTGAATTGGCCATGCTAAATTGCCCGTAGTGTTAGGTGCAGGGGTAAACGTAGGGGAAAGGGTCTGGGTGGGTTGCGCTTCGGCGGGTCGGCGGGTCGGCGTGGACTTGTTGGGCCGAAGGGCCTGTTTCCACACTGTAAAGTAATCTAATCTAATCTAATCTAAACATCTTTCCAATAGGAAGGAGACCAGAATTGCACGCAATATTCCAACAATGGCCGAACCAATGTCCTGTACAGCTGCAACATGACCTTCCAACTCCTGTACTCAATACTCTGACCAACAAAGGAAAGCATATCAAAAGCCTTCTTCACTATCCTTTCTACCTGTGACTCCACTTTCAAGGAGCTATGAACCTGCACTCCAAGGTCTCTTTGTTCAGCAACACTCCCTCGGACCGTTCCATTAAGTGAATACGTCCTGCTAAGATTTGCATTCCCAAAATGCAGCTTCATGACTCACAAGCAGTTAGTATGTAGGAAGTAATCAGGAAAACTAATAGAACATTATGTTTTATTGCAAGGGGAAATGAATACGAGAGTAGGGAGGTTAAGCTTTTGTTAGACTAGGCATTGGTGAGACTGCATCAGGAGTACTGTGTACTCTACTGGTCACTGTACTTACAGAAGGATGTTATGCGTCAGAAGCAATTCTGAGAAAGTTTACTAGCCTAATTCTTGGAATGAGTGATTGCCTGATGAGGTAAGGCTCAATAGATTAGGCCTGCATCCTCTCGTATTTAGAAGGGTCAGGGCTGTCTTAATTGAAACATTGAAGATCCTGAGGGTACCTGACTGGGTGGCTGTTAAAAGGGTGTTCCCTCCTGTGGGAGAACCTAGGGCGTTATAGTTTAACAGTAAGAGGGGCCATTTTAGACAGAGATGAGGAAACATTATTTTCTCACTGAGTTGTGAGTCTTTGGAATTCCCTTCCTCAAAAGGCAGAGGATGCAAATACTTTAAATATCTTTAAGGCAGAGGGATACAGATTCCTGATCACCAAGGGGATGAAAGATTATTGGGGCTATCCAAGAATGTAGAATAGTGGTTAAATTCAAATCAGCAATGGTCTTTTTGAATCATGGAGCAGGCTTGTTAGGCTGAGTGGCCTTGTTCCTTATTTGTATGTTCCTATGTATGAGCACTTCCCAGGCTTCCCTTGTGTCTATGTTAGTGCACATTCTATAAGGCTCTTCATGCAAATGTATGGCACTTCTGGTTGTGTCATGATAATGAACCTGTCAGACCAATTTCACGTGGTCCTTGCAGCTTTGTGAACAGGTATGTACCTTACATGGTTGATTTTGAAATGATGAAGAGTCCAAATAGCTTTGATAATCTGTATTTCATTTGATAATAAATGTGTCTCCTTGTATTTCTTCAAGGCCTGTCACTGATAGTTATACTTTGCCCAGTGTATATCTAAAGTACTTGTTGTTTTCTTCAACTTTGCTATGACCAAATGGACATAATCATGACACACTTTACATGCATGAATATCTGACATACAGGACAGTGCTTTGACTTTGTCATCTCTAATTATTGTCAGTTGTTTTTGAGCAAGAATCATAGCTGCTTCTTTCTCAAACAAACATATACATGTAGCATATGCATTTTGTATAATCTTCAACAGCACAGAAGAATGCTGGAGGTCTGAAGTTACTCTCTTCTGAGAACTTATTGCTTGTTTTACAAAATAATCAAATCTTTTGGTAACATTATTGCATGGCTGGTAGCACCAGTTATGTTGCCGTTTTTTAGCCACTGTTGGAATGAGAAAACACAATGGGCAGAATCTTATGCAGGCCTGAATGACATGTGCTATGCTGAGAAATGTGGCAGAATTATGTGAGACGTCTGCCATATATCATGACATAAGGAGCAACTTGCTGCATCATTTAACTAACCTCCAGGCACTCAGGCAAGATTCTCCCTAGGAAGCAACAAGTTGCCCATTAAGGACACTTATTGCTTGTTAAGATCTTATTCACTACACATCTCGGCTCTTGAATAAGCAGCTTTCTATCCTGTCACCCACCACAAGCAAAGAATTCTCAATGTGGAGGTTAGAGTGTGTACCTGGCAACTTCAGCTTGCTGTTTGCTACAATGTGCATCTATGTTGGACACCAGGCACCTACATTTCAAGGTACACTCCATAAGCATTGGCCACGTGCATCCCACATCTACAGATATTAACATCCAGCATGTACCAACCTCGAGGAATCCTGATGACACACTACAATCCAGTTACAGCACGATTCTGAACTTAGGTGTTGTACCTCAGTCCACACTGGCAACCTTCATTATAATGCTGCAACAAGGTCACTGTCTGCTCATGGAAATTCACCCAGTTCAAGGACTGGGCCATACTGCATTCCTGGGCTTTTCAAATGCTTTCTTAATGCTCACTCACCCCAAGCCTAGTTGGCTGCACCTAACTCCCTTTCCTTGCTTCAATGTTTTCATATTTTCTCCTCAGCCACAGATACCAAGCACAAAGTACTGCTGTATTGCCAGACCATTCAGCATAGACACAAAGCCAGGAGTTTGTCATGGAAAATGAAAGAGGGTAACACAGTTGTTACTTTTAGTGTAACAGGTCTCCTTCTAACCTTACTGATATTCTATAACAAATTACTGTAAGGCGTACTTAATTGCTACCGTGCAATAAATCGCTGAGATAAGAGTCTATTTTTTGTTCAGACTCACAAGTGTAAACTAATTAAATCCTTGGATCCAGTCAAAGGGAAGAGTATACGTGACAGCATCCTCCTATCTACAAACACCATATGAGCGTGACTCAACTGTCTCTTCAACTGCTGGGTTGCAACCACAGGCATTTTTCAATAGGAATGGTGTTTACCATTATTTAATTAGATGATGTCCCGTCTTGACCCTGCAAACTTTGGCAGAGTCAGTTCTATTGTTCACCAGGTAGCAGGCACTAACATTGATATCAAGATCAAGAACCTGCGGTTTTGGTATCTTCCTTTGGATTAGCATCTTTTAGAAAGAGAGACGGTGGTTATTCTTATTCTTATTTTTAAAAGTAGTTGAAGTCAAAACATAGGTCAGTCTGTTTTAAAATCAAAAGCAGAAACTGGTCAATCTGCAATAATTCAATTAAACAAATGGGTATTTTGATGCCAATGAATTCAGACAAAAATGTAATTCCCAGTCATTGTCAAGTGTCAGAATAAGTATACTATTATGCCACCAGGAAACATGCAGGTCAAGCCATAAACATTATATTTCTCAGGAAAAGGACTTTTGCCATTTTTTTGCATTGATAAAGAAATGCTTTTGCAGGAAGAAAAAAAGAGACAACGATTCTAATTATTTGCTGTCCAATTTTAGCTGTGACAATGATATAACATGGAAGACTTTCTTGATATTGTGCCTAGACAGATCAGGTTAACTGGGCAGAGAACAAGATGGGATGGAATTGGATTTTGTGCAGATAAAAGAGTACACTCAACTTGACAGCTATTTAAATTAACGGACAAAAGATCTGGCAGATTCTGTTATAGTGTTTGTTCCTCTACCTGCTATACCCAGATGATTCAATAGATCTAAGGACATTAATGGTAAAGCCTGAATCCATGCTCTGAGATTGTATGTGACTCATATATAACATCTCATCCATGAAACAAGAGCTAAGGAAGATTCTGTTTCACTCAGAGGATTCGCTCTTTGCTTGAGACTACAGGATACCTTCCTAAAATGGTTACACTAACCTCATTAATTATTGTGCTGAATAGAATTTTAGTTCCTTTGTAAATATCTATAAATAAATTAAAACCATCAGTTTCACTTCCAATACTGCAACCAACTTACAGGAAATAATCTAAATTTTAGGAGCATAAAGTAAGTATCTCATGTCTTCTCTCTTTAAATTTTGATCATGATTCTGTTACATCCTAGAACCTGTTTATGCTAACCCTTAGCCAGCATGGACAGTAGGAAGACTTTGCAAATATGTCTAATCTACAATAATCATTATTCAATGCAGGATATAAACAGTGACGCTAAGTGAGAAAGATGAAAGGGAGGAAAAACCTATAATCTATTGCTCGTAGTTGTGTCAGTAGTGGCAGCAGCTTAGAGGACTGCAATCCATTCTGAGGGGACAGTAGAGAAATAGTTGAATTATTGTAATAAAAACGGAAAGTTTTTAATGGAACAAACATAGCAGTTTCATCATCTGTGGAGAGAGAAAAACAGAATTGACATTTAGAGTCCAACATGACTTCATGCTTTCCATTTCTGGAAGATACACATTACAAACCAATATCCATTACAAGCCCTCTGACTCCCAGTACCTCTTCACAGTCAAAAAAGTGTGGCACTGGTAAAGCACAGCAGGTCAGGCAGCATCCGAGGAGCTGGGGGTGGGGGGAGGGTGGTGGAGGGGGGAAGGGTGACGTTTTGTGCATAGTCCTTCGAAGGGCTTATGCCTGAAACGCCGACTCTCCTGCTCTTCAGATGCTGCCTGTCCTACTATGCTTTTTCAATAGCACACTTTTTGACACTGATATCCAGCATCTGCAGTCCTAACTTTCTCCTATACCTCTTCATAGCCTACTTCCTGTAATTATGTCAAAATTTGCTAGCCACCTGCATCAGTGCAGCATCCTGGGAGAAGAATGACATGCAGCAATGGTGTAAGACCTTTCCTGTCCTTCGCAATCCTGCAAAAGTACGTTCCATAATCGTCTCCATGCTATCTCACACTCACTGGAACTACACTCACCTACAATACAACAATGCCTATAGTTCTCCATTCTCACTAATACATTCAGCATCTTCCCTGAATTGCTCGCCAACACCTCTCCTCTCCCCAAAAACCACCATACCTCTGGACTTCTAACACATTCACTTGGGACACCTCACCATCTTTCCTGACTGAGAAAAGACCACCTACCTGACTCACGATAGTCCATGATGACTATTCATTGCTGCCAAACAAGGTAGGCTATTTGATTAGACTAAAAGGCAAAGCAAGGCAAAAGTACTATGAGCATTAAGAGAGAGGAACATTGAATTATTGATAAAGGAGACCATTGCCGCAGTCATGAGGGAGGATGTCTTAGAAGGCGGTTCATTTGAGGGCATCTAGGTAGAGCTTAAAATTAAAAAAGAGGCATTCACTTTGCTGGGATTATACTACAAGCCTCCCAATAGTCAAGGGGAGATAGAGTCGCAAGCAAATCACAGAACAATATGAAAGGAATAAGGTTTTAGTAGTCTGGAATTTCAACTTTGCTAACATTAGCAGGGATCACCTTCATGTGAAAGGATTAGATGGAGTGGAAATTTTAAAGTGCACACAGAAGATCCACCAGTCTGTAGATAGTTCTCCTAGATATGGGGCAGTGCGAGACCTAAAACTAGAGAATGAAGTTAAAATGCCAGGGGGGTGAACATTTTGGGGACAGTGATCATAATTCTGATTGAGTTATACAAAATTAGGAGAGGCAGAGATGGGGGTAGATTGTGAGAATCTTTTCTCCATTGCAGATGTGTCTAAGACCAGAGGGTGTAAGTTTAAGGTAAAGAGCACATGTTTAAGAGGAGATCTGAGGAAAATTAATTTCACCCAGAGGGCGGTAGAAATATGGCATATGCTGCCTGAGAGGGAGGTGGAGGCACAACCTTTAAGAGGAATCTGAACAAGCACTTAAAATGCCAGGACATAGTAGGCTATGGACTAAGTGCAGGCAAATGGGATTTGGAAAGTTTGGCGATTATTGGTCAGCATAGACATGGTAGGCCAAAGGCTTGTTTCTATGTTGTTTGACTTGATGACTCTGGTAGAAAGTGAGGACTGCAGATGCTGGAAATCAGAGTCAAGGGCGTTATGCTGGAAAAGCACAGCAGGTCAAGGCAACTTCCAAGCAGCAGGAGAATCGACATTTTGGGCATAAGCCTTTCATCAGGCTTATGTCCGAAATGTTGATTCTCCTGCTGCTTGGATGCTGCCTGACCTGCTGTGCTTTTCCAACACCACACTCTCGATTCTGATCTTCAGCATCTGCTGTGCTCACTTCCCCCTGAAGCTTCCAGGTACCCACTCATCCATTTCTGTTCAGAACTATTGCTGCTTAGTTTTTCTCCACACTGTGGGAAAATAACAATCTGCATTGGATTGAGGCAAGATTAGACAACATTGAGATACCAATGTTTGCAAATAGGCCTTTTATCACAAGAGTTTTGCCTTGCCAATAAAACATTGGATGGATAAATTTACTCTTACCTCAACATCGACGACCTTGTTTTTTCATTCTCACCATATTTTATCAACAGACTTGCTGTAACCCATATTGGTCAGGGTTTGCAAAGATTCCACCCACTGTTTCCAAACCAAACCAAATAGTTTAGATTTCTAATTTCAGACCTGCTCTTCCAACTCAGGACCACCCTTAATTGCTAGCTGTTTAGCTTATTTTAATTTTTGAACAAAACGCATAACTAAAATCTTTTCTTGGGACAAATTGAGACCTCATGACTATACCAGAAGCCTAAAGATGGGTTGACCATTGTTTTAAATTCTCCCCCTTCCAATTCTGACATCATTACAAAACAGAGTTTACTCCTTTGAATTGCCACTACTTGAGGTATTATAGCAATTTCTAAAATGTAGACTTTTATTCACTCTACCCTTACAGTTTAATCTTCCCTCTAATAACATGAGCAATGAAGCCAACGGGGCATGATAATGTAACGAAATTGAAGTCTACTAGTCAAAGGATTGTGTTTTAAAATGGAAAGATAAGAGCACTAAGCATGACTTATATTCACCACCACCAACCCCCCACCTCCTTTGATCATCTTCCCTCCTGGGTGATCCCACCACTGCCCACTGCTTGCAAACTGTTCCCCTTCCTGCCTTTAGTTAAGTCACCCAGCACGAGAATGAAAATTGGAAGGTCTAGTGAAGCACAACAGGTCCGGCAGCATCTATGGAGAGAGAAACAGAATTAATGGGTTGAGACCAGTATGGTACTTCATTGGAACTGGTATCTGTGAGCTATTGGAGTTTGTGTTCCTTAACACTTTCAAGAAAAAGAAAGGGCAACTCATCAAGACATTGAATGGGACATAAAATGAAACAGGACTGGGTACTAGGGCAGCTTTGAGATAGCGTGAGGCAGTGTTGATGGAGAGGGAGGTCGAGATTGCGCACATGGTGATGAAGGGTACTGAGTACAACAAGAACAGCTGTATAAGGAGTGTCATATATCTGAGATTACCTGTGATCCTGAGTGGATTTGAAACATGGATAATGTTTGAGTTGGAATCCATGTAAGGTAAGTCAGAACCAGTAATTAAGGAAGGAGATGTGGCCATGAGTTTCGGCAAACACCACATCAAGTGCTCGCAGGGAAATAGAATCAATGAAGGTGGACAAGAAGAAAGACTCAAACAACAGACCTGTCAGACAGAAGAGCAGACCTTCTTTAAAGTGTGCATTTCTGAAAGAGACATGCCAATATTTTTATCTGGCCGTTTAATTCAAAGTACTGTGGGTGCAAGAAATCTATAATAACAACAGAGTAACTTAGTCAAGCAGCATTTGGAGAGAGAAACAGAAAAGATTCAAATCTAATCTAACTTTTCTTCAGAGTCCAACCCTGGTGTGGGCTTTCCTGCTACTGTGGCTATTAGTGACCAGTAGTTCATCTGACTGGAGATGGAGCTGTCAAACAAAGTGGGCCTTTGGCACAGAACCAACCGACGATGTCTCAAACACAATGTTGAGTCGAAACACCACAACATGGCAGGAATCCAGAATGGTCATCAGTCCGCAATTATTGCACCAAGAGTTCAAGTTTTTAAAAATCCACCAAAACAATAAATGAAGCAAAGTTCTGTTGTTTCTTATATTCTCTTATTGTTTATTCATACAGTATGTGAAATAGACTTTAATCATTGGATTCAGATATTTATTCCTGCAAATGTCAAAATTCAACCAAACATATTATTAGGGATGCACGTTGAACTTTAAATGTGCAATATGTATGGAAGGGAACTCTTTATATGTTATTCACATAAGCAGAAAAATCCTAGCCAGTGTAGTAAAAGCCAGATAATGAGTTGAAGTCTAGTTGAGACAATGCATTTGGAACAAAATATCAGTTGCCTGTAGCTGTATAAAACAGGATTTGATTAAGATCTGCAGAATTCTATCAGCTAGTTTTTGCTAGGGTCAGTAACAGAGTAAATAGGTAGTTAGATGTGAGAGTGTAATTGCAAACTTAAGCTTTCAGGGCCTTACAAATGTCAGCTTGACATATTATTTGTCCATGTATCTCAAGGCCCTGAAAATGCATAGTGTAGTTCCAATATTTTCCTCTTGCAACTGCAACAGTGTTGGGCTGTGGTTCAGTGTATTGCACCTTTGCCATTAATGAAAGTGGTAGAGGAAAGGACATTGGGAGAATTTCAGGCCTCAGTGGACCAATTTGTAGAGGTCCATTGGTGATCCAAACCAGATTAAGACCTAAACCTACAAAGATAAACACATTTTTAAAATGCAGAGCAACTGACATAAAAAGGAAATTCTGAAGACAATGTCATCTTTCCAACCTAATCACCTCTCCATAGAATACCTTTCTTGGATGTTTTTAACTTACTTTCTTTGGCAATGTTCCAGATGTCTCTCATTATCAAGCAACGCTGTCTTGGTGACCCACAAGCATCAACAAGACAGCAACAAATATCCCAGAAAGCACATTCAGAACTGTGAGAGTTTGTCTCCTTCACTTGCATATTCATGAATCCAGAGACTCTGTTAAAAATCACACAACACCAGCTTATAGTTCAACAGGTTTACTTGGAAGCACTAGCTTTCGGAGCGCTGCTCCTTCATCAGGTGGTTGTGGAGTATAAGATCGTAAGACACAGAATTTATAGCCAAAATTTATAGTGTGATGTAACTGAAATTATATATTGAAGAAGACCTGGATTGTTTGTTAAGGCTCTCATCTTTTAGAATGAACATGTTGATTTCAGTTCTTTCACCAACATGTTCATTCTAAAAGATGAGAGACTTAACAAACAATGCAGATCTTTTTCAATATATAATTTCAGTTACATCACATTGTAAATTTTTGCTATAAATTCTGTGTCTTACGATCTTATACTTCACAACCACCTGATGAAGGAGCAGCGCTCCGAAAGCTAGTACTTCCAAATAAACCTGTTGGACTATAACCTGGTGATGTGTGATTTTTAACTTTGTACAGCCCAGTCCAACACCAGCTCCCCCAAACCAGGGACTCTGGTGTAGCTGGTGATGATTGAACAAACAATACGATATCGAGAGGGACGGGGTTGCCTACTGCTTTTCCTATAATCTAAACTATGGAAACCATAACTGCTCTATAATGAGAATATGTGACAGCTACCATCTAGCAATCATGTTCTAAATTCAGAACCCGAGATGAGGTCAAAGACCCACAGAACAATTCATTATAAGATTTTAAAAATTCCACCTGAGTTGGAATCTGTGTTGCTGAAGTGGATCAAAGAAATGGTTACCTGCTTACCATCCCATGATGTTTTGAGTGTGATATCTGATTCATAAGTGCAGAAAGCCAGACAGGGACATGATATAAATCTTCACAGAAGCCATGCACTCTTTATAGCACTAGCTACTATATTCTAGTAATTAAATAAAATTTAATGATCCTAAAATATAAGCTGCAGAGCGAATGTGTGCAAGATGAGTGAGTAAGTGACTAGGGTGGCAGATATTTTGGTAAGAGGCTAAGGTGGACACTGAAATAGATAATTGGTAGGTATCCGGTGTGTGAAGGGTTTGTGTGGCAGCTAAGTGTGTGAAGGTGTTTGGTGAATGATGGGATAGATTGGAGTTGGACATTGATATCAGAACAGGGTGTGGTTGGAGAATTGGGTGTAGAATAGTAGTGGATTAGGGAGGGGATAGGGTGCATTAGTTATTGGTTTTTGAGTTGGGGGTATTTCTGTGTTTAGAGCCAGTGATTGCAGAATTCGGAGTACAGTTATCCTAGAGTTAAAGTTTAATTGCTCTAAATTTTCCTGGGTAACTAAGGGAGTCAGAAGCTGCAGAAGTCTCCAAACTTAGCTTGGAATTAAAAAGATTTTTTTTTAATGGAGGTTTCCAGGCACCAAATATTTGTACCTTAGAAGCCCAGCAATTCCCACGATAATTCTAATTACCTGCATACTGAAAGATCCGCATCATTAATATTTCTATTCACTCAAACGACTTGCATCAGACATTTTTGAATAAAGTTAAGGAAAGAGAAAGCAAAAAGTGTAGTTGGTGCTGTCAGTACGATCAGTAACTAGAAACTTTGGTCAGAATTCAAAACATATTGCTGGGCTTTGTTGGGAGTTGAAGAAACATAATAAGACTTGCTTCAAGTTTAAGAGGAATGGATTATGAACAAACTTTAAGGTCTGCCACCCAAGGAATAATGAAAAGAAAGACTGACCTACCACATCTGCAATATTAAACATAATGAATAATGTGAGCGCAGAAAATTACTTTTATGTATGTTAATCCAGTAGAACAAGCTAAATAATGAAAAGTATGTTTCAAAATGGATATTGGAAAAAAAAACTCTACCCAATGGACAACAAATATTTGAAAAAAAAACAACCAGATTGGTTAGTTCAGACAAAATCCAAGGGAAATCTCAGAGCAGTTACATTTAAAGCAAACTAAGCTTCAATAATGCAGAGCTGAAGCTTGTTAGATGACAGAGGATCTATCATATATAATCAGTATGTTTAGGATTCCCAACCAACATAATGAACAAATGGAACCAAGGTTACTCTTAAAAGAGTCACTGTGCCAGAAAATTGCATGATTGTATTGTTTCATAACAGTGGCAAAAAGAAATGTATAGAAACCTGATCAATGGGCTACTTAAAGCATTTTTAATTGCCTATTACTTTAAAGCTTGTAGTTGTTTGCTCAATGTTCACATTTCTGGAAAAGATAAATAAAGAACGCTCTTAAAGACTACATCCTTAAAATTTTATGTCGTAAATCTTTGAAACTGTTGTTGTCATTAGCAAAATATGTACTATTCTATCATTATTAGCATTAAACTATATTATGCAGTACTTGTTGAAATATTTTTCAATGAAATATTGTGGGTTTGGTACATAGTTCATTAATTTTGTTCATGATATAGTCATACATTAAATATATATTATTATGATTAATTTACCAAAGCCTCAATACATGAATGATTTGAGGTTTCAAATCTGTAACACTTTGTCAATTTTTCTCAACTTTTGCAATGGAGTTTATCCAAAATTGTGAATGTGTGACTTGATTAAGAATGGCTTCACCTTTGGATTAACATCCCCTACATTTACCCCTTCACCTAACACTATGGGAAATTTAGCATGGCCAATTCACCTAACCTGCACATCTTTGGACGATGGGAGGAAACCAGAGCACCCGTGATTATTTCTATTCGGTTTTGGATTTTGAAATGGTGTCACATGAATTTGGTCTGTATGTATGTATGAGGTGGGTTAGATTACTTACAGTGTGGAAACAGGCCCTTCGGCCCAACAAGTCCACACTGACCCTCCGAAGACCCAGGCCCATTCCCCTACATTTACCCCTTCACCTAACACTATGGGTAATTTAGCATGGCCAATTCACCTAATCTGCACATTTTTGGACAGTGGGAGGAAACCGGAGCACCCAGAGGAAACCTACGCTGACATGGGGAGAACTCCACACAGTCAGTCGCCTGAGGTAGGAATTGAATCTGGGTCTCTGGCGCTGTGAGGCAGCAGTGCTAACCACGGTGCCACCTTGCCGCCCACGGTCACTGAGTTATGAAGTGTGCTACTGATCAACACAAAAGTCCTCAATTAAGCAAAGCAAGAGCATTTGTTAGGGGTAGTGGTATGAGAAAAAATGTTAGTGTGCATGGATTCAGACCCATTAAGAACATAAGCACATAAGAACTAGGAGCAGGAGTAGGCCGTCCAGCACTGGAGGGGGCACTCAATAAGATCATGGCTAATCTTTTTATGGACTCAGTTCCACTTACCTGCATTTTCACCATATCCCTTAATTCCTTTATTTTTTCAAAAAAATGTATCTACCTTCCCTTTAAACATGATTACTGAAGTAGCATCAACTACTTCCCTGGGCAAGGAATCCCATAGATTAACAACTCTCTGGGTGAAGAAATTCCTTCTCAGTTTGGTTCTAAACCTGCTTCCTCTAATCCTTGAGGGTTTGCCCTCTTGTCCTAGTTTCACCTACCAGTGGAAATATCCTCTCTATTTTGATTTTATTCGATTCCCTTCAAAATTTTGTGTGTTTCTGTAAAATCCTCCTTTATTCTTCTAAATTTTAATGAATATAATCTCAATCTACTCAGTCTCTCCTCATTAACCAATTCCCTCAACTCTGGAATCAACCTAGTGAACCTCCTCTGCACCCCCTCCAGTGCCGGTACATCCTTTCTCAAGTAAGGAAACTAAAACTGCACTCAGTTCTCCAGGTGTAGCCTCACCAGCACCCTATACATCTGCAACATAACCTCCCTGCTGTTAAACTCAATCCCTTTAGCAATGATGGACAATATTCCCTTTGCCTTCCTAATTACCTGCAGACCAACACTCAGTGATTCATGCACAAGGGTACCCAGGTCCCTCTGCATAGCAGCATGCTGCAACTTTTTACCATTCTAGTAATAATCTATTTTGCTGTTACTTCGACCAAAATGTATTATTTCACATTTACTAACGTTGTATTCCATCTGCCAGACCTTTGCCCACTCACTCAATGTATCTATGTTCCTCTGTAAAGTTTCACAGTCCTCTGCACAGTTTGCTCTGCCACTCATCTTAGTGTCATCTGCAATGATTGACACTGTACACATGGTCCCCAACTCCAAACCATCTATATAAATTGTAAATAATTGTGGTCCCAATGCCGATCCCTGAGGTACACCACTAGACTGATTGCCAGCCAGAATACCACTCATTTATCCCAACTCTTTGCTTCCTGTCAGTCAACCAATCCCCTATCTGTGTTAATACTCTACCCCTAAAGCCATGCATCCTTATCTTATGCAGTAGTCTATGTGCGGTATGTTGTCAAAGGCCATTTTGGAAATCTAGATACACCACATCCACTAGGCCCCCATTGTCCACCTTGCTTGAAATGTTTTCATAGAGTTCCAAAAGATTAGTGAAGCATGACCTGCCCATCATGAATCCATGCTGCGTCTGTACAATGGGACAATTTCTATCCAGGTGCCCTGCTATTTCTTCCTTGATAATAGACTCAAGCGTCTTCCCCATATCGGAGGTTAAGCTCACTGGTCTATAATTCCCCATCTTTTGTCTAATTCCTTCTTTAAACAATAGCGCCACATTTGCTATTTTCCAATCTGCTGGGACTGTCCCAGAGTCCAGCGAATTTTGGAAAATTACCGCCAGTCCACCTGCTATTACTCCCGCCATCTCTTTTAGTATCCTGGGATGCATTCCACCAGGGCCAGGATACTTATCTATCCTTAGCTCCATTAGCTTACCCAACATTAGCTCTTCTACAATAATAATTGTTTCCAGGTCGTCACCTACCTTCGTCTTTTCATCATTTACTAGTTATTAGTATCCTCCACTGTGAAGACCTATGCAAAGTACTAGTTCAATGCCTCAGCCATTTCATCATATCCCATAAATAACCACCCCTTCTCACCCTCTAAAGGACCAACTGTCACTTTAACTACTCTTCTTCGTTTTATATATTTAAAGAATTTTTTGATATCTGTCTTTATATTCTGTGCTAGTTTTTGTTTTTCATACTCTACCTTACTTTTCTCTATAGCTCTTCTTGTGGCTTTCTTTTGACCTTTAAAGTTTTCTTGCTGTTCTAGATTCCTGCTGTTTTTGGCCACTTTGTATGCCTTTTCTTTCACTTTGATAGCCTGCCTTATTTCCTTAGAAATAAAAGTTTTAGTATCACAGAATGATGAATAGCTTGGAAGCCAAATGTGTCAAATTATGACTCAGGTCTTTGTCTCCAGTAGAAACCAAATATACAAGTTAAAATACATGTCAGAATTCTCTAGCACTCCCAAGTCTCTTAGCACCATGCGAGTTACCCAGAATGTTTAAGCTTTTGACAGGAAATTCTCCTCCTCCCAGAGTGCAGTGCTAAGTTTTCAAATCTGAGGTGGAATCAAAGGCAAACAAAAACAGAAATTGTTGGCGAAACTCAGCAAGTCTGGCAGCATCTATGGTGAGAAAACAGATACTCACAAATGCTGCCAGACTTGCTGAGTTCCTCCAGCAATTTCTGTTTTTGTTTGTTTTGGATCTCTTGCATCTGCAGTTCTTCATTTCATTGTAGAGTTAGAGACTTGGGATAGTTCCAATGTAACCATCTAAATAACGCCGAATGAAAATTAATCAGTACTTTAATCACTTACTTTTAGCCCAACTCTCCACACCACCCCAACCCTCCATGACCCCTGAACTGGCTGGACCAAACACAACTACTCCCCGACTGCTTGACTAATCATTCTGAGCCCCACTAGTACTTTACTTGAATCCCGTATTTAACCTAGCTATTTGTCCTGACTGCACTAAGCTCCTACTATCCAATTACCCACTAACCAGACTTTATTAACTCTCCTACCTAAATTGATTATCCCATCACTCAGCAACCTCCTGACCTTTACTGACTAATCCCATCACTCAACTATTCCTCTGAAGTGATTACTCAAATACCCATCAGTCCAGCTAGTTTTTTATTCATTTGCGATCCTATCCACTTGGGTTGGTGACAATTCGCCACGGCAGATTCGCTGCCGATGATTAGCCACTGCCGGTTCGCCACCAGCGTTTCTCCACTGGGGTCGTTTGACTTCTGGAGACTATTCGCCACCAGAAATATATATATGTACTGATTGTTTTCCCTTCCGCCTGTTCTTTCATACTTCTCAGTCCCCTTTATTTATACAGCTACATACTACATATTGATAAAAAAAAAGGTAAAATAAATATCATTTTATTGGTTTATATAAAAAAATGAGTTACAAATGCTTGCGGTGGCGAAATGTCTTCAGTGGCCAATGGGCAGTGACTAAGCGTCCTCGGTGGTCAAAGGGCAGTGGCTAATCGGCGGTGTGAATCTGCTGTGGCGAATGGTCCCATCCCGTATCCACTTACCTCATCCATTTACCCAACTCTCCTGTCCAATCCATTCTCCAACAGTCATACCCTCTCCATACATACACACTGGACATTTAAATTTACCGTATGGAAGCTGGTGCCATTGCTACACTCTGTGAGATTCCAGTGCTGTCATGAAGTTCTTCAATTGAAGGTTCACTCTGCACTTCTGGAGAAGATGGGCCCAGAAGAAATGGCAGGAAAGATGTAGCAAACTCTGGCGATGACAGCTTCTCCTTGGAAGTTCCTGACCAAAACGTATCTGAAGAACATTGATAAAGGCAATAGCTTATTTTTCACCAAATACATATGGTTGCACATAATTATCATTGCCTTGTAAGTACAGCTGTACAAATTACAAATTTTATTTCTGTCTGATGATAAAAAAGTATACTCACTAAAATGATGCACTATCTTAAGTTCATATTTTAGCAACAACACCATCAACTTCCATTTATGTAATACTTTTAACATAACACATCCATAAGACATTAAGTAAAAGGAACAGAAGTAGGCTGTTGGGTGATGCGGTGGCTCAGTGGTTAGCACTGCTGCCTCACAGCACCAGGGACCTGGGTTCGATTTCTGCCTCGGGCGACTGTCTGTGTGGTGTTTGCACATTCTCCCCATATCTGCGTGGGTTCCTCTGGGTGCTCTGGCTTCCTCCCATAATCTAAAGATGTGCAGATCAGGTGAATTGGCCATACTAAATTTCCCATAGTGTTAGGTCCATTAGTGAGGGGTAAATGTAGGGTATGGGAATAGGTCTGGGTGGGTTACTCTTCAGAGGGTCTGTGTGGACTTGTTGGGCCAAATGGCCTGTTTCCACACTGTAGGGAATCTAATTTAATCTCGGCCATTTAGTCTCTCGAGACTATTCTGCCATTCAATCGGATCATCATTGATCTGAGATTCCTCATACCACTTTTCTGCCTTTTCCCATAACCATTGATTCATTAATCATCAAGAATCTATCTATCTTAACCTTAAATATATGTGAGGACTTTGCCTCCACAGCTCGCTGTGGCAAGAAGTTCCGAAGGCACTAAACTCTCTGAGAGAAGAAATTTCTTCTTATCTCAGTCTTAGATTGGCACCCTTTTACTCTGAGACTATGCCCTCTGGTCCAATACTCTCCCATGAGGGCAAACATTCTCTCAGAATTTATCCTCTCAAAGCCCTTACCAATTCTATATGTTTCAATTAGATCATTTCTCATACTTCTAAACTCCAGTGGGTAGAGTTCCAACCTGTTCAGCCTTTGCTCATAAGACAATCCCTCCATGCTAAGGAGCATCCTGGTGAATACTCTCTGAACTGCCTCCAATGAAATAATGTCTTTCCTTAAATAAGGGGACCAAAACTGCTTACGGTTTTCCAGGTGAGGTCTCACCAGATCTTGTACAGTTGTAGCAAGACTTCTTTATTCTTATAGCCCATAATGTTTCACAGAAGTATTATGAAACAAAATATGACACAAGCTACATAGGAGGATATTAGATCAGATCACCTAAGCTTGATCAAAGAGGATAAGTTTTGAACATGTCGTAAAGGCAGCAAGTGGGATAAGGTGACAGTGAGGTTTAGGATGGGTGGTTCAGAGGTTAGTGCCTATTGACAACAGAAAACCTGTCATTGATGTTGGAGGGATTCAAATTGGAGGTGCTCAAGGGGTAAGAATTAGATTAATGCAGAGATATCAGAAGTTGTAAGCCTGGAGGAAATTACAGAGATTTGGGCAGAGGATACCATGGAGAGATGTGAAACCAAGTTGTGAAAATGTATGTAGTGCATTGTCCACTCAAATTCTATAAACTACAAAATATGCTGGCAATATTTTTATTCCCAGCAGTAAAACCTTGAGTTAAAAACAAAAGTTGCTGGTAAAGCTCAGCAGGTCTGGCAGCTTCTGTGAAGAGAAATCATAGTTAACATTTTGGGTCCAGTGAGTCTTCCTCAGAATGTAAATTCTTGAAGTTACCTTAGAATAAAATTAAACTCATTTTATATTGTATTTTAGTAATGATTGATGTAAACACCAAATCACCAATTTTCTATGAATTTCTACTATTTATTTTAAATTCCATCTTGTTCTCTTTTTTTTCCTAATGTCTAATATTAAAGATAAGAAAAAAAACAATAAATGGGCACAAAAATGTTAAGTTTATTTTGGTTCTCCAAATGATGCTTGGAAAAACTGTAGCTGGAAGGTATTCTGACATCGTTACTGTAACAAGCGAATGTGGTTCATGAGATTGCAACTGCAGTAAATGCCTAAGGAAGAGGTTTTCTTTCATTTGTTTACTGCTAATTGAATACTGAACCATTTCAGAAGTTGAATTGAAATCGATTTATTTTAGTCCTGATGAATTAAATCCCACATTTTAATTGCAATTAAGAAATGTTTGGTATCTGAAGATGCTAGCCAAGTCCAATTAACTGAAAATTGATTAAATTCAGCGTGGGAAACCTTCATCTAGCTTCCAGTTGGTGTGCTACCACAGAACATAAATCAACACTGAGTGGGCATCAAATTTGTGAAGTTTCTTTTCACTTTGAGAAAACAACAGTTCTAATGGAGAATGCAGGCACAATATATGTACAACATTTTTTTTCCCCTAATGATATGCTGGTGAAATACAATTGTAATAAGTGGAGGTGGGTGTAACAGGGTGGTGGGCAGGGGATTGTGACAATAATAGGGCTAGATTTATCCAGGTGGGTTGTAATCGTAATGTTGACCTCCATTTCAGATAGAGAACTTGGACGTGCCTTAGTGGGACTTTAAGAGTGCAATCCTGCTGAAGGTAGCCAATCTTGAATCTGCTATGGGGGCCCCATCCTATCTGAGATAATGACAAGTTCCAGCATTGCAAGGCATGTTGGCTGTCTTTGTAGTACAGGTACTGGGAAGAGTGTAGCAGCAGGAGTGGCAGCAGTCCTCCCATCAGTTAAGACAGAATTACTTCCATTTCAGCAGGTAAAAGATCAGACGAAACACCAGTCTTCCTGGCTTTATTGCATTGACGTGCCTTCTTGAGGCAACCCTTGCATTGCAATTTACTGTTACTAAAATAACCCTCAACTGTTTCACTTCTTAGAGTGTGAAACCACCTCCATTGCATTGTTGGAGTCCCCATTGAGCACAGGGCCTGTGTGCTGTGTGGAAAATGTAATTGTGTTTCTCGAACAAGGAGTGATTTCACAGATTCACTGATGTTTTACAGCACAGATGGAGCCTATTTGGTCTATAGTGAGTCATGACAATCTCCAGCCTTTTTCCTGTACTTCTACAACATTCTTTCTATTTAAATAAATCATCCAATGCTCTCTTGAATACCTTGATTGAACCTGCCCCCCCACTAACTCTCTAGGCAGTGCATTCCAGGCTCAATTGTTGTATGAAAGGGATTTTTTCACATATTCCATTTACTTCTTTTGTAAATTCATTTAAATCTGTGTCCTTTCATTCTTGATTCCTTTACAAGTAGAAAAAGCTTCTCCCCCTCGGATGTTACCTGCTGAAATGGCATTCATTCTGTTTTCTCAGATGATAACACCACTGCCACTCCCGCTGCTGTGTTCTCCCCAGCTTCTGTCCAGCCCTCTCAGGATTTTAAAAGTTTCAATCAAATCTTCTCCAAGCCTATTTCTCTCTCAGGAGGAATGCTCCAAATTCTCCAATCTATCCTCAGAACTGAAGCTTCTCATCCCTAAACCATCTTTGTAAATCTCTTCTACATACTCTCTAAAGTGTTCACACCTCTCTGAAAGTAAAGCAGTCTGGCACTGCCAGTTGGCTATTTATTATCATGTACTACCTCAAGGAAAATGCACATAAACATAGGTGGAGTTAGCCTGACCTGATTCGAATGATACTTCCATTCCCAACCTATGCCTCCAAAGCTGCTTCTATGGATCTGGGACCATTCAACCCATAGAACAGTAACATCATTGCACAGGAAGAGGATAATTGATTAAGTGGGACTAATTTTAATCTTTGCTTTAAAACTCCCAAAATAGATCAAGCAGCAAGTTAAAATATTGTATTGTTAACAAACAATATTAACAAAATATTATTAAAAAGGAGTACAGGAATCTACCTCAAACTCACCTCGAGGCAGGATGAAGGGTAGCCCCTTCAGGAGTATGTGTTGATCAGTTGTTGAAAATGGACACTGCATGCCTTCAAGTAACATAATTCCCAACTTCAACTCAAAACCAAATTTACAGAAGGGAGAAGGAAGCGAGAAGGGATGGATTCATCATGAAATTATCTTTACAGCACTGCTGATGAACCTGGAGAAGCAAACTCAACAAGCCTGCTGTGTAAACATTGTCCCTTTTACCCCACCTCCACAATCTCATCACCTCCCCTGGTACTCTGATCAAATCATCACCAATCCTAATTCTCTATACCTCCATATTGACTAATAATCACCTCCCATTTTATTACTGAGTCGTCCATCTATGACTTGCCTCCACCTTCACTTAATCTGAAATCTAGACCAAAAAGTGCCAATTACCTTGACTTCAGATGATCTCTTACTCATTCCTGTACTGGTTAAGCAAATATAGAGAAAAAAAGAAGTGCTTAAGGACTTGTCAAAATGAAGAGACTGCACAATTTATTTTTAAAAAGGAAAATTTGAAGAAATCTAGTTTTCAGAAAGAATTTTAATCACATTTTGACCATGTTTTCTGACAGAAGTTTTTACTATATTTTTCATGTGAAAGCACACATAACAATGCATTTCTATTCTACTCTACATTTGCAGCATGTCAAAATGACAGGTGCAGGTTATTATATGAAATGAATAATGTCAATAATATACAGATAATCAAACTGGGGATGGATTAAACTTAATCAAAATTCGAACACTACATTGTCTAAGGGCTTTAGGACCTTGGGTAACCTTGCGATGATGAGATGGATTTACTTCTTGGTGGGCACAAAAAGTACAGTGTGGGTGGAGTTAATTACAGAGTTAGGGAGAGAGAAACATGTGGAACACACTCACTAGCATTTAGCAGTGGAGATATGTAATAGCTCTTCAACAATGTGACAGTAAAATTAGAGCTTGGTATAACTCTGACTGCATGTACTTTTGTTTTCATATGTAAGAGATTGTTATAAAAAAGTCCAAGCTTGAAGACCTTCCATTGACCTTGACCAGTCTGTCTTGAAGCCAAGCTTTTGGATTCGGCATGAAACAACACAAGAAAGACAATTGTAGCAACAAGATCCACTGTACCACAAACTGTGAGAGCAGTGAAGATTAAGAAACTGATATGAAATTGTTTAGAGATGAGAATAATATAAACATACACTTTTCAAAAAACGATTTCAGTACAACTTTAAGACCAGCTTACAGTCAAAAGTTCAGCAACTGATTTATCAAAGAGACCAAGAGGGCTGGACAACTACTGGGAAGAAAAATCTTTGAACAGAAAACACCTGCAGAGAAACCTCCAAAACCAACTATAAGTCTTAATAAAATCCTTTTACATCCACCATTAGGGGAAACAAGATTTGTTTGGCAAAATAAAACACAGTGACCCAGCAGTAAAAGCCCTCTAGCATGAGTGTGATATATCTGGGTGGAACATTTACAAAAAGAGACCAGTTACAGGACTCACAAAGTAATTTGATTGCTTAGAAGGAACGAAGAAACAAAATTTAGGTTGAGAAGCAAACTTCTGGCAGCGATTTGTTTGATAACCATAAACAGGTTGAGAAAGTATGATATCCTAGAACCTCAACAATAATGTTGGTTATTTTTAATATTTAATAACATAAAAATATTTATTATTTCAATCATTTGGGTGAGAGGCACATGTTTTGTTCAGCAACTAAGAATGTAATCACTAAAATCCAGCATTGAAGATGAAGATCACATGGTGTTGGATTTAGTGTGGAAATGTAGCAGGTACAGAAAAATCATCAAGAGCAAGAAAATAGCAGTCATCTTCAATACAGTCACAAAAAAGAAATCAATATATCAATAGATTGCAGCCATTTTAAGAAAATTTGTTTCAAAAGATCTTTTAGAAATGCAACAGTCATTTTGAAAAGGAATATCTTCATTCATTTTTATGAAGACATAGGGAGGGTTTAAACTGGTGTGGCAGGAATTGGGAACCGAAGCAGCAGGTCAATAAGTATAGAGACTGGGACAGAGCTTGCGTCTAAGGCAAATATACCTAAAATGAAGAGCAATCAGGAAGAAGTTGTTGAGCTCAGTGGAACTGAGACTTAGGCTTTACTTGCTTCAATGCAAGAGGTGTTACTGGTAATAAGAAGGAACTTAGAGCTTGAATTATTGCGTGCTGTTATGATGTTATTGCTATCACAAGACAATGTTGAAAGGGAGACAGGATTGGCAGCTAAATGTTCTGGGATATTGATGCTTTAGATGAGACAGAAGAGGAAGCAAAAGATGTGGGGGAGTTGCATTACTGGTTAGGGAGAATATCACAGCTGTGTTATGTGCAGACACCCTGTAGGGATCTTGCAATGAGGCATTATGGGTAGGCCTCAGGAATAGGAAGTGTGCATTCACAGTGCTTGCATTATACTGCAGACCTCCAAGCTGCAGCCTGAGATGGAGAAGAGCTATGTACTCAGATTCTGGAAATGTGTGAAAATAATAGGGTTGGTGTGGTAGGTATTTTTAATTTCCCCCATATTAACGGGACTCCATTAGTGCCAAGGGTTTGGATTGGGAGCAATTTGTTGGGTGCATCCAGGAAAGTTTTTTGAAACAGTATATAGATAGACCAATGAGAGAAAGGGCCACATTGGACCTGATATTGGGTAATGTGATCAAAGTTTCAGTAGTGGAGCATTTTGGGAATAGTGACTATAATTCCATAGGTTTCCAGATGAGTAAGGACAAGAGTGCACCTTGGATGAAGGTGTTAAATTGGGGGAAGGCCAATAATAACAGAATTAGTCAAGAATTGGAGAATGTGGACTGGGAGAGGCTGTTTGAGGATAAATCCACATCTGACCTGTGGGAGTCTTTTAAAGACCAGTTGATTACATTGCAGGCCAGGCATATTCCTGTGAAAATGAAGGACAGGATTGGCAGGATCAGCCTTGAATGATGGGAGAAATAATCAGCTTAGTCAAAAAAACAAAGCATACATAAAGTCTAGGCAACTAAAAACAGACAGTCTTTGAAGAATGTAGAGAAAGTAGAAAGGAGCTCAAACAGGAAGATAGGAGGGCTAAAAGGGCCTATAAAATGCCCTTGGCCAGCAGGGTTAAGGAGAATGTCAAGGCATATATTAGGAGCAGAAGCATAGCTACAGAAAGAGTTGGCTCACTCAAGGCTAAAGAAGGGAGTTAATGTGTGGATCCAGAGGAAATGGGTGAGATCTTTAATGAATACTTTACATTGGTATTCACCAAAGAGAGAGACATGAGGGTAATTGAGGTTAGGGAAAGGTGTATGAACACTCTCAGGCAGGCCAACATAAGGAAGGAGGAAGTGTTGGGTGTCTTGAAATACATTAAGGTAAACAATTCTCCCAGGCCAAATGGGAGCTATCCTAGGATACTGTGAGAGTTAAGGGAGGAAATAGCTGGGGCCTTAACAGATATCTTTGTGTCTTCTTTGGCCTCAGGCAAGGGTTCTGGAGGATTGGTGAATGACCAATGTTGTTTCCAGACCTTGGAGTGCAGGTTCATAATTTATTGAAAGTGGAGTCACAGGTAGACAGGGTAGTGAAGAATGCATTTGGTATGCTTGCCATTATTGGTCAGTGCATTGTGTACAGGAGTTGGGAGGTCATGTTGTGGCTGCACAAGGCATTGGTTAGGCCACTTTTGGAATACTGTGTTGTTATGGACTAGGCCAGACCTTCTCAAAACACTTTAAGAAGGTAGCCTAGACCCTAACTTTCCTAGTGTTTTAAGGAGATGTACAGTGGATATTCCAGGAGCCACATAGCTGATCAAACCACTCAGTTTGAAACAAAATGGAATTTATTTACAGACAAACAAAAGAAAACTGAATTTAGAATAGCATAACTATTTAAAAACCCAAGCAACACAAAACAATGAGCTGTTCTGATTTTCCTGCAACATCCCATATTGCACCACTTGGCAAAAAGATAAATTCAAACACAGGTTCTTACGGGAGAGAGATTGCAGAGTGAGAGAGGATTAGAATGGAGCTGTTTCTTTGGGTCCCCAGCTAAATCTTGACCAGCAGCTTCAAAGTGTGTGTTTGCTAAAACCAAACAAGAAAAAATAAACTCTCAGCTGGCAGAACTGGGCACCTTCCTTTCATTGTAAAATTGTTTAAAATAATTAGAAGCCTTTTCAAGTAGATATTTCCAGACATATCAAAACTTTTTTTTTATGACCCCCATTGGAAAAAGTCAAGGGCAAAATAACCTTGTTAAAGGAGATGTATTGTTACAGTGTTTAACTTTGGTGTCCCTGATACAGGAAACATGTTGTTAAACTTAGAAGAGTTCAGAAAAGAATTATGTTGGGAGGTGTGGAGGGTTTGAGCTATAGGGAGAAGTTGAATAGGATGGGGCTATTATCCCTGGAGCATTGGAGACTGAGGGGTGACCTTATAAAAGTTTATAAAATCATGAGGGGCATGGATAGGTGAATAGTCAAGGTATTTTCCTCAGGCTAGTGGAGGCCAAACGTAGAGAGCGTAGATTTAAGGTGAGATGGGAAAAGTTTAAAACGGCTCTAAGGAGAAACTTTTTCACACAGAGGATGGTGTGGATACAGAATGAGCTGCCAGAGGAAGTGGTGGAGGCTGGTACAATTGCAACATTTAAAAGGCTTCAGGATGGGTATATGAACAGGAAGGGTTTAGAAGGATATGGGCCAAATGCTGGCAAATGGGACTAGACTAATTTAGGATATCTGGTCGGCATGACTGAGTAGGACCAAAGGGTCTGTTTCCATGGTGTACATCTTTACGTCTCTATTACTGGGTCCATGATGGCACTCCTTTGTTTTGGGAGTGCGTCAGCACTCCTCCTTGTCCAGCCATCTGTATTCTCTGTACTTGGAGCCTTTCCTTTGGCTCTCATGGAGGAGGTTGTCTGGATTAGCTCTGCATGGCCTGGGGACAGGGGAGTGGTTCTCTTGGCCTACACTGATGACATGTTCCTCACATTCACCATCCCAGCTGATGCTAGCAGGATGTGTGAGTTCCTGGTGGTGTACTTGACCTTATCGCCTGCCGAGCTCAAATGTTCCAGACACCTTGTAGGTTCCTTGCCCGAGAAGTTACAGGGATTTCAGCTGAAGCACTAGCCATCTCCTCTATCTGGGGAACCTACCTCAGTCTGACTGAGGTATTCTGCCCAGCGAATTAGCAGGAGCTGGAGGCCAAAATCTCCAACTCATGGCTGATGCTATCCATCACCTGTAAATGGTGGTACTCAGACCCGACGTCATGCACCAGTTAGAGGAGCTCGAGTGTGCGGACCTGCGCGTTCCCCTGCTCAGATAGAATTTCACATTGACCCCAAGGTTCTGAGCCTTCTTCAGGAGCCTACCCCCCCCACAACCTGAGCCATGTCGTTGTAATGCACTCTGTGACCTTCCTCTTGGCGCAGAGGTGCTTTTTGTACAGGCTGCTACTGCAAACCATCCACCTCAACTTCTCCATCCTCAGTTCAAACATGCCTTAGCATCCTTATTTACCACCGGATGGCAGGAATCCCCAAAGGAGGACTCTTTATGTGAGAGTTCTCCTAATGTCCATCAGAGCCCTGGGGTGGAAGGTGTTGTATGCAGCAATCCCTGATAACCTCAGATTGTAGCAACTCATGGAATCCAAGCCCAGCTATTTTGTAGTGCAATGGATCATGTGCATATTGGTCATGTTTTGAAGCAAGTTTTATTTTGCTTTTAGTCACACTTCAGCTCCAGGCTTCTGATCTTTGCTGCAGAGGGATGTGGGCAGACCAGTGGACCTCCTCTTCAGTCTGCTCTTGGATCTGGCCAGGTTGGCTATAAACAGGTCCAGGCAGTGGGCTTTGGAGGGGGTCATCTCTGCCAACTATTTGCCCCTGTTCTGCAGTAAAGTGCATGCCCTGGGTTTCCATGGCAAGGGAGCAGACAAAGCATAAAGAGTCTCCATCTGGTCCTTGACCTTACATGGACAGCAGGATGTGCCTTGCAAGGGAGAAGGAATGGCTGAACTCTACATCCAGGGCTCCACTCAGGGCACTCCTGGTGTAGACAGAAACACTTTAACCACTCTGCCACTGATTCCATTATCTCAACTTACCATGGTATGATAATGCATGAGCTGAGAACTTGGAGTGATTTCAATGCCACCAACACTTTCTGGTATTAATTGAAGTTGCTGATACCAGGTGGGGAAGGTTTCTCACCTAAAGTCTTTGACCAAATGAGAGTTCAATCGTGATGAATAGTAAATAGGTTTAATACATATTACTTTGAAGCTAGTTCCGTTATATTTGAGATACATGTTTGCCTCTTGGGAGACATCAGACTCAACTTAAAAGTAAGTTCACATTCCTAAATTCTAATGTTTTATAACAAACATAGAACTGATTAGCTCCTCCCAGGATCAATCCTCCATATCTTGATGGGGAGAACCAATTTCACGATATTAGTTAACTCTTTCAAGTACTGACTATATAGCAGTAATGATGGAGGAGGTGTGTCTGTACAGGAGACCCTTAGCATGCTGGAGAGCTTCACGTCTCAGGAAAACAGTTGACAACAAGTGGGATTTTCCCAAGATCATGAGCAATAAACTTAGAAGCTTACCTCCACCTCATCAAGGGAGAAGCTCATACAAAGCCCCACAACAAATTTAAGAAGAACACCTAGCTGCACTTGGATTTGCAACTTCATGTTTCATGTTGTGTCTAATTCTTAATGCAGTGGCGCAACTTCTCCAATAAGATTTTCTGAGCCTCTGGTATTTCTTGTACATATTTGGTTCCTTCAAGAGACTAGTTATGATAGACCTCTTCAAAAATGGCTAATACCTCACTATTGCCATACCTGTACCTCCTACTGCTATATGATGCTAAATGAAAGAAGTGACAGCGGGCTGTGAAAAGTTAGGCTTTATTGGAATGTTTCAAACATGTAATGAGGATGAAATGAAATGTCTGTGTTTGAGCACACTGAGATTTTATTGCATGTATCTCATCGAGCTTGTCTCTCATTTCTGGGATCTTCCATCTTGCTAAATCCAACACAGACCTCCATTACATCCCTAAATTGATCCCTCCACCCTGAGGTGTAGCGGTTCAGGTGGCCATCACCTCATATGGAGTTAAATATGTTTTCAGTCTTGGCACACAGATCAGTGAAGTCACAATCATTGATGCCTTGGCCCTTCGGACAGCGGACCATCTTTTTTGCACACAGGAGATTGCTTGCCCTGCTCCTCTCTGCCTCTCTCCTGCACCTTCACTGAGGCAGCTTCTTGTTTATCCTGAGGTTGCTGCTCTCCTTCAGCTCATGGTTGCATCTCCCTCCTCCCTCCCTCTCTGTTCCTCAAGCTGCTTACTGGAGGTTCCAAAACCTGAGCAAATTATGCTCATGGCAGATGGCCCCTCATTGTCTGGACCCTTTAACTCCATTTCCTTCACTTTCCTCTATTTATTGAACTCAAGTATCAGCATTTGGGCATCACCTCCCTCCAGCGTATTGGTACCTTTCCCCCTCCTGTGGCCTTCGACTGTCAATGCCCACTCTATCCCCACTCCTGTTGCCCCTCACACTGGCTCACTGGATGGGAGTCAAACAGCGTGGTGCTGGAAAAGCACAGCTGGTCAGGCAGCATCCAAGCAGCAGGAGAGTCCGTGTTTCAGGCAGAAGCCCTTCATCAGTCCTTCATCTCCTCTGCCCTGAAGCCCTTCAGGCTTCCCTGCTCCTCATTTGCTGACTGACTGGCTGTGCTTTTCCAGCACCACACTCTTTGACTCTGATCTCCAGCATCTGCTGTCCTCACTTCTACTGGATGGTTGTCAGGGATATAAATTTGACCTTATTATTATTGGACTTTTTCCTGTACCAGTCAATGCTCTGAAACCCTGTGACTCCTGTGCCAGCTTCGTAAACTTCAAGATTCCCAGAGAATTGTTGTAATTGACTAATTAACTGACTAGATTAACTTGCTTCCTTTTTAGGTGCAATTCCCTCCTGTTAAGTTGACCATCACTGTCCAGAAAATTCAGCCCATTATATTTCTTGAGGTATTTTAAAAGGACAGCGAAATAGACCAAGAGCCATTGTAAACTCATTTTTGTTCGTATGTCTTAAGCAGCAATGACAAAACCAGCAAAATGTGTTTATTTTCATTATTTTAAACAATCATTTACTGTCTGAAAGCGCTCCTTTTAGCTTTTCTGCTGATGAGTAGCCAGTTAATTAAATGTTAATTATATGCATCCATTGTTTTTTTCAACCAGCCTTCAAGTTCCAACATGGAGGACAGAGTGGGGTGTCGAGAATTCACTCAATTAATTACTCTTCTGTCTAAAGATCGGCATCAAAAGAATAAGCTTTCTATTTGCATGCACCTGAACCTAGCAATGCTCTTTCCGGTTTTCTTACATTTTCCCTCAGTTCTTAGCTGGTGTACTGGGACAGATTTTTGCCGCTGTTTTCATTACTTTAGCATATTCCTGCTGACATTTGCCCAGAAGTTTGTTGTGACAAGTTCTGACAGAAACAAATTGCCCCTAATATTGCTTGGAGCTCATTGTATTTCATTATTTAAACTTGTGATCAGCCAGTTGTTTCCACATCTTTGTACTCTCATTTCCTAGCCAATAACACAATAGAAATGATCGTTTCTGCAAGTTGTTATAAATGAAGGAAATATGGCCATGCACTGCTCAGTTCATGAAATGTAGACAGGGAAAAATGTGCAAGAAAATTGAAAGAGACATAGAGGCACTCTAAAGCTATCACTGTATTGATAAACTAAGAATGAATAACTGCATGGTGTAATGGTCAGATTTCTCTGATCAGTGCCAATGCTGCATGCATTGACACAATGGTTTTTCTGAGCTGACAATGCTGTTGGAGAGTATTCACGTGGTCAGTGTGGTGTGGTAATTGAACCATCAAGTGGTTCGGGGAAGATATTCAGATTCGAAAAGTATCACGCCGAACAAGCACAGCAGGTAAACAGCATTGAGAAGCAGGAGGGTCAATGTTTTGAGGATAAGCCCTTCACCAGGAATACGGTGGGAGGAACAGACTGAAAGGTCCGAAGGCAGCATCAACATTGACTTCACTAGTATCCAATCTCCCCTCTCGCATCTCATCTCAGACCTATACCTCCAACTTGGCACTGCCCTCTTGACCTGTCCTCCTTGTCCATTTTCCTTTCTACCTATCTGTTCCATCCTCCCCATCAACCTAAAACAATTAACCCCCACCTGCATTCACCTACAGCCTTCCTAGCTACCATCCCCACAGCCCCACCCCTCTATTTATTTCTCAGCCATCTTACCATCCACATTCTTGATGAAGGGTTTATGCCTGAAATGTCCACCTTCCTGCTCCTCGGATGCTGCCTGATATGCTGTGCTTTTTCAGCGCCACACTTTGCGACTCTGACTCTCCAGCATCTGCAGTCCTCACTTTCTCCTAGAAGATATTCAGGTGTTTGGGGAGGTAGTTGGATTAGGCCAGGAATGGCTGGGGTGTAGGCAGTTCAGCTGGGGGTTAAGGGTAGATTTTGCAGTGGTTAGGAACGTAGTCAGTTCAGGTTAAAGGATGGTTGGATTGAGACTAGTCAGGGGAACGGAAAAGTTGTTAATTCTGAAGCTAGTTGGACCCAATTGCGAAGAATATCTAGGTCCATTTGAGAGGTGAATAGAGGCGCATGGGGAGGTGAATCATTTCAAGACATAGGGGTTGACAGTTGGCCAAGGTTGGTCTGATTGGTGGAAGGTCGAATTGGATGAGTGTGGGAGTTATGTTCAGGTTTGATTGGTGGACAGTCAGATGGTTATGAGTGTAGCTGGGTACTCAGTGTGGTAGTTGCAGGATTGGGGAATATTTTGAGGCATGGAGGTAATTGGACATAGTCATGTCTAGTGAGGTGTGTTACTTGAATAGTTGAGGAGGAATTAGAACATGGAACATAAAACATAGAACAGTACAGTACAGTACAGTGCAGGCCCTTCAGCCCTCGATATTGTGCCAACCTACTCTAAGATCAAACAAACCTACATACCCTTCATTTTGCTATTTACCACGTGCCATACCAAGAGTCACTTACATGTTCCTGAAATAATGAAAATTAAATAAATACAGTCATAGTTCTATCTGATTCAGTCTTTGATGGATCTGGAGAGTAAGGGGGATATTGCACCTTACTAAATGTTGCACTATGATTCAGCTCTTATAAACCATTAGTCCAGTTATTGTGTTTGGATGTAATGGAATGTCTGGCTACAGCACACAGATTATAATTAGACAAGACATGTTGCATATTTGTATGGAATTCAGCTTGACTTTCTATCTATTTAAATTAATGGGCAGAGTGCTGGGCAGACTCTGTTACATATTCCAAAGAGGAAGCGTCATAACTTAGGCTGTAACAAAGGAAAAATCTGTTTCACAGTCAAATTATGTATAGGACAGTATCTTCAGGATATGAAATCCAAAGTTGGAAATTAAGAAAATGGATGAATTGTTAAACTGAACATTGGAAAATTTAAATCAATTGTGAACGTAATTGTTGGTGTGCAAATGAGAAAAGTTCCTTAAATTGTGCTGCAAGGTTAATATAAATTTGGCTTCTGAATACTGTACAGATTTACTTGATTGCATAATTAAAGATTTAATAACTCACTCCTGAGTTGGTCAATCAAATTTAACAACATTCTTAGCTATACTATGGTTACCCTTTGCATTTGGTCTGAAACTTCCTTAAGTTTGCTTAATGCAGTCTCCTAATTCTGATCCATTAATAAGGTTAGAAATTGATTGTTGCTTCATTTAACCACTTTATAACAAAGTAATTTTATAGCCAATTTTGTCTTAATTGTATAGTGCAAGACTGGTATAACACTCATCAAAATTGGCTTTCTTTTACAACATTTTAAATAGACTGCTTAAAATTTCTTCTGGTGGAATACTGATTAATGTCCTAGTACTAAAATATTGTGAGTGCTAATTTAGCATATTTGTGAGCATGTCAGTTATTTTACTTCCCTGTTATATTTTCTGGAAAAAAAGTCACATTATCATTGCATTCCGTTTGGGATGAGAAAACCACTTTCAATGGTCAGGATTCACATAATGATATAGCAGAAAGTGATGACATTCAGCCCAATATGCCAATGCTGACCTTTTCAGAGATCTATTCAATGAGTCCCACAAATTCTCTCATTTCCTATAATCATGAAATTTTTAAAAATCAGATATAAATCCATATAGTGTGGAAACAGGCTCTTTTGCCCAACAAGTCCAGACTGACCCTCCAAAGAGCAACCCACCCAGACCCATTCTCCTATCCTATATTTACCCCTGATGAACACACGTAACCTACACATGATGGGCAATTTAGCGCTGCCAATTCACCTAACCTGCATGTCTTTGGACTGTGGGAGGAAACTGCAGCACCCGGAGGAAACCCATACAGACACAGGGAGAACGTGCAAAAGCCACACAGACAGTGGCCCAAGGTTGGAATCCAACCCGGATCCCTGGCACTGTGAGGCAGCAGTGCTAATCACTGAACCAGCATGCCACCCCCTAACCACTGAGCCACTCTGCTGCCCCAATATATATCTAAGTTTCTTTTATTTTATTAACTCACAGGTTATGTACATCCCTGACCTGGCTAGCATGTGTTAACCATGCATAGTTGCCTATGATAAGTGGTGGTGAGCTACATCTTGTACCATTACAGTCCGTATCTTGTAGGTACATCTACAATATTGTTAGAGAGGGACCTCAAGGATTTTGACCCTGTGGCAATGAAGGAACATGTCATATTTCAAAGTCAGGATGGTTTGTGGCTTGGATGGAAACTAGCAGGTGGTGATTCCCATGTATGTGCCATCCTTGCCTTTTTAGTCAGTAGAACTTCAATTTTTTTTTTAGAAAATGTTGCCTAAAGAGCTTTACTGAATTGTTTCAATGCATCTTGCTGGGGAGTACACTCTGCTGTGATCGTACATTGAACAAAAGAGGTAATGAACTTTGGACGTGTTAGATGAGAACACCACTCAAGTAGATTGCTTATTCCTGGATGATGCTGAGCTTATGGAGTGTTGTTGGAGCTTCACTCACCTCCTGACTCCCTAAAACCTGTCCACCATCTACAAGGCTCAAGTCAGGAGTGTGATGGAATACTCTACACTTGTCTGGATGAGTGCAGCTCCAACAACACTCAAGAACTTGACACCATCCAGGACAAAGAGGCCCACCTGATTGGCATTACCTCCAACAGCATCCACTCTCTCTACCACCAATGCTCAGTAGCAGCAGAGTGGATCACCTGCAAGATGTGCTGCTGAAATTCACCAAAGATCCCCAGACTGCACCTTCCAAACCCACAACCAATTCCATCTAGAAGAGTAAGGGCAGCAGATATATGGAACCACCACTACTTTCAAGTTCCCCTCTGAGTCACTCACCATGCTGACTTGAAAATATATTGCCATTCCTTCACTTTTGCTAGGTCAAAATCCTGGAATTCCCTCTCTGATGGCATTGTGGGTCAACCCCACAGCAGGCAGACTGTAGCGGTTCAAGAAAGCAGCTCACCACCACCTTCTCAAGGCCATGTCCCACAAATGATTAAATTGTAAAAAAGGACAGGATTTTGCATTGCATTCTTGATTTGTGCCTTTGGTGGACAGGCTTTGAAGAGTTGGGAGATGAGCAACTTGTTACAGAATTCCCAGCATCAGATCTGTTCTAGAGCTAATTGATTTTTTTATTAAGTCATTGCTGGGAGTCCAGAATCTACTCGGCAAAAGTGAGGGCTATAAATGATAGAGATAGAGTCAAGTGTCTAGTGCTAGAAAAGCACAGCAGGAGGATCAACGTTTTGTGCAAAAGCCCGTCATCAGAAATCTACCGCCCATCTCTAAATGTACTAGAGAAGGTGGTAGTGAGCTGCTTGCTTTAATTGCCAAACATAGACTGGGACTGCCACAGTGTTAAGGGTTTAGATGGAGAGGAATTTGTTAAGTGGGTATGAGGAAATTTTCTGATTCAGTATGTGGATGTGCCCACTGTAGAAAGTTCAAAACTTGACCTACCCTTTGGAAATAAGGCAAGGCAATGACCGAGGTGTCAGTGGGAGAGCACTTTGGGGCCAACAACCATAATTCTATTGAGTTTAAAATAATGATAGAAAAGGAGAGAGGAAAAGTTCCAAATTAGAGGAAGGCCAATTTTGACGGTATGAGGCAAGAACTTTCAAAAGTTGATTGGGGGTGGATGTTTGCAGGTAAAGGGACAGCTCGAAAAAAGCTTTCAAAAATGAGATAACGAGAGTCCAGAGATATTATGTTCCTGTTAGGCTGAATGGCAAGGCTGGTAGGTGTAGGGAATGGTGGATGATGAGAGAAATTGAGGTTTTGGTCAAGAAAACAAATAAGCATATGTCCGATATAGATAGCAGACATGGAGTGAATCCTTAGAAGAATATAAAGGCAATAAGAGTAGACCTAAGAGGGAAATCAGGAAGGTAGAGAGGGGACATGAGATAGCTTTGGCACATAGGATTAAGAAGAATCCAAACACAATAAGGATAGAAGGATAAGTAGGGAGAGAATAGGGACCCTCCAATATCAGCAAGGCAGCCTATATGTGGAATAGCAGGAGATGGTAGAGAAACTAAATGAGTAGTTTGCTGTGGAGAAGGACATGGAAGATATAGAATGTGGGGAAATAGATGGTTACATCATGAAAATTATTCATATTGCAGAGGAAGTGGTGCTGGATGTCCTAAAATGCATAAAAGTGAATAAATCCCCAGGACCTGATCAGTACTCTGTGAGAAGCTGGGGAAGTGATTGCTGGGCCCCTTGTGGAAATATTTGTATCATCGATGGTCATAGATTAGGTGCCAGAAGACTGGAGGTTGGCTAACATGGTGCCACTATTTAAGAAAGGTCAAAAGGACAAGCCAGGGAACTGTAGACCAGTGAGCCTGACATGGTGGCGGGCAAGTTGGTGCAGGGAGTCCTGAGGGACAGGATTTATATGTATTTGAAGAGGCAAGGACTGATTAGAGATAGTCAAAATGGCTTTGTGCGTGGGAAATCATGTCTCACGAACTCAGTTGAGTTTTTTGAAGAAGTAACAAAGAGGATTGATGAGAGCAGAGCGGTAGACATGATGTATATGGACTTCACTAAGGTGTTCAACAAGGTTCCTCATGGTAGACTGATTAGCAAGGATAGATCACATGGAATACAGGGAGAATTTGCCATGTGGATATAGAACTGGACCAAAGGTAGACGACTGAGGTTGGTGGGGGAGGGTTGCTTTTCAGACTGGAGGCCTGTGATCAGTGGTGTGCCACAAGGTGCGGGTGTTTGGTCCACTGCTTTTCATCATTTATATAAATGATTCGGATATGAACGTAGGAGATATAGTTAGTAAGTTTGCAGATGACATGAAAATTGAAGATGTGATGGGCAGCGAAGAAGGTTACCACAGATTACAATGGGATCTTGATCAGATGGGCTAATGGGCCAAGGAGTGGCCGATGGAGTTTAATTTAGATAAATGTGACGTCCCGCATTATGGAAAAGCAAATCTTAGCAGGACTTATACAATTAGTGGTAACATCCTGGGGAGTGCTGCTGAACAAAGAGACCTTAGAGTGCAGATTCAGAGCTCCTTGGTTGTGGAGTTGCAGGTGGATAGGGTAGTGAAGAAGGCGTTTGGTAAATTTTCCTTTATTGGTCACAGCATTGAGTATAAGAGTTGGGAGGTCATGTTGTGGCTCTACAGGGGTGACCTTAAAGAGATTTTTAAAGTCATGAAGGGCATGGTTAGGGTAAATAGACAAGGTCTTTATCCTGATGTGCGGGAGTCCAAAATTGGAGGACACAGGTTTAGGGTGAGAGGGGACAATTTTAAAGGGACCTAAGGGGAAAGTTTTTCACACAGAAGGTGGTACATGTATGGAATGAGCTGCCAGAGGAAGTGGTGGAGGCTGTTGCAATTGCAACATTTAAAAGGCATCTGTATGGGTATATGAATAGGAAGGGTTGAGAGGGATATAGGCCCAGTGCTGGCAAATGGGACTAGATCAGTTCAGGTTATTTGGTTGGCATGGACAAGTTGGACTGAAGGGTCTGTTTCCATGCTGTACTACTCCAGGACTCTATGACTCTAACTGTTACAGTCGTTATGGTGTGGGAACACCCACAATGCTGTTATGAAAGGAATTGTAGGATTTTGACCCAGTAACAGTTAACAGCAGCGTAGTTCAAAATCAGGATGGTGTGTGACATGGAGATGAACTTGCAGGTGATGGGTGCCCCCATGTATCTGCTGCCATTGTTTTTACATGTGATAAAAGATGTGAGTTTGCAAGATGTTACTGAAGGAGACTTGATAAATTACTGCAGTATATCTCATAGATGGCATGCCATGCTGCCATTAGTGAAGTTAGTGAATAGTGAAGGTGATGGATAAAAGAAAATCAAGCAGACCAACACCTGGTAATGATGCTGGCAGGGCATGCCAGGACAATAAAGAGATCACTTGGGAAAAGATGGGTGTGACAGTACGCAGCAAAACAGCAGCTTGTGCATCTTCCATGGCCAAGTAGATGGTAGAACAGTTGAGGGAGAACTTTGAGCAGATTAAGTGAGACCAAATCTTGTCTTGGGTCAGGAAGGATCAGCTAAAGCACTTATTTCATGGGAAGAAAGACCTTGATATTTCAAATTATCAATTATGGCAACTGATCAAGATTTGATTTAATAATGATTGTAAGGGGACCCCTGGAAAGACCAGCAGGAATGGTACTGGGAATTCTGATCGTAATGCCAAATTAAAATGGGTTGCATGTCTTTGAGGTGGAAAATATCGGTATAATCCAAAAGTACCCTTCTGTAAGCTGTTGAGAAATAAGGAAGACTTATAGATATCACTCTGAATAAAAGGGAGTAGACAATAAAAGCAATGTAGGACTCCATCCCATATACAGAACAACCTCGGTTATCCAAACGTCAATGACCCGAATTTCGGATTATCTGAACAAGCTCTTAAGGTCCCATAAAAATGTTATCCATTATCCGAACAATCGGTTTGCTGAACAAATACTCCCTGACAGTATCGTTCGGATAATCAAGGTTGTTCTATATTCAAATGAACATGCCCTATGTGGTTTCAGATAAACACCACTCTAAATTATACTATAGAGATCTGGAGTCTGAACACAGGTATTGCCAGGTTAGCGTATAGCGAAAGGGAGAATACTGCATCATATCATTGTCGCTAAAACACTACCAATATGGAACCTTTATCTGTAACATCCAAAACACTACCTTTTATATTAGGCCATACATATCAGCCAGGATGGGCCTTAATTGAGCCCACAGTCATCCACAGGAAGAGTGAGATCTTTGACAATGCCATTGATAAACTAAGACAAAATAAAGATGGTCATTGGAGAATGTACATTGAAATCCTGCTAGAAAAAATTACAGCAGGTAATTATGCACATAAATTTTTGTGACTTTTACTCAGCAGACAGAGCAAATTTAAATGTGTAACAGGGAAATCAAAGTGACTAATTGGGATGATTCTGGCACTCGGGCTTAAATGAACAGATATACTCGTGGGTAGATCTCCTATCATGTCTGATTGTACTGTTCATCCTGTTTACTTTGATCTACCTTAATATCCTCATGGTTAAATTTATCCATTGAAAGAAAGAACTCATCCAGAAATTAACCATGGACTGGATGGTCCTACAGAGGGAGCCAAGTAATTAATGAACACTGACTACATCACAAACGATTTATGTAAATTGTTCCGCGGTATGAATTTCACTTTATCGAGTGCTGCTAATTGCCAAAGAGGTATGAGAGCAAGTCAATGTATGTAAATAATGGCCAATTCTCAATTTATATATTCAGTTATTTGTATATAGTACTGTTAAGCTTATTGATATGTGTAAGGAAGATAGGTAGTACATAGAATATTGTTGTCTATGTTCAATGGAAAACCCAAATGGCACTGTGGCCAATGACCTCAGGCCCAAAACTGGGCATTCTAAATTGATCCACAGCCAGAGAAATCAGGCCTGACAGAAAACTGGGCAAACTGCATTAAACAGCAGCCATCAGCTACAGATAACAGTGGAAAGCAAGGTCAAAGAGGTTACAAAAGTTCAAGGGGAACTAGTTACAACGAGCCTGAGGGTTGTGTACTGGTGAAGTATCAATCAGACTTCCTGGCACCTTCCTTCCAGCCAATGTCTGAGGATGTGCACTTTCTACCACCCCGGCATGGCAAGTGAAGGGTGTTGGCATGATCCCATTGGATGTTTTGAACCCCAGTTATAACCCCATTGGCCACAGAACATCCTGGAAGTTCCAGGGTGAAGAGGATAAGAGCACACACCTGGAAGCCACCCCTTAAGTGAAGATTCACAGCAAGACTTGTTGTGGATGACCATACATCAACCCAAGAAGACCCAGGAGGAGATCTGCCCTGACCAGCAAGACGCATCTTCACGGAAGAGAACCAGCCCTACATCAGAGAAGAAGGAGATTCCAATGGCCCACCTCAAACACATGGACCATTGTAGGTAATATCCTTTCTCAGACGGCTAGAACTAAATACAGAGTGCATTTTGTGGGAACCTAGGCAATACTCACATGATGTTTTTAATGAGGAATATTTGTTAATAAAATTGAGTTGAACCACAAACCAAATTCCAAGTCCCTTTGTCTGCATCTCCAACAACAGAACTCAGATAAAGCATTTTTCAATAGATAAACTGGTCAAAGTGTCCAAAGCACAATTTGTACCATGCTGATACCATTCTAATAAAACCCTTCTTGACCACGTGCAAAGTCTTGATCTTCTTCCTAAAGAGTGGTACCCAGAACTGCATATTACATTCCAGCTAAACTGAAACTGAACCAGTGACTTAGATATATTTATCTTCCTTGCTTATCTACTCAATACTTTTATTTTCAAAGACTTGTCCTGCCACTTTCAAGATTTAGATCAATAGTACAATCGCGTTATCTTAAAATCAGCAGTAATGAGTTACATAAGGGGCAAGTTATCAAATCTTTTTAAATACATAAATAAACAAAATTGTTGGATGCATTCTGATATATTCAGCATGTTCCCTTTAGTTGTGATGCTTTGTTTTCAATTCATAAAGTCAATATCTACTCAGAGCCCTGTAATAACCCAGGAGTGGTAAAAATAAAAGGAGAATAAATCCTAGACTGGTTAAAAAAGAGGAACTGGTGGATTCCTCTCCTTTCTGAATGCTGAAGCCATCTAAACTAGTGCAGGAAATGAGATTGGTCCTCAGTAGGACAACCTATTCTTTTATGAAGTGACCTCTGCCTCAGCCAGACATGTATCCCACTCTTACTTGAAGGCTCATAGTGAATCAACATCCATGAGAGAAGCCAGCTACCTGTTACTAAGGTTCCAAATTCTCGGCAAAAAGCAGTTACCTAACATACAAAGTAGTTCCGATCTTTTATAAGCCTTAACTGTGAAATCTGGATCTCCTTAATCCATTCATTTGAAATGATTGGCACAGATAGGCAGTCTGGTTCTGTCAGTATTGCTGAGAAGAGAGATGCGCTATTGAAGTGTATTGTCTTGCACTCATCAGGACAGATGCAAGAATATCGAATTTCAAAGGGACCAACAAATTCTATTGCACAATGTTTACTGCATAAACAATAATGTTAATTGGTTGTAAAGTTGACTGAAATTAGTTGAGGTGTTGCCATGGAGAATGGACCATGCAATTATTGTCCTCAATACTACAGTTTAATCCAAAATAAACCAGCCTGGGACATGTTCCTTTAGTCCACAGTGGACAGGTCCTGCTAGATGCATGTATGTTGCTTTGTGGAATATTGTGTGCAATTCTGGTCTCCCTTCTATAGGAAGGATGTTGTGAAGCTTGAAAGATTTCAGAAAAGATTTACAAGGATGTTGCCAGGGTTGGAGGATTTGAGCTGTAGGGAGAGGATGAATAGGCTGGGGCTGTTTTCCTTGGAGCGTTGGAGGCTGCATGGTGACCTTATAAAGGTTTATAAAATCATGAGGGGCATGGATAGAGTAAATAGACAAAGTCTTCTCCCTGGTGTGGGGAGTCCAGAATTAGAGGCCATTGATTTAGGGTGAGAGGGGCAACTTCTTCACACAGAGGGTCGTGCGTGTATGGAATGAGCTGCCAGAAGAAGTGATGGAGGCTGGTACAATTGCAACATTTAAAAGGCATTTGGATGGGTATGTGAATAGGAAGGATGTAGAGGAATACGTGCCAAGTCCTGACAAATGGGACTAGATTTTGTTGGGATATCTGGTCAGCATGGACGGGTGGGACTGAAATGTCTGTTTCCGTGCAGTACATCTCTATGACTCTATGACTCAGCCGATGTAATAGAGCAATATTGCAATCCTGACGGATGATTTTAAATTGGTTGTTCATATAATTTCTAGTAGACTTTGTTTATTTTTATTATATCAGAAGATGTGCAGGTTTGGTGGATTGGCTATGCTATGTAAGTCTAGGGATCAACGGGGTAGATGAATTAGGCATGGTAAATGGGTCTGAGGGAGTGTTGTGGGGGCGGGGGGGCGGGTGTGTGTGTGGGGAGGGAGAGGTGTTCGGGGGTGGGGGTGTGTTTGCTCTTTGGAGGGTCAGTGCAAACTCGATGAGCCAAATGGCTTCTATCTGTAATGTGCGTATTCTATAATTCTAAGGTATGTATATTATTAGGCTATCTTTTATTGTCCACCCCTAACTGCCCTTGAGTAGAACGTAGTAAACCACTTTCATGACCACTGCACTCAATGTGGTATATTAATAGCACAGTGCTGAATGATATGATTTATTATTGTCATATGTACCTAAGTACAGTGAAAAGTTTTGTTTTCTGTGCAGTACAGGCAGATCTTAACATACAAAGATCATAGGTTGATTAAACAGTGTGAGGTATACAAAGTTATGGATACAAAGAAAGTGGAAAAAAAGCAAGATCTGATTAGATTTGAAATTTGAGAGAAGAGGTTTGTTCAGAAGTCTAATGACAATGGGAAAGAAATTGTTCTGGGCAGCAGGATTTCAACAGTGAAGAAACAGCGATATAGTTCCAAGTTGCAATAGCATGTGGCTTGTATAAGTCTTGGAGGGAACTTGTAGATGGCTACGATCCCATGGATTTCTGCTATTCCCTTTTTTGATGGGAGAGTTCAGAGTTTTGGAAAATGTTGAGCAGCCTTGGTGAGTTACTGTAGTGCTATATATATATAGATGGTACACACTGCTACCACTCTGCATCAGTGACAGAGACAGTAAATGTTTAAGGTGGATCTTAGGGTGCCAATCAAGTGAGCTTCTTTCACCTGGATGATGTTTCGGATTTCCAGTTCACAGTTCACTGTTTTATTTTAGAATTTTTGTCCGCTTGACACCAACGTCTTGTTAGTGGAAATATTACTTGTGCTGCTCCTGTACATGCATGAAATGGCAAGCTTTACTTGTTATTCAAACGTTTTTGAGACACTTTACTTTTCCAGAGTAATTTGACATTGATGGGGCACTTCTCAATCATAAAAGTGTCAGCATTAGCTCATTCGTGCGTATGTGTGACACACAGTGGAAGTTTTAAAATGTGACATCTTGTAGGGATATCCTTTTAGCTACAGGAAGTTTGAATTCCTTTCCAGAAGCTGTAGTTTCCATTTGAATTATAGCAGCCTTTAGAAATTGATGTAGAAAAGTGGCTAGTTCTCCTCCATCACTAATCTAATTATATTTCCCTGCAAGATATAGTTTTGCATTTATTCTTCCCCTGTGCTTAACACTGTAGTTTTCTAAGTTAATTATTTCCCAAAATGAGCACAATTCTCTAGCTTATCTGGAGTTTCATAATCCAAAGGCTCATTAATTTTACATGTAGCTCGATGACACCCAACTTTGCCTTGCTGCCACCTCTCTCAGCTTCTGCACTGTTGCTAAACAATTAGACTGCTGATCTAATATCCAGTACAGAATGAGCATAAACTTTCTCCAATTAAATATTATTCTCTCATGATATGATAAGATCATTATGCCCACCATCTCGCCCCCATTCAAACTCAGTTCCTTAGCTATTGACTCCAGCTATCTCCCTGGCAGCTGACACTAAACTGAACTCTGAGAAACCCTGGTAATGATTGAAATCTCAACCACCTATTCCCACATTTACTAAGAACACCTATCGCCACTTCTAAAACTCTGCCTATTTTGAAGTTTATCTACTACTGAAACCTTCATCATGTCTTTATTACGTCAAGACTTGATAATTGCAAAGCACTGCTGAATAATCTCTCATATTATATCATCCATACGTCTTTTCCTAACTTTGTTGCTCTTGTGCCATGTCTTGTTCATTTATTACTACTGGTTATCATTAACCAAGTTGGATTCTGGAAAACCATGCCTTGATCGTAAGATTCTTGTCTTTTTTTTCAAATCCTTTCTTGGTGGTGCCCTTCTTTATCTCTGTCTCTCTTCTAGCTCTAAATCCCTCCAAAATAAGTCAGTTCAGCTAATGCTGGCACCCCTCAGTTTAATTGCCCCAACATTGGTGTTCATGCTTTCAGTTGTCTCAGCCCTATCATCTATAACACACTCCCAACACTTTTCAGCCTGTTTACCTCCTTTCGCTATATTAAGATACTCTTTAAAACCCAACTGTTTATCAAGGTGTTAGGTATCTACCCTAATACTACTCTTTCTGTCTCAGTGTATTTTGTAGTATGATGTGGCGGTGGTGCACTTTAGTGTATTTTATTATGTTGAACATATTATGAAAATAAAGGTTGTTCTATTTCCTTTTATATTTGAAGGTCCATACAATCTTAATCTTAACATGTCTTGATATGATTCGGGATTGATTGCTCACCCTCAACCTTACATTTACATTAATTAAAATAATAAATAGCCAATATTCAAAAACTGACCTCTGCAGGACACCACTGTTAACTGATCTCCAAGCAGATGCAAATCCAATGACATAAATTTACTGCATATAAGCATTCAGCTAATTCTCAATCCACTATGAATTAAATTGATCAAGTCAAAAATGCTTGACGTCTTAGTTGGTGTATGGGCCATATTAGATTTAGGATTTATTCACAGGTTAGAAAACCATTCCTTCAATCAGAAAGAGACATTACACTGGCTCCCTTGGCTATTTTATTTTTAGTGCATCCATAAATATTTATTGTTTGAAATAAAATAACTACATTTGGTTCAGTTTAAGCGGTGATTGTTATTGTTATGACAATTATAATACTCCCATTAAACCATTTGTATTTTGTTTCTCCAGATGTGATTGTCTGCCAGCTTGAGAATGTCCTTTGTGTAAATGAAGCAATAAATTCATAGAATCACTTCTTTCCAAATGCTGTTCCTGTCATAGCCAATTAATTGAGCTCGTCTGTAAATTTCAGTCAAAGCTTGCAAAGGAAAAGAATTAGAATATGCGGCAAAATCTTCAGTTGATCAATTCATTAAAATAACAGCGAGCAATGTGTACCCTTTACTCTGTGATTTATCAAATGCAGAGTCAAAGGCTCTTGCAACTTTATTAATCTTTTCAGTAATGAATTTTCCTGACCCATTGTATAACATAAATCTTGATTTTTAATCACATGACATTTTCACACATATATTACATTGTATTAAGACAGGGCATGTTTTAAATTCATAAAATAAATTAGGTTGAGGATGAAAACAGTCTTTTAATAGACAATTGATTACATGGGAACACTGCAACAAAAATGTTTAATTGAATAACTCATTTAATTACATGAGGTTATGAAGTATTGATTTATCTACATTTATAAGCAAATAAATTTAATTAAGTGCAGGTAGGGTTCCTTTCATGGAATGATTACTGGAATAAAATGTATTGAACAAATTCCCATCTGTTTATTTCTGAAGAAAATTGATTTGTTTGATCTTCAGATCTCATTAACTAATTTCTTATAGTGTTCTCTCCTTTTTAAAAATCATAAACATTTCACAAAGGGATTCAAAAAATATGATTTTCTTTAACTGCAAACGCACATGAAAATGTACATTACTATTATTATTAATGGAAATATTTCCATCAATTTAGTGAATGAAATATTTATGTAAATCATTCAGTGTGAGTTTGTTTGTTCATTGCAAAAGTACTTATACTTTGCGAAGCAATTGCTGTAAGGTCACACAATTGGAGAGGATTATTTGATGCATACCAAATAAGGTGAAGTAAATTCATATACTAATGACCATGATTTAACTGAAAGCCACAGTTTTTGCAGAAGAAATATTCTGTTACTAATAAGGTTACCCACTTTTAAGTACTTCTCAACAACAAATCAATTACACCAACAAATGATTTCCCCACTTGGAACACTTTCGTCTCCAACCTTAAAAATTACGTAGCACCAGGTTATAGTCCAACAGGCATAATTGGAAGCACTAGCTTTCAGAGCACAGCTCCTTCATCAGGTGGTTGTGGAGTACACAATTGTAAGACACAGAATTTACAATTTGTTCACTTGTTCTGACTCATTTTATAATTATTATAGCTAAATGATGTCTTATTGTTAGCAATTAGATGCTAAGTTATAATACCAGCTACCCAAACAAAAATTGAAGGGTATTTAATATCATATAATAAATAACGCTTGAGATCAGTCTTAGGTAATTTGCCAAACTCTGAAGTATTACAATGCTTAGAATATAATACAGGTTTCAGAATATTTTAAAGATATCACAGCAACTTGCTTTCATCTGGTTAGGCCACACTTGCATTCAGTCCTGGTCACCAGATTACAAGAAGGATATGGAGGCTTTGGAGAGAGTGCAGAAGAGGTTTACTAGGATGCTGTCTAGATTAGAGGGTATGAGCTATATTGAGCGGCTAGAGAAACTCGGGTAGTTTTCACTGGAGTGGCGGAGACTGATGGGAGGCTTGATTGAAGTCTGTAAATTTATGAGATGCATAGATATGATTGACGGTCAGAATCATTTTCCCAGAGTTGAAATGTTTAATACTAGGAGGCATGCATTTCAGATGAGAGGGGGAAAGTTCAAAGGAGATGTGAGGGGCAGGGTTTTTTTTACATAGAGTGGTAAGAGTCTCGAACATGTTGTTCGGGGTAGTGGTACAATTGGGGTATTTAAGGGACTTTTAGATAAGTACATGAATATGCAAGAAATAGAGGGATATGACCATGGGCAGGCAGAACAGACTAGTTTAATTTGGGGTCACATTTAGCACAACAATGTGGGCTGAAGGGCCTATTCTTGTGCTATACTGTTCTATGTTCTATCTAGCGTCTTTACTATATCAAAATGCCCAAAGCTCTTCACAATGGCATTATCAATTGAAATTTGATACCAAGATATAAATGGAGATATTAGAACAGGTGACCAGAAACTTGTGAAAAGATTTAGGTTTAAAGAGTTTCCTAATGTAACAGCAAGGCAAAAATGAAAAGCAGAGGTGGAGAGGCTCCAGAGATTAAGGCCCAGTCAGCTCAATGCACCACTAACAATGGGGAAGAGGTTAAAATTGGGGATGCACAAAATGACTGAAGTTGAGGAGCATAGTGATCTTGGAAGTTTTGAGAGTAAGGAGAGATTTCGTAGATAAGGATACTGAAGACTCTCCTTATTTACCTTGTTTCCAAGTTATAATATAGTAACATACAGGTAAACAGTGATTAAGTGAGGGTTTGTGAAAAACTGTGAAATACTGTTTTTTCAATTTTATACATAAGCCAATATAAGATCCAATGAAAACTCAAATTGAAAAACTGACACGACTTCTTTCTCAGCAAGTACTGTTGAGTATTTCCAGCATGTTCTTTTCTTAAAGACAGCAATATTCAACTTCGGTCTGATAACAGGTTAGCTCCTCATTAAACAACAAACCAAAACACTTTATACTGACTGCAATGAAAAATAAAATTGGGTGGCTAAGGTGTAAAACAGAAGGCAAATAAGTCCTCATCAAAAGGTAATTCCACACGTAGACTTCTATACTTACAAAGTTACTCCTGGAGCAAATGGCATTGCCAGTGTTGAATGTTCCGAAGCCTACTTCTAGAAATTGGTCTTTGTTCAAATATCCCATAAACATTTCTATCTTTCATTGAGAGATTGTATCTGGTCGTTTGTCTTCTTGGTCTACCTATTTTCTTTTTATGTCTCCCCTGCTATTCAGCTATTAATGGGGAGGCAATGGCCTAATGGTATCAATACTTAGATTATTAATCCAAGGACCCAGGGAACTGATTTCAAATTCTGCCATTAAAGATGATGAAATTGTAAAAACAAACTGGAATTAACATGACTGTAAAACCAATGCCAAGGGATAAAACATCTGGTTCACTAATGTCCTTTAGTGAAGGAAACTGGTGAATTACGCAGTCTGACCTGCATGTGACTCTAAACCCGCAGGAATATGGTTGACTCTTAACTACACTTTCAGAATTTAGTGATAGGTAACGTCACAAAGCTGGTCCCTTCCTTCTCAAGGATACTGTGTCCTTGACTTTTTTTCAGAGGGATCATAAAATTCTCCTGGTTCCAATTAGATTGGTTTGGTACAGAAATTAAAGGGTATTGAGAGGCCTTTTTGTGTATATGTGACCAGCTGAAACGTCAGGCCAAAGTGGTCATGTTTTAGAAGTGTCCTGTATAATGAAAGGGAAGAGGTCAGCTTCTAGCTGAGCAGATCAGTCCAGAACTAGTTAGAAGTTCAGCAGTGGACTGCGTGAACAGGCTTTCTCTCTCCTTCTGCCCTTCTAACGTCAACCTCTAAACATTTGTTCCATTCTTTACTGTTTTTTAAGGTGTTGAAGAGTGTGGTGCTGGAAAAGCGCAGCAGGTCAGGCAGCATCCGAGGAGCAGGAGAATCAATGTTTCGGGCATAAGCCCTTCTTCAGGAATGAAGCTGGTGTGCCAAGCAGGCTGAGATAAAAGGAGGTGGGTGGGGGGGGGGAATTTGGGGGAGGGGCGCTGGGAATACGATAAATGGAAGGAGGTGAGGTGAAGGGTGATAGGCCGGAGCGGGGGTGGGGGTGGAGAGGTCGGGAAGAAGATTGCAGGTCAAGAGGGCGGTGCTGAATCTGGGGGTTGGGACTGAGATAAGGTGGGGGGAGAGGAAATGAGGAAGCTGGAGAAATCTACATTCATCCCCTGTGGTTGGAGGGTTCCTAGGTGGAAGATGAGGCACTCTTCCTCCAGGCGTTGTGTGGCCATGGTCTGGCGATGGAGGAGGCCAAGGACCTGCATGTCCTTGGCGGAATGGGAAGGGGAGTTAAAATGTTCAGCCACGGGGCGGTTGGTTTGGTTGATGCGGGTGTCCCAGAGGTGTTCCCTGAAACGTTCCGCAAATAGGCGGCCTGTCTCCCCAATGTATAGGAGGCCACATCGGGTGCAGCGGATGCAGTAAATGATGTGTGTGGAGGTGCAGGTGAAGTTGCAACGGATATGGAAGGATCCATTGGGGCCTTGGAGGGAGGTGAGGGGGGAGGTGTGGACGCAAGTTTTGCACTTCTTGCGGTTGCAGGGGAAGGTGCCGGGAATGGAGGTTGGGTTGATGGCGGATGTGGACCTGACGAGGGAGTCGCGGAGGGAGTGGTCTCTCCGGAACGCTGATAGGGGTGGAGAGGGAAATATATCCTTGGTGGTGGGGTCCGTTTGGAGGTGGCGGAAATGACGGAGGATGATACGATGTATCCGGAGGTTGGTGGGGTGGAAGGTGAGGACCAGTGGGGTTCAGTCCTGGTGGTGATTGGAGGGGCGGGGTTCAAGGGCGGAGGAGCGGGAAGTGGAGGAGATGTGGTGGAGAGCATCGTCGACCACGTCTGAGGGGAAATTGCAGTTTTTGAAGAAGGAGGCCATCTGGGTTGTTCGGTATTGGAATTGGTCCTCCTGGGAGCAGATGCGGCGGAGGCGAAGGAATTGGGAATATGGGATGGCGTTTTTACAGGGGGCAGGGTGGGAGGAGGTGTAATCTAGATAGCTGTGGGAGTCGGTCGGTTTGTAGTAAATGTCTGTGTTGAGTCGGTCGCAGTCGGGTTTGTGGATTTAGGGTTTGTGGACTGCCCCGGCCGACCCATTGTCTCAGCCTGCTCCTTCCTCACCGAACTCATCTCTGCATACCTCGACACTGTCCTGTCCCCCTTAGTCCAAGAACTCCCCACCTATGTTCGGGACACCACCCACATCCTCCACCTCTTCCATGATTTTCGCTTCCCCGGCACCCAACGCCTTATCTTCACCATGGACATCCAGTCCCTATTCACTTCCATCTGCCATCACGAAGGCCTCCAAACCCTTCACTTCTTCCTCTCCTGACGACCCAATCAGTACTCTTCCACTGACACCCTCCTTCGACTGACTGAACTGGTCCTCACTCTTAACAACTTCTCCTTCTAAACCTCCCACTTCCTCTAAACCAAAGGAGTAGCCATGGGCACCCGCATGGGCCCCAGCTATGCCTGCCTCTTCATAGGATATGTAGAACAGTCCATCTTCCGCAGCTACACTGGCACCATCCCCCACCTTTTCCTCCGCTACATCGATGATTGTATTGGCGCTACCTCGTGCTCCCATGAGGAGGTTGAACAGTTCAACCACTTTACTAACACCTTCTACCCCAACCTCAAATTTACCTGGACCATCTCAGACACCTCCCTCCCCTTCCTAGACCTCTCCATTTCTATCTCAGGCGACCGACTCAACACAGACATTTACTACAAACCGACCGACTCCCACAGTAACCTAGATTACACCGCTTCCCACCCTGCCCCCTGTAAAAATGCCATCCCATATTCCCAATTCCTTCGCCTCCGCCGCATCTGCTCCCAGGAGGATCAATTCCAATACCAAACAACCCAGATGGCCTCCTTCTTCAAAGACCGCAATTTCCCCTCCAACGTGGTTGACAATGCTCTCCACCGCATCTCCTCCACTTCCCGCTCCTTGGCCCTTGAACCCCGCCCCTCCAATCACCACCAGGACAGAACCCCACTGGTCCTTACCTTCCACCACACCAACCTCCGGATAAATCATATCATCCTCCGTCATTTCTGCCACCTCCAAACAGACCCCACCACCAGGGATATATTTCCCTCCCCACCCTGATCAGCATTCCGGAGAGACCTCTCCCTCCGCGACTCCCTCGTCAGGTCCACATCCCCCACCAACCCAACCTCCACTCCCGGCACCTTCCCCTGCAACCGCAAGAAGTGTGCAAAACTTGCGCCCACACCTCCCCCCTCACCTCCCTCCAAGGCCCCAATGGATCCTTCCATATCCGTCGCAAATTCACCTGCACCTCCACAAACATCATTTACTGTATCTGCTGCACCCGATGTGGTCTCCTCTACATTGGGGAGACAGGCCGCCTATTTGCGGAACATTTCAGGGAACACCTCTGGGACACCCGCACCAACCAACCCAACCGCCCTGTGGCTGAACACTTTAACTCCCCCTCCCATTCCGCCAAGGACATGCAAGTCCTTGGCCTCCTCCATCGCCAGACCCTAGCCACACGACGCCTGGAGGAAGAGTGCCTCATCCTCCACCTAGGAACCCTCCAACCACACGGGATGAATGTAGATTTCCCCAGCTTCCTCATTTCCCCTCCCCCCCCACCTTATCTCAGTCCCAACCTCCGGACTAGCACCGCCCTCTTGACCTGCAATCTTCTTCCCGACCTCTCCGCTCCCACCTCCTCTGCAGCCTATCACCCTCACCTCCTTCCCCCTATCATATTCCCAGTGCCCCCCCCCCCCCCCCCCCCCCCACCTTTTATCTCAGCCTGCTTGGCACACCAGCCTCATTCCTGAAGAAGAGCTTGTGCCCGAAACGTCAATTCTCCTGCTCCTCGGATGCTAACCTTGCCTGCTGCGCTTTTCCAGCACCATACTTTTCAACTCTGGTCTCCAGCATCTGCAGTCCTCACTTTCTCCCTGTTTTTTAAGGTGGTTTGCTTATTTGGACTGTTGTGTATATTCGGAACAGCACAATTAAGTCTAGTTTGGATAGATTGAGTTCTATAGGGGTTCTTGATTCTGTTTTTTGTGTTTCATTGTGTAATTTTGTGAATAAAGTTTTCTGTTTTAAAACCTGATAGTGCACCTAGCTAACTTACTCTGGGTAATTTTCACTGTACACTTACCGAAACAAATAGCAAAGTTATGGTCTGGGCTGCCTGCTTCAGAATGTTTTAAGTGATTTGGCCTAGTCTATAACAATAATGAATGTTGGCTGAGCCAGTGACAGTCATATCCATGAATAAATTGAAAAAAGAAATGCTTAGTACACCTCTAGTTTAGAATAGCTTGGGGAATACAAACAGAAGAGTTTCCTGATTCACTATTTTAACAAATCTTAGGTTTTATTTATTAGTTATTAGTATTAGTAAAACAAAGGAATTTGTTTCAAAAAAGGAAATTAATCTGTTGGGTGCACCATACAATTAAACCTATCACCTTGGTGTCATTCTCCTTTTATAGTTATGAAAATGTGATCAAGTATGAACAGGATTTACAGGAATGTCAAAAATATTGACATCCCATTTCATGCACAGCCACATCAATCCTCTCTCTAACTTGCTAATTATTCAACTTTTGTTCACTGGGAGCAATATAACATTTCAGAGTTTTACAATGGTCTTAGAATAATCCTTACTTACCTTCCCTCTTGGATTTTCACAATAAAAATTTCACATGTTCAAAAGTTGAACACCTATTAAGCATTTCACACTTTTGTACAGCAATATTGTACAAATCAGATCAAACAAAATGTGCTATACTGATAGTCTGCGAAATGTCTGACACTTTAAAAGGTTTAAGAGGTTTTCAGTGGCAGTCCAAATGAAAGAATTTATTAAATTCAACGCAACTTCCAAATGTGAGAAATTATTTAAATTATCATTGATATTAGATGAGAGGATAAAGCAAAATCTGCTCATCTTTACCATGATGTGTTTATCAGAAAAGTAATCTGGAATAACTAGAAAGTCATATTTTATAGTTAAGCAACATTGGATTGAAAACATTCAGAATTAGGTCTCCTGCCTTGTATGTAAAAAAAACCTGCTACTTCCTACTCCAAGTATACGTTCAAGTTAATTTAGGTTTGCACTTGTACCTGTGATGTAGACGCATAAGAGGATTCCATAGGAATCTCCCGTTGGAGGTGAGTGGAATCCCTGGAAAGACTACACACTTATCTGAAAAATATTTACTTTCTTCAGGTTTCCATCGAAGGTGTGGCAGGAGAATGTCATGGAAATGAAATAAAATGGTTATGGATTTGAAAGCTGTTGTCTAAGATCTTTGATGAATTTCCACTGTGTGTCTTGTCGATTGCTGCTACTGAATGTAGGTGGAGGGGGGAATGGATGCTTTTGGATGTGGTGCCATCAAGCAGGTTGCTTTGTCTTGGCTGGAGTCAAGCTTCTTGAATATCGTTCGACTGCATTCATCCAGGCAAGTGGAGAATATTCCAATACAATCTTGACTTGTGCCTTGTAGATGATGGACAGGCTTTGGGGAGTCAGGAGGTGAGTTACACAGCACAGTATTCCTCGCCTCTGACCTCCTCTTGTAGCCACCGAGTTTATATAATGAGTCCAGGTGAGAGTTTATTGATAGTTAGGGATTCAGTGACGATACACCATTGAATGTCAAGGGCTGATGGTTAGATCGTCTCTTAGTGGAGATGTTTATTGCTGAGCATTTGTGTGGTATGAATGTTACTTGCCACTTGTCAGCCTAAGCCTGAATATTGTCCAGATTTTGTTGCATTTGAACATGGACTGCTTCGTTATCTGAGGAGTCTTGAATGGTGCTGAACATTGCGCAATCAGCAAAAATTCCGATTTCTGACCTTATGATGGAGGGAAGCTCATTGACGAAGCAGCTGAAAATGGTTGGGCTGAGGACACTATCCTGATGATCTTCTGCAGAGATGTCCTGGAGTTGAAATGACTGACCTCAACAAATACAACCATCTTCCTATGTGCCAGGTATGATGCCAAAAAGACACCACCACTTGGTGGAACTTTGGGCAGTTTGCATCAACATCAGTTAGACTCTTGCATAGCCTCCTAATGGAGACTCATGTGGTTTCTCTACCTTTTAGTAATAATTGTTTTAAGAGTTAATGTAACCTGTATATATATTTACTTTTATGTACTAACTTGCATCTTGTAGCTTCTCCTGGAATCATACAGTATAGAAGAGGAGCTTCACTATTACCTACACTATCCCCACTTTCCCACACCTAGGCCTATAGCCTTCAATGTTATGACACTTCAAGTGCTCATTCAAGCACTTTTTAAAATGTGAACTTTCTTGCCTCAACTACCCTCCCAGGCAGTGCTTTGCAGACCTCCATCACCCTCTCGATACAGCTGCTTTTCCTCAAATCTCCTCTAAACTTCCTGCTTTTTACTTTAAAATTATGCCCCCTTGTTATTGACCTTTCAACTAAGGGGAACCATTGCTTTCTACTTACCTAGTTCATGTTTATCATAACCTTATATTCCTCCATTAAGATCCTTCTCTGCTCCAGAGAAAACAACCCAATCTTATCCAGTGTCTCTTCAAAGCTGAAATGCTCCATCGCAGGCAACATTCTGGTGAATCTCCTTTGCACCCCCTCCAGTGCAATCAAGTCCTTCCTATAGTGTGGTGACCAGAACGGCACATAGTACTCCAGCTATGGCCTAACCAAAGTTCCGTACAAACCTCATGTGACCTCATTGCTTTTTAAATCTATACCATCATAAAAGCAAATGCCTTCTTAGCTTCTCTATTAGAATCATAGAGATTTTCAGCATGGAAACAGGCCCTTCAGTCCAACTTGTCCATGCTGACCAGATATCCTAACCTCATCTAGTCCGATTTGCCAGCACTTGGTCCATTTCCCTCCAAACCCTTGCTATTCATATACCCATCCAGATGCCTTTTAAATGTTGTAATTAAATCCACCACTTCCTCTAGTAGTTCACTCCATATTCGTACCAATCTCTGCATAAAAAAGTTGCCCCTTAGGTTCCTTTTAAATCTTTCCTCTCTCACCTTAAACCTATGCCCTCTAGTTCTGGACTCCCCCGTCCCGGGGAAAAGACCTTGACTATTTTCCCTATTGATGCCGCTCATGATTTTATAAGCCTGTATAAGGCCACCCCCTAACCGTCTACGCTTCAGAGAAAGCAGCCCCAGCCTATTCAGCCTCTCCCTATAACTGAAACCCTCCAACCCTGGCAACATTGTTGTAACCAGTCTTGCCACCTGCAGTGATCTTTGGACAAGCACCCCAGGAACCCCCTGTTCTTCTGACCGTCCAAGTGTCTTGCTATTCATTGGTTACTCCCTTGTCTTGTTCCATCTTCCGAAGTGCACCACCTCACATTGATCAGAGTTAAACTCCATCTGCCACTGATCTGCCTATCTGACCAATCAGTCTTTATTCTTCTGTAACCTTACATCTTCCTCCTCAATTCAACCACCCAGCCAAGCTTTGTGTCATCTGAAAACATACTTATCATTCCGCTCCCCCACCCCCCAAATTCTCATCTTCTTCATTTATGAATATCACAACAATAAGGGACTCAGCGCTGATTCCTGTGTTACACCACGGCACACCAGGCTTCAGTCACATAAACAGCCTTCTATCACCATATTCCGTCTCCTGCGAATAAGCTAATTTTGGACCCAACTTGTCAAGTTACCCTGGATCCCAGCAGCTAAGATTTATTTCTGTCTATCCTCCAAAACAGAATATTGCTTAGCTCCTTCTAGTTTCATTGAGTGGAGAATGGGTGGTAGCACTCTATCCCAGGTGCAAACCACCAATATTTGATATCTGGCCATCGTATCAATTTATAAAAACCAAGTTCTCTGTTTATTTCAAGTTGTATGCTTTTGTGAATTTTTGCCCCAGATTTTCCAATATATGTTGGAATCAGTATTTCTGACCCAAATCAGAAAAAAAGTTACTGTCTGGGCTAGCTAGTTAGCTAGCAAGCAATTTTCAAGCCCAATTTCTGTTAGGGAGGTGGGGAGACTACAAATGAACTTGGAAAAGAACTAGCAGATGAAATATAATGCAGAAAGGTGTGAAGTTATGCACTTTGGTAGGAAGAATAGAAGCCTAGACCATTTTCTAAGTGAGGACTTAGAAATCTGAAGCACAAAGGGGTTTAGGAGTCTTGGTTCAGGATTCTCTTAAGGTTAATATGAAGATTCAGTTGGCAGTTAGAGAGGCAAATGCAGTGTTAGCATTCATTTCAAGAGGGTTAGAATGCAAGAGCAGGGATGTATTAGTGAGGATATGTAATGCTCCAATCAGATCTCATTTGGACTCTTGTGCACAGTTTTGGGCCCCATATCATAAGATGGATGGGCTGGCTATGGAGGCGTTCCAGAAGAGGTTTATGAGAATTATCTCGGAATAAGGACTTATTATCTTAGGAACAGTTGAGGATTCTGAGTGTATATTCAATGGAGTTCAGAAGGATGAGGCGAGTTCCCACGGAAATGAAAAGAATACTGAGAGACTTGATAGGTCTCGTAAGTAGGAGAGGCTAGAAACCAAGGACACAGCATAGTGTGAAAGAATGACCATTTAGAACTGAGGTGAGGAGGAATGTTTTTGCACAGATGGTGGCGAATCTATGGAATTCATTGCCATAGAACATCATAGAGGCCAAGTCAATGAGTGTCTTTAAGATAGAGGTAGATAGGTTCTTGATTAGTAAGAGGATCAAAGGTTACTAGGTGAAGGCAAGAAAATGGAGTTGAGGAATATATCAGTATGGTCAAATGGTAGAGCAGACTCGATGGGTAAAATGGCCTAATTCTACTCCTATAACTTATGGCCTTATGAGATCCCAACAGATACAGTTCAGCAAGCTATGTTTACAGTTTTTTGGAGAATCTTTGCAGAAATGGTTCCCCATGGTAGGCTACTGCAGAAAATACGGAGATATGGCATTGAGGGTGAGTTGGAGGTTTGGATTAGGAATTGGCTGGATGGAAGAAGACAGAGGGTAGTAGTTGATGGCAAAGTTTCTTCATGGAGTGCCGTCACTAGCGGTGTTCCGCAAGGATCTGTTTTGGGACCATTGCTGTTTGTCATTTTTATAAATGACCTGGAAGAGGGGTTAGAAGGTTGGGTGAGCAAGTTTGCGGATGATACGAAAGTCGGAGGAGTTGTTGACAGTGAGGAAGGATGTGGCAGGTTACAGCAGGATATAGAAAAGCTGCAGAGCTGGGCAGAAAGGTGGCAAATGGAATTCAATGTAGCTAAGTGTGAGGTGATTCACTTTGGGAAGAATAACAAAAAGATGGGGTACTGGGCTAATGGTCGGATACTTGGTAGTGTGGATGAGCAGAGGGATCTTGGTGTCCATGTACACAGATCTCTGAAAGTTGCCACCCAGGTAAATAGTGCAGTGAGGAAGGCATATGGCGTACTGGCTTTTATTGGTAGAGGAATTGAGTTCCGGAGTCCTGAGGTCATGATGCAGTTGTATAAGACTCTGGTGCGGCCGCATCTGGAATATTGTGTGCAGTTTTGGTCGCCATACTATAGGAAGGATGTGGAGGCACTGGAACGGGTGCAGAGGAGGTTTACCAGGATGTTGCCTGGTATGGAAGGAAGATCGTATGAGGAAAGACTGAGACACTTGGGGCTGTTTTCATTAGAGAAAAGAAGGTTTAGGGGTGACTTGATTGAGGTGTACAAGATGATTAGGGGGTTAGATAGGGTTGACAGTGTGAACCTTTTCCCGCGTATGGAGTCGGGTATTACAAGGGGGCATAGCTTTAAATTAAGGGGGAGTAGATATAGGACTGAAGTTAGGGGTAGGTTCTTCACTCAGCGAGTCGTAAGTTCATGGAATGCCCTGCCAGTAGCAGTGGTGGACTCTCCCTCTTTATGGGCATTTAAGCGGGCATTGGATAGGTATATGGAGGATAGTGGGTTAGTATAGGTTAGGTGGGCTTGGATCGGCGCAACATCAAGGGCCAAAGGGCCTGTACTGCGCTGTATTCTTCTATGTTCTAAATCACACTTACTTTTTCTAAAAAAAATGGCAATAGCTGCAATTATCCAGTAAGTAAAAAGCTACTGTGAAAGCCAAGTAGATGAGAGTGTTGGGTGGCAGATGGAGGGAATGATGCATTAGGTGCCAGGCGTGTAAGGGTGTAGAGTGCCTGGTTGAGGAGGTAGGGCAGCAGTTGGTTCACTGAAGAGATTAGGCGAAAGTGAGTACTGCAGATGCTGGAGATTAGAGTCAAGATTAGAGTGGTGCTGGAAAAGTACAGCAGGTCAGGCAGCATCTAAGGAGCAGGAAAATCAACATTTTGGGCAAAAGCCCTTCATGATGAAGAGCTTTTGCCCGAAATGTCGATTTGCCTGCTCCTTGGATGCTGCCTGACCTGCTGTGCTATTCTAGCACCACTCTAATTTTGTCACTGAAGAGATTGGTTGGCAGGAGATTGGTGAGACAGTATGCCATGTGGACAAAGATGTTGAGTCCCTGGCAGATACAGGGATCAGGTGCTATGTGGGTGAAGTGGTACAGTCAGGTAAGTTGGTAAGTTGTTGTGGTTCTGTTCGCCGAGCTGGAAATTTTTGTTGCAAACTTTTCATCCCCTGTCTAGGTGACATCCTCAGTGCTTGGGAGCCTGCTATGAAGCGCTTCTGTAGTGTTTCCTCCGGCATTTATAGTGGCCTGTCCCTGCCGCTTCCGGTTGTCAGTTTCAGCTGTCCGCTGTAGTGGCCGGCATATTGGGTCCAGGTCGATGTTTGTTGATGGAGTTTGTGGATGAGTGCCATGCTTCTAGGAATTCCCTGGCTGTTCTTTGTTTGGCTTGCCCTATAATGGTAGTGTTGTCCCAGTCGAATTCATGTTGCTTGTCGTCTGCGTGTGTGGCTACTAAGACAGGGGACGAAACGTTTGCAACAAAAATTTCCAGCTCAGCGAACAGAACCACAGCAACGAGCACCCGAGCTACAAATTTTCACCCAAACTTTGAAGTTGGTAAGTATTTTTGTAGTTCCCTATAAATTATAGACATTCATAATATCAGCAAAAGCAGACAAAATGGGAGTTCCTTTGTTTTATCCTCCTGTCTATATCTGTGAGATTATCCAGTAAAAGAAACATTATGGCAAGATTTTCATTGTTGATTTATGGCAATCACCACAGAAATAAATGGTAATATTCATGAAAAATAGAAAAATAAGCTGAACTTTCCCTTTTACTACGCTGCCCTCTATTTTATGAGTAAAATGAAATTGATGACAACATTAACTGAAATAAGCTAGTGATTAAAAAGGCTTTGTTATTGAGTTTCAGAGAAAGTTGTGATTTGATCATGATAATATCAGAGCTAAAATATTTGGAGGGATATTTGGATTTTGCTGAAATTATTTCATTATCTAGTTGTTTGTTTCTGTTATTAAGAAAATATCACAGAAGGGTGCATCAGGGAGACTGAGTGAAACTCTTTATTACTACCTGGCTTTTAAACTGCACTGCTGAGGGGGTGGTTTAATCAGTTGAACAGTGCCCTGCAGTGAACAGTTGAGGATGCTAGAGATCTAGATAAAGATTTAGTTTTTAAAAAATCCATTTTGTATTAATCTCTATACTTAAAAGACTGCAAACGTGGCTTACTTTCTATTCACTGAGGTCCTAACTACCCTCTTGAGATATACATTGTTATACACATAAATCTGGCTTTATTCTTGTGTGTACATGTTTAGAGACTAACTTAAATAAAAATACCAATTATGACTTTGCAGAATGAGCACATAATAGGCAAATTAAGTTCAATAGTCTATTGGTAAGTATGAGGTAGTGTGTTTTAAAAGTAAGGAGACCACATGCTTTTTGAGAAGTAGGTGAGAAAATTGGAAAAGACAGGAGATTTCAAAGCATGGATAACTCATTATTGTCAGTCAGTCACAATGAGTGGACGCATCTTCAGCATGTCTGACACAGAACTTCCAAAACAAACACCAGTTTCCTCATTTCCCCTTCCCCCACCTCACCCCAGTTCCAAACGTCCAGCTCAGCACTGTCCCCATGACTTGTTTTACGTGCCTATCTTCCTTTCCACCTATCCACTCCACCCTCCTCTCTGACCTATCACACAAGGACAATTCCACACAAAAACAATTTCTGTTTCTGTTGCAGAATAATATTGTTAAGTTGGACTGCTGAAAAGACTACTGAATTGCACTGAATATGTTGGGGACTTTGCAAAAAGTCTTCAACCGCTCCAGAGATTCCAGCATCGTAGATGCTAATCTTCAACCAATTCAGTTCACTCCACATGATATCAGGAATTACTGGAGGGACTGGATACTGTCAATACTATGGGACTTGACAACATTCCACAATTGTGCTACAGGCATGTGCTCCAGAAATTCCATATGCCTAGCTAAGGTTTTCCACTACAGCTATTACAATGGCATCTGCCTGACAATGTGGAAAATTGCCAGGTATGTTCTGCACAAAAAAGAGGTCAAATTCATACCAAATAATTATCACTCCATCACGCTAGTCTCGATCATCAGTGAAGTGTTACAACACGGGCACACTCTCCTGCTTAATTTAAACCAGCAACACAGAAAAGATTTATCCCATGCAGTAATCTGTGAAACTTCGAGAGACCAAGAACTATTTAAAATAAACATTAACAACTTTATTTCTTAAAGTATAACAGAGAATGATTAACTAACAACTGTTCATAACTCCTTCCTGTAACCTATCTTTTACCTTCCACTTCTACAATGCTAGTCTGATAAAACTCTTGATTAAGATTTATAAAACAAAGCTCTTATCTCAAAACTAGGCAGCTTTCAGTTCTTCTATGTATTCCTGACTTCTTTTCTTCTTCGTGGGGAGTCTGCTTCACAGGTTATTGATCAATAAAGGTACCTTTAAGAGAGCTACTCTAGGTGCAGTTTACAGATGTCATTGGCAAGGCACTTCTCATCCAAACTGTTCAATTTTCCCCAATCTTATACCCTCAAAGCATCAGATTGTGTCATTGGCTTTTAAGATTGTCAATATACTCAATTTAAACTTGAGTTTAGTATTGCTTAAGGTATAGTTTACACTGATTGGCATAATTCAAATCTGTTTTCGTCTCCAGGCAACCAGCTACCCTAGCTACCCTGCAGCTGGACCACATGTTACATTGTATCTTATTGAGAACACTTGGTGATATCACTGCTAGCATTTAACTCTCTTAAAGTTACAGTACACCCATATCTTCATTACAACTCCACCTCAACAAAAAATGGACCATCATAATGAACAGATGGCTTCCTTTTTTCTCCCTTTTTTTTAAAAACATTACCCTAACATACAGATAACCTTAATATAAGTTCATCCTAACTTCTTCCCTTATATACAAAAAGTACTAAATAAATACAAATCTCATCTATACTCTATCAGTTAAATCCATAATAATGCATCTACAATTACATTCTTACCACTCACAACATGTATGATCTTAAAATTATAAGTCTTTAACATAAGACTCCAACAAAATAGTCTCACATTCTTTTCTTTAAAATATTCTAAGAATGTAAGCAGATTGTAATCCGCGTACACAACACATTGTTCGCAACATACATATTAAAATGTTGTAAGACCAGTACCAAACTCAATAGTTCCTTTTCAATTGTGGAGTATTTCCTTTGGTGGATGTTGAGCTTCTTCGAAAAGTAACCAACTGGCAATTCAATCCCATCCTCATCTTCCTGTAGGAGTACAGCTCCAACTCCTATGTCACTAGCATCGATGGCGACTTTAAAAGATTTTGAAAACTTTGGTGAAGCTAAAACTAATTTGCTGGTTATTATTGATTTCAAATGGTCGAATGCCTCCTGTCATGGTTTTGTTCACAGCAACTTTGTTCTTCTTCAGCAAATCGGTTAACAATGCCACTACAATGCTGAGGTTTGGAACAAACTTCCGATAGAATCCGTGGAGTCCTAAGAAATAAAGCACCTCTTTCTTTCTTGGTAATGGAAATTCCTCAATGGCCTTTGACTTTGCGTTCCATGGGGTCAGCCTTCCATGACCGATGTTATGTCCCAAGAACCTTACCTCTGCTTTCGCGAATTCTGTTTTATTTAGATTTATCACCAGTTTTGCTTCTCATATTATTCAAAGAGCTCTGCTAACTGCACCATGTGATCTTTCCCAGCACTTACTAAAGATCACTACATCATCCAAATAGCAGGTCCTGGGCCTCTTCCACTGCCACTCCCTCACCACCCAGTGCCTGGAGGGAAAAAACACCTCAACTTGCAGCTCAGAACACTTCAACCACAGGGCATCAATGTGGACTTTCACCAGTTTCCTCATTCCCCCCCCACCCCACGTTACCTCAGTTGCAACCTGGCAGCTCAACACCATCCTCATGATCTGTCCTACCTGTCAATCTTCCTTCCCACCTATCCACTCCAATTTCCTCTCCGACCTATCACCTTCACCCCCACCTCCATCAACCTATTGCATTTTTAGCTACCTTCTCCACAGGCCCATCCCCTTCCCATTTATCTCTCCACCCCGGAGACTCCCAGCCTCATTCCTGATGAAGGGCTCCTGCCCAAAACATCGATTTGCCTGCTCCTCGGATGCTGCCTGACCTGCTGTGCTTTTCCAGCACCACTCTAATCTTGCACAGTTTGTTAACCCAGCTACAACTCTGCTCATGAGTCTTTGGCATGTGGTGGGTGTGTTCTTCGTTCCACTGGGCAACACTTTAAACTGATAAAGCCCATTTGGGGTTAGAGACACAGAACTTTCTTTCACAGTCTCTGATAAAGATACCTGCCAGTAACCATGCATTAAGTCCAACTAGATCATGTAACTGGCTTGTCCAACTTTCTTAATGCAGTCCTCCAATCTAGAAATTGGATATGAGTCTGATTTTGTAATGGCATTGATCTTCCTATAATCCAAACAGACTCGTCGAGTTCCATCCACTTTGGGAACTAAGACAATCGGTGAACTGCACTCACTCTGGCTTGGTTCAATGATGTCCTCATCAAACATGGCCTCCACCTCCTTCTGGACCTGTCTGTCTTTGAAAGGACTAAGCCGATAGGGCTGTTGTTTTATCAGAGCAGTATTTCCTACATCTACTTCATGAACAATAGCATTAGTCCTCCCCATCTGATTCTTACAGATGTCTTTATACTGCGGTAACAAATCTTTCAACAGCATTCTATGCTCCTGAGACAGATAGCTTACTCACCCATCCCATTCCTCAAGGACTTCTTCATTTTTTAATCTATTTTGAGGCACATCAAAATCCACATATTCTGGATTTGATTCCTCACTCTGCAGGGCAGTAATTAACACCTGTTTCTCCAGTTCTTTATCTCTAGTATAATACATTTTCCACATGTTCACATGACATACTCGATACCTTTTTTCCTAGCCGGCATTTTTACTAGATTGTGCACCTGACTCAACTTGTTCTCAATTTGATAGGTACCACTAAACCTGGCTTTGAAGGGATCTCCTATCATTGGTAACAGTACTAACACGTCGTCCCCTCGGGAAAATGTCCGCATCTCAGAGTATTTATCTGCCACCTGCTTCATTCTATACTGCACCTTTTTAGGTGCTGTTTAACTTACTCACCTACTCAATTTAATCTCTCCCTTATCTTCGATATATAATCTATGTGTTAGATCTCTGACGTTGGTCGTGCCAATTTTTCTTCAATTATTTTCAAAGCCTCTCTCACTTCATGCCCAAATATTAACTCAAAGGGAGTGAACTCAATAGATTCATCTGGGGCATCTCTAATAGAAAACAATGAGAATGGGATACCTTTATCCCAATCATTCCTGACAAGATGCTTTCAACATGGTCTTCAAGGTCTGATGCCACCTTTCTAAAGCTCCATGGGATTCAGGGTGATACGCACTGGATTTAAAGTGCTGTATATCTAAGCTATCCATAACCTCCTTAAACAGCCTAGCAGCAAAATTTGACCCTTGATCAGACTGAATCTCTCTAGGTAGCCTATACTGTATGAAGAAAGCTACTCACTCCTTTACCACCTTTTTTGCCTTGATACTCCATAAAGGAATTGCCTCTGGAAATCTAGTAGACACATCCATTATGGTTAACAGGTACTTGTTCCCACTTTTAGTTCTCAGGAGGGGACCTACATAATCAATTATAACCCATGTGAAAGTTTCTTCAAATGCAGAAATTGGTAACAAAGGTGCTGGTTTTATTATCGCCCGTGGCTACCTACCATTTGGCATATTTGACACATACAGCAGAGGTTAACCACATTCTGGTGCATAGAAATGCTTTTGTACCTTAGCCTGAGTCTTTTGTACCCATAGGTGACCTCCTACAGGTAGTTCATGTGCTACCCATAACACCGCCTGTCTGTATGCTACCAGCAACACAATCTGGTGCACTTTGGCCCATTTCTCCTCTGCACTAACCTGCTGTGGTCTCCATTTTTGCCCTAGGATTCTATCTTTCAGATAATAACCATCCGGAATATTCTCTGCCTCCTTTTCAGAGGACACATCAATATATGTATATTTTACTGTCTTGTCTTGCTGCTACAAGTCTCTTAGTCTTTCAGGACTAAACACTTCTGTCTGACCCTCTGCCTGTTCAGGTTTTTCCTGCACCATTACATCAAACAGGGTATCCACTAACTGAACTTCAACTCCTTCATCTTTCTTTTTACTTTTGGCTTCATGCTGTGACTTATGATTGTGGGATCTGGTTACCACACAGTCTGGGAAAATACCAGGATATTTCTGTTTTAACACCTCAGTTTCTTGGTCTTCCTCGGGCTTCTCCACAACAAGGGGTGTCACTCCCACCTTGGATCCTGCCAAATCATTCCCAAGAACAAACTGAATTCCTGGAACTGACACTTTGTCAATCACTCCCACTTTAACTTCTTCAGTTTTGAGTTGGCACTCCAACCTGACCTTACTTAGGGGAAACATTACATTTCTTACCATCTATCCCACAAATTACCACACTCTCTGGTAACAGATCAGAATATTCGTTCATCTCTTACTATCAGTGACTGGTTAGATCCTGTATCCCTGAAAATTATAACTTCTTATCCCTTTCCCCCATTCTTTCTGAGTAAACTTTACCCACAGATGCAAATTCTTTATAGAGATCAGGCACTAACTCCATACCCAGCCCCTGCCTCGGCTGTGCACTCTCCTGTAGCTCCTCAGCTCTTCTTGGATTCTCCTTTACTATCTTCACTGATACCACTGGCTTAGCTTCCTTTACCACATCTTTTCCCACAGTGCCTTTCTTTAACAACCAGCACTGTGCCTTTACATGCTCCACCTTATCAGAGTGGAAACACCTGAGGTCTTTCACCTCCTTTCCACCCTCTTGAGCTTTCTTTTTATCCTATGGTAAATTCTTACCAGTGTTCTCCACTCTTGGTTCCATAGTGTGAGAACTCCCCTTCTCCCAATTTCTATCCCTCGCAGGACGGAATTCTGACCGGAAGCTTGTCTTATGCACTAACATGTACTCATCTGCTAATTCTGCTGCCCTTCTCACTTCCTGAACTTTCTGTTCCTCCATTTGAATTCTTACCATCACTGGAAGTGAATTTTTAAACTCCTCCATCAGAATAATCTCTCTGAGAGCCTCAAATGTCTTATCTATTTCAAAGTGCATACCCATCAATCAAAATGACTATGTTTAATTCTTTCAAACTCAACATAAATCTGACCTGGTTCCTACTTTGTGTCTCTGAACCGCTGTCTATATTCATAAGAACTTAAAATAATCTGTTTAACCTCTTCATAATCTCTTGACACCTAACCTGACAGTGCAGCAAATATCTCACTAGCTCTTCCTACCAGTTTAGTCTGAACTAGCATTACCCATAAATCCTCAGACCAGTCCATCTGCCTCACCAATTTTTCAAATTAAATAAAGAAGGCTTCAACATCCTTCTCATCAAAATGTAGCAGAGTTTTGACATATTTATATATATCACTACCTTCTCTTTTAATCTCCATCCTATTAACTTCATTTTGCTGACTAAGCCATAACTTCTCAAGTTCAAATTCTCTCTCTTTTTGCTCAGCTAAGAACTTTCTCTCTGTTTTTCCTCTCTCTCTCTTTCTCTTTCTTCCTTTCTTCTCTTCATCTTTGCTCAGCTAAGAACCTTCTCTCTCTCTCTCTGTTTATCTTCTAACTCCATTTTCCTCAATTATAATTGAAGTCTTTCTACCTCTACTGCACTTGTCTATTTCTCTGACACACCTAAGTATTGAAGTAATTCCCTTCCAATTTTAGCTTTACTTTTGTCCTTGGTTAAATCCAAATCTAACTTATTTGCTAATTCTAAAAGTATGGCTTTTTTTCTTTCCTTCTAAATTTTCTTGGCAAATTTGAGAATCATCTTCAAATCCCAGAAACTCTTTCGCAATTTTAAGAGCTATTTCTCTCATTTATAGTTAAATGAAGCGTAAGTCACCAAAAGTAAACAATTGCCTCACCTATATTTTATTTAAGGATGTAGGACACTAACCTGCAGGTGTTTAAATCTGCTAGGATTTTTCGAACCCCAAATCTATTCAAATCTGTCTAAACCAGTTCAAATCCTGATGATGAACCCCCAAATCTATTACAAAATGAGGTAAACTCTCCCGCTTAATTTAAACCAATACCACAGAAAAGATTTATCCCGTGCAGCAACCTGTGAAAATTTGAGAGGCCAAGAACCATTTAAAATAAAAATTAACAACATTATTTCTTAAAGTATAACAGAGAATGATTAACTAGCAACTGTTTACAACTCCCTCCTCTAACCTATCTTTTACCTTCCCCTTCTATAATACTAGTCTGCAAAAACTCCCGATTAAGATTTACAATTCAAAACTTCTTATCTCAAAACTAGGCAGCTTTCGGTTCTTCTCTGTATTCCTGTCTTCTTTTCTTCTTCTTGGGGATTCTGCTTCACAGGTTATTAATCAATAAAGGTACCTTTAAGAGAGCTATTATCTGGGCAGTTTGCAGATGTCATTGGCATGGCAGTTCTCCTCCTAACTGTTCAGTTTCCCCAGTCTTATACCCCCCAAAGCATCCGATTATGTCATTGGTTTTTAAGATTGTCAATATACTACATTCAAACTTGATTGGAGTTTGGTTTTTTTTGGGTATAATTTAAACTGATTGGCCTAATTCAAATCTGTTCTAGTCTCTTAGCAACCAGCTACCCTAGCTATCCTAGTAGCTGGAGCATCTGTTACATTGTATCTTTTTGCAAACACTTGGTGCTGTCACTGCTAGCTTTTAAATCTCTTAAAGGTATAGGACACTCACATCTTCATAACAAAAGTGATGGAAATTGTCATCACCTGTGCTGTCAAGGATCACCTGCTTTGGAATAACCGCTCACAGACGTGCACAGGAGCTCACAGGGCCATCCAGCTCCTGACCTCATTAAAACCTTGATATAGATATTGGTCCTGGCAGCTGGCAGAAAAAAAATCAATGGTTAATTAAGCTGTGAACAAAGATGGAGAAAGTTCACCAGCGGTATTTTCTTTGTGCGGTATAGCCAGATTAGGTCACAGAAAATATACCCAAGGCCAGGACTGGCTTCATGTGTCTTACTGTTTGTGTCAAGCTGGAAATATACCTGTATAATTGTGGGAGTGTGGTTTTCAGGAATCCAAGGAAACATGTTCCCAGGATAAGAAACTGAACATCTAGAACATAAGTACTCACTGGGTGTAGACTATGACAAAATAGAGTTTGAGGGAGTTTCAAGATCAAGTCATCAAAAATAAAAAAAAACTGTAATCTCTTATGAAGTTTTAAAAAGATTAAGTGATTCACAACATCACTAACATCTGAGCAAGTCATTGCTGAGAAATCTTTAGGATTTGACTTGATCATATCTGTTATTTGTGGGGTGTTTGAACTTCATTGGCTTGTCACCCATATTTGCCTCACATTCTAACATTCTATATCCAACACAAGTTGTAGCTATTTTGCACAGTCTAAACATTTTTTGTCATTAATCTGCATGTTTGTTTAAATTTTCTTTGTAATAAATTTGCTACTTCTTGTTGACGAGAGAAACCTGGATGAATTATTTCTAATACTAAACCAGATGCAATCTAAAACTTATATAACTGACAATGTCACCATTCTAGGTAAACTTAACATTTATTACAATCAGAGGAGGAGTAAGTGTAGGAAGAAATGATTGTGCACATCCAAGCTCTGAAATAACACTATGTTTTTCAGCATGAAGTTGGCAAACTTCATGAGCACACTGATAGACTCAACTTTCATGCAGTGTCTAAATGCTGATGTCTGAACTTCAGTTGTAGTTCAAGAAGCAGTCACCCAACATCTGAGTGCTGCAACAGAAGTTCAGATTCAGAGCATGAAATCTCAGCATGTTGCTTCAAATGTAGCCTGTTGTTAGGTAAACTCAGACTGCTATCATAATGGTTGTTCATTCCAATTACCAACACAAAAGATTAGATTGCCTACAGTGTGGAAACAGGCCCTTCGGCCCAACAAGTCCACACTGACCCTCAGGAGAGTAACCCATCCAAACCCATTTCCCTCTGACTAATGCACCTAACCCTACGGGCAATTTAGAATGGCCAAATCACCTGACCTGCACATCTTTGGACTGTGGGATTAAACCAGAGCACCCAGAGGAAACCCACACAGACATGGGGAGAATGTGCAAACTCCACACAGACAGTCACCTGAGACTGGAATCGAACCTGGATCCATGGTGCTGTGAAGCAGCAGTGCTAACCACTGAGCCATTGTGCTATCCCTCAATGAAAAGGGGTTTGTTGAGTGTCACAGCAGTCCAGCAATCAGTCCTTGAATGAATTATCAGAATATTTGAAACTCAGACCCAGGGTGAGTGACAGTCGAGCTCTGAGGAAAACCAATTTGCTATCGTATATGAAGGTGACTGCATTCGTCCTTCCACCTCTTCACAATAACACTGCTGTTGCAAGCCAGCAGACACTGTCAAACCAAAGTGGGACATTCCATGAAAAGAAAGTAGAGTTTATGTTTCAAGTCCAGTGACCCTTATTCAGAGTGCTGTGTTTTTCCAATGATTTTGTTTCTGACTTTCAACATCCGCAGTTTTTGTTTAATGGTATATTCCATAGCTGAGCCTTCTAAGCCTTCGGAGAGATCTTCTGTTGGCTCTCCATTCAAAATGCAACAGTCTTCAGCTAACCATGCTACAATTACTGAGATTGCACTGCTTAGGAGTACTAGAACAGGTAAGGGTGTTTGCCAGATTGGCGTTAAAGAAATGCAAGAGGTGACTTATTTCTTTAAGAATACTGGATAATTCCTTTGGTCAGGTTGGTTTGGATTAATAGTTTTGTGGTGAATTTCATTTCATTTGAACAAAAGAAGACTATGATAATTGAGTAAGGTGGGGAATGATTTTAGCATGTGGATTGTATTCAGCAAAACTGCAGTGGAATGAGTTCATCATAGACAGCTTGGCCAGTATGGAGCTCTAATTCTTCCTTTTCTCCCTCTGCTTCTGTGATGCTCATCATGTCACTGGTGACAAAAGCAGGGCTTGCAGAGATAGAAGACTGTATAAGATGCAGCAGATCATGACAAATGAGCACATTGCCCTGTAGTTAGTGCACGGTGCTTCAGACACCAAAACTATAGCTTGAGCACCCAGTGGGCTAATTTGCGAAGATTCAAGTGACAGCAATTGTTCTCATTGCTAGTATTCTGCTGCTTGGGCCATGCAGTCACACCATAAATAAGCTGTTAATCTAAGGCTTATTTTGTTGATGCAACGCCACAAATATTTAGGGAACCACAGTTGACTGATGGAGGTTAAATGCATCAACACTGCTTCCAGGAGGGCAGGCAGTCAATTCACATTAACAGGATCCATTGTAGTTACATCCCAGCATTTAGATGCTTGCAGGTAGTGCTACACTAAACCATTATCCCAGCAAACTCCCATGTTCTCTTCACCTTTTTCTCCCTAATTAGAAACAAGACAATGAACCCATCTCTCCTGGCACAAAGAACCTGTTGAGCAATAAACATCAAACTGAGTTATGTTATAATTTGCTACACCACCAACTACTTGATAGCCATTGGGCATGCTGCAATTAAAAGGCCTATTTTGAGTTTTGAGGTCTGTTTGCAATATCCGGTAGATTTCCAGAAAATTAAGTTGCAGCACACACTATTTGTTGTTTATTGTGAGGTAAGAGAAATGCTCCTGGATGATGCTGTTCCTATTCAGGTCCCTCTAACCTCCTCATTCTACCTCTGTCAGAAATTGGTCCTCTGTACCTGTTTAGCCTTACCTTCTAATGCAGTTAGCAACAAAGATGAAGAGTTATCATGAGAGAAGCATATTGTTTTATAAACAAACTTTAGAATATCAAACTTTTCCACCTGAAATCCATTGTGGACTAGACCAATTTTAAACAACTCTGCAAACACTGAACACATCTTTCAACACAAGGTAAAAATTAACCAGTATAACCTGATCATCTGCTTAAATCGAACTGATGCAAACCACCTTCCTGTTTTTAAGTGCATGTTTAAATATGAATAGATGTCATTAGCTGCAAAAGAAAATTAGAAAGTGACAGTGTTGGCATCAAATCCATGTAATAATCTGCCTCTGTTGCATGCCTTTGATACAAACCCACAGACCCAGGATGATGACCTTCCAAATGGCTTATTTCATGGACCATTCAGGAGATGCCATTCCAGAACAAATAGCACAAAGCAGAAATTAGGTCTTGTGCCATTGATCCAGATTTTGTCACCTCTATGTCTATATGAGGTCAATAAACAATTCTGTGTACAGATTAAAATAAAATCACTAAAATTTAAATGTAACTTAATATGTCGAGAAGAAAAATAGTAAACCAAGAACTGGACTTCCTTATTTTTCAATTTAATCCCATCTTCCAAAAATGGGAAAAAATAAACTCTCCCTTTGGCTCAGATGTTTTAATGCTAGAAGCAAAAAAAAAATCTAAATCTAAAAGGTCCAATAGTAGGCATTTATATTCATGCAGTTCATTCTTCCTCAGAGATATAGTTAATATTATTCAGTAGATGTTCAAAGTCAGCATGGTTATAGACATCTCCTGATTGGCAAGGTTCCTGATACTAATACTAATTGAATTTAAGATTGAATTCATGCACTGGAAAAATTAATGTTTCAACATGTCACTATAAAAATAAAAATGGTAAGATTAGAATCTGGATTTTCACAATTGGAAATCATTTTACCAGTAGCTTCTGTTTTGCATAAATTTAATCAAACATAACAGCAAAGATCTTGTGGGGCCAAGGGAGTCTAGATCTCTATCTAACATGTGGATAGTATGCATTTTAATCATAAAGTCATTAAAACCAACACTGGCTAAAGTCCATGTCAAAAGCACTAAAACTTTCTATTTTATCCTAATTTAAAAAGTCTAGAGATTTGGGAGCTTGGGGCATAAATATGTTTGCCACCAGAAGTGATGACTGGGTTCAGTAACATGTACTTCATGTTCAAATAAGATATACAACATCAAGGCTAGTTTCCCAGAGAAAAGGCTGTGATGATACCGGCACTCTCAGAATAAACTAAGGATTGAACAGAATCTCAGACAGATGTTAAGAACCATATTTCCATACTCAAAGCACTTAATGCCTCTTTCGGGCCTGGGTAAAGGAAGCATCTTGTTTGTCCATATCTATTACATCCAGCACACTTTGGAATCAAATTAGGAAATATAGTGCTGAAAAAATTGGTGCTAGATAGCTCAACGTTTATGCAATTATGCTAAACATTTTTCTGACACAAAGTCAGTATAGTAGATGAGAAGAATGCTTCCATTATGTACGAAGATGGGTTCAGGAATAACTCAATAGTTGTATTGACGGATCTATGAATAATTCTGATGAATAAAAAGTCCCATTTGTAATCAGGCTTCACTTTTAACAAGAAGTTAGGCTGGGAGAAGGACATGAGAAATCCACCAATTGACATCTGTGACAAAACTGATGCCAGTTAATGGGAGCATTACTTGACAGATACTGTTCTCTGGAATGAATTGATTTTCAATGGATCCAAATCAAAGCAGACGTATTTCACTTAATGATAAATTGATCAATTTCATTTTAATAGTGCATTCTTGTTAGAAGACTTCAACCATAGGAAGAAGTTACTTACATGTGTAAGAACAGTTAAACAGAAACCTTTGTCATAGTCTTGTTAATAAACGATAACTAAACTTACCATGCCTAAAATTATTAATAACCTCCGTGCGTGCTTGCTTCCAGGCCACAAAATAGCAGTGAAAGCTGTATGCACCTTCACTGGATCAACACAGCCAGCATTTCCTGTGCCCTGTCAAGTGTCAAACTTCCATTCACCTGCTCCTTCAGTTTTCATCAAACATCCATTACATCATTGCATATCTGTTACTAATAGAAACACAAGAACTAAGGAAGCATGTTATTAAATTGCAAAGGGGACAGAAAAAGATTACAAAGATACTACTGGATGTTTTGAGTTATAAGGATAGGATCTGATCGTAAACAAGCAGTAATTTATAAGTGTGGATATCTGAACATGTCTCGGTTATCCGGCAATACACGCCATAATGCCAATTAACTGATAACTGATCTGATTGTAAACAAGCGATAATTTGAGTGCCGGTTACCAAACATGCCTTGGTTATCCAGCAATGCATACCATAATGCCGTTCAACTGATAACTGAATGCTGAGTTGCCTAATATCATTTTTACAGGACCTTGAGATCTTGTTCGGATAATTTGAAATTCTGATAATTGATGTTCGGATAATCAAAGTTGTACTGTATCGGGCTTAAAGGCAGACACTTGGACAATATCTCTGGTTTATCAATTCAAAAGTCACAGCTCACGGCAACTTTAGGAAAGGCTTCTTCAGGTTTAAAGTGATTTTTTTTTAAGCAAAGAACAGACAATTTCTGGGCTGGAAGAAGATCTACACATCTTTTATTCCCCGGCCCTGTGTCTCTAATTCAACCTTCCAGTCTCAACAGTCAGAATGTAACCACATCTCCCATTTTTAATAAACAGTTGGTAATGATTCTGCTGTTACCATTTACATCTCCATGAAATCTATATTTTGCTGGGTTTTGTTTTACCCCATTACCAGTTCTCTTCTCCTTGTAACATAAGCTATTTTATTATTTGTTGCTCTTCCCTTCCACCACTTCACTGTCTTTTTTTCTTTCTTTTCCTATATGAGTCCTGCATCTGCACTTTTTAAAAAGTGTTACATCAAAGGTGTTCCAGTTCTGACGAAATGTTATTGATCTGAAACATTAACTGTTGAGTATTCCCAGCATTTATTTTTCTTTGTAAGTCACTTTGGTGTTGAACAGAAACTTTTAAATAAAGAATTGAATACATACATATTTCAAAACATAATCCAGTTTTATGTTGCTCAGGACAGAGTTATAATTGAAATTAGTAGTAGGTTGGAAATGTCAGGACAAGTAATGCAACCAGTCAAGGATGAAAAATGGAGAGTACGGAATTTTATTTGATTAACCTTTAAAGAGGAGATCAGAGAGAAAAGGTCAGAGAAGCTCTGGTTAGGATGTTAAATGTAACAGAACTCTATCAGAAATGGATTTCAAACGTTATGTGGAAGGAAGAGGTATTATGGCCCAAATAACCTTCCTTTCAAATCAATGAATTTAAATTTATCAAAATAACTTTTAGACAAAACGTAAGCATATCTGTTCTGAATTACCCTGTACTTAAGCACCTTGTATTTTCAAAAATCTGATGGAGTGGAATGAATAACTGATGTCATTATCTTCAGAAGGTGCAGGAGAAAAAAAAAATCAACCTATTATGTTTAATCGACTTCAGTGTCAGATGAGACTTCAACCAAGACCTTTGATCCTAGAGGTATGAAAACTGTGACTGCATCACAAAAGCCGAATAAAGTTCCAATTCTTCCCCGAGAATCAAACTCAGGCTGAAGTATTGAGAAAATGGGACTCCTGGATGTTTAAAATGAGGTACCTGACCTGTGGAAGTTGATTGTGTCCAGATTTAAGTCTATATGGCATTACATTGGGAAAGATGTCAGCATTCCAGAACTTGAGATTGATTATTAATGCTAATGCAGAATATTTATTCCAATTTCTGATTTTATACAATTATCTAGGAAAATTGTCTTCTAGTTTGCTTTATGCAAAATCATTGACATTACTTTCTTACTTGTAAAATATAATGGTGGTCGGAGTTGGGATCTTAAATCTAAAGTCAAGTGATTAATGACTGGCTGAAATGTTGTTGTGGTCTTAATTTTTAATCCAGCCATTAACAATATAATTAAAATCAAGTGGCCAAAATGTTTCAGAATTTTCTTTTGTGACTTATTAGGTTGATTTTTTAGAAATTGTTTCCATCTATTTACATTTTACAATTAAATACCTTGGCTTCAACTCAACATAATCACATAAGAACTAGGAGCAGGAGCAGGAAATTAAGCTCCCCGGACCTTCATCTGCCACTTAATATGATCTTGGTTGATATAATCTTGGCCTCTACTCCACTTTCCTGCTCATTCTCCATAGCCCTTTAACCCATTACTCATTAAAATAATTGTCGCTCTCCCCTTAAAATTGACTCAATGTCCCAACATTCACTCTCCTCTGGGGCAGTCAATTCCATAGCTCCATAACCCTTTGAGGGAAGGAATTTCTCCTCACTTCTTTTAAATCTGCTACCTGTTATTCTAAAACTATGACCTCTTATTTTATAATTTCCTAACATGAGAAAATATCCTTTCTTTCTGCACTTTGTCAATCCCCTTTAGCATTTAATATACCTCAATTAGATCTCTTCTCTTCTAAACTCTGGATAACATAGGCCTAATCTGCTCAATCTGTCTTCATTTGACAAACCGCTCATCTCTAGAATCAATCCAGTGAATTTCCTCAACTGCTTCTAATGCAATACATCCCTTCTCAAGTAACGGGATCAGAATTACACACAAAATTCCAGATGTAGTCTCACTAGTACTTGTGCAGTTGCATCAACACTTCCCTGCTTTATATTCTAGTCCTTCAGCAATAAATGCCAAAATTCCATTTGCCTTCCTTATTACCTGCTGTGTCCACATACTAGTTTTCTGCAATTCATGCATAAGGACACAAATTCTTCTGCACCACAGCACTCTGAAGTTTCTCTTCATTTAGGTTAAAATTTGCCTTTCTATTCCTCTGTCCAAAATAGATAACCCAATACTTATTCATGTGAAAGTTCATCTGCCAAAATATTGTCCCATTTACCTAAAATATCCACTTGTAAATTTCTTACTTCTTCACTATAATCTACATTTGCAGCTATTTTATTGTCCTCTGCAAATTTGGTGAAAATGCTTTCTATTTCTACATCCAAGAAATTAATATCATTTGTAATTCATTGGAGCCCAAGGATTGAATCCAAAGACACCCTAAAACCTTCAACTTGCCAATTAGAAAAAGGCCTGTTTATTCTGACTCTGTTTTCTGTTGGCTAGTCAATCCTCTACCCAAGCCAATAAGTTACTCTTAACCCCATATGCATTAGATTTTTGTGAGACACATTATCAAATATCTTCTGAAAGTCCAGGTATACTATATCTATTGTATCCTCATTATCCACATTGTTTATCAGGTGGATTAGATATTTAAAATGATGATCTGCTTCACTACAATAGAATAAAAATGAGGAAAGTGGCATTATTTAAGATCTATTTTGTTATTCATTTATTTTGGTGTTAAGAGAAGCCAAAAGTTTTGGAGAATTGGGATCTGACCAAAGTCTATTCAATGTAATCAGCTTAAAGTTAAGTAGGAAAGCTCCATTGCGGAATACAGTTTTACTGTGGGCACAATGGCTTATTGATACATGGACTATCACCATCTAACAGAAACATTTTTTGCAGCTGAATTTTTTTTTGTCAGGTGTTCTTCATTGGCTCTTGCTCTCCCTCAAAGTTGTGAATCTGCCTTGGGTACTCCTGTCAGATTCTGCCAATCCCACGACCCTATCAACACCCCTGCCTCGATAGACCCCCAAATCTAGTCACTTGTCCCATTCACTCTTTGCACACAACTTTGCTAGAGGTATGTAAAATACACCTGTAGAATATGACAAATGTCTCTCCTTTAATAGTAGATTTGAAATCAAACATTTACGAATTGCGAATGTCTCCCACAGATTTGTAATGCATCACAGTATAATTCCTTTAAATATGCAAAGAAAATGTTGCTGTCTGGTTTGTTAGATTTTAACATATGTGTTCTACATTGTAACCTCAAATCCACATTCTCATCTATCCAGACAACCTCCCACTGTCTTATTCACCAAGAATTGAGCCACCTCTGCCTTAAAAACATTTAAAGACTATGCTTCACCTTGTATTTAAGGGAGAGAGTTCCAAAGACTCACAACTTGCTATGGGAGAAACATTGCCCCCATCTGTTTTAAATGGCCAAATCACTATCCTGGAGCAATTGAAAGATATTTTCGAAGAGTACAGCCTTAGATGTGGATAGTTTTTAATCTAGAAAAGTACAGCAGAGTCACACAAATCTAAACATAAGCTATTTTAATACTTCGATATTCTATTCAGTTATGCTTAAAGCAGACATGCTTTTCAAACATTAGAGACAATTCCAAATGAACACCACCAGCATTTATATGGGCCAAATAGTCTCCTTCCACACAATAACAATTCTGTGATTCATCCATGAAATTTCTAAACATGTCAGTGTTTATGTTTTAATATCCTTTTTGCAGGGTGGAAACAAGATGTCAGCATGACTTTTTTTTTGAAAGGCAATTCAACATTTACTTCCCTGTTTCCACCTTCACCCAACATCACTTTGTTTAGGTCTTTGAAATGAGTGGCCGAGAAGTCAAGTGGAAATAGGAGACTAATTTATAGCCTGTTCCATCTGTGTAGCCCATTGCATCTGCATAATGTAAATGGTGCAACGCTGCCATACTAGTGAAAGAGTTGTGTTGTCTTCAACTGCAACCTGGTGCTGAGCAGCCTGTGCATCAGTCTTCATAGGTTAGAAAATAGTTTCTAAATTACTTTTGTGAGGTCAGGAAGTGTATTCATGGATCTCCACTGAACCTACCTGCCTTTTTCACATGATTGGCCCTTAGCTCATAAAGATCCTTGGACTGGCTTGTGCAACACTTTCTCATTTTCGTCTGACAACTCAGCTGCTCAAAATATTTGATAAATGACATGATAATGTTAAGGAGATCACCATGAAAATTGTTTGAGCCTCGGATCAGTTCCAGCAGCAGACTACCTGCTTCACCTGACCTCTACCTCTCATGTACCACCCCTGTCCTATCCAAACACTCAGATAAACATTGTCACTAAAAGTTCTGCCTCACCGAGAGAGATTCTGTCTTCATGAAGTTTGGTTTATTAAGTAAAAATATTACAAATAAGAAACCTTGATATTTAACATGCTCCAATTTTTTCTTGCTCGCCAGGATCCTTTGTGTCAAACAAGATTCTGGGAACAGGTTTTGGGTAATGGAAATAAATTGCTGACAGACTTTACTCCCGGAACTCTGACACTATATGAGGCAGATTGTCAGAAAAGCTTGAGCAGTTCTAGCCACGGAACATTATTTCTGTGCTGCAACAAATATAACTAATAGGGAAGAGTGAAATGTTTAGATCACATTTAGCACATCTTTTGATGTATTACTCTTTGATTTTGATTGGCACCTCCCACCCCACAACGCAAGAAGCACATTTTTCCTTGGCATCCTGGTACACATAATGTTGTGTTTGATCTTAAGAAAATGAGGCCATTTCTTTTGATGAGCAAAATAATGCGATCTAATGAAAATTCCACTTCTTAGTGCTTTTATAAACACTGCAGCAAAAATAAAGTGCAGTCAAAATGATCAAAAGGACCCCTAATCTTAGATGATCCAAATTAATGCCTTTTATTTTTATGGTTCACAAATTTGAACTTTTTAAACATCTGGGTCCACAACTGTAACTGGACTGTGGCTTATTGAAAGAGTCATTAAATTGAATAGTGGAGCTATCCTTGGTGCTTTTCAGAGACACTGCAATAAGGTGGTGAAAGATTGACAGAAAATGGACATGTATATGGACATGGATTCCTACCAACTTATGCTGACCTTACTGCAGCTAATTGGGGTAATAGATTGAGAAAGTTAACCCCAGAGAGTTTATATGGTGTTACATGAAAAAATAAATTTGCAATCATTTGGTAGATTTCAAGTTTGTGAAAAAAGCAGGGACCATTAAGTCAGTTGCCAATTCTGTATCTCGTCCAGCTTTTATTTCTTCTGAAAATGTATGCTGCTGATTCATTATTTTACAATGTTGCACCAACTCAAGTTCTACGTCATTGTGTTTCCATCAAAAATGAAACATAACATCAAGGAAAAATAGGAGCAAGAGTCAGCCATTTTGCTTAAGGATCTTTCTCTTCCATTGAATATAATCACAGCTGAAACTCTATCTCAATGATAAACTCCTGCTCACACCATGTGCTCAATGATACCTTTAGCTTCAAGAAATATATATCTTCCTTAAACATATCCAGTGACTTAACGATCACAGCTTTCAGTGGCAGAGAGTTTTGTAGGTTCACCACCCTCTGAATGAAGAAATTCCTCCTCATTTTGGCCTACTGCAGATCAGAGGAAACTTCATCTTCTTCTGGAGCTTGTGACCAGAGGAAACATCATCTTCTCATCCAATCTGTTTAGCCCCATCAGAATGTTATTCATTTCAATTTGATCCCAGCTTTTTCTTTTCTTTCATCATGCAACAAATCTGCCATCGCAGGAATTAGTCTGATGACCATTCATCGCACTCACTTTACAGTAAGTATGTCTCTTCTTTGGTGAGGAGATCAATTCTGTACGATATACTCCAATTGTGGTTGCACCAAGTACCTGGTGCTGCAGTAAAATTTCCTGGCTACTCTAATAAACCCTCTTGTGGTGAGTGACAACATACTATTTTCCTTCCTATTATTTACTTGCTCTCAATGACTGATTTACAATTATCTTTGTGCATTAACCTTTCCCAATCAACCACCACTTAAGTAATCCTCTGCTATTCTATTTCTCCCACTGAAAAATGGACAACTTTACATTTGTCCATGTGATACTGCATCTGCCATTGTCTATTCACAACTGCCCTCAGTCATCTTTACATAGTCTTCACCACCAATCTAGTTCCACCTAGCTTTGTATCATCTGCAAACTTCAAAATATTACACTCAATTTCATCATCCACAGACATCTTTGTCTTTCTAATAGAAAAGATTTAAGCAAAGGTTTTTACAGGAAATATAAAGTCATGTAGTTGAAGAGATCCTTGGATAGCTAACAATTCTGTCAATTTTCTATACATAGTTAATAAGAGATAACATCTTTGGGAAAGCTGTATGTAACCAGTTGATCTTACATCCTTCCCAAGCATCAAAATACCATCTAGCTCTTTATGCTTTATTGAGTCTTCAGTATTGTACAAAGTTCAGAAATCAGATCAATAATAATGAACATATGCATTGAGGAGGAGTGGTGCAACAAAAGAAAGTAGTATTATGCCAATTATGAGACTTAATGACTTTTTCTGGATAATTAATTGCAACTGATGACTGATGATGAAATTATTTTCATCAATTTAGAATAAAACCAACCAGAAAGTTACCTCAGTGATTGGACCATTTCCAGAACTGGTAATCCCAAACATTGAATAGATGGTCTATGATCAAAATTTCTTATACACAAGATTATGTCTTTATTTGCTTCCAAGTAATTTGTGTAGTGCATTGATGGTTATTGCAGTGAATTAAAAATCAAACTAAATTAAAATTCTTACAATGTTCCTTTCAATAAAATTTAATAGAAGGAAATTTGAATCAGTATATATTGGGTGCCTCATCTGAAACTGCGGATTGTTTTCTTAACAATTGCCCATGGTTTGTAGGGGTTAAAATTGTTAAGTAAGGTTTCTTAGTTGGAATAATAGGTTCTTGTGCTGTAGTGGTGGTGTCTCTAACGATGGGCCAAGAGTCCAGGTTCAAGTCCCACCTGCTCCAAAGGCATGTAATAACATCTCTGAACTGGTTGATTAGAAAACAAATGTTGGACAAATTAGAGGCTCTTGGGGTGCATTAGTAGCATCCCTACCTCTGGGCCAGAAGGCCTGGGTTCAAGTCCGATCTGCTCCAATAGACTAAGCATGTTGATTGAAAATATATTTTAAAAAGCTGGAGATAGTGTTCGCATTTATATTTGAGGATTTTGTTCATATTGCTGAGTAGGTCTAATGTTTATTCAAAAGAGTTGGAATCTGTATTTGGTTTGAACCTCTGAAAACTTTTAAAGCCATTACGATTCATCCACTCTCTTTAAAACTAGCCTTTTAAAACCATGTATGTCTAAGTTCTTGTCATTAGAGAATTAGCATTGTTTTAGGCATTCAATATGATTGTGTGCTCTACTCTTTCTTATATTTCAATGCAAATGTATATTCCATTGATTCCTGAAGCTAGTCTATCGGCAATCACATGGGTCAAGTATGATTGCCCTCCATAAGGGTGACTATTGGTGGGCCTTCAAAAGGCTGAAGCAGCCAATCCAGGATGCACAGATTCTATTGCAGTGTGGGCACTGGTGGGTGATAATGGTGGTTGGTGGTGGGTGGGCCTTCCTGATGTTCTATCTCTCCTTGCGCAAGATTAATTTCTGTTCAGCGGCACGGCAGATATCGTTTTTATAGCGTATAGCTCCCTGTTGAATGATGTTCCTCCAGTGACTCTGGTTTGTAGCCATGTCCTCCCATGATGCTGATGTGGAGTTTCTTGAGGTTGGCCTGGATGTTATCTTTGAAGCACTTCTATTGGCCACCAGGGACACACTGACCTTCCTTTAACTGGGAGCATATGATCTTATTTGGGAAGCTCAAGTTGTGCATCTGGATGACATGGCTGGTCCATCAAAGTTGCTTTAAATTATGGTGGTGGTGATGCTGGCTATGCTGGCCTCCTCTAAGACGCTGGTGTTAGTGCACTTGTCTTCCCAGGTGATCCGCAAGACTTTTCATAAGGAACTCTGGTGGTGTTGTTCTAGTGTATAAGATGCCTACTGTAGGCAGTCCACACTTCAGCAGTGAGGGATAAACAATGGCTTTGTAGACTGGGTCTTTAGGTCATAGTCTTCAAATACCTTTGTTCTGAGTCAGGCATAGGCACCACTGGCACAGCTCAGATGGTGTTGTATTTCTGCATCGATGTTGGCCCTGGAGGAGAGAAGAGAAGGGGCTGTTGAGGTATAGGAAGTGATCCATATTTTAATGGGATGAATGGTGACGCTTATTGTAGGAGGGGTGGAGGGACAGTTGGGTGGTGATTTATGGAGTATTAGAGTATTTCTTATGTTAAGAGTAAGGCCTCGGAGCTTTCTTTGTCTTGGCAAAGCATCCAAGATGTACTGCAGGTCTTCTGCAGCATGTGCTGTGACAGTATTGTCATCAGCATATTGAAGCTTCAAGATCGGGGTGGTGGAGATCTTGCCCTTGAACCTATTAAGTTTAAACAGCCTGTTGTCCACACAGTAAATTATTTAAATTACCAGTGAGATGGAGAACGGCAATAATGAAGATGGTAAACAGGGTGGCTGCAATGATACAGCCCTGCTTGACCCCTGTCTCCACACTGAAAGGCTCAGACCCCAATCCATAGTTGTTAAGCACTGTCACACAGACAGTCAGTAATACCAACTTTACACACCCAATCTTGGAAACAAAAGTGGAATTCTTGTAGAGGAGGATGCCTTACAATTTTTCCAAACTGAAAGGAAGAGCACAATATTATGGGAAGCACAGGGAATACCTGGTGCAGTGAACAATATGATACCCAAGAAGAGGGTAGAGGGCTAGAGTTGACATCTTGGTTGAGTCTTTGGGTTCTATTCTGCCAGGAGAACATCAGTAAAAAAAACCCACAGTTGATTAGAAGATCATAAATAAGTGGTTGTGGGAATCCAAAAGTTCAAACAATGTTTATTGGTACAATTGGAATTACTGATCTTGGTTGATTTGAAGATAAATAAAGTTGATGAATAGTTCTTGTTCTTCTATCTGCAAACTTCGATGTTCTGGACACATTATTATGATTCAGCATGTCTAAGGCCTTGTATCCAATGGGAAAAAAAATCCCTCTTGATAGGTAAACTTATTTCCTTTGCACTACTACACAAAACATTCTGAAACATTAAGGAAGACATCTTTTGATCATATTTGTATGAAGGATAAAATATATAGACTATCACCACACAATGCTTATCTCTTCAATGGATGTGAAATAAAACACTAAACAGAGCACACAACAGGCTGAAAATTATTGCTGATATTTCTTTATACTGGTGGAGTTACAAGAAAATTAAAACAAACTGCAGATGTTGGGTAAAATGTGGTACTTAAAGTTCTTGTATTTTTTCAAAACAACACACATTCAGAAGAAATTATCTGAAGCATTTGCAGCTTAGGCCATATGGTGTCAATGAAACATATTTATGTGTTAGTGAACCCTTTTGTTTGCCTTTAACCATGTCATACTCCTGCAAAAGGAGAATAAAGAAGGTGATGCATCAGACTTAATTACCATGTCCATATTTTCAGTCCAAGCAAAAGAATGATGAACAACTACCATTCCACAATTAGTCAAAGCTCTCCAGCTGAAAACTATTTGTTCGCTATGGCATTCATGTCAATCAAACTAGTTCTTAAATTAGATTCACAATACTGTCTTCTAAATAATGAGGTATGTCAAGCTTGCATCTTCAGAATATTACCATGCTTCAAGAGTGCTTATAATGGGATTTCTTAATAGGAGAGTTTCAAAGGCATTAGAGAGATGTATGATCACCTGATAGTCTGATGACCAACGTTAACATAGAAAGCATGGTTAGTAACTTTGTGGATGACACCAAAGTTGGTGCTCTAGTGGTCAGTGAAGAAAGTTATCTAAAATTACAAAGACATCTTGATCATTTGGGTCAACAGGCTAAAGACAAATAGAGTTTAATTTGGATAAATCCAAGATATTGCATTTTGGTAAAACAATCAAAGATAGGACTTATACAATTAAAAAGTGTGGCCTTGGACCTAAGTGTTCAGGAACATAATTGTTTGAAGTTTGATTCACACATAGTTAGGGTGATTCATAAGGTGTCTAGCACACTTGCCTTCATTGCACAGACCTTTGAGATTGTTCAGGATGTTGGTGAGGCCTCTTCTGGAGTACCGTGTCCAGTTCTGGTCTCCTTTATATAGGAAAGATACTATTAAACTGGAGGGCGTTTAGAAGAGATTTACCAGGATGTTGCTAGGAATGGAGAGATTGAGTTATAAGGAGAGACTGGATAGGCTAGGAAGTTTTACATTGGAGTTTAGGAGGTTGAGAGGTGACCTTATCGAGGTTTATAAAATAATGAGGGGTATATGTAAGGTGTATGGCAGGTGCCATTTCCCTAGAGTGGGGGATTTCAAGACAAGGGTCATACTTTTAAGGTGAGAGGAGAAAGATTTAAAAAGACATGAGCTTTTTTTTATACAGAGGGTCGTTTTTGTGTGGAATGAACGTCCAGGGAAAGTAGTGGATGCGGGTACAGTTATAACCTTTAAAAAGACATTTAGGTAAGTACATGAATGAGAACTGTTTTGGAGAGATTCTGGCCAAGCACAGGCAGGTGGGATTAGTTTAGTTTGGGATTATAGTCGGCATGAACTGGTTGGACTGAAGTGTCTGTTTCCATGCTGTATGACTCTGTGACTCTATTAACTATTTCTATCACCAGTGAGTACAATGTATCTGTTACCATGTTTTACGCCACAGAGGAAATGCCTTTTGGAAACTTATCAACATGGTGATAGGGAGGTTGGTCTTTCTTGAGCCTTATTTTACATACAAGAAGAAAGATATACTTGCTTTTATGTCGCACATTTCATGATCACTGGACCTCTCAAAGCATTTTGTAGCCAATAAAAAAACTGAGTCTAGACACAAAGACAACAATGAGTATCTCAAGGAAACCATTAGAATTTAGTTACATTTAATAGTTACACACAAATTTAAATGTATAGTATGCAGTGATGGTACATTTCCCAATTTAGCAAATAATCCAAGGTGACCTTCACTGTAATATTGAGATAGCCTGTAAGAATAGTATTTAACACCTGCAAGATACTGCACTGGAGCATAATGTCTTTCCCAAATGGTGTGAAATAACTTTCTCAAAGAATCATTATTGTAAACAAGCTTCAGGTCAGATGCCAAAGTTACACTTTCACCATTGCATCCATGTGGAATGAAAATTGCCTCAAAATAACTGGAAAATAACAATGTAGTTGTATGTTAGCTAATTATGATTTCAAAAATAGCGCAAAATGCCTTGCCAACACTTTTTTTTTTGCAAGGCTGCCAATGAAGATATCCTGGATTTAAGTCTCAAATATTAATTTGCAATATAACGCAAACATTAGCATAATATTTATACAATATCAGATAAATGTAGGAGCCTAATTAGCACCAATGGGAATTAGAATAGGCTTATAATTGACAAATGAATTTCAAAACTGATAACTGTGCTGTTCCATATTTTGGAAGAAAAATATGGGTGTTACATCTTACTTGAAACATAAGAATGTCAATGGATTAATGAAGCAAAGGGAGTACACACAAATTAATTAAAAGTAGCAGTATAGGCAAATAAGGCCATAAACAAAAGCAAACCGACGTCTTTAGCTTTTGAGAGGTACAGAACTCTTGGATATAAAATTGGGACCATTTGTACTGGTTTCTCATATCTTCATTAAATCGTCTCTTTAGTATGTCAACCATTGGGACAAATTGTACAAAGAAACATAATGTTTTGTGAATCTGTGAAGAAATACAGTGAATAGTGCTGGAAGTCTTATGTAGAAGTACAGCACAGGATGACCCACCATGTCTGCATTGACAATGATGACATTCTAGACTAATCCCATCTGCTTCACATGCTCTGTATCCCTCTATTCCCTGCCTGTTCATGTGGCGGTCTAAATGCCTCTTAAATGTTGTTATATATCTGCTTCTACCACCTCCAATGGCAGCGCATTCCAGGCACCTACCACCTCTGTGCAAAAAACATGCCTCATGCATCTCCTTTAAACATTCCCCCTCTCACTTTAATCCTATGCTCTTGAGTATTTGACTATTTAACACTGGGAAAAAGAATTTGAAGATCCCCTATCCACAGTTCTCAAACTTTTATATCTTTTATCAGGCCATCCCTCAGTCTCTGCCACTCTAGTGAAACAATCCAAGTTCATCCATTCTCTCTTTACAGTTAATACAAGGCAACAGCCTGGTAAACCTTTTTTTGCACACTTCCCAAAACTTTCACATCCTTCTTCTAGTGTAAAGGTATTGCACACAACACTTCCAATGTAGTTTAATTAAAGTTTTATACAGCTGCAACATGACTTGTCATCAGTTATTCTCAGTGCTCCAACCAATGAAGGTAAGCATGCTGTATGCCTTCTTTACCACGCCATCCACTTTGTTGCCTCTTTTAGTGAGCTATAGATTTGTAGCCAAGATCCCTCTGTATATCAAATGTTCCTAAAGGTCCTGTCATTTACTGCATACTTCCCCCTCCCATTTGACCTCCCAAATTGCATCATCTCACACTTGTCTGGATTACACTCCATTGGCCATTTCTTTGTCCAACTTTCCAACTGATCTATGTCTTTCTGTATCCTTCAAAAAAATTCCTCACTATACATAACTCTATCAATTTTCATGTCATTTGCAAAATTACTCAATCAGACCACCTACATTTCTATCCAAATCATTTACAAATAATAGAGGTCCCAGCATTGATCCTTGCTGAACACCTTTGACACAGATCTCCAGTTAGAAAACCACCCCTCCACCCCTATGTCTTCGATAACCAAGTCAACTTTGTATCCAACTCACCAACTCACAACAGATCCAATTTCCTGGATTATCCTTGTTGCCCTTCTTAAATAGAGGAATAACATTGGTTATTCTCCAGTCTTCTGGGACCTTGCCTATGGCTAAAGAAGATACAAAGATCTCTGTCTAGGGCCCAGCAGCACCCTCCCTTGCCTCCCTCAGTCTCCTGAGAAAGATCCCATGAGGCTCAGGGACTTATCTATTTTAATGATTTCAAGATACCCAACACCTCTTCATGTTTAATATCGACATGCACTAGTACATCAACATACCTCTTCTAATGTCCTTGGTGAATACAAGTACAAAATACTTTGTAAGGATCCCAAACACTTTCCTTGGCTCCATGCATAAATTCCCTCCTTTCCCCTTGAGTGGACCTATCCTTTCCCTAGCTACCCTTTTGCTCAAAATATATGTATGAAATGCCTTAGAATTTTCCTTAATTCTACTTAGCAAGAACTTTTCATAGCTCTTGTAACCAACGGCGGCACAGTGGCTCAGTGGTTAGCACTGCTGCCTCACAGAGCCAGAGACCTGGGTTCAATACCCGCCTCGGGCAACTGTCTGTGTGGAGTTTGCACATTCTCCTCGTGTCTGCGTGGGTTTCCTCAGGGTGCTCCAGTTTCCTCCCACAGTCCAAAGATGTGTAGGTTAGGTGAATTGGCCATGCTGAATTGCCCGTAGTGTTAGGTGAAGGGGTAAATGTAGGGGAATAGGTCTGGGAGGGTTGGTGTGGACTTGTTGGGCTGAAGGACCTGTTTCCATACTGTAAATAATCTAATAACCCTCCTAATCTCTTGGTTAAGTTCTTTCTTGCATTCTTTATATTCCTCAAAGGCCTTGTTTGATTTCAGTATCCATGCATTTCTTCTTTTTGACTAAAATGTCAACATCTCTTGTCATCCAGGGTCCCCAAATCCTTAGCTTTCAGGCTCACAGGAACATGTTGCTCCTGATCTCTGATCAACTGGCCTTTAAATGACTCCCATATATCATATGTAGATTTGACCTCAAAAGCCACCTCCAATCTAATTTCTCCAGTTCCTGCCTAAGACTGTTGTAATTGACTTCCCTCAATTTAGCACTTTTACCTGAGGACCAGTCTTATCCTTATCCACAACGATGTTAAAACATATGGAATTATGATCATTATTCCCAACATGCTCCCGCCATGAGACATCAATCACTTGAGCAGGATCATTCCTAAATAAGGTATAGTGCAAACATTTCTCTATTTAGACTAGCTACATATTGTTTCTAAAAGCCTCCCTGATGCTCATTGAGGATAACATCTTCAAATTCATTACTCCTATCTCATATTAAAAAAATCATTTCTGAGCATTGGTCAGATTAAAACATGAATGAGGGTTATCTTTTTTCTGTCATTTGTCAAGTAGGCAATTTATACTCCAATGTTCATTCAATATAGCTTTTACTTTGTTTTTAAAAGTTAAAATCTTAAAATCCTGTTATCCAATTAGTTCGTTAGTTGCTGGGAAATCAAAATTCATATTAAAATGATTAGTCTTTTTGGAATCATAATAAAAGCTATTAAAAATTAATGAAAAGACTTGAAAAGAGCAGGTCGCAGCATGACCGAATAGAGGTCTTTAAAATTTTGAAAAATTTCCTCATAAACTCATTGACATTAACAACATTGAAGGAAATCATTCAACACGTCTGCACCAGTCAATGAAAACCTGATAGTACTAATGCCATTTTCCTGCTCTTGGCTCATTGCAATGGAGGCTATGAAAACCCAATGAAGTCCAAACCTAGACGGCAGAGGTTTAAGGTGAGAAAGGAGAGATTTAAAAAGGACCTGAGGGGTAACTTTCTCATGCAGATGGATGTACATGTATGGAATGACCTGCCAGAGGAAGTAGTGGAGGTGGATACAATTATAACTTTTAAAATACATCTGGATGGGTACATACTGGGAAGGGTTGAGAGGGATATCAGCGAAATGCCGGCAAATGGGACTAGGCCAGATTGGGATGTCTGGTCAACATGAACAAGTTGGATCAGAGAGTCTGTTTCTATGCTGTATGACTCTGTGACCAGCTTTTGAAACAATGAGTTCCAGATTCTTATCACCTTCTGGGTGAAAAGATTGCCCTCAACTCAGATTTAACCATTGACCTCTTTTCTTAAATCTCTATCCACAACCATTTACTCCTATGATAATGGGAAAACTGCCTTCCTATCCACCCATTCTATGACCCTCATAATCTTATACATATCTATCAAGTGCACTTTCAACCTTTGCTGTTTCAAAGAATACAAATCTAGATCCTCCTGCCCAGACAATATCCTGGTAACATCAGCAACCTCTCTAATGCAATTACACCCTTCCATTAATACAGTTCAGTAGCCTTTGTCCACATATTCTGCTGAGTTGGTTCTTGCTGATCCAAAATGTTATTTCTTGTTTCTCTTTTCTGGAAGCGGTTTGCAAGAAGCACAGGCTGGCTTGTAAAATGATTAATTAAGTTATAGTTTATAGCAACTGCTGAAGGAAAGATAAACCACTTTTCTTCGTTCTCTGCCGTAAGTTATTTTATACCTAAAGAGAGACAGCTCCTGGCTGTTAGAAAGCTGAAGATTTCATACCATACAAGCTTAGCAGCCCGAAGCTGTTGAGTTACCTAAGAACCAATCACATCATTGTTTGCAGGCAAAACGACTTCGTCATTGATACTTGTCACTGGTCTATAAACCAATCAACGTTTTGTTACCAACCAGAACACCATCTGTACAACCCCTCAGCTCCACTTCATCTGTAACTAAAACTTTAATTCCTGTTAGTTCAAGCAGTTGTTGAAGTGACGTTTGCCATGAGTGTTGGGTTATTTGCATTTCAAAACATGCACCAGTCCTTGCAAAACTCCTCTGGTTTGAAAACAATCCTTTCTCATTGTTGTCCATATTTTAAAAAAACACAAAATCACAGGATTCACAATCTTTGCATAACCCATTTTGTGGCAGTTACCAAAAATAATCTACAATCTTTCTATACAGAAGAAAATCCTTATAAATACTGCATGGAAGTTAGAAAGCTTATCTGAGCTAGAGTCTCAATCCAGTACGTTTATTTGTTTTATCCATTTCCTGCATCTTCACTTGGGTAAATTCATAACCGCAAGATTTTAATAAACCAGAAGATGATAAATTCTGAGTTGCAAATCCTTCTTAACTGCAGTATTGTGTTCCATTTCTGCTGCTAAATAATGTTTTATCAGGAATAGCTGCGAACATCAGATGACTTCAAATGGCAATTCTAATGTTATGATTTTCATTGGGATTTTCTCTGGATAAGAACAATCAGAAGATTAATCTATCAATTTTAGTTTCTTATGTAGGATAACACTCTGATATCGCAACTTAAAGATGGATTTATTTTGGTCCTGACTGTATACTCCTGTTGTTTCAGCATTTCTATCATGAAGATCAAAAGTCAAACGTAATCTCACTGCAAGAATCCACTACACCTTAAAGAGACACAGTAACAAATCTTTCCATTGTCCAACCACCACTCCCTTTAGCCAGGCACCATCACATTGAGTACAAGAGTAGGCAAATCTTGCTGATGGAACAGTCCAACTTCCACAGTTACACTGGCACCATCCCCCATCTATTCCTCTGCTACATTGATGACTGGATCGGCATCACCTCAGGCTCCCACGAGGAGGTGGAACAGTTCATCAACTTCACAAACACCTTCCATTCCGACCTTAAGTTTACTTGGACCATCTCGGACACCTCCCTCCCGTTTCTGGACCTCTCTGTCTCCATCTCCGGCGACCGACTCAATACAGACATCTATTTCAAATCCACTGACTCCCAAAGTTACCTGGACTATAGCTTTTCCCACCCACCACTCCTATAAAAACACATTGCCTTACTCCCAGTTCCTCCACCTCTTCCATATGTGCTCCCTGGAGGACCAATTCCATTCCAGGACATCCCAGATGGCCTCAATTTCCCCTCCCATGTGATCAACAATGCCCGACAATGCATTTCCTCCACTTCCCACACCTCTGTCCTTGAACCCCACTCCACCAACTGCAACAAGAATAGAATCACACGGTCCTCACCTTCCACTCCACTAACTTCCGGATATAGCACATTATGCTCCACTATTGCCGCCACCTACAATCAGACCCCACCACCAGACACATATTTCCCCTCCGCACCTCTATCTGCGTTCCGCAGAGACCATTCCCTATGTGACTCTCTCGATAGGTCCATGTGACCCACTAACCCACCCTCCAGTCCTAGCACCTACCCTTACCGCTGCATAAGGTGTAAAACCTAGACCCTCACCTTCCCCGTCACTGCCATCCAAGGCCCCAAAGAATGTTTTCACATTCGGCAGAGATATTCCTGTACTTCATTTTCTGTGTCCGTTGCTCTTGATGGGGTCTCCTCTACACTGGGGACACAGAACACCAACCCACAGAACATCTTGGGGAAACATACACCAAACAACCCCATCACCCTGTGGCCCCTCCCACTCCACCAAGGACATTCAAGTACTTGGCCTCCTTCACCGCCAAATTCAAGCCACCCGACAACTGGAGGAAGAACGCCTCAGTTTCCACCTTGGGATACTCCAACCACATGGCATCAATGTCAATTTCCAAATCTCCTGTCTGATACACCTCATCCCATATTCAACCCTCCAACTTGGCACTGCCTTCTCTAAATGCCCTACCTGTCGATGTTCCTTACCACCTAACCGCTTCACCCTCCCCACCAACCTATCATAATCACTTCCCACCTGCATTCACCTATCGCCTTCCCAGCTACCATAAGCTCCACCCCACCCTCATATTTATCTCTCAGCTGCATTCCCCGCACATTCCAGATGAAGAGCTTTTGCCTGAAATGTTGACTCTCCTGCTCCTCAAATGCGGCCTGACCTGATGTGCTTTTCCAATGCCATACTTTTCGACACAGCAAAAGTACAGGGCCTTGGTGAGACCACACCTGGAATATTATCTTGAATTTTGGCTTCTTTATCAGATGAAGAATGTTCTTACTCGAGCAACAGTTTACCAGAATGATTCCTGGAATGGTGGTACTGATGTTTAACGAGGACTTGAATCAGTCAAGATTATATTCACTGGAGTTTAAAACAATGAGGAGCATCTCACAGAAACCTATAACATTCTAACAGGACTAAGCAGGGTAGATGCAGGAAGGACATTTCCAATGATAGGAGGAATCTAAAGCCATGGGTCACAGTTCAAAGATACAGGGAAAACCATTTAGGACTGAGATGAGGAGAATGGTGAAACTATGGATTTTTTTTAACCACAGAAAACAACTGGGGGCCAAAACATTATATGACTTCTATAAGGAGGTGGATAGAGCCCTTAAGGCTAAAGGTATCAGAATTTATGGGGGAGGAACAGGAAAAGACCACTGAGTTGGATAAGCACCATGATCATAATGAATGGTAGACCAGGATCAAGGAACTGAATGGACTATTGTTACTCCTATTTTCTATGGTTCTGTCTATTTCTATATCATTTGCTATTCAATCCACATTGTCTTCCTTCCTATCACCACTTTCCCACATTGTCTGTGCTTAAAATATCTACTACACTTTTTATTTTTTTGCCAGTTCTGAGAGAAGATTATTAAACTGAAAAATTAACACAGATGCTGCCAGACCAATTGAGTGCTTCCAATAATTGTTTTAAGATTTTACACTATCTGATGCAGGCGTAATGCTGACTGAGATATGAGGGAATATATGTGAAACAACTGGATCAGAATTTTCCATATATCTCAACCTGGTCGACCCGAATTTTTTGCATCAAAAAATTCATGAAGGTCTTTACAGTTACAGCTTCAATTCACGTATTGTTCCATGTATTTTGTTTTGCTGGGTATGGATGTCAGGCTGTCATGCACGACACGATACACAGTTCTCCTTTAATGTCCCCAGCGAGAGATTGAAAGCTATGGACATCATTTTATCTTTACTAATTGTAATAGATTCACTGGATCTGTAAGAAAGAAAATTCTAGGACCAAAGCATTCCACTTTATAAAATCTACCAATGAATGTGTGGCATTATTGACAATAGTTTGAATATGTGCATTGCCTGAATGCCACATTTTACTTGAAATAGAATGCAAAAAAGGAAATGCATGATTAAGTTCGGCTGAAAAAGCATCCTACATTTTGCAATGTAATAAAAAGCAAATGTTGGAAACTTAAAATAAGTTTTCTGACAAAAGGTAAGATAACAAGTGTCACACAATGCTGATCTCTGACAAGAGAAAATCTCAGAGAAAGTGAGGACTGCAGATGCTGGAGATCAGAGTTGAGGGTGTGGCGCTGGAAAATCGCAGCAGGTCAGGCAGCATCCAAAGAGCAGGAGAATCAATGCTTTGGGCATCGGCCCTTCATCAGGAATAAAGCTTATACCCGAAACATCAATTCTCCTGTTCCTTGGATGCTGCCTGGCCTGCTGTGCTTTTTCAGAGCCACACTCTTGACCAAGAAAGAACCTCACTATTGTTGATTCTTATTTAATGGCATTACCATCACTTTATTTCCAACTATGAAGACCCAGGGCTTTACCATTAAACAGAAACTGAAATGGACCAGTCAGATAAATACTGCTGAATAGATTTGCCGTGGAGTGGAAATCACACACAGATTGCCATTTTGTTCCTTTTTTACATAATGGGAGAGCTTCACATTTCTGACAGGAGATTCCAAAATAGGGTGTGTGTGGCAGAGGGGTCAGGTCCCGCGACAGGGGAAGTGATGTCCAAGTCTGGAGGAGCAGGCAATGTGTTGTGTCTGGACAGTGTTATAGATCTGGGAGAGGTGGTAAGGGGTGTGTACACTTGTGTGCGTGCAAACTTAAGGCATCAGTTTAATAGCTATTCAAATCGAGGCTAGTTCTTATTGGTCTAACTTTTCCTGAGTAACTATTGATCCAGCTGAGCCCTCCAATTTTCACAATTTAAATAGATACTTCTAGAGAGTTCCAGACATAGGGGAATTGCTGACTTGAATCTTCAATCTCCCAGGCAATGAATTCCTTTGGATTCTGCTATGGTGGGAATTCCAAATGGTCCCCATGCACCCAACCCCCATCTATGGTGCAGAACCAATCATTTGGTGATCCTAAAATCCAGGCCTATGGCAACAAAAGCAGCTCAGAGGTTAGAAATTCTGTGATAGGTAACTCACCTCTGACTTCTCAGTGTCATCAACAATCTGCATACAACCTGCAATTTCCCTTCCAAGATACATACCATCCTGATTTGGACTTAGATTTCCATTCCTTCTCCACTGTTGACTCAAAATCCTGGAACCCTCTTGCTACCAAAAGCATTTTGGGTGCATTTCATCCAAACACTGCAGCATTTTAAGGTTGCATCTCTCAAGCACCTCTAGCAATTAGGGAGAGACATTAAATGCTGATGTAGTGACTAATGAATAAAACAAAGATACAAAAACACTCATTAAATTGCTGCAGTCATGAAGGAAGCCAAAAGCCTTGTTTAAATTATTTGAGATCATGAAATATGGCATTTAAAAAAAAAGTTTAAATTAATTCATTATTAAACCATTATTGTAGAAAACACTAAATCAACTCATTACATTTTCCCACTGGATTTGAATGAATTGAAATGACGCAATAAAATCAATTTCTAATTAATAAAAAAAACTTTTGATTTTGATTGATAAATTTATATGTAATTTTCGCTGTCTGATGCGCACTTTAGTTTTACCATTTTGTTTGTTTTGCCTGTAAGGTCTGCCTTTCCAATGAATGAATACATTAATTGGAAATGAGCATTCAAAGTGTTTATGACATACAATTTCCATTTGAATTCTGTGAACAATTTACCAACATTAATGACATGGTATGACAAAACTAGATTTTAATTATAAACCAGACACACATTGTACTGCTCCAGTTATTTAAAGCAGGGGAGGAAGGGACACCCAAGGTTAGCCAATAGGAACATGAATCATATAGGCCACAAAGGATCTGAATTCACTGGCTGATCTCAGCCAGTGTTTCAATAGGGATGCTACAACACGCACTAGAGCTTGCCTTGGTTAAGAAGAAAAGAAAAGATCACCTTTTCTAATCAAATATGAAACATTAAATGCTAAACAAGTGAGTGTTAGATAACTTGATCAAGCCTCACGAATGATACCACATAAAAATTAAGAATCCAGTAAATTTCTCCATTATGTTTTGGAAAAATAGATCGAATTGGACAAGAAAATGTCAATGGGGATGCTGATTGATGTACCTGTAAACCCATCATCTTACAACTGGTTGATAAGGATTTCTGATGTGTTGTCAACTTGAGGTCCCAGAATCACAGTCGTGCAGCAAGAGTCTATTTAGCCCATCACTTCTGCAGCAACTTTCCATACGAGCAATTCACTCAGTATCATTCTTCGAACTTCTCATTGAAACCCTGCATATAATTCTTTTATAAATAGATGTATTCCGTTTTACAAATGTTCATTTGAACTTGCCTCCAGCATACTGTCAGTCAGTGCATTCCATACCTTAACCACTCATAGCATGCAAATATTTTTTTCTCATAGCATTTTTGCTATTTTTGCCTTCAGTGACAATCTAAGTACACCCTGTCCGCAAAAATGGACAAATCAAACACAGTTAATTACTGCTCCAGCAGTCTATTCTCAGTCCTCAAAAAAAGTGACAGAAGAATACATCAACACTGCTGGGCAGCACGGTGGCACAGTGGTTAGCACAGCGCCAAAGACCCGGGTTCAATTCCCGCCTCAGGCAACTGACTGTGTGGAGTTTGCACGTTCTCCCCGTGTCTGCGTGGGTTTCCTCCGGGTGCTCTGGTTTCCTCCCACAGTCCAAAGATGTGCAGGTCAGGTGAATTGGCCATGCTAAATTGCCCGTAGTGTTAGGTAAGGGGTAAATGTAGGGGTATGGGTGGGTTGTGCTTCGGCGGGGCGGTGTGAATTTGTTGGGCCGAAGGGCCTGTTTCCACACTGTAAGTAATCTAATCTAAAAGCTTTGCGCTATCAAGTAGCACTAACTCAGCAATAACTTACTCACTGCCACTCAATTTGAATTTCACAGGCCCACTCAGCTCTTACTGACAAAGGGTCAGTTAGACTCGAAACGTCAGCTCTTTTCTCTCCTTACAGATGCTGCCAGACCTGCTGAGATTTTCCAGCATTTTCTCTTTTGAGTTCAGATTCCAGCATCCGCGGTAATTTGCTCTTACTCAAAGTAGCCTGGATTCCAACATGGAGAGATGAACTGAGGGTGACTGCTCTTGACAACAAGGCAACATTATATAGAGTGCAACATTTGGAAGCCTCAGCAAAGCTGAAAACAAATGGAATTGGGAGAAAACTCTGAACGTGTTAAAGACATACTTAGCACAAGATCAGTGTTTGTAGTTGTTGGAGATCAATTATCACAAACGTAGGACATCATGTGCAGGAGTTCCTCAGAGGAGCTTCGTAGGCTGATTCTTCAATGACTTTTTCTTTGCTGCATGTGTACCTTGTCTTTAAGGAGGTTCACCTTTCGGAATTCATACGCCATGTGGATACAGGCAGTATTGTGACACTGTCTGTCATTTCATCTATTTTAAGTTTATAAGCTGTACACATAGATATTAGTTGTTTGCTGTAATTTCTGCTTCATATCTGATGCGTTTTATCATCTGAAACAAACTAATGAATCGATTAATGAAACTAATCTCTGATGAGCGATCAATTATTCAGTCATTATTATTAATGCAACATCCTTCATTATATGGTTGGAGATATAAATGTTCAGTGATGATAACTTATTGGACCTTATTTGTACCATCTCAGAGGCTTGTAAAATGGTAGTTGGTGCCTTTTGTTTGCCTGGTTTACTTGTTGGCATGATCTGATTTGAGTTCTTCATGCTCTGTGGCAACATCATCTGTCTTCAGTTTACCTGTTTCCCTGGAAAATCCAGGAAATTGTATGTGCATTTGGACAGAATGTATTGTTCACTCATGTCATAAGAAATAGGAGCAGGGGTTAGCCATTCAGTTCCTCAAACCTGGCCCATTATTCAACAAGAATTGATCTTCCCATGATCTCAACCATTCTTCCATGCCAACTTATCAAAGAACTTAGAACATAGATCATAGAACAATTCAGCACAGTACAGGCTTTTCGGTCCTCAATGTTGCGCTTACCTGTGAAACCAATCTAAAACCCATCTAAACTACACTATTCCATTCTCATCCATTAACCTATCCAATTTAAATGCCCTTAAAGTTGTCGAATCTGCTACTGTTACCAGCAGGCTGCTCCACACTCCTACTACTCTCTGAGTAAAGAAACTATCTCTGACATCTGTTCTACATCTATCAACCCTCAATTTAAAGCTATGTCCCCTCTTGCTAGCCATCACTATCCAAGGAAAAAGACCCTCACTGTCCAACTTATCTAACCCTCTGATTATCTTATATGTCTCAATTAAGTCAACTCTCAATCTTCTTCTCTCTAACAAAAACAGCCTCAAGTCCCTCAGCCTTTCCTCATAAGACCTTCCCTCCATATCAGGCAACATCCTAGTAAATCTCCTTTTAACTCTTTCCAAACCTCTACATCCTTCCAATAATGCAGTGACCAGAACTGTATGCAATACTCTGAGTGTGGCTGCATCAGAGTTTTGTACAGCTGCAGCATGACCTCATGGTTCTGAAACTCAATCCCTCTACCAATAAAAGCAAACACACCGTATGCCTTCTTAATAACCCTATCAACCTGGGTGGCAACTTTCAGGGATCTATGTACCTGATATCTCTCTGCTCATCTGCACTACCAAGAGCCTTACCATCAGCCAGGACTCTTTATTCCTGTTAGTCCTTCCAAAGTAAGTCACCTCACACTTATCCACATTAAACTTCATTTTCCTCCTCTCAGCCCAGCTTTGCAGCCCAGCCCAGCTCAGCTATGTCTGTCTGAAACCTAAACATTCTAAGTCACTATCTACAACTCTAGCGACCTCAGTGTCATCCGCAAATTTACTAACCCAGCCTTCTATGCCCCCATCCAGGTCTTTTATAAAAATGACAAACAACAGTGGACCCAAAACAGATCCTTGAGGTACACCACTTGTAACTGAACTCCAGGATGAATATTTCCCTTCAACCACCACCGTCTGTCTTCTTTCAGCTAGCCAATTTCTGATCCTAACCGCTAAATCACCCTCAATCCCATGCCTCCATATTTTGTGCAATAGCCCACCATTGGAAACCTTATCAAAGGCCTTACTGAAATCCATGTACACCACATCAACAATTTTACCCTCATCCACATGTTTGGTCATATCCTCAAAGAACTCAATAAGGTTTATGAGGCATGACATAGCCTTCACAAAACCATGTTAACTATCCCTAATTAACTGATTTCTTTGTAGATGATTATAAATCTTATCTCTTACAACCCTTTCCAACACTTTATCCACAACTGAAATAAGGTTCATAGGTCTATAATTTTCAGGGTTGTCTCCACTCCCCTCCTTGAACAAGGGAAAGGGTTCAAAGGAGATTTACTAGGATGTTGCCTGGTATCCTCCAGTTTTCTGGCACTATTCCTGTAAACAATGATGACATCTAGATCAAAGCCAAAGGCTTGGCAATCTCCTCGCTGGCTTCTCAGAGAATCCTAGGATAAATCTCATACAGCCAAGGGGACCTATCTATTTTTACATTTCCCAGAATTGCTAACACCTCCTCCTTGTGAACCTCAATCCCATCTAGTCTAGTAGGCTATATATCAGTACTCTCCTTGACCACGTTGTCTTTTTCCAGTGTGAATACTGATGAAAAGTATTAATCTAGTGTTTCTTCTATCTCCTCTGACTCCACACACAACTTCCCACTACTATTCTTGATTTGCCCTAATCTTACCCTAGTCATTCTTTTATTCCTGATATACCTTGAGAAAGCCTTCAGGTTTTCCTTGATCCTATCCGCCAATGACTTCTCATGTCCTCTCCTGGGTCTTCTTAGCCCTCTCTTTAGGTCTTTCCTGGCTAACTTGTAACTCTCAAGCACCCTAAATGAGCCATCATATTGCATCCTAACATAAGACTTCTTCTTCCTCTTGACAAGAGATTCAACTTCCTTCGTAAACCATGGCTCCCGCGCTCGACAACCTCCCAACTGCCTGACAGGTACATACTTACCAAGGACCCGCAGTAGCTGGTCATTGAATATGCTCCACATTTCAGTTGTGCCCATCCCCTGCAGTTTCCTTCCCCATCCTATGCATCTTAAATCTTGCCAAATCACATCGTAATTGCCTTTCCCCCAGCTATAACTCTTGCCCTGCGGTATATACCTACCCCGTTCCATCACTAAAGTAAACATAACTGAATTGTGGTCATTATCACTAAAGTGCTCACCTACCTCCAAGTCTAACACCTTGCTGGGTTCATTATCCAGTATCTTGTTTGCCTTGCCCCTTGTTGGCCTGTCTACATACTGTGTCAGGAAACCCCCTCTGCACACATTGGACAAAGTACTATCTAAGTTACTTAAACTATGGTATTCCCAGTCAATATGTGGAAAGTTAACGTCCCCCATAACATATACCCTTGTCACTCTCGCTCTTATCCAGAATCATCTTTGTTATCCTATCCTCTACATCCCTGGAACTAATCAGAGGACTATAGAAAATGTCAAACAGGGTAAACTCTCCTTTCCTGTTTCTAACCTCAGCCGATACCACCTCAGTAGACGAGTCCTCAAACGTTGTTTCTGCAACCGTATTACTGTCCTTGACCAACAATGCCACACCACCCCCTCTTTTACCATTTTCTCTGTTCTTATTGAAACATCTAAATCCCGGAAACTGCAATAAACATTCCTGTCCCTGTTCTACACATGTGTCTGAAATGGCCACAACATTGAAAGCCCATATACCAACCCATGCTGCATGTTCACCCACCTTATTCTGGATGGTCCTGGAATTGAAGTAGACACACTTCAAACCAACTCCGTGCTTGCCAGTGCCTTCTTGCAACCTTGAAACCTTAGTTCTGACCTCACTACTCTCAACCTCCTGTATTCTCAAACTACAATTTCAGTTCCCATCCCCTGCTAATTAGTTTAAACCCGTCCGAAGAGCATTAGCAAATATCCCCACCCCCACCCCAGGATATTGGTACCCCTCTGGTTCAGGTGAAGACTGTCCTGTTTGTAGAGGTCCCAAGCACCCAACAAAGAGCCCCGATTGTCCAGGAATCCAAAACCCTTGATCCTGCACCATCCCTGTAGTCATGTGTTCAACTCCTCTCTCTCCTTATTCCTCCCTATAGCATGGGCAACAAAACAGAGATAGCAATTCTGTTCTAGCTCTAAGCTTCCACCCTAGCTCCCTGAATTTCTGCCTTAAATTCATACTTTTCTTCTGACCTTTGTCGTTGATGCCCATGTGGACCACAAATTGGGGCTGCTCCCCCTCCCACCATGGATCCCGAAAACACATACGTAGACATCATGAGCACTGACACCTCGGAGGCCAACACACCAACTGTGAGTCTCTTTTGTTCCCACAGAACCTCCTGTCTGTCCCTCTGACTATGGATTCCCCAATGACTAATGCTTTGCTCCTCTTCACCCTTCCCTTGTGAGCAGTAGGGACGGACTCTGGGCCAGAGACCTGTGCCCAATTGCTTACCCCTGGTAACTACTATGCTCCCCCCCCCCACAACATTATCAAAAACGGTATACTTGTTGAGGGGAACAGCCACAGGGGATCCCTTCACTGCCTACCAGTTCCCTTGCCATCCCCTAATGGTAACCCATCCACCTTCTTCTTTTACCTGAGGAGTGACTGCCTCCCTGTAACTCCTCTCAATAACCCCCTCTGCCTCCTGAATGATCCAATGTTCATCCAGCTCCAGCTCCACTTTCCTAATGCGGTTTTTGAGGAGCTGAAGTTGGGTGCACTTCCCGCTGATGAAGTTAGCTGGGACACTAGTGGCGACCCTTACCTCCCACATTCTGCAGGAGGAACATTCAAGTGCCAAACCTCCATTCCCACTATTCTAAATTCCCAACGAGACTACTGAAAAACTTAAAAAAAAGAAAGCTCTAAACTTCCCTAATAATTTAAAAATTTAACTATTCTTTAAATACTTTCAGAGATCTACCCTCCATATGTTTTTGGGGGTACAGGATTTCAGAAATTCACTACCCACATGGAGAAGATTTTCCTTCGCATTTCAGTATTATTCCAATGTTAAGTCCCTCACTTTGAGGTACCCTCTTCAACAGAAACATCTTCTAAATATCTGGCATGTCAAGCTCTCTCAAAAATACAAATGTTTTAATAAGATCTCCTATCATTCTTTGAAACTCAAATGAATAAAAGCCTAACCTGTTTAGCTGTCCTTGGAAAGTCATAGAGTCATAGAGATGTACAATATGAATACAAACTGTTTAGTCCATGCTGAGGAACAGGAGAATCGACGTTTCGGGTATAAGCCCTTCTTCAGGAAGGCCCATTCCTGAAGAAGGGCTTATGCCCGAAACGTCGAATCTCCTGTTCCTTGGATGCTGCCTGACCTGCTGCGATTTTCCAGCAACACATTTTCAGCTCTGATCTGCAGTCCTCACTTTCTCCTGTTTAGTCATGCTGCCCAGATAACCTAAATTAATCTACTCTCATTTGCCAGCATTTGGCACGTATCTCTCTAAACCCATCCTGTTCATCTGCCCATCAGGCGTCTTTTAAATGTTGTCATTGTACCAGCCTCCACTACTTCCTGTGGCAGCTCATTCCATGCATGCAACACCCTCTGTGTGAAAACGTTGCACCTGAAATCCCTTTCAATCCCTGCTTTCCAGTTTCAGCTTAGTGAATCTCTTTTGAATTATCTCTAATGGCAATGCATATTTTCTTAAATTCTGGGACCAAACTATACACAGTATTCCATGTGAGGCCTCACCAATGTTCTCTACAATTGCAACACGACTTTTTGTTTTAAAATTCACACCCCCTAGCAATAAATGTCAAAATTCATCTACCTTCCTCATTACCTGCAGCACTTAAATACTATCCTTTGTGTTTTGTACCCAAGTCCATCTGTCGTACACGTTTTTGGAATCTCTCTCATTTAACTAATATTCTGCCTTTTGACTCCTTTCAAAATGCATGACCTCACGCTTCACTATATTGAACTCCATTTGCTAACTTTTCACCCATTGCTCAACCTATCTATATCCCTTGCAGATTCCTTGTATATTCATTGCAACATTCCCACTCATCCATTTTGTATCTGTTGGATGCAGTATACCCATCCAAGTAATTCATACTGATTGTAAGTAATTGAGATCCTCGGACTGATCCTTATGGTAATCCACACATTATGACCTTCCGGCTTGAAAAAGACCCACTAATCCGGACTTTCTGTCTTCTGTTAGTTAATTAACCCTCAATCCATGCTGAGACATTACCCCAATATTAGGGGCTCCTAGCCTGTGCAATAATCTTTTATGTGCCACTTCATCGAATGAGTTCTGGAAACCCAAATACACTACATTTACCAGTTCCCTTTTTACCAACTCTGCTTGTTAGAATTCCATTGTTAGAATTCTCTATGATATATAGTCTCTGGTACTGCTGCATGTGATGGTCTTCAGACTGGTCTGCTAATCAGATTAGTTTGTAGGCCATCACTATACTATTGCTGGGTTTCACTTCAGGGTGCCCAATTCACTTGCCTCCACTTGGGTTGGTCTCCATTATTCCTCTGTGGGAAAATGCATTTGCTTTCTTGTGAGTAAACATTAGTAGCCACTATTTCTAAGGCATGATAAGAAAGGACATCTTTCCTCGAACATTAGATTCAGGCTTCCATTCTTTCTGATGAGAGATCACTATGGCACTTCTTTCACACATGCTCAGTAGCTGGTTTTAGATTAAAAGAATCATTAATGTCTTACACCATAGTTATTAATTCAATATTTATTTCCTTTGTTCATTTTACTAAAACTTTTTTTCAAGACAATTCTAGTTTTAAGAGTATTAATGATTTTTTGCATTCCTGATGTAGTGATTGTAACAAGGTCAGTCAGGTGGACCTCATAGAGTATGAGTTCCCTGATTGGAACTGTTAACCTGGTCCAATCAGGGAGCCCTGGCTGACAGATATAAACAAGAGTGCCTGGTGGTGGAAATTGAATAAAGATTTGTGCACTTTGTGTCTTTCACTGTGTCTCACACCTGCACACACACACCATGGGTGCTGGGGAAAAAAAAATAATAAGCACTACCGCACTTAGGTGGTAGTGTGGGGGTTAAAAAAAAGAGAAAAAACAAACAAACAGGAGTTGAGGCCCAGGTGTCCTTGGAGAAGGATCACGCGGTGTAAAAAAAAAATAAACAAGAGTGCCAGAGTTTCTGTTTATTATTGACCAGTGTCAAGTACTATGCATATTGTGTAAATAAAGGATGACTTGGTGACGGGATACTGGTCTCTGTGGAGTACTTTTTTTCAGCGGCGATGAGTAAAGGTTGCAACCATTTATCGGCTGAACTCCACCAGGGTCATCCAGGGGTGTCTAAAATAAAGATATTGGTGAGTAGTTATGTCTGGTGGCCAGGATTGAATGTAGACAAAGCCATGTTGGTGGGCCAATGCCTAGACTGCCAACAAAGGGACAACAATTACCACCAGCATCCTATACCCCCACCCCCTTCATGCCAATGGCCAGGTAAATCCTGGACTCAGTTACACATCGAACCATGCCAGCCTTTTCAAGGGCTCAATGTTCTTAATTATTGTGGGCACAAACTCAATGTGGTTGGGTGTATGTTAAGTTAATTTGTCAAACATGGGGAAAATGATAGAAAAGCTGTGAGCATGTTTTGCGATACACAGGCTCTTGGAAGTGTTGGTCACAGATGTGCAGGTCAGGTGAATTGGCCTGGCTAAATTGCCCGTAATGTTAGGTATAGGGGTAAATGTAGGGGTATGGGTGGGTTGCGCTTCGGCGGGTCGGTGTGGACTTGTTGGGCCAAAGGGCCTGTTTCCACACTGTAATGTAATGTAATCTAATCTAATCTAATCTAATCTAATCTAAACGGGCCTTCATTTATCAGCAGGGATTCGAGTATTTCCTAAAGTCAAATGATATTTAGCATGTAAGAGTAACTTCATAACATCCAGTGTCCAATGGTCTGGTGGATAGCGCAGTCCAAACTTTAAAGGCAGGCATAAAGAAATAGCCTATGGCTTTATTAGATACCAAATTGTCATGGTTCCTATTTGATTATCGGAGCACCCTCATAGGGGTGCATCTGCAGAGTTGCTACATAAGAACTAGGAGCAGGAGTAGGTGATCTGACCTTTTGAACTTGCTCTGCCATTCAATAAACTCATGGCTGACCTTTTTGTGGCCTCGCTCCACTTACTCACCCTCTTACTATAACCCTTAATTTCTTTAATGTTCAAAAAATTATCTATCATGGTTTTAAAAACATTTACTGAGGAAGCCTCAGTGACTTCACTGGACAGTGGGGGAGAATGGGGAGAAGACACTGCATCAACTGAAATCTGATCTTCCTGAACCTGGGAGGGGAGCAGTGTCATGGCATTAGGAATACAAATTTTACACACAAGACTCCTGTAAATAAGAAACAGAGTTTAACTCAGGGGACAAAGTTGGGTTCTTTCCCTCCATGTAGCATTGAAGAAGCCTTGGAGTCTGAGATGGACATGGCAGATGCCACAGCCTGAAGAAGAGGATGAGTTTCTTCTGAGATGCCCTGGGTACAAGAGATGGGCTACAGTCACCCGTATCCGAGGCTGAGTCAGAGCAACCAAACCCGTTGCGAAAACATCACATGCTATAAGATAAAGAACAGTCCCATGACCCCGGACTTAGAGAGGGAGGAATGCAGTGATTGTAATGAGGTCAGCTAGGTGGACCTCATAGAATAGAAGTTCCCTGATTAAGGTTGTTAATCTGATCCAATCAGAGAGCCCTGGCTGACAGATATAAACAGGAGTGTTGATCACATAGCACTGCCCTTTGATGTGAAGGGCAGTGTTTGTCACTGGCTACCCGGGTGTTTTCCTATCTTCCTGGTGGTGGAATTTGAATAAAGATTGGTGCACTTTGTGTCTTTCACTGTGTCTCACACCTGCACACACACACCATGGGTGCTGGGGAAAAAAATAAGCACTACCGCACTTAGGTGGTAGTGTAAAAAAAAAAAGAAAAAAAAAACCCCTCTGGTCCCTGGGGAGGACTTTAATAACCGCAAAGAAAAAAAAGAAAGAAAGAAAAAAAAAAGAAAAAAAAATAAACAGGAGTGTTGATCACATAGCACTGCCCTTTGATGTGAAGGGCAGTGTTTGTCACTGGCTACCCGGGTGTTTTCCTATCTTCCTGGTGGTGGAATTTGAATAAAGATTGGTGCACTTTGTGTCTTTCACTGTGTCTCACACCTGCACAAAAGAAAAAAAAGAAAAAAAGAGAAAAAAAAATAAACAGGAGATTACCGCACTTAGGTGGTAGTGTGGGGGTTAAAGGAAAAAAAAATGGGACATTAGAGGTGGGCGCCGCAGGGAATGGAGTGCATCATTTCTCCCTCCAACTCTATTTTGATTTAGTCCCTACCCTCCCCTTCACTGTTTTTGATCACACAGCACTGCCCTTTGATGTGAAGGGCAGTGTTTATCACTGGCCACCCGGGTGTTTTCCTATCTTCCTGGTGGTGGAAATTGAATAAAGATTTGTGCACTTTGTCTTTCACTGTGTCTCACACCTGCACACACACACCATGGGTTCTGGGGATAAAATAAGCACTACCGCACTTAGGTGGTAGTGTGGGGGTTAAAATTAAAAAATAAAAAAAAGAGAAGAAAAAAAAGAAAAAATATATAAACTGGAGAACTACCGCACTTAGGTGGTAGTGTGGGGGTTAAATTATTAAAAAGAGAATAAATAAATAAATAAATAAATAAATAAACAGGAGCATGCCACAGTGTGTCTTTCACTGTGTCTCACCCCTGCACACACACACCATGGGTGCTGGGGAAAAAATAAGCACTACCGCACTTAGGTGGTAGTGTGGGGGTTAAAAGAAAAAAAAGAATAAACAGGAGTGTTGATCACACAGCACTGCCCTTTGATGTGAAGGGCAGTGTTTGTCACTGGCCACCCGGGTGTTTTCCTATCTTCCTGGTGGTGGAATTTGAATAAAGATTGGTGCACTTTGTGTCTTTCATTGTGTCTCACACCTGCACACAAAAAAAAATAAACAGGATTGTGGGCAAAAAAAACAAAAAAAAAGAAAGAAAAAAAAAATAAACAGGAGTGTCTTACCCTCCCCTTCACTGTTTTGATCACACAGCACTGTCCTTTGATGTGAAGGGCACTGCTTGTCACTGGCCACTCGGGTGTTTTCCTATATTGAATAAATATTCGTGCACTTTGTGTCTTTCACTGTGTCTCACACCTGAACACACACACCATGGGTGCTGGGGAAAAAATAAGCACTACCTCATTAGGCGATAGTGTGGGGGAAGAAAATAAAAAATAAAAAAAATAAAAATAAACAGGAGGGTCAGAGGTTCTAAAAAAAAAGTAAATACATCAACAGGAGTGTCAGACGTTCTGCTTGCTCTGAGAATACCGGACAAGGGTGGCTTGGTGATACTGGTTTCAAAGTTTGGGTGAAGATTTGTAGCTCGGGTGCTCGTTGTTGTGGTTCTGTTCGCCGAGCTGGCAATTTTTGTTGCAAATGTTTCGTCCCCTGACATCCTCAGTGCTTGGGAGCCTCCTGTGAAGCACTTCTGTGGTGTTTCCTCCGGCATTTATAGTGGCCTGTCCCTGCCGCTTCCGGTTGTCAGTTTCAGCTGTCCGCTGTAGTGGCCGGTATATTGGGTTCAGGTCGATGTATTTGTTGATGGAGTTTGTGGATGAGTGCCATGCTTCTAGGAATTCCCTGGCTGTTCTTTGTTTGGCTTGCCCTATAATGGTAGTGTTGTCCCAGTCGAATTCATGTTGCTTGTCGTCTGCGTGTGTGGCTACTAAGGATAGCTGGTAGTGGCGTTTCATGGCTAGTTGATGTTCATGGATGCGGATCGTTAGCTGTCTTCCTGTTTGTCCTATATAGTGTTTTGTGTAGTCCTTGCATGGGAAGTTGTAAACTACATTAGTTTTGCTCATGCTGGGTATCGGGCCCTTCGTTCTGGTGAGTTGTTGTCTGAGGGTGGCTGTTGGTTTGTGTGTTGTTATAAGTCCTAGTGGTCGCAGTAGTCTGGCTATCAGTTCTGAAATGCTCCTGATGTATGGTAGTGTGGCTAGTCCTTTGGGTTGCGGCATGTCCTTGTTCCGTTGTCTTTCTCTTAGGCATCTCTTAGGATACTGGTCTCTGTGGAGTTATTTCACTGGATTCTTCTATGTGCAGTCCTGTCTAATTACATTAGACCATGGCATAGATAGAATTTGCAACATCATTTAGCAATTTGAATAGCTCTAACTCTCTACTGATTTTTTTCTAACTTTGGGTTCTAATCAACTTTCCTGTCATACTACCTCCTTAACTTCCTCTGTGACAGTGTTGATTAATGCATTAGCTTAAAATTCTTCTGTGTACTATCTAAACATAGCTATTCATTAATTTAATTAAAGTAAGTTATTTTTGGAATTGTTCTTTTCACCCACTGTTTTGACCTTTTTAAATTTGTTGAGAAGATTACTGGTTTATTGAAGCTCTCTAGCTTCAACCTTATTAACGACAGTAGCTCCATTTCCTATGATTAAGTGCTCTATAGCCTCTGACCTTTTATGGATGCTCAGTAAACTGCATAGGAATGCAAGTCCACATTATCTCGAGAAACATGCACCTTCATTAACTGCTTTTATATCAGTCAATATTAAAGTAATTGAAATCTCTTGTGATCAATGAACTGTCCTTTTACAGGGCTTTCTTATCTACAAAAAACATTACCCAGTCTACTTTTCCCTGTCAAGGTCTATAACAGCATTCAAGGATCATCCTTCCTTTCTCTTCACAGATCAGTTCAACCTAAGCTGTCAGGACAAGGGTAAGGGTCAAGATAGGTAAAAAGAAAACATAAAGTATGCAAGTAGGAAAAGTCCTACTATTGTATTACTTGTAAACCTGAGACAGGTTGTGTACGGCATAGCAGGATTAGAAATGAGTTTCAATTAACAGTATTAATTTTTCATTAAACAAGTTCTGACTCAGCATGTCACCAAAACATTAGCGCCTACTTAAGCTACAACTTTGACTTTGCTTTGGCTCATGTAATTACTATTTATTTTGAAAGGGCAATTAAAAGTTCAGAAACATATTGGGCCAGATTTTCCAGAGTGTGGCAATCCTGCACAGATTGCCATTCTAATCCTTTCCTTACAAAAGGAGGAAGCTCCACATTTTGAGAGGAGATTGCACTCAGGTCTCCCTCAGAAAAGTGGAGGCATTTTTTCCATGCTGACAGTTCTCTCGAAACATAGGACTATCAGGGGAAATCAAACCTTACCCTACTTTCACAACACTCGGCTGCCACAATCTGACATTTATTCATTGTCAGGACAGTTGCTGTCAAAGGGCAAGTTTGGTGTTAGAGTGCTGGGAAAGTTGGGTGCTGAATAGATGGGGTGTGGTTGGGGGGAGATGGTGATCTGGGCGGAGGAGTTTGAATAGGTTTAGGTCAGGGTCTGATGGATGTAAGGCATCTGGAGCTGTGAATATGGTAAGTATGAGCTCTGTTTAATAAAAACCAAAAGAACTTTGGATGCTGTAAATCAGAAACAAAAACAGAAATTGCTGGAAAAACTCAGCACATCTGCCAATATCTGTGGAGACGAATCAGAGTCAACATTTCAGATCAAGTAATCTTTCCTCAGAACCCTGAGGAGGGGTTACTGGACCCGAAACTTTACTTCTAATTTCTCTCCACAGATGCTGCCAGACCTGCTGAGCTTCTCCAGCATATTCTGTTTTAGCTTTGTTTAACTCAACATATAGATGATGAATGGAAAACTAGAATGGAAAAAATAATTAGCTCAAACTAAATGTAGCACATATTATCATTTTTAATAACTGAAATGAAATTGAGCCAAATTGTGACTTTTTTTGTGAAACCTAAGTCATTTTATGAGTTTAATTCACCACAAATTTAAAATTAATACTTTATTTTACTTCCTCTGTTTTCTTTTCCATCTAAGAATCTAAGCTTCCTTTCCCTCGCTATCCCTCCTTCAAAACTTGGTTTGGCATTGGATTCACTTTTTCAAATTACATTGTCTTCTTAGACTTTCCTCTGTTATTTTCACAGTCATTCAATCAACTTGGCAAAGAAAGTGCACCATTATTTGACCTGTTACTGATGTCCCAGATGCCAAGTTTCCCGCACTGTGACATTATCAACTCACGTTTTCAGCAACTTGCCACATAAAAAATTTAAAACCTAAAGGGCAAGGCAAAACTAACTAACATCAAATGCTGTTTGATGCACTGCCATTGTAAATTATAGCTTATCCTGTTTTTATAACAGAAAAGATGGTCCTGTCGTTTGGTTTTAAGATATTGTTTATTCATGTTATTTAATTCTCCCACCGCACATCTTCAGATATGGAAGGTAACTACTGATATTTTGCTTGTATTTGGATGGTCTATTTCCGCTCAGTAGCTGTCAGTAATTTGTTGCCTGACAGGTTTTCAAGTTAAAACTTCCAATTACTTAAGATACTCTTTGAGAGTCACAGACAGCAGTTTATTTTAATAGTGCTTGTTGAGCTAGCAGAAAGTATCAGCAATAGGCCTTTACCAAGAAATAGACAATAGTACCAATCTAAACTCATTGATTCTAAGAAAATAAAACATTAACCTTTCCTTAACTAGATTAACTTTGCACTCCTTTAAAGAGATCCTCATAACTACAATGACATTTACCTTTAGGCCCCCGAATTAATAATTTTAGTATAAAGAATTTTCATATTTTGAATATTAAGAAACATGGATCCACTAATTAATTTGTACCACCTAACGCAAATAAGGTGATAGTAGCATAAAGATAATTTCATTGCCTAATCACACCATAGTTTTGGCAGCAACCATCACCAAGCAGACAGCATGTTAGTTGGCTAGAGCATCACCTTGGTTCAGTTGGTGGCATCTTTTTAACATAAGCCATCAGGACATAGATATCTATAATAAACTGGATAGACAGCTAGTTGCAACGTACTTCAGGATTACAGTTTTGTTCCTACATCCACACATGGACATTGTTGCTCAGAGAAGTGTTAGCTGCAGAATAATGCTGGTGTGAAATTATCTGCATCTGTGAGATCTAACAGCTATACAGTTGTTATGTGATGTCAATCCTTGAGGGGAAAGTATTTTTCATGCATTTACTCCATTCAACCTGGGCTTTCATGAATCCTCAGAAGTATTTAATAGTAAATCCAGGGCATTGATTTAACCTACACTTGTTTATTATATCCCATTTATCTTACGTGAAATACTATTGCTAAAAAATGCATGTGTGGCAGAAAGTACATCAGTTATATCAAATTTTAACATTTATTTTTGAAACAGCTCCAATGATTTTCATTTATGTAGATACTTAGATGCAAATCTAATGAGTTTGCAGCTATAATCTAGTGGCAACACTTGGACAATATGATAGATGTGCTGCATCCTGGCAAAGAATTTTAAATAGGTAACAACTATAAATTTACTTATGTTGAACATACATTTGATAATTTCATGCTTTATTTGTCAAACATAACTGCTATTTTCAGCAAATATTTTTTATTATGGTGTAATAAGATGCTGACTGCATTGTGTGATCATGAGATCGACATATCAGGAAAGCTGCAGGAACAGTTCAACAGTGATGCAATTGACACACGCAGAGATAATTTTGTTTGTGAATTGGCTTCAATATCCCCCAGCCTGGAAAAGGAATAATGAAGCGTAACATCTACTTCTGATTGTTATTGATCAATATCTACTACAATATTCTATTGTGTAGACATCAGGCTTGGGGGTGACACTCAGTTAGAATACCACCTAAAGTCATACAATCTGTTGACAGCCCATGGACTGTATTTATCCTTGAAGAAATGGAAATGCAATGAAGTTGTTGAGTCTTTCAAGCACCTCTTGTAATGTGCCATAAGCTTCAGGAGAATAATGAAGATCAAGGATGAAAAATATTAGTACAACTTTCTTTCAACTATGAATATTTCTACAAATAGGAAACTGCGATGCCAAGGAATTGTTCAAGGAGATGAAAGTCTCTCATTTATTTATTATTTTGGCATTGCAAGTTGATTAAATTCAAGTTACCTGATCAAAAGACTGGGACAATGTTAGTCTGTTTCCCTGATGTTATGACTCTGTAAGTACACTAAATGAAGAAAGGTATATAGTCAAAAGTTGTTGCATGTTTACTCAATAACTAGTATTCAACCAGTTGAGAAAAAAGCTGCAAGAGATATGGGAGCAACAATGGTCAACTCAAAGATGTGCTTAAAAAAATACACAATCAGGATTATCAGATATAAGACAACAAACTGAAACTAAGCAAGTCAAATTTCATAATAAATAATCAATGTATCATTGAAAAGAGAAAAATAGGTAATTCTATTTGTCTAGAAATGTGAATTCAGTCCAAAATGGACATGGAATTAGCCAGACAACTGGTTTAACCTTCACTTCATGATATTGTCATTACTAATTCTCAACAATTAGGCTTTCATTTCAGTTCAGTTGCTGGAGTAAAATCATTGCAACTAACCAATTGTGGAAAGGCATTGATGCTGAGTTAGTTGTCAGTTAAGGTCTATTAGGAAAGGGAAGAGTAACCCCAGAGTGGATCATCAGCTGGGCCCAGAAGGGGCACTCCACTATTACCTAGTTGCACAAAAAACTTCCTATGTCAACTACAGAGCTCCCTTTAGCTGCTCCTGGACAGACTGTCAGCACACCGAGGGTACACATCTACTGAGGTAATGAATAGCAACTCAATTCACCTGTTTGGATAATTTTATACATGCTCCAGGTGGGTGTTTTTTTTCTGAAAATTTCACCGGGGTTTTCATGGTGATTGCCCCACCATTTTGATTGCAGACTTTAAATATTTCAAATGCAAAATGAATTGTTGTCAACTGAATTTCGTTCTCACATTATTTCCAATAAAATAGCCGCATCCAATACTTATCTAGATTTGACAAGAGAAGATGAAGTCAGTCAGCACTATCATTTGGCTCCTAAGAAGTTAAAAGCATAATTTGCCCAACTTTGATAGTCTAACTTGCATTATTCTTTTTGATTTCTGTAACTATAGCAACTGTATCATTCCATTATCTCTGGAGCTCAAGATTATGGTGTAGGTATGGCTAATATATTTGTAGATTTAGATAGCTGATGCTATCCTACAGATGCTCCTTCGATTATAATCATTGTTAAATATATTACAGACATTACAGGATAAAGATCTTTAACAAAAGGTCAAGCAAGGTGAGAAAACTATTTTCACTTCTAAAAGATAGCAAACCACATTTTCAAGCTTATCAATAGTTACTATCTCAAGACCAACTGTCTCATTTTTCTTGACAAAAATAGAGTAAAGCACCAGAAACATCTGGAAATTGAAAATGTTTATGTTCTTGCAATTATTTACAAGAGAAAATATAACATTTCAAAATTCTTCACAATTTGAAGATGAATTGCTGATTTTACATTGCATTGTACTTTTAATCAAGAATTCATTGTTTTCATCAAAATTTGGCTATGTCTGACTGGCATAACTTTGCTGCAGTTACAATTAAATGAAATTAAGTCCAACCATTGGCAAATCTCTAGTTCATTTATAATTGTTAAGGTACTTAAGTGGCAGGATTGCATTTACTATTGCATTAAGTGACTTAGCTCTCCAATCCTGTGTAAATTAACTTGTAAAGAAAGATTAGTAAACATTGATGCTTGAGCATGAAATGTGGAAAACTGTTTCTTCTAATGCTCAAACAGCATTAACAGCAACCTTACTTTGTTGTACTTTGGTACAGATTCCAGATCAGACTGGCCTGTACCTTTTAAGACAGATACATGAAATCATGATGAGGTATTTGATACAATAATGCCTTTAGTTGCTCTATCTGTGTCATAGAATTTACTATACTGACTCTATTTGCACAATGTATAGTAACCAATAAACACAGAACTAATTATTTCTTGTAATATAGCTTTAAAGGAAATGGGAAAATGTCATCACCATATCAAGGCATGTGATCTAATGGTATGAAGCTCAAAGTTTCAAGTCTTCCTGAGATCTATTCTCTAGCAACATGACATCCAGCACATGTATCTTGCAGTGCATGGGGATCTTGAGCAAGTGCCTGTGATTGAAATATATGTATGTGGATGCCAAATACTGTGTTACAAGCTTAACACATTCTTCAGTCCTATGTGACCCAAATATCCTCCTGTGTCACAGGAGCTAATTATCACAGTGCTGTAGAAGCAGATCATTTACTGCCACATCATGTCATTTTGACAGAGTTGTGATGAGCACCCTGTAATTACTGATAAAGGAGTTTCCAAAAGCCTCATATTATAAACGATTCAGACAATTAGGGCGGCACGGTGGCACAGTGGTTAGCACTGCTGCCTCACAGCGCCAGAGACCCGGATTCAATTCCCGCCTCGGACGACTGTCTGTGTGGAGTTTGCACGTTCTCCCGTGTCTGCGTGGATTTCCTCCGGGTGCTCCGGTTTCCTCCCACAATCCAAAGATGTGCAGGTAAGGTGAATTGGCCATGCTAAATTGCCTGTAGTGTTAGGTAAGGGGTAAATGTAGGGGAATGGGTGGGTTGCGCTTTGGCGGGTCGGTGTGGACTTGTTGGGCCGAAGGGCCTGTTTCCACACTGTAATGTAATCTAATCTAATCTAATCTAATTGACAACGATAAGTAAATGTGAGTGTAGATCAACAACTTAAATAGATATGAGCCAGAACACCTTCTTTCTGCTTAAAGTCGAGGACATAGAAAGTAAAAAGTCAATTATCTTTTTTAGAATTTGTTTTCAAGTGTCTGCCTGCTTCTTGATATAAAAGTTAAAATATAGCAGATCAGCTAAAAAGGAGTCTTACATACTTAAAACTAACATTGACCATCAAAGAATCCTGTCAACTTAATTGTGCAGCCCTCCTGCTCAACAGTAAGAATATTTTAAGCATTAAAAATTTTTTTTTTAAACCCTAGAGCAACTTACCTCTGTGCAACGGTTGCTCACAGACACCATTTTGTCTCCTTCAATTAAGTTCCAATTCAAATTTGGTGTGAACTCTAGGTGGTGGATGAAAGCTACTATTACAAGCCTTTATCTTTTGAAGACACGCACTCTGCAAGACCCCTTTAAAAGGCTACAACCATGGGAAACAAGGGCAATAGAAGCAAAAGAAGGTAAAATACAAAGCCAGAACAGAAGTAAAAGTAAAAGCCCTGCACTCTACTTCAAAGAAAATATTGAAAGAGAAATGTTTGATTATGGATTATGTAGAAAAGTTCTTCATCAAACAACAACTATTTAAGCAACATATTTAGATTTACCTGACAGATTATGCTGTACGTTACTCTGAGAGGAGTTCTCTTAAAACATTTCCTCCTATCAGAAAGGAAGAGTTTGCTGAAGAATATATCAGGTTTTTTTTTCTGAAGACCATGGCGAAGATCTGGAGAGTACTTGAGAACCAGCTCAAAATATGAATCCACTTCCAGATCAACCAACACTGACACGTCATTTAAACAGAAGTACCAAAAGTTTCAAAGGCTTTGCCACTCAATGCCAATGTGTCGGTTGAATGTCTTCTCCCTGAAAAAGAACTTGCCGAGAGGCTAATCGTGATAATAATTGCCTCTTTCCAGAAAGACTTTGCTGGCAAGAAAAGGGCCATATAACTAGCAGCTTTCTGGAAGATGGCTATCACCACGAAACCATTATGACAGTTCACTTTCAATTACATGCCTTGGATACAGGAACACTATTGCTACAATCAGCAATTTGGAAATATATTACTGTTCCTTCAGTCTTATTTCGTCAAAACTCTGGATCCTCACTCTAGTAACATTGGTGGTCTACCTACAGCAAGTGGACAGCAGCAGTACAAAAACACAGTTCACTGTCTTTTTAAGGGCAATGAGGAAGTGGCCATAAATAAGTACAGCAGCAATGCATGCAACTGCAGAATGAATACATTTTACATTTTTTTTAAAGAATTAATGAAGGAGCAGCACTCAAAGTTTGTGATTTCAAATGAACTTGTTGGACTGTAACCTGGTGTCTTGTGACTTCTGACTTTGTCCACTCCAGTCCAGCACCAGCACTGTCACATCATGACAACTAAGATGGCAATGGATCACATGATAATTGAGAGTATGTCTATAATTACAAACTGCAGGAAGGTAACTCATATAATTTACCGACCTGTCCCAGGTCATATTCTGGTCCATCACTCCATTAAAATCAACAGAGAAATCTTCCCAAGCGTGGAACGTATCCTCTGCCTGGCAAGCTACCTCTCATCCAAGCTGATGTTGATGTGGGGGATTCAACATCGCATCCAATCTGCAAGTGTCACCTTTAGACTAAGGATGAAAGTCTTTGACATCCATGCTGATACCAAAATCCTTGTGTATAAGGCAGTCATCCTTCCAACTCTTCTATCAGGCTCCAAAATTTAGACCATGTATAGATGCCAACTTGAAGTATCATCAGTGCTGTTTCAGAGGGTTATCTGCATCAGCTGAGAGGGCAGGAATACTAACATTAGCATCCTTGAAGGAACCAACAGCACTAGCATCAAAGTCACGGTCATCTGCAACTAACTCCATTGTGGCAGTCATATTCTCAGAATACCTGAATTCCAAATGCCAAAGCAAATCTTCTTTGTTCAGCTTAAGGAAGGTACTTGAATGAGAGGAGGACAAAGGAAGAGGGACTGTATTGAGAGGGACCGTATTGTTGAAGAGGAGAGTATGAAATGGACTGGTAAGCTAGAGGAGATACTTGTTAGGAAGGAAGATGTGTTGGGCATTTTGAAAAACTTGAGGATAGACAAGTCCCCTGGGCCTGACGGGATATATCCTAGGATTATGTGGAAAGCAAGAGAGGAAATTGCAGAGCCGTTGGCAATGATCTTTTCATCTTCACTGTCAACGGGGGTGGTACCAGAGGACAGGAGAGTGGCGAATGTTGTGCTCCTGTTCAAAAAAGGGAATAGGGATAATCCCGGGAATTACAGGCCAGTTAGTCTTACTTCGGTGGTAGGCAAAGTAATGGAAAGGGTACTGAGGGATAGGATTTATGAGTATCTGGAAAGACACTGCTTGATTAGGGACAGCCAGCACGGATTTGTGAGGGGTAGGTCTTGCCTTACAAGTCTTATTGAATTCTTTGAGGAGGTGACCAAGCATGTGGATGAGGGTAGAGCAGTGGATGTAGTGTACATGGATTTTAGTAAGGCATTTGATAAGGCTCCCCATGGTAGGCTTATGTGGAAAGTCAGAAGGCATGGGATAGTGGGAAATTTGGCCAGTTGGATAGAGAACTGGCTAACCGGTCGCAGTCAGAGAGTGGTGGTAGATGGTAAATATTCAGCCTGGAGCCCAGTTACTAGTGGAGTTCCACAGGGATCAGTTCTGGGTCCTCTGCTGTTTGTAATTTTTATTAATGACTTGGAAGAGGGAGTCGAAGGGTGGGTCAGTAAATTTGCAGACGATACGAAGATTGGTGGAGTTGTGGATAGTGAGGAGGGCTGTTGTCGGCTGCAAAGGGACTTAAATATGATGCAGAGCTGGGCTGAGGAGCGGCAGATTGAGTTCAACCCTGTCAAGTGTGAGATTGTCCATTTTGGAAGGACAAATAAGAATGCGGAATACAGGGTTAACGGTAGGGTTCTTAGTAAGGTGGAGGAGCAGAGGGATCTTGGGGTCTTTGTTCATAGCTCTTTGAAAGTTGCCACTCAGGTGGATAGAGCTTGTAAGAAGGCCTATGGTGTATTAGCTTTCATTAGCAGAGGGATTGAATTCAAGAGTCGTGAGGTGATGTTGCAGCTGTACAGGACCTTAGTAAGGCCACATTTGGAGTACAGTGTGCAGTTCTGGTTGCCTCACTTTAGGAAAGATGTGGAAGCTTTGGAGAGGGTGCAGAGGAGATTTACCAGGATGTTGCCTGGAATGGAGAATAGGTCGTACGAGGATAGGTTGAGAGTGCTATGCCTTTTCTCATTGGAACGGCGAAGGATGAGGGGTGACTTGATAGAGGTTTATAAGATGATCAGGGGAATAGACAGAGTAGACAGTCAGAGACGTTTTCCCTGGGTACAACAGAGTGTTTCAAGGGGACATAAATTTAAGGTGAAGGGTGGAAGGTATAGGGGGGATGTCAGGGGTAGGTTCTTTACCCAGAGAGTGGTGGGGGCATGGAATGCGCTGCCGGTGGGAGTGGTAGAGTCGGAATCATTGGTGACCTTTAAGCGGCAATTGGGTAGGCACATGGATAGGTGCTTAAGCTAGGACAAATGTTCGGCACAACATCGTGGGCCGAAGGGCCTGTTCTGTGCTGTATTGTTCTATGTTCTATGTTTTATGTTCTATGAAGCATTTCAAAAACTCCTTGAAGACATGTAACATGCATGCCAATGTGTGAGACACCCGAATTCAGAAGAACCTGACTTGGAGGGAGCTTCTGCAAGAAGGCTACAACTCTGAGAACATCTGTTGGAAAGTGGAAGTGTGGAATAGGAACTAGAGAAAGGAATGCCAACTACGTTCAGGCCAAGAACTAATTCCGTCTCCTGGAAATGCCTGCTAAATGTGTGGTCAGAGAGCTCATCAGCCATGTTAGGACCCACAGAACCTATGAGCAGTGACACAGAATTTGCTGGGTGGATAATCATACTTGTGAGTAAGTGAATTGTTTTTATGATATTTACAGATGTGTTGCCCATATCACCTGTGAGTCCACAGTGTTCTTTAGCTCATTGCCTTCCTACTATGTACAGGTTCATAGTGGGGATGGAAGGGGCCTACTCTGTAATGGACCCTGTTGGCCTGGAACATTTTCAGTGCACAGCATTGGCAGTGCAAGTGGCTAGAGAGACCATTTATACTGAGAATCCTGCCCAGATGCAGGCTCACCTTTGGCTGCACCCTAAAGAATTGGGGATCACAGCCACGCTGGACATGGAGGGGTCTGACATCTCTTGAATATTTAGAGAGGAAACTTTTGGGATATTTCTTGCGTGGTGGTTCCTCTTCATGGGTGCTTGTTAAAAACACCCTGCCCCTTGATAGGAGGATCATCTGAAATAAAGTCTTGACACCTCACTGAACCAGGGGCAATTTGTGTCGAAGTGGCTTGATTTGATGATATGAATTCCAATTAGAGTCAGCTAGAGAAAGGCCAGTGGGGAGGACAGCAGTTCTATTGACCAACACCTCCAGGCTCTTTCCATGAAACAAGGAACAAGCTTCCCTTCTTGGCCATATACTGAATATTGAGTCTCAAGGATAACAGGGAGAGGATAATTCCTGGCTTGTAGTATCTAAAGTGGTGTGCAGATGAATTTTAAATATGGTATCAGCATATTCCAAACAGTGACAAGTATCTCCACTTCTCAAAACACGTACTTCCCTGAAATGAGTAGCCAAGAGTCCAAATGCATAATTAATGGGAAGTGTGAAAGATTGTATGAGAAAAGTCACTCTGAAGCATGATGGGCTGAGCACCATGAAGCTCACTTGAAACAACATTGTAAGTGCAAATAGCAAAACATAGCCCATAAGCATTGACAAACCACTTCAAAGAAAGATCAAATTATAAAATTAACTTGTCAATCAAACAAGACTTGCAGTCCCTTCAAGTTGTCTCAACAACTTCTATAACAGTGAATTCATTAATCAGTCTTCGAGCTCGGACAATAATTTGTAATAAGGCCATCTGTTAAATGTATCAGTAGAGGTATACTAAACAGATGACCAGACAATTCCTGTACATTTATTTCAATAGACTAAAGATTTTTTTAATGGGATTTTCACTCCCCATGTTTGATTTTCAGTTTTGTGTGATTCTAAGGGGACAATATTCTTTCAAGGAATATTGAGACATTTTTTCACATTTTATGAGTATCGCAAAAACTTGTCACTTTTTATCATATGGCTCATTAGTTGTGGACATAATGTGTACTCATAGAGTGGGCATGGAGGGTATAAAAGAGGTATAGACACCATGGATGAGTCATGGAAGATGGGTAGTGGTGTACAGGATGACACGATGTGAGGGCTACAGGGCCTAAAAACCAACTGAGTACAACTTGGTTGGTGTCCTAGTAAGTAGAGGTAACCCTTTTAACCTGCCAGTCTTGCCATCTGCCTGCCTGCATTGCTGCCTTGGGCTGCTTCTGGAGTGCCATGCTCACTTCTCCAACATGAAAATAGGATGGTCTCATAACTCGAGAATGGAGGAGGGATTGCAGCATTAGAAAAATTCAAGATGCCCAATGCTTGTCTCAATCAAGAAAAGTGAGTCCCTAATCTCATCGCTATGTTAAAATAGGTAATATTCAGAAACTAAAAAGATTGAATACAGGTAAATTAACTGATATTTTTCTGACCATATTTGACTCACAGCTATCATTGTGCATCAAAACTGAGGAGCTTAAATTCTTCAGAGAAGTAAATGGAATGATTGCAGATTCATCATTGTTATTGCTAAAACTGCCCAATTAATGTCAGGAACAGATTTTGCTTATTTTGTTTACAATGGTTCCTATTTGCTGTCATTGCTTTCAAAGTGTCTTGTTAGATGTACCATGGAAGAGGATTCCCAGACAAAAACAAATTAAAACATTATTTAGCTCTAGCAATTGAAAACCGACTGAGGATGCAGACAACTAATGAGTAATTAATCATTAGTTCATTGCCATTCATTTCTAAGGTAAATGATGGATTACTATCAGGATAATAGGATGGGATTTTAAACACCATCATTAAAACTGTATTGGTTTAAATATTGCAATACTTTACTCACATTTAATGTTTTGCACTTGATTTTACCATTTCTTTTATTAATGTATCTGTATCTTTCTGCCTTACTCACTAGCCATTTAATGTTTTTACTAGTTTCTATTTTATTTGAGATATCTCCTTTTAGGCTGTACATTTTATACCATAATATTGCACTGCAGATTTTAAATTCTGCTTAATCTTGTATGATTTTAAACATGAAAAAGTGTTAACCTCTTTTGATGCATAGCAGACCATCTTCAGCCATATAATACGTGGAGTAAGAGGATCAAAGGGTATTGTTGAAATCAAGGACAGGGCACTAAGTTTGGATAATCAGCCATGATCATGTTGAATGATGAGGTAGGCTAAAAGGGCTGAATGGCTTATTTCTGCTCTTTTTAAAACAAATCTATACAATCCAGTGGCTTAAGTTAAAATTTAAATGGTAGATTTTTTTTCCCCCATAATACAACCCTGAATTGGATGAGCTCCTGAGCCCCACACCATTGCTGTAAAGTCCTCCAAGAACTTTCATTCTCGTGCCAACCAGGGCCCCGACTCCAGATTCATGCTCAGCTTACCTTGCACATGCAACATCTGTGAAGAGTGCATGCATATTCCAAGAGGTAGGAACGGGACCACACTGTATATTCCGAAGAGAACAAAAGAAAAACTCCTCCATGTTGCTCCTTCAGATTTTGTATTTGATTTGTTAGTCATATAATTTAGCTGTCAGGTAATACAGAATAAGGACTTTCGTTTCTTGTCAGTCTTTCAGACTCATTGTGCATCAAGCAACATAAAAAGACAATGATCAGTAATTAGCTGTCAAATTAGGTGATTAAAAAAAATGTATTCCTGAAATACGTTCTTGCTACCAAACCCAACTCAGAGCTTAGATACTAAGTAAGAATTTTAGATTGAGAAGGGAAATAATTTATATTGTTTATTTCTCCTGTAATTAAAAGTCAAGCAGAAGAGCTCACAAGACCTTGCCTCCATACCCAATAATACTGTTTGTATTCTTTTATGATCCAAAAGAAAATGGTGTAAAATAATGAGTTTGTCATGAGGACATTATCACTCTGAAGAAATCCCCTTTGCTCTAATCAAACAAAAATAATTGATTTAAGAAAGCCAAGAAGGCCAGTAGATTCGTAGAATCCTTACAGTATGGAAGCAGGTTATTTGGCCCACCAAGTCCACATTGATCCTCTGAAGGGGATCCTGCCCAGACTATCCCCTACCTTATTCCTGTAACCCTGCATATCCCTTGACCCGATATGGACAATTTTAGCATGGCCAATCCATCTAACCTGTACATCTTTGGACTGTGGGAGGAAAACCCACAGTCCAAAGACAGACAGACCCCCGAGACTGGAATTGAACCTGGGTTCCTGGCATTGTGAGGCAGCAATGCTAAGCACTGAGCCACCGTGCCACCCACCAGGTTCTTTAGTAATAGCCAAAATTAACAGTTTGTTGTTGATGAATATTTCCCATTCTGTAAGTACTTAGGGTAAATGTGAAGTTAAGATGCTGAGTGGGTAGAGTAGCAGATAAGTGAAATGCCAGCTGGGGGCTGTAGGATGCCAGATGAGTAGGATATAGATACCATGGTAGGGAGCCATGTGGCTTTGGTATATGCTGGCAAGGAACCAGGTAAATGATATAGTATTTACAGTAGGTCAGATGGTTGGGAGAAATTGGTTACAGCAGAGGACAGGGAGAATGAATTTCAAGTCTGGGGGAGATTCAGGTCTGGTGTCAGGAGCAGGATGACTTCCAGGTTTGGGAGGGTGTTGCTGTGGATGTGGGATATGGGTCTGTTGAATAGTTACTTTGGAGTTATATATTTAAGAGTCTAATATTCCTGAGTATTTTATTTAATTTCAATGGAACTCTAACGTGCCTGAGTTAACTGGAGGTCCTAAACATTGCAGAATCGCTTCGCAGAATCTTCAATTTCCCAGGCAATTCCTTGAGACGCTGCTATGATGAGGGTTCTACAGGGTCTCCATGATGTACTCCCATCTATGCTGGAATAATGATTATCAGTTGGCAGAAAATCTGGGCCAGTCAGTCTGTAATGCAGTACAGAGGAACAGTTTAACATCTATTTGCTAAATCAATTACTATTTTATATATGACGATGATTTGAATTTTATTTATCACTGTTTACTAGGAGGAATATCTTTTGTCTATTACATGACTTTGAATTGTGTCTATTGTTCTTTTTTTACACGTTAAGTAAAATTAAGCAATGGATGATTAGCATCTCATGAGTACACAATATTATTTTTGATTTGGTACTTTATTGAGGCATCTTTGTTTGTTTATGTAAGTTATTTATAAAAGCTTTTGTATTTGTGAGGTTGTTTTGTATTAAAAATTAAGGTTTTGTTAATGGGAAAGCAGGAATGGCGTTATATCTTGGAAGATTTATTTTGCTTCTATGTAACACCTAAAAACAGCATTAGTCTATTTTGTCTTAATGTATCAATGATTTGTATGAGTGATTTTTGTAAGTGTGGGATATTTATGTATGACTCATTATTTTAATTGTTCTATTTATTCAAATTGGTGTTTTCCTGTTGTTCTACTATAGAATTGCATGTTATTCGTGATTTGATTTATGTCTGGGTCATGATCAGTTCTGTGCATCACTGAAAATCAGATGTGCCTGAATTTCACCAAAACAAAAGGCTACATGTCAATTTTGGGCATTTTCATGAAGGACTTCTCTCTGTGAACTCTACCAAGTTATCTATTACATTTTTCTGATGCTCCTCTCATTATGTACACACCATCTTTTATGTTCTTGCACCTGTGCTATCACACATTTCTCAGCAGCAGTAGTATTTGTCACTGCTGGGATCTTCTGGAGTTTTGCTGCCAGTACCATATTTAAAGCTTGATTTTGCATCAGGTTAATTGCTGCCAGGGATGAATATTCCTTCACAGTACACATAACGAGAGGGGAAACAGGGGAAAAGAAAGCTTCTGAGAGTAAATTATCAGAAACAGAACCACACATTTGAAAATATATTGTTATTTATTTGACTGTTATTGGTAACTGCAGTTACAAGAATCAAGTTACATAGGTTACCTGTCCTCAGTACTCTACCATGTTAGAACCTTGTCTAAGCGAATCCTACTTTATTTTCTAATGCCCTCCATAGAATAACCTCTTGTCATTTATAAATGTGGGGGCATCACATGTTGAAAAATCTTCAAACATAGAAAACATTAACTTTTATTGACCAACAAGAAGGGTGGGGAGGAACAAAAATCTCCATTTTGTTTCTAAGAATAACTGGGGTCTGCTTGTACTTCAAGCACAACAAATTGACAGAACTGAAAGAAAGACCACTTCATCCAACCCTCATCTTTATTGGAAGTAAGTGTTAGTTAAGTCCTGGCTTGTAGCACTAACACACATCATTCCGTCATGCTGAAGGTGATGTTCCTCCCCCTAACATTCTGCATCTTTCTCCTCACGTGACTGTTGTTGTTCTCCCAGTTCTTCAGAGTCCATCACATCCCTCTTTGCTTGTTCCAATTTTGCAGAGCATGGCACAGCAAGGATAATGTGGTACACTGTCTGATCTGTATTGCAAGACCTCCCCACAGACTGATCCAAACTTTGGAACCTCATCTACAGGAAACCTACCATTTGGCTTTGGTAAAAGAATGGGCAGTATTGAATCAGTGCTCCACCTCAGTCACGTAACACAGAGTCATTGGCCACAGCTGCAGATGGTTAGGGTTGGTCTCCCAATAACCATGGTTATAAGGCACCCAGCCCTTGAAACAAAGCAGGAACATGAGGGTACTCAAGATTACATGTGTCATGGCAAGGGTACCTTGTGCAGATGTCTAGGGTGCAGTACTGAGAATTACAAATGGTTCAATGGAACATTTTACTGTTGATGAAGTCAGTCGTGTTATACAATGACCCTTATCAATGTAACGCGCCTATAGTCTATATGATTGTAAGACAAAAAGTTTAGCCTTTTTGTCTCCTTTTAGCAAAATTAATAAATGTATAAATTACGCACCTTATATCACAGCTTGATTGGTTTGGAAAGGGAATGCAACTTTGTTCCCAATGATTTGCCTTTATTCTTTCACAAAGTAGTGACTGTGGGTTTAGAAGGTCCTATCTAAGGAGTCCTGACAAGTTTCTGATAGTGCATTATGCTGTTACTGTGCATAGGTGGTGAATGGAGTGAATGTTCATTGTGGTCCCAATCAAGCAGGGTGCTGTTCATTTTCTTCTTGAGTGTTGGTAGAGAAATTTTCATTCAGGCATGGAGAGTTTTTCAACACAATCCTGATTTGAGTTAAAGAGGGATAAGTTTTGGAGAGTCAGGAGGTGAGTTAATCATTGCAGGATTCCTAGCTTCTGACCTAGTCTTATAGCCACAATACTTAAGTTGCTAGTCCAGTTCAATTCTACCTAATGGTAAGCCCAAAGTTGTTGATAATGGGGTTTCAGCAGTGGTAATATCATGCAAAATCACAGGTTGATAAATTCTGTCTTGATGGAAGTAGATCTTACCTCGGACATGTGATGTTAATGTTACTTGTCACTTGTCAGCCCAAACCTGAGTATTGTCCAAGTCTTTGTTGTCTCAGGAGTTGTGAATGCAACTGAACATTGATGATTACACATTGAACATTCTCACTTCTGATCTAATGATATAGAGAAGCTCATTAAAGAAACAGATGAAAATGGTTAGGTTTAGAACATTACCCTGAGGAACCTCTGTAGAAATGTTGTGGATTTGAGATGGCTGACCTCCAACAATCACACCATCTTCCATTATTTGAGGTTTGATTCCACATAGCAAAGACTTTTCCCACCCGATTCTGATTTGAAATCAACTATTTTAGGGCTCTTTGATGCTACACTTGGTCAAATGCAGCCTTAATGTCAAGGCAGTCACTCTCAAATCACCTCTGGAATTCAGTGCTTGTGTCGACATTTAAACCAAGGTTGTAAGGAGGTCAGAAGCTAAGTGGCCCTGGCAGAAACCAAACTGGGTGTCACTGAGAAGGATATTGCTGAGCAGGTGCTATTTGATAGCATTGTTGATGACACCTTTCGTCACTTTACTGATGATCATGATTAGACTGATAGGATGGTAATTGCCAGTTTTTGGTGTACGGGATATACCTGGGCAATTTTCCACATTATCAGATAGATGCTAGTTTGTAACTGTACTGGAACAGGTTGACTAGAGGAGTGGGAAGTTTTGGAGCACAAGTCTTCAGTACAATTTCCAGAATGTTGTCAGGGCCCATAGTCTTGGCAGTCTCTATAGTGTCAAACCATTTCTTCATATCAAGTGAAGTGAATCAAATTGGCTGAAGACTTGTATCTCTGATGTGGACTCCTAAATGGGATAGATTTCAAACAGATCTCGGAACTCCAGACAGGGGATGCATAAGGTGTTGGAGGCTATAAGCAGCTTGGGCCACCATTCTATACAGCATGGGCATTATTGGCATGGGCATGTAGAAGAACAACTAGCTGACAAACGTAAACACACATTGGGCTGGTTGAATCTAATAAGTCTAGGTGTTGCCATGGGATTCAGCAGAGATTTTTTTGTCTCCGTGATAGTTGTTTTTTTAAAGCCTCAATTGCATACAAATTATTTTTGTCAATATAGAACAGGATCATTTGTATTGATATCTGTATATTAATAACTTCTAGCATATAAAAAATCTCAAGATTTGCAAGACAAAAAAAAAGACTTCAGCTCCTTGTTTAAGGTCTGTACCACCAAGTGATTATTTCTATTCGGTTTTGGATTTTGAACTGGTGGCATATGAATTTGGTCTGTATGTATGAGGTGGGTTAATATATAACTTGTCAGTTTCTCTGGAGGCATAAAGCAAAGGACTGCAAATGCTGGATACCTGAAATATACAAAAACAGAAAATGCTGGGGAAACTGAGCAAGTCTGGTTATATTCATGGAAGGAAACCAGAGTAAATGATTTGAGTCCAGGGACGCTTCTTCAGAACTCAAACTTCTGAAGAAGGGCCAGTTGACTTCAAAGATCAACTCTGTTTGGTCTCCACAGATACTGCCAGACCTGCTGAATTTCTCCAGCACTTTGTTTTTGTGTGTTTCTGGAGCCATGATATTTTTAAGGCAACTTGAGGGGTGTGGGGAGGGCTCTCTCCCTACAAAGAAATGGGAGTTTATTTGTGAAAGTTTAATAATTGGAGAAAACAAAGATTGAAAAATGTTGGCTGGCATTCTGTTTCGAAAATCAGGCCTTTCTTTGCTTCGCGGGTAATTCTATGAGTTGAGAAGTTTTTAAAATCAGTTAGCAGAACTCCTTCTTGAAACAGGAACATCTGCCCTGTTCAGAATAGTTCAAAAAAACATGGCCTCAGTGTGAAGGGTTTTAGTTTGAAAGTTCCAAACCAAAAGTGTTGGGTTAGATCCCTTCAGTGGTTATTGAACACTGTGAAAGTTTAAACTGTGTCAGTAATCAAGAAAGAGACTATCAATTCTCAGGATTTAGATTTGAAAGCAATAGAATAAAGATTAGAGTGGTGCTGGAAAAGCTCAGCAGGTCAGGCAGCATCCGAGGAGCAGGAAAATCAACGTTTCAGGCAAAAGCTCGAAATAGTTCAGTCAGACACTACAGCTATGAAGGTTAAGGGAATTGTCTTTGATATTTGAGTACTGTAAAATAATAATATTAGAATAGGTGGGATTATGTTTTTTGTGCTATTTTGAATCTCTCAAGTTGTGTGATACATAAATAATTGTTTATTCTATTTCAACTTTTGTGTAATTAGCTTTTGTTTTATTGGTAAAACTAAATCTTCAGCAGTGCATGCTTGTGTTTCAGTGAAAGTCTACCTCGTTAAATAAATGAAAGAGAAACAAAATATAATCTACCAAACTCATTTATATGTGTACCATGTATTAAATTTTAGAGAAGCAGCAGTTCTGGGAAATATCTATGATATTTCACACTGGCTGTGAGAGGAGGGAGATGTTCATCCGGAAAATTACAAGGAAATTAGGTTGATTAGATTCCCTACAGATTAGATTCCCTACAGTGTGGAACCAGGCTCTTCGGCCCAACAAGTCCACACCGAAGACCAAACCATCCATGTCGCATTCCCTTACATTTACCCCTGACTAATGCACCTAACACTACGGGCAATTCACCTAACCTGCACATCTTTGGACTGTGGGAGGAAACCCAAGCACCGGGAGGAAACCCACACAGACACGGGGAGGATGTGCAAACTCCACACAGACAGTCACCCAAGGCTGGAATCAAACCTGGGACCCTGGTGGTGTGAGGCAGCAGTGCTAACCACTGAGCCACTGTGCCACCCCTAATTAGAGGGATCGAAAATCTGTGGATAAAGTAAGTGCTAGTTTTCGAGAACAGGCAACTGGACACCAAAAAATATACAGAAATGCTCGAACCATAAGTTGATCTAAAGAAATTAATATGCTTCCATTGTAATAAGACTGAGCATACCAAGGCCAACTGTTGGCACTTAAGTAACCGATTGTAATAATAGAAATGTCTAAGGAAACTTCAGGAAAAACAGGAGCATCAAGAAACAAGATAGGTATTAAATCTGTAGTGATAATACAGAGACAACATTCAATTTTTTTTATGAATTTTGTTATATGTAAGTAGCTTGGTTTATTCTGTTTTATCTTTGTTTCTTTTGCATAATACATCTTAGATTTATTGTTAAAACCAAATTGGTTAGGCCCCATTTGGAGTACTGTGTCCAGTTTTGGTCCCCACACCTCAGGAAGGACATACTGGCACTGGAACGTGTCCAGCAGAGATTCACACGGATGATCCCTGGAATGACAGGTCTAACATATGAGGAACGGCTGAGGATACTGGGATTATATTCGTTGGAGTTTAGAAGATTAAGGGGAGACTTAATAGAGACGTACAAAATAATACATGGCTTGGAAAAGGTGGATGCTAGGAAATTGTTTCAGTTAAACGAGGAGACTAGGACCCGTGGATACAGCCTTAGAATTAGAGGGGGTCATTTCAGAACAGAAATGCGGAGACATTTCTTCAGCCAGAGAGTGGTGGGCCTGTGGAATTCATTGCCACGGAGTGCAGTGGAAGCCGGGACGCTAAATGTCTTCAAGGCCGAGATTGATAGATTCTTGTTGTCTAGAGGAATTAAGGGCTACGGGGAGAACGCTGGTAAGTGGAGCTGAAATGCGCATCAGCCATGATTGAATGGCGGAGTGGACTCGATGGGCCGAATGGCCTTACTTCCACTCCTATGTCTTATGGTCTTATGGTCTTATGGTCAAATCTGCAGCATTGTATGCCTTTTAGTAAAAGAATACCTTGCAAAGTAAAATAAAAAAATCAAGTTGAATTTCAGTCCAATATCTGATTTGTCCAGTAATAACATCTGCTAGGATCATCACGATCCTGATTTAGAATTATATCACCTTTCCTTCACTATCATTGAGTCAAAATCCTGGAACTTCTTTCCTAATCGGGATTTGGTGTGCCTTTAGCAAAAGTATTGCAGCAGTTCCCGAAGGCATTTGGACCACCTTTTTAAGGGCATTTAGGGATGAACAACAAAGTGAAGAAGACATTTAGTATGCTTACCTTTATTGATCAGAGCACTGAGTATAGGAGTTGGGAGGTCATGTTGCGGCTGTACAGGACATTGGTTAAGCCACTGTTGGAATATTGTGTGCTATTCTGGTCTCCTTCCTATCAGAAGAATTTTGTGAAACTTAAAAGTGTTCAGAAAAGATTTACAAGAGTGTTGCCACAGTTGGATGGTTTGAACGATAGGGAGAGGCTGAGTAGTTTGGGGCTGTCTTCCCTAGAGTCCCGAAGGATGAGGGGTGACCTTATTAAGGCTCATAAAATCATAAGGGGCATGGATAGGGTAAATAGACAAGGTCTTTTCCCTGGATTGGGGAATCCAAAACTAGAGGGCACAGGTTTGAGGTGAGAGAGGAAAGATTTAAAAGGACCTAAGGGGGTAACCTTTTCATGCAAAGCGTGGTATGCATATCTAGCAATTCTCACATCCTGTGGATTAATAAAACAAAACAGCAGTCAAGTAGGGATGAAGATAAGCTAGTATCTCACACACACATTAATAATTGCATGTTTAGTTCATTTTATATTCACACCCCTGAAGATGAGAAAAGATAAAGAATTTTTTTAATGTATTTCCAGTCATTTTTAAACTTCAGTTCATTCCTTCCACTGTGAATGCTCAAACCTTTGCTCGCTGTCAGATAGTTGAAAATTGATGATTCGTTACAACATGATCAGGAATGGCATGGAGGATGTTCAAGTTTATCACTGAAGAGCAATCTAGCATGTTGCTGTCAAGTTCTGCCAAAATAAGAGTTTCTTCTATTTTCTTAGAATATTTTTCTGAATAATATTTGATTCACAGTTGATAGTCATATGACATCTATTAAGTTAGACTTTCCACTTTGTTAACAAATCTATTTGAGCTCTGAGTGTTAAACAAATTGTCCCAATCATGTCTATCATTGATGCCTCCCTGTCCTAAGACAATGGGGAGAATTTGAACTTTCTGAACATACATGCTCAGGATTCGGAGCACTAGTTGAATTAGTGGAGCATAAGAATGAAGTCATTGGCCCCTCACACACTAGACGTTTAACTCTACAGCATACAAAATACATCACCAATAGGTTCACTGTTTGATAGTCCAGTTTGGTAGTTCACAGTCTGGATATGTCTACAGGAACAAATAGGTAAAAACAATGACTGCAGATGCTGGAAACCAGAGTTTAGATTAGAGTGTTGCTGGAAAAGCACTGCAGTTCGGGCAGCATCCAAGGAGCAGTAAAATCGACGTTTCGGGCAAAAGCATTTCATCAGAAATACAGGCAGAGTGCCTGAAGGGTAGAGAGATAAATGAGAGGAGGGTGGGGGTGGTGAGAAAGTAGCATAGAGTACAATAGGTGAGTGAGGGAGGGAATGAAAGTGATAGATCAGGGAGGAGGGTGGAGTGGATAGGTGGAAAGGAAAGACAAATAGGCAGGTAAGACAAGTCAAGGCGACGATGCTGAGCTGGAAGTTTGGAGCTGGGGTGAGGTGGGGGACGGGGAAATGAGGAAACTGGTGAAGTCCACATTGATGCCCTGGGGTTGAAGTGTTCCGAGGCAGAAGATGAGGCGTTCTTCCTCCAGGCGTCTGGTGGTGAGGGAGTGGCGTTGAAGGAGGACCTCCACGTCCTCAACTGAGTGGGAGGGGGAGTTGAGATGTTGGGCCACAGGGCGGTGTGGTTGATTGATACGGGTGTCCCAGAGATGTTTCCTAAAGCGCTCTGCTAGGAGGCGTCCAGTCTCCCCAATGTAGAGGAGACCGCATCGGGAGCAACGGATACAATAAATGATATTGGTGGATGTGCAGGTAAAACTTTGATGGATGTGAAAGGCCCCTTTGGGGCAAATAGGCTCATATCCCAACCTGGATATGACCCTGACAAGGAATTGTGACGGGAAATCCCATCAGGGAGTTTTGTAAGCAGAGATTAGTTTAGGGATTTGAGGTGGTGATGATAAGAGGACCTCAAGGAGATAAGATTGCAAGTGTCAAGGTCAGAATATCTGATCATTGGGAATGGCCAGGCAGACATGTTGTAAAGGCACACATCTACTGATGCAGCATTCTTTACCTTGGTTTAGCTGACAAATATCCCCAAGAATTTGAGAAGCTAGAGTTAAACTTTAATCGGGGACTAAAAATGAGTCAGACAACTTCATTATTATACATCTAAATTGCCAACCCACCTCCTTGGAATGGGTAATCACTCCTTCCCCTCATTTTCTTGCACTGCGTTAAAATTGAGAAGATTGGAGTCTGGATCCAGTTCTTCAACATTTTAACCTTTTTAGCGAGCTTTGAGAAGATTTGTAGCTCAGTTTGATGTTCCCGATGTAGGTTTGCTCGCTGAGCTGGAAAGTTCATTTTCAGACATTTTGTTTCCATATTAGGTAACATCATCAGTGAAACTCTGGATGAAGCTTCATCCAGAGTTTCACTGAAGATGTTACCTAGTGTGATGACGAAACATCTGAAAACAAACCTTCCAGCTCAGCGAGCAAACCTACATCCATTTTAACCTTCTCCTTTGACTTAAGCCCATGAATTTTTTTGATTTTTTTTTAAGAATCAAAACATCTCAAAAATGGTGTGTAGGTACTTTATTATCTTACATTCTTGCTTTTACTTTTCAGATTGTCTTCATATCAATAACATTAACTCTGTTTATATTTGTCCAGTATGAGTTCCCTTAAACATTTTCTGCTATCTTTTTTGGGAGCATTAATGACAAATTAAAAAAAATCTCAAGTTTGTTACTTTTCAGATTTTGGATTAATAAAACCAAGGTTTCTCAATAAAAGACTGAATAAATCAGCTGAAAGGATTATATTGCTTTGATTTTTGAACTCAGCTATAGCTATATTGCATTCCAATTATTCTACTGCTCCATTTATGCTTTAAATTATTATTAAAACAACACTGGCACATATACACATACTGTATTCTTTTCAAAAGTGAAGCTGAGAAGCTAGAACATAATGTACTTTCAAAAACCTAGAGTATATTCAGATTAAATTTTCATTGGATTCAGTGCAAATACTATGTATCTGAATACTAAAAGATCACATACTGAAAGATTGTCTTCAACAAAAGGAAAAGCAGTTTGTTTACTGTCGAAGATATTGCATGAGCTTTTTTAAATAAGCTCATTATAGCACAGGCTGTTGGGTTCTGAATGAATCAAACATTGTTTATTATCAATCACATTCTCCCATTTTGCTGTCAAGATCATAACCTATCCTAAGGTTTGTCACTCACAGAAAATAAACCAAGCTGCATTTTTTTTTTCACAAGGTGTCAGTTGTACATCTCACCCCCAATGTTGACACATCTACTTGCAATGGCATCATCTATCCGGGCAGTTGATGAAAATGGTTTCTCGTGACAATATAGCTGAGGTACCAATAAAATGCAGCTGGAAACTTAGCAGCAAACAAGTCAATGCTGGAGGGGACTTACAGTAGAATTGCCTAATGTCAACACATCATTTTTTTGTCCACCATTTTTAAAAGGTCAGCTGTCAGAAGTTAACAGGTAGAAACAGGAGTAATATTACGAACATAGTGACATTTACTTTTAGAGAAAAGCATTTTTATTCCCTCCTGCAAAGTCTTAAGTGAAACAGTTCAGCTATAATTCTCAGAGACTGAGACATGACAGTTGTTATTTTATGACTTATCCTCATACCTGCTTTTCAAAAGGATGCTGGACTGATGTTGCTAGTTTTGCGATATTCTTGTACTTAATTGAAGGTTTGAACTAGTTTCCATTAGTTAAGGTTTAAATTGGGATAAACAGTTTCTGTTAGAAATGCTTTTATCTAAAAAGTAAATGTGGACAGAATTGAAGGATCACAAATGTACAGAAACAGAATAAGGACAGATAGGCTATATAAAGATAAGGAAGGCCTTGAGTGAATACAATGAATATGAAAATTGCCTGATGTATACCCACTATGGGAAATAAGTGACATTTGGTTAACACCAAGCTTGTAACATGATTAGATTAGAAATTGAATGTGTAATTTAAGATGGATTTTTTTTGTCCCCTCCCCTCCATGGTTTAGTCTTTGACTATTAAGGCTAAGACTCCATACATTTGTTCAAAGAAACAATTATAATTGTACCTGAACCTCTTGATGTTTTCTCAAGTTGAACAATGAAGCAGATTCTATTTCAGTATTTTTCAAACATGACTAGTCATTTTAAAACTTATGAATGCCTTAATACTGAACCAGACAATTTATTTGTGTCCTATGTGTAACTTCAACCACAAAATGAATCAAATGATCAATTTAAGGCAATCAGATTCTATCTGCTGTATACCAGATCGATGAACACATAACTGGACCTCATTTGCATCTCAAAATCTACTTCTGAATGGTTGTTGAACACACATTGAACAGGTTGTTGGCAGGAAAAGTAAGCACCAAGGCCTTGCTTTTCATATTCAAAACTTGCTCAAGTTTTTGTATCTTCCCTTTGCTATACCTGCCTAGTTATTTTTCTTGTTTGCTCGCTTTGATCAAACATATATTCCCTATACCAGGTATCTAGTGCCAACAAGTTTATTTTCATTGATAAATTTCCTTCTCTTGTACTACCTGTTTTATTCTTCTGACCAAATGGAATCGGAATGTGCAACTTTTAAGCAAGCAAGCCAATAAATAAATAAATAAAAGCAGAAGCCTGAGTTTTCTTGTCAATGCATTGGATTGCCAACTGAGTTAAGAACTATTTTTTATACAGTTGGCTTTGTGCTTACAACGTTCTGATAATAATGTTCATCTTACTACCAGAATAGTATTTAAATACTTGATGGTCATTTTGGACACCTCACTAATTTCACTTTTCATTGATTTCACGATAGTAGATGGCTGACCAACATGGACAGTCTTATGTGCAAAAGTTTAGTGAAAACCTATCCCGATTCTGTGATGATAGAAGTATCAACTGTAGTGCATTTTACCATCAAATTGACTGAAGTCAATGTGTGCTAGTGGTAGTAGGGGTCATAATTTCTAAAGGTCAATTTTATAATCATTCTCTCCACATATGTATTGACCAGAAAATTGGACTGAGGTCAGTGAGCTCAAGTTGCAAGTGCCTGTATTTTAAATGGTTAAAATAGATGTTTCTTTTTCATGACAAATGAATGATTGGCACTAAAGAAGATCTGCAATCATTCGGAGTATATTGTGGCTTCACAATTTGGATTTTCAACTACTGGCACGAGGGTTTGGGTCTGTGTATAAATGGGGGGCTTTAATGTATAACATATCAGTGTTTATGAAATCTTGAATTTTATTTTAAAACCACATGAGAAAGAGAGTTCCTGTAGAGATATTAGGAATGTACTTGCATTATGAGATTTTTTTAAATGATTCGATAGATTAGATTCATCATTGAAAATGCCAGCATGCTTTCAGCTTAGAAAAATTAGATTTTTTTTTGTTTAGAGTAAAACTCCTTGCTTGGAAACCTCTTGGTTTCACTTTGCAGATATCCTGATTGGAATTGGATGCAGGAACACGACTTCTCCTGAAGAAAGGAAATAATTCAGAACAGTTAGAAAATAGGTTACCTCAATGTAAGGGTTTTAGTTGAACTTCCAGATGTGATTGGTTAGAATACTAAAGGGATTATTTGAAGCTGGTGAGTCTAAACTCAGTTTTGTGAACAATCAAGGAAAAGACTATCCAACTTGTGGGACTGGGAATTGAAAGAAACAGTTAAGTCAATATTATAAAAGGGAATTTTTCTGGTATTTGAGTATTTCAAAGTGATTGGGTTGGTTGGTATTGTATTTTGCAGAGTGTTTTGAAATCTTTCAAATTCTATTGAATGTAAATAGTTCAGTTTATTCTATTTTGATTTCATTTATTTTTGTTTAATCTTCTTTCTTGTTGTTAAAACCAAATCTGCAACATTGCTTGCTAGTATTTCAAAGTTGAAACTTTATTGCTGGAACAGCACAGCAGGTCAGGCAGCATCCAGGGAACAGGAGATTCGACGTTTCGGGCACAGGCCCTTCTTCAGGAATGAGCAGAGAGTGTTCAGCAGGAGAAGATAAAAGGTAGGGAGGAGGGACTTGGAGGAGGGGCGTTGGAAATGTGATAGGTGGAAAGAGGTCAAGGTGAGGGTGATAGGTCGGAGTAGGATGGAGGCGGAGAGGTCAAGAAGAAGACTGCAGGTCAGGAAGGCGGTGCCGGGCTGGAGGGATTCGGCTGAGACAAGGTGGGGGGAGGGGGGATGAAGAAACTGGTGAAGTCCAAGTTCATCCCCTGTGGTTGGAGGGTTCCCAGTCGGAAGATAAGACGCTCCTCCTCCGACCGTCGGGTTGTTGTGGTTTGGCGGTGGATGAGTCCAATGACCTGCATATCCTCGGTGGAGTGGGAGGGGGAGTTGAAATGCTGTGCTACAGGGTGGTTGGGTTGGTTCGTCCGGGTGGCCCAGAGGTGCTCTCTGAATCGCTCCGCAAGTAGGCGGCCTGTCTCCCCAATATAGAGGAGGCCACACCGGCTGCAGCGGATGCAGTAGATGATGTGGGTGGAGGTGCAGGTGAATCTGTGGCGGATATGGAAGTATTCTTTGGGGCCTTGGAGAGAAGTGAGGGGGGAGGTGTGGGCGCAAGTGTTGCACCTCCTGCGGTTGCAAGGGAAGGTGCCGGGAGTGGAGGTTGGGTCGGTGGGGGGTGTGGATCTGACAAGGGAGTCGCGGAGGGAGTGGTCTCTACGGAAAGCTGATAGGGGAGGGGAGGGAAATATATCCTTGGTGCTGGGGTCTGTTTGGAGGTGGCGGAAGTGACGGCGGATGATGCGCTGTACATGGAGATTGGTGGGGTGGTAGGTGAGGACCAGTGGGGTTCTGTCCTGGTGGCGGTTGGAGGGGCGGGACTCAAGGGCGGAGGAGCGGGAAGTGGAGGAGATGCGGTGGAGGGCACCGTCGACCACGTCGGGGGGGAAATTGCGGTCCTTGAAGAAGGAGGCCATCTGTGTTGTACGTATTTTGGCACCGCCTTCCTGACCTGCAGTCTTCTTCTTGACCTCTCCGCCTCCATCCTACTCCGACCTATCACCCTCACCTTGACCTCTTTCCACCTATCACATTTCCAACGCCCCTCCTCCAAGTCCCTCCTCCCTACCTTTTATCTTCTCCTGCTGAACACTCTCTGCTCATTCCTGAAGAAGGGCCTGTGCCCGAAACGTCGAATCTCCTGTTCCCTGGATGCTGCCTGACCTGCTGTGCTGTTCCAGCAATAAAGTTTCAACTTTGATCTCCAGCATCTGCAGACCTCACTTTCTCCTGCTAGTATTTCAATGCAAGGTCACCTCATGAAATAAGAAAAAGATAAAATATTATCTATAAAGCAAAATTTCATTTGGTGTTTGACTTGCCTGGTAGTAAAGTCAGCTCGGAGCATAACAAGTTGTGGCCCTTGATATGAATTCACTTGATTTAAAAGGAATCTGTGCCTTTTTAATAATAACATAGGGGGTGATTGCACATAAATTGCACAATTTGCAAACTCTGAGTTGTTAATGAGTCTTAGTTGGAGCTTATCAAACCATTGCTGAAAAAGTCACATTCAGCTGTGAATCATAGTGGACAATTAAACAGCCAATGTTAAGAGGAGTCTCCATGAACAGCTCCATCCTTAATCATGATAGAGTCTAACATATACTTCAGCTTGTCTTTTGTTTGCAATTGCAACCACAATCGGTCAGCAGTCAAATATCATTAATTTTTGCTTCCTCCTAAAGTCCTCACCACCACATCAAGAATATTCTGAGTGCACAGTATAAAGCAAAAGTTATGAATCCTGACAACATAGAAAACTTCAGCTGCAGAAAGAGCTGTATTTCTAACAATGCTATTTTCAGCGCTTCTGCAACATTGGGACTTACTTGACAAAGTGGAAAATATTCTAATAATTTTCCATCTTTTGTAAAGCAAAGAAAAGAATCTGATCAGTTAAAGCTTCATTAGCAAATTGAAGGGGCCAACGAAGGTGTTATAATTCCACCAGAGATTGATAACCTGATCTCTTTTTTTAAAGAGATATAAATATATTTCCCAGAGATCAATGAATCATTGTTGAGATTTCACATTTTAAAATTTCTCCTGTAACAATAAAATCAACATTAACTAACCATTACTTAAGCATAGCTTTTTGTTCAAGCTTCAGTTGAAGTGTAGTTTGCAGATGAGCTGGAGTCGAAAGATTGCGTAATTATGGAGCATTGGTTGGCAACACAAAGTTAATTGGTCTGTAGCTAGCAACCAGTTATCAATGAGAAAGACCTTCTGCCTGTCAACAACTGTGTGATTGGTTTTCAGGTAGCTACGAACAAGTACTGATCAGCCTTCAGATATCTATCATGCCTCAGGAGCACTCTTCAATCTCTGCAGTAAAAGCCACTTTCAGTCTGAGAAAAAACACTTTATCCTTCGTTCAGTAGTTACTGTAAGTTGTGACTTTTAACTGGTGTGTCAGAGACCTTTTCTATATGTATAAACCCGAGTCTCCTGCAAACCAGTAGAAGCCTCCAGAAAAATAAGTTTGACAAACAGTATTTTGACCAGCACAAGAATCATAGGCACATCTGAACAACCCTGTGAGCAGGGAACCAATGAACTGTCTTCCCAATCTTTTTCACACACCTTTTTTTAGGGAGGGTGCGCATACCCACACACACACAGTGCATGTGTATGCATGTATGTGTTTTTTTTTGTGTACCGCATGTGTATATATGAGGAAATTTATATGTAGATTAGAGTTTAAATGAGTGGAGTCATATGTCATTGGTTAATAACTGTTTACCTGTAACTAGAACTGAATTAATTCTAATAAGTCGTCATTGTTGTTCAGTACAGGATCCTGTTTCATGCTCTCTGTCAAACTGATCCAAAAATATTGGGAAAGTTGAGGACTTTGCTTTTAAAAATCTTTAAATTTTGTGATAATGCCATCAATAACAGGGCTTGGTTCGAGTGAAGTGTGACTGTTATCTCAAAAACTACATTCTGTCTTCACCAGCTCCCTATTTGTTGACCAACCCAAAAGCAGTCAGGTTTTTCTTGGCACAGGAGCACATATGGGAGCTTTCTCGGTCTCATTGGTCCATAAGTATGCAAAAAGAACACAAGTTGTTTTTTTCCATTTTGTCCAGGTATTAAAGCTTCCACCTGATGTTTAAATAATCTGAGCCCTATGATCAACTGGGCAAACAGAGTCATAGAGATAGACAGCATGGAAACAAACCCTTTGGTATTACTTGCCCATGCTGACCAGATATCCTAACCTAATCTAGTCCCATTTGCCAGTATTTGGCCCATATTCCTCCAAACCCTTCCTATTACATACCCATTCAGATGCCTTTTAAATGTTGTAATTGTGTGAGCCTCCACTATTTCCTCTGGCAGCTCGTTCCATACACACACCATCCTTTGCACGAACAGTTATAGAACATAGAACATAGAACATTACAGCGCAGTACAGGCCCTTTGGCCCTCGATGTTGCACCGACCTGTCATACCAACCTGAAGCCCATCCCACCTACACTATTCCATGTACGTCCATATGCTTGTCCAATGAAGACTTAAATGTACTTAAAGTTGGCAAATCTACTATCGTTGCAGGCAAAGCATTCCATAAGCTTACTACTCTCTGAGTAAAGAAACTACCTCTGACATCTGTCCTATATCTATCACCCCTCAATTTAAAGCTATATCCCCTTGTGCTCACCGTCACCATACTTGGAAAAAGGCTTTTCCTGTCCACCCTATCTAACCCTCTGATTATCTTATATGTCTCTATTAAGTCACCTCTCAACCTTCTTCTCTCTAACGAAAACAGCCTCAAGTCCCTCAGCCTTTCATCGTAAGACCTTCCCTCCATACCAGGCAACATCCTAGTAAATCTCCTCTGCACCCTTTCCAAAGCTTCCACATCCTTCTTATAATGCGGTGACCAGAACTGTACAGAATACTCCAAGTGCAGCCGCACTAGAGGTTTGTACAGCTGTTGCATAACCTCATGGTTCCGGAACTCGATCCCTCTATTAATAAAAGCTAAAACACTGTATGCTTCTTAATAACCCTGTCAACCTGGGTGGCAACTTTCAAGGATCTGTGTACCTGGACACCGAGATCTCTCTGCTCATCTACACTACCAAGAATCTTACCATTAGCCCAGTACTTTGCATTCAGGTTACTACGACCAAAGTGAATCATCTCACACTTGTCCGCATTAAACTCCATTTGCCACCTCTCAGCCCAGCTCTGCAGCTTATCTATGTCTCTTTGTAACCTACTACATCCTTCATCACTATCCACAGCTCCACCAACCTTAGTGTCGTCTGCAAATTTACTAACCCACCCTTCTACGCCCTCATCCAGGTTTTTTATAAAATAACAAACAGCAGTGGACCCAACACCAACTCTTGCGGTACACCACTGGTAATTGGACTCCAGGATGAACATTTCCCATCAACCACCACCCTCTTTCAGCAAGCCAATTACTGATCCAAACTACTATATCTCCCACAATCCCATTCCTCCGCATTTTGTACAATAGCCTACTGTGGGGAACCTTATCGAACGCCTCGCTGAAATCTATATACACCACATCAATCGGTTTACTCTCATCTACCTGTTTGGTCACTTTCTCAAAGAACTCAATAAGGTTTGTGAGGCATGACCTACCCTTCACAAAATATGCTGACTATCCCTAATCACATTATTCTTTTCTAGATGATTATAAATCCTATCTCTTATAACCTTTTCCAACACTTTACCAACAACTGAACTGAGGCTCACTGGTCCATAATTACCAGGATTGTCTCTACTCCCCTTCTTGAACAAGGGAACCACATTTGCTATCCTCCAGTCTTCTGGCACTATTCCTGTAGACAGTGATGATTTAAAGATCAATGCCAAAGGCTCGGCAATCTCCTCCCTGGCTTCCCAGAGGATCCTAGGAAAAATCCCATCTGGCCCAGGGGACTTATCTATTTTCACACTCTGCAGGATTTCTAATACCTCTTCCTTGTGAACCTCAATCACACCTAGTCTAGTAGCCTGTATCTCAGTAATCTCCTCGACAACATTGTCGTTTTCTAGAGTGAATACTGTTGAAAAGAATTCATTTAGTGCTTCCCCTATCTCCTCTGATTGCACACAAAACTTCCCTTTTCTATCCTTGATTGGCCCTAATCTTACTCTAGTTATTCTTTTATTCCTTAAATACCTATAGAAAGCCTTAGGGTTTACCCTGATCCTATCTGCTAACAACTTCACATGTCTCCTCCTGGCTCTTCTGAGCTCTCTCTTTAGGTCTTTCCTGGCTACCTTGTAACCCTCAAGCGCCCTAACTGAGCCTTCACATCTCATCCTAACATAAGCCTTCTTCTTCCTCTTGACCAGAGATTCCACTTCCTTCATAAACCATGGCTCCCGTGCTCTACAACTTCCTCCCTGCCTGACAGGTACATACGTATCTAGGACACACAGTAGCTTTTCCTTGAATAAACTCCACATTTCTAATGTGCCTATCACCTGCAGTTTCCTTCTCCATCTTATGCATCCTAAATCTTGCCTAATCACATTGTAATTGCCTTTCCCCCAGCTGTAACTCTTGCCCAGTGGTATACACCTATCCCTTTCTATCACTAAAGTAAACATAACAGAATTGTGATCGCTATCACCAAAGTGCTCACCTACTTCCAAGTCTAACACCTGGCCGGGCTCATTACCCAGTACCAAATCTAATGTGGCTTCGCCCCTTGTTGGCCTGTCTACATACTGTGTCAGGAAGCCCTCCTGCACACACTGGACAAAAACTGACCCATGCATAGTACTCATACTATAGTGTTCCTAGTCAATATTTGGAAAGTTAAAGTCTCCCATGACAGCTACCCTGTCTCTCTCACTCCTATCGAGAATCATCTTTGCTATCCTTTCCTCTACATCTCTGGAACTATTCAGAGGCCTATAGAATACACCTAACGGGGTGATCTCTCCTTTCCTGTTTCTAACTTTAGCCCATACTACCTCAGTTGACGTGTCCCCAAACATCCTTTCTGCAACCGTAATACTGTCCTTGACCAACAATGCCACACCACCTCCTTTATTACCATCTTCTCTGTTCTTACTGAAACATCTAAATCCTGGAACCTGCAACAACCATTCCTGTCCCTGCTCTAAACATGTCTCCGAAATGGCCACAACGTCGAAGTCCCAGGTACCAACCCGTGCTGCAAGTTCACCCACCTTATTCCGGATGCTCCTGGCGTTGAAGTAGACACACTTCAAACCAACTTCTTGCTTGCCGGTGCCATCTTGCATCCCTGAAACTTGATTTTGGACCTCCATACTCCATATCTATACTTTTGGACCTTTTCTATACTTGAACTATAATTTTGGTTCCCATCCCCCTGCAGGATTATTTTAAACCCATCCCAATAGCCTTAGCGAATTTCCCCAGTTGCCCATTAGGTCCCTTTTAAATTTCTTCCCTTCATCTTTAAACCTACACCCTCTAGTTTTGCACTGCCCCTGGAGAAAAGACCTTGGCTATTCACCCTATCTACGCCCCTCATGATTTTATAAATTTCGATAAGATCACACCTCAGCCTCCGATGTTCCAGGGAAAACAGCCCCAGCCTATTCAGCCTCTCTCAATAGCTCAAATCCTCCAACCCTGGCAACATCCTTGTAGATATTTTCTGAACCTTTCAAGTTTCACAACATCCTTCTGATAGCAAGGATCAAGTGGACTTGATCATTTCAGCCCTAGGACATTGTCACAGGACTTGTTAGAGCAGCAGCGTACGCCTATTTTTGATATTTTGTCCTGAGACCATTTTGCTGGTGTTTGCACAGTGTTCAGTTCTATTTACAACTCCTCAAATAATGAAGCAATCCATGGTAACGTGTAACAGGATCTAGTCAATACTCAGGTCTGAGCTGATGTGCGACAAGTAGCATTCATATCTCTCAAAGGTCAGGTAGTGATTACTCCAACAAGACAACTCCCTCCCTGGACATTCAATAACATTACCTAATATGCACCAGCAGCATTCAGAGTACATCACTGAACAGAAACTTACCTGAACCAGCTACAAGATGTCAAAGTTTGTCATAAAATGGCTATTTTGCAGTAAATGAATCATCTCCTGGATTCCAAAGGCACATCCAGCATATTATGTTTAATATAGTAAGTACGGCTGCTTTGACCACTTCTGGAGAAGTCTTTCAATATAACCCCGTGACTCTCTACAGAATTGTCTTGATCTTCTGCATTCTCCTCAGAAACAACAAGTGAAGGCAGCAGCCCTGGAGCTATCACGTGAGGAAAGATGGAAGCTGGCTAACACGGCTCTTCTTCAGAAGCTAATAATTGAAAGATTCCATTGAGACATGTCTCCGTCTGGTTTATCAATGGTCTTTGTTACCTTCACAACCACTCTCTGATACCTAATTAATGTCTTCATCTTGAACCAGAACCTCAATACAACGAATGCGAGGCACAGCAACAAGCTTATTTGGCCTGGTTTATTTTAACATTGCTTAATGTTTGAGACCTGAAAAAACCACCTATTTGCAGACCCTCATGCCTGTCTTCAGTGCACATCTCACTATTCTGGGACTTCTATACAAGTTGCTGTCGAAAACTTAATTGCATTAAATAGGGCTACATTTTGTCAATTCAAAGCTTTATTATGACAATCCGTATTGGTTTATATGAGTGATATGTGGCTTCACTCATTTATTTATTTTAGGAATGCAAATCCATGGCACCAAGCAATAGTTTGCTTGTCTGTTGAACTTAAGGTGATTAGTTCACAACTTTATGGGTGGAAGGGCTGCACCTTGCTCATGGGTGACATTGTCTGCATCTCTCTACAGACTTATAAGAGGTTTCACTTGAAGTCCCAAAGCTGGAGATTGAACCTGTTTAACAAGAAGAAATCTTGTTGTGATAGTTCAAAGCCTGGCATTCGAATGATAGGGTTTGTCACAAAGAACAACTATTTCTTGATCCAAAGGGCACCTAGTGGTACAGTATTCTCAGGAAAATTGCTGTCTCTGGGGTGCTGAGATAGAAGGCAGGCAATGATTGACTCCCACTTGTTAACCATGACCAAGCATGTTCTCTTCCAATGTCTATACTGCTGCATTAAACCAGAACTTTAATTTTTTTATCTGAAATCTGAAATCAATAATTATTTATTCAGCAAAGGCATTAAGGAATATGGGCCAAAGACCAGTATATAGAGTTAGGCCACAGATCAGCCATTGTCTCATTGAATGATGGAACAGAGAGAGGCTGAATAGCTTACGCCTGTTCCTGTGCTCCTAACTTAATCAGAAATAATTATTGAAGTATTCAAACCCATCAATGAAGAGTGGTGTAACATTTTTGTGATTTTTAAAAGGTAGAAGTTTACCACCAATATGAGGACTTATACTCTTTTTTTTTTGTAATAAAATACAAACCAATTATTTTCTGCCCATTTCTCAGTATTAGTTTGGATTTTATTTTTGTATGACTTCTGACAATGAAGTCAAAGTTCTGTCATAGCTTCCTCACATCCAATTCCCAATGTTTATAAAATTGAATATTGAGTGCATTTAATGGTTTGAAGTTTTGAAGCTATTAGCTACTCCAAAGTTGTATAATAGATTTTTATTTATATTTAAAGTGACTGTTTTTCAAGTCTGAAATGACTTAGACCAAATGCCATGAGTTGTTATTGAAATAAATTGTTTACTGTATAGATATTGCTCTGAGAAAATTGTTTTCTTAGTTTATAATGGTGTAATTTATGTCACAGTTTTGCTGTGGCTCTGAAATAGGTAGTGATTACATGAAGCTTTTGATGAGATCAGTTGGGGATCAGAGGCTCACAATAGTTGCATACAGATTCATTTATATTGCTAATACACTGGAATTGATTCAAACTTCTGTTAAGTACTGATTCCAAAAATATAAATCATGACAGTTCTTTGTTTCATGTTTTGTAAGATAGAATTTGATCATGAAATTACATATTACTTCATAGAAAAAGAAAGGGAATGTGTGTGTTATTATTCAGAAAAGCTAACAGATATTTGGTTTGAATATCCTGAAGCAGGTATTTTTAATCACTCATACTCCAGCAACAGCAAGGGAAAAAAAAATCTTATTTCACACTTTGAAAGCAAGCACACCCCCCACCGACCCAACCTCCACTCCCGGCACCTTCCCCTGCAACCGCAAGAAATGCAAAACTTGCGTCCACACCTCCCCCCTCACTTCCCTCCAAGGCCCCAAGGGATCTTTCCATATATCCGCCACAAATTCACCTGCACCTCCACACACATCATCTATTGCATCCGCTGCACCCGATGTGGCCTCCTCTATATTGGGGAGACAGGCCGCCTACTTGCGGAATGGTTCAGAGAACATCTCTGGGACACCCGGACCAACCAACCCAACCACCCAGTGGCTCAACACTTCAACTCCCCCTCCCACTCCACCAAGGGCATGCAGGTCCTTGGACTCCTCCATCGCCAGACCATAGCAACATGACGGTTGGAGGAAGAGCACCTCATCTTCCGCCTAGGAACCCTCCAACCACAAGGGATGAACTCAGATTTCTCCAGTTTCCTCATTTCCCCTCCCCCACCTTGTCTCAGTCAAATCCCTCGAACTCAGCACCGCCTTTCTAACCTGCAATCTTCTTCCTGACCTCTCCGCCCCCACCCCACTCCGGCTTATCACCCTCACCTTGACCTCCTTCCACCTATCGCATTTCCAAAGCCCCTCCCCCAAGTCCCTCCTCCCTACCTTTTATCTTAGCCTGCTGGGCACACTTTCCTCATTCCTGAAGAAGGGCTTATGCCTGAAACGTCGATTCTCCTGTTCCTTGGATGCTGCCTGACCTGCTGCGCTTTTCCAGCAACACATTTTCAGCACTTTAACTCCCCCTCCCACTCCGCCAAGGACATGCAGGTCCTTGGCCTCCTCCATCGCCAGACCATGGCAACATGACGGCTGGAGGAAGAGCGTCTCATCTTCCGCCTAGGAACCCTCCAACCACAAGGGATGAATCCAGATTTCTCCAGCTTCCTCATTTCCCCTCCCCCCACCTTATCTCAGTCCCAACCCTCGGACTCAGCACCGCCTTCTTGACCTGCAACTTTCTTCTCAACCTCTCCGCCCCCACCCCTTCTCTGCCTATCACCCTCACCTTAACTTCCTTCCACCTATCGTATTCCCAACGCCCCTTCCCAAAGTCCCTCCTCCCTACCTTTTACCTTAGCCTGCTTGGCACACCTTCCTCATTCCTGAAGAAGGGCTTATGCCCGAAACGTCGATTCTCCTGCTCCTTTGATGCTGCCTGACCTGCTGCAACACATTTTTCAGCTCTGATCTCCAGCATCTGCAGTCCTCACTTTCTCCTAGTGCATTTTGCCTGTCAGCTTTGCTCTGAGTTAACACTCAGTTCTAAGTGAGAGAATCATGGGGTGAGATATGAGAGAGGTCTGAACTGAAGGGTGGGTTATGGGAAAATGTGTAGCAAGTCTCCTGAGGCCCATCTTTATACTGAGATTGTCTCACTCCATCTTTCATGTTTTATACATGCTGCATGGCGGGATTCTCGACAAGTAGCAGGAAGTTGCCAATTGATGGAGATTAATGCCTGTTAACCTCCACGTTGATGGCAAATTCACCTTATTAATATTCAGGCTCTGATAGTATCAAATTGCCCAATAATGTCAGGTAAACCCAACATGAAAATTACCATGGTACCTGGCAGATTCAGCTCACTGCCTCCTTCAAATGACCTCTGCATTGGAAACTTGGCACCCGCATTTCCCATCACACTCAGACTCAGTGGTTAGCACTGCTACCACACAGTGCCTGGGACCTGGGTTTAATTCCATCCTTATAGACTGTCCGTGTGGTGTGTGCCTGTTCTCCCCATGTCTACGTGGGCTTCTGTCAGATGCTCTGGTTTCCTCTCTGTCCAAAGATGTACAGGTGGTTTGGCCATGGTAAATTGCCCATAGTGTCCAGGAAGGTGCAGACTAGGTGGGTTAGCTGGGGGAAATGCAGGATTATAAGAATTGGGTGGGTCGGGGTGGGATGACCTTTGAAGAGTCAGTGTGGACTCAATGGGCCGAATGGCCTGCTTCCACCCGATAGGGATTCTATGGGCATGTGCTATGGGCAATGGCTAGATGCACTCCACATCTGCAAATGTTGGCAACCACCCACATGCCAGCTTGTCAGAACACTCAAGGCACACCTTTTAGGATACTTCTGAAATTCATGGCTGTATTATTGGATGTACAAGCCATCATTGTTGGAGTGCTGCGGCTAAGACACAATGTGCTCAGGGATATACACCCAGCTCAGGGACAGGACAAAGCTGCATCTCTGGGCTCTTTAAGCTCACTCTCTCTGAGCCTATCAGATGCTGTCAGTATCACTGTCTTGTCTTGCGTTTTTGCACTTGCCCCCTGAACCAGAGCTATCAGGTTCATATTGTTGCTGTCTTTCTACACTGTTTAGCAGAATTACAAACCAAGGAAGGTTGCCATAGTTACTGATTCAGAGTCCTACAGTACGAAAACTGGCCTTTTGCCCCAACTCGTATGCATGCTAATCAGGTTTCCTAAACTGAATTTGTCCCATTTGCCTGCATTTGGAGCATGTCCCTCTAAATCTTTCCTACCTGTCAAAATGTCCTCAAATGGCAAAATTGTACTTGCCTGTACCACTTTCTCCGACAGCTCGTTTCATGTACGGACATTCTTCGGTATGAAAGAGCTGCTCCTAGGGTCCCTTCTTAAATTTTTCACCGCTAACCCTAAACTTATGTCCTCAGGTGTTTAGGATGTCCCTACTCGAGGGGAAAGACCTTGACAATCCATGTCTCTCATGATTATTTGTATCATCGATAGTCACAGGTGAGGTGCCGGAAGACTGGAGGTTGGCAAATTTAGTGCCACTGTTTAAGAAGGGCGGTAAAGACAAGCCAGGGAACTATAGACCAGTGAACCTGACTTCAGTGGTGGGCAAGTTATTGGAGGGAATCCTGAGGGACAGGATGTACATGTATTTGGAAAGGCAATGACTGATTAGGGATAGTCAACATGACTTTGTGTGTGGGAAATCATGTCTCACAAACTTGATTGAGTTTTTTGAAGAAGTAACAAAGAAGATTGATGAGGGCAGAGCAGTATATGAGATCTATATTGACTTTAGTAAGGTGTTCCACAAGGTTCCCCATGGGAGACTGGTTAGCAAGGTTAGATCTCATGGAATACAGGGAGAACTAGCCATTTGGATACAGAACTGGCTCAAAGGTAGAAGACAGAGGGTGGTGGTGGAGGGTTGTTTTTCAGATTGGAGGCCTGTGACCAGTGGAGTGCCACAAGGATCGGTGCTGGGTCCTCTACTTTTTGTCATTTTCATAAATGATTTGGATGCGAGCATAAGAGGTACAGTTAGTAAGTTTGCAGATTGGAGGTGTAGTGGACAGCGAAGAGATTACAACAGGATCTGGACCAAATGGGCCAATGGGCTGAGAAGTGGCAGATGGAGTTTAATTCAGATAAATGCAAGGTGCTGCATTTTGGGAAAGCAAATCTTAGCAGGACTTATACACTTAATGGTAAGGTCCTAGAGAGTGTTGCTGAACAAAGAGACCTTAGAGTGTAGGTTCACAGCTCCTTGAATATGGAGGTGCAGGTAGATAGGATAATGAAGAAGATGTTTGGTATGCTTTCCTTTATTGGTCAGAGTATTGAGTACAGGAGTTGGGAGGTCATGTTGTGGCTGTACAGGACATTGGTTAGGCCACTGTTGGAATATTGCATGCAATTCTGATCTCATTCCTATTGGAAAGATGTTGTGAAACTTAAAAGGGTTCAGAAAAGATTTACAAGGATGTTGCCAGGGTTGGAGGATTTGAACTATAGGGAGAGGCTGAACAGGCTGAGGCTGTTTTCTTTGGAGGCTGAGGGGTGACTCTATTGAGGTTTACAATATTATGAGGGGTATGGATAAGATAAATGGACATAGTCTTTTCCCCTGGGGTTGGGGAGTCCAGAACTAGAGGGCATAGGTTTAGGGTGAGAGGGGAAAGATATAAAAGAAACCTAAGGGGCAACTTTTTCATGCAGAGGGTGGTATGTGTATGGAATGAGCTGCCAGAGGATGTGGTGGAGGCTGGTACAATTGCAGCATTTAAGAGGCATTTAGATGGGTATATGTATAGGAAGGTTTTGGAGGGATATGGGCCGGGTGCTGGCAGGTGGGACTAGATTGGGTTGGGATATCTGGTCAGTATGGACAGGTTGGACCCAAGGGTCTGTTTCCATGCTGTACATCTCTATGACTTTTTGACTCTATAATGTCGATCCTTAGCCTCCTTCATCCCAGGGGAAAAAATCGTCATCCTATTCAACCTTCTCTTTATATCTCAAATCTTCCAATTTTGGAAACATCCTTGTAAATTGGTTTGCACCCTTTCCAGTACAATAACATCCTTCCTATAGGAGAGTGACCAGAATTGAATGCATTATTCCAAATGTGGTCTTACCAAGGTCTTGTACAATTGTAACATGGCATCCCAAATCCTGCACTCAATTGTCTGACCAGTGAAGGTAAGCATGCCAAATAGCCTCTTTACCATTCTGTCTGCCTGTGATGCCACTTTCAAAGAACAATGACTGGCACCCTTAAGTCTCTGTTTGTCAATATTACCCAAGATCCTACCATTAACTGTGTAAGTCCTGCCCTGCTTTGTTTTACCAAAATGTAACATCTCTCCTTTATCTGAATTATATTCCATCTGCCATTCCCTAGCCCAGTGCCCAGTTGATCAAACTCCCACTTTACTCTTAGATAATCTTCATCACAGTCCACGATACCACCAATTGTGGTATTGTCCACAAATTTACAAACCATGCCTCCTATACTCTCATCTAAATGGTTTATATGAATGACAAACAACAGTGGAACCAGCACTGAATCTTGTGGCACACCGCTGGTCACAGGCCTCCAGTCGAAACTATAATCTTCCGCCACCACCCTCTGTCTCCCACTGTCAAGTCACTTTTGTATCCAGTTGTCTAGCTCTCCGTAGGTCCCATGTGATCTAAACTTACTAACCAATCTACAATGGAGAAGTTTGTCATAGGCCTTGCTAAAGTTCATATAGACAATGTCTACCACTCTACTTTCATCTATCTTCTTGGTTACCTCTTCAAAAAACTCAATCAAATTTGTGAGGCATATTTTCCCTTGCACAAAGCCATGCTGACTATGCCTAATCAATTCTTGCCTTTACAAATACATGTAGATCTCTCAGGATCCCCTCTCCCAACTGACACAACATTGACATTAGATTCACTGGTCTATAGTTCCATGGATGTTCCTTGCAGCCATTTTTAAATATTGTTGTTAGTAGACTTCATTCGGTGGATGGCACAGTGGCTCAGTGGTTAGCACTGCTGCTTCACAGTGCCAGGGACCCGGGTTTGATTCCCGCCTTGGGTGACTGTCTGTGTGGAGTTTGCACACTCTTCCAGTGTCTGCGTAGGTTTCCTCCCGGTGCTCTGGTTTCCTCCCAAAATCCAAAGATGTGCAGGTCAGGTGAATTGACTATAATGTTAGGTGCATTAGTCAGGGATAAATATAGGGTTGGGGAAATGGGTCTGAGTGGGTTACTCTTTGGAGGGTCGGTGTGGATTTGTTGGGCCAAGTGGCCTGTTTCCATACTATAGGGAATTTAATCTAAAAAAGTGAAGATGGATAGCCCTCACTAATTGACTCCCAGCACAGGAAGTCAGGGGTAGCCTCTGATGCCAGTCCAGCCACGACTTGGGTCGGGCAGAGTCAGGATGCTCTTCAGTTATGGGGTCAGGACCCAAATGATGGGCAGGACACCATCCATCTTGATTATTTCCATTCTTATTCTGGGCTGTTTTCCTTATGGAATCTGACAGGGTAAGATATTATTATTGGAAATGACAGTGGGTGGCACAGCTATTGCTGTTGGTGCAACTGCCATAACATGTCCAAGGCGGTCGCTTCAAATAAAGTCATACAGAGTGAGATTTCGGAAACATTGCCAAGTTTGACGACCAGTTAAATTTGCTGATATTTAAACCTGATGACAACTTAAACGCCTAATATTTTTTGTTTATTTTTATTTGCCATCATTCACCTTTGTTTTTGTTCTGTTTCTATGTTCATACTGCTTCATGGAATATGAAGGACAGGAACAGACTTAACATCGGCAAACTCCAATTATTATAATCTTTCATCCAGTAGGTACATTAGAAACTTTTAATATTTCCAGGCTGAAAATGTCATTACCAGCACATTTAGTCAATATCCGCAAAAATCATAAAACATCTAAAATATAATCAGCTGCATGTTTGTATTTAAAGAAGGCACAGATTTAAAAAAAACTTGCACGATAAGTCTATTTACTACTGTAGCATAATGTATCAAATTTATACTCTGCTTTTAATTCCTCATTCTGGATGTACTAAATGATACACTAAATCATAGCAAGATAGATGTTTCTTTTGGTCATCAGTGTATTTTAATAATTTATGTCGATATTCTGTACTGAAGATGAGAATATATTAGCGTTTTTTTTGTGAATTTTATTGTTAACAATTTCAAAAGCCTCAGCTTTAATAAGGAAAAGGCAACAAGTGGAAGGTTAATACATTCCCAGAAGGATATGAAGAAAAATGAGATGCAAATTACTCCTGATTGTTTTAATGCTTTTAACAGCTGGCAAGCACTGGAGTAGGTAGATGCTTAGCTTCACATTGAGATTTGCCAGAGAGTAATATAATTCTATTAGAATTGCTGCTGAAAATGCACACAACCTCAACTGATGTAAGTGCCAGTGAGTATCCAGCAGTGACCGCTGCCCCATTTTGTTGGAAACCATAGTAGACAAATTAGCATTTAACTACTGCTAGAATTCTTCAGTGTTTTTTTTTTCAAAGAACATCACTAAAAATTATTTGAGAATTATAGTTCCCTTGTGATTGCTAAACTGAAATGGTATGGTCATTGTTGGATCTGAGGACACATTAAAACACGTTGCTTCATTACAGATAGTTTTGTTGTTGATTTTAATTTAACTGTGATTAAGGACTTTAATAAATTATCGTACATTACTCTGCATGAATTACACACTTCTTGACAGAACAAAGGTGACCTGCATGCTGTTTTTTTTAAAAAACACTTATAAAAGTCACAATAAATATACAACTCTGTACATTGAATTGTTATTCCTGAAGTGTTATTCAAAATAAATTCAGTAGTTTAACAAGGAAAAGTATCCATTCACGTGATGCCAAACTGCACAACTGGGACTTGGTTTTATTCTGGTCCCCTGAACCTCATTGTTTCCCAAATAGGGTAAGAAGTGATCAGCCAACTTTCTTTCTGTTGTTTGTTATCTGACAGTCTCTGCAGCGCACATGTTCTGAAGCAAGGTGAAAATAGGATCTAACTAAGATACTTATTTAAAGAGGGGGAGAGACTGAGCGAACCTCAGAATTCAAAAGATCTAAGTGTGACATTTTCATAGATGAGCTGTTGAATGATGGTGACTGCATTTAGGTGCACAGACTTTGAAAAATATGCCTCTCGGATACAACTTAGTAACTGGACCAGTAAATAGAAAAATATTTTCACTGTCCACCTGTTCTTTACTGCAACACACTGTCTTCTTTCTGTTCATCAATCTGACTCAAGTGTTGTGAATAATTGGTGACATTTTTTGACAACACAACTAATCTATCATAGATGAAATGCTTCAAATACCCATTTATAGAACAAAATGTTAATACGTGTATACGATTGGAGAACATTTTTAAAACCAGTTTACTGCATGTTTATTAATGGAAGACTGAATTTTTTTTTCTGACTATATTCCTAACAACAGGATAAAAACAAATGTAAATAAATCGTGACTAACTTCAGATTATAAATAACTCTCTACCACTTTTCATTCTATCATTAAAATCTGCAAAAGGTGAAGTTGAAAAGGCAGTATGAGACAAGAATCAGTGAACTTTCAGTTGCAGTTAAGGCAATTGGAAATTAGAACATTGGAAATAGAATTCCAAAGAGAATTCAAACTTATAAAACTAGAATTTCAAATGGAGGAAAATGAGAGAATTCCAAAGGGTATTCAAATTAAAAAGAAAACATGGAGAGGTAAGAGAAAGAAAGGGAATTTAAGTTACAAATGATACAGTTTAAGCACACACAGGTTTGGGAGAGCGTGGGAGAGGAAAGGCCTCGTCTTTCTGGAGGTGAAGTTTAATGCTTAAATGTTTCAATTGTAGTGAGATGGGACATGTTTATTCAAACATTGGAAGTTGTAAGGTAAACCCATGTGATTTATAGAAGTTGGTAAAAATGAGTTGGAAAAGGGAACTCAAAAATAAACATGAACCAGATTGTAGCTCGAAGTATAATAGAGGCAAATTCTACTGTCAGCAAAGAAGTATAGAGGGTTGATGAGCACTTGTAATCGAAAGGTTAAAATGACTCCTTTGACTGATATCCAAACTTGTAACTGTTATAAGAGATACAGGGCAACACAATCACTTTTACTGGAAAAAGGCCAATTTATCCCTCCAGGGCATTTGATGAGAGCTAAACTATTAATAAATGAGATGGTGGAAAATATATTTGGATCCATTATACAAATTACAACTGGAATTTGATTTGTCATGGTGAGAAATAATTGGTGAAGTAGTAAAAATATTACCTACAGAAGGGAATAGTATTACTTCTGGGTAACAGACCAGTGGAACTAAAGGTAATAGTGTCTCCTGTAATTCTTGAATGCTCAAAGGAGGTTCAAGAAACAAAACAATTCTGATAGTGCATCATTGTTATCTAAATTTGATTTGTTAAAAGAATACTGGAAAGTATCTTTAACAAGAAGGGCTCAGGAAATGTTTTGCTTTTGACACACCCAATGATTTGTATCAATGACAGGTTTTGCCATTTGGATTTAAGAATGTCCCAGCCACATTTCAACAATTAATGAACTGACTTATAGCAGAATTACCTAATGGTGTAGTTGACCTGGATGATCAAAGTTTGTGAGAAGATTTGTAGCTCGGGTGCTCGTTGCTGTGGTTCTGTTCGCCGAGCTGGAAGTTTTTGTTGCAAACGTTTCGTCCCCTGTCTAGGTGACATCCTCAGTGCTTGGGAGCCTCCTGTGAAGCGCTGCTGTGGTGTTTCCTCCGGCATTTATAGTGGCCTGTCCCTGCCACTTCCGGTTGTCAGTTTCAGCTGTCCGCTGTAGTGGCCGGTATATTGGGTCCAGGTTGATGTGTTTGTTGATGGAGTTTGTGGATGAGTGCCATGCTTCTAGGAATTCCCTGGCTGTTCTTTGTTTGGCTTGCCCTATAATGGTAGTGTTGTCCCAGTCAAATTCATGTTGCTTGTCATCTGCGTGTGTGGCTACTAGGGATAGCTGGTCGTGTCGTTTCGTGGCTAGTTGATGTTCGTGGATGCGGATCATTAGCTGTCTTCCTGTTTGTCCTATATAGTGTTTTGTGCAGTCCTTGCATGGGACTTTGTACACTACATTAGTTTTGCTCATGCTGGGTATCGGGTCCTTCATTCAGGTGATATTGTGGTATTTAGCACAACATGGAAAGAGCATGTAGAACAGTTTTATAACTTATTTAAACAATTATGGTCAGTTGGATTGGTGTTAAACCTAGCAACTAGTGCATTTGTAAAAGATAATGCATTAGAGACACATGATAAGGCCACGTGTTACTCAGAGCAGTGAAAATAAGAACTTTGATTAACTTCCCTGCTCCTAAAAGAAAACAAAATATAATGATATTTTTGGCAGAATTTATTGGACATTTTCACCTAATGTCAGTACAATAACCATACCCTGAACCAACGTGCAGCAAAACAGACAAGGGTGGCATCATCAACAGAAAGCCAGACAATCTCAAATCAATCTTTAGAAATGAGATGTATTAATGACACTTCACTTTAACAAACACACAAAACTAGCAGCAGATACTAATGATTTGGGGATTGGTGCAATTCTCTTACAGGATGGCTAGAATGGAGTAACCAATGCATTAAATTTCCAAGAAGTTGAATCAAAATAAAAAAAAAGATATTCCACCATTGAAAAGGAGGCATTAGCATTGGTGGCAGCTCTTCAACACTTTGATCTTTATGCTCATCATGGAAACTGAGATTTGTTTTTTTACTGGCATAATCCATTTACTTTTATTGAGAGATTAAGACTAAAAGTCTGAGACTGTTCCATTAAAGTTCATTATTGCAGTCTATTATTGCTTTTTTTAAGAAAAGGTACATATTTCAGGGAAAGAAAATGTATATGCTGATGCTTTATTCTGAATGTAAACTGTTGAAAAGTTAAGAATGTAACCAAGAAAGTTATTTCATGATTTTAATCTAAAGGAGGAATTATTTAAATGGCTGTGAATTTTGTGGATTTTTTTCAGTCATTTAATTGTTGCTAACCTTGTCCTGAAACTAAGAAATAAAATAGTATTCCATTCTTTTGAGGGTGGAGGCATGTTGAGGCCATGACAGGTTTCTATTTATTTTTCTCATGTTTGGTTTGAAACTCTAAGTTGAAGTTGAGAATTAAACTTTGAATAGCTGCTTGTTCAGATTAGTTATTGCTCTAAGAACATTATAGATAATCTGATGCTGAGATTTTATGTTCAGTAACTGGCAACTGGCCAGCCAACCACCGAGAACATTGAAAAAGAAAGTGGGGGAAAAAGTAAATAGTTGAGCTGGCTCTGACTGGGTTTTGGGGCAGGAAGCTGTTGGACTGGACTTGATTTTTGGTTTGCTCTCTTCAGTTGTTCTCCAGTTATCAACTTGTTGAAAATTCTAAGAATCCTAGTCATAAGAAATAAGCAAAAGTCTCCAGAAGCTGCTTGCATTAACTGATGACTTTGGAATTCAACCACAAAATGCAGCTTTTCTGTGCCTGTACCCAAAAGATTTCATAAAAGCCTAGTATTAATCACTGAAATGGTTATCATACAGGAAAATTACGATCATTTAAAAATAAACCGTTAACTGTGTCTGCCAGTCTGCGACTAGAAGTTTACATACAAAGAAAATTGGGCTTAGCTCGTAGATATTAATTAGATTGCATTATAGTTTATCTGAGTTCTATTAAAGTTGTTAATAAGTTGTTAAGTTTTCTTTAAATTATAAACATGGTATCCAAAACCTGTTATTTGTAATATTTGGTTTGGAACAGTGCACCAATTTTGAGGTTCATTGACTTTTTATTTCACTGTGTTGTAAATTCAGTGATAGTGAGGCTGGACTGGTTTGACTTGCTACTTTTGTGATGCAACACATAGTGTAAGTCAGCAGTGTGATGGAAAATTCTCCCTACCTAGATTGGTGCAGCTGCAATAATGCTCAAGAAACCTGATACCATGCAGGGTCAAACAACCTGCTTGCCTGGCACCCTATCCATCACTTTCAAAATTCATTCTCTCCATCAGTGACAGCATTGTGTACTATCTTTAAGTTGCACTGCTGCAATAAATATCCTTCCAAACCTGCAGCCTAAACCCTTAAAGTACAACGATACTAGATGTAAAGGAACATCACCACCTACAAATTGCCTCACACTACTCTGTCTTGGAACGATGCTACTGTATTTTCATTGCTGCTAGGTCAATATCCTGGAATTTCCTTGCGAACAGCAAAGTGGGTATACCTACCCCACCATGTACTGCTGTGGATCAGGAAGACAGCAGCTCACCAGCATCTTTATATAAGTAATCATGGATGGTTAATATGTGGTCACATCCCATTGCTAAATAATAAAATACAGTTTTCAATTATCTTATTTGTAAAAATATCATTCTGATCATGCAGTTCTCAGCTTCTCCACAGTCTAATTTTTCAGCGTGTCAAAACCCTCTCCAAAGTACTATTTTTATTGCTTAACCTTTTCATAAGATTATACAAAATGCTCATGGGAGATTAGCTTAGATCGAGGCAATGTATATTTGCATATTTAAAAATACACAGTCATTGTAACGACAAGGTAAATGGTTCAATTAAATTTTTATGTGTTATATGGTTATGAACTTAGAATTACATATGTTAATTTATTGCTTGTCAGGGTACAGCTGCAGATACTGTACAGTCAAATAAATAATACATAAAGATTTAGTGTTGGCTAAATTGGATAATGCTGAAAACACAGAGATTGTGCTGTGGAATGAAGTTGCTCCCTTTACTTCTGATACAGTCAACTTTGTGTTGCTCATTAACAATTTTCAGTGCGCAACCTGTATGAATGGTGTTGAATGATCACATATCTCAGAAAGTTATGAGGATTAAACTAAGCTGTAACTAGACTGTAACTCTTAAAACCAGGCTGCAAATCTTAAAGGGCAGGTGTTGGAATGTGTAATAAAAGCTTTCTACAATTAATTCTACTCTGGGAAATACATGAAGGCACAGTATGGGTGGGAGCAAGATCGAAGGTTTTCTGACAATACACTGGAAGTCTTAGTTAGGAAGTGCAAAGTAAGAGAGATGTGATATATCCACAGCGTAGACACAAGCACTTGGACAAACTCTTAGAAAGCAGTAGGACAATAAATATGTGGCAACCAATGCTAGGCACCAAACCTCATTTGTGTAAGCAGAAAGTTAAATAACTCGTGTAAATGGTCAGGATTAGTGAATGCTGCAAAAGCCCCCATATCCTATAAAGTGAACAATAAGACTCGGGCAATATTCAATGCGCCATAGTCTTGTCAGTCACCAACCAATAATCTCTATCTATTATAATTCAAACATAACGTTCTTTGTCTTAGTTCACTTTCTCTGTTGCTACCTTTATTTTAGGATCCTAGGATACAAATCATTTGGGTCAGGAGACTTAACTGCCTGTAGTCCCATTAATTTGTCTAATACTACTTCCCTTGTGATTGTGATGGTACTTCATTCCTCCCCCATATTCTTCAGAATTAATGGGATGTTTGAAGTATCTTCTAACATAAAAATAATGTAAAATATCTGTTTCACTCCTCTGCCATTTCCTTGTTCCTCAAAACCATCTCCCCAAATTCCTTATCCAAGGGGCTATTCTTCACTTTAACCCCCTCTTCCTTTTTATATATTTAGAGAATCTCTTATTGTCAGTTATATATTCCTTGCTAGTTTACCCTCATTGTTTATTTTCTTTGTCTTTATTATCCTTTTGGTCCTGCTTTGCTGGATTCTGAAATTATCCCAGTCTTTGAAATGATCACTGATATTTACCTCTTTACATGCTTTTCCTTTCAACTTACGACACTCCTTAAATTCCTTGGTTCACTGCAGTTGGTTTATCCCTGACTTATACACTTTACTAGGATATGTTTTTGCTGAGAGTCATGAGTCACCTCCGTTTACTGTCATTACCTCTAATCTATCCACTCGGTTCACTTTAATTAACTCTGTCCTCATCTCTTTGTAATTCCCTTTATTTAAGTTAAAAACAGTTGTTTCTGACCAAAGTTTCTCACACTTTATCTAATACTAAGGCTCTAACAAGTATGGCAGCTGAGCATTGGGAGGACTGGCACAAACAGGGCTATGATTTTCTTCAAACAGCAAAAATATATGATCAGGGAAATCATATAATATTCAGGATATATCTACCCTTGACTGCCACTGTTAGGCTTCCCTGAAGGATCAGAGACTCAGGACACAGAAAGAAGTTCACTGATATTAAAGTTCTGCAAAGTGAATGGGAGATAACTCCAGCAAAATATGGAAATGTTTATTGATTTTGTATTGTCCTCTTTTATTAAAAAGAAAAATCTTTAGAAATCCATGTCTTAATCAGGATACTCCTCCCACAGTGAACTTGTGCTAGGATTGGATAATGGTGATGGCCGAGAATTGAGAGTCACCTGGCATATCCTACAAAGGAACTTCTAACCCAGTTACTTGAATCAAATATATATTTGATAAAATGAGGACATTTTGTTTTTTTTTCAAGGAAGTGAAGGAAACTTCTAAACATCAGAAATTTTATTTCTGAGAGACAATAAACTTGCCATTGTTTTCAAACTTGGAAAGAGGTGTTATTCAAGTTTCCAGATCAAATTTTCCAAATTCTTGTTCTAATGACAACTGCTATATTATTATCCATAAGTTCATGAATACAAACAGATACCAGGTAAATTGTGCTGTAGAAACATTTATTTTCTTTTTGAAATCTTTCATGCCTAAGCCTCAAATAAGCAGATGTTGAGGTTTGTTTGAGCTATGCTGCCAGGGAATTGGGAACCTGATAGATAACCCAAATTGTTAGGAAGTGAAGTCAGGAAGTGAGAATGAAGAACAAGAGAAACAAAGCTGAGTATGCCTTTGAATGGGAAATGATGTCAAAATGACAAAGTTAAGGGCTGTCTATCTGAATTCATGAAGCATCTGCAACAAGACTCCAAAAGCACAGCGCTAAATCATTATGATAATATTACTGAATCACTCATAGAGTTGCATGATAACTAGGACTGGGAACTGAATATTCAAAATTTAGAATTAACAGACACAAGGAAAAGTAGGTGAAGCTGTGTTGATAATACAAGATGGGATCAATATATTAGTAAGGGGGGTTCAGAAGAACAATGCTCTGGGTTTTGCAATGTCAGTATTCTATATCCTAGATGGGGGGTTGCTCAAGGGAATACAGTGGAATCCTCCCAACTCTGAAGAAATTGTGAAGGAAATTAAAGATTGCACTTTGCAATTCCTCTATTCTTTCAGAGGAGCTCTCTGAAAGAATTCATTTAAATCGGAGAATTTGGATTAGATTAGATTAGATTACTTACAGTGGGGAAACAGGCCCTTCAGCCCAACAAGTCTGCACCGACCCTCCAAAGAGCAACCCACCCAGACCCATTCCCCTACATTTACCCCTTCACCTAACACTATGGGCAATTTAGCATGGCCAATTCACCTAACCTGCACATTTTTGGACTGTGGGAGGAAACTGGAGCACCCGAAGGAAACCCATGCAGACATGGGGAGAATGTGCAAACTCCACACAGACCTACCTGAGGCAGGAATTGAACCCAAGTCTCTGGCGCTGTGAGGCAGCAATGCTAACCACTGTGCCACTGTGCTGCCCAAGGTACACAAGAAATTAAGTACATTTGAATACATAGTCTAAGCCCTGAATAACTGTGCAACAAACCTTGTTATTACCCACATATCCCTAACTATAAGTCCTAGGAACTTGCACACCCAGACCTGGAGCTGACACAATGGACTCATTCTGGGACCCAGCTCCCCATCCCAGCTGCACCTCACAACTTCCTTCCTCCGTGAACTGACCCAACCCTTATTCTGCCACTAGACCAGGTATCCCCACCTCCGCTGCCAGATATGACCCCACGTTTTCCACAATTTGGACCTGGTAATACCTTTGTGGGAGGTGGGCTCTGCAGCAGAGATCGAACGAGTGACATTTTAGAAAAAAGGTGATGGCACATACGTTGGCGGAGTAGAGATCATTGACCACCCTCCTACAGTGCTAGGCATTCCTCTAGTTGGGGACTGAGGCCCAGCTGGCAATGACAGACTGGATAGCATGATGCAGTGTAAAGATCTCTGCTACTCTTGGAAGAGGATGTCCCCTCTATATCACCCAGGGCTGCCAGGTTGGTGCCTGCAAAATGGAATGACAATTTCTCCTGTTGGTCTTTTCTTGGACAAATATCAGGAACCACCTCTGGACTGACAGTGACCATCTGCACATCAGACTGTTCAAGGTTGACCAGGTGCAAAGGATGCTGGTTAATTCTGGATATCCTGGCAATGGTGAGTTATTCCAGGAATGGTGCATGGTAAGCTATGTCTAAATTTGAGTCAAGCCAAGGGTAGGTAGTTAATGAAAAGAGTTTTTCGTAAGAAATGGTGAGAAAGATAGCTTAGCCTTGCAGTGAAAAGAACACTCCAGAAATCTTGTTGCAACTCATACTTACCTAAAAATGAAAGTTTCAACTTATTATGTTTGGAAGTGAAACATGGGTTTTAAATTGGAATAAGGATAATTATGAAAACATGAGGCACAAATTGGCTGAACAGAATTTGGAAAAGGCGTTAAAAGGTATGACTGTGAATAGGTAATAGATAGATAGTCTTTCAAGAACTATTTTATGGCTTTCAGCAAATTTCAATTGTTCAAAGTACAAATACTCAAAAAATGTCAATCAAACCATGGCCGACAAATGCCTGACAAACAAAAATGAAGGATGCTTGAACGAAAAAGCTTATAATGTAGCCAGAAATATAATAGATCTGAGGATTAGAAAGTTTGTCTTCCAGCATACAACAAAGGAGGACCACAAAACTGATAAGGAAAGGTATAGAATTTGAACACAATCTAGCAAAAAAACTTTTAAAAACAAAAAGGGCAGTAATAGCTTCTACACATGTTAAAAAGGAAACTGTTTGCTAAAGCACTGTAAATCCTTTACAAACAGAGTCAGGAAAAATTATATGAGCAAATAGAGAAATGGCAGAAAAACTAAATAATTACTTTGGGTTTGTTTTTACTGAGGAAGGTACAGGGACAAGAAATTTCTCCCAGAATTGGAGATCCAAATAACCAGGGGGAATGTGGGGTTGAATGGAATTGGCATTAGTAAGAGGGCTGTGCTGGAGAAATTAGCTGATACGTCCCCAGGACTGATATTCTACACCCCATATTTTTGAAAGTGGTGGGTATGGAAGTCAGTAATATATTGGTGATCATTTTCCAACTTTCCCTGGATTCTGAAATGATTCCTGGAGATTGGAAGCTGGCGAATGCCTTCTTATTACTTAACAAAGAAGCCAAGAGAGAAAAGACAGAATTACAGACTGTCAGCTTTATATCAGTAGTCGGGAAAATCTGACTCTCTATCGTCAAAGATGTATAAAATTGATCTGGTTCGGCATAGTCAGCATGGACTCTGAATGGAAAACCATGTTGAAGGAAAGTGTTGGAATTGAAGATGTTACTAACAAAATTAATAAGAGGAAGTCAATACGAGTAGTATACTTGGGATTTGGAAGGTTTGTGAGGAAGGTGCTCACGTGAGGTTGCTTAGCAACATTAAAACACATGGTATAGGAGTTAATATATTGACTGATTAAGAATTAGCTAAGAGACAGAAAACAGAGAAAGAATAAATGGGTCTTTCTCACATTGGCAGACTGTGACTAATGGGGTGCCAGAAAGATCAATTCTTGTTCCCCAGTTGTTTGTGAGATATATCTATGATTTGAATGGGGATTAGGGTGGGCTCTTGTGGCACACAAGTAGTATCTTTACCTTTGAGCCAGGAAGCCCAATTTCAAGTCCCACCTGCTCTAGAAGCATGTAATAACATCTCTGACCAGGTTAATTAGAAAATGGTTATTAAAAAAATTAAAATGAATACTGATCAATTGTCATATTTCTGAGTTTGTGGTAATGTAAAATTAAGCAGGGAAGTGTTGTGAGCAAGATAAAATGAAGTTTCAAGAGGATTTGGAAAGGATGATCAATTGGGCAAGAATGTTGCTGATGGAATATAACATGAAACATTATGAAGTTATGCACTTTGGGCGAAGTAACAAATGTGCAAAGTATTTCTTTAAATGGCAAGAAATTGCAAAGTGCAAATATGCAAAGGGACCTGAGTGTCCTTGTTAATGTCGTTTCAAGGTTAACACACAGGTGCAGCAAGCTCTTAGGAAGATTTCTGGAATGTTAGCCTTCTTCCAAGAGGCTTTGAATGCAGATGTACTGAAATCCTGCTTCAATTATATAGAGGCTTGGTTAGATTACTCCTGAAGGACTTGCACAATTTTGGTCTTTTTACCCAGGAAATATAAGGCTTTTGATAAGGATCCACATGGGAGACTGATTAGTGAAGGTAAGATCCCATGGCCGTAAAGAAATTTGGCAAATTGGCTGAATGGTAAGAAGTAGACGGTGATGGTCAAGTGGTGACTGATAACACTTCTGTGACTGGAAGCCTGTGTGCAGTGTGGTTCCTCATGTATCAATGAAGGGGCCCTTGCTGTTGTAGTTTATATAAATGATTTAGTCTTGAGTGTAGGAGGGTTGATTAGTAAGTCTGCAGATATAAGACGAATTGATGGGATGGTAAATAGTGAGGAGAATAGTATTAGATTGCAGAGGATATAGAGTCATAGAGTCCTTCGGCATGGAAACAGACCCTTCGGTACAACCAGTCCACACTGATAATGATCTCAAACTAAACTAGTCCTACCTGCCTACGCTTGGTTCATCTCTCCAAACCTTTCCTATTCATGAATTTGTCTAAATTTCTTTTAAATGTAACTGTACCTGCATTTACCACTTTCTTTGGCAGTTCATTCCACACACGAACCACACTCTTTAAGAAAAGAACTACTCCTCGTATCCTTCTTAAGTCTTTCACCTCTCACCTTAAGAAGATGCCTCCAAGTTTTGAACTCCCCCACTCTAGGGAAAAGAGCCTTGTCATTCATGTTATCCATGCCCCTCATGATTTTATAAAGCTTAAAAAGTTCACTCCTCAACCTCCTACGCTCGATTGAAAATCGTCCTGTAAATGGGCTGGTGAATTGGGCAGAACAACAGTAAATTGAACTCAATCCAAAAGGTATGAGGTGATGCACATGGATAGAACAACAAACCAAAGCAATTCATGGTGATGGACAGACTCTGGAAGCACCAACGATCGGGGGACCTTGGAGTGCATTTCTACTATTTTCTGGAGATAGCCGAATGCGCAGAAAAGGTGATTGAGAAAGTGTATGGGATACTCGCTTTTATTACCCAAGGCATAGTGGTTAAGAGCAGGGAGGTAATACTGGAACTGTATAATACTCTAGCTGTGGCTTACAGTGTTGTGTGCAGTTCTGGAATCCACATCCTTGGAGCAACATGATTGCACTGGACAGAGTGCAGAGGAGATTCACCAGGATGTTGCTTGGCTGGAGGGTTTTAGTTACGAAGAAAGATTGGATAGACTTGGGTTGTTTTCCTTGGAGCTGCAAAGTCTGAGGAAGGCATGATTGAGACATATAAAATTATAAGGTTCATGGACAGGGTAGGTGCAAAGGAAATTTTCCTTTTGGAGGGATCAAGAACCTAGAGCTTGGTTTTATGCCAAAAGCCAAGAGATTTACAGCAGACGTGAAGATGGTAATTTAAATCTGGAACTCAATGCTCATGAGGGCCGTAGAGGCAGAAACCCTGATGATATTTAAGAAATACTTAGATGTAAACTTGCAATTTCAAGGCATACAAGGCTATGAGCCACGTACTGGAAAAGGGGATTAGAATAGTTAGTTACTTATCTTTGACTAGCATAGACACATCGGGCTGAAGGTCTGTTGTCTGTACTGTAGACCTCTGTGACTTCAAAATATAAATTCCATAGAGAGAGTGTAATGAAAGTTTACCAGACTTGTTCCTGGGGTAGCAGGGCTGTCCTTAGAAAATCGATTAGGCAAACCGGTCCTGTATTCTCTGGAATTTCGAAGAATAAGAAGTGATCCCATTGAAATCTACAAAATACTGCAAAGGATAAACAGGTGTGAGATGCAAGTAAGATAACTGGGGGGGGGGGGGGGGAGGGTCGAGAACCAGGGAACACAATTCAAAAATAAGTGAAATGCCCTTGAAATTGAGACTAGATGATTTCTTTTTTCTGAGGGTTGTGAATCTTTTTAGAATTCTGGCAGATCTGAAAAGAACTTGGAATCAAACACATTGTTGCCAATGTTCCAAAGATAACAATCTATTGATCAGCATTTGCAAACAATTGCTCCATCATCTGCTTTACACAGCAATGCACAGATTCTGGTAGTAGACCCAAAGCAGCAGCAGCAGCACTAACTGAATGGTGAAACCAATATGTTAGAATGCCCACCATTGTTTATTTGGATATTAGCCTGGATATTACACAAAGTAAGGAAAAGATTTCACTGTTTAAGAGCACTTAGAGTCCATGAGGTATTAGACTTGTGACATTTAATTGTTACCTTGTGTACTTGACAATGACAAAATATGTACATGTGTTTGTGTTTGAGTTCTCAGTAAATGGCTATGTGGTTGGTTGTCTTCTTTTTAAGAAATGAGCTCCAAGGGAGAAGTCATCTAACTCATTAGTCTAGTCAGGGATAGAATCTGCAGGTCATGTGTGTGGACTTGCCCAGCAGTTGGGTTGAGGAGCTAGACATGAAAAGACTGTGCAATGTAATCTAAATAAGTTGTAATAAATTATTGTGTTATAATAATCAACCAATGAAGCCAGGGTTGAAGTTATTACAGATCATTTCCCCAATTTGGTTTTACACCAGGAGAGGATAGGCTAAAACAATCAAAGAGCCAGACAGACATCTTGTTACAAATTAATTTCTCCCCTTCCCATCTCTAATGCTTAAAAATAACTACTAAAATATGGTTTATTTTCATATTTCCAAGTCAGGCTCCATGGGGTCTTCCCAAGTTAAAATATTGCAGTCCTTTCCAGTCCAAAATTGTAACTTATATAAGTGAATGAAAACAGGGGGTGCAAATTTCTTGATGCTGACTCATTTGACTGGTTTTAGTATGTTTATTGGTCATTTCAGTGCAGATAGTTCTGTTTATCCCATATTGGTCATTGCTTAACAGCACAGGTCTGTCTCCACCAAAACAGCAGGAGTGCTGCAAAATAAGTTCACTATTTATTTAGCCAATAACAGCAAAAATCCCTGCTAAAGGGAATAGGAGTGAGAACCCCAAAATCACCATTTTAAAGCCTTTCTGCTTCCAATCCAATTCTAAAATCATGCCATTAAGTCATCCGATCGGTATGAGGGAAAATAAATTTGCAGAACTGTGAGGAAGAGTGAGGGAATAGGACTTTTAGATTAATGCACAGGGATTTAACTAACCAAAAGCTTCCTTCCAGGCCCTTTAGTTAAATCTCTGTGCATTAATTCAAAAGTCCTATTCCGTCACTCTTCCTCACAATCCTGCAAATTTATTTTCCCTCATACCGATCGGATTTACTTAGAAATTATTGATTATCTGCTTCTGCTCATGAGCAATGAGTTTCATGTTATTTCTACTTCTGTGGAAATTGTTCTGCTTCATATCCCTTTTTATGAAATTCCTACCCACTTGAACTTGTAACATCAGCTAATGGGCACTTTTACACACGGCTCTCGGACTAGGCCTGTGAACGAAAATCAAAGTCTTAACAAATGACCATATTCAGTCACTTCTAGAGAAAGGTATTAATATGTCTTCATTCTGAATGTAGCAAGTAGTTACCATCTCCCCTTGTAACTCAAGGATCCAAATTGTCTCCTTCACACCCTGCTTCTCTTTCTCTGAAACACACCAAGAAGAGTTATAAAGGTACACCTACTCTACAGAAACTGAGCATCTAATTTATCTCTTTTAATCTCCCTTACAGCTTTAGATTCCTGTGTGAGGTGATTAAAAGCAAAACTCCAAGAGGTTTGTATTAAAATTCAGACAAAAATGAGAACCTTTTTCAATACTTTCAGGCTATTTCTCAAGGTCAGTAAATGCAGTTCTGCAAAGAGCAATGACCAGATCCCTACCTGTTCCAACCCATTCCCAACCTTCTCCTCACCAAAACCACCCACCCTGCATATATATATATATATATATATATATATATGCAGCCCAGCTACCCACATACCTTCCACCTCATGTGTATGCACGCCCAAGCATGTCCCCGCCAACGTCCAGTCTGGAACCAGAAAAAAGCAGAATCAAGAGCATTTGCATCCATAATCATACACCGTAACTTTTTTCCCTTTGGGCAGGTTTGTTGGCATAGGTAACAGGAAGAGGTTGCACATTTTCCTATAAAGTAGAAGGAAGAGCCATTCTTGGTGGCTGTTATTTCTTATGGGCAGACAATTATAATGAATCAGTTAGAAGACGGTGAGAAGTAGAAGGCAATTGAAAGGAGAAAATAAGCACAGTATAATTTAAAATAATTATTTGGTGTTTTTAGATTTTTAAAGACAACATTTTTGTTGTCGTGAAATTATAAAAGGGAAAATCACCTGTATTATTTCTGCTGCTTGTAACTGAGGAAATCTGGAAATTGCTTCTATAGTGAATAGTAAAATAACATTGAGTTGAATTGGGTATCAGTTTTGACTGTTTCCTCCAAGTCAATCAGCTGAAAGTTGAAGTTTCTCTCCAGGATGCAATTAAGGTTAACATTTCAATATAAAACCAAAGGAATGCTGTAATGTTATAGATAAAGACAAAAAAAAACCCCTACAGATCCTAGATTCCAAGGGAGGCAAGCAGGAGGCTGAAAGAACACAGCACACCAGGCAGCGTCAAGAGGTGGAAAAGTCAATGTTTTAGGTGTAACCCTCTTTCAGTACTGCGGGTGCCAGGAACTGCAGATAAAGAAGGGGGTCAGGGTGGTGAGATGGGATGAGGTAAACAAAGGTAGAGGGTACAACCTGGTTGGTCGATGGGCGGAATGAATCCGGTAGGTGGCTGGGAGGAGTCGGGGGGTGGGGGGGGAAAACTGGGAAGGAAGTCGGGGAATGGGAAGGGAGGTTATTTGAAATTGGAGAACTCAATGTTGAGTCCTCCAGGCTGTAGGCTGCCGAAGCAGAAGATGAGGTGTTATTCCTTGAATTTGTGATCTGATTCATTGTGGAGGAGGCCAAGGATGGTTGAAAAGGGATTGGGAGGGGGAATTAAAATGGCGGTGACCAGGAGGTCCAGTCAGCCCCTGCGGACTCGGCTGAGATGCTCAGCAAAACGTTCCCTTAGTTTACATTTGGTCTTGCTGATGTAGAGAAGACCACATCAAGAACATTGGATACAGTAAACCAGGTTGGAGGAGAGGCAGGTGAACCTCTGTCTCACCAGGAAGGACTGTTTGGGGCTTTGGATGGAGATGAGGTGGGTGGTGTACCAGCAGGTTTTGTATCTTTTCTGGTTGCAAGGCAAGGTACCTGGGGGTCGGGGGGGGGGGGGGGGGGAGGGGGGGAGGGTGGGTGGGTGGGTGTTGGTGAGGAGAGTGATGCAAACCAAGGACTATTGGAGGGAACGCTCCTTGCGGAAGGCAAAGAGGGGTGGGGAGGGCAAGATATTCTTGGTGGTGGGGTCTAGTTGGAGTTGGTGGAAGTGTTTGAGGATGATACATTGGATGCGGATACTGGTGGGGTGGTAGGTGAGGACAAGGGGGACCCTGTCTTTATTGTGTTTTGGGGGGGTTAGAGCATTGAAACAGTGAATGGAGGTAGTGCAGTGGAGGGCTGTCTAGATGACAGAGAGGGGAGAAATACGTTGTTCAAAATAGGTGAACATCTGGAATGCTTAGGAGTGGAATGTCTCCTCCTTCGAGCAGATGTAGTGGCGGCAGAGGAATTGGGAGAACGGGATGAAGTTCTTGCAGGATACTGGGTGGGAGGAAGTGCAGTTCAGATAGTTGTGAGAGTCTGTGGGTTGAAAGTAAACATCCATCTGGAGACTGTCACTGGAGAGGTCAAAAAAGGGTAGGCAGGTGTCCGAGATGGACCATGTGAATTTGAGGGTGGAGTGGAAGGTGTGGGTTAAGTCGATGAACTGCTCCAGTTCAGCCTGGGTGCAGGGCGCTGCACGGATGCAGTCAGTGATGTAACGGCGAAGAGTTGGGGCACAGTGCCTGTGTAGTTACTGAAGAGGGACTGTTTGAAATAGCTGACAAAGAGGCAGGCATAACTGGGGCCCATCTGAGTGCATTTTTGGATAAGATATTATTAAATTGAGGCACAGTAAACTTAAAGGATCCCATGATATTATTTGACTGAACAATTGTGTTAACCTCGACAATATTTGTTGTCTAATATTGCCAAAATATTTTACACTTTGTAGGACATTCTCCTGTGCTAAATTGTCTGCTATATTTCCTTGCATTGTAACAGTGACAATATTTTATTGATAGTCTGTGCAATAGGTTGGGGCACTTGGGGGTTCATGAAACATGCGATTATAAATAAAAATTCTGCCTTCATTATTACAAAAAGATTCCAACATTAGGATTATGCTACATGAGTTTGTTATATATTTTACAGATATCTAATGGGAAGAGACTTTCACTCCATGGTCTGTGGCTTATTACTATTTTTTTTTCTTTCTGGAATTTCCTTTCAGCCCTAAGTTAACATAGTCCTATTAAGCTATTTTTCAGCCAATGTTTGTATCTTTGGCTTATTTTCAGGATGCAATTACATTTACAAATGTGCAATATTGCATGCATTTCAGAAGAATCTTGGCAAAGTCAGAAAAACATTACATCAGTAATTAAGAGACAAAAGTGGCGCTGAGAAATAGCTTTCTTGTATTAACTATCAGTAGCGTTCTGAGAGTGAAGACATGCTTCAAACCCACCAGTGAAAAGTTCATGAAGGTCTGTCAGATCTTGTCATAAAAGATTTGAAAAGAAATAGATAATTTCAAGGCATTAAATTGCCAGGTTTAAAAAAAAACAACTCAACAATGTTCAAAGATTATTGTCATGATTTATCATATGTATGAATATAATGATTTTGTAGAACTGCTGAGGTATTGAAATTTCATAACAATGTTGAGTTCAGAAGTCTAAATTAACTGAACATAATTGGTATCATGATTTTTTAAAAATGAATATTCATTAAATCTTTTAATTTCTCTCAAGAATTTTTATAAATTAAAAAATAATTGATAATATCATCATTTCTTTAGTATTATCAACTTGAATCAGAAATGGCATTATGTCCAGTTTGACATCTCTAGACAGTCACCTCAATAAATCTGATAGTTGCATCTAATATAGAAACATGAGCAACTATCACACCTAGGGATAGTAAATTACCTTGGCACTAGATTGTGATGACCCTTAGTAATGGTACAAACATCAACATTTGGTCCAGGTCGTACAGTAACTCAAGTATAAAAGCCTAATTGGAAGTTCAGCATCTGTCTATTCGAGTGGATGTAAAAAATCCCAGTGCATTAGTTGAAGGAGAGCGGAGGAGGCGCCCAGACCAACACATTGCTCCATTAAATAAACTGATCATTTATCTCACTGCTGTTTGTGGGCTCGTTAAAGATAACAGCTGAGGCAATGAACTGAACAAACTACAATTCAAAATGGCTTCAGAATTTTCTGACTACATTTAAACATGTGATAAAAATCAATTTTATTTTCTGTTTTCACCCTGCCCTTTGAAATTCTTTTCTAAAATGACTTTTAGTTGCAAACAATCTTCCTGTAATAGAATCATGACCGAGCATTTGGGACTGCTTCAGGATGAAGCCTAAAGAGGACAGGACAGTATCATTAACTAATGGTCCAATGACTGCATTAGGAGACTAACAATCAGATACAGATGACACTCAACCTTCCAGAAGGTACAGGTCTAGGTAACAAATGGTGGAAGGGAAGCAAGAGGGAGTGCACACAATAGCTGGTTAGCAATCTATAACTTTGCTCTGCTATCATACATTTATTTTTTGTTGAGCTTGCCCTTTAGAAACAACCTCTATGGAATTCAGGTTAGGCAGCATGCAGATGAATTAATTCAAACACAGCAGGCCCACAACTAGCTTTATCAAGGTAAATCTGTTTCTGATCCTTATTAGGATACACAAGGATGTAACTCCTGCTTTGCATAGAGATGCCTCTACAACTCCTGAATCAATATGACATTGGAAATGCTTCTACATTGTTGGGGCACAGCAAATCTATTCCTAAACTGTATCCATTATTTAGCTGGAAGACCGAAGTAACTATATCCTAGTTTAACTGCACTCTGTTTATTTTTTGCTTCAGGCTTTCTTACATTAATTCCTTGCTTCCAACTCAGTGTCTGTTCCAATCCCATCATTTGTGTCCATTGTAAAGCACTCTAAGCTGTTGATAGGAATGTATTGCTAATGTAAATTGTTGCGCTCAGGATTCCAACAGCATGTTGGATCCTTTTCTGATCTAACCATTGATGCACAAAATAAAAACCAACCATCTTACAGAAATCATTTCAATTGCTAGAAAATTGGGTGATTTTAAATGAGCAATTACTTTGTTAACCAAAGTTGTTCACCATAGAATGCATTTTATTTAGTGAACTACATCCCACAAGTTAAGTTTAATGATCTATCAACATGATGTCTTGTATTAAAATGGAAAAATCCACAGGGAACAAGATAGGCTCACGTGTTTTTGATAATACTTTATAATGTCTCATCCAAATGTGTGTTTTTGTTTTGAATTATTGTAATTGTTACCAAAGGTTGCTGCAATTCATTAGGTCGTTACTGCTCAATTATGTTTGAACATAATGCATAATACATTTTGTAATGTGCATTAAAACAAGCAAAATGATATTCTCTGTTGTGAAAACCATCAAAGATACACTTAATAAATATTTTAATAATTACTAGTTAAATTAAGATTCATAATGTCTTATTTAAATTAGAGTTGTCATAGCCATATCATTGGTGCCAATTGTCTCCTGCCATTTGGGAAGACAACAACATATGACCCAAATTTAAATTAAGTAGAGAGAAAAATGTTATTTTAATATAAGGTAAAAGTTATTTTTTTTAAACAGAAGCAGCTATTTTTCATGTATAATAATTAAGTTTGGACTATCGCTGTTAAGTGGTCCTACCAACATATATTTGAGAAGTTCGAATGAATTCAGAAATAATTCTCTTGTATGATCTCATGAAGCTTCAAACTTACTGAGCCTCTGTATAATTGTAACTGTAGTTTCATTTTAATGGGATTAAACTATTGAAAGGGAAAACCATTCAGACGAATATAAACCCACTGCCACAACTAGGAAACCATCTTTACTGAAAAACAACTCCATCAGTTGCAAAACACTATTTTATTAGAAATTTTTTTGTATAAAAATGAACATGCTCTACACTTTCCATTAAGTATTCATAAACAACCAGGCACTGTACTTTTGATTGGTCAGGACATAAAGCAGACATTTTTTTTCCCAGTCAGTTTGTCACATACATTAACTTGCCATCTATTTGGTGAGCACTTAACATATTTTATTTTGCAACACATTAGTAAGTTCAAAATCAATAGAAATAAAAACAACTCTGACACAATCACAGACAACTTCACAAGATTTAAAGGGAGTTAATTTTGTTGACAAATCATCAAAGAATCAATGATTCAGGAATTGTCATCCTCCTTCCGTGCAGTTTGTCATCTTGATCTTTTGGGTCTCCTATTGAAGGTTATGCTTAGATACGATTGTTTTACTACCGGTGTTGTAAGAACTTTGAAATGGCCCTTCTTGGTTTTGTAGGTGGACATCCAGACTAATGAAATGTCTGTCTTTCAGATTGTTCTTCTGTTCCAAATTTCAAAAGACCCTTCAGGAGTGTCACATTCACTCAGATTGCATGATTACTGTAGCTGACGTATGTTTGCTTAGTAGCTAATGCTGTAGGGGACAAATAAACACCAATAACACATTAATACTTAAAATGGAAATCACAGAACCACTAACCTGTATCACTATAGTGGAATTTTAAATCATCTCCCCAGCACAAAGAAGAAATTTACATGTGAGCCTTCAGAAAAGCTTCAACACTTGTACTTTCTTCCCATATAATTTTATTTAAATTAGCTAAAGTTATCTTGTTTAATTAAAACATTTGAAATATTTTTGGATTTAGTTTTACTGAAGAACAAATGCTGTGAGTAAACTGATGGTATTTTGTTACTTTATGATTAATTAATTTTGATCAGTTTGTACGTAACCACTTATTCTTAACACAATGCTCCGGGATGGCTTGAGAAATAAAAACAAAGTACTGGAAGAAGTCAGGAGTTTGGCAGCATCTGTGCATAAAGAACCAGAGTTAACATTTCAAATCCAATATGACTTATATGGAGCTGAAGAAGAATCATATTGGACTCAAAGCATCAACTCTGACTCTCCGTCCACGGATGCTGCTAGAACCACTGAGTTTCTCCAACACTATTTATTACAATTTCAGCTATCCAGCATTCTCTGTATGTTGCAGAACATTGCTTTCATTTTAGCACTCACTGATATTTGGACGATATATGAAGTGTGTAACGAAGAGCCACAATTTATTAAATTAAGAAACAAGTCAGCAAACTTGATTTTTCTACATATTTTTCATGATCATAAAATAGCAGCGTTATAAACAAGTAGGGGAGCATAAGTTTTGGGTCAAACGTTTGTCACATGGTAAAATAGGTTCTCTTTACTTCTTTTGCACTTACCTAGAGCATAATATTAAGACATACTTTAAAGGAAAGGATAGTTTCATAGAAATGTACACAAAAATATACAATATATAGCAGCAATATGAGTGTTAAGGATACAATAAAGAAGATCATTTTCATAAACCAATCTATAAATAGAGTTAAACTTTACCTGAAATATAACTTTACAAATACATCTTTACAATAGTGAGTATGGGCAAAAAATGTTCCATTTTAGTGCGGGTTCCCTTCAGTATATTGATATAAATCTTATAATCATACTCGTATTAAAGAGATTGTTAAGGAAATGAATGGAAGTCTCTGGCTTCTTTGAAGCTGTACAGCTGAAATAGATAGCTACTGAGTTAAAAACACAGTTAACTGCCATTGAATGCTCTGATTGTACTAATACACCATATTGAAAGTCACAAAGTGAAAGGAACTTTAAATTGTTCAAAATGTTTCTTTGTGCACACAATTCAGTTTATTAATTTTTGAAAAATTGCAAAGCAACACTTGATAAAGTATGTTTGTTATTGTATGAACAATTCGCCAATATTATCATTCAGAATTATGCTACGGTCTCCTGTTAGCTCTTGTCATTTCATTCTCCAATAACCTGAAAGTTCTGTATGTCATGACTATGGCAAATTCTGCCAACAGTTTCTTAATCAAGGTGTAATTCTGGGGTGGGGGGGGGGGGGGGGGGGGGAGTTTCTTATAGAAAATTTGAAAAGAAATTGCAAAGTGTGTTGCAGCTTTTGCATGTTTAAAACTAAATATGATTAGGCTTACTTGATGAACAAAACTAACTGAGATCAAATCTTAGGCTGTAAGATATTATCTGAACCCCTTCCTTCCTCATTTTCTCTTCATCTATTGCTATCCATACAGAATCCATACAATAACATTTACAGACTGTGTGTTATTTCAGGAAGTCAGCTGTGGGTTACCAGTGAAACTAAATTACCTAGAAATTGTGGTGATTCATTATTACATGCATTTAGAAAAAAACAAAATGAATATATAATTTACGTCCTTGTGGATGTCACACATTCTCAGCTCCTACACTTAGAACTGCATTTAATCAGCTCGTTGGGGTGTTATCCTCAGTCAACATTTAGACAACCTATGGGGAACATATCAGTTCCATGGAGTAGGTGCAAATGTATGATGTGCCCGGCCTTGAGCTTAAGAGATTTCTAAGGATTCAGTAGAAATCCTGCCTGCTGAGAATTAGAGGCCAATTATTCCACTGGCATCAATGCCACCAAGAGCTGGCAAGAATACCCACCAGAGGCCGAGAACACAGAAGAAGGCCAAGTCAAAGGTGAGTGATGACTGGGGCAGTCGGTAGGGTAGGGATAGAAGAAAGGGTGAAGGTGTCAGTGCCTCAACCCAAAACACCACAACCATCAATCTGGAAAAGAATGTGTAGTTTTTATTTTAAAAAATCTTGCTAGAAGGCAACTGACAAGCTAGGCAAGCATTTGATGGAGTGCCTTCAGTAGGCACAGAAAAACATTGTAGTTCCTGTCATCCCTGAGTTACCACTATGTTGAAATGGGTTGAGGGATAATGAATATCAACTGGCCCATTAATAAACCAAACTGACATCACACGAGCAATGACCAGGAATCCCACATCAATCTCTTTCACCTTCCAACTTTGCCACACCAGAAGACTGAAATGCTGCCTTTCTGCCACAGACGCCATTGCTAGTATGAGTGCTTCCTCATTATTAACCAAATATCAGAAAGTCTGATGCATCTTTGTAGACATTACAAGTTCAATTCAATATATAAACTTACATTCTGTTTGTGCCATCTCTTTGCCAACTTGTCAGAAACCTAAGAAGTATATTCTCACATATAAGACACACAGTTCAGCAAGTGTGAAAGCACAAACAGCACATTTTCATCCGTTGATTTTAATTCTAAAGATGTACTACAGCATCAGAGATACCATATCAAAACTGAGGTCCTGATTGCTACCTTACATGGAGGCAAAAGATCATAGGTCACTAGGATGACAAACAGCACAGAAATCTTTCCCATGCCCTTGTGTTTTATCCTTCAAACAAAAGCAAACAAAACAGATTATCCTGTCTTTAAACTACTTACCATAATTAAAAAAAAACACATGTAAGGTACTTTGGGAATGTCTGAAAGACGCTATACAAAAACATTTATATTCATTCCATAAATATTAGTGCACATCTGCTGAATGAACTTATATTCATGGGCATGTTTGTTCCTTTTCCATGACTAGAAGCAGCAACTGATGCTAAGAAAGAAGATGAAAACAACATACAGATTTGTCGTTTGGTTTCTGTTTCTGGTCACAGTCTGCACTGGCCTGGTGTTTAGACTGGGTTCTTAAATGAAACTTGTTGATTCTTAGGTGTAACTTTGGAAATGGGTATTTTTAGCAGCAGAGTGGATGCTTTGAGTCCAGGCAAAATCAATCTGCTACACAAAGGAGATTGCAGAGTTCAGTTTTAACTCTTGACCGATTATCTGGATTCAGTCAGTCAGGAAGACTAACAATAGAAAGACACAAAAACAGGAGGCTTGAACTAATTTTGATGGGTCACCAGCCTGAAAAATTAACCCCATGCCTCTCTCTCCACAGTTGCTTCCTGGTCCCCTGCTGCCAGTATTTTGTGCTTTTAAATGCAACTAATGCCTGTCCGATAACTTTGCTTGTCTGAAGAACTGAATCCCTGGACTGAATCTGACATGTTTTTCATCGAAGTGAGAGTTGTGTTGAGTTTTTTTTAAGAAAAGGTTTTTTATTATTATGAGGCCTAACGGGTTTTCTATAGCATCTCCCTCCAACTTATCATGCACAGTTCCCAGCAGCTCAGGGTATTCATCCTTGCACCCAAGCCATCTTTAACAGCCTGTTGTGCAATTAGATGAGCACTAATAGTCCAGAGCTGACCTGCAGAGTTCCTGACAGCTTGACCTACTTTGCGGGTAGGGGCACGTAGATCCTCTTGAGATTATTTCCTCCTGAAGAGCAATGTACATTGATATGGGAGACTGAGCATGTCCCAGGACACTGGGCCTGAATTAAGGCAACTGCTGGAGTGGGACCTGTGACCCGAAGGATTGTATGACCACCCCATCCCAGTGGCTGCCAAAGTGACAGGAGCACTAAATTCTACTGCAACTGTCTGCTTCTCGGGCTCCACTAGGGACTTGTTTGGGATTTCTCAATACTCAACCCACAAATGTTTCAAGTCTGTCACCAATGCAATTTGCACCAGATCACACTGCTTCATCTCGTTGACCTGTCATAATCCAGGTATTAGGCTATCCTGACATAGTTGGATTCCCCAGGTATAGGGCACTATAAACTGGACACAATATGTTGACGGTGCCACATCATAGCACTAATGAAGTCTACCGTGTTTCTATTCCGTCAATCTACGAGTCATCTGTGATCAATAATACCACATCTTAGAAGTCTGTAGCAAGACACCTAGGAGCTGCTATGATGCCTATATCCTTGAGAATGCATATTTTTCTGCTTCATTTCAAAGCCTGGATTGCTTACAAGGACGGTTGCTGGGAGGCAAGAGCTTCCCTCTGCAACCATGTGTGTGATTCCATTATACAACCCCCTGATTGGGCGAAGCATACATACAATTCTACTCATTCTTCCATGAGGAGCAGTCTCCTAAAGATCTGCCTGCAAAGTGGGGCACTAATTTTACCCTGTCTGCCATGTATGAGGCAGATGTTGGGAACTGTGCAGACTAGCTCTGGATTAACAGGTGTACAACATGCTTTTAAAGATGATTTGAGTGAAAGGGATGCTGGTTAGTTCCTGGAAATCCTGGTTTGGATCATTCGGGGCAGGGGGGGGGGGGGGGGGTAATGCTTACATTACCGTCTAGACAGACTTGGAGTCCAGACACAATCCTTGTACACTGTGCTCTGTGCAACTAGAGAAGGAAAGAGGGCTATGGTCGACTCTGAAGAGTTGGGACAGCAGCAACAGTCTTCCAAGAAGGAAGATGAAGACAGTGAGCAGGAGAAACATCACTGTCGGCATGATAGAGCGGCACGGTGGCACAGTGGTTAGCACTGCTGCCTCATAGCGCCAGAGACCCGGGTTCAATTCCCGGCTTGGGCAATTGTCTGTGCACATTCTCCCTGTGTCTGCGTGGGTTTCGTCCGGGTGCTCCGGTTTCATCCCACAGTCCAAAAGATGTGCAGGTTAAGTGAATTGGCCATGTTAAATTGCCCGTAGTGTTAAGTGAAGTGGTAAATGTAGGGGAATGGGTCTGAGTGGGTCGCGCTTCGGTGGGCCGTTGTGGACTTGTTGGGCCGAAGGGCCTGTTTCCACACTGTAAGTAATCTAATCTAGACTGCTGCAGTATCAGGTACAAGAAGTCAGACAGGACTTAATTGACATCTGGTTCTAATTAATGTGAGCCAAGTTCAGTATCATTTGTTGACTTTAAATTTATTCCGAGAAAAAAATGTGACTTTTTCTTTATTTTTCATTTTGTCTTGGTTTTGCTATTTTTGAAAACAAGTAAGTATCTTTAACCATTTGAAGGCAAAGGGTCACAATCTTGGAATATATGGTAGATCATTTTGGACTGAGATTAGGAGACATTTCTTCACCAAGAGGATGACAGACTGTGAAATGATTTCTCACAGGCCATGCAGGCAAAGTTTAAGAAGTGAATAGATTTTTAGAAGCCAAAGGTGTCAAGAAGTATGGGGAAAGAACAGGACTATGGTGTTGACATCAATGATTATACTGAGTGGTGGAGCAGGGTTGATAGACCAAATAGCCTACAGCAGCTCCAATTTTCTATGTTTCCAGTATGTTGTGCTCTCAAGTTGTCAATGAGATGTGGCACTGGGTGCTACACAAACAGTCGAACCCCCTTAGAAAGGATGCCAAGATGGCAATGCTGCTAAGGATGGGTAACTCATGTAGTTTGGTTATTCTGACTGCAGTTACAATGACAGCCGAAGATGTAAGCTAGAAACGCATTTAAGAACGTGAGCTTGTATTTGCATTGGAGTGTCATCTATACTACTTCCTATGCCCTCCACACCAGATTCTTTTAATTTCCCTTCCCCTTTGAGCGGTGTGATGGGAAGTCTTCTCTGACAGTATCTAATCTGGTACACTGCTCGGCTTTTAAATATTGGACTAGGGTAGGGGCCGAGAATCCCAGGAGTCCCAGAAGTAGGGATTATTTCCACCATTGCTGAGTGTACAATAGATGAATGGAGTACCATAAAAGCATGGTGCATACATAATGAGGTAAGTTGCAGAGAATCGCATGAGAGAACTTGCCAGAGCTAATGGAAGAAGCCCTCAATAAAATCTGATATTTGGCTGATTTATGGTAAAAGACAGTTTCAATTCAAAATGGTATATGGCTTTGGAGAGGAACTGGCAGTTGGTCTTGTTCCAAACCATCTACTGCTCTTGTTCTTCTAGGTTAGGGTTTAGTAGGTATTGTTGAAGGAGCTCTTGGTAAGCTGCCGCAATGCACTTTGTAAATAGTTCACACTGTTGCTATGGTGCATTGATGGTAAAAGGAGTGATTGCTGAAAACTGGGTGCCCATTAAGAGGGTTGCTTTGTCCTGGATGGTGTCAAGTTTCTAATGTATTGCTGCAGTAGTACCCATCCAAGCAAGTGGACGGTATTTTAGCATGCTCCTGAGTTGTGTTGTGTAGATAGTTGACAAATACTGGGGTGACAGCGGAAAAGTTACCTCAGAAATTCTAGCCTCTGACTTGCTCTTATGTCCATAGTATTTACATGCCTGGACCGTTCAATTTTTCTAGTCAATGGTAACCCTACAGGGCATTCATTTGGAAATTCAGCAACAGTAAGGGACCATTGGTAAATTTTTTTCTTTAAGAGATAATCATTGCCTGGTACTTGTAAAGCATGAATGTTATTACCACTTATTAGCCCAAGCCTGGATCTTGCCCGGGTCTTCTTGTATATGCACACACTGCATCAGTATCTAATGAGTAGTGGATGGTGCTGAACGTTTGGCAATCATCAGCCAACATTTCCACACCTTGACCTTGTGTTCGAAGGAAGGACTTTAGTTAAGCTGCTTAAGATTGTTGTTTCCCAGGTACAACCATGACTGATAAATTGGCTCGGTTGTGAAAGACGCCACAGAGGCTAGTTATCCTGTCACCATGTCACCCTTTATTTCCACATCGAGAGTCCTTGGCACTGATCCACCTCCCTCACAGCCAGCTCTGAGTGAACAGAATCTCTGATACTCCTGTTAAAATGTTAGGTAGAGTTCCCAGATCAGGGCTGCTTAATCTGGTCTGATCAGGGAACACACATTCAATGAGGTCCACCTGGCTGATCTCATTACAATTGGATTTGTGTTGCTTTTTCAGCACAGAATATATCTAAGCAATTTTCACGTTGCTGGGGAAATGGCAGTTTTGTAGGAATGTTGTCAGAACGCATAGCTTTTGCAGTGTGAAGAGCTTTAATATAATTTATTGATATTATACGGACTGAATCAAATCGGGTAAAGAGCCGCATCTGTGATGTTGGAGGAATCTGAGATGGACCATCCATTTAACATTTCTACTTCAAGATAGATGCAAACATTTCAGCAGTTGCATTGTAAGGTATGAAGCTGTTGCTTACCTCATTTGTGGGACTGTTCTTCTAATTCTGACACAACCCCCGAGATATTATTAGGAGGCTTTTACATGGTTGACAGGGTTGTGTTGGCCATTGTTATTTCCAGTGCTCAAGTTAATGCCAAGTCATCAGTATGGTCTTATTCCTTTCATTATACTTGAGACAGCAGAGCTAGATCTGTTCTGCGTGTTTCCTGTCTCGCATGTTTTGTGCAAGTCTCAACACTGTAAAGGAATGCTGTGATGATACAGGCGTGGTAAACTCAGTGTCTGTTGTTCTTCATCAGGCCATTGTTGTTCCACACTCTCTTCCTCAGCTGGTCACAATGGCTGCAGCTTTTGCGACGTGTGCATTGATTTCAGCATCAATTAAGTGACAGAATGCTGCTGGTAATTGCAAAACCTCGCTATGTGATGTTTTTAACAAATTTCCATGTCATTGTCAGTGCTCATAAATGGCAGTATGAGATTTGTCTTCCAGCTGCTAATGGTCAAAGTAAACTCTTTACATCCATGATGGATTCTGTTTACTTCCCAATGATCATGTTCTTCTGTTTGAAATGTTTGTGTGGCATCCTCAGGAGAGAACAACTTACTGATGAAGATTTTGTGCACCATTTGTGTCAATCATCCAATGACCAGCATTCCTTCAGTTGGAGTGTGTGTAAGCATACACCCTCTACGAACAACCCAAAGACATATGGTAGCAGCAAAAAAGAAGAATATGAAAGGGTGTTGCTTTATGAAACAATCCTGTTTGAAACCAGTGCAGATCTTACGTTCCAGTGCTGTGCTTTCATTATTGACCATATGCATCATGTCATCATGGTAAAAGGAGGGTATATTGAACAGCTTCAATGAGTGGCCAAAGATTTTCTCTCATTGCTTCTAGGTTACTTCTGCTCATGTGGTTGAATATCTGAGAGAGTGAGGAAGACAATATACCATGATTTTTGTTGTTGTTATTCATAGTATTGCCCCTGCAGTTCCATACTGAGAAGATCATTATCAATTTTAAGTCTTCTGTTCTGAAATCACACTGAGTTTTGGGGTAGGTACATTCAGGCAGAACTAATAGCTTGATGAGGACAGCATAGGAAATATTTTTCTAACTATGGTTAGTGATATAGTCATTGTGCATACTGTGGTTGTCTTTACATTGCACGTAGGAGAAAGTGAGGACTGCGGATGGTGGAGATCAGAGCTTAAAAATGTGTTGCTGGAAAAGCACAGCAGGTCAGGCAGCATCAAAGGAACAGGAGAATCGACGTTTCAGGCATAAGCCCTTCTTTAGGAATGAGGAGGGTGTGCCAAGCAGGCTAAGATTAAAAGGTAGGGAGGAGGGACTTGGGGGAGGGGCGTTGGGAATGCGATAGGTGGAAGGAGGTTAAGGTGAGGGTGATAGGCCGGAGAGGGGGTGGGGGCGGAGAGGTCGGGAAGAAGATTGCAGGTCAAGAAGGCGGTGCTGAGTCTGAGAGTTGAGACTGAGAAAAGGTGGGGGGAGGGGAAATGAGAAAGCTGGAGAAATCTGCATTCATCCCTTGTGGTTGGAGGGTTCCTAGGCGGAAGATGAGGTGCTCTTCCTCCAGCCGTCGTGTTGCCATGGTCTGGCGATGGAGGAGGCCAAGGACCTGCATGTCCTTGGCGGAGTGGGAGGGGGAGTTAAAGTGTTCAGCCACGGGGCGGTTGGGTTGGTTGGTGCGGGTGTCCCGGAGGTGTTCTCTAAAATGTTCTGCAAGTAGGCGGCCTGTCTCCCCAATGTATAGGAGGCCACATCGGGTGCAGCGGATGCAGTAAATGATGTGTGTGGAGGTGCAGGTGAATTTCTGAGGGATATGGAAGGATCCCTTCGGGCCTTGGAGGGAAGTGAAAGGGGGAGGTGTGGGCGCAAGTCTTGCATTCTTATGGTTGCAGGGGAAGGTGCCAGGAGTGGAGGTTGGGTTGGTGGGGGGTGTGGATCTGACGAGGGGGTCGCGGACGGAGTGGGAGTTGTGCAGGCGAGTGACGTCGCTGGGGGCGGAAGTAGATGCGGCGATGACAACTCCAGGGGCGGAAGTGGCTGTGGCGAATGCAGAAACGGTGTTATTCCCGGTGGCTGTGAACCCCGCGAATCTGTCGGCAATTGTCTTCCTGGTGATCGTGGAGGCGGTTGTCTGGGCGGCGATCACGGAGGCTGCATGGTCGGTGGGGGCGGAAGTGACATCATGGTTCGCGGCGGCGGTTGCTGCAGCGCCCGAGTGCTTACGGAGGCCGATGGAAGATTCTGGAATGGTTGAGGAATCCGGAGTGTGGGGGTAAGTACATGAAAGTTTTTGGTACTTAATATCTTTAATTTCCGATATGGCTAGGAAGAACTGTTTGTTTAGTGTATGGATTCTTCTGTGGATGAAGAAGAGTAGAGGGCCTTTGCAGGTCTGTGAGAGTGTTGTCCTGAGCTGGAGTAGGGCTGACTGCAGGGAATGTAGGTAGCGGAGCATGGCTGCAAGCATGGAGCGGAGGATCCGGGGGGAGGTCTGTTGTTGGAGGCTTCGGATTTGTTGTAGGTACTGGTTGTCCTGGTTGGGTCCAAATTTTGTTGGTCTGAACGCAGTCCGGAGTCCATGCGGGGTCAGTCGGTTCCGTAGACGTGCTGAGGAAGGAGATGTGGCTGTGGTAGTGAGTCTGTTTGAGGACGTGGCTGAAGAGCTTCAGGGCAGAGGAGATGACACATAACCTGGTGCACTATCCCTTTCCTTAGACAGAGATAGAGAAATCATGCAGATGTTGTGGGAGTGTTGGTTTCCTGTGTTTGAGGAGTTGAAGGGGTATAGTATCAGCACTTAGAGTTCTGCAATTAAGTGAATGAATAGCTGCACTAGAATCCTGTCATGGCAAGTAGGCTTTCCTGATGACAGTGTTCTCTCTAAGGAATATCTTAAGGTACCAATCTCTCCAACTGTTCATTGCAGCAGCTGATTACCTCCACTGTGTTTATTTTTAATGGTGCTGTTTAATGTGATGCACCTGTTGCCTTTTTGATCCTGTCACTTGCATTCCCTTTATCGAAAGGCATCTGGATATGTTGATGTAGTTGCAACCAGTTGTCATTGGTACACCATCTATCAATTTGTTGGATCTTAATTTGTGTGTTAAGTACATTTAAACAACCAATATAGGTGAAAACTTCCAGCTCTGGCAAGGTATAGAATACTACTGAGAAACAGTTACAGTAATTAAATTTAAAGTGCTTTGAATATTATAATTAAAGCAATGACATTAATTTTTCACTTGGAAAAACATATGCTAATTAACGACAGCCAACATAGATTTGTTTAAAAAAAAGTTAAGTCTGACAAACTTGATTGAGTGTTTGAATTATTTATTGGCTCGACGACTGTTTTGGACTTGCAAAAGACATTTGGTAAAACTGCTATTTAGGAGATGTATCTGCACAACTGAAGGGCATGGGATTAAAATTGTTTATGTGACAGGAAGCTGAAGAGTGGTGAATGTTTGTTTTTCACACTGGAGTGATGTGTAGAGTGATATTCCCAAAGTCACTGTTATTTTGTATGTATGACCTAAATTATAGCATCATGTCATAGTTTCAAAGTTTGACTTAGAATGACTTAGAATCTTTTTTAAAAAGTTCCTTGGCTTCATCAAAAGAGGCCTAACATACCAAAGCAAGGACACCTTGATGAATCATTATAATATATGATTAGACCTCAGCTAGAGCACTGTCTTGTGCGGGGCTTTCAAAAGGATATTAATGCTTGGAGATTTACTAGAATACTGACAAGAAATATGGGTTTTAAGTTACACGGAAAATCTAAAAAAGCAAAAATTGGTTTATTTAGACAGTGTGTTAAGTGTTTTTAATGGAAACATTCAAAATAAACAACAGTTACTGTTGAATGTATATGTGTAAGTGGTTTCCACTGGCAGTTAGGCTGGTAACCAGAAGACAGAAACTTAAGGTAATTCTAAAAGAATCAGAGTGAGAGGCATTTTTATAAAGAAACAACTTCAGATGATTATCCCATCTCGACCCCTCTGTTTTCATTCTGCTCCATAATTTATTTCATTTATTTTATTTATTTTTTTAAATATTTTTTTCACTGTTCTGTACCTTTTATTTCTTGATTGTTTCTCTTTCTCTCGCTCTCCACTCTCTCATCACCTTTTTCCTCTCCTCTTCCCCCTTTCCTACTTTTCTCCCCTGTTTTCCACCCATTGCCTCTTCTTCACCCATTCCCCCCCCATCCCCCACATATTTTGTCACATAGCACTGGCTTCAGCCTTGATCATTCACAGCTCCTAATCTCCCTATAATCTCTCTGTGCACTGTCATTATCACCTCTTTATTGCTACCTTTGGTTCTGGAGCCATGACTCACCTCCTCTCAGCCTCGTATAAACACCTCCCTATTTCTCCCTTTTTTTAGCTTTGACAAAGGGTCAGTTAGACTCGAAACATCAGCTCTTTTCTCTCCTTACTGATGCTGCCAGACCTGCTGAGATTTTCCAGCATTTCCTCTTTGGTTTCAGATTCCAGCATCCGCAGTAATTTGCTTTTATAAAGAAACAGTCAGTTATGATGGTTCAGAATAGAAGAAGTTTCAATCATGACTTTTGAAAACACAAAAAAAGCAGAGGTCCCAGGGGAAATAGTAAAGCATTGGAACTAATTTGATAGTTCTTTCAGTGCCAGCACAAGTATGATTGGTTGCATTACCTTCTTCTGAGCTGTAAAATGGTATAATTTTAGCATGCTGGTTTATAAGCACAGTTTGTGGAGTAATGGGATGAAGCCAAAAAGACAAATGGAACATTATTAATAGGACTGCTGAGTGGTATTAGGAGGAAGGGTGCATAGTGAGTGGAAAATGTTTGCTGGTCTTGCCTAGAAGGAGTAGTTAAAGTTAGTTGAGTTAGTGAGCAGCAGGTAGGTTTTGGACCAGGTCATGGATGTAATGGTTTAATCAGGTCAGGAAAAAAAAGTACATTGACTGATTCACCTGCAAGTTGTGTTTTTAAACAACTTCCCCTCCCTCGCTCCTAACCACTTACTTATCTCTCAGCCTTATATATTCCCCGCTGAAGGAGCATGCTGGAGTATATAATCTGTTCAGTTGTAATATAAAAACTTAAATGAAACTATCAAAACATACAATACCTAATCTAATACCATTTTATATAAAAGCAAAATATCACAGATGCTGGAGAAACTCAGCAGGTCTGACAGCATCTGTGGAAAGAGAAACAGAGTTAACATTTCAAGTCCAGTATGAATCATCTTTTGAACTGGTGTTGTAACTGATGTTATTTATACGTTTTCAAAATATCTAAAAATGAAAAAAGGACCTTTGCCATGTATTATTAGTTGGATTGTTCTAGTATTCCTCTAGCAATCTTACTTTCACATCTATGTGTGGTATTGTCATGAATCTTTTCAGGCTTTCTTTTCGGTGATTAAACTACTGTTCACATCTTTCAATTAATAGCAAATGTATATTGTATCTACATCCCCTTCTAGGCATACCTCAGGTTCAATTTGAAATTATCTGGCTTTTCCTGCTAGCTGCATTAGTGTTTTTTATTTAATGTGTGCCATACTTAATTGGTTAAACTTATTTCTCAATCAAACCTACATTTCTAACCATATATTGTTATACTACTTATCTGAAGATGAATCGTTTGTCATCTGCAATCCTCTCTGGTGTCCCACCTTGTGAAAAATGCGATCCATTATGCACTCACTCAAACACAGAATGGTAATTCTGTACCTTTCTTGGTACATGAAGTATATCTTCAACTTTTTATACATAAGCTTGACTGATAGTGGCAATGTGCTGAAAATGTGTTGCTGGAAAGGCACAGCAGATCAGGCAGCATCCAAGGAGCAGGAGAATCGACGTTTTGGGCATGAGCCCTTCTTCAGGAATGAGGAAAGTGTTTCCTCATTCCTGAAGAAGGGCTCATGCCCGAAACGTCGATTCTCCTGCTCCTTGGATGCTGCCTGACCTGCTGCGCCTTTCCAGCAATACATTTTCAGCTCTGATCTCCAGCATCTGCAGTCCTCACTTCCCCCTGATAGTGGCAATGTACCTATCTCTGAGGCAGGAAGCCCAAATTGGGGTTTCTCCTGCTCCAGAGGTGTGTCACCACATTTCTAAACTGGTTGATTAGAAAAATACTTGGCCTGACAGATAACGCAAGTGCTGGTCATGTGTTTGTCAGTGTATAGTGTCTCTTTATTCCTCATAGAGGTGTCATGAGGCCAAGAATGAAGTATGTATCTCTTGACTCTTGTGGGTCAAATATGAAATTTGCTTCCAGGAACATCAAGGTCTGGATCATTGAGGTGGTCCATTAGAAAAACCACACATCACTAGAGAATGAGAACTGGTAACTCCAAATAGATGCAGACTGCATCACAAGGCAGTTGTCATTGGCAGTGGTCCCAAGTATGCCTGCATTGGAGGTTGTTGAAGTAATGTTTAAAATCAAAGGTGTCAATGTTCTCTCTGACTTTCTTTCTGGCTAAGTACATGTGGAGCAGCAACTCAAAGAACCAAAAATCGATGCTGACATTGGCATACTGACGCCAATTATCACACATGGAACCTTAATGTGGCTGGACATGTGTGCAGCTGCACAGCTTCGAGGGAACACACAGCCAATGGAGAAACCATGGGAAACTCTTAAAAGTGCAGCATTCACATAATCTATACAGAATCAGAAGTCAAGAAACAAATAGTAACAGACAGGCACAGAGCTATCATGAAGCCAGTAATCAAAACCATAGCTTTAGAATCATAGAATCTCTAAAGTGCAGAAAGAAACCATTCAGCCCATCGAGTCTGCACCAACCCTCCAAACAACATGCCATCAAAATAATGCAATTACTGAGGGTGAAGGAGAAAGTCAAAACTGATGAACAAGTTGAAAGAAAAGTTTACCTGCTTCAGCCCAAATCTATGGGAGGAATGAGAATAAACATTTGCTGAAGATTGAAGATGTGGTACGTACAACTGTATGGAAGCCATCCCTGAAAAGGGAGTGACCACTGTGCAATGATTTGTGATACTGCTCAAAGAAATTGTCCATATTAGAGATCCAGGACACTTCAAAGAAGCAACTGAATGTTTCAGCAGGAAGACCCACTCCACGAAAGAAATTCAGGAGGTCCTCTAGTTTAAAGATAACTACAAATCCAGAGTTTCAGGAAGAGAATCAGAGTTAACAGTCTTCCACACACCAAGCTGACAGTCTTTGAAGCTGAAAGAGAATGGATTTGGCGGAATAGTGAAATGTCAAGATTACTTGACATGGGGCGGCCCGGTGGCACAGTGGTTAGCACTGCTGCCTCACAGTGCCAGAGACCCAGGTTCATTTCCCGCATCAGGTGACTCTCTGTGTGGAGTTTGCACATTCTCCCCGTGTTTGCGTGGGTTTCCTCCGGGTGCTCGGGTTTCCTCCCACAGTCCAAAAACGTGCAGGTTAGGTGAATTGGCCATGCTAAATTGCCCGCAGTGTTAGGTGAAGGGGTAAATGTAGGGGAATGGGTCTGGGTGGGTTACGCTTTGGCGGGTCGGTGTGGACTTATTGGGCCGAAGGGCCTGTTTCCACACTGTAAGTAATCTAATGTAATCTATAAAATCAGAGACACAGAGGAGATGAGTTGTGGTAAATGTAATTATATACATAAATACATAATACTAATAGTGGGATAAAAGTTTGAGTGATAAAAGGGTCTGAAAGGCTAAACAGTATGATAAAAAAAAACCTGGTTTTTCAGGCTTGTGGATAAAATAGATCAGGTAGGGCCAAACATCTGGTCCTTCTCAAAATCTTTGGATCAATGATGACTGTAACAATGTAGCCTGCAACTCATTGTTAATATGCAGTAAACCTTTTTTGTCTTGTTCACTACACGGGACTATTCTAATTTAGACCAGGATTTGGTCTTCCATAACCAAAACAAAATAGGACTTGTAGTTCCCTACACTTAAAGGGGATGTTGGTGGCAAATGTCATGAGCAGCAGCTCATGAGCCTCAGTGAGATGACATGACCCTACAACAGAAACCAAACAGACAGTTAAATCTGAGTGACCACATATTCCAATATTGTCAGTAATATACAGGGAAAGTTTTGCTGATCCTCACTACTAACTTTCTGGAATTATTTGAAGATGTAAAATAAATGGTCAATGAAAATAATACTGTTTATGTCATCTATGTGGCCTTCCAGAAGGTTTTCAATATAGTGCCACACCAAAGACTTGTGAGAAAAGGTATAGCACATGGAATAAAAGGAACAGTAGCAATGGGGATAAACAATTGGCAGAGTGGTTGGAAAGAATAAGTAATGATCATTGGAATTTTTTTAGGCTGGATAAAGATCTATACTGGAGGTCCTCAGGGATTGGCCCTGGGTCACCTGCTTTTCCTGATTAGTATTAATGATCTAGTGTCATAAAGCTAGTCTTTTATTTTCTAAAAGTTGTTCCTTGGCTCAAGGATACTCTGCCCTTGATTTTTTTTCAGAGGTGTAATAAACCAGGCCGGACTCCAATCAGTCTGGTTTGGTGCAGAGATAAAAAGGGTTTTGAGAGGTCTTTTGTTTATATGTAAACAGATGAGACTTCAGGCCAAAGTGGTCATGTTTTAGAAGTGACGTGTACAAAGAAAGGGGAGTGGTCAGCTCTCTAGCTGAGCTGAGTAGTTTAGTTCAGTTTGAACTTGTAGGGAGTTCAACAGGGAACTGTGTGGAAACTCTCTCCCTTTCTGCCCTTCAACTTTAACCTATAAGCATGTGTTCCATTTATACTGGGTTTAAAGGGAGTTTGCTATAGGGACTGTTGTGTATATTTGGAACAGCATTATTAAGTAGTTTGGATAGATTTAGTTCTGTAGGGGTTCTTTATTCTGTTCTTTGTGTTTCATTGTGTAATTTTGTGAAAAAGTTTTTGTCTGTTTTAAAATCTAGTAGTCAAACTAGTTAATCTATTCCGCGTCATGTTCACTGTACATTTACCGAAACAAATTGCAAAGTCATTTTCTGGGGCTGCCTGCTGAAAAATGTTCTGAGTGGTCTGGCCTAGTTCATAACACAAGACTTTGCAGGTGACCATTTCAAAGCTTGTGGAGAATACAAACCTTTGATGCATTGTAAACTATGAAGAGAACAGTATATATCTTCTAAATAACATTGACAGGTTGATGGAGTGGGCTGATAGGTAACAGATGGAAGTTCAATGCAAAGTAACATATGGTGATACATTTTTGGTAGGAAGAACGTGGTCAGATAATATAACAAAAGGGGTACAATTCTAAAGGAGTTGCAGAAGCTGAGTGAACTGGGTTATATGTGCACAGAACAGTGAAGTTAGTAGAATAGGTGTAGATAGCAATTAGTAAAGTATGCAGTATCCTGGGTTTTATCATTAAGGACAAAAGTTTGGGAGAAGATTTGTAGCTCGGGTGCTCGTTGTTGTGGTTCTGTTCCCCCAGCTGGGAATTTGTGTTGCAGACCCTTGTCTAGGTGACATCCTCAGTGCTTGGGAGCCTCCTGTGAAGCGCTTCTGTGATGTTTCCTCCGGCATTTGTAGTGATTTGTATCTGCCGCTTCCGGTTGTCAGTTCCAGCTGTCTGCTGCAGTGGCTGGTATATTGGGTCCAGGTCGATATGCTTATTGATTGAATCTGTGGATGAGTGCCATGCCTCTAGGAATTCCCTGGCTGTTCTCTGTTTGGCTTGTCCTATAATAGTAGGACACACACACAAAAGAAGTTACATCAAGACACTGTTCAAAAGGGCCACAACACACTGCAGTACACCAGAACTGCAAAAAGAGGAAGAAGAACACCTATACAATGTATTCACCAAAAACGGATACCCCTGTAATTTCATCAACAGATGCCTAAGGGAAAGACAACGGAATGAGGACATGCCACAACCCAAAGGACTAGCCACACTACCATACATCAAAAACATTTCTGAACTGACGGCCAGACTACTGCGACCACTAGGACTCATAACAGCACACAAACCAACAGCCACTCTCAGACAACAACTCACCAGGACGAAGGACCCAATACCCAGCATGAGCAAAACCAATGTAGTGTACAAAATCCCATGCAAGGACTGCACAAAACACTACATAGGACAAACAGGAAGACAGTAAACGATCCGCATCCATGAACACCAACTAGCCACGAAACGACATGACCATCTATCCTTAGTAGCCACACACTCAGATGACAAGCAACATGAGTTCGACTGGGACAACACTACTATTATAGGTCAAGCCAAACAGAGAACAGCCAGGGAATTCCTAGAGGCATGGCACTCATCCACGGATTCTATCAATAAGCACATCGACCTGGACCCAATATACCAGCCACTGCAGCGGACAGCTGGAACTGACAACCAGAAGTGGCAGATACAAATCACTATAAATGCCAGAGGAAACATCACAGAAGCGCTTCACAGGAGGCTTCTAAGCACTGAGGATGTCACCTAGACAGGGACGAAATGTCTGCAACACAAATTCCCAGCTCGGCGAACAGAACCACAACAATTAAGGACAAAAAGTACACAAACAAAGAAATGATGCTGGAAGTCACTGCAGATTAGCCAGCATCCACAGGGAGAGCAAGCTAACATGTCGGGTCTAACAGAAGTGATGCTGGCTTTGCATCCTTGTTTGACCTCAGTTGCAGTATTTGTGTATAGTTCTGAGTGCTACACTATAGAAAGGAAGTGAACATATTTGGAGAGAGTGCAGAAGAGATTTACAAAAATGGTTCCAGGAATGAGAAATTTCAGTTATGATCGACTGGAGAGTTTGGGATGGTTCTGCTCAGAGAGAAGGCAGCTAAGAGGAGATTTGATAGAGTTTTTCAAATCATGAGGGGGCTAGATAGAGTAAGTAGGGAAAAATAGTTGCTGCTTTTAAAACGTTCCAAAATGAGAGGGTACAGATATAAAAAGATTTACAAAAAAAGCAAATAAGCAATGAGAGAAAAAAATCTCTCACACCATGATAGTCTGAAATGCCCTGCCTGGAACCTCAATTCAGGTTTTTCAAGAGGATCTATGACCATTATTTAAATAGAAACAATGTGCGGGTGTATGAGGAAAAGGCAACAGAATGGCATTAAATTATGATGATCATTTGGAGAGCCAGTACAGATATGATCAGCTAAAAGTTCTCTTCCTGCACCTGAATCTGGTAATAATCCATTTCTCTTCTACACTTTGATCAGCCAACTAGGAAATCCCTGACATGTTTCTATTAAAAGTCTGGATAGATCAGGTTGAGAAAACATTGAGGACAGTCGTGACTTTCAGAGAGCAACTTAACCTGTAAAAAACAGTCCTTTTCTGAGAAGGAAGGTGACCTCTGTCTTTCCTCCACCATTTTATAATGTGGATACTACGTTCTCTATGTTTGTCCCTACCCTTAGCACCAGCCCCAATTTGGATATACTGATTCTATCACATGTCATTGTTGGCATGAAAGGTGATGGTTGTTTCTTCTGATGTGATGTTAAACTGATCCAGCAGGCCTTCTGTCCTGATCTTGTTTCTTTAGAAGTCCTCCAAGGTTAATGAAGATGCTATGTCCACACAAGCTATTTGACAGATGGAACTGAGACAACTGGCTGCATTAAGTGAGCTTTTATTCAGAGCAAGAAATGCCAGGTGAAAGTCCCCACCTCTCTGCTTATCTGCTCAGTTTCAGTTTCTCAAGTCTGGGAAACCACAAGTTAAATTATGAGCCATGTTCAATTAAATTTTAAAAAGAGCTTACTAATGCCTTCTAAACATTCTAACCGGGCCTATGCAACCATATGCTTGCAATAACAAAAACATCAACTTTGGCAAGTAGCTCTTGCTGATACTCAACTAGCCTCTCTGAAACCTGGAAATAATGCCAAGTATACTTCAATTCTAAAAATCAATCATTTTATCATTTACCTACGATCGAGTCACATATTCCTGCAAGTTAAAATTCATTCTTTCTCTCTGAAGTTAGCTCTAGTATAGCAAGAACAGGTTCTATTACAAAAATTCAGCGACAAATCTAATTACATTATTATACAGAATACTTTGTAACATTGCCCTCGATGCTGAATGTTGAAGAAATATCTTTATATTTACTTCAACATTCGGAAAAAAATCAATCCTGAGAAACATAGAAGCATTCAGCACCACACTGTCTGTTTCACCTCGTCAGAGAAATATTTCTTGCGTTAAATGAAATGCTGATCAAGTCTGTTAGCTAAATGCTATTCAAGATGGCAATGGGTTTATGATGTAGTAATGTAAAAAGTATGTGCACAGCATGAGTTTTTACCAAGCTTCAGAAAACACAAGGCAAAAAGTGGTGAAATGAAAGCAGTCACATTATTCACAGACAGTACAACTTGCTGCCTGGTTCAATTACACCTTTTATATATAAAAGCATTTGGTAATTCAGCTAACTTTAAAGTTGAATCCTGATGCCTGAAAGTAATTTTGAATCATTAACTAACATGTCAATTTTAAAAGATACTTGAGAGTTTTCTTTTATTGGTATGGCATCACTATATAATTATTTATTTGTCAAGTAACAGAAAAAAAACTATCCACTGTTAGTTACAATATAACATTATACTGATTTTCAATTTTTGTTCTATTGTTCCACAAAACTGAAGGGTCCAAAACAGGACAAAGAGAAGAAAAGGCTATATTACTATCAATCCACATTGTTATTTAGAGATTCTTAATCAAGTGTTGCACAATCCCCTTCTAAGTAAGAAGCTGAACCATATTAGTTTTAACATCCTTGCACTTAATATAACCATAGCTACCAAGAGGAAAAGCAACAGAAATTGTGGTAAATTTGCTGTCAGTAAATTCAAGGTCTAATTTTCAAAAGGCCCTTTGGCTAGATTAAGGCACATCTCTCTTTAGGTACAATGTACAACTTGGACTTCAGTTTGGGAGTATAGAGCTCCATAAATATAACTGGTTTTGGAATCTTATCCAGAATTATTATGTTTTTATTTCAGATATTGTTCAAAGGGAAACTTGTCAAAGACTCAGCGTTTTGATATAAGCATTTAAGATTCTTGTACCAGTGTTATATTAAATAAGGGATTAATTCACCTAGCATGTTCATGTCCAATATGGTCCATTGTAAATTTCCCTTCTAACTTTGGTATAATTCCAACTAAAACCGCTCAATAGAACAAATATGCCTTGTTTTACTTGTATGTAACAAAAGTACAGATGGATTATTTTTTAGAGGTTTTTTTTTGCCAGCATAGTAAATTCTTAGCAAACTAGTGATGCTTACTCTGAAACAGTCCAATTATCCTTAATTAATAGAGTCAGAGTCATAGAGATATCCTGCGTGGAAACAAACCTTTTGGTCCAACTCATCCATGCTGAACAGATATCCTAAGTAAATCTAGTCCCATTTGTCAGCACTTGCGCCATATTCCTCTAAACCCTTCTTACTCAAATACCCATCCAGATGCCTTTTAAATGATGTAATTGTACCAGCCTCCACCACTTCCTCTGGCAGCTCATTCTATACAACGTACCACCCGCTGCATAAAAAAGTTGCCCCTTAAGTCTCTTTTAAATCTTTCCCCTCTCAGTCTAAACCTATGCCCTCTAGTTCTGGACTCCCCCACCCCAGGGAAAAGACCTTGGCTATTTACTTTATCCATGCCCCTCATGATTTTATAAACCTCTATAAGGTCACACCCTCAGCCTCTGACATTCCAGGGAAAACAACCCCAGCCTATGCAATGTCTGAGGTAACCCTCTTCACTGTCCACTACACTTCCAATTCTGGTGTAATCTGCAAACTTACTAACTGTACCTCTTATGCTTGCATCCGAATCATTTATGTAAATGACAAAAAGTAGTGGACCCAGCACCAATCCTTGTGGCACTCCACTGGTCAAAGGCCTCCAGTCTGAAAAACAACCCTCCACCACCACCTTCTGTCTTCTACCTTTGAGCCAGTTCTGTGTCCAAATGACTAGTTCTCCCTGTATTCCATGAGATCTAACCTTGCTAACCAGTCTCCCATGGGGAACCTTGTGGAACACCTTACTGAAGTCCATATAGATCACATCTACCGCTTTGCCCTCATCAATCCTCTTTGTTACTTCTTCAAAAAACTCAATCAAGTTTGTGAGACATGATTTCCCACGCACGAAGCCATGTTGACTATCCCTAATCAGTCCTTGCCTTTCCAAATACATGTACATCCTGTCCCTCAGGATTCCCTCCAACAACTTGCCCACCACCGAGGTAAGGGTCACTGGTCTATAGTTCCCTGGCTTATCCTTACCACCCTTCTTAACCAGTGGCATCATATTTGCCAACCTCAAATTTTCCAGCACCTCCACCGTGACTATCAATGATACAAATATCTCTCGTATGCCAGGCTGTCAACTCTACCATGTGGCAGCAGTGATCACTCCAATTTCAGTATACCTGCAGCAGCCAGTGGGACACATCTGAACATTTTCAGGAAGTGATCCATACCCAATTCCATAGGGGCACCTATCTGTCAGGGGGTTCCAGAGCTGATAGTCAAGGGCAACATTCCAAACCAGTCCCAAGCATTGGCCACAGATAGGTGTCCGGTAAAGCAGCTTTTGCACAGCAGGTCTATACTTTCACGGAGTTGGTCCCAGGCATTTATCTTGATAGGAGGTAGGCCAACAATTGGAGGATGAGATCTGCTACATTCTGGGATGTATTGGGTCATGTTAGGAGACTTGCAGCTGTCAGCCAGGACTGGTCTGTCAGTCACTGGAGAGGATAGACCATAATTAATCTATCATCACTAGTCTTCAGGTTAAGAGGGGAGGGGGTGGATGTTGGTGAGTGGTGACTGGGGTGTGTAAGGCTCATTGCTTGGTTTGGGTGATGACCTTGGGAACTGTGAATTTCATTGGCTTGGCTCAAAGGGCGCAGGGTGGAGTGATGTCAGGGGTCACAATGACATGGTAACGTTTAAGGTGTAAGCCAGTGGCAGAGAATACTCACTGTCATTTCTATCTTGAAGGACATGGACATTGCACAATGGGAGGACAGCTGCAAATCCATTTGCAATGAGAAGGGTAAATGAATTGGAGGTTAAGTGGGGGGTGAGCTGAGATGTGTAGGAGGAGACTATCTGTGATGGCTCACTGGGTTGGTGCACTGGGGTACAACATTGCTGTTATACACATGAGATACTGACAACATAAGACATGCTAAATGTGTACTCTGTGATCTTCTTCCATGCACAGAGCCAGACAGTGGGACATGTTGAAGAGCCGGAGTGAGCCAGTATCTCAAATGCCCTTTGCTAATCCTGCTGTCATATCATGTGGTTGGCACTTATTGTATACCCCTAACATACAGCATCCTTAGTGACCAAGAATTGATGCTAAAGGATGCAACAAAGCATCTAAACCCTGTACGGAGACAGAGACAGAGACAAAGACAACTTCATGAATGGTAAAAGCAAAGCTTTACCACAAATCTAAACTATATACATAGATGTTGGGAGCTCCACATACTCTCAAGATTTTTTGAGAGAAAAGGTTTCACCTCCTCTCCCTTTTGTTGTGTCTCTCTGAGGTCTCCTGTTCTACAAATGGGATGGAGGCAGCCAGCCTCATGCAGATGGATGCTCCATTTCCTGATGAAGGGCCTATGCCTGAAATGTCGATTCTCCTGATCCTTGGTTGCTTCCTGACCTGCTGTGTTTTTCCACTACCACACTGTCAACTCTGATTTTCAGCATCTGCAGTTTTCCCTTTCTCAATGCTGGAGATGGTTGGACCTGAAGATTTGTTTGAGTGGCCCTGGGGATGTTTGTGTCCAGGCAGGTTAGACATGCTGAAGCTCTTCCTGCCTGAAATTGGAAGAATCAGAAAGAGGCAGGCAGGATGCAGCCACAGGACCTGCCTAACTCTGCAGTCTCCTGCGTGCACACTGCTGAAGGATCTGTGTGTGGTTCCTCCTCTGGTTGGGCACTGCCCTGCCTCTATGTGGGGCATCTGGACCGTGGACAAGTCTCTCTTTCCCCATGCTGGTCCTTGTCAGCCATCTCCATCCATTACAAGCCAGATGGATGCCAGACATCAAACACCACTGCCCCTCCAGGTGCACTGCAGGCAATGTGACCATAAGGAAATCTAGTCTTCTGGCAGATATCCAGGAAGGAATTAGTTCTTCCAGGAATGGCACATAGTAAGGAGGGATGGGCATATGATGGAGATACTCACCATTGGGTTGTCAACAGCAGCAATTAAAGCAGTGAGCTTGGTAAGATACAGCGTGAAAACTCATTCAGCATCATAGTGAATTTCACTTAACCAAACTCTCTCTGACTCATGCTTGACCAGAAAAAATGCAAGAATTGACCCATAGTTGTTGGCAGGCTGATAGTTTTTGTTGGAGAAAGTGAGGACTGCTGATGCTGGGGATCACAGTTGAAAATGTGTTGCTGGAAAAGCGCAGCAAGTCAGGCAGCATCCAAGGAGCAGGAGAATCGACGTTTCGGGCAAGAGCCCTTCTTCAGGAATCATCAGGTTTCGTCCTCTCCACCAAGCCATCCAACGTCTGGTGGAAGAACGCCTCATCATCCACCTTGGAACATTCCAACTTCACGGCATCAATGTTGATTTCAACAGTTTCCTCATCTCCTCTTCCCCCCACTTCATCCCAGATCCAATCCTCCAACTCAGCATCGCCCTTTTGAACTGTCCTACAGTCCATCTTCCTTCCCATCTATGTGCTCCACCCTCGTCTCTGACCTATCACCAACACCTCCACCAGCATCTAACTATCACCTTCCCAGCTACCCTCTCTCCAGCCCCATCCCCTACCCTCATATTTATCTCTCAGCCCCCTTCTCCCCTCCATATTCCTGATAGAGGGTTTATGCCCAAAATGTCGATTTTCCTGCTCTTCGGATGCTGCCTGACCCTGCTGTTCTTTTCCAGCACCACACTTTTCGACTGATTTCCAGCATCTGCAGTCCTCATTTTTTCCTAATCCAAAATACAGACAAATATAAAAGATGTAGTCTTCACAGTAGGATCTGCAGTGTTTGAAATATTGTCAATTTCCTGTGAGCACATGAGCACATGACTGAATAATTCATCAGCGCTTCCATTGAAGAAACATCTCTCTTTGTTCAAGGCTAGGTTAGATTCTCTAAAATGTTTTCAGTATGTATGTAGACATGGCCTGCATTCATTTCCCATGCGACTGTAGATAGGAATGTCATTTCTGATGTTCACACTGTAAAACGTGCAGAAGTACCTCAGCTGCAGAATTGAATCCAAAGGTGAGCCTTGTGTATCAAAAAGTGCAATGTCAGTCGAAAATACTGCAAGATAACATAATTCTTCTGCAAGATTGAATGGATTGTAATCTGCACTGAGATATGGTTTAGCGAAATGTTTAACATCATTCACTTTCTGGATGAGATCATCATTTGAGTGTTGAGTGTCTTTCTTGTTGTTTGGTGACTGTCTAGCAAATTTTATTTTTTCCCTAGATATTTGTGTCTGGGTGATACTCAAGAGTCAGGCACATCCTATATTCTCTGATATGAAGGTCAATTAGATTTCCTTCTCTGTTCATTTCCTGATGTAAAATAGTGTTTGTAACTGTTGATGTGTGACTTAGGGCATACTGATATTTCCTTCCAACTTAACACCATTCAGTTTTCTGACAACCATAAAGCAGCCAGAGCAACATCAGTCCTGTGTTGTATACTGTATAGATACTGCATGAGTGCTGCTGTGTGGAATCTGATACCTGACACACCTCCAAGTATGGCAAGAATACAGTGTTTGTTTTGATATCTTTGAAGGATTCTGCTTTGAACTAGTTATTGGAGAACTGCAGTTCTGAAGAAGAGTCACACTGGACTTGAAACGTTAACTCTGTTTCTTGTACCCAAAAGCTGCCAGACCTGCTAATCTTCTCCAGCCTTCTTGGGATTTGTTTCAACTTCAGTAGCTTGTGACTCTGAAAATAATAGCACCCTTGTTGACAGCAGATACTCTGACAGCTTTCTGTCTTTCACAATTATTTGTGTTTTGATTACTTGTTTGAGATGTTCAACATGACAGAAGCACATTGGTTTTTAATTGCCTCAAATGTATGCAATCATGATCAGTTGTCTTGTTTGCATCTTGCTTAATATGTTGGAAGATAACTGCATTGCTTATTATTTCCTTGAACAGGAAGTAGACTGCAAAAGTATTTTTTTCTTGCTGAACTGTGTTTGTTTTTTGTTTAGGAAATAGTGTTTAAAAATGTCTTTTAATTCCCTGGTGAAACTTAAGGTCTTTCACCTGAAATGTTTGAAAACCTTCCAAATATGAGAATACAGATGCTGACTCTGAATGCTGATGCAAATATGATAGATTAGGTTAGACAAAACCATCTTGATCTGCAATGCTAGAGAATGACCAAAAACCCAGGACTTCCCTGATGCGAGAGTACCTCGCGTGTTAAGTAACAGGCTACAGCTCCTAAACGTTCCCTCCTAGATCTCCAATTCAAAATGCTATCCAAGAAAGGAGACAAAGACCTTCAAAAAAATTCTTAACTGTAGTTAAAACAATCCCTGTGCCTCATTGGATAATATAATAAGTCTAAATACAAGTTCAGCGCAATTCAATGGCATATAGATTTGGCTTCAGCAGCCATGTAAAACATTTAATAGTGAATCAAAGCCCAACCTGCACTCCATCTAATTTTATTCACTACAATGGTAAAGAAAATCAAGAAGATTGAAGAACCAACTGCTGAGTTAATGTTGCTTAATTTGCGTTGCTGCACAAACTCAATTAATATTGGAACTTGTATTTCCAGTTATTGCACATTATTAACACATCAGAATTTATTTCCCCCATTACCAGATATGTTAAGTATAAATTAGTATCGAAGAAAAATGAAAGTTTTGATTGTATACATTAAGTGTATTTCACTGGCAAGGCACTTTTTAGTTCATGTTGATTAAAGCACATTGTTTAACCTTGAATTCTAGCATACATTCTGCATTACTATATACACAAAGGATAAGCTTGTAAAAGTAGTTATCTGAATAATGTAACAATCTATACATTGTGGCTATAATGGATGAATTTTAATTAGTGTTTAGGTGTAGATCAAAGCTTCTGAGCTATGTAATTTGCTCTATTTAAATATACTCCCTTATAGATCCACCTTATAAACAGCTGGCAGATGTTCATTAAAATGCAAATTATTTACATTTTCTGCTAAGTAGTATAAAATGCAGATTTTCTGCAAAGATGGGGAACACAATTTCTCATTTTTATTTTGGCCACACATTGGCAAAGCATTGTCCTTCAACTTTGAAAGCAAAGCCCATGATCTTTCAACTTTTGTTGAACTTTGTACCTTTATTTATGTCTAAGTTTGCAAGTTTGACTGAATGTCAGAATTGGATATTGGGTTTAGCACAAAGATGAGAAAGCTCTGAATCTGTAATTTAGTTCAAAGGAATCGTTGGTAAATTGCAGACAAAATGCAGTTTGTTCTGCCAGTTTTTATTTTTGGTACATCATCTGATCTTGATTGCCTTTTAGTGATGTCTGAATGTTTCAGCAAGGTTCATTTATCATTTAAACTTAAATGTCAGGGGCTCCGATACCCATTGTCTATTTCTGAACAAGGGGATTGGTTAAATTAGTTGTTTCGATGTCCTGTATGTTGTTCAGAACAACAGCAACAGTACAGGTTCAATTCCCATTCACTTAGCACTTGGGACCTGCCTCATGTCCATGCCTCTCAGAGTGGAAGAAAGTGACAAACCACTACTGTCAGGAACTACCAAGAAAAAGGCTCATGATGCAGCATCAGCAGAAAATGAGCCATTAGTTAATGTAGTAACAGATTTAGTTATTGATTCTGAGAAAGGGTCATGAAACATTAACTCTACTTCCTCCTTGCAGATGCCAGCAGACCTACAGAGTTTTTCAGTAATTTCTGTTTTTGTTTCGGATTTCCACCAACCACAGTTCCTTGTTTTATTCATTTAAGAATTAGGTGAATAAATTAAATATTATCATGACATTTCATCTCAAAATTTAAGAAACAGGAATAGTAAGAGAAAAATTTCTAAAAAAGCAAGTTACCATTTAACCATGCATATTACTGACCAAATCACGAGTTAAGAGTGTTTGTAAGTGAGATATAGGTAAGATTTGATCGTCAAAGCTTGAACAGGTGCCAACATTAATTCTCAGCATATCCTAACTATCATGCAGTACACTGTTCTTGATACATCTTCAGATTGTCTTATCTAAAACCCCTATGTGATTTTACAACGTGTATACAATTAATCTTTTTATACAAATAACTTCCTTTGAAACCTGAGAAGATTAAAAGAAAATCTGCTTGGAATAATTGTATTTCAATATAATTAGGAAATTTGAAAGAGAAACTTAATCATTGATCAACAATGTTATCTTTTGTACTTAAGACAATAACAAGACCATCAGATGTAGGAGTGAACGTAGGCCATTTGGCTTATGAAGTCTGCTCCACCATTAAATGAAATCATGTCTGATCTGATAACTTTCAACTCCAATCCCCTGCTTTATTCCTATGACTATATTTAATGAAAATGATTCTAAAGCCCTCTGTAGTATTCACCAAGAAGAGTATTGTTTGCAATTACAGTACAGAAGAACCTTGAATATCCGACATTCGATTATCCAAATATCGGGTTATCCGGCAAGATCGAACGATCCCAATGCTTAGCTAAACTCAGAGACAAGATAGCAGACTTCCTAACAGCACTAGAATGCACACTTAGAAACAATGGACTGACAGAAGAGACACAACAAACAGTGAGACAAAGTATTGTACCCCTGATAACAAGGAAAAGACAAACACATAACCTCAACACCAAGGAGAGGGAAGCACTAAAAGCATTAAGAAATGATAAGAACATAATCATACTACCAGCAGACAAAGGCAGAATGACGGTCATCCTGGTCAAAGCAGACTACATCCAAAAAGCGCAACAACTACTTGCAGATACCAACACCTACCAAAAGAGGGAGGTTGACCCCACCCCACAGCTCACCAATAGGATAAACAACACACACTGAGGAACCTACAAAAAAACAGACACTCTATACAGTCAACACAGGAATTCTTGGACATCATCAGAAATATACACATAGACAAGGAAGAAACTATGGTCTCATTCGATGTAATGGCACTGCTCACCTCTATCGATAAAACCCTAGCCAGAGAAACAATAGCCAACCTGCTGGACATACAGAACAGACAATAAGATGGGGAACCTATCAACAAAGACTGCATACTCAAACTACTGGACCTGTGCCTCACAACACACTTCACATTCAACAACCAAATATATGAACAAATCATGGCACACCCATGGGCTCACCCATCTCTAGACTCATAGCAGAAGCGGTAATGCAAAGGTTAGAACAAACAGTCTTACCGCAAATTCAACCCAAACTATGGGTCAGATATGTAGATGATACCTTTGTAATCATTAAAAACACAGAAATAGAGAACCCACATCAGATCATCAATGCCAAACTCACAGGAATCCGATTCACTAGAGAGGAAGAAAAGGACTACCAACTCCCATTCCTAGACGTGATGGTACAGAGAACACTGAATGGAGAATTCACCACAAAGGCATACAGGAAAGCCACACACACAGATCAAGTCCTAAACTGTGAAAGCAACCATCCCAACACACACAAAAGAAGTTGCATCAAGACACTGTTCAAAAGGGCCACAACACACTGCAGTACACCAGAACTGCAAAAAGAGGAAGAAGAACACCTATACAATGTATTCGCCAAAAACAGATGCCCCCGCAATTTCATCAACAGATGCCTAAGGGAAAGACAACAGAATGATGACATGCCTCAACCCAAAGGACTAGCCACACTACCATGCATCAAGAGCATTTCCGAACTGACAGCCAGACTACTGCGACCACTAGAACTCATTACAGCACACAAACCAACAGCCACTCTCAGACAACAACTCACCAGGACGAAGGACCCAATACCCAGCATGAGCAAAACCAATGTAGTGTACAAAATCCCATGCAAGGACTGCACAAAACACTACATAGGACAAACAGGAAGACAGCTAATGGTCTGCATTCATGAACACCAACTAGCCATGAAATGACATGACCATCTATCCTTAGTAGCCACACACTCAGATGACAAGCAACATGAGTTCGACTGGGACAACACTACTATTATAGGTCAAGCCAAACAGAGAACAGCCAGGGAATTCCTAGAGGCATGGCACTCATCCGCAGATTCAATCAATAAGCACATCGACCTGGACCCAATATACCGGCCACTGCAGCGGACAGCTGGAACTGACAACCGGAAGCGGCAGGTACAAATCACTATAAACGCCGGAGGAAACATCACAGAAGCGCTTCACAGTAGGCTCCCAAGCACTGAGGATATCACCTAGACAGGGGACGAAACGTCTGCAACACAAATTCTCAGCTCGGCGAACAGAACTACAACAACAGCTTAGCTAAACTATGTTATACGGCATTCGATTATCCGGAATTCGATTAATTGAATGAAATATTCCCCACTCGTGTCCTTTGGATAATCGAGGTTCCTCTGTACATGAAGCTTCTTCATACATCCACTGTAATTGCAGGCAGTATTCTTCCAAAGATTTCTACACTTTGAGAGAAAACATACCTTTTAATCTCTTTCTTAAATGGTGACTTCTTCATCCAGGGACTCTCTGGTCCTAGCTCTTCCACAGGGAGAAACAACCTCTTCACATCTTGCCTTTTAAGCCTCTAAGATCTACTTCAATTAGCTCTCCTCTCATTCTCCTAAAATTTATTGAGTATTGACATGACTCACTAAAACTCTTATAAGAAAATTCAAACTCAACCCAATGAACGTTCTCTTGACTATTTTCTATGGCAGTATATACTTCCTTAGATAAGGGGACTAGAACCCTTTACAGTATTTCAAGTGTAGTCTGACTAGTGCTAGTATAGTTTTAGCAAGGCCTCCCTATTTTTATACACCATTCCCTTTGAAATAAAGGCCAGCAGTCCATTGTGGATTTGGAGGTGTAGTTAGTCAATTTGCAGATGACAACAAAATTGGAGGTGTAGTGGACTGCGAAGAAGGTTACCTCAGAGTACAATCAGATCTTGATCAGATGAGTCAATGAGCTAAGGAGTGGCAGATGGATTTATTTTAGATAAATGTGAGGTGCTGCATTTTGGAAAAGCAAATTTTAGCAGGACTTATACACTTAATGGGTAAGGTCCTGGTGAGTGTTGCTGAACAAAGAGACCTTAGAGTGCAGGTTCATAGCTTCTTGAAAGTGGAGATGCAGGTAAACAGGATAGTGAAGAAAGTGTTTGGTATGCTTTCTTTTATTGGTCAGAGTATGAAGTACAGGAGTTGGGATGTCATGTTGTGGCTGTACAGGACATGGGTTAGGCCACTTTTGGAATATTGTGTGCAGTTTTGATTTTCCTGCTGTAAGACGGATGTTGTGAAACTTGAAAGATTTCAGAAAAGATTTACAAGGATGTTGCCAGGGTTGGAGGGTTTGAGCTATAGGGAGAGGCTGAACAGGCTGGGGCTGTTTTCCCTGGAGCGTCGGAGGCTGAGGGGTGACCTTATATAGGTTTACAAAATTATGAGGGGCATGGACAGGGTAAATAGGCAAAGTCTTTTCCCTGGGGTCGGGGAGTCCAGAACGAGAGGGCATAGGTTTAGGGTGAGAGGGGAAAGATAATAAAAGAGACCTAAGGGGCAATTTTTTCACACAGAGGGTGGTACAGGTATGGAATGAGTTGCCAGAGGAAGTGGTAAAGGTTGGTACAATTGCAACATTTAAGAGGCATTTGGATGAGTATTTGAATAGAAAGGATTTGGAGGGATATGGGCTGGCTGCTGGCAGGTGGGACTAGATTGGTTTGGGATATCTGGTCAGCATGGACGGGTTTCCACGCTGTACATCTCTATGACTCTATGTGGGTACTCTCAACTGAGCACTACTATACAGCACAGCTGCAATTTTCAGTGCAAGGTTCGCATTCTGCAGGCATGTTGGTAGACATTAGGTGAATGAATGTGGACTAAGAGAGTAAGGGAGTAGCCCTGATCCACACTGGGCTGCCACTCTGTTTACTAATACTCTACTTGACAGTGCTGTGCACTGCAAATTGCTCGTGCCCTGCTTCTTACCTATAGGATTTCAAGGCCATAGCAGTGGTGATGGCTCCCCGTCAATGCTCATGTTGGAAGAGTACAAGAGGTTGCGACTCATGGGTCATGACATGCTCTGTAATTTAGCTGTGGCGAACAGAGGTAATTTGGAGCTCGAGATGAGTTGAACCTGCCAGGTATCTGCTTTGATTTTCATGTTGAGTGTTCCCAATGGTTAGTTTGTATGATGTCATAGAGTCATGTGTTTGATAAGATTGCAATCCATGGCGGATTAGGCTCTTAACATGATGCTTAACAAGCAATACAGATCATCAGTTTGAAACTTGGTGCTCTCTGGCAAGAATCTCATCATACTGCTTGACCAAAGTGGGAAGGTTTGCCGAGATGATCTTAGGGTCAAGATGACCATTTCACCCAATTTTGTGAAACATCTCTCCAGTGCCCACATTATTCAATTGCACCTAAGATTCAGCCTCGTATCATGGGGTTCTGGGTAGCTGAACAGCTTGTGGGTGTGAACAATATTGCCAGACATCTCCAGATCTCCAGAAGATTAAATGGTTGTCTCTGCAGTAGAAAGCACCTGAAGAAAGCAAGTCTGACTCATTGTAAGTTGTTGCTTTCAATTACTAAGTCAGAGTTTAATTTTTGAACCAGTTGCTCTTCACCTCTGACAAAGAAGTGAAAATTATCTGGCAAAGAGAAACTGATGAACAGCAGCACTGCCAAGCAAAAGTGTTATCTCATTGAACTCTGTGGCCTTGAACCATTTATCTATTTTCCTAGATTTCCTCTCCAATATGTTTATTTTTTTCTGTATGTGTGTTTAAAAGAGTTTTACAAGGGAGGTAGAGTTATAAATAGTAGAATAATACGTTAACAGTTTATGATTTTTTTTATCTGGAACTAGAATCTATTTATTTGTAGTAAATCATAACTTTACTAAGTACACAAACCCAGTCTGTGTTTTTTGGTAGCTTGGGTCTAAGCAGTTGAAATGGGGAATATTTGTATTTGACAGAATCTTTGACTTTTGTGATAGCTCTGGGAACAGCAGGGCTTGGTTTCTAGTTTGTTAGAGCTGAAAAGATGTTGCTGGAAAAGTGCAGGAGGTCAGGCAGCATCCAAGGAGCAGGAGAATCGACGTTTCGGACATGAGCCCTTCTTCAGGAAGGGCTGCGCTTTTCCAGCAACACATTTTCAGCTTCTCCTGCTCCTTGGATGCTGCCTGACCTTCTGCACTTTTCCAGAAACAGATTTTCAGCTCTGATCTCCAGCATCTGCAGTCCTCACTTTCTCCTTTCTAGTTTGTTACCCCAGTGAGGCATGGCATTACAAATGGCATGTAGTTTGGTGTCTGATTGGACTTATCATGTACTGTAGTCGCTTCATTTCTAACTCTGCCACTTTATCTATCTCAGAAATCTGACAAAAATGTCCACCAAATTGGACAGGACTAAATCACACAATCAGGCTGTTTACCAGATCAAACAGCCATCATCAGTAAGTTGCATAATTATCTACTTCAACATTGAGAAACCCTACGGCTCATCATAGAGGGAAGTTCAGCATCACTTAGGTGCAGCACTCGTCCTGAAAGACAAGGCAATCAATCAATGCGATGGCAAGCAAATCACTGATACTATCATTATTTACAATCAGAGAACAAAGCACTCTCAATCACATGAGGTATCTTATTCTCTAATCTGAAAATGTGTTGCTGGAAAAGCGCAGCAGGTCAGGCAGCATCCAAGGAACAGGAGAATCGACGTTTCGGGCATAAGCCCTTCCTGCTGCAGTCATCAATGACATAAAGCGGGATTCAACAGCTTACAAGATTTCTGAAGATAGATAGTTTAGGCATTTTGAGTGGATCACAAAGGTTTGACATGGTGGTTGTTTGACATTGGAAACACTGATTTTATGCTCCATTTTGTAATCAATCCCTGTTGCTTGGCCATCTTATCTTAATGTCTGGTAAGCTTGAATGAATAACCAACTTGGCCTGTTCAACAATCCACGTAGCCAAATGCCCAATTAAAGAGATTATTGAACACTCAAATAACAAAGAACAATTTCGTTGTTGAGTGTTAGCAATGCAAGTTCAACCCAGCAGACAATCTGGTATAAGATTCCTTGCTGACATCAGTTCTACCAGACATTAAGATAAGATGGCCAAGCAACAGGGCTTGATTACAAAATGAAGCATAAAATCAGTGTTTCCAATGTCAAACAACCACCATGTCAAACCTTTGTGATCCACTCAAAATGCCTAAACTATCTATCTTCAGAAATCTTGTAAGCTGTTGAGTCCCGCTTTATGTCATTGATGACTGCAGCAGACTCTCAGTTATATACATCAACAATGAGACTTGATCATCATTTTGGAATGGTGATATCCTTGTGATATGCAGCTATTTTCTGTGATTAATGCAAAAGGATCAATGGACACTATGAAGCATGGTCTGCAAATCATCACATAAAACATCTGAGTCTGAAAAGCACTAAAAATATCATTTGGATCACATTAGACCTCATTCTGATAGTGACATCTCAGATGAAGATTGAGTTAAATAAGTCTACACTTGATGTCAAACAATATTTGACTTATCAAACAAAAATACCCATGATGATTAATAGATAATATTGTGAAGTAAACTACTTTAAATTGGTCAACACTTTTCACCTCATGACTGAGCATTGTTGGATTAATAGAAAAGTTAGAATATGACGTAGCGTTGTTGGTGAAGTTGAATGTTCTCACTTTACTTAAGTTTATTCTTTACACCTTTGGAAACAAGATATTCAAATTGTCTCATTTACTTAGAAAAGGAGACATGAAATGCATTGAAAATTGTATGTAAACTTTGCCTACTTTAGCCATAAAAACAGTATGCTGGTTTCACCCACATTAATTATTCCTGAGCTCAGATAGAACACTTTTGACATATATGTTCTTTAAACTCAAGAAAATTGCAATTGCAGACCGGAACCAAGAATATTACCATATTTTTCATATTTGATAATTGTCAGAATATTATGATTTTATAACTGTTCATGCCATAACGCAATGGCCCACTTGTAAATGGATTTTAGAATGATGGAAAATTTGGAGGTGTTGGTGGATTAATCAGAAGAAATTCAATAACACACACACACACAGAGTGCTGAAGAATCTCAGCAATTCTGGTCGAGTCAGAAACAGAACCAACACTTCAAAATCCCGTACGACTCTTCTTCAGAACTAAAATGTTTCGGAAAATCATTTATTTTAATACTTTGACATTCTGACATCGAAGGATTTTACAGTTGTTAGTGAGTAACCAGTGACAGAAATCCTGTCTTGTTTATTTGCAACAACACAATCACAAACCCAGACTAACTGCATCAGTTTGGATCAGGAACAGTCAATCATAAGAACTGAATGTTCCCGTGAACTGCAAAAACAGAAACAACAGAAGGAGGTTATCCAACAAAACTGAACATCAGTGCTCAGTTTGAGCTGGCAGGAGGATCATTGGATAATCAAATCCATTTAGAAGAGAGCAATCATCTCTCCGGACAAGTAGGCACCATGAGTTGGAAATATTGAAATAAAAGGTGGTTACTGTGGAGATCAACATTGCAGTCTTATGAGACTTGATCATCATTTTGGAAAGATGATATCCTTGTGATATCCGGCTATTTTCTACAATTAATACAAAAGCATAAATGGACATGCTGAAGCATGGTCTGCAAATCATCACATAAAACATCTGAGTCTGAAAAGCACTAAAAATATCATTTGGATCACATTGGATCTCATTTTGATAGTGACATCTCAGATGAAGATTGAGTTAAATGAGTCTATACTTGATGTCATAAAATATTTGACACATCAAACAAAAATATCCATGATGATTAATAGATAATATTTTGAAGTAGGAGAAAGTGAGGACTGCAGATGCTGGAGATCAGAGCTGAAAATGTGTTGCTGGAAAAGCGCAGCTGGTCAGGCAGCATCCAAGGAGCGGGAGAATCGACGTTTCAGGCATAAGTCCTTCTTCAGGAATGAGGAAAGTGTGTCCAGCAGGCTAAGATAAAAGGTAGGGAGGAGGGACTTGGGGGAGGGGTGTTGGAAATGCAATAGGTGGAAGGAGGTCAAGGTGAGGGTGATAGGCTGGAGTGGGGGTCACTTTGTTATACTAGAATATTTTGTCTCATCTGATTCATTGCTGGATAGAAAAAGGGATTGTTAATTTAAGATCCCTACAGAAAAAGACAAGGAAAGATACTAAATGGCTCAGTTAAGGAAATTATATGCAGATTGTATCCATGTATACATAGCAATGTGTATAGTTGAGGTAACACAGCGAACAAAGACATTTCCTGGCAGATTTTTTAAGTGAAAAATATATGGGCTATGATTAAAATTCTGTGGTGCATCATAAAAAGTGTTCCAAATCTTCAAACCACAAATGAATAGATAATTCAAACAAACATGTGGATATTTCTGCTTCAATACTGTAAAAGTTATAGTGTCAATCACAAGCTCCCATACCTTGCTTAAATCACCAGCCCAAGCCAAAAAAGGAAGTTTATAAAATAATTTGCATTTACTTACCACCACTCATGACTTCAGAACATTTGAAAACAGTTAACAGCTAATTAAGCAGTTCAAAGTATAATGCTGAACCTTTGCTTTGTAGGTAAGCATTGGATCTGTGATTGTTTCTGCATCATGTATCTTCCTATGGAAGATAATCACTCATTGCAATTTTAGCTTGGCAAACCCTCAGTAGACATGGAGACAGGTTCTGCATCCTATTCAGGATGCTGAGCGGACTCTGAAAGTTGGAGGGCCAACCTAAGGCCTTTAGTTCTGAGAAATATCTGGTAGCAATGAGCAGTAAACAACTGAATAGGAAGATTTCATCCCACTCTTTCAATAAGCTAATTACAAACAAGAGAGAACAGCCCAGGTAATACTGCACGAGTTGTCATGGGGAAGTTAAAGGTATGGTGATGGGTGGTGAGGAGCCCATCATGAGGTTGGTCTTTGGCTGCCATTCATTCAAAGCAAGCAAGGAGGGTGAGTGGTTGGAGTGCAGCAGAGTTCCTATCATCAGGCAGCTTTTCTGCCACCCCATCACCTCTTTAGCTTCCAATTAACCAGGCTTTGATGAGCATAAATCACTACACACCTATCCACAAAACTGGGTGAACTCACATTGGCAGCACTTTGGCTATTTCAAGAATTTTTAGGTCTTTTTGCCTTCATCATTGATCTCTGCTGGCCTGAGCTTTTGCTGTAATGTTGGAAATATGTCACGCCTGACTGGGGTTACATTCTGGACATCAAACCTTGCTATACCTGAAGTCATCACAAAAGTTGATAATCTTATCATTTTACGTGTCAGGTGGACCCAAGCTAATAGAAAACATGGACTGGATTTCTGTACTTAACAAGAACTACGGTTCATTACTTATAAATAGATTCATACCACATTTAAGCAACTATGAATTGTTGCCATATAACTCAGCTAAATGAAACTCTCGCACCATTTGACCTCTTACCTCACAAGAGTGTGACTGTTCCTCAAATTATATGGTCAATGACTTACTGGTTAAAAGCAACAGCTTACAGCAACTGGTGAAGGAAAAGAAATAACTGGTTTTCTTTAGGTTTCAGCTATTTTCTACTGCAGAAAAACCTACTAGCTCCTCTTCTGGAGGGCTGAATGCTTCTGGCTGTATTGTTTACAGCTACAAGCTGTTCAGCCCCTCTACAGCTATTCAGATCATTATCAGGCTGATTGACTTTTTGTCATCTCTAACTGGTCACAACTCCACAAACCAATACAGTGACTTATTGCTGAATGATTTTCATGTTGTACACATCCCTCACTGCCCGATCACCTTACTACCTCATTTGCCTCCTTGAAGACACTTGTAAAAACCAACCTCCTTTTCCAAGCCTTTGGTCATCTAAACCATCAGTCTAGAATATCGAGTCTCCAGCTTGCATTCAGACCAATCCTACTAATTAAGTTATGATACTACTCTGATATGCTGAATACTGACTACAAAATAATTTCCTGGGATGTTTAAACATCTGATAGCAATTATTAGATTAGATTACTTACAGTGTGGAAACAGGCCCTCCGGCCCAACAAGTCCACACTGACCCGCCGAAGCGCATTCCACCCATACCCTTACATTTACCCCTTCACCTTACACTAGGGGCAATTTAGCATGGCCAATTCACCTGACCTGCACATCTTTGGACTGTGGGAAGAAACCGGAGCACCCGGAGGAAACCCACGAGCTTCACATCCATTGACTCTGACTTCCAGGATCTACAGTACTTACTGTGTCCTAGTTTGGCAGATAGGTAGGTGAAGGGGAAGGATGACATGCAGCTCCTGGAACCCTTTAAAAAAGTTGACAATTCTAAGTTAGAGTGGAATGCTAGGGAGGCTTCTGATACATGTCATAACTCCTGGGCAAATATATAACTCATTCCAAAAGTCCAAATCTGACCTGATCCGGACTCCACTTACCTGACTTACCGTACATACTTGACAAGCGTGTACACACACACACACACACACACACACACACACACACACACACACACACACACACACACACACACACACACACACACACACACACACACACACACACACACACACACACACACACACACACACACACACAAAATCCACCCTACTTACGTTACTCACCTACTTGTCATCCTTCCCCCTTACCTCACAAGAGTGTAACTGTTCCTCAAATTATATGGTCAATGACTTACTGGTTAAAAGCAACAGCATGTCAGAAAGCATCTGAGGAGCAGGAAAGTCGATGTTTTGGGCTGAAACATAGGCTTGTCTTACCTGCCACACTAATCCTTCACCTCATTATCTCCCACTCTACACCCTTACTCACCTACCCGCCACACTCTCCATCACCAATTCACCTGTTACCTTAACCCTGCACCCACCAACCAGCCATTCTAACCTTCACCCAACATCCACCTTCCAAACTCTCCATCGCCGATCAACCTGCAACCCTACACCTTCACCTAGCAACCTGCTACTGTACCCTGTCATGCTCCTATTGGCTACCCTACACTTTAATTCCCCAAACTGCTGCCCTGCCCTCTCATATACCTGTATATCTCCATATATTGATGATACTATGGATTTAAGTGGTGTATTTTGTCCTTTTCTTTTAATGAGAGGGTAAGAGCAGTCTGTTTCAAGCCAATCAGGTAAACAACTTGTGAGACCTTGGGGTTTTTTAGTTGGAACAATAGAAGTAGCATGAATGGGTGGGGTCAAGCTCCCACAGAACCAGGATTTTAGTTTTAGCTTACAGTAGCTGTTGAGGTTTGGAAGCTGCTATACATCTGTCCCTGCTACAGCAAAATGCTTGAGTTCTCTCCCTCTCTCAGAATTTTTTCTTGATGTCGTTTTCCCTTGGACTGGAGAAATATTGCATGTGAGACAATATATTTACTGAATTTGCCTCTGCCAAGGATATTGTTTTGGGATGTTACTATGTTGGAACAGCTAATCAGTGGTCATTAGCATACCATATATCTTAAGTATTTTGATAGTTACAATTAAGCTAATTTTTCATGCTTATTTTGTATGTATTTTAATTATAGTGTAAGAATAAAGTGTTTTGCTTCAAGCCTGGTAGTTTGACCAATCAGATTGCATCTGGAACATGTCATCTTACACTTGTTTTTAAAAATAAGAAAAGTATGGGGTCTGGGCTATCCTTTTAATATATTTTGAGGAGATTTGGTCAAGTCATCCTCACTTTCCTTTCGCAGTTTACCTTTTCTCTAGGCTTGTCAAAGTGTCTATGGGATTCAATCAAGATCTTGGTGCCATCTCCACAATTCCAGAAAGAAACACTGAGCTCTAGGGCTGGGTAAGTACAAAAGAGTGGGTCGGCATTCTGACTCCTCAGAAGATTTGGCCCTATTAACGTTGTATGTGGTTCAAGGTAGTTTTGATTTGTTTTAACAACAACAGCTCCTGTGAATTGCTTTGGAACATTCTGGTTTCACTAAAGATGCATTAGAAGTAGAAATTGTTGCTGTTGTGTACCACTTCACATCTCTCCACCTCTTTTATCTTTCTTAAGATGTATCTTAAACCTTCCTCTTTGAGGAATCTTTTGCTCATCAGTCTTAAGCAGCTCCTCATCTAGCTTGATCTCACTCTTTGTTTGACAATGCCTTTTCACACTTTAGGACATCTTTCTATATTAAAGTTGCAGTGTACTTTCAAGCTATTACACATTCACAGTCACTCAAGTAGTGAGCTTTCTGGTTTGTTACTTTGAACAATCAGAGGCTGTAGTGTGATGATGCAAATATTAATGAATTCTAAGTCTCAAGGTATCTCTCTTCTGAAATTACTGTAAAGTCATGATTTTCTGGACTATTTTGGAGTACTGTATAAAAGAAATAAAACATTTTTAATCCAATTTCAAAATAGGAAACTAGCATTTAAAAAACCTGCATACTTGAGCAGATGGTGAATCTAGCCACTGAATATAGCTGTAATTACATCTGCAGGGAGATTGCTATGTGATTTGGAATCAGAATTGCTAAAGGTCCATGATTTGAGTCAGTGATCAAATACCCAGCTTCTGATAATTGCTTTACTAAGCATTGTCAGATAAATATCGCTCTCCAATGCGAAATGGAATTTTTCACACATTGTGAAAACATATTTTCCATTCTATCTTGGTTTCCTCCCAGACAGAATCTAATAATTAATTTGGCAATGGATTCACTTTTGTTTTGTCATTAAAATGAGCGAAGGGTTTTAATAGTATGATTAGGTTAGTTGTTCACTCGTGAATTGGATCAAGATACTACTTTCTTTCCTAAAAGATGAATTTATGATGTATTCATGAGCAATATGTCTCCCATCAAGCTGAAAGCTGTTTCTGTGCATCGTCCAGTCATACTGAGTACCTCATGAATTAAGTATTCCCTCCCAGCAGGTACAACCCAACAATCGATGTGAATAACAGAAAAATATTCCAGTTGATAGAAATCTGAAACAAAAGCAGAAAATGTTAGAAAAACCACAGCATCTGAGGAGAGCAAAAGAGAGTTAGCATTTTGTTTCCAATGACTCTTCTTCGAATGTTCTGATGATTATTTCCATATATTTCCAGATACTAATAAGCTGCTTAACCATTTAGTAAAACTATGTACTGTCAAAGAAGAAGGGCTTATGCCCGAAACATCGATTCTCCTGTTCCTTGGATACTGCCTGACCTGCTGCACTTTTCCAGCAACACATTTTCAGCTATGTACTGTCAAAGATAGATTGCACACATCAGGGCTGATTGATATTACATTATAACCAAATTATAATAATCTTGATAGAAAAGACCAATACAAACGCAGATATCAAACCTAGCATACATAGAAATTGCTGTGGCTGTTGGAGGTCAGTCATCTCAGCCCCAGGACAGCACTGCATCACTGGTTTCTCAAATCAGTGTCCTAGACATAACGATCATCAACTATTGTCCCTCTATCATAAGATCAAAAGTGGGGATGTTCACTGATGCTTACCAAATGTTCAGTTCCACTCACAATACCTCAGATAACGAAGCAGCCCATTTACATGCAGTAAGTATTTGACAATATAAAATCCAATAAACAATACACAACATCCAAGTCTCACATGTGTCAGGTAATGACTGAACGAGAGATAGACTGGCATTCAATAGCAAGCATGAACATCCTGAAGGTCATTGACCAGAAAGTAGTTAGGCCAGCTATCTAAATGTTATGGTTAAAAGAGCAAGTCAGAGAATGGATATTTCATAACAAATGAGTCACCTCTTGGCTTTCCAATGTCTCTTCACCATTTACAACGTACAAATCAGGAGTGTGGTGAAATTTCTCCACTAGTTTGGATGACTGCTTCTCTACATGAATACCCTCCATACAGTCATAGAATCATAGAGATGTACAGCACGGAAACAGAGCCTTCGGTCCAACTCGTCCATGCCGACCAGATATCCCAACCCAATCCAGTCCCACCTGCCAGCACCCGGCCCATACTCCTCCAAATCCTTCCTATTCACATACCCATCCAAATGCCTTTTAAATGGTGCAATTGTACCAGCCTCCACCACTTCCTCTGGCAGCTCATTCCATACCCGTACCACCCTCTGCGTGAAAAAGTTGCCTCTTAGGTCTCTTTTATATCTTTCCCTCTCATCCTAAACCTATGCCCTCCAGTTCTGGACTCCCCCACCCCAGGGAAAAGACTTTGTCCATTTACCCTATCCATGCCCCTCATAATTTTGTAAACCTCTAGAAGATCACCCCTCAGCCTCCAATGCTCCAGAGAAAACAGCCCCAGCCTCTTTAGCCTCTCCCTATAGCTCAAATCTTCCAACCATGGCAACATCCTTGGAAATCTTTTCTGAATCCTTTCAAGTTTCACAACATCTTTCCGATAGGAAGGAGACCAGAATTGCACACAATATTCTAACAGTGGCCTAACCAATGTCCTGTACAGCCACAACATGACCTCCCAACTCCTGCACTCAATACTCTGACTAATACAGGAAAGCATACCAAACGCCTTCTTCACTATCCTATCTACCTGCGACTCCACTTTCAAGTAACTATGAACCTGCACTCCAAGGTCTCTTTGTTCAGCTACACTCCCTAGGACCTTACCATTAGGTATATAAGTCCTGGTAAGATTTGCCTTCCCAAAATGCAGCACCTCACATTTATCTGAATTAAATTCCATCTGCCATTTCTCAGTCCATTGGCCCATCCGGTCAAGATCCTGTTGTAATCTGAGGTAACCCTCTTCACTGTCCATTACACCTCCAATTTTGGTGTCATCTGCAAACTTACTAACTGTACCTCTTATGCTCATTTATGTAAATAACAAAAATAGTGGACCCAGCACCGATCCTTGTGGCACTCCACTTGTCACAGGCCTCCAGTCTGAAAAACAACCCTCCACCACCACCCTCTGTCTGCTACCTTTGAGCCAGTTCTGTATCCAAATGGCTAGTTCTCCCTGTATTCCGTGAGTTCTAACCTTGCTAACCAGTCTCCCATGGGGAACCTTGTTGAACGCCTTACTGAAGTCCATATAGATCACATCTACCGTTCTACCCTCATTAATCCTCTTTGTTACTTCTTCAAAAAAACTCAGTCAAGTTTGTGAGACATGATTTCCCACGCACAACGCCATGTTGACTATCCTTAATCAGTCCTTGCGTTTCCAAATACACGTACACCTTGTCCCTCAGGATTCCCTCCAACAAATTGCCCACCACTGACATCAGGCTCACTGGTCTATAGTTCCCTGGCTTATCCTTACCCCCCTTTCTTAAACAGTGGCACCACGTTAGCCAACCTCCAGTCTTCTGACACCTCACCTGTGACTATCGACCTTGGTTACAGTCTGTACCTGCTACAAGATGAATCACAACTCACTTAGCCTTCCTCAATATTATCTTCTAAAGGTAAGACTTCTACTGCCTTGAAGAACAAAAGCAGCAGGTCCTTGGTAACAATTTGCCTATGTTCCTGTCCAGGTCACATACCATTGTGACTTGGAAATACATCAGTATTCCTTTATTATTGCCCATTCAACATGTCCATGACAAAATTGGCATGAATAGTTGCACGGTGGCTCAGTAGTTAGCACTGCTGCCTCACAGCGCCACGGACCCGGATTTGATTCCAGCCTCAGGTGACTGTGTGGAGTTTGCACATTCTCCCTGTGTCTGCGTGGGTTTCTTCTGGGTGCCCCAGTTTCCTCCCACAATCCAAAGATGTGCAGGTTAGGTGAACTGGCATGCTAAATTGCCCATAGTGTTCAGGGTTATGTAGGTTAGTCAGGGATATGTAACATTAGTCAGGAGTAAATATAGGATAGGGGAATGGGTCTAGGTGGATTGGTCTTTGGAGGGTCGGTGTGGGCTTGTTGGGCTGAAGGGCCTGTTTCCACACTGTAGGGTTTCTAATTACTGGTCTAAAATCTTGGAATTTCCTATCTCACAGCACTGTGGGAGACTCGGCACCACTTGAGATGCAGTGGTTAGGAAGACAGTTCCATGCCAATTTTATCAAGGACACTTTTGATGGGCAATAATGCTGGCCTTATTGGTGACAGCAACTAAACAACAACTAAAATTCAGGGCCTGATAACTTGGATATGGATCAGAGCATACCATACTGATTCAGAATCCAATAACGTGGAAGGACTAAGCACCATAACTGGAGTAGAAATGTAATTGTAAATGGAATCCCCTAAAACTGTGCAGTTTGATTTCTTGAACAGTCTGTGTGCAGTGACTTGGCATGTCTGGACTGCACGTGTGTAATTGTAGAAATGTAATTGTAAATGGAATCCCCTAAACTGTGCAGTTTGATTTCTTGAACAGTCTGTGTGCAGTGACTTGGCATGTCTGGACTGCACCAGCTGGCTCATTAACATATGCAGCATTGACGGGACAGAACAAGAACAATCAGGGATGACAAAGACACTGTGGCAAAATAAAGTATTGATTTATTCTGATGTTTTCATTTCAATTTCTGTTGTTCCTTATTTTCTGGAGTCCTTCATTAAGTTATCAGTTAGTAGATTCCTAATCTTGAATCAAGACATAGAAATGACAGATGGAAATCTTTGCAAAGAAAATGCATTAATTCTGGAGATCTTCACCTGATCTTGGCAACTCTCAAAGGCCAATTTATAAAACAAAGGATAATCTCTTGATTGAACTGTTACACCACCTGACTTTGAAACCAAAGTTATTGTAATGTGAATTCAATGCTTCAATGATTCTCTATTCACATTTGTGAAGCTGATAAGTAATGGTTTAACAAATGTCAGCCTTAAAAGCTGTAATTAATTCCATGCTGACATAGATATAATTGTAAAGGTATCACAATAGAACTTAATTTCTTTTAAATGAAGGGATCTCCACAGCATAACATGACTATCCAATAAAACTGCTTTTTGGGTGTCTTGCTGAATGGATTCTGGTAATAATATCTCATCATGCCAACTGAAGAAGACTATAGGATCCAAGATGACATACAGTATTATAATGTCTCTGACCATTTTGAACAATTAATATGGTAACAGTAGAAGGTACACCTCTTAAGTAATTTGAAGACATTTACTAACCACCTTGTACATTTCAACCAGATAAGTCTAGAAAAACAGGCATTAATGAAATCCTTCAAGTGGTATTTTATATTCCCCCCATTCTATGTATGGTAGTGGGGACGGAATTTATTTGGGCAGCATGGTGGCTGATGGAGATCCTGCCATCTTCCTGCCTCCAGCACAATTATGTTTGTGCTGAGAAGGCTCATGAACTAAACCGAGGCCTTTAATGGTCAATTTATGTACAATTAAAGGCCTCGTACTGGGTGGTAGTATTAAATTGTGGGGAGGACGACTGTGCAGGCTGCTTAAGGATTTCCCAGGGAGATCCCTTGTTTAAAGACACCCAGAGCCGAATGAATAGAACTGACAATGGGAAGAGAGGGCCATGCTGAGACCCACATGTTGCTCCTGATTCGCAAACCCTCTTCCCTCATCTCATGACCCTCATGCCACAAAACATTTAATACCATCATACACTTCTGGCCTGCGTCTTTGAAACTAAGTTCATAACAGTGTAGGTAAAGTGCTTCAAAGATATTTCATTCATATTCTGCGACGCAGGACCATTTGAAGCAGCTACCAATTCTCTGGTCATGCTATTGTTTCACAAAGCTGTTCACTCCCAAATAAGACAGTAGCTCTTGAAAAGCAGGACTTCTTCCTCCCAAGGGTCCTGATCCCCCCAAAAACAGTTCCTCTCAACTGGTTCATTGGCATGTAATACTAGTGGGTCTTCCTGGAGCATGCAGCCTGGGTCTCTCAGCAGCTCTCTTGCTAGTGGCCAAGATAACCATTATCTCTGCAAATTGCCCCGTTCAGTCTCTGATATAGCAGACAGGAGGTATATGCTCATTACAAGCCAGAGGTGCAACATCTATCATATTGGCTCTAAAGTAGAATCATTCAAATAGAAACATTGACTTTGCTTCGCTTTGCTTCCGATTTTTATCTGCTATGTTAGTAAAGCCTTTAGATACTTACAGGTCAAACAGGTGAGTTTACAGCAGGGAATCCTTCTTTAGATTTTTAAAGTTTAAAAGATATATGCATCAAATATAAAATCAGAAACATGAAAATAATCCTCACTGCATAATTTACCTCAGCTTTGTCCAGAAACCCGCCCATCAAAAGAAATGGACTATTGTGAGCTTCTGCATTTTGTTGCAAGAACATTCTGAATTTTCTTTAAAAATCAACTATGCTTCCATTGACAAGAATATTTGGCAAAAAGAAAACTCGTCCTACTCAAGTGCCTTGTAAAGGGAATCTAGGAGATGGATATGAATGATACCCAAAACTAGAGAGAGAAGCTGACACTCCTTCCAGCAGAGAAAGCTAAGAGGAAGTTTATGAGAGGCATTCAGAATTCAGAGAGATATTCACATTGAAGGTGGACAGAAATTGATTCCTTTAACAGAATAGTGGACACAGATTTAACATAATTGGCAAAAGAACTGCTTATGAGATGAAAAATTCTTATTACGCATGGAATGCATAGCATGATAACACGGTGGCAGTAAATCCAATATAATGTTCAAAAGTAAATCTGATACATGCTTTCAAAGAAAATATTTGCAAGGCTGTAAGGAGAAAATAGGAGAGTAAACATAAATGAATATCTATGTCAAAGAACCAGCATCTGATTGATGGACCAAATATAATCTTTTTATCCTCATTATATTTCCCATACAGTACACATGGAAAACTAGAAACTGACTGAACACACCTTTTTGATATTACTTTGCTTGTATTTGATATGAAAATGGTAACTGCACTAGACTGAACTTCTGTAATTGTTAAATCATACACGAACTGCAAGCAATTTCACCTCCTTTTAGTTCACCTCCTTCTTTACCAGCTATTGCATTTTGCTCCTTGACAGTTTTATTTTAATTCCTCCTTCTTCAACAATATATCATCAAAGGTAACATTTTGCATCAAACTTGAAATTAGTAAAAGTTGTTTTTTATTAATTTAGTTTCTGAGCAAACTAAGATCTTTCTATTGTTCTGTTGCATAAGATATGCAGTGAGTATTTTATAAGGAAGACCTGATCGATTTATGAAGGTTTCCTTTGCAAATTTAAATTTACTTCATCTGAGAAATTTTCAGCTATTTGATTTTCCAGTTGCTGCTTCCCAATTAAATCAATGGGAATGTGGGACTGGAGTTGAAAAAAAGAGATCAGTTATTAACATAGACACACATCAGGTAGCAAAATGTATCTGCTTCAGTCACAACCATCAACTTGGGAGTAAGATGTCCCCAAAATTGGGCAGGTTTGCACAAGTCATATCCAACTTATTTGCATAATCACAAACCTTTAAGCCATACGATCAAGCAGTATTTTCAAATCAGATATTCTGAATGAAAAGTTTGCATCAAAGAGTGATATGTTAATTAGACTAATATTATTAATAGAACTGAAATGCATTTCTTGCACAAATAGTGTTTTAATAAGTATGACTGGTTCATTTGCTGTGGATAACCTGATCTTAAATCATTGAAAATTGATTTAAAATTGAAAATGATTTAAAATGCCAACACAGAACTACTGGATAATTATAGTGGTGTATTTTATTTTTTGGAAACTTAAAACTATTTTAAAAGATGTCTATTAACACCCTATTGATACTTAATTTTAAAAGAGAAGAGTCTTTGTAAGCTCATAAAATAATAAATGAGTGGAAATCATCAACAGTTATTAATTTGAGACAAGTTTTCCTCATGACGTATTTCAAACAGGCATAAAAGCAGGACTTGGCCCCTTAACCTTTTACATTAGCTTAACTCATTTTGATGGATTACAGGTACAAGTAACATGATGTTAATGGTTGGGATCACACCAGCGAAATAAAAGTTGCCATTAAAAATCAGGAGTTGTCTGGAGGCATGTTTCTAATATATTTTTTATATTATAAGCAGAGGTTACCATATGCCATGAATAAACTGAGAAAATTAAATACCTGGACTGGATGGTTTGCAATTAGAATCCTCAAGGTACTGCATGAAGAAATTGTTAAGAAAGAAGTTAGTATTTTATGAGTTCTATAAACACAGGAGCTATATTAGCAACGGTTGCTTTTATAATGCAATCTAAACTGAGGAATGTACCTATATGTTAAATTGTATAAGAACTCTATTGAGTAATAATGCTTTGACTTTTGCATGTCCAGGATGTGCCTTGTTGCCTGCTGAAAATGCTTGAGGTACATACTATTGCTTTATTAATGATCTAAAAATTGAGAATTGCATGCACCTATATGCTCACAATGAGTTGAGGCTTCACTGACAGCACAAACCTATGTTACTCCTTAGAAGAGGATTGAAAAAATGTCTGAATAATAAAAAGCTTGTAAAAAAAATTATCAGCAATTTAGAAGGAACGTAAGTATGCAACAAAATATAATTAAGTCAGGCTTCTAATTGAAGTAAAAATTCTAATACAATGGTCTTTGGTTTGCAAATTCCAATAGCTTTACCAATCATCTCACCCAAAATCAGAGAAAGTATCACAAAAGTTTTACAGAGTTCAATTGCAAACCATTTCCAGCACAAGCTGACTCTTTGCAATCTTGTACACTAGTTCTTTAGTCGAATATAGCACGTTTCATATGACTGACCATGTAACCAAATCAAATTTATTAGTAAGGCAATTTTCCAACAATGTGATACACTTGGAGGCCTTTGGATCACTCTGCCTCAGAAAGTGGAGACAGGGTCAGTGAATATTTTTAAGGCGGAATAGAGAGATTTTTGTACGGCAATGAAATTTTTTGGAGCAGCTGAAAATGCGGAATCCATGTCAGCCATGATCTCACTGAATAGCGAGACAGGCTTGATGGGCTGAATGGCCTACACTTGTTTTTATTTTGTATGTTCTCATGTTTATATGATGGTAAAGCCTTCAAGGAGGTACTCAACATTTACCATTTTTAGGCACAAGAGCACTAATGGCACTTAAATAGAAATGTCTAGAAAATAGGAAGTGGACTAAGCCATTGAGCCCTTCAAGCTTGGGTGATCATTCATCTCAATAGACTGTTCCTGCTTCTCCCCCATATCCTTTGATCCCTTTAGCCCCAGTAACATATCCAACTCCTTTTTGAACTGATTCAACATTTTGGCATTGACTGCTTTCTGAGGTAGTGAATTCCATATTCTTCGACACACACTGGGTGAAGAAATTTCTCCTCATCTCAGTCCTAAATATTCTACGAACAATTCTTAGGTTGTAACCCCTAGTTCTGAACTCCCCTTGTCATTGGGAACATCCTTCCTGTATCTATCCTGTCTAAAACAAAGAATTACGGATTCTGAAAATTGTTGGAAAAAGTGTGCAGGTCTGGCAGCATTTGTGAAGAGAAAGCAAAGTTAACATTTCAGGTCCAGTGACCCTTCTTCAGAACTGATTGTAGCCAGCAAAAAGTTGGTAGAAATGATAAAGATAGTGTGTGGGGGGGGGGGGGGGGGGAATGAGTAAATGACAGATGGAGATGGAGCCCAGAGAGTGATGGCAGAACAATAGTTGAGCAAACAAAGGAATGTAGCTGCTAATTTGGACAATTAGTGGCTGACAATTTGTTGTCTGTGGTAGCAGCTCATGCGATGACAAAGCCTGGTATGTGGGGTTGGGGTAAGGACATGGAAGATAGTGCTTAGGCCCTAAAATTATTGAACTCGATATTGAGTCCAGAAGGCGAAAGGGTCTCCAAGCAGAAAATAAGGTTCTATTCTTCCAGCTTGCACTGAGCGTCACTGGGTCGCTGCAGCAACTTGAAAACAGGTAACATGGTGATGTGTTGAAGTGGCACACAGCTGGAAGCTAACAGTAATTTCTACGAACAAAAATTTGTGGTTATTTCTGTATTGTTCTCCCTTTTCAGGACTTGGTTGATACTTGATGAAACGTTGACTTTTGCTTAAAACCCTCAGATTTGAGCCTTCTCCTGTTCAGGCATCTTGCAGATCCCCAATTTATTTCATACCACCATTGGAAGCCAAGTCTTCAGTCTTTTGTCTCATTAATCATTCTTCAGAACCTCCCTCTTTGAACAGGCATTTGATCACTTATCCCAATGGCTCTTTATTGTGACACGGTCCTAAATTTTTATCTGTGAAACCTATATATGCCATAAATGCAAGTTCTGTTGTTGTTGAAATCTGTAGAACTCTGACACTGAGATTTCCACAGGGGTACAGGGAGAGAACAGGCTGATAATTTGTGAAGTAAAGATTTGATATTAGTAAAATTGGGCTCTCAAATGTGTACTCTTCTTTTCTCTGGCTACTGGCTGCCCTGTCCTGCATCCCTTCCTCTTGTGCAACCAGCTCATCCTGGGGAGCAAACTTTCTCTCGCTCATTATCTTCAGCTTCTAGAAACAGCAAGCCTTTCTTCATTGCACTGTCACACAGAATGTATAATCTGGTGTCATCTGACTTCTGATACAGAAAGTAGCAAACTAAAATGGAATATTACCTCAGTGTACAAAGTTTAGGTTTTCTGATGCAACACATTTTACTGTAAACATCAAAATCACATTTTACATCAAAGCATTCATTAAAACCTTTTTTTTAAATGACAGTATAATGCTACATCTTTAAGAGTAATAATAGTCACAATCTTTAGATTTAGATAAATAGGCTAGAGAAAGAAACAGTGCACACAGAAACAGGTTGGTATTGTTAACATGACTACTTAATAATCCATGTATAGACTTACCATTTATTATATCACACTTTTGTTTTACTTTTCTACATGTATCTGATTCCCTGAGGTAAAATCAGTGCAATTTTCCTGCTGTTCTGTTTTAGGGAATTCATTAATCCAAGATAAAAACACAATGCAACAATATAATTTTTCTATCTTTATTATTGATCTCTTTCCATGCTCTCTTTTCATTCCCATTTGTTTAATTGCTCACTTTCATTCCCAATCTCTTTTATCATGATTTGATCACCCCTTCATTTATTCTCCATCAGACAACCATTTGTTTCTCTCTGATTATTGAAACCTCATCTTTTGCTTTCCTATTCTGTGGCCCTTTGCCATGTTCACCCAACCTACTCGAAATTATATCCAACCAATTGGAAGATCAATAATTTCACATTGCTTTGTGATATAGTGTTGACATCCTTAAGTTATGTTTTAAAAATTGAACATATTGTTTGTTACTACATTTGTGGAAATGAAATAAGTAAATGAAATTTCTGAAAAAAGAACAGGCTTTGATAATTTGCTTCCCTTATTTGAGCTCATCCCTCTGGATTGTGTGTAAGCATAATAGGTAATGTAATCCCAACCATTAACATCATGAGTATCCAAACCTCTTCCTATAAATTGATTACTGATTCTCTTAAGTCACATTGATATTTTTATAGAAGTAAAATATGATATTATCTAACCTTTTATTAACCAATCTGATAGGTCAAGGGTCAGCTTTTGAATTTTCAATTTCTGATTCATTCTCCTTTTGTTTTCCACGCCTGCATGAGATATGGGCATACCAGGCCGGACTAGCATTCATTGCCCATCACTAATTGCCCTTGAATAGGGTGACTTGTTATGTTCCAGAGGGCCATTAACAATCAACCACCTTATTATGGATTTGGAGTCACTTTGGGCAGAAAGTAAGAATGGTCAATGACAATTGACAATGGTCACATGATTGTCATTAGGCTAGCTGTTAACTCCAGATCTTTAGTGAATTAAAATTTCCCCTTCTCCCATGGTGGGATTTGAATCCATGTCCCCAGAATATTTGTCTGTGATTCTGAATCACAATATAATGACATTATGATTACACCTCGAATTCTCCAATTTGTTTTTGTATTTTGATTTTACTCCTTTTTACCATAATTAGATTTTCCATTATGACTGTCACAATATCTATTCATGTTGTGAACATGAGAGCCTATCTGGAGCATTGAGTATATGATTTACATAGAATCATAGAATACCAACACTGCAGATAGAGGCCATTTGGCCAATCTAGTTTGCACTGACCCTCAAAAGAACATCCCACCACATCCCCCGGTTAGGTCCAAGGCAGTCAATAGGTTTTTGATGTACAAATTACAGGTCAGGAATGTACCCTAATTTTAACATGTTTTGTTATGGAAAAGTGATTTCTGTTAAGGACATAATTTTTTGGGGAACTCAGAGGAAGAGCTAAAATAGGAATAGCTTTATACTGCTACATCCCCTATTCAGAGAAGCATCAAGATTCCTATTGGGATAATTAATTAAGTTCTTTGAAGATGCTGTACAAATGCATAAACTTTTGCTTGTTTATTTTTTAAAACAAGAATAGTTTATGTTATGTTTGATTATAAAAATAAATTATTATAATCTGGAAGGCATTGTCTTAAAGGATGACAGAAACAGCGTTAGCAATGATTTCTCAAGGAAACTTGGATAAATATCTTGAAGGGAAAAATATTTCATAGTACTATGGGGAAACAACAGGGGAGTGGGGCTAGTGAGATAGCTCAAGCAAAAAAATCAGTGTAGGCATTAAAGGTTAAAGGGCTTTCTTCAGTGTGAAACTATTGTACATCAGGCATTTTGCACACACAGACACTGATCTACCAAAAGATAAACACAACACCCTTAAATGGTTTGAGGATATCATTATCCCTCTGTACCAGTGGAGAAAGTAGACTAGAGATTCCAGCAGAGGAAAATGCAGTCAAGAAGAGTATGTCTGTTTTAGTTTGATGACAAGGAGCTCAAAGTATCCATTCACCAAGTGGAGTAAAGATGCATGTGTAATATGTTGCAGGGGAACATTCTCACTTTAAGTGCCTAGTCCTGTAAAGTAACAGTCAATTCCATCACAAGCAACTATCGTCAGCAAGGTGGAATATTTCTGAGCATAAAATAATAAAAGTAGCACTGTCTGTCCGAAAACCGCTGAGTTCATGTCCAGTTTTGAAGAATACCTGCTCCAATATATCGCGTACTTGCACATTATTTACTGAACACTAAATGATCCTGATAAGAGTAAGTACCCTACAGCAGTTACTATTCCACTGAATATCTTGTATTTTCTTTGATATTTTTTGACAGACTGCTCTAGGTAGTTGGGAAATGAAAAAAGTTGGTTACTCTTCCTATTAAAATAAACATTTATTCAGACGCAAAAAAAAACCCAAGTGAAGGCATACCCTAAATGTAACCCCATATCCTGCAAAATATTTTCTGTTCAAAATCCTAATAATTAATAGGTGATTATCTTCTGCAGTCTTGTGCTGAAAGGTCTAATCCACTGAAAGGTTATTGCACAAAATAGATGGGATAGAAATGCAAACAGCAACTCACAACTTACTTGAAATAGGAAATCCTTATGAGCAAATAGAGCTGTAGAATGGATACCTGCTTGTTAATGTCCCCAAACCATTAAACTGGGTGTGTGGGTCAGGAGAAGCCAGTAGTTTAGCAGCTAAAGAACAGATAGCCACGTTGCCGAGCATTGTTTGTGCCTCAGCTACACTGCCTGGGAATCTGACCAGAAAACTTACGGTTGTAGAAGGTTTCAGCCACAGCAGAATCATCAGAGGATTCACTTGAAAGATATCCTATGTAGTTAGCCAAATGTAAAAATGAATCCACCAGCTGAATCTTTGCTGATGGGGATGAACATGATTTGCAATCAGACTACCATGGCACACTCAATTTCTAGTACCTCTGCAGTAGAGCTTTCTGTGGTACATATCAAAAGCATGGGCTATTCATGCTCAGAAAAAATACAATTCTGTTTTAGGGGGCTTGGTCGTAAATGCATTGGTATGTTCAATTAAACCAGCTGGGCTGAGGCTATGCTTCACAGTCCTCCTTTCCTCTCGACGGTCTACTTCCAGTCACATGCTGACGCAATCCCCAGTAGTTAGAGTACCAGCAAAATGATATGAGTTAAACCGAAAAGTTTAAAAATGTACCTGACAAAATAGCGATGTTTTATCTCCCAGCTTTATGATGAGAATATGTTCTAATCATTGAGACCGCTGTTCAATGGAATGAATGTCATTTGTAACATTGGGACATTGGAGAATTGTGACTGGAGGGGTTACTCCTTGTCTCCAGTATTAGGGCTGTTATCTGGTATATTGTCAATTATTACATAAGTAATTACTTTGGTTAATGCTTCAAATGTAGTTGGTAACATTTACACTTTTGGTACTTAGTCTTGTTAATTAATCAATGGAAAAAATGATAATGCATACTGAAATGAAGAATGGCTTTTAAACTTGCTGTGTAATCTAAAGGTACATGTTCAACTACATCAGCAATGCCTAATTATCCTTTGCAATTCAAAAGCGTTCTAACTAGCTTCAGCCATATTAGAGTATTCCAACCTCACCTTTAATGTTAAAGAAAATCCAACTTGGGTTTTTCTAAACTTCAGCATGGGAAAACCCAGTTGCTAGTCATAGAATCATAGAGATGTACAACACGGAAACAGACCCTTCAGTCCAACCCATCCATGCCGACCAAATATCCCAACATAATCTAATCCCATTTGCCAGCACCCAGCCCATATCCCTCCAAACACTTCCTATTCATATACACACCAAAATGCCTTTTAAATGTTGCAATTGTATCAGACTCCACCACTTCCTCTAGCAGCTCATTCCACACACGTACCACCCTCTGCATGAACACAGTTGCCCCTTAGGTCTCTTTTATATTTTTCCCCTCTCACCCTAACCTATGCCCTCTAGTTCTGGACTCCCCCACCCCATGGAAAATACTTTGTCTATTTATCCTCATTATCCTCTATCCTATCCTCATTATATTATTAAACCTCTATAAGGTCACCCCTCAGCCACTGATGCTCCAGGAAAAACAGTCCTAGTCTATTCAGCCTCTCCCTATAACTCAAATCTTCCAACCCTGGTAACATCCTTGGAAATCTTTTCTGAACCCTTTCAAGTTTCACAACATCTTTCCGATAGGAAGGAGACCAGAATTTCACGCAATATTCCAACAGTGGCCTAACCAATGTCCTGTACAGCCACAACATGACCTCTCAACTCCTCAATAAAGGAAAGCATACCAAACGCCTTCTTCACTATCCTATCTACCTGCGACTCCACTTTCAAGGAGCTATGAACCTGCACTCCAAGGTCTCTTTGTTCAGCAACACTCCCTAGGACCTTACCATTAAGTGTATAAGTCCTGCTAAGAATTGCTTTCCCAAAATGCAGCACCTCGCATTTATCTGAATTAAACTCCATCTGCCACTTCTCAGCCCATTGGCCCATCTGGTCAAGATCCTGTTGTAATCTGAGGTAACCTTCTTCGCTGTCCACTACACCTCCAATTTTGGTGTCATCTGCAAACTTACTAACTGTACCTCTTATGCTCACATCCAAATCATTTATGTAAATGAGAAAAAGTAGAGGACCCAGCACCAATCCTTGTGGCACTCCACTGGTCACAGGCCTCCAGTCTGAAAAACAACCCTCCACCGCCACCCTCTGTCTTCTACCTTTGATCCAGTTCTGTATCCAAATAGCTAGTTCTCCCTGTATTCTGTGAGATCTAACTTTGCTAATCAGTCTGTTGAATGCCTTACTGAAGTCCATATAGATCACATCTACCACTCTGCCCTCATCAATCCTCTTTGTTACTTCTTCAAAAAACTCAATCAAGTTTGTGAGACATGATTTTCCATGCATAAAGCCATGTTGACTATTCCTAATCAGTCCTTGCCTTTCTAAATACGTGTACATCCTGTCCCTCAGGATTCCCTCCAACAACTTGCCCACCACTGCAGTCAGGCTCACTGGTCTATAGTTCCCTGGCTTATCCTTACCACCCTTCTTAAATAGTGGCACCAAGTTTGCCAACTGCCAGACCTCCTGTGAGAGAAAGTTGCCCCTCAGCTGCCTTTTAAATCTTTCCCCTTTCTCACCTTAAATCTATGCCCTCTAGTTTTGAACTCCCATACCATAGAAAAAAGATGTTTGCAATTAACCTGATCTATGCCCCTCATGATTTTATAGATTTCTATAAGGTCAACTCTCAATCTCTTATGCACACTGAGAAGAAGTCCCAGCTTATCAAGCCTCTGTTTGATGCACATTTGTGGATGTTGGGGGTGAGTGGGTGGGAAAAGAGGGGCCCTGCCTGCTCGAGAAAATGAGGCATTGCTTCAACCTGTCGCCCTTCACTTGAAAAGCAAAGCTTTGCAGTTTTCCATCAAGACTCCTGTGCAGGATGTACTTCCATGTACATAACCACCACTACCCCTCAACCCTCCACCACTAAACCCTCCCCTCCAACATTCCCAGGTAACCACCACATTCACAGTTCCACCCCCTCATTAAAACTACTCACTCCAATCACTGGAATAAAACTGACCAGTATTAATGGGGTCCAATAGTGCGTAGTTCACATAGTCTCATTCTTTCTTTCAATGAATAGTGTTAAAGGTACATTAGCAATGTAATAAGCACTCAACTGAGTCCTTTTATACAATTAAGGCATTGTTCTTGTAAACTTTCTATTGGTTCTACAAGTGGCTTTATCACAGTGCAAGTTGCTCATTTCCATGGCAAGAGATGCCCCAGAAAACATCCTTTTAGATTTGGTGTCCATGAGGTTCCTAACAAGGACTGTGTACCTGCACCTCAGAGGGGCACTTGGTCATTAGGGCAGCAGGCAAGTGTGCCCAGCTCTGTTGGGGTCAGGGGGAGATGGGAGAAACAGAAGGAAAAGTGAGAAGAGCCCCCCACTGCCATCAACATTTTCTCTATCACCCTCATTGTCCACCTGCAAGTCTCTGCTTTCTGAGAATGCTTTAGGTCCATGCCAGTTGGCATTGTGCAAGTTAGCAGCTCGAGCATGCAGGCCATTGGTAAGCATGTGCATGCATTAAGTGATCTGCTGCAGCTTATTCTCCCTAAAGTAGGCCACTCTATCAATGGAGACAGTCATAACTACACATACCTGAGATATCAAGGCTATCATGTCACAGCTGGACTGCTGCACTTTCTGTGAAACAGTGTACACTGTCTCGAGGTATTCAAATAGAATCTAACACATTTCCTGTAGCTGCTGCCTGAGCATCTGAGCTTCACCCTTTATATCCAGTTGAGCTGAGCTTAAAGAGTGCTGCACCCTCTGTAATGGCTCTCTCAATTGCTGTCCTCAACTCCAGGGTAGGCTTCAGCTTACGTGGAATATGTTGCTCATTGTGTCTGTCTCAGAGATTGGAATTGCTGTGAATCTTTGAACACGTGGAGGACATGCAGGAATCATGTGGCATGGAACTTCAGAGTGTTACTCTTCATCTGAGGACTCCTGAGGTTCATCCCTCAGCTCTTCTTTCAGATCTAGCAATGCAGCTGGGAGGTGAACAACATGCAGTACTGTTGACTGTATGTGTCCTTGGGCTCTACATTAGCATAGGGCAGATCATTACATTTCATGCTTAGGATACATTGATTCACCGCGAGAGCAAATGAGAATGTGATATCTAATATTCAGGGCCAACCTTATCCCTCTGTCATTAGTGGCCTGTAATTCTGGCAGCTTACAAGTATACTCCTCTATCACAGTCTAACACACATCCTTGGCATTGTGGTTCCTCTCTTCTCCTTCAGTGACAAAAAGCAGAGAGTTAGGATTCAGATGGATGAGAATAGTTAAGGGCTGGGCTGTCCATGAACCATGTGGTGAATGTGATTGTTGTTTGTTGAGTTAGAGATTGAAGGAGGAAGCTGGAGAGAAGAGAACATTTGTGACAGCAAGGTGCTTTCACACATGTTGAATGTAGTGTGGGGAAAGGAAACATAGTTGAGACAGTGATAGCTACCTGCTGACAATTGCAGGACACTCAGTATCATTGACAGTAAACAATTTCCAGCACTTGGTCTATGTCCTAGGTACCATTCTTTAGCTGCTCACAATCACCTCCTTCTGACATCCATTGGGAATATATTTCTTTCATTGCATTTCTCTATTCAGTCCGTGAATTAAGGTCTATGCATCCTATCCATTATTTAAATCTTTAGATTGTATATCATTCATAACACCTCAGATAATAAAGTATCTCATGCCCATATATAGCAAGACCTAGGCACCATCCAGGCTTGGGCTGAAAAATGATAAGTTATGTTTGTGCTGTGCAAGTACCAGGCAATGATTATCTCAAACAAGAGTCAGTCTAGCCAGGTCCCTTGACCTTCAATGGCATTATTGTCACTGAATCTTCCCATTATCAACCCATCTTGAGGGTTACCATTGACCAAAAACTGAACTGAGCCAACCTTCTTAAGAGTGAGGAAACAGGAGCAGGTCAGAGACTAAAACTCCGACAGGAAGTAACTCACCTCCTGACTCCAACAAAGCCTGTCCAATGTCCATAAGTCACAAGACTGGAGTCTGATGGAATACTCTTTTGTCTGGATGGGTTCCCTTTCAACACAACACAAGGTGACTACCACCATCCAGGATAAAGATATCTGTTTGATTGGCACCCCATCTAACAACTTCACCATTCACTCCCTCCATCATTGGCACACAGGAGCAGCATCAAGGAGCCGCTCAGCAACAACTTACTAATGTTCTTTAGGTAGCACATTTCAAACTCATCAACTCTGTAACCGAGAAGGACAAGGGCTGCTGATACATGCAAACACCACACCACCTACAACTTTGTTCCAAACCACACATCATTTTGGAACTATATTGCCATTCTTTTTGTGTCCCTGAGGTAAAATCCTGGAATTCCCACTCCAACAGGACAATGGGTGTACTTCCATCAAGTAAACAAATGGCTCAAGAAGGCAGATTTCCACCAGGCTAAGAGCAATTAAAAGATGGACAATAAATGCCTACCCAGCCAGTGACACTCCCCACCCCCACCACATCTCATGAAAAAAATAAAAGAAAAAACCCTGCTCTCACTATGATCCTCCATGGTTTGGTCAGCTGCATCAACACACCTATCCTCCCAGGTCAGCCTGGGAACCTAGAGGCTGGATAAAATTACTTATCCCTGCACACAAATTAATTAATCGGTATTCTGATTTCACACTAGTCACACTGATTGGGCAGAAGCTAAATTCCCAAGAATTTTCTCCAAACTGACGTATTACGTTGTAAATAATTATTGCACTCGATATTCCAATGGATGTCAGGACCCCTACACAAGGCACAAATGCAAATCACAAACCCACCTACATCAGAATCATATACAATGGCATGGAACTCCAGGACCTGGCATTCAAAGGGGAACTCTTTAAAATTTGCCATCCTCTTAACGCTGGTGGACAAGCTTTTGAATACTCCAGATCCAATCAGGATGGAGGACGTGGGCACAGCTGAGGCAGGAGGCAATCATGAGAGTGCCTCTGTTCCTCACAGAAGCAAATAAAGAGGCCTGCAGCTTGTGGGATCATCAGGGATTAGCATTTCTTCACCAACACGAGATCAAAATCCTGGACCCTCTCTTCCAAGAGCATTGTGGGTGTGCCTACATCACAGTTTAAACAAGGCAATTTACCACCATTTTCACAAGGAAGTTAGGAAAGGACAATATATGCTGGCGATGTCCACATGTCTTGTGAAATAATTTTAGCTGGAGTACATAGAACATGGAACATTATAGCACAGTTCAGGTCCTTCGGCCCTCGACGTTGCACCGACCTGCGAAATTAATCTGATGCCCATCGAACCTACATCATCCCATATTATCCAATATGTCCAATGCCCATTTAAATGCCTTTAAAGTCAGCGAGTCTACTACAGTTGCAGGCAGGCCGTTCCATGCCCTTACTGCCCCCTGACTAAAGAATCTACTCCAATATCTGTCCTAAATCTATCTCTCCTCAATGTAAAGCCATGTCTCCCCGTGTTAACCTTCACCATCTGAGGAAAAGGCTCTCACTGTCCACCCTATCCAATCCTCTGATTATCTTATATGTCTCGATTAAGTCACCTCTCAACCTTCTTCTCTCCAACGAAAACAGCGTCAGTTTCCTCATCCCTTACTCATAAGACCTTCCTTCCATACCAGGCAACATCCTAGTAAGTCTCCTTTGAACCCTTTCCAAAGCTTCCACATCCTTCCTATAATGCGGTGATCAGAACAGCACACAATACTCCAAATGCGGCCGCACCAGTATCTTGTACAGTTGAAGCATGACCTCCTGGCTCCGAAACGCAATCTTCCTACCAATAAATACCAACACACCATATGCCTTCTTATCAATCCTATCAACCTGGGTGTCAACTTTCAGGGCATAATTGTGGTATTTCATCCCCACAACCCCTGGGGAATGGAATCTGCTGTTTCAATATCTAGATGGCCTGCGTTATCACAAAGTCATTACTGGGGGATGAGAGGGGCACTCTAGTCGCTATAGCTGTTGCAAAATAGCCACTACAGTGGGGCATTTATTTGACCAATTGGCTGCCCACATCCATGAAGTTGAAAGCCAACTTGATTCATTGTCCATTACCAGGAAAATCCCCAAGAGACAGGAGTGCATCACAGGTTCATCCTGACATTTTTCCACCATTTAGCAGGCTCTTCCTCCTCTGCCTCCAACTCCATGGCAAATTTCAGCCCTATGTCTCAGTGTTTGTTTTTGTTAAACATTGCTATAATCATTCAACGTTTGAAAATAACTCACGTTTCCAAGGCCTTTCAGTGGAGAGACTGCCAATTAAAGGTTATTCCCACCACTAAAATAGACTGATTTCATACGAATGTATTAAACAATCACAAGCTAATATTTGTACATTAGAAATGTTAAGGCCTATATCACTTCAACCGTTAAAAAAAATGGTTTTACCTTGGGTTTCAAGACTTTCACATAGTTCAGTTTTGGCTTCGCCATTGGGTCGGAGATTTCCTTTCTGGGTAAACTTGTTGGACATTGCGGCCGCTGTCACTACAGCTTTTAGGCTGCGCTTGCGTCTCTGCACATTCTGTTCTGGGTGGAACAGGATGACATAAACCTTGGGCATATACAGCATGCCAAGCGACACAGAAGCACTCAGATTTATGGAAATTGTCAGAGTGGTAGTTTGAATATACATCTGGAAAATAGAATGAACAAAAATATACATTTTTCAGTAAACACTCTCCAATTGTATAAATGTATATTTTGCCTTGTATTTGATCTGTTTGGGCCATACATGCATATTTAACTAACCCTATATTGTACATTTCAAAAATATTTAATTGTCCCTAAAGCACTTTTGCACATCCTAATGCTGTGAGGTGCTATATGAATGCAAGCCATTCTTTTATGAAATCAATTATCTCTCCACCCTTCAGGCTCTCTGCCTGTATTCCTGATGAAGGGCTTTTTTGCCCGAAATGTTGATTTTACTGCTCCTCGGATGCTGCCTGAACTGCTGTGCTTTTCCAGCACCACTCTAATCTAGAATCTGGTTTCCAGCATCTGCAGTCCTTGTTTTTACCCACTTTTCTATAATATAATTGCCTCAGGTAATCTCCATTCTCATGTGAATCTAACCAGCCTTTTCCCTCCCTATGATGTTTGTGAGTGGCACAGTGGCTCAGTGGTTAGCACTGCTGCCTCACAGCACCAGAGACCCTGGTTCGATTCCAGCCTTGGGAGATTGTGTGGAGTTTGCACATCCACCCAGTGTCTGTGGGGATTTCCTCTGGGTGCTCTGGTTTCTTCCCACAATGCAAAGATGTGCATCTCAAGTGGATTGGCCATGCTAAATTGCACACAGTATTCAGGGATGTGTGGGATAGATGTATGAGTCAGGGGTAAATGTAGGGGAATGGGTTTGGGTGGAATACTGTTTGGAGGGGCGGTGTGGACTTGTTGGGCCAAAGGGCTGTTTCTCCACAGTAGGGATTCCAATTCTGATGATGTCAATCAATGTGCTACAAAGTATTCAGGGTGGTTTTACCTTGTACGGTATTTCAGTATTTTATTATGCTTCACAAAATAAATTTGTTCTGAATTTATAAAGTCCACCTCAATTAAGGCTGGCAGTTTCAACTACCAGGAATTGTGAACCTGAATCTGTGATCACATGCTTGTGAATAGCACATCATTAGGAGCAGACTACCGGGTGGGACTTACACTTATTTAGTTCATTTACTCTTGGATCAGTTTGCACTAAAACAAAGCCAAGAGAAAGATAGCATTGAATTGTTTTGTTCATTGAAACAAATAGCTGGCATTTTAATTGCATTGCTACAGTGAATTGGCACATTACATTAAAGGGATGTGTCAATATAGATGCAGTCAGATATGTAAGGGGATATTTTGGAATATGTGGCATACATCCATTCCAATGAGAAAGCAAAATTCCAAGGGTTGGACCCACAGTCTATGGTTAACAAGAATGGTTAAGGATATTAACAAACTTAAATAAAAATCATACCACAGTGCAAAGACATGTGGCAGTTAGAAGATTATTCAGCAAATAAAGAATATCAAAAATGACTAAAGAGAAACAGTTTTTTTTTCAGAATACTAGGGAAAGCTAGCTAGATTTTCTATAAATTTAAACAGAGTTATGGAAAATCCAAACAGATTCTACAATTACACTAAGATAAAAGGGTAACTAGGAAGAAATAGGGCCCCTTAAAGATCAGCAAGGCCACCTATGTGGGAGATGGAAGTCATTTTACTTGACAAAGGGGAGATGCTGTGAAAACTTGTGATTTCAAATAAACCTGTTGGGCTATAACCTAGCGTTATGTGATGTCTGACTATACAAGAAAGGTGGTAAGGAAAAGCCAGGGAACTGTAAACCTGTGAGCCTGACATTGGTGGTGGGCAAGTTGTTGGAGCGAATCCTGAGCGATAGGATTTACATGTATTTGGGAAGGCAAGGACTAATTAGGGGTAGTCAATGTGGCTTTTTTTCATGGGAAATGTGTCTCACTAACTTGATTGAGATTTTTGAAGAAGAAACAAAGAGGATTGATGAGGGCAGAGTGGTGGATGTGACCTATATACACTTCAGTAAGGCATTCAACACGTTTTCTCATGGTAGACTGCTTAGCAAGATTAGGTTACATGGAATACAGGGAGAACTAGCCATTTGGATACAGAACTGGCTTGAGGATGAAAGGCAGAGGTTGGATTTTTTTCAGACTGGAGGCCTATGACCAGCAGTATGTCACAAGGATCTGTGGTGGGTTTACTGGTTTCCGTCATTTATATAAATAATTTGGATGCAAACATAGGAGTTATAGTTAGTCAGTTCACAGGTGACAGCAAAATTTGAGGTGTAGCTGATAGCAAAGAAGGTTATCTCAGAGTACAATGGGACTTTGACCTGATGGGCCAATGGGCCAAGGAGTAGTAGATGGAGATTAATTTAGATAAATGTGAGATACTGCATTTTGGAAAGGCAAATCAAGGCAGGAGTTATAATAGTAAGGTCCGAAGTGGGGTGCTGCAGGTTATTGTTCCTTGAAAGTGGTAGATCAGATAGTGAAGAAGACATTTGGTATGGTTGCCTTCATTGGTCAGAGCATTGAGTAAAGGAGTTGGGAAGCTATGTTCTACTTCTAGAATACTTCATTCAATTCTGGTCTCCCTGCTATAGGAAGAATGTTGTGTAACTTGAAAGGGTTTGGAAATGATTTGTAAGGATGTTGCCAGGATTATAGAGTTTGAGTTACAGGGAGAGGCAGAATAGGCTGGGGGCATTTTCCCTGGAGCTTTGCAGGCTGAGGGGTGACCTTATAGAGGTTTATAAAATCATGAGAGGCATGGAAAGGGTAAATAGACAAGTTCTTTTCCCTGGGGTAGGGGAGTCCAAAACTAGAGTGTGTGGGTTTAAGGTGGGAGAGGACAGATTTAAAAGGGACCTAAGGGGCAACTTTTTCACATGGAGGATGGTGCATGTATGGAAGGAGCTGCCAGAGGAAGTGGTGGAGGCTGGTACAATTCCAACATTTAAAATCTTCTAGATGGGTATATGAATAGGAATGATTTGGAGGAATATGTACCAAGTTCTGGCAAATGGGACTAGATTTATTTAGGATATCTGGTTGGCATGGACAAGTGGACTGAAGGGTCTGTTTCCATGCTGTACATCTCTATAACTCATTGCCTCTAAGCATGCATTGGTCTCATAGGAAGTGCATCTACGGAATTAACAAAATAATGATAGGACAGGTAAATTGCACAGCTATTTTACATCAGTCTTTACTATAGAGCATGAAAGTTACATCTCAGAAGTAGTGAGAAATAGGAAAACGGAAGAGAGAGAAAAACACTCAGGAGCACCAGCTCTCAAATAATATCATATTATGAAGTTTAATTATACTTTTTATGTTTCAATTTTAACTTCTTTAACTCCAGTTTAATTAATTTGCACCTAATGACATTTTTCCAGCAGATTTTCAATTTCTGTTTCCCTGGTTTTTGGGTAAAACTCCCCACCCAAGTGTCTAGCCACCCAGTTTAATTCTTCCAATAGCAGTGCCTTTAATTTTATCTAAATTGTCTCATCCTCCTCTATCAATGAATTAACACCAAAGATCGGCATTGCAGCATTTAAATGTTACAAACACAAACAGTTTCTGTTTGTTTTTAAACAAATTTCGAAAGCGACAATAGATTTTCCTCCATTTTAACTTTTCTGTTTGCCTGTAGGGATCTATCCCCACCTCCAAGTCCTAATTTTGGTGAAGGGGGATGAGTCAATTCCCCTGTTTTTAACCTTTGTAGATGCAACTTCTTTTAGCTTGCTGCTCTTTCACACTTAAAAGGATAATGTTAGTCAAAATCAAGGACCAAATACAAGGTTTCCTCGAAAGAGGATCATTTTTTTACTTCTTAACACTTACAAAAAAAGTAAAGTATAATATCAAACACACATGAAAACACTGGTGTAAAGATTATGAAGGAGAGAGCATCAAATACATTCAGGAATCAGCAGTTTAAAATGTCTTAAGAGGGGATCTGATTGAGACGTATAAGATTATGAAAGGATTGGACACTCTGGCAGTAGGAACGTATTTTGGCCTACTCCTGCACCTATTGTCTATTGTCTATTGTCTTTCAAGCCCTTAAGGTGTTAGCTTTTAACCTGAGACCATGGTTTTTGGAAATTTACAGAAAGTTTTAAATTAAAAAGATTATGCAGATCTCAGTGATATGTTTCAGTAATTTTGATGACAGTAATTTTAGTGCAGACTGAATCTTATTTATTAATGGTTTTAAGAACTGGCATAACCTATTCAGGTGGCCATTGTGCTAACAGATACTAAAAATTAGATGATGATAATTGAAGTTTATAGATTTTCGAGTCCCTACAGTGTGGAATAGGCCATTCAGCCCATCAAGTCCAAACCAACCTTCCGAAGAGCACTCCACTGAGACCTACCCCCTCAACTTATCCCTGTAATGCCAGGTTTCCTATGGAAAACTCACCTAGCCTGCATGTCCCTGGACACTACGGGTAATTTAGTGTGGTCAAACCACTTAACATGTGACTTTTTTTAAAAAGTCATAACACCATTGAACAATTTCACACAGCACTATTTCTAAGAGAGAGCTTGGAAATGATTTGTAAGGATGTTGCCAGGATTGGAGAGTTTGAGCTACAGGGAGAGGCAAGTGATTGGCAACATGTTGGAAAGCACTTCTCCCTTGTTTTTCCTCCTATCTTTGGGAAGGTTTCCCCCACTGTAGTCCCTCAGAACTTATAGCAGGAACTCCAGGTAAGACTAAGAGATCTGCAGATCAGTGTTTATAGATTCCCTCTCAATTCAAATAGTTGCTACAGAAATTCAAGTGTTGATTAGTCATTTATTTTAAAATCCAACCTTTGACAGAATTTTTTCTGTATCTCACACACTGTCCCAAAATTATCCATTTGCTTGGAGGTGGGATACATAATGTTTTTGCTTTTGCAAAGAGCAATTGGTGTTTGTGTTATTCAGGAAACAGATTCCAAATTTGAAAATGGTTCCATCACTGTGCCAGAGACTAAGCTGATAATATTTAATCCTGTATCCCCAAGGCTTGTGCAACAATTTCACCCTGATGACAAAATGAAGGCAAATTACAAATTGCCTCTATGTTTTTCTGTTCAAAACTTATACCATAGAGCGATAAAACACAGAAGGAATTACCCATCGCTCTGCAACTATCCCATCCATATCCCACTCTCTTGTCACAATCCTACATTTGATCCCAACTTTCTCTTCCATTCCCTTTTCAAAGTTATTACTGAATACCTCCCACTGAGTTTTGATACAGTGCTTTACCGAAATTTGGCATTTTATTCATCCATCAGGCTTTTGTGGAAATTATCCGTCCCTGGACAACATACAATGTTTTTGATGTAAACATTAAAGATAGATTTGGATTTACCTGAATTGATCAAAGGTATATCTACAGGACTTCATTTCACACATACACATCTCAGTGATTTATGATGGTCACATTTTTTACAATACTCTGTTGGCTTGATACACAGAAAATATGTAGCTGCAGTTTTTTGCATGGAATATCTAATTGACTTGCTGCTACAGAATGTGATCATCTATTTACAGGTCATGAGCACTTCACCACCAATAGACACACTGTCAGTTACAGTTTTAAAAACTGATTCTTTTCATAACTGTTTGGAGCATACTGCAATAAGTGTTCAGCAAAACCTTATTTACTGTAACAATGGGCTAAATTTTACCAAAAGTCACCGAAGTGACAGTTTTATGGAGGCTCTCACTCTCTGAATTCTAGCAAGATTTCTCACATAGGTCTCTGCTGCTCATTCAGTAAGTATACACCGTGCCTCACTCTGACTGTAACAGTGCCATTGCACCCATCTCCCATGGAAGCTTACGGTCTACCAATCTTAGTATTGCAAAAAGCATCTTCCCACAGTGGCTCTTACCCACTTCACCTCTATAAACTGGTAATCTTCCTGCCCTCTCTGCTTACTGCTTATTCACTCAAAGTACCTCCCGATGACAAAAGACCCGCTCTGACTGTCATTTCTGGCAACGTGATATACTGCTTGGTTGTCTGCCTGGACAAAAGGCAAGGCAGAGATACTGTGAACATCCAGGTAAGTGCAAAATGAACGGACACTAATAAGGTAAGTTAACTGCCCTGAGATGCACTCACTATGCATTCACCCCACTGCAGGAGGTGAGTGCCTGTTCCTGTCTGCAGCAGCAACGTAATGAGGTGTCGGTGAGCTCCAAACTGAAGTGTATTAAAAGAGAATTCCAAATGTGCCCTGATGATATGGCAAGGCTGATTCCAACTTCCACAGATTGAGGGTGCTGGTGGTCCCTGGTAATGAAGCATGCCCTGAAGTCTTGGGGAATTCTAACTAAGATGGATATCTCGTGAAGAGGCTGGTGAGTTAAACACACCAAATACCCCCTCAAATTGTGCTTTTGAGACTTGTCACCATCCAGTTTTCTCCACTGTAGGAGCAAATTACTGCAGATACTGCAATTTGTACTGAAAACCAAAAAAACACTGGAAATCACAGTGGGTCAGGCAGCATCCGTGGAGAGGAACGATATCTCATCTTCAGACTAGGCACTTTACAACCTTCTGGACTTAATAGTGAGTTCAACACCTTCAAATTGTGAGTGTTCTTCCATTTGTTTTCCCTTTCTTTTAGCTTTGTTTGTTGCATTCCTCTCTCCTCTCCTCTCTCCAGTGGGAATGTCCGTCCTTTCCAATTTGGTAGACAGACACAACATTGTTCTGCCATTCTTACATTCCAATCTTTTAATCTGCACTAAAAACATCCTTTCACTCCCAGCCCCCCATTTCTCCACACTTCACATCAACTCTGATGAAGAGACATCTGGACTCATAATGTTAGTTTGCTCTCTGTCCATGGATGCTGCCTGACCTGCTATGATGTCCAGCATTTGTTGCTTTCAGTACTTTTTTCCACTGCCTGGGAAAATGGGAAATTGCATTCAAATGAGTCGAGATTAGATATCAATAAGATGTTAATGAATCTAAGTCATCGTGTTGTTTAAATCTTGAGTGAAAAACCAGACCCTTTTCATTCTTGATGTCAAAGAATTTACTTGTTCAGATCTCACCACATTTTACCAATTGACTTGTCATTGTACACATTGTTCAAGACAGACTCTATGAAATACATCATTGAAATAAATACAGTTGGAACACAACAATGGTAATGCTCATTTGTTCTTGCTCTTCAAAACAGAGCATTAATCATAACAATGATTTAGGAATTCAAAAAACTAAATCCTAGGCATAATGGGATGTTCCTTGTGCAGTAGTTTGAGATTTAAACAAGATGTTTGCAGAGATTAAAGAACTATTTTCCTCTCCAACAATGCAAGATATGAAAAAAGTGTTGTGCCTAAATTTGAAACAAAAGATCATTATGACATTGTGAAATACTTTGTTTTATACACGTCCAAGCCTGTAATTAACTTTATTGAAATAAGTTACTGTGCAGTTATAAGTGTGTGAAATTATGCTTACTGTCAATGATAATTTACTTCAAAGAGGTGAAAATAATTCAAACTTAATAAAATAAAAACATGGGATGGAGTATTATGGGGTGGAATGGCATGGGCAATGATGAGAAATCAGCGAGATTTGCATGAAAATTCTAGTGGGCCTTTCTGAATGCCAGGGGGAGCTAGTTGCATTTTCCAAAAGAATTCCAGTCATCGAGAGCAGATTTTCGTTAGCGATGAGGTGTCTATTAATAGGGATTATTTCTTATTGTTAGCCTTACCAACTCTCAATATCATTGCTTTATCATGCAATCTCTTATTGTAACGGCTGCCATGAGGAAACCAGACACTGAGAATTCTTGACATGAAAGTCCAAGTGGGTTGCTGGTCACCCCAACTTCATGCTTCCAGACCTCCATCATGGACACGCAGGCACATGCTCCAAGGGCAGGGACTGCACTCACGCAAAGTGCATGGACCTTGAGAGTGGTCACTTACCAGTCTCTTCGTATCACAATGGCACATTTCCGATCCACTTCAGCCATTCTGCACCTTGGGTGCAGGAGCAACTTTCATTGTAGTGCAGCTGCAAGGGCACAGACCGGGGATCGGACCAGGCTGGGTCTCAGGGCTACTCACTTGCTCCCTTCGCACTCATTCATCTCATACCAACATGGATGCTGACAGCATTGCTGCCTTGTTTTGTCTTGTTGTTCTTTGCTAACCTCACCAGAGCAACTACGGTGACTGTCTTCCCGCGCTGTTGACACAGACACAAAACCAAGAATCATGTCATGGTTGTCAGCAGTGCTCCATCAATTGAATAGAGAAACTCTTCATCTATGGGACCCAGCAGAGTAATAACCAATCAAGACAATCTAGCAAATAATGTTTTGTTTTGAAATTTTGCAGTTTAAGCCTGCTTTTTTATCTTTAAAGACCAGGAGATGGTTAAAAAAAGTTTTAAATTGTGAGATTTAAGCACAGCTTATCCATTCTTCTGGTGCATTTACATCTAATTCATCAATTTGGGACCTCTTGACTGCAAGTTGTGGTACTTATACAAGATAGAATGAGATCTATTTGAAGTGGGTGGCACGGTGGCACAGTAGTTAGCACTGCTGCCTCACAGCGCCAGAGACCCAGGCTCAATTCCCACCTCAGGCAACTGTCTATGTGGAGTTTGCGCGTTCTCCCCGTGTCTGCGTGTGTTTCCTCTGGGTGCTCCGGTTTCCTCCCACAGTCCAAAAATGTGCAGGTTAGGTGAATTGGCCATGCTAAATTGCTCGTAGTGTTAGGTGAAGGGTTAAATGTAGGGGAATGGGTCTGGGTGGGTTGCTGTTCGGAGAGTCGGTGTGAACTTGTTGGGCCGAAGGGCCTGTTTTCACACTGGAAGCAATCTAATCCAAAACTCAGGACTAATTTCAAGTTGATCTGGTAAGGTCAGATTTCCCACCTGTGAGATTCAAAACTTGTCTCAAAAATTGAAATTGTCAGGAATGATGGCAGGCTTTCTGCATCTGGGTCTCCCCCAGTTTTAACTCTGTCCTACATTGTCCATTTTCCCTCTGACAAACAATATTTTAAGTTTGCTGCACTAAAGTTCACCTGTCAATTTTTTTTCCACTTTGAAATTCTATCCAACCTATTACATGGTATACAGAAATTGCTGGAGAAACTCAGGAGGTCTGGCAGCAGCTGTGGAGAGAAAGCAGAGTTAATGTTTGGGTCCACTGACCCTTCTTCAGAATGTCAACTCTGCTTTCTCTCCACAGATACCGCGAGACCTGCTGAGTTTCTGTAGCAATTTCTGCTTTTATTTCAAGTTTCCAGCATCCATAGTTCTTTGTTCCACTTTATAGGATCTTGGTTGCTTTTCCTAGTTCTTTTTGACTCTCCTTGGGTCTCTTTAAGACACTTCTGTGCACTTATTTGATTCAACATGCCTCAATGCTCCTAGTTCATGAACTGATTAGTTTGAGTATGCACAAAGAAGTTTGACATTTCACATGCCTATATGGAGTTTCTCAGCATAATTTGCCCGGAAACAAGCACACTCGAGAAACTTTAAGTGCAAATAATAACAGCACAACTGGAGTTTCTGCAATCCTTTTCCTAGTTATAAAATAATGCAGGATTTGCAAAAAAGGGTTAAGGACTTGAGACAGGAAAACTGAACCAAAGCCGCAGAAGCAGAAGATGGGCTAAAATCTGCAATTCTCTTTGTTAGATTATTACGTTATTCAAAAAGAGCTAATTGTTATGTGAATCTCCAGGTGCTATATTTTACTGCTGTACAACCAACTCATGTTCCATGTAACAACTACACACCACTCGACTGAATCAAATCAATAAACACTTCGATTTAAGCAAATAATATATGCTTTGAAGATAACCATTTTGGATTTGAATCTCCACTTTAATAGGAAGAAAAACAGTTTCAGTGAACTTTAATAAAAACTTCATATAATTACATACCTTTCGGGGTCACTGACAAGGTTAGTGTAACTGCATAATTACACATAAGAACAATTAATTATAATGGTATAATTCTCATGAGGAATTTATTGTTACCATAATTGCCTGCTTTCCATATTTTCCCTGACGGAATGGATAATATCATAGTTGATATTTTCATGGTTGTTGTTTATCTTTGCATGAAGTACATTAATAGTGACATTTTTTCTGCAAATATAGTGATCCTTTTCTATTTAAGAAATGAATGGCTTAGAGTGTCATTGCATTCATTTCTAAATGAAATTCATGGGTCTGATCAAAGGACACATAGATCACTGAAAAAAAATTAAATAACATCAGCTTTGCTTCAATGATATTTGCAGCTGTGATCAGCAGAGTGGAAACCCCAAAATTGAGCATGTATTTCACAAATGCACTATATCAGAAATATTAGACATTCTTAAAAAATGGTTTGAACCAGCTTATTTCCTTTCTTGTACCATTGTATTTGAAGTCATTTGTATGACTTGCATTCAACTGTGTAATTCTTACTTTTGTACAGATAAGCATAATGTCGCATGAGGAGTAGCCTCTTTATGACGAAGTGAACAATATGTTGTTCCAGTTTCTTTTTCCACAGCAAAAAAATCTTACAGCAATTTGAGCAATTAGAAAAAGACAACATAAATTTGTAAAAGCAGGTCATATGGAACAAATCTAATTGAAGGTTTTGAGAAAATAACTCAAATAACAGATATGAGAATATCCATGAATATAACTTATAGACTTCCAGCAGATATTCAACAGAATTCCACCAAAGTATTTGTTAGCTAAATTTGGGATTCATGTAATGCAATGAAAGTTATAGATCTATTTAGGATCAGTTAGATAGTAGAAATTATGGACAAAAAAACCCCCAAATAACTGAAGATGCTGAAAAGCACAAACAAAACTAAAATTGTTGAAAGAACTCAGCAGGTTTGTCAGCATCTGTGAAGAGACAGCAGAGTTAACATTTCAAATCCAGTGAAGGATCTGAAGGGTTCTCTCTCCAGATGCTGCTAGACCTGCTGAGTTCTTCCAACAATTTATGTTTTTGTTTGAGACAATGCGATTGTACTCAAATTGGAAGTAGGTGACTAGTGTGTCCCACTAAGACCCGTATGGAGTCAGACTCACTGTGTGAGAGAAACCATTTTGAGTAATGGCACCCGGGGTATCATGAAGCTCACTCGACAGAACACTAAATCAAAATGGGAAAATTCAATGCTTATTGCTATGAAAGAGTGAGATTGAATCTATATTTGAATTTATATTCTTCAAAAAGACAAATCAAATATACCAATTCACTCATTGCATTAAATATTTTAATAACACAATCCAGAGTTGAACATTACAAAGATCCATTAATAGATAACGTCATCAATGGACTAAGTGAGTGGGTGAATGTGTAGCAGATAGATGTCAATAACTAAGTAAGAAGTCATCTGTTCTGGGCCAAAAAAGAACATTGAATTAAGAATTAATAAATGGTAAAAAGTTGACTTCAGTGAAATTCAAACAAGAATGAATGGAATGCTAGCTTTTCTCATTGAGGGTTGGCATGTTAAGGAGTGGAAGTAAAATAAACTCCCGGCTAGGCCACATCTGGCATATTTTGCAGAGATTGGGAAGAGCCTGCAGACAGGATACATTGACCTTGGAAGGAATGCAGGCAATGATCACTGGCACCAGAACTCCAAGGGTTAGTTTTTAATCACTGAATTGAGTTTTCTTTTATTAACTTGTGAACTATTTTCAACAACAAAAAAAATTCCTGATAACATCCATCATGTTGTTCTTTCATTTTAAATGTAGCAGATGATGCCTGTCTTTTATCAACAATTTTAGGTGAGTAAATGGATTTAAATATTATTAAGAAATGATAATTGCATATTTGATTTAAATTTATGTTTTTCAACAAAGACAAAGATAGATTAATTCTCACTCTTTCACGTCGGTAAGTTATAGTGCTTTTTTGAGTGAGATTCATGGTGCCTGTCAGCTCTCACAAATTAACTTATCTGCTTTTCACCTCAGGGAACTGGGACAGGGAATACCTCTCTTAGAGAATGGTGCAGCCAGAGAGGCAGAAATTCTTACCAATGTCAAGTCATTTCGACTTTCACAGCTTTGGCACTATATTAAATGCTCAGGTCCACATTATTTCAAGGACTGCAACCCAGGGGATGTCCCACACTGTGGTGCATATCCCTCAACATTAAATGCATAGCCCAGGAGAGAGGAAAGCTGACTGCATGCTTCATGGGATAAAGACCTGGAGGTGTTGGTGGATGGGGTGGTAGAGAAGAAGGCAGCCCTTTCACAAACTGACTACTGCATAGCATACCAACAGACCCAGCCAGCCTCTTCACAACTGCAACCAGTTCAGTGCTGTGTCCTGAATGAACCAAGATACCATAGAAGTGCAGGAAGAAGATAAGTGATATTCTGTTTGTGTGTCTCGACTACTTCGCACTCCTGACATCACCATTCATCAATCATGACTGCAACTTTCACAATAGCAGACATCATATCTACTCAAAGACTCTCACCCATTTATCCTCTCAAACTACGAATCCTTCTTTACCTCTGCACATCCTACTCACATAGTGGTGATACATCTCCACTTCTGCTCCTGCATCACATTTCCATCTCACTTCATCCTTCCCTTTGTCCTAGTGCATGAAAACTGGTCTAAATCCAGAACTGATGCCACAATAGTACCTCAACTGACCAACTTTAATCCATGGACTGCTGGCATTTGACCAGCAGGATTAACCATGGCTCAATATCTGGACTGCAAGAATACAGATCCCTGATTGACTGTGGTCAACCTCCTTGAATTGAGCCTATTGACTAATTGACCCAACGACTGACTGTAGTCCCCTTTCTGCACATTAAGTTCCACTCCTATGGACTTTCAAATATCACCACTGCTCTGAGCATATGCATTCTGTTTGCTGCATAGACTACTTCCAGATGTTGCAGGTAACTCATGGCACTGCTTAGTGACATGTTCATCCCATTCTAAGTTTGATGGTTCAAAGCTCCTCACAATCACAAGCTGCCTGCACCTATCTCTCTCTCTCTGACTCTGTGCTACAAAGTAACGCATGTCACAGAGGCTGGCAGCTTGTAATTGAGCTTGAAAGGCCCTGTGAGCTAAGGAAAAGCTGTACAGTACATTGAAATGGGCAGCTTCCAAATAGGTAGTAAAGCAAGTGAGCACTAAGAAAGCATGTCAACAGCCAGAAGTGCATCCTGTGCAGATGCACAAAATGAGGGTGTCTGTTCCCTTGCATAACATGACCTGGCAAAAGCATACAAGTCATAGGTGTCCCTGAGCTGCACAGTAAAGTTTTGAGAGTGGAAGTGCGGGCATGAAGCTGTGATAAGGTCGCTGGTCTACATTGACAAAAGGGATGGTTAACAGTGGGCATCGAGCATGAAGGGATGGGATTGGAATTTGGTGAGCTGCAATCTCTAAGTGTTGCAGTAACTTGCATATTGGAAATTTGAACTGCCCAGTTTCTCTGGAAATTGGAAATTGCCCAGAAATATGGTGAATTTTAGTGAGATGCAAAGGCATGGAAATTAGGTCATCACCGTTCAATGGTGAGATTCTGAAGTCACTATTTAAGCCTGAAGTAGTAAAATCAGGAAAATATTCTTGATGCTGAAAATTAGATCTTTCAATTTTCATTCTATTTTCACACCTTTCTCACCATTAATCACATCATAGGAAGGAGGGAGAGATTCTGCCTTATATGTTCAAAGATCTGAGGGCACACATTTTTTTCTCTCTCCATTTACTTATCTTCTCATCTGTCCTCCAAATTCATCTCCACTAACTTTCCACTTCATTGGTGACTACCATTCACTTTTACCATGAAATCATAGAATCATGTGAAAGCAGGCCATTTGGCCCATCAAGTCCACATAGATCCTCCAAAGAGCATCCTACCCAGACCCATCCATATCCCTATCCTTGTAACCATGTATTGCCCATGGCTAATCCACCTAGCCTGCACATCCCTGGTCACTTTGGGCAATCCACCTAAACTGCATATCTTTAAAATATGGGAGAAAACCCAGAGGAAACCCACACAGACATAAGGAGAATGTGCAAGTTCCACAGAGACAGTTGCCCAAGGCTGGAATCGAACCTGGGTCCTTGGCCCTGTGAGGCAGCAGTTCTAACCACTGAGCCACCGTGCCACCCCAAATGTTATTTGATCTCTGTACATCATCTATAATTCACAAGGGAAAAGGTTAAGAGTCTCACGGATAACATTTGGGACTCTGCTCATTTGATGCGTAAGATGAGCACATTTTATGACACCTGAGATTGCTGTTTGCTCAATTACTCAGCCTTATTCTTTCCCATGAAAAGACCAAGAATCTGTTTGATTTAAAAAATTGCACCCAAAGCCATGATATAAATTTGTGGAACCCAGCAACCTTCTTCAATATTTATATATAAATAGTGATAGTCAAACCTGATCTATGTGCATTTGAATTTTTTCCAACTCACAGCTCTGCATCTAATTGACTAAATAGCATGTTTTTAAAAATCAGTTGTAGCAATTCAAAGATGAAAAAAATAAAGTGTTCCTGCTGAATTTTGCCTACATTTTACATTGACAATATGACCCTTAGCACAGTTGTTTCATATTCTTCCAGTAACTGCTGTTGTGACAGTAACATTTAATCTTTCAATTCTGTTGAGGTGCAGAGTGTTTTGTTGATTTAGTTTTCTCCATTTCAATGAATGTGGTGTAAAACCATAGCCATTGATCCACAGTTGGATCTCCAACAGTCCATTTAGTTCCTTTCCTAATTAATTGAAGCTTGGTTAGAGATGAATGTCAGGAAAAGTAAAACTTTAACACAATAGGAGATGATTTATGACCATATTATCATCTGCTTTAATGGATCCTTAATTTGAGAAGGAACTTTGACCTAGTGTGCAATCTGTTCACAATTAGCTATTAAGTTGAAATCCAAATTAATATTCTTGTAACATTCTGTCTCCCGTTAGTATATTAAGCAAGATAAGTGGGAGGTACGGTGGCTCAGTAGTTAACAATGCTGCCTCACAACACCAGTCTTGGGTGACTGCCTGTGTGGAGTTTACACATTCTCCCTGGGCCTGCATGGGTTTTCTCTGGCTGCTCCAGTTTCCTCCCACAATCTGAAGGTTGGTAGATTGGCAATGCTAAATTGCCCATAGTGTCCAGGAATGTGTAGGATAGGTGCATTAGCCATGGGAAATGCAGGGTTACAGGGAAAGGGTAAGACGGTGGGTCTGCTCAGTGGGTGCTCTTTGGAGGATTGGTGCAAACTCAATGGACCAAAAGGCCTACTTCAACACTGTAGGATTCTATGATTCTGTAAGTTGTATATGATAACCACAGTTCCTAAAGGGCATATATTCATAGCACAATACTGTCTCTAAGACAACATAAATTTGGATCACTGAATGGACTTGAAACAGTGATTTTCATGCTGTAAAGGATGTTCCCCTCCCTTAAGATAATAAGGTACATAATTGTGAGATGACATAAAGAGGCATATGCTGCATTTGCATAATTATGTAGCTCACCTAGAATTGTCTGAGAACAAAAAACTGAGAGTAAAGTTTTGGCCTTTGCACTGATAATATGTTCCCTTTGATGAGTGGAAGTAATGTTTACCATACTTTTTTAATCCTTTCATTTCACTCTTTGAAATATTATCCAGATAAGAGCTATGATATTTTATCTATGCAAAAGCACAATCTCAATTCTAGTTCTAGTTCATACCAATTAAATTCTCTGCATAACCCTGGACCAGTATCTGACACTAATTGATGCATTTTGCAATGCAATGCAGGTATCTGAAAGGAAACAGAAGGAGTACACTGTTAAAGTATTATATGGGTATCAGACTTAAAAGCACTTGATGCTGATACAAGGTGCCTACTTGAAGTAATTTCATTTTCTGACTGTCACTCTTGCACTTGATAAGCCCAAATGCACACAAATACATGTAAATCAAACACAACAATTGGCAACATCACATTTTCAACAAAAGCCTTCAAATATTAGAGAAGTTGAGGAATAGGTACGTGAATGCATTTTTAGACTGAAATATAATGGAATAAAGTTTGTCCCAAGTTTGTCAACATACATGCGTGCAGGGGCATCGGTCAACAGAACCAGTTCTTTCTCGTATGTTTCTGCAAATATTGAATATGATGAAAAATCCCCAAGTAATACAGAAGCACGAACTTTTCTTGTTTGTGAAGATGGAGGTAAGTAATCCACCTTATTAATATTCATTTGCAAACACCTAGCTTGATCCTCTTTTTATATAAGAAATGAATGGCTTAGAGGGTCAGCGCATTCATTTTTAAATGAAACCCAGGGATCTGACCATAGATCTCAGCACACATAGCTAAAAAAGGATTAAGTAACATTAGCTTTGCTTCAGTGTCCTTTTGCAACAATGATCAGCAGAGTGGAAACACTAAAATTGTGCTTCTATTTCAGCTTTCCTTCACATAATAAATATAAGGCATTCTCAAAAAAATGCTTGAAGCTAGCTTATTTCCTTTCATAACTCATCATGTTTGAGCTTATCTCTTTGACTTGCATTCAATTGTACAATCCTCACTTTGATAGAGACAAGCTCACTGAGGCACAAGAAAGTGAAAGACCAAAGCCATTCACTTTCTTGTGCCTTAGTGTGCTTGTCTCTATAAAAGTAAAGATAGATTTTTTTACTTTTAAAAGTACTCCACAACTGAAAACGAACAGTACAGAGGAATCTCAATTATTCAAATGAGATGGGCGGGCAGTATTTCGTTCGGATAATTGATTCAATGCCTCTCCTCTGGGCCTCAGAGTTTTCTGAAGTTTCTTTTTACCTCGCTCTGCCTGCCTTGCTTCCTCTCTCTGTCTCAAGGTTTGTTTCTCAGCAGACACACACTTGTGTTTAAAGAACCTGCAGCATTGCTAAAGCCTCCTGCGTGCCTCTCCACAGCCCCATCAGATCAATGGGATTGACACTGCAAGCACTTGCTAAGTCCACTCCCTGCTCAGGAGACTAGGCAGCAGCACACTGCGCGTAAGCCCCTGCTTCCCCGTCTGATCCCTGTCCGCCCTCCCAACTCCATCCGTCTGCCCCAACACGGCCCTCCCATCTGCCCCAGCCCCACCCTCTACCACATCCAACCCTTCCCCGTCTGCCCCCACCCCATCCCTCATCTGCCCCACCCTACCCCTTGTTTGCCCCTGCCGCCAACTCCACCCCCCCAACCCTGTCCAACTCTGCTCCTCCGTCCGCAACACACCCCCTCCCCGTCCAACCCCGCCATACCCCACGTCCTCCAGGGAGCTGGACCGGACACCAGCAGCAAGACTGCTGCTGCCTTTGGGGTTGAGTCTCAAAACAGCGCGCACATGTGCGCATACACACACAACTTTTTACTACAATGTTTTGACAAGTTTCACCTTTGACCTGTACAGGACAATGTTGGTGACATTATCTGGGGAAGGGGGGTTTAGGATACAGAGAGGGAGAGAAGGCAGGTGGTAAGTCATTTGGATGGTGCCTGGGCTCCCAACGATATCCAGGACTGTTCTCGGCAGCATTTCAGTAAGTGGAGATCATTTTTAATCATTGTAAACAAAAGACACGATCTTGGATGTAATGTTTATATTGGGATCTTCAGATCTTCTTCGGGTTATCCGAAATTTGGATAATTGATATTCGGATAATTGAGGTTTCTCTGTATTTTGTTTCAGCTTTTATTATAGCAAAATAATGCATACTATGTGTACTGTGCTCTTTGTGAAAGAGTAGGTCATGTCTAACAAATCTGATTCATTTTTTTTAAGGACTACTAAGACCACAAACTGAGGAATGCTGACAAATGGTTTTTACATGGTCCAAACATCTAACAATATATCACACACGTTGCTAACTAAAATTCATGGAACTGAAAGACAAGTTAGAGCAGATGAGGAGAGTAGTTGATTAGTAGAAGACAAAGTAGGGATAATTAACTGAATTGGTTGGAATTGACTCATAGGGTCCCACAAGGATTTTTGCTCGCTCATCAGCTATTCGCTGTATTTATTATTGACCTAGGTAACACAATGGAGAAACTTACATCCACGTTTGCTGATGACATGAAGATTAGTGGTTTGGTCAACTAAGCTAGACAGGCACGTAAAAACACAAAGAGATAATGGTAGATTAAGAAAATTCTGTCAGATAGTTAAGTGCATGGACATCTCTTTTGGACTCATATGCGATTTTTCTGAATCTGATTTGCATAATTAATAGATACCTACAGTAGAGATCAAAAAAGCAAATGGAATGAGCCTTTATAACTGGAGGATTAGAAAATAAATGGGAAAATGTTTTGCGACAGCTCTCTGGTTTCGGCCACATCTGGATGATAATGTACAATTCTTAGCACCACTACGTAGAAATGATATAAAAACATGTTAGCACTGACCCAGAATGCTGAAATTAAAAATAAACAAAGCTCAGTGGGTCTGGCAACATCTGTGGAGGGAGAAACAGAACTCCCTCCAGTATGACTCTTGTGTCATAGAGATGCTACCAGACTTGCTGAGTTTCTTCAGCGCTTGTTGTTTTTATTTTAGATTTTCAACATCCACACTATTAATCCAGCAGAATGCTTCCAAGTTACCAGGGTTACGTTATGCAGCCAGATTACTTAAATCAGTCTTGTGTTCTCTGGAACTGTGGTTAAGATGTTGATTTTGCTTGTGGTTTTCAGGAATTAGTAGAGTAGACTGACAGAAACTGATGGGCCAGTGCAAGGGAAGGAAATGAAGCCTTAAGATCAGAGCCATGCTATTAGGATAAAAGTTAGGAAAGAAAACAAAGAAACTGCGGATGCTGGAAATCATAAACAAAAAAAACAGAAATTGCTGGAGAAACTTAGCAGGTCTGGCAGTCTCTGTGGAGACAAAGCAAGAGTTAATGTTTCAGGTGTAGTGACCCTTCTTCAGAACTGAGTTAGGAAAGTTAGGAAACACTTTTACATTCAAAGAAAAGTGGAACATCAGCATTCTCTTCAACAAAAAAACAGTGCAGACTGGATGAGTTTGTCTTTTTATATCTGAGAGTAATAGTTTTTTTTGCTGGATAACCACATAAAAGGATATGAACAGAAGCAGAACTCCAATGATCTTACTGAAAAGGACACAATTGCCAGGGGCTGAATGGCTGGCTCACTCTTTGCTTCTTAACAACATTGAAACAAATTGACACTGGCAGAAACTGAAATGTAGGCTTTGAGATTGACTTATTATCCAAACTTCTATATGCATTTAGAAGCAAATGACTTATTAGCAGTAGATACCATGGTTTTGTGCAGGGGAAGTCGTACCTCACTAACTTGATTGCGTTTTTTGAGGAGGTGATGAAGGTGATTGATGAGGAAAAAGTGTTTGATGGTGTCTACATGATGTGGAGGTGCTAGTGCTGGACTGGGGTGGGCTAAATAAAAATGTTGCATGATTTTTAACATTGTCTAGAAGGACTTCAGTAAAGCCTTTGACAAGATCCCTCATGGTAGACTGGTACAAAATGGTATCAGAAATGAGTTGGATACAGAAGATGGATACAGAACTGACTTACTCCTAGGAGATGGAGGGTAGTGGGGGGAGGATGCTTTTTGAAATGGAAGGTTGTGACTAGTGGTGTTCCATAGGGATCAGTGGTGGTTCCTCTGCTGTTCGTGGTCAATATAAATGATTTGGAGGAAAACATGGCTGATCAAATTAGTAAGTTTGCAGACAATACTAAGATTGTTGGAGTTGAGGGAATGTGGAGATAGTGGAATGCAGGAGATAGTGGAATGCAGGAGATAGGTTCAAAGCATGTGGGGAGTGGTTTAAAAGAGATGTACGAGGCATGTTTTTCACACATAGGGTGGTGAGTGCTTGGAATGTGCTGCCGAAGGAGGTGGTGGAAGCAGGCACATTAGCAGCACTTGGATGAATATATGAATAGGAAGGGAATAGAAGGATATGACCCTGTAAGTGAAGACAGTTTTATTTGGAAGAGTAAAGTAAGTTAGTGCAGGTTTGGAGGGCCAAAGATCCTGTTCCTGTGCAGAATTGCTCTTTGTTCTTTGTTCTCTTTGTGCTGGTGAAGGATCGGAAAAAGTCTGGTGTGACTTACTTGCAAATGCAGCTTTTTACTAACTTAATTGAAAAAAAAAAGATTTCTCAGGTTTCTAACATTTACACAGAGGATTAGTTATTACAGAGAATTTTTATAAGCATCTTTGTCACCTGACAAGCCCCAATAGACAAGGAGACAGATTTTTGTTTTGTTATTTGAAGAATAAAGGAATAAATTTGAAGAAGCTTTCATCACATTTTTAAGGTGTCTTTGAAGTGGTAAGAAATGGAAGAAGGTTCGCAAGTATTAGAAATAGATTCCTACAGTGTGGAAACAGTCCCTTCAGCCCAACAAGTCCACACCAACCCTCCGAAGAGTAACCCACCCAGACCCATTCCCCTACATTTACCCCTGACTAATAACCTACACCCTGGGTAATTTAGCATGATCAGTTCACCTAACCAGCACATCTTTGGACTGGAGGAAACTGGAGCACCTGGAGGAAATCCATGCAGACACGGAGAGCAAATGTGCAAATTCCACACAGACAGTCGCCCGAGGCCCCTGGCACTGTGAGGCAGCAGTGCTAACCACTGGGCAACCATGCCACCCAATTTAAATTTTATGTGAAAATTTAAGTGCAGTTACAAAGGGATTTTTGTGATCATGGAAAGTGCCTCCACCTTAGCCTAAATGTTGACAGTGGAACAATTCTAAAGGCTCAAGTAGTAGCCTTCGGACAGACTCAACTTCCATAAGTCTGATGTCTAGATGATGACTCGTGGCCTTCATACTTTTCAGGTGAAGATGTGAGGATGGCAGAGGGATTTGGAGAGACAGAGTAGCCTTTTGATATGTCTTGTGATACTCTTGGGAGAAGTCAAATACCCTTTGGGATTGTTAAAAATAAAAGTAAAATTGTATGAAAATGTATAAGTTCATTGGAAATGTGAAGATCATTGAAATGTCAAGAAATTTAAATACAGGTCATTCTGTTATTACACGTGTTTCGTTAATGTGAATTCGCTATAACACAATTGATGAGTTGAGACACTGTTTCGAAAATGCAATATTTTAAAGTGTGTTTTGGTTATAATGTGATTCCAGTCCCATTAGTTTAAATTGTGCTGCTATTACGTGATTTTCTTATAACTGGGGATTGCACGAGAATGGAACTATCGCATTATAGCAGAACTGACTGTATTCTGGCCTTAAACGTTTTGAAAATATTTGTCTGTAGTGTAGAAAATAAATCAGTGTTTTCTATCTTGCTTTAACTATTGGCAGAGGCCTTACGACTTTCACCACACATTTTCTGTCTTGTGACTCTTTTCACAAACGTTCATTAACACATCGGAGTGTCTGTCTGTTCATAGCTTAACTGACAGCATCAATTGCTTATGAAACTTTTTAAGAGGGCCTATGAATGTAATTGCTTGGTTTTTTTTATGAGGGATCAAATAGTTGAAGGCAGTTAAATGTAATGATTGGCTTTTTAATCAATGCAAGTGATTTTATTTTAATAGTGCATTTATCAATCAACAGGTTAAACGTTGTTTTCTTGCATCTCAGCATGAGTACTGAGATCTGCCCATGGTGGATACCAATAAATCAGTTGATGGTTGGCATTGTGGAAAGGAGTCACGGTGGAGGGAGAGGTTAACATGGAGAATATGAGAGACACAGAATGAGGCGGGGAAATGAAATGTCATGCATCAGCTTGCCAATAAGTGCAGTGGAGTTAGGACATATTAGAGTAGAAAATCATGGGCAAGGTATCATTTAATAACAAGATATTGGTGCAATAAGAGATAACTCAAATTCTGTAAGAATGGCTAAATCTGTGAGAAATTTAAACATGCTATCAATTGGACACAAGGTGAAACTGATGTGGTTAGTGGAAAACTTTGGTCCTGAATGAAAAGCAGATAGGCTAAGGAATGAGAATGGCACCAATAAATTTGCCAACCATGTTGAAGTGCTAGGTGAACATCTTGGAATAGTTTGACAAGCAGGTATTCTCTCTAGCAGGAAGGACAGCTTCTCTGTGCACCCTGACCTTGCCAGTCTCAAGAGCCTCAAACTGATATTCTTGTTTCCCAAGCTCCAGTCAATGGATCAAGGAGTGATTAATAACCTAAAAAGTAACTAACAATGAATTGACAGATGAGGCATTGATGTATGTTCCTCAAGTGAAGAGCCCCATCTGAAAAGCCCAATGGGTGCCTTGTCCCTCTCCTGCTTTAGCTGAAGACACAAATTCCTCTAGAGATACTCTGGGATTTCACAAAATAACGGAACATGATGGACTGCATAGACTGCATTGCACCCTCCCAAGAACAGATCACGTAGTAGATAAAGTTTAGTGGTTTTTTTATTTTCAGAGCTAACTCTCTCAATAATTTTTCTTTTTTTTAACTGCATAAGGTCAGGCCATTATGAGGGGAGAACAATTGCAAAAATAAAGACATTGTGCACATATGTGCTGTGTTGTGTCACAGTTTTTATTTGTTTTTCTTTTGCTATAACGTGTAAGCAAATTGGGTTAGAAAAGGGTTTCCTCAGCTAATTCAAAGTTATACCTAATATGATTTTTGGGTGGGATCCTTGTAATTTGACTTATCATGATTTTACTTGTAACACAATTTCAACAACAGATGGGAATAAGACATTTGACGGCTGCAATATTTCAAACACATAGAAATTAATTGATAATAATTGTGAATTTACATTTAATTAGTGGTAGCAGTCCACCACGATCTGGGGTTCGCTGGGCAGTCACAGTTCAGATACAATGAATGCAATTGGTCTAATGCAGAAAGCAAATTCTCTCAGAAATGCTATTATTCATGGAAGAGGCCACCAAGTCTTGTGCCTGTTATACAGACAAGTATAACCATCATAAATCATTGCTGTAAATGCGAACACCTCCGTCTGTTGAATCATTTTAATTCCTTCTGTTAATTTTACAAGGTAGTTAGTTTGAGTTGATGTCAGGCCTATTTTCACTTAATATCTTTTGTTTTGAGGTGTTAAGAGATGTGGGGAGCCCATAGCATATGATGGGGACACAGTGGATTAAGGATTCAGTGCTGTCTGCCTGGTGCAATCACTGTAGGAGTCTACCGATGTTCTGACAACTGCCAATGAACATGTGTGAGAGCCTGAGTTATGAGATGATAATGTTAAATCTCACAGAACTGACACCAGATGAAAGAAGGGACTAGCAAAGATGCTAATAATTTGTTCTAGCATTGTGTTCAGCCTTCATATATTTAAACACTGCTGACAATACCCAGCCAGCAGGAGGCTTCATCACCTTTTGTGGCAGATTCATACTGAAATTCAAAGTTGCCAACATTTTTTTAGGTGTCCTTTCAGGAACAAGCTGGGGACTTCTGGACTTCAGTGGTAGTGTCCCTACTTCTGATCCAGGAATACCAGGTTCATGTCCCACCTGCACTAGAGGTGGGTATAGTAACATCTCTGAATGGGTTGATTAGAAGTGGCTAAAGGGCTTGCCGAATACATCAGCCCCTTTATTAACATTTTCAGAGAACATAAACTATCTGCAATGGTGTGCTATAAACCTACTTTATGACCAGACACAGCTAAATGTTTAGCAATATCTATACTTTAAACTTTTTTCAAACAGAGGTGGATGCTTCTAAATTACAAATACTTTGTGTGTGAATATTTGTAGAATGTGTTTCTGAGTTTAAAAGATAGCGTATTTTGTCTGTGAGTATGAAGAGTTATTCTGACTATCCTTTTGCAGATGGGGTTGAAGTTCATCTTTACTATGGCTTTCAGAACTAGTGAATTCCTAGATACTGGATTCCTTAGCAAAGCAATAATAAAAAAGATCACAAGATTTAAATAATAGATACATTATTTTCTCGTTTGTTATACTGAATCAGTCACTTTTGCAGACTTTTAATTAATCGCTTAGTTTTTCTAATTCCTTCTGGAATCCATGTTTGTTTTAAAATCTCTATTCCATTGCAAAATCAAATTTCAGTAACACAACATATAACTCAAATTAGCACCTTTCCCACATTGTACAACACTTATTGGATATTCTATCAATCACAGTCCTATAGACATTGAGAGACAATTTGCAGCTTAAATTATCTTCAGCTTATCTGAAAGATTTATTGGGCTGAATTTTATGTTTTGTTTGGCTGGAGTTTCCAAGTTGCGATGAATTTTTTGGAGGGTTTTTCTCGGTGAGATCTAGTGGATTTTTCCACTGTAAGTTACCAAATGCACCTTGTTAACTGCCTCCTGTACTCCTATGGCATCTCACAAATCTGATTACCATGTCATCATACCACATGCTCAACCCAGGACTACTCACAAATCAATTGGTATTCACCTAATGATGGACATCTCATGTGCCAACACTATCATTGAAAAGCTGCCAAGCTTTGGTAATCTGACATTGCCCATTCACTGGCAACATCACTGCACATCAGCCATAAAGTCACACTGCACATGGTACATTGGCAAAATCGCTGATCTTCTGCTGTACATACAACCCCATTCTCTCACCAGAGTCACTATTTAACTACCATGCCACCACAATTTACCTTCTCCAAGCTACATTCTCTAAGTCAGTATCACTCAGACCGCAAAGACCACTGTAGCCCACATCCTGCCAGTGTTTGGAAGGCAAACATCAAATACAGGCAAACAATTGGACAAATACAAACACGAGTGTGAGCTTTTATTTATACAATGCAAAAGAGAACAAAAACAAAGCCAACAGAGGCCTATAATGCCAACCAGACTTAGGAATCATGGCAAAAAGTGTAATCGCAAAGTCTTCTACAACCATTCTCATCTACTGGAGCAAGCCTCAATGAGGTTGTGTTTGGTTTATCAGTTGAGCTCTCTCATAGGTAAGGAGCGCTTCCTCCTACCCAGTGTCCTCCTCCTCAGAAGACTACTCCCATTTCCCCCATTTCTCAGCATCAAAAACGCTACCTCATTGCCTGTTCCAATAGCGCAGAGCACAACACACCATGGTGATGTTGCATGTTCTGTCTGGACTATACTGGAAGGTCCACTCAGATAAGTCCAAGCAATGGAACTGTATTTCTAGCAGCGTACATTTTGCTTTGCCTCAGCTTTGGTCAACCCTTGGGTGACATTAAACTCTGCGTCATTGAGGAGGTTGCACAATAATGCCATGAACTATGGTTGCTGTGGGTAACCCTTGTCTCCCAGTCAGCCTCGTAATGCCCCTGGGCTCTTAGGCATCCCTGGGACATGGGAGTGCTCCAGGTTGTAGGAGTTGTGCTAGCTGCTAAGGTAGCAGGCACATACCCCACAAAAGTGGCAATAATGATCACGGATCACCTGAACATCAAATCAAATGAAAATCCTACCTGTGGATGAACCCCGCAGTGTTGTTATATGGCCCTTGCAGTGCCAGGTGGGTGCAGTCAATGGCATCCTACACCTGAGGGAAGCCAGTGATGTTCCTGTACTACAATACTGACCTTGTGATGAGGGAACAAAATGAACCAATACAACTTGGCAGAGATGGCATTGATCATTGTCCTAACTCATTGGGGACAATTCACAAAAACTTTGGGCATTCCAAACAGAGGAAATACTGTGACATTGCCAATGGACTGTGAACACATTACTCACATTTCTGGCACCATTGAACAGCTAACAACACCTCCCTTGAATTGACTGAGGATTAGCTCCCACCAGTTTCTACCATCTCTATTTTGGTTGAAGAAGCCACAGTTTGAAGGTGCAGACTGCTGTGGAGATGTTAGATTGCCAAGTTGATGTATCATATTGCAACATTGTCAACAATCCTCCACCTCCTACAAGACATCCCAATACTGAGAAACATAATAACCAGCCTGAAGATCCGTGTTAAACAGTCCCTTATACAGCAGTGGTTACAAGCCATCAGCTATGGCTGAAAATCCAACCCATTAAGAGGCAAGCAAGGCACAAGTAGTGTGAACGTGCAGGACGGAGCAAAGTGAGCAAGGGCTAAGATAGAACAGAGATAGCTTTGAAATACAGCCTGGGCCATTCTGTAAAAGGGTCCCTGTCCATGTGTGTAAACTGTCCCTGCTGCAGGCCCCTCAATGCTAGTCGCTGTTGCACCCTGTGATGCACATCTGTGCCTTGTGAGCAGCCGGCCAGTGTATCAGGGTGGTGCCATGATGCTAGTAATGGGTTGGCAGATGCTGGATTCCATGTCCGCAGACAACAAGCGTGTGTGACTGGTGCCTATGGATTGTACCCTGAGCAGCTGGTGCGCAGTCTCCAAAATGGAGGTTATTTTCAGCAAGTAGTGAACAGAATCCACCAGGTACATGCTCTGCTTTCCTTAAGTTTTCCCACTGTCTAGGGTTTTTTAAATGAATTGGGAGGATGAATATTAATTTGATCATTTATGGTGATAGGCATTTAACAAACATTAGACCCCGTCATTGGTATCTTGCCACTATCGTGTGAGAATCCAGCTCTGCTACTTATAAAAATTACAAAAGATGGAGCGAGACAAACATAACATCAGGATGAGTCTCAGACCTTTAGAAGATTCCACCATTCATTATTTTGATGATAGTGAGGACTCTTCAGATGGATTTTTCCTTGTAGCTAAGGCCTGATTTTCTTTTTTGTTAAATTTAATGTTTGAATATATTTAATTAAATGAACGCAATTTGCCACAACAACAACAAAACAGGAATGAGTGATTTTGGAACTCCATCATCTGAGTTTACTAACTGGGGTATTCATGGATTTAAGTGGTTCTAAAGAAGCAATGATTTAAAACTGCACAAAAATCAACTGACGAAACTCTTGTGGAATAGTAAAAATTGTCTGAACTGAAATTGAAGTTTTTTTTCAAAAGATATTGAAGCTAGCCCACTGAATCAGGTATGAAAAGGTTCTTTTTTTTTAATTTATATGATCAGTTTCAGATATTGTTGATAAAATACACAACCTGCAATTATCCAAGTTGAAGACAAAGAGCTCAAACACTGAAATGAAAAGTTCAAGGCAGACTAGGAATGAAGCAAAAAGGATGGATAACTTAGAACATATTACTGGAGATGCTGGAAATCATGAGGATAAGAAAATTAGCATTAAGTTGCTTTACCAATGCTCGTAGTATTCATAACAAAGTAGATGAATTAACAGCACAAATAATCGTGAATGATTACGATGTAGTAGGCATCACAGAGGCGTGGTTGCAGGGGATTCAGGACTGGCAGTTAAACATCCAAGGATTTAAAACTTATCAAAAAGACAGGGAGGTGGGCAGAGGGGCCGGGGTTGCCTTCTTCGTTAAGAATGAAATTAAATCTATGACACTGAATGACATAGGGTCAGATGATGTGTTGTCTGTGTGGGTGGAGTTGAGGAACCACAAAGGCAAAAAAACCATAATGGGAGTTATGTACAAATCTCCCAGCAGTGGCCAGGACCAGGGGCGCAAGATGTACCAGGAAATAGGTAGGGCATTTCAGAAAGGCAAGGTCACGGTGATCATGGGGGACTTCAATATGCAAATGGGCTGGGTGAATAATGTTGCCGGTGGATCCAAAGAAAGGGAATTCATGGAATGTTTACAGGATGTTTTTTTGGAACAGCTTATGATGGAGCCAACAAGAGAACAGGCTATTCTGGACTTAGTGCTATGTAATGAGCGACACTTTATAAAAGATCTTAAAGTAAGGGAACTTTGGAGGCAACGATAATAATATGGTAGAGTTCAGTCTGCAGTTTGAAAGAGAGAAGGCAAAATCAGATGTAATGGTGTTACAGTGAAATAAAGGTAATTACAGGGGCATGAGAGAGGAACTGATGAAAATCGACTGGAAGCAGAGCCTAGTGGGGAAGACAGTAGAGCAACAATGGCAGGAGTTTCTAGGTGTAATTGAGGACACAGTACAGAGGTTTTCATCCCAAAGAAAAGAAAGATCATCAGTGGGGGGGGGGGGAGAAGTGGTTGGGGATTAGACAGCCATGGCTGACCAGGGAAGTCAGGAAAAAGAGAGGCAAAAGTAGAAATTGGGCCACTCCAAATTGATGCAGGAAGGCTAGTGATGGGAGATAAGGAAATAGCTGAAGTACTTAATAAGTACTTTGTGTCAGTCTTCACAGTGGAAGACATGAGTGATATCCCAACAATTAAGGAGAGTCAAGGGGCAGAGTTGAGTATGGTAGCCATTATAAAAGAGAAAGTGCTAGAAAAGCTAAAGTGTTTAAAAATTGATAAATCTTCTGGCCCGGATGGGCTACATCCCTGAGTTCTGAGGGACGTGGCTGAGAAAATAACAGAGGCATTGGTTGTGATCTTTCAAAAATCACTGGAGGCAGGGAAAGTCCCAGATGATTGGAAAATCACTGTTGTAACCCCCTTGTTCAAGAAAGGATCAAGACAAAAGATGAAAAATTATAGGCCGATTAGCCTAACCTCAGTTGTAGGTAAAATTCTAGAATCGATCATTAAGGATGAGATTTCTAAATTCTTGGAAGTGCAGAGTCAGATTAGAACAAGTCAGCATGGGTTTAAAAGGGAGAGGTTGTGTCTGACAAACCTGTCAGAATTCTTTGAAGAGGTAACAAGTAGGTTAGACCAGGGAAACCCATTGGATGTTATTTACCTAGATTTCCAAAAGGCCTTTCATGAGGTGTCTCACGGGAGGCTGCTGAGTAAGATGATGTCCCATGGCGTTAAGCTACTGGCATGGATTGAGGATTGGCTATCTGCCAGAAGGCAGAGAGTTGGGATAAAAGGTTCTTTTTTAGAATGGCAGCTAATGACAAGTGGTGTCCCACAGGGTTCAGTGTTGGGGCTACTTTATGTATTAATGATCTGGATGAGGGGACTGAGGGCATTCTGGTGAAGTTCATCGATGATATGAAGTTAGGTGAACAGACAGGTAGTTCTGAAGAGGTGGGGAGGCTGCAGAAAGACTTAGGTAGTTTAGGAGAGTGGTCCAAGAAATGACTGATGAAATTCAACGTGAGCAAATGTGAGGTCTTACACTTTGGAAAAATGAATACAGGCATGGACTATTTTCTAAATGGTTAGAAAATTCATAAAGCCAAAGTACTGCTAGTCCAGGATTCTCTAAAGGCTGACTTGCTTGGTTAAGAAAGCAAATGTAATGTTGTCATTTATCTCAAGAGGGTTGGAATGTAAAAGCAGCAATGTGCTATTGAGACTTTATAAAGCTCTAATTAGGCCCCTTTAGAATACTGTATCCAGTTCTGAGCCCCATACCTCAGGAAGGACATACTTTTGCACTGGACCGTGTCCAGTGGAGATTCACACGGATGATCCCTGGAATGGTAAGCCTAACATACGATGAATGGCTGAGGATGGTGGGATTGTATTCATTAGAGTTTGGAAGGCTGAGGGGAGATCTAATAGAAACTTACAAAATAATGTATGGCATAGAAAAGGTGGATGCTGGGAATTTGTTTCCATTAGATGGGGATACTAGGACCAGTGGGCGCAGCCTTAGAATTAAAGGGGATCGGTTTACAATGGAAATGAGGAGACATTTCTTCAACCAGAGAGTGGTGGGCCCATGAAATTCATTGCCACGGAGCGCAGTGAATGCCAGGATGATAAACATCTTCAAGGCAGAGATTGATAAATTCTTGATCTCGCAACAATTAAGGGCTACGAGGAGAGTGCAGGTAAGTGGCATTGAAATGCCCATCAGCTATGATTGAATGGTGGAGTGGACCTGATGGGCTGGATGGCCTTACTTCCACTCCTATTTCTTATGGTCTTATTAAATACACAAAATAGCTTGTATTTCATGGGACTGCTTTTGGCAGAATAGGAGAGATGAATTTGAGACTGCAGATATGGGGAAAACAAAACTCTCTTCTTTGTTGTCTCAAGAAGGAATGATGCCCTGTAACAAAACTAATTAAAAAGGAACATCAGAAAGAACAATGACAACTCAAATGACAACTGCTTCTATTGAGGACACAGGCATCAATTAAACAACCAATGCTCTCAGGTTAGAATGGTTCATGTTCTGGTTATGCTAAGTACTGGAAACTGTACATTGCTTTCCTCCACCTTTTGTATGGAACCTATCCCTCCTAACTTGCAGTCTGTGCGCATGTATGTTTGATGTTGTCTCTCCATTAATTTTCTCAAGATTAGCAGATAATAAAACTGTCCTTTGTTTTATTCAAGATAATTTGAGATTGGCACCTTACCGTCACAGTAGACATTGTGTATCTATATTTTTCTTAGATGGGGTATTGCCTCATATCTAAAAGAACATAGATTTTCGTTGCAGCCAACAAAGAGATTGAAAATAAGGAATTGGTGACCTCTCTTCATTTGGTCATAACAAAATGTATCATATTACAAAAATAACATAATCCGAACACTTCTGTTGATTGTGAACAATTTGTGTTGAATATTAGTCAGAATAATGAGGAGGGAAGAACATCATTTTGTAGCAAGTTTTATATGGTGTTTTTGCTGAGGGTTGGCATTTTAGAGAGAACAGAAAAAATCTTGCTTTTAAAATCAAAGTTGTTGGCATCCCTGTGTAGACCTGACTCAGAAAGAAGAAAAGTATAAACTTGGAGGCTGTCACTGTGAGAAGAAACTGGAAGTGATGGTGTTTTGATAGAAGAAACAGTCAATTAAGATAAGCTTGATGGAACTTCCAACAATTATTAAATGTAATTACCTACAAGGTTACTTTTGAAACTCTCCCTCCCACAACACTACTGCAATAAATGTACATTATTGGCCAACATTGCATTCTCTAACATTTTAGCCTTGTTTTTGAATTACATTATAATACGTTTTTACTTTCTGTCAGCATTTATGCTGTACTACATTCCAATTTATATCTTTCTCTTCCTACAAAAAAAAAGCAAATTGCCTTTTTATACACTTCCACTGATAAGGTCCAAAGCAAAGTATCGCCCATATGAGAATATGAGAGTACTAGACATTTGTGTAAATTATAGATAAGTCCTTATATTTGTTCTACAAATGCATGACACAAGCCTCTTTGATTAAACTGAGGTCACAAACCCAACAGCACATACTCCCACACGCAGACTCCCACACAGGAAAGCAGTATTCACTGCTTCATTTAAATTCTAATGGATCTCACCTCATTTTTCTGCTTTTCTCTACAGCTGTGAAACCATGAAAGCTGCTTTGCTTTCAGATTAAAAACAGGGAAGGTTTTCAAATATTTTCAATAGTGGATAGTCATCGTATGCTGTAGGATTCAACGTACAGAAAACATACAATTCTTTTGTAGTCATGATTTGGAGATGCCAGTGTTGGACTGGGGCATACAAAGTTAAAAATCACAGCACAAGGTTATAGTCCAATAGGTTTAATTGGAAGCACTAGCTTTCGGAGCGCCGCTCCTTCGTCAGGTGGATGAAGGAGCGTCGTTCCGAAAGCTAGTGCCTCCAATTAAACCTGTTGGACTATAACCTGGTGTTGTGTGATTTTTAACTACTTTTGTATGATGTGATCATAGAAATTTTGAAAAATACATCATTAATACATTTGGACCTAGTCACATAATGAGATTTATTTGAACAAAGAATCCAATTATCCTAGAACAGGCTATAAAGTCAAAGGCAGAGTTCCTGTGGTGTCTGTTGCACCAAATAATATAACCTCACTTTAAAGCATTTGATTTTGGATGCATTATTTCTGATTTTGTTATATTAAAAGCATTATCTCTTCTTAAGAAATGAATTCTGAATGTGTATATATATATTTTAAAAATTCAGAAATAGAAAATTGATAGCAGTAGTGTTATTTGTAATTGTTCTTAGATTATTCAATCTCTAATTCCTCCCTGACTTGACTTGACGAATGTGCAGCCCCCTTATATTTAACATTTATAAAGTGAGTTACAAAGAAAGGCTGGATAGGCTGGGACCTTTTTCACTGGAGAGTAGTAGGTTGACCTGATAGAAGTTTATAAAATAATGAGAGGTATAGATAGAGTTGATGGTAGTTGTCTTTTCCCTCAAATGCTGAATTTCAAGACTGGGGGCCACATTTTTCAGATGAAATTAAAGAGAGTTAAAAAAGACTTGAGGCAAATGTTTTACACAGAGGGTGGTTCAAGTGTGGAATAGATTCCTAAGGAAGTGAGTACAATTACAAGATTTAAAAGATATTTGGATGGATACGTGAATAGGAAATGTTTGGAGGGTAATGGGCCAGCAGCAGGCAGGTGGGACTGGTTTAGTTTAAGACTATGTTCAGCATGGACTGGTTGGACCGAATGGTCTGCTTCCGTGCTGGATGACTCCATGATGCTAATACAACAGGTTTGCCAGCTGCAGAGAGGATTCACAACACCATAAAATTCCTATATTGGTTTATTTTGCTATGATGATGTAACATACTACTGATTTTTGAATTCCATCATCAACTTAATATTTGGGTCTTTTATGAACTCAAATGGTTCTAAAAAGGAACCAAAAATATGGCTTAAAATGGCCTCAATCTGAACATAACTGACCAAGTTTAATGTGGATTAGGGAACAGAGAAATTAGATGAAATTGAAATGCTAACCAAAAGCAATGAAACTAGCCAGGAACCCTCCCCAGGAGGTGTGAAAATGTCCTCAGCTCCTAGTTTGATTTACTTCTGTTAGAAAACATTCACATGTTAAAGAGGAAAACATCACCTGAATTACCAAGCTTGGAAGTTCCATGAACTCAATCATGGAAACATACACAAAAACAGAATCACAAACTAATTTGACTTCAGAATAGAAATCTACAGAGAAATCTTTCTTTGCTTCAAAAGATAAAAAAAAGTCTGGTCATAATTCAGATTAAAAATATACTTTAGAACCCTGAGATCTTTTTAAAACTCCTGAAAAAATTACAAGTGCTGGTGATTCAAAACATTAACTAAACAACTGTGGTTGTAAGTTCAAACCTTATGCTTTAAGGACACCCTAAAGTTTTCAACCTTATTTGTCTTTCATGTCCTTTTTTTAAATGGACACATTCTACTTTTAACTGTGTACCCAGTGACGGTACCTGTAGTGAGGGAATATCCCCACTCAGACCAAGGGCTCAAGTTTTCAAGTTTTCCCAATTAATCGTTAAGTTTGAAGAGGAGGTTGTCGGCACCTTTTTCAAATGGTTAGCACAACAGTTAAAATAGCCACTCCTACAATAACTACCGCTGTTTAAGAGTAGTTGGGTTCACAAAGTTGACTGCCTTTTGCAGAAGAAGAATGTGACCAGATAAAAAGCAACAATTATGACTATTTAGTGTGCAAATCAGTTAGGGCTAGGCAAAAATTCTCTACATTCAAGAAATGACCTGATGAGAGATACCTGAAATCTGAACAGCTTAAGCAGCTTTCTACTGATGGGGGTCTTGGAGCTTAAAATTGATGTCACTTATGGAAATCTTCATGAGGTAATTCTCCTTGAGGAATTCAAAGACTCCACACTTATCCAGGTTGAGGAACAGAGGGCAATAAGGTGGAAACTGGCAGACATTCTGGCTGACTACAATAAGTTAACACACACACATAAACTCAGGTATACTGGGGTCTGGGTACTTGCACAAACCAGAGAGAGATAAGGCAAACGTAAAAATGCAGAGACAAGCTGGAGAGAAAAGTCAGGCAGAGAAAGTAGAACTGTCAAAAAGGTTTTCTGATGGAATATAGGTGGGAAACTGCCCTAAGTGTGTCCATGGCATGGAGCCAGTCTCTATAAAAGGAAATAGTTGGTTCAACCATTCACCAGAAGTTCCAGCTGCAAGATCAGTGTCTGCTGCATTAAGTGTGGTCACCATCAGCTCAAGTTTGACTGTAAACCAGGGCAGCTATCAGGAATTTGTGGTCAATGAAAAACAAAATCATCAATTGTCATCTCTATTTAAAACATTCTTTGAGCACCTGGTTCTCACAAACCATGCTGGTGGGGAAAGTGATTGATTTTCTTCCATAAAGCAAATAAAATTCAAATGTGTGTTTAATGAGAGAGAAAAAAATGAAGCTGCCACTTGTTAAAGTTTACTTACAGAGTGAATTGTGATGGTTTTTGCAGCAGTCAGTGGGGTTGTTCCAAAGTTAACAATGTCAGGGCATTTTGTTAGGAAATCATCTTGTTAGCAGCAAAATATCCAAAAAGAAATGGATAGTCCAGAGAGGTTGGGACAAGCTGGACAAAACCAGGTGAAGGTGACTCACTGGCTGGAACCAAGAGCGTTTCAGAAACTCTGCATGTGGCAGTAAAACCTGTGAAGGGTGGGGTATTTCAAGAAAAGACATTAGAATGAATCAGGGTTGAATACAGACTAGCAGTGACAGAAAGGCAGAATACAAAGGATTTAAAAGGGCTGCAGTTAGGCTGATAGCCACAAAAGGAGGAAAGAAAGTGTCAGGGAAGTTGACAAAAGGTGACAGGTCTGGTTAACAGAGATCTTTAGGCTACATATACAAGGGAATCAGGAGAGTTCTCACAGAGGTCATACAAAGAAGTAAAGTTGAAGCCTCATTTAGTCCAAAAGCCACAGAGAAGTACAGCAGAAGGTGAACATGTACTGGATGACAGTGTTGTTCCAAGGCAAGTGGAACAGGTTAGATGAAAACCCCTTCCCAAAGTGAAAGAAAAAGGGAAGGAACTGCATTGCAGACACCACTGGTGGACATCAGCAGGGCACAACAACAAGTGTATACACAGAGAGAGCAAAGAAAGAAAAACAGATTTCAAATCCCAACCAATCCAATTGGCTTGATGTAAAGTTCTGTGAGAGTGAGGTGCAGAATGCAAGTTGAGATATCCTGCAGAAGGAAAACAGCACCTGAAATTACCAAGCTCAGAGACAATGAACTCAGATCCATTGAAGTACATTAATAGGTTTGTATTTTAAGCAGCTGTATGTGGTGGAAGGGAGAACTGGAGATTTTTTTTAAAAAATCAACCTGTTAGTACACAATTCTAGGATTTGAACCAAGCTTCTGGCTCAGAGCTGGGACAGTACCACTGAAACACAAAAGCCCAAATGGAAGAATAGATTTTGGAATGCAAAATTTCAACCAGCTACCCACAAGAAATAAAAGCACCTAATGACAATAAAGTTTTAAAAGATGTAGCCAAATATCATGTACTGAGAGGATAACTGAAATAATTGCGACTGTTAATGACCTAAGATATCATCTAAGCAACCACACTCTCAGGTTAAAAGTTTACACCTCAGGTGCATCCTAAGAATTTTAAACCATAGCTCCTGCCATCTTGCTTTTATATTGGAATCTATTCCTTTTGAACTTTGTCACTAATTGTGTTTGCTTCATGTTGCATATTTATTATATTTTTCTCAGGATTGGCATACAATGAAATTACACTTTGATGAGAAAAAGTCAAGTTAAAGAGACTTCCACCTATTCCATGGTGATCCTAATTGCGACATTCTGTGAGAATTAAAAATATTAACTGATGATGTTCTGTAATGAAAGAGATATCTCTGAACAAGCAGATGAATTATTTATATAAGAAATCATACAAGTTATACTAAGTTGTAAGTAATGTATTGTTCAAAATACATAACAAGTGTAATAAATTGAGGCATTTGAAAACTACAAGCTGCGTCAAGCATGGTCATGCTGCAATTAATTCCTAATGAACTGGGCTTTTGCCCGAAACATTGATTTCGAAGCTCCTTGGATGCTGCCTGAACTGCTGTGCTCTTCCAGCACCACTAATCCAGATACTGCAATTAATGACTGAACGTGTGATCCAAGAACAGCATTTTTATTTGAGGTACTTTCATTGTATTACTTAACTAAAAAGCAGGCTACCAGGTAAGCATTGAAATAATTTTCAAAAACTTCCTATTTTTCGTCCACATCAATCCAGATGAAAAACAATTTATTAGAGTGAGCAATGTTTTAGCCCATTGCTTGTACTGTGTGACTGGGAATTGTAAGTGGTGCCAGGTACAACTCCAACTAGCAGAGTTTGCTCCCAATTCCTATTGATTCCTCGGACTTTTTGATGACGTGGTCAAATGCAGCCTTGATGTCAAGGTCTGTCACTCTCACCTCACCTCTAGTATTCAGCTATTTTGCCTATGTTTGAACCTCATGTTTGAATTCAGAGGTGAAAAGTTACAGCTATAACAAAAATTAAAGGTTACCAACTTTACTGAAGCACTATGTGGACACTCTGCCCTTATTTAAGAAATAAAACTCCAATGTAAATGTAACAATAGTTTTAAATGGTCCTGAAAAGAAAGCACCAACATGTTCCTGAAAGAAAATATAGCTTTAAAACTAAAAAAAACCTGTTTTTCTAAGGTTACCAATTGGTTCATTTCACCTTTATTTTCCCAATTTGTAAGACAATGGAAAAAATTCACACATAATGCCTTCACTCCCATTTTTCAAATTATTATCATCTTCAGGAAGAACCAGACACTACAAGTCTACAAATGTTAGGCCTGCTACAATTGCTTTCAACAACTGTTTTGTAGGTGATAACATATAATTTAAAAAGCAGAGAAGCCACCAAAACACGGAAAACTGCTACATTGTTATGCAGATTCTTACAAGGGCATTTTAAAGAGTAAAATGGAAAGCAAGTGCACAGCCATGGATTAGAATTCCATTGACATTTTATCAAAACTTAGTCACTTAAAGAAAAAAAATCAATCTTTACGCATCAGTAGATAACTAACAAAGCAGAACAGAGAGTTACACACACTTCTGGGTAAATGCACATCATGACCTAATGCCAATCTCCTGCATTTTTCCCATACCCTTGAAGATTATTTTTATCCAAATAATCATCCAATGCCCTTTTGAGTGCCTCAGTTAAACTTGTCTCCACCACATTTCCATCATGTGGAGGAGCTCGTGTTGGATTGGGGTGAACAAAGTTAAAAATCACACAAAACCAGGTTATAGTCCAACAGGTTTACTTAGAAGTACTAGCTTTTGGAGCACTGCTCCTTTATCAGCTACTTGGATTATAACCTGGTGTTGTGTGATTTTTAACTGTGTCCACCCCAGTCCAACACCAGCACTTCCACATCATAACTACTTTTTTTAAAGCACCGAAATATTAAGATGATTAAAGTCTATCGGTAATTCTGGAAATGGCCACAATTGTCCAGACAAAGTTCTTCAGATTTTGGAAAATCAACTCAAAGATGGAGTCTATTTCAAAATATAAAATCATAAAATCAAAAGCCAAGTGAAATAATTGGATAATTTGAAAGATGTCAATATAAATAAATGTATGGATTGTGATTTCATTGAAGTCACATTAGCTGAATGACTTATAAAACTGGTCATTGCATTCAGATCTATCAAATCCTCCAGAAAGCATCTCTAACCAACTCAAAGGAATATGCATTTGTTGTATTATGAGAATATGGACTAAGGTTTGAAGCAATGGTAGCAGTCTAACAGTTGTAGACTTAGTACCAGGTTTATTCTGAAGGTGATAATCATACCAAAAAATGAGTGAAGACATCATGTGTGCATTATTATCATTGACACACAAATTGAAAAAAAAAGGTATCAACCAATGTCAAAATATCAGTAAGCCTATAAAAAATAGTTGTTTTTGTTTTATATCTATATTTTCATTAAGGAATGTTTTGGAGCTTTCATTTCCAGGACAATTTAAAACAATGGTTTCATTTATATTGGAGCAGCAGCTTTTTAAAAGCAAGGCACTGAGTGCACATTGTGCTTCAGTACAAATCTTTAATTTTGATTGTAGTTGTAACTTCACCCCTAAACCCCACCCCATGGAGGTGGCAAGGTGGCTCAGTGGTTAGCATTGCTGCCTCACAGCAACAGGAACCTGGGTTCGATTCCCACCTGTCTGTGTGGAGTTTGCACATTCTCCCCGTGTCTGCGTGGGATTCCTCCGGGTGCTCCTGTTTCCTCCCACAATCCAAAGATGTGCAGGTCAGGTGAATTGGCCAGGCTAAATTGCCCACAGTGTTAGGTGCGTTATTTAGGAGTAAATATAGGGTAGGGAGGGGTGGTGTGGACTTGTTGGGCTGAAGAGCCTGTTTCCACACTGTAGAGAATCTAATCTAATCTAAACTCAGATTGACAGATGACTGTTGAGGAAAAAAAGGCTGTTTACAATTGCTATGCTGCAGTTGCCCTTTCCATCTTTAGCTTCTAATTGTAGACACTAACTAGCTGTCACATCTAACCACTTTCTGACACCTAGTTTTAGTATATACTTGCTGTCACTGCTTTCTAGTACCTATATGTAGCCACCATGATGTTATTTGTGATTTCTTGTCAATATTAGCCCAAGTAACAATAATACAATAATATGGAGAAACATAGATTTTGAAAATTAATTACAACACTATTCACAAGCCTGGATTCTGTGCTCGTTGATATTTCTGCAGACACAGAAAGACACTGCAGTATATATCATGTGGTTTTGTCATATAACCGTCTTAAAAGGTACACGCTTGTCTCATCTACAGTCTGTCATCACAATAGTCACAGTTAATTCACAGATGAGAATTTCAGCAATGTCACCTAGAATGTGTACTGCATTTCAGTCAAAGATCAGCAGAAATATGAGAGAAATAATGTAAATGAACCTATCCAGTGAAATTATAACAGAGGATTGAAAACAAGACCTCTAAATTTAAGGTAATTTGCTCACAATTACAAGAAAGGCATTGGCCCTTCCGTTTGAATTCACTAAGAGAGTATAAACTCTACACTGGAAAAGGTTGAATGGAAACCTGAACAGACCTGATAAAAGCTGTAATATTTACTATCCTGGCACTTTCTGATGTTTCAGATCCTCTTGCATTGTTAAGGAGAATGCAGCAAACAAATACGATTTCACAAGTGGGATTTCTTCACCAACAGATGCATATCTTATTCTATTTATAGCTTTAAAGCATTTTTGATGGTGTTTCTCACAGAATGTTCTAATGACGTGTGCTGTCCCACATCTTGGACTCAGTTCAGTTTGCTTTATTTACAACCAAAACTGATGGAAGTGACAAAAAGTGCAGGTTTTTTTTATTGGAAATTAATCCCACCACAAAGCAGCTTGTTTTGCACAATAATCCAACGCCCAGCCCTGAGGAAGATTGTAAATATGAGAAAGGAGCTAGCTAGTCATTAAATTGTTGCTGTTTTGTTGTTGGATGCAATCATGCTTTACTAATCTGCTGCTTTGTTTTAATTTAATTTACCTCTATGACTTTTGACAATAATAAATATTTGGAAAATGTGCTTCTACATAATTCCATCAAGAGAAGTTGTGCTTGTTCCTGACAAGGGCAACAATCAACTTAAGCAAAAACAATAAAATCAGTCAGAACACATGCATTCTTCTGGCCTAGTTGGACCACCTAATGGGGTTAGAGAGGAATTTTACAGATTTTCTACCTTGGATTTTTACAAGCTTTTTTTCTCCTAATGTTTGTTTGACTTCCAGATGAAAGTGGGGGAGAGATTTGGGGATGGACAGTTGGGGAGGTGAAGTTGCATGGTATAACTTGTCAAGCATAAGGATCTGAGATAGTGCGACAGGACCTGTGCTCTTTTGCAGTCTGTTACTGTTTATACACAAAATGGATTTTATACCATAACTGATATTCCATTTCCACGCTTGGGCTCTGGCAGTTTCTATCTGTCACCCCCACTGAGCTACTATAAGTTACTTTTCTTTTTTAAGTATCAAGGAAGGATTTGGCTGAGCTTCTGATTCAATATTATTTCATTACAGACTAGTTATGGATGAGATTGCTAAAGTTTAGTAACTTTGGTGCTGCTTATATGGACTGAATTAATGTTTTTTAAAGCCATTGAACAAAATTAAGGATATTCTTACCACTGAACCTTTTGATGTTGATCATCGGCTAATTGTAGAACTTGAACAAAATAAAAAAGACTGTTTGCAATTATCTATCATATAGTATAAATAAATTTCTCAAACAGTGAAGAGTTACGACCTGGAATACATCAGTACTGTGATGGAAGAAGATGCAATTTGAATAGAAATAATGGTCACGATTATGGAGAAAAGATAGGAAGATAACATAAACTCGTAATGCTCATTCAGAGAGTCAATGCTGATGTGACAGATTGAATGCCTTCTACCTGCACCTTAACAAAGCCAGAGCTAATTGCCTCATAGATAAGGAATATCTTGGTAAATCTGCTGCTTTCAGACATGGGTAGCGCTTTCTGCCTACCACTAAAACAATGGGTAATCATGCATCATTGAATAGAAGTTTCATGACAGTTTAATGAAATTTTGTTCTCATAACGTTATCTGCACCTTTGGTGTGAACAGAACAATTTAGCAAATTATATTACAACATTAAATCATTTAATTCTATCGCTAACAATCTAAAATCACAGTTTGTGTATTTTTTATTGAGCAGCTGTGATTTGTCTTAATTTTGCATAAATCAGTTAAATACACATTAAACGTACTTACCTCCAAGGTATATAACTCTTAATGAAATTGACACATTTTAAAAATAGAACAAAGTTTCTCCAAATACCATGGCCAACACTCATTCCTCAAAATACATTATTAAAAAATGAAATATGACTAAGTATTTGGCTAGTTGTGATTTGTAGGATCTTGCTGTGTGCTCAGGATTGCCACATGTGCCCCTGTTACAGCAATTACTAAATTTTCCAAGTACAAAGGACATCTAAGATACTATACCAATTCAATAACTTTGTTATTGTCTAGTTAGTCTCTACGAAACTACGTATCAACCTTTTCACATAACACGTGTTCACTATTTAATTTCTGCATTGCAGGTTGTGTAATCTTAGATAACTAAATAGAAAGCTTAGATATTTAATTTCACATCTTAGTTTCTGGCTGTGATTAATATTTGCATTCAATTTTCATTTTGATGGAAAATGAAGTGAATACAAATTAATTTCCAGTAATATGAGTTTTAATAAATGTTCAGTATCTGTATAAAAATCACAAAACATATTAAGAATATGCATATATAAGAATTATATATATAACATTTATATATTCAGGATTATAAAGAATAATTATTTCATCTCACAAGGGAATTCAACACAAGGAATAAATCGTAATAAATTTATAACTGAGTAGCCTAAAGAGAAAATCTGTCAGAAAAAGACAAAGCATTGTTATAGTATGCTGCACACTGTCCCAGATGACCACAGAATCATTTGAACTGTTGAAGTGGAATAGACGTTTATTTGTGAGTGTCACAAAGCTAGTCCCTTTTTTTTCTAAAAGCTGTTCTTTGGCTGAAGGAGAGACTGTCCTTAATTTTTTTCAGAGGGGCAATAAACCAGGCCAGGCTCCGATCAGTCTGGTTTGGTACAGAGATGAAAAGGATTTTAAGAGGCCTTTTGTTTACATGTAAAGATGAGACTTCAGGCCAAAGTAGTCATGTTTTAGAATTGACCTGTATAATGAAAGGGGAGTGGTCAGCTTTTTAGCTGGGCTGAGCAGTTTTTAGTCAGTCTTGAACTGGGAAGTTCAACAGGAAGCTGTGTGGAAACTCTATCTCTCTTTTCTGCCCTTCAACTTCAACCTGTAAGCATGTGTTCCATTTATACTGGTTTTGAAAGGGAGTTTGCTTATTGGGACTGTTGTGTATATTCAGAACAGCGTATTTAAGTCTAGTTGGGTAGGTTGGTTTCTGTAGGGGTTCTTTATTCTATTCTTTGTGTTTCACTGTGTAATTTCATGAACAAATTTTTGTCGATTTTAAAATATAGTAGTCAACCTAGCTATCTTACTCCGTGTAAGTTTTACTGTACACTTACCGAAACAAATTGCAAAGTTATGGTCTGGGGCTACCTGCTTTAGAATATTTTGAGTGGTCTGGCCTAGTCTATAACAATGAAGAAAGTGTATGAGGCATTGGTAAAAAGTTAGTGAATTAGAATTAAAAAGATAGAGATGCAGCAAGTCATTAAAATCGTGGTAGAAACTCAATAGGCCAAATGATATATTATTGATCTTATGTTTTCATGCATAGTCGTCAACTGACACATTCATTCACCTATTTTAAACTAGTAGATAAACATTTCATTCAAACGTAAGCTTTCATATTGTTAAAGGCAGAGACTGCCTGTATAATTTAATTTAGTTCTTTGATAAGGTAATGGAGAATAATAATAAGGACAACACATTAGGTATTTCCTGTATGGAATGTTGGAAGGCATATGATGAAATGTTGCATAGGTGATGTAATAAGTTGATTTAAGTCCATGGATTTAGGAACCAAAATTATGGTTTGGAAAGCAAATTGGCACAGGTAAACTTGGCAAAGTATTGTTGTGAATGGATTTTCCAGATGAGAAATTGATTTTGCAATGGTGTTACCCAAGAATCCATTATAGATTCAGTATTTATTACAAGTTGTAGAGATTATCTTGACTCAGGCAAAGGGAACAACAGCATAAAGTTTGTAAAACATACAAAACTTCACAAAGTAAGAGATAGTAATGAAGTTAGTGTAGTAATAAACAGAATGATAAAATGGGCAAAGCAAACAGTGTGAAGAAATGTGAATAAATGCATCTTGGCAGCACAAATATGGAAAGGTTGAATAGGCAGAGATGTTATTATGCACTAATCTTTAAAAAGTGGTAGGACAATCCAGATGCGGTGGTGAAATATAGATTATGAGGGACAATACTTAGAGTCATAGACTCATACAGCATGAAAACAGATCTGTCAGTCTAACTATTCCATGCTGACCAGGTTTCCCATACTAAACTAGTTCCATTTGCCCCTGTTTGCAACATAACCTTCTAAATCTTTTCTTTTCATCCATCTGTCCAAATATCTTTTAAATGTTGTAACTGGACTGACATCTATCAATTTCTCTGGCTATTAATTCTATATATGAACACTTAAGTGAAAAAGCTGCCCCTCAGGTCCCTTTTAATTCTTTTCCCTCTCAGCTTAAAATCACACCCTCTAGTTTTGAACTCCCCTCCCCATACAGAAAAGACCTTTGCTATTCACCTTATGCATGCCCCTCATAATTTTATAAATCTCCAAAGGGTCACCCCTCAATCTCCTATGCTCCAGCAAAAAAAAACTCCCAGCCTGTCCAGCCACTCCTTGTGACTCAAACCCTCCAATCCTGGTAACATCTTTATAAATCTTTTCTGCACACATTCCAAGTTAATAATATTCTTCTTATAGCAGGACGACCAGAATCATACACAGTATTCCAAAAGTGACCTCACCAACATCCTGTACAGCTGCAATATGACGCCCTAATCTTATACTCAATATACTGACCAATGAAAGTATGCTTGTCAAACACCTACTTCACCACCCTGTCTACATGTGTTGCCACTTTCAAGGAACTATGTACATGAACCTCTATGTCTCTCTGTTCAACAACACTCCTACTATTAACTGTGTAAGTCCTACCCTGGTTTGTCTGACCAAAATACAATACCTCACATTGATCTAAATTAAATTCCATTAGCTATTCCTTGGCCCAGTAGCCCAGCTGATCAAGATCCCATTGTATCCTTAGATAACCTTCCTCAATGTTCACTATACCATCAATTTCCAAAAACGTAGTAACTATATTCTCATCCAAATCATTTATATAAATGATAAACAACGGTGGACCCAGCAATGATCCCTGCAGCACACCATTGGTCACAGGTCTGCAGTCTGAGAAACAATCCTCCACCACCACCCTCTGTCTCCTACCATGAAGCCAATTTTGTATCTTATTGGCGAGCTGTCCCTGGGTCCCATGTGTTCTAATGTTACTGATCAGTCTACCATGCAGAACCTTGTTGAAGGCCTTGGTAAAGTCCAAAATAGATCAGGTGAAAATTTTATACATCATCACCTAATCCTCAACTGGAGAGATGGAAAGGCCTTAGAAATGGAACAGAGAAAGATTACCAGGAATGTTGGATAACAACATTAACTTTCTTCTCTCCTTTATCATTATACCGCAGTGTTTTGATCCAGGGACATGATTATCGCAATTCAAACCACATGCAAATGTTGAGGTCGGGAGAGCAAAGAGACAATTACAACATCTGCAATGTGCCAAATTCAACAATTTCAAAATTTTCAAACTAAGTTAACAGTGAACTGCAAAAGAACCCTTTCATTTAACGTCATAAAAAGGGGGAGAAAAGGAGAAAAAAGAATAAGAGGGTCTAGATTTAATGAGATGTGCAAAGGAAGCAAGGGTGATATGAGAAAAAAAATCTTTTTCAGACAGCGAGTAGTTTGTGTATGACATGCACTGGCCAGAAATGTGGCAGAGGCAGGTTTAATTGAAATATTCAAGACAGCATTGAATTATTATTTGGATCGAAAAGGTGTGAAGGGATATAAGGAAAGGGCAGGAGATTGGCACTAGCTCATAAAACCAGTGCAGGCATGATGGGCTTAATTGGCTTCTACTGCACCGTAACAGATCTGTGATTCAGCAGAAGTCAGATTTTGAGCTTTATGTATTAGAGGGGTGGGAGAAAGTTCACCTGCAATATATGTGCCTGGGTAGACCAGTTGGAAAGACTATTTCTGTGAAGTACACACTACATTACTTGTTGTAATCTCATAATATCTTTCACTGTCCAGATTGAGAGGTGGTGATGTGGGTAGCCAATTCACTTGTTCCCAAGTGTACAATTCACTGTGATAAAGAATAATTGTTATACCAGAACTGCACTAACTCCATGTGGCAGAGAATATTAAACAAAACATTTACTTTGTAGAAGTCGCGGTCTGCATATAGAAGATAACATTAAACTGTTCACTTAAGAAAAGTGCTAGAACAAGCCCAAATAATAAAACTCTGCTCAGTTTATTGAACAAATGTAAACAAAATACCCACTGATTTTCTGCTAATGCCTAGTCAAAGTCAGTATGTATGACTGGAAATAATAATTGAATTCAGTGTTTGGAGTTGGCAAAGCTCCCCTATGTATTTGAAGAAGTAGCTGAGGTTCAATCTTTCCTTTAACATTTCCATGCCAGCAGGTTGGAAGGTTATAAACAAAGTTCTAAAAATCGTGATCCCCAAAGTCTTTTGAAACTGTTCTTGGACCTTCATACCTAATAATGCTACTTATTAAATTTTTGATATAAGCAAAAGTAAATTTAAATGTAATAACTGTGAATGCTCTAAATGCTAAATAATGATAATTAGCAGAAATAATTTGATATGTAATACAGTCTGTTGATTGAAGAATAATTCCACACATCCTGCAATGTATGGGGACTTCCCTGAGAAAAAACTTGTCCACAGGGTAAAAGGACACACGGCCAATATGTGATCCCATAAATAATGAAGTTCAACAAGTAACTGAAAGCAAATCATGACTTATGTTAAAATATGCAACTAAGAATTATTTTCATAGTCTGGCTGATTCGATCGAAAGTGTATAAGCTGTTGCAAAAAACAGACATTGTCTGGGGTATCAAAGTCCGAGTTTGGGAAGCATTACAACCTGATACCATGAAATGGACAGACTTTCAGAAAACATATTTTTGAAAGGTTGCTTCTGCAGCAGTGGAAGAGAATAATGTGATAAAAACAGAAAAAGGTTGAATATTAAGAGGTCTGGCAAGATCAGTGGATGGTCAAATATCATTTGTCAAAACTGGAATTATGGAAATGCAATTTGGTACATGCAATTTCTGAGGGAAATATGGGTTTCCCAATTCCTTTAACCTACAATTCATTAAACCTTCAATTATGAGTTCCACCTACATTATTTGTTCACAAAGAAGCCAATGATAAAGATCAAGACCTGAGTTATGCTGAGTCACAGAACAGTGTGGTGCAGGCGATGGCCATTTGGTCCATCATACTTACACTGGCTCTATTACCTAAGGAGAAAGTGAAGCCTGCAGATGCTGGAGATCAGAGCTGAAAATGTGTCGATGGAAAAGCGCAGCAAGTCAGGCAGCATCCAAGGAGCAGGAGAATCGACGTTTCGGGCATGAGCCTTTCTTCAGGAATGAGGAAAGTGTGTCCAGCAGGCTAAGATAAAAGGTATGGAGGAGGGACTTGGGGGAGGGGCGTTGGAAATGCGATAGGTGAAAGGAGGTTAAGGTGAGGGTGATAGGCCGGAATGGGGGTGGGGGAGGAGAGGTCAGGAAGAAGATTGCAGGTTAGGAAGGTGGTGCTGAGTTCAAGGGTTGGGACTGAGACACGGTGGGGGGAGGGGAAATGAGGAAACTGGAGAAATCTGAGTTCATCCCTTGTGGTTGGAGGGTTCCGAGGGGGAAGATGAGGTGCTCTTCCTCCAGCCGTCATGTTGCTATGGTCTGGCGATAGAGGAGTCCAAGGACCTGCATGTCCTTGGTGGAGTGGGAGGGGAAGTTGAAGTGTTGAGCCACGGGGTGGTTGGGTTGATTGGTCCGGGTGTCCCAGAGGTGTTCTCTGAAATGTTCCGCAAGTACTCTTGCGGAACGTTTCAGAGAACACCTCTGGGACACCCGGACCAACCAACCCAACCACTCCGTGGCTCAACACTTCAACTTCCCCTCCCACTCCACCAAGGACATGCTGGTCCTTGGACTCCTCTATCGCCAGACCATAGCAACACGACGGCTGGAGGAAGAGCACCTCATCTTCTGCCTAGGAACCCTCCAACCACAAGGGATGAACTCAGATTTCTCCAGTTTCCTAATTTCCCCTCCCCCCACCGTGTCTCAGTCCCAACCCTCGAACTCAGCACCACCTTCCTAACCTGCAATCTTCTTCCTGACCTCTCTGCCCCCACCCCCACTCCGTCCTATCACCCTCACCTTAACCTCCTTCCACCTATCGCATTTCCAACGCCTCTCCCCCAAGTCCCTCCTCCATACCTTTTATCTTAGCCTGCTGGACACACTTTCCTCATTCCTGAAGAAGGGCTCAATCCCAAAACATCAATTCTCCTGCTCCTTGGATGCTGCCTGACCTGCTGCGCTTTTCCAGTGACACATTTTCAGCTATTACCTAAGGCAAAGGTAAAGAAATTTTTGCTCAGTAAGAAATTAAGGGTTATAGTGAGTTGGAAGACCAGTGGAGCTGAGTCCACAAAAAGGTCAGCCATGATCTTATTGAATGGCAGAGCAGGGTCGATGGGCCAGATGGCCTACTCCTGCTCCTACTTCTTATGTTCTTGTAAGCCCTTCTATGTTGGTGCTTGTATATGTTTTCTCAATGTGTGACCCTATTACCTCATTGTTATTTGCACTTGCAGTAGTGAATTCAAGGCAATTGAAAAGTTACAAGGGAATCAGTTAGATCCTTGACCTTTTAGCTAACTCACTAACATGTTAAAATCAACTTCTTTCCACAACTACTAGTTTATTTAAGATTTTTTAAAAATGCCCTAAGTCTTTTACACCTTCCCTTAAATGTAGTGTACAGAATTGTCTACAATATCCCAGACAAGGCCAAAAAAGGGATTTATAAAATTCTAACATGATCTCCCTACTTTTTATTCTAATCCTGTGAACGTAAGGAAACCATATACTTTTTTGAACCTCTTACAATCTTGTCAATTGGTTCTGCAATCTTTAAATACTTTTCTCTACGGATATCCAAATCTTTGCACCTTTCATATTCCCATATGCTGTCTTTCCACAGTCCTCCCAGATTATATTGCATCATACTTCTACATATCAGTTCTGCTTCTGTTCATTTTACCATTCTACCCAACCTAAAATCTATATCAATCCTCCAGGTATTTATTATTTTCCACATTTTGTAATGTCTGCAAACCGTTGCTCTCTGTACTGGAGTTTCATTTGTAAAGGTGCAGTAAATCTGCGGAATAAGTTTTTGTTGGGGCAGGATTTTCAGACTTTTTGAAATCAGGTTACTCATGAGATTTAAATTAACACTACAAGTCTCCTTCAAAAGCACCTTCAAAACTCACAATTTCTATCATCTGGAAAGACAAGGGTAGCAGATAATTGGGAACATAATAACATACAGGTTCCCAAATTTGCACAGCATTCATTTGGCACCATACCATCATTGCTTCACTGTTGCAGGTCAAAGACCTTTAACTCCCTTCCTAACAGAACTATGAAGGTATCTGTAGCAGATGGAACGCAATGGGTCCAGAAAGTAGCTAACTATAACTTTCCAGGTGAGAATTAGGAATGTGCAACAAATGTCTACCTAACCAGAGATGCTCACATCCTGTAAAATTATTTTTAAAATCTACTTAAGTTACCGTTCTGTACTGTACTATGGAAATGTCTTAAACTCCTTTTATTTTAAATGCTATATTTCAAAACATTGCCAGATTGAATTAATTCAAGGCATTTTTAAAGAACTTTGCTCATGAGGTGGGCATGAATGGTTAGGCCAGCATTTATTGTACTTCATTAATTGTGCAGCCCGTGGTGGTGGCAAACTACCTTTTTGAACCACTGCAATCCTTGAAGTGTAAGGACACCCACAGAGCCATTAGCAATAGATTTCCATGACATTGACCTTGCAACAGTGAAGGAATGGCTGTATAGTTCCAAGTCAAAATGCTGTGTGACTTCAAGGGTAAGCTGGTGATGTTCTTATGCATCTGTTGCTTTTGACTTTCTAGGGGTGGAGATGGTGGATTTGAAAGATGCTCTTAAAGGAGCCCTGGTGAGTTACTGTCATGCATCTTGTTGTTCGACTGCTGCCAATGTACTTTGGTGGTGAAGAAAATGAATGGTAAAGGTGGCGGATGGGGTGCCAATCAAATCAGCTGTTTTGTTCTGGATAGTGACAAGCATTGTGAGCATTGTTGGAGTTACACCATCTGGGCAACTTTCCATCACATTCCTGACTCATTCCTTGCAGATGATGTACAAGCAATGGGGAGACAGCCAGAATTTCTAGTTATGATTTGCTCAGCATTTATATGGCTGATTCAATGCAGTTCTGGGCGATTCCCATGACGTTGATAGCAGAGAAATCAGTGATGGGAAAGCTATCGAAGTCAAGGGTTAATGGTTTGGCTGTCTCTTACTGGATATAGTCAAAGCCTGACACTTGTGTGACATGAATGTTACCCGTCACTTATCAGCCCAAGCCTGGATGACTTCCAGGTCTTGTTGTATCTAGACATGAATGGCTACAGCATAAGTTGTCCTGAATAGGGCTTAACATTTTAATTATCAGTGAACATCTTTGGTCTGATCTTCATGATAGAGGGAGGGTCATTGATGAAATAACTAAAGATTGTTAGGTAATAAACCAATGAGACTGAGTGGTAATTGAATAAAGATATTTCACAATGAACAAACTTTTGGGCACAAATTGCACTGAGTTAATGAAGCATAAAGCTCTAACCTGTTGGTCTAATATATCCAAAATGACTAACATCTGTTTTGGGTATAGCCTTTATGTCCTGAAACCACCCTAAATTAGTCCTTTATCTCCATACTGTGTATTTGTTTTGTGTAGTCCATAAAAGTTTGCAATAACTATCCAAAAATTACATATGATCTAATAATGTCTCATCTCACAGCTTGACCTGAACAAGGGCGCTATCAATTCTGGTGTTAGAGCTGGAGGCAGCTCATTACAATGGCATGTAGCACATTTAACTTTCTTTGTTAACAGGCATTTTCAAAAGCAGAACTAGACAGCTTTGGTTTTCATCACTGTGTGCATTCTTCCTCAGAAAGTTAAAAGATAACAAGAGAGTGTGTGCTTTAGAAGATTGGAATGGAACAGAATGGAGAGCAACAAAATGAAAACAGAGACTGAGGCACTCAATGGACAGATGCAGACCAATAAATGCAAGGTAAATCCACAATGATTGTATAGAGAAAATAAAAGGGCACAAGGAACAACATATAGGAGAGAACAAACCAGGATAATTACATAAAATTGTTCAAATGCACAGGGGTACAACTCTCACAGTGAAGGAAGATGACATATGACTACCATTATTTTAGAGCATGCAACAATCCAAACAAATTGAAATCTCCTCTTGTATTAAAAGTGAAGGTCATATAGCAACTAACTGAACTTGAAACATAGACATATTTCTTGGAAACCTTACAATATATATGGATAGCTTGGCTTTGAAAGAAGATGAACCTTAGGCTTGACCTCTGCAGGTTTTCTGAACCTCTGAAACACTCGCTACTTTAGTGCTGCAGCTGCTGCATTAAAAGCATTTAAAATATTAAACCAAACTGATGTTTAACCTTTCTGCCAATCTGTTTCACTGCAGATGTTCTTAGGTAGGTTATAATCATACTTGAATATTGAAATATTCTTTAACCAAAACGTGTACGCATCCTGTAATTATGTTGTGCAGAATCTTAATCTGTTCTGGATATTCTCATCAAGTTGATCATTCTTCTCAAGCTCAGTACTTAGCTGAAAAGTGTAATAAAAATAACCTCACGACCACACCTCCATCACCATGAACCTGTAAACCATCAATTCGGAATGTTGCATGTTATGAACAGGTAGGTTAATCTGTCGTTCACTCTTTTCTCACACTTTCCCTGCCAATGGTGCCTGGGCCTTACTCAAATTAAGCCACGATGGCTTGACTGAGCCTTGTAACATTGACAAAACCACATTCTAGGAGAAAGTGAGGATCGCAGATGCTGGAGATCAGAGTCAAAAATGTGGTGCTGGAAAAGCATAACCGATCAGGCAGCATCTTAGGAGCAGGAGAGTCATCATTTCGAGCATATGCTCTTCATGAGGAATCATTTCTGATGAAGAGCTTATACTCGAAATGTCGACCCTCCTGCTCCTTGGATGCTGCCTGACTGGCTGTGATTTTCCAACACCACACTTTTTGACTCAAAACCACATTCTACACATGCAGCATATTACAACCTCAACCACACACTTGTTTTACAATACAATGTACTGATCTATTTTTGTTGTTGATAAGAAAACAAACAATATTGATAAAAGACCCTTCTGGATTAAAATTTTCTGACTGCATTTGGTTTAAAACTCGCAAACATTAAGTAGTAAGACTGTGCTTGTATTTGACTGAATTTGATATAGGTAGAATTTTATTGCTGGAGTGCGAAATTAAACTTGAGTGAATGCATAAGGCAAACCATCACCCTAAACCCTTACGCTCTGTCTCTGCCATTCGTAACTCCAACAACTGCTAGGAGCTCATTAAAACTAAGACCGTCATGTTAGTGACAGCAAAACCTTAATTGTTTTCGCAATTCAGGACTAACTTTCACTATCTCCTGTACTGTTTGGCTTTAGTTCTGATGGACCAAATGGGTAGAATCCAACTATGTTTGTTTTGGTCTGCTGACCATAGCCTTGGAAAATGAAAAGAAACAATGATGATTAAACTATTAGTCCTACTAAAATTGATGCAAAAGACAAATTTTTTGAAGGGGAGATACATTCTGTTGGAAGAACAGAAGTAAATATACCCATAACACTTGTGAAAAACATGAGCAAAACAAGACGTGAACTATTACTGCACTTTTTTTTACTCTTTTTCTCATTTGTACATAATTCATTACTTTGCCGTGTTTAAAGCACACACTGCACTGTGCTGATAGCAATGGGCATGTAAAGCAGTTTACACCTTATTTAAAAATATGGAAAAAAGACTTCTAACAAAGTATGTAAATGCCTTATTTTTCATATCATACTTTATAATGTGAACTAAAAATGCTCAGTTATAACTTTGACTCAAGTCAGCACAATTCATACATAGCTCATTAAGATTCATCCTGTCTATTAAGAATTACACAATGATAACTATGTTTCTCCAAAAGTGGCAAAATGCATCAGAACAAAATGTCTTCATTAAGTTTCAAAAACTGTTGAAGTTTTCGCATCTTGAAAAACCTTTTTTATTCCTTGCAGTCCAAGGGAAAGGTGTTCTGGGGAAGATAATGAATTTTTAAAACTTCCATATACAGTAATTTGTTTTTTGTTTCCTTTATGTTCTGTACAGCATTATGATTTTTAATATTACCATTTTGCAATTATTCAAACATACACTATAATTTACAATGAATATCATTCAGTATTTTCAGAATGCTGACTTATAAAAGCACACTAGAAGTTATTTTGGCAAAAGGTCCAAATACAGTTGGTGAAGATTGAGATATTTAACATTGTATAACTTAATTGAAGGTCACAGTTATCTAGCAATTTTCAATGTACTATGGTTAACACATTTGTAACATAATTAGAGGAGTAGCTGCTTGAAATACTCAATTGTGTCCAAAAGCAAATGAATATGCTGTACTTGCTTGTTCTTGTCGGCATAAAATTGATCTGGCAGCACATTATTGGTTGCTAATTTGTTTTTCTGGAACCTGGATGTCTGACCATTCAGCCTCTTTTACTTAAAGGCAGTTAGCACCTTTTGTCAGGAGATGCACTCAGGCTGCAGACAAAAGCAGCGACAGCAAGGCCTGCAGGTTTGAATCCCATGTTCTCTGAATCTATTTTGGTCTAAATTGTTGAAAGGAGGAGGAACTCACTCCAGACAACACATGTCAACGGAAAGAGGTGGATAAGGACAGCTCACCTCTCAGCATGTTTACTGTGTATAATGTAATCCATATAAATCATGATGATGTAATTAATACGTGACTTTAGGAGACAAGACACCAGACTAGAATAAACATGTGAAGAAAGCGGGCTTAAACACTGCACTGGGCAGTTCTATTTGATACTCAACGTACAGATGTAAGTCACGCCATGTCACAGTACATAAGAAGTTAAAGAGCCTTACTTAGAGATAAGGAGCAAGCAGCTGAAAATCTGTTGCTGGAAAAGCGCAGCAGGTCAGGCAGCATCCAAGGAACAGGAGAATCGGGCATAAGCCCTTCTTCAGGAATGAGGAAAGTGTGTCCAGCAGGCTAAGATAAAAGGTAGGGAGGAGGGACTTGGGGGACGGGCGTTGGAAATGCGATAGGTGGAAGGAGGTCAAGGTGAGGGTGATAGGCCGGAGTGGGGTGGGGACGGAGAGGTCAGGAAGAAGATTGCAGGTTAGGAAGGCGGTGCTGAGTTCGAGGGATTTGACTGAGACAAGGTGGGGGGAGGGGAAATGAGGAAAGTGGAGAAATCTGAGTTCATCCCTTGTGGTTGGAGGGTTCCTAGGTGGAAGATGAGGCGTTCTTCCTCCAACCGTCATGTTGCTATGGTCTGGCGATGCAGGAGTCCAAGGACCTGCATGTCCTTGGTGGAGTGGGAGGGGGAGTTGAAGTGTTAAGCCACTGGGTGGTTGAGTTGGTTTGTCCGGGTGTCCCAGAGGTGCTCTCTGAAACGTTCCGCAAGTAGGCGGCCTGTCTCCTCAATATAGAGGAGGCCACACCGCAGCGGATGTAATAAATGATGTGTGTGGAGGTGCAGGTGAATTTGTGGTGGATATGGAAGTATCCCATGGGGCCTTGGAGGGAAGTGAGGGGGGAGGTGTGGGCGCAAGTTTTACATTTCTTGCGGTTGCAGGGAAAGGTGCCGGGATTGGAGGTTGGGTTGGTGGGGGGTGTGGACCTGAGAGGGAGTCACGGAGGGAGTGGTCTTTTCGGAACGCTGATAGGGGAGAGGAGGGAAATATATCCTTGGTGGTGGGGTCCGTTTGGAAGTGGCAGAAATGACGGCGGATGATACGCTGTATATGGAGGTTGGTGGGGTGGTAGGTGAGGACCAGTGGGGTTCTGTACTGGTGGTGGTTGGAGGGGCGGGGCTCAAGGGCGGAGGAGCGGGAAGTGGACGAGATACGGTGGAGGGCATCGTCGACCACGTCTGGGGGGAAATTGCGGCCTTTGAAGAAGGAGGCCATCTGGGTTGTACGGTTTTGGAACTGGTCCTCCTGGGAGCAGATGCGGTGAAGACGAAGGAATTGGGAATATGGGATGGCGTTTTTACAGGGGGTAGGTTGGGAGGAGGTGTAGTCTAGGTAGCTGTGGCAGTCGGTCAGTTTATAGTAAATGTCCGTGTTGATTCGGTCGCCCGAGATAGAAATGGAAAGGTCTAGGAAGGGGAGGGAGGAGTCTGAGACTGTCCAGGTGAATTTGAGGTTGGGGTGGAAGGTGTTGGTAAAGTGGATGAACTGTTCAACCTCCTTGTGGGAGCACGAGGCAGCGCCGATACAGTCATCGATGTAGCGGAGGAAAAGGTGGGGGGGGGTGATGCCAGTGTAGCAATGCCTGCCTCTCCGTAGGATATGTGGAACACTTTCTCCCATAAGGAGCAAGCAGCCTTCAAGATGATGTATGTATCAGCAAACATGCTGTATCTGCAATCTGTATCATTGCTCAACTTATTTTCTGGACTGTGTGTACTATTGTTAACTACAGTACATGGTGCATTTAATGTCACTGATTACTAGATCTAGAACTTGTGAGTGTGTTATCTAAAAAACTTAGTATTATAACAAGAACAGGCTCTTATTTTAAACAAAATGCAAATTTACAGTGATGTAATAGAAATGCTACAATGACTAAGGAAGAAACAAATGGATATCTTATTCCTTTGAGATCTTAGTCTGTTTTGCCACCAGATCTGTATGGCATTTTGATAGTGGGTGTTGCTTCAGGTACTTCTCAGCATTGAATCTTACAAACGCTTACACAACATCTTCCCATAAACATCTCTTGTATTATGAATATTTATTTATTTAAGTATGTAATTACATTTACTAAGCTCCCATCTCCACAGAAGTCTCTGACTTCACAACTTTAGATGGCTTGAAGATTTCACTATTCTTTCTAAACATGCTCTCTTCAGACTTGGAAGGCTGGTAGGTGTCCAAGTTAAAAACTGTGATTTTGATTTTGTTCCCAGCAATGCAAAGTCTGAAAATCTCTGTAAGCTGGAGGACCTGCTCTTTGTTTCGTTTCTTTTGTGGAAGTCATCTTCTCTGAGAAATAGCCAGTTACGTTAATTGCAGTAACTGGAGCACCTTTAATTATGAGTTCCCTTGGCTGAGGATAGCTGTCTTGTGAAACTGCTATTTATTTGCTTTCCATCATGCTCAGCAAATTCCATCAGGCAAATTCTTTTTGACCGTATCCTGAATCTTTGGACATTTGTCATCCCTTCTGTGGGGTAGCTTAGCATTTTTTAGTCCCAATGTGGACTTCTCATTTAAATATATTGAGTCGGTTGGATGTTTTTATTGCCCTTCAAATGATTGAAGCATTCATGAGAGCATTTCGCTGCATTCTTCAGTGCAACTATTTGAACACTGGTCCTCGCTAGGTCTTGGTGTTGATTTAACAAGCTAGTGCAGGATACACAATGATCCAAATGGCATCCACACCATAGCACTTCTATGATCTCTGTTACTGGTAGTTAGGAATCCTCTAGGGACGTCTCTTTGAAATCATTTTACTAGTCGTCCATAAGTAATTGTTCCTTGACCAGCTACTCAGTAACCAAATGTTCCTTGACCTATTATTGTATGATTGACTGCTCCTAAACCAATGATTTTGTAACTTTAACTGTATGACCTTCAGCTGCCATTTGTAGGAGAATCGAGGTCAAGACATGTATGCATGCGCAAAACTGTGAAGTAGTTAGCAGTTATTTACTAGCTAAAACTTCATGTGCTGGAGATTTGCTAGTAGTGTACCTTTGATCTTAAGTGACATACTTCCTGGATGCAATGTTTTTTTCAATGTTTTTTTCAACACTGCAATGTTTTTTTCAATCACAATACACCATTGATTACTATACTAACACTATCCAAAAAATTGACAGGATGAGGGCGTCACTGACTGGACCAGCATTAATAGCCATCCCTGATTACCTAGAGGGCAGTTAAGAGTCAACCACATTGCTGTGGGTCTGAAGTCATATGCAGGCCAGACCAGGTAAGGATGGCAGTTTCCCTCCCGAAAAGGATATTAGTGAACCAGGTGGGTTTTTTGTGAGGTTCAACATTGGATTCATCATCACCATTAAGCTCTTAATTCCAGATTTTTTTGTATTAACTTAATAAAAAATATCAAGCTGAAAATTAGAGAGATTACCATTGCATAAATACCTTCTTGACAAAACAATGGAACTGGATCATTTATCTCCCAGAGGAACACCTTTTGGACTCGAGAACAGCAGTCCAAGAGAAAATCAAGAAACTCAACACAATCTATTCCAGGTATATCATCCAAAACAGTCCACCTGATTGGTACCCCGATCACCACCAAAATATTCAATCCTTTCACCACACCTGAAGTATGACAACAATGTGTAGCACCTGCAAGGTGCACTGTAACAAGTCACTAAGATTTCATCAGCAGTACTTCTTAAATCCATCACCTCTCCTGTTCCAAGGGAAAAGGGCAGAAGCAAATGAGGACATGTACACCTGCAGGTTCTCTTTTAAATCACACACTATTCAGATTGGAAATCTATCACTATTTCTCCACTGCCATTGAGTTAAAACCTTGGAAATATTTCCTGAAGTGTACTGTCATTTTCCATACGCCACATCAGCAAACTAGTTCCAAAAGGTTGCCACCCACGACTCTGTTTGGCTTGCCCAAAAATGCCCACCATATTAGTAAAGTTCACATTCCATGAACAAATAAATTTCACTAAAGGAGGAAAAACAAACTACCATTCCTAGATGTTACAGTAGAGCGAACAGCCAATGGGGAACTTCAAACCAGGGTCTACAGGAAAACAACGCATATAGATCAAATATTGAACTACAGAAATAATCACCCCAACATCCACAAACGAGCCACCACACACTGCAGCACAGAGCAACTACACAGAGCAGAGGAATATCACCTATACAGTGTATTCAAAAAGAACGGGTACCCAATGAACACAGTCCACAGATTTCTCAGCAACAAACCCAAACAAACAGACAAAACGCATCCAGAAACCCTAGCCCCTCTCCCCTACATCGAAGACATCTCGGAAATGACTGCCAGACTACTCAGACCCCTTGGCATCGTGGTAGTCCACAAACCCACCAACAAACAAAAACAGCAGCTAATGAACTTGAGAGACCCTATACAGACAACAAGCAAAACTAATGTCATTTACAAAATACCATGTAAAGACTGTAACAAACACTACAGTGGACAAACAGGCAGGAAACTAGCCACCAGTATACATGAACATCAACTAGTCACAAAACAACTAGACGCTTCTCATTAATATCCTTACATACATATAAGGAAGGACACCACTTCGCCTGGGACAACACACCTATCCTAGGACAAGCCAAAACAGAGACGTGCAGGAGAATTCCTCAAAGCTTGGCATTCCAACCTGAACTCTATCAACAAACACAGTGTAGAGTCATACAGTCATAGAGATGTACAGCATGGAAACAGACCCTTCGGTCCAACCCGTCCATGCTGACCAGATATCCCAACCCAATCTAGTCCCATCTGCCAGCACCTGGCCCATATCCCTCCAAACCCTTCCTATTCATATACCCATCCAAATGCCTCCTAAATGTTGCAATTGTACCAGCCTCCACCACTTCCTCTGGCAGCTCATTCCATACATGTACCACTCTCTGCATGAAAAAGTTACCCCTTAGGTCTCTTTTATATCTTTCCCCTCTCACCCTAAACGTATGCCCTCGAGTTCTGGACTCCTCGACCCCAGGGAAAAGACTTTGCCTATTTACCCTATTCATGCCCTTTATAATTTTGTACACCTCAATAAGGCTACCCCCCAGCCTCCGACGCTCCAGGGAAAACAGCCCAAGCCTGTTCAGCCTCTCCCTATAGCTCAAATCCTCCAACCCTGGCAACATCCTTGTAAATCTTTTCTGAACCCTTTCAAGTTTCACAACATCTTTCCGATAGGAAGGAGACCAGAATTGCACGCAATATTCCAACAGTGGCCTAACCAATGTTCTGTACAGCTGCAACATGACCTCCCAACTCCTGTACTCAATAATTTGACCAATAAAGGAAAGCATACCAAATGCATTCTTCACTATCCTACCTACCTGCGACTCCACTTTCAAGGAGCTATGAACCTGCACTCCAAGGTCTCTTTGTTCAGCAACACTCCCTAGGACCTTACCATTAAGTGTATAAGTCCTGCTAAGATTTGCTTTCCCAAAATGCAGCACCTCGCATTTATCTGAATTAAATTCCATCTGCCACTTCTCAGCACATTGGCCCATCTGATCAAGTTCCTGTTGTAATTTGAGGTAACCTGCTTCGCTGACCATTACACCTCCAATTTTGGTGTCATCTGCAAACTTACTAACTGTACCTCTTATGCTCGCATCCAAATCATTTATGTAAATGACAAAAAGTAGAGGACCCAGCACCAGTCCTTGTGGCATTTCACTGGTCACAGGCCTACAGTCTGAAAATCACCACCCTCTGTCTTCTACCTTTGAGACCATTCTGTATCCAAATGGCTAGTTCTCACTGTATTCCATGAGATCCAACCTTGCTAATCAGTCTCCCATGGGGAACCTTGTGGAACGCCTTACTGAAGTCCATATAGATCACATCTACTGCTCTGCCCTCATCAATCTTCTTTGTTACTTCTTCAAAAAACTCAATCAAGTTTGTGAGACATGATTTCCCACGCAAAAAGTCATGTTGACTATCCCTAATCAGTCCTTGCCTTTCCAAATACATGTACATCCTGTCCCTCAGGATTCCCTTCAACAACTTGCCCACCACTGAGGTCAGTGACTTGGACTCGATTTACCACCCCCTGAGAAAAAAAAAGGAAATGACATCACCATAGGAAATGACATCACCAACCCAAAGAAACCAAAACATATAAATAGAAAGCAGGAATCATCAGCAATGCTTCGTCCAGAGGCTCACTGAAGATGTTACCTAGTATGGTGACAAAACATGTGAAAATGAACCTTCCAGCTCAGTCAGCGAGCAATCCTACATCCAGTACCTCAACCTGAGCTACAAATCTTCTCAAAATTCGCTAACAAAAAAACAAGTTTACCTTTTCCACAATTTATCCTTTATCTTTTAACATCTAAAATCTTCCCTTTGTGAAGCAATAGTAAAAAAGGGTTTCCTCGGTTGGTCCGGTTTCCACCCACAGTCCAAAGATGTGTATGTTTGGGGATTAGCCATGGGAAATGCAGAGTTATGCGGATAGAGGAGAGGGGTGAATCTGGGTGGGATGCTCTTCACAGAGTCGGTGTGGACCTGTTGGGCTGAATGGCCTATTTTCACACTGTGGGGATTCAGTGATTAAACAATTCAAAGGACTGACAGATGCTTAGAAAAAGTGAAAAGATTGTGAAGTTATTTAGATTTTTTAAAGAAAAATGAATGATGTGAATCTGAATAAAAGCAGTGCATGTCTTGAGTATTTAATAGATGAGTCAGCACTAGAAAGACAAAGATAGGCTAATACTTTGGTGGTGGTCATGTGATTCAATTTAATTAGCTTTTAAAAATATCTTTCAACCAATTACAGATTTTGCAAATGATTGCCTTTCAATTTCATTTTAACACATTAAAATGTATGGATATGATTAAGGCAATTCATGTGAGTCATTCTTTGTGGGATGGGGAATTACCTTCAATTTTAGCACACGCTCTAGTCTAGAAATGATTGTAATCTTTGAGTGTGTGTCTCAATGCCCTATGTAATGGAGGCTTTGATCTATTTGTTCTAAAGAGGTTAACACCTCTGCTAAAATGGAAAAGAGCAGAATGATACATGAACATGTTCGTATTCATGCATTAACATGTAATTTCTATCCTTACAATTTTTCTGCAGATACTTAAGTAATGTTAAATTTGTATTTAGCACAAAATCAAATGTAATATTCATTAAGTTAGACAATGAGAATGAAGGATCAAGGTCTATAAAGTTATTTTTTCTGTTTCCGTGTTACTGGTGTGAAATAGGTTCCTAAAGTTCTAATGGGGAATGCAGTGTACAAATGACATCCCATGTCAGGACTTTATTTTCCATCATATCCAAATGGGCTACTCGTTAGGACACACGGTAAAATAATTTAATCAAAGATTTAAATAAGGTTCTTATTTTGAGGAATGTTCTTTTGAAAGAGATTTTTATCTATTCCAAAACCTGACTCACCAAATCCAGCAAAACCACTCAGCAAATCAGAGTAATATACAGCAGAGAGAACCATCCAGAAAACCATACTGTTTTGTCTTCTTAAGGCTTCCAGTTAAATTATGCGTCCTTTATTGGCTTATTTTTGTTCCATAGGCCAATTTTAATACCTGGGAAAAAAGTTTGTATCAAACCTGGAACCCTTTTATGCACCTTGAAAGTAAGTTTATTCCAGTGAGCTAGTCCATTTGTCATTGGCCGTAGGAAGAGGAGGAAGGAATAAAGCTCTGTTCAGGAGACCACAATGCCAATCATCTTCATGAAGTACTCTTCATAACCCATGAGGAATAAGGAGTCAGATTCCCATATTTCACCAAGGCTTGGAACCACCTGATGAAGGAATGGCGTTCCGAAAGCTAGTGCTTCCAAATAAACCCATTGGACTAATAACATGATGTTGTGTGATATTTCACCAAGGAAGCTATCATCTGCTTTAGCCATAACTGGGACTAGAAAACAATACAGAGCCAACACTGTAAGGGGCTAACAAGGTCATCGTGACTTTGAATTATTATGCTACAAAGCTGTCCCAGGCAGCAGCTACAATATATTGCAACAATGCAGTGCACTGCTGTACCAAGGTGAATTATCTCTACACCAAGCAGAAATATGCATATATCACATTCCCATGGACAAAGTGAAGAAACATGAGAGAACTTTAGGTTCACCCACATTGTAGACTTCCTTACGTCCCTATGGTTCGCTTAGAGACAATTGTGGGATGACATGACATTACTGATATTGTCAACACTCCTGTGTCTGCATGCAGATTGGTATTAAGTAATGAAGCAGCCTGTCACCTAATGGTCTCATTGGTATAAGATATTACTGAGGACTGGCAGAGAATAAATGAATCACAACTGCTCTAAGAAAACCCTGAAAGAAAGACATACAGGCCTGTGGACACAAGGCTGGTGGGCATTCAGTGAGTTGTTTGTTCTTTCAGCCAAACTACCTGGTTAGTAATGGAGATCACAAAGAGCAGTGCAGTGTCTGCCAGTTAGTAGGCTAGTGCTGGGTAAGTGCTACTTGATAGCACTGTTGATGAGATCTTCCATCTCTTGCTGCTGATGATTTAGAAAATGCTGGTGCAACTGTTATTGGTGTCTTCATTTTTTGTGTGGTCAGGATGGTAACTGCATCTCCTGCCCCAAAAAGCTTCCTTGCATATGACCCTAGCAATATTGAGCCCAACTGTGTTTTTTCAATGACTCAGTGTTGAAATAGTAGAAAGTCAACAGGCCAAAACTACTCCATATAATTTTGACTGACACATCAATACTCCTAAGTCAGGAAAAGAAAGGAAAACAAGACATTGGTAAGGCTACACTTGGAGTACTGCATACAATTCTGGTTGCCCTGCTATATCAAGGAATTTATTAATCTGGAATGGGTGCCAAAAAAATTTACAAATATGTTAGTGAGACTGGAAGTTTTGAGTTAGGAGGATATGCTGGGACCTTTTTTTCCCTAGAGCATATAAGACTGAGGGGTGACTGTCTGGAGGTTTACAAAATCATGAGATAAAGTGAAGAGCTAAGGTTTTTTCTGCAGGGTAGGAGAGTCCAAAATTGGAGGGCAAATATTTAAGGTGAGAGGGGCAAGATTTAAAAGTGATCTGAGGGGCAACTTTTTCACACAGAGGGTGGCATGTATGCCGAATGAGCTGCCAGAGGAAGTGGTAGAGGTGGGTACAATTACAACATTTGGATAGATACATGGATATGAAAGATTTAGAGAGATATGGGCCAAATGCAGGCAAATGGTACTAGTTCAGTTTAGGAAACCTGGTCAACATAAATAAGTTGGGTCGAAGGGCCTGTTTCTGTGCTATATGACTCTAAAACCCTCTGGCTTGTAAGACAAGGCATTCAGGAAACTATATACATGAATTCTGCAAGTAAAAACCTCCTTTGGTCCAAACAGTGAAACCAAAAGAACATTTCGGTAAAATGTCTTCAGAAGATTTTCAAAGAGATTTCTAAAAAGAATGAAGTGCTTACAACTCCTCAACAGTTAGCGTCAGATGCCTTTGGGAGAAAAATAATCTGTCCAGCTACTGGTTTTAAACAGTAATTCTATCACAGACAAGAGAAGAGCGTGTGTCACTCAGAGCTCCAAATGCCTGCAAACAAGAACTTCTTTTCTCTCCCCATCTATGTGTATGGAAGAAAATCATCACTAAGAGACTAAAAGATGAACCTGTAACTCAAGATAAAGGCCTAAATTCGCAGGAATCATTGGTCACACTTTAAATGGTATTGCTCATCTCAATATAACCAGCCAAGCAGCTTCTATAATGTGAGGTCAAGGAGAAGGAAAACATCATGGCAACTGCCTAGGAAACTTGCACACACCTGAAGAAAGATTTTTTAGCTTTCCACTCTGGATACACATTGAGGTTTTTGAAACCCATGCATTTAATGAATACACCTGTATGATTTAATAGTGCTTTCATTACCACATATGTGCAGTCAATGATGACCTACACCGACAAGAGTCACAAACCCAGCACCTGCTCACTCTAACTGCCATCATTGCATAATTGCCAGCCTGAGAAGAAGAAAAAGTGTTTGAAGTAGAAGTGATTTCTTGCCCTGATGGAAGATTGGACTGAAGACGTGTACAAAAGAAATGCAAAATCGTACAGAAGAGTAATCAGCTGATAATGTTTGGCCCCCAACACACAGAAACTCAGTCATATGAGACTCAACAAACTGAAAAGCAAACTTTCATTACTTTCCAGCAATTGTACAGATTTTAAAAGTACATTAGAAACTCCTTAGTGCTGCCGTTGACTGTAAGTTCAGCAATTATCTAATTCTGTTTTCAAATCTTTTGAGTTTTATTTCCCACAGGCTTGCTACTTTTTTGTTATCACTTTGGAGGATTAGTAATTTATCTACTCTTCAAGTGCTCAGCCAGTTTTTTTTTACAAAGCTGCATGTTTATTGAAAAGGGCACTTTAAAGTGCAATTAAATTTGTCAGTCAATGACTCTTTCTCTGTAGAACACAGAACGCTAATGCGTGGTTAGTAAGTGGGTGTACAGTGTAAGCTTGTAATTAAGGTGTTACTCATCTCATGAAAGTAAATATTTCCAGGCAAATTGATCACGAACCGTGTCACTTACTTTCATTTCACCTTGCACCTTTAAAGTTACAGATTTTTGTATTAATATGTGTTTCTTCAAATTATTTTCTTTCATATTTTGCAGTCTTTTCTCAAGATTTTTAAAATCAGTTGTATGAAGTGTATTTTTTTTACAATACTACATATTGCATTTAATACTGAAATCATAATTTTCTTTGAATTTCCATGTTTCAATTTGAAGAGCTGTTCAATGTAATAGAGAAAAAAAAGTCAAATATTCAATTAAACATTCAGAGGGATTAATCTCTGGGAAAATGGATGCATGGCTCATCTTTCCCTAGTGAGAAAGAAAATTGACAGCACCAGATATGAATCCAAACGTTACTACAAATTATATATTACTAGATTCAAATCTGCTCCACAACACATAAAATAAGTAAGCATGTGTTTATATGCAAAGTAACATACTGGAGAAACTCAGCAGAACTGTCAACATCTGTGCAGAAAAGGCAGAATTAATGTTTCAGGTCAAGTGACCCTTCTTCAGACGTTCTCTCGAGGTGATGCCAAACCTGCTACGTTTTTCAGCAATTTCTAGTTTTGTTTCTGATTCCAAGCATTTGCAGTTCTTTGTGTTTTTATAATTTAAAAACAGATCCCTTCCTTTGTGGGTACCTTTCTTCTGAACCTAGATTAACTTATGTTTTTAAAAACTATTTATTGAGTTAACAAAGAGTGAGTGCATTAATTAGATTAGATTCCCTACAGTATGGAAACAGGCCCTTTGGCCCAACAAGTCACATGATGGCTCAGTGGTTAGCACTGCTGCCTCACAGCACCAGGGTCCCAGGTTCAATTCCAGCCTCGGGTGACCGTCTGTGTGGAGTTTGCACATTTTCCTCGTGTCTGCGTGGGTTTCCTCCGGGTGCTCCGGTTTCCTCCCACAATCCAAAGATGCGCAGGTCAAGTGAATTGGCCATGATAAATTGCCCACAGCGATCGGCGCATTGGTCGGAGGGAGGTGGGTCTGGATGGGTTGTTCTTCGGAGGGTCGGTGTGGAATTGTTGGGCCGAAGGGCCTGTTTCCACACTGAAGGGAATCTAATCTAATCTTATAAAAAAGTCCACACCGACCCTCCAAAGAATAACCTACCCAGACCCATTTCCCTCTGACTAATGCACCTAACACTTTGGGCAATTGTAGAATGGCCAATTCACCTGACCTCCACATCTTTGGACTGTGGGAGGAAACTGGAGCATCCAGAGGAAATTCACGCAGACACGGGAGAATGTGCAATCTCGACACAGACAGTCACCTGAGGCTGGAATCGAACTTTGGTCCCTGGCACTCTGAGGCAGCAATGCTAACCAATGAGCCACCATGCCACCATAGTGAGAATTACTAAAGGTGAGAAGAAATGGTAAGACAACATATGTACACACATTAGAAATGACAGGTGAGTCTTAAAGTTAAAAGTTTTTTTAAAAAGTTGTAAACTGTCCACAAAAATGATAGTTGAACATTGTAATGGGTACAGTGGAGGTTACTGGTATTATTGGCATTGGTTGTTGAAAACCTAATTTCAAGGTAGTTAATTTTGCAGGTTACAATACTGTTGTTGTGATTCCTTTTGATTATGACTGAATTCAGAGTGAAAGAGAGAGTCCTTCAGTTGCCCTGTTTCCCTTTAGTATCTTACAAAGTGGCTGGCTGCTAGCACAAAAGAATGAACTAGTCTGTTTACCTGCAATACAGGGGTGACTGTAACCTTCACAACAGGCCGATTCTCAAAACCAGGCAGGTACACACAACCATGATCAGTCCCACTGGTGCACTCCTCTGGGTTGAAAGTGGCTTTATAACATCGGTCCTTGTGTACTCTTTAAAGGAATGAAAGTACAAAAGGTGTCTGCATATTCGGACATAGTCCACAGTGGGTAGTTTGCTGTTGAGCAGAGAGTCATCAACCCCACATTATCTTTGCAGTCAAAAAGATTACAGTCCAATCTATTTTGATTTGCCTCTTCCTGCTTGAAGAGTTGCTGTTTTAAGTTCGCATAACATGTTCAGATGTTTAGGTGTAGACTTATTGTCATGTGATGAGGCATTCTTCCTCACTCCAACTCAACACTGACATCTTCTGCAAACCAATGACTTCCACAGCTACCTGGACTACACCTCCTCCCACTCTGCCTCCTGTAAAAATGTTATCCATGCCTGGAGGAAGAATGTCTCATCTACAGCCTTGGGACCCTCCAACCCCATGGCATCAATGCGGATTTCAACAGTTTCCTAATTTCCCCTCCCCCCTGACCTTACCCCAGTCCAACTCGGCACCACCCTCATGACCTGTCCATCTTCCCACCCATCCACTCCACCCTCCTCTCCGACCTATCCCCATTACCCCACCTCCATCTACCTATCGCACTCTCAGCTACCTATCCCCCAGTCCCACCTCCACCCTCCTTCCATATATCTCACCACCCCCTCGGCCCACAGCCTCATTCCTGATGAAGAGCCTTTGCCCAAAATGTCGATTCTCCTGCTCCTCGGATGCTGCCTGACCTGCTGTGCTTTTCCAGCGCCACACTCTCGACTCTAATCTCCAGTATCTGCAGTCCTCACTTTTGCCATATTGTCATGTGTACTCAAGTCCAGGAGTACAGTGAAAAGTGTACAATGTTGCCACATGTAGCATCATCTTACGTACAAAGCACCTCGGTATAAATGTTAGGTACAAAAGTAGAGAAATAAAGAAAAAAATGTTGCATTACATTACAGTTATTCATAGCATGAATTAGAAAAATAAGAAATAAACTTGGGGCGGCATGGTGGCTCAGTAGTTAGCACTGCTGCCTCACAGCACCAGGGACCCAGGTTCGATTCCAGCCTTGGGCGACTGTCTGTGTGGAGTTTGCACATTCTCCCTGTGTCCGCGTGGGTTTCCTCCAGGTGCTCCAGTTTCCTCCCACAATCCAAAGATGTGCAGGTCAGGTGAATTTGCCATTCTAAATTGCCCATAGTGTTAGGTGCATTAATCAGAGGGAAATGGGTCTGGGTAGATTACTCTTTGGAGGATCAGTGTGGACTTGTCGGGCCGAAGGGCCTGTTTCCACACTGTAGGGAATCTAAATCTAATCTAACTTAAAAACTTAAACATTGCACAGTCTTTCTATTAGAGGGTGTAACATTCTTTGAGTTTCTCTCTCCTGATAACCAATTAACTTATATCTGTAGCCATTTTTGGGTGTATTAGTCCATTATAAAAAACACATTTAGGAATTACAAGTCAAAAATGTTGACTGAACTTCAGTGTTCTGACCAGTAGTCATGACAACATGTTCAAATAAATCAGAAAATCAAAAGGTTGCTATTCAATGCTCACTTCTCTACAAGCTTCACACGTCGCCATAAGATTACGTTTCCAAAAGACTCTGATTCAAGTACATGAATGTTGTGACTTTGAAGTGTACTTTCTGGATGCCAACAATACAATTTTTTAAAATGTTCGGGCTCATTCATTCAGGTGTAAGTGAATTTTTAATGGTATGATAAGTCAAAATTCAGCACTTTCAGGTACTGGGTAGCTATAAATATTATGAATGGCAAGAGTAGCTGTTTACCATTGACTGCAAAATACAGTCCATTTTTCTGCGTTTGTAACCATTTGTGAGACTGTTACATACAACATTTTAAATGTAATGAATGTGCGCTGGATGCAAAATTTTATATATTTCTCCTCACATTACAACAGGGCCACATTTAGACAACTGAGGGCTTTTCACAGAATATAGAGCTGGAAGACATTATTTAAGGGAGGTGTTAGTCATTAAGGGATTGAAGCAAAAGAATGAAAATGTTAAACTTGTGGCATTGACAAACAGGAGATTCACTTCAACCTATTGGTCATGAATATAAAGGTTTCTAAGTATACCTGTGAAGGTTGAAGTCTAATTTTTGTTTTGAAAACACTTAGGCCCCAATGTTTTAGTTCTCATCCCTGCATATACAGCTTCACTCTTATCATATCAGTAATCTTCATGAGTTCCATGACACAGCACACATCTTCAGCTTTTTTGATTCTGTAATATGTCTACTGGTCAGAGAGTCTTCAAATACGATGCTTCTTCATTCTATAATTATCTTCCTACAGTGTCATTTCTTTCTCCAGCTTCAAAAATGAACACAAATGTGGCCTTAATTTTGATCAATTTCTCTGCTTCCTGTTCACATTCATAAAAATATTCCTTGGGGCATTTCAGAATGTGAAAGATATTGAATAAATAAAAATTAACAGTTGGTTAACCTACAGTACTTACCTTATTCTTGACATTATTTTTACTTCAGATTTATTTTTGAAGAAGCAAGTTAAATGGGTGTTGATGGAAAGGGACATGTCGCTCTGATGAAGTGGAGGGCATCCTTCACAGAAGTGAACCTGTCAGAGATGCTGCTTTGCAATACATTTAATCAATAGCAGACATGTACTTGGGGATTTTTTTTACAGTTATAGATTTCTAAGCAAAAAACAATTGATCAACATGAAAACAAGCTACACTTACATGTACACAATTACTCTCAATTACTTTCATCGCGAAAGTACTCCAAAAAAATCAAAGATGCAAATCAGTGCCATATAAATTCTAATTCTTTTGTTGCCTTCTTACAGTGCAGTGAGTTCCATTTACTTCTAAATTAAAGAGTCATTACCATAGAAATCCAGAGATTGAATGACAACATTAAGCCAAGTGCCAGCCTAAACATGATTACTTAAAATTCTGCTCTGGGGCTAACTGGGTCCCCCCCACACTGGCAAAGATTAAATAACACACAGGTACTTTTTGCTTGAAAGCAAAATAAAAACGGAAGGATCTATAATATATAAAAAAACTATTGCTTCCACGCTATGAGTATTAATCTGCAAACAGAAAAAAAGTTTCTTCATGAAATAATCCAGATCGTGAACTGAGTGTAACTCTTCAGCGAACATGATTTGCTTACATAAAAAAAAATCAATCTTCACTTCAAATAGACAGTACTAACCTGCAGATCTCTACTGTGCATCAGGTAGAGAAAAACACAAATTAAAAAAAAACCTTTAAACACAATACAAAATTATAACCTGACAACTCCCACTGACACATTATAATTAAAAGAATAAAGCTAGACTACTAGGGGAAAAAAATTGTACTAACTGACAATATGTTGCTACTTAAATGGGTGGCATAATTTATTGACTGTTTTAATCAGTGAATGTTTCTTAGTTTTCAGAGAAAAGTAAAAATTTTCCACAGAATAATCTACAGTATATTTCAATCCTTAACATGGGAGACAATTACTACTAATTGGTTGAAACCAAAGTGCAATTTGTTAAACATCTGTTAAATTTTTAAGCATATTTATGGAATAATTGAGTATATAAGTTAAAAGCTAGAATTAGCACTTTAATGAGATGGTCATTAGGAATTATGATTTTATATGTAATTTTATTTTGATGTCAGTTAATCTTTACTAACCATTATAAAAATTTTCTAACTTGCAGAAATGGTAATGTTCAATGGGGAAGAACACAGCTGGCAAAATTTCAAATGTTTTAGGCTAATGACAGTTGATCATGGAGTGCTATGTATTCTTTTTAGGTTATGTGGTTGTCCTGGTTGAACAATTGACAATCTGAAAGCTGAGATGTTGGTATAAGGTTTACAGCAGAGTAAAATATGCAAGAGTGAGGCGAAAATATGAGCATGAGCTATGAATTAAGATTGATAGGGTTTTAACTGTGTGAGTGGAAATATGATGCATCAGCTCGTGGTGCATTTGGTGGGATATTACATTTAATAATGTATTTCCTGAATTTGACTCCTTCATGTGAGGTCATTCATCTCTGAGGCACTTTATCCAGATCTTCAGGCTTGACTCATGCCACTGTTACCATGGCTGACTAATCTCACTGAGTTATGAGCACTTTCATGACACACAGATGCCAGTGGCCATTTTTGGACAGCTCCTGAAAATGGGGGTAAGGGGTGTAATTACCCAGCATCCCTTTAATGTTACGATAATGAGCACCAATGTTATGCACGCTCATTACTGTAATTACAGCATGCTTTCTTCAGTAGGGACCCCAAATCTTGAAAGGCTATTATGACTTAAAGTCAGTATGCAGCTCTTAAAGGAGATGTGCATTATGTTTGGATCAGATGGTCGGTACCTTATGCAAAACATACTAAAGTAGAAAGAAAACAGAATTAAATGGACAGGAGCATGCTCCATATTTCCCAAAATCTGCAGGAGCAATCGTGAAGAGCCTTATCCTCAGGGAACTAGGAGGCTGTGAGACTGTCAAATGCTCATAAAATAGTGAGATTAGTCAGCTATGGTAACAGTGGCAGGAGTCAAGCCTGAAGATCTGGATAAAGTGCCTCAAAGATAAATGCTGAAAATGTGTTGCTGGAAAAGCGCAGCAGGTCAGGCAGCATCCAGGGAACAGGAGAATCGACGTTTCGGGCATAAGCCCTTCTTCAGGAATGAGGAAAGTGTCTCAAAGATAAATGACCTCACAAGGAGGAGTCAAATTCAGGGAATACATTCTTAAATGTAATATCCCACCAAATGCACCACTAACTGATGCATCATATTTCCACTCACACAGTTGTAATCCTATCAATCTTAATTCATAGCACATCTTTCAGCTTTGAGACTGTCAATTGTTCAGCCAGGACAACTATATAACCTAAAAAGAATACACAGCACTCCACTAGAAGCTAATAAGCTTCAAAGAGACGTTCTGCTACCATTGGAGAAGCCCTAGAGGAAAGAAAGAAATAGGAGCTGGACTAGGTCATACCAACCTTCAAGCATGGCCTGACATTTACAAAAAGTATGGCCAATCTTCTATCTGAGCTTGACTTCCTGCATTATCCATTTAACCGTTACTTTTTAACAAACAAAGATTGATCAATCGTTTGTGCTGAAATGTTATAATTTATGATAACTCGGGAATTTGGTTTCTAACATTTGAAGTATGGTTTTGGTTTTCAGTTCTTTCAAGGTGCCTTTCTGCCTTGTGAGATAATAACTGAAGCATTTAGAAAGTTAAGATTTGTGATGCATAGAGAGACAGATGGAAAGGCCAGAGGCTAGAAGCAACTCATTTCAAAAGATAATATCCATACCAGCAAATGGCTATTTAGCAACCTAGACAGAGTCAAATTAACTGAAAAAAAAAACACTGAGCATTTCTTAGAGTTCAGTGAGGAAAAATCCATGAATTATCATGTGTCTGAGAGTCTTGGGATAAGACAGTAACAGAGAGAATCACATCTGGTGAATGTGCAAAAATTCACTGGAAGAGCGTAAGAACTAGGAGTAGGAGTAGGCCTTCTGGCCCTTTGAGCCTGCTCAACCATTCAATAAGATCATAGTTGATCTTTTCATTGACTCAGCTCCACTTACCTGCACTCTAATCGTATCCCTTAATTCCTTCATTGTTCAAAAAGTATCTATCTTAGCTTTAAAAACATCTAATGAAGTAACGTCAACTACTTCACTGGGCAAGGAATTCCACAGGTTTACAACCCTCTCAGTGAAGAAGTTCCTTACCAATTCTGTTATAAATCTGCTCTCTAATCTTGAGGCTAGCTCCTCTTGTCCTAGCTTCACGCGCCAGTGGAAACATTCTCTCGACTTCTTTCTTATCTTTTCCCATCATAATTTTATATGCTTCTATAAAATCCCCCTCATTCTTCTAAATTTCAATGAATATAATCCCAGTCTACTCAATGTCTGCTCAAAAGCCAACCCCCTCAACTCTGGAATCAACCTAGTGAACCTCCTCTGCACCCTCTCAGTACATCCTTTCTCAAGTAGTTCTCCAGCACCCTATACAGCTGCAACATAACCTCTTCTTATAAACACAATTCCATTAGCAATGAAGGACAAATTTCATTTGCCTTCCTAATTACCTGTTGTACCTGCAAACCAACCCTCTGTGATTCGTGCACAAGGACACCTAGGTCCCTCTGCCTAGCAGCATGCCGCAAGCTTTTACCATTCAAGTAACAATAATTTTTGCTGTTACTCCTACCAAAATGTATGACTTCACATTTATTAAATTGTATCCCATCTGCCAGACATTTGCTCACTCACTTAAATGTCTCTCTGCAAAGTTTCACAGACCTCTGCACACTTTGCTCTGCCACTCATCTCAGTATCATCTGTGATCTTTGACCCCGTACAGATGGTCCCCAACTCCAAATCTTCTATACAAATTGTGAATAATTGTGGTCCCAACACTGATCCCTGAGATAAACCACTAGTTACTGATTGACAACCAGAAGAGCACTCATTTATCCCCATTCTTTGCTTCCTGTTAGTCAACCAATCCTCTATCCATGCTAATACTCTACCTGTAATACCATGCATCTTTATCTTATGCAACAGCTTCTATTTTTTTGTCAGTCTCCTAAACTGAGGAGATTCTAAATCTTCTGGTTATATATTTTTAAAGGAAACCAAAGAAACAGAAAAAAACACAAAAAAACAACAAAGAAAACCAACAGTTAAATGTCTACTTTAGGCAGGGGACAAGAAAAAGAAACTCTCCTTCTTAGCAGAGGCCACCAGCAACAGTAATACGCTGACTGTGGCCCAGCCAGCACAGAGTCAGTGCCCTAGACTGAGAGGATTCTAAATCTCCTGGATATTTTTTTCTTACTTTTTCTGTTTTTTTTTCTAACTGAGGAGATTCTAATATCCTGTCATTTTTTAATTAAAATAACCCGCAAACTACTACCTATCTGCGATAGTGTTTATATTTTGCCTAGCACCCATGTTGTGCGTGTGCAGGCGTGAGACACAGTGAGAGACAACAGGTGTACAAATCTTCATTCAATTTCCACCACCAGGAAGAAAGGAAACACTCAAGTGGCCGGTGACAAGCAGTGTCCTTCCCAGAGGGCAATGGTGAGTGGTCAAACAGTAAAAGGGAGGGCAGGGATTAAATCAAAATAGAGTTGGAGGGGGTAATAATACACTTCACCCGCTGCAGTGCCCACCTTTCCCTGAAAATCTCGAGGGTGTTGGTGGACATCGCGTGCTCCTTCCCCAGGGACACCCTGGTTCTGACATACCCACGGAAGAGGGGCAGACAATCGTCCATAATGATCCCCTCAATGGCCTGCCACCTGGACCTGTTAATGGCCAGTTTAGCCAGGCCCAGGAGCAGACCAACGAGGAGGTCCACTGACCTACCCTCCCTCCTCCGCACAGGGTGCCCAAAGACCAGGAGTATGGGACTGATGTGCAACCAGAAACAAAGAAGAAGGTTTTTTTAAAAAAAATCAAAAAGGGAGTGCAAGTGCCTACACCCAATATATGGTCCTTCTTTTAGTGTGACACCCTGTTGAAGGTATTTTGGAAATCTAGGTACATCACATCCATTGGGTCCCCGTTGTCCACTTTGCTCGTAATGTCTTCATAGAATTCCAGAAAATTTCCTAAGTATGATCTGCCCTTCATAACCCATGCTGCGTCTGCTCAATGGGACAATTTCTATTTAAATGTCTTGCTATTCCTTCCTTGATAATAGACTCAAGCATCTTCTCCACTGCAGAGGTTACGCTAAGCAGTCTATAATTCCCCATCTTTTGTCGACCTCACTTTTTAAACAGTGTTGTCACATTTGCTGTTTTCCAATCTGCCGGAACTACCCACAATTCCAGCAAATTTTGGAAAATGCAAGTGCACCTGTTCCTACCATCTCTTTTAGTAACCTGGGATGCATTCAATCAGGGCCAGGAGACTTGTCTATCTTTAGCTCCATTATCTTGTCCAACACTACCTCTTCCATAATAACAATTTTTTCCAGGTCCTCACCTACCTTAATATTTTTGTTAAATACTGGCATGTTATTAGTGTCTTCCACTGTGAAGACCAATACAAATTACCTGTTCAATGGCTCGGCCATTTCATCATATCCCATAACTAAATTACCATTCCCATCCTCTAAAGGTCCAACATTTACTTTAGCCACTCTTTCTCATTTTATATTTTGAAAGAAACTTTTGCTATCTGTCTTTATATTCTGAGCTTGTTTCTTCTCATATTCTATCTTACTTTTCTTTATAGCTCTTTTTGTGGCTTTCTGTTGACTTTTAAAATTTTCCCAATCTTCTAGTTTCCTGTTGCTCTTGGCCACTTTGTCTGCCTTCTCTTTCAACTTGACATCCTCCCTTATTTCCTTCAACATGCATGGCAGATTACCCCTTTCCTTACAGTCCTTCCTTTTTACTGGAATATACATTTGCTGAACACTTTAGATGTTCTCTACTGCTCATCAACTGTTCTACCATAAAATCTTTGTTTCCAGTCAACTTTAGCCAAGTTCTCCCTCATTCCATTGCAGTCTCCCTTGTTTAAGCAAGGATTTTATCTTCACACTTTCCATCTGTAATCTAAATTCAACCATACTGTGATCACCACTTCCAAGAGGATTCCTATGTGGTCATTAATTATTCCTATCTCATTACACAGGACCAGATCTAGGATAACTTGCTCCCTCATCAGTTCCATTACATATTGTTCAACAAACTATCATGAATGCACTCAATGAACTCCTCCTTAAGGCTACGCTGACCAAGCTGGTTCGACCAATGGACATGTATATTAAAATCCCCAATGATAATTGCCATAACATTTGTACAGGCATTAGGTATTTCTATGTTAGTTGCACCCTCCCCCCCATGGTAATGTGATGTTATTGTTTGTTGGCCTACAGACCAAGCCTATCAGTGACATTTTCTTCTTAGAATTCCTAATATACACCCAAATGGATTCAACCTTATTCTCCATAGAAACTATACCACCTCTCAGCACCGCCCTGATGTCACCGTTGAATATCAGAGCGACAGCACCTCCCTGTCTGTCCTTCCGAACAGTCAGATACTCCTGGATATTTAACTCCCAGTCATGACCAGCCTGTAAAAATATCTCAGTAATGGCGACTAAATCATATTCATTTGTGATGATTTGCGCTGTTAACTCATCAACCTTGTTATGAATGCTATGAGCATTCAGGTGAAATGCCCTTATGATAGCTTTCTCATCCTTATGATTTCCAACATCTCTAATAATATCTCCTGAGTTATTCTTCCTTTTTACTTCTTTCATAGTCTGTCTTGTATTTAAACCCCCTGCACACATGCTAACCTGCGGCTTACCTTTCTATTTACCATCATACTTCCTGTTGTTTTTCCTTTCCCTTCCCCGACTCACTGGTTTAAATTCCCAGTGACCATCCTACTTATCATTTTAACTGGAACTCTGGTTCCAGGCTGGTTCATATGGAGACTGTCCAATTGGTACAGATCCCGCGTTCCAAAACTGAAGCCAATGCGCCATGAAATGGAACTCCTCTTTCTCACACTACTCCCTTTGGCATGTGTTAGCTTCCTTAATTTTCTTATCCCTAAGCCAACTTGCACATGGCTCTGGCAGTAATTTGGAAATTATGACCCTTGAGGACCTGTTCCTTAATTTTGTGCCTAGTGCTTGATAATCTCCAAACAGATCCTCCATCTTAGCCTTGCCTATGTTTTTTGTCCCAGTGTGGAACACAACAACTGAATCCTCCCCGTCCCGCTCCAGTATACTTTCAAGCTGGTCAGAGATGTCCTGCACCCTGGCATCGGGGAGGCAACACACCGTGTGGGACTCTCGATTCGGTTTGGAAAGGATGCTATTCTATCCCCTGAATTATAGAATCCCCTATAACTACCACTTGCCTTTTTGCCTCTTGAATGGCCTTCTGCACCATGGTACCATGGTCAGCTGTCTCATTCTCTCCGCAGCCCTTTTCCTCATCCACACAGGGAGCAAGCAACTCATACCTGTTGGATAAGGTCAAGAGTTGAGACTCCTCCATTCTTGAACTCAGGATCCCCCTACTTGCCTCACTTGCAATCACACCCTGTTGTCCCTGATCACTAAATGAAGTTGAATTACTTAATCCAGCAGGTGTGACTGCCTCCTAAAACAAAGCATCCAGGTAAATCTACCCTTCCTGAATGTGCTGCAGTGTTTGAAACTCAGATTCCGGATCATATGCTCTGAGCTGGAGTTCCTCCAGCAACCAACACTTGCTGCAGGTGTGGTCACTACAGTTCACAATAGGATCAGTCAGCTCCCACATCATACAATTACAGTACATCACCTGCCCAGCCATCTCTACTTAGTTACTTTATTAATGCTTATAAATTTGTGAGTTAATTAATTTCTAATACTTCTATGCTATGCTTTTTTTCAAATAATCAAATAATAGAGAAATGAGAAAACAGGAAATGCTAGATATGTACGAGTTAAGATCAAAATAATAGTTCACTGGAATTGAATGTCTGAAGTATTTGGTTCAAGAAAAAAAGTTGAATTGGCCTTATTGCATTTTATGACAAAATATTTTCAATACAGCTTTGTGTTCCTGTTATTTTGTGTCAATAGACTCTTATTTTTGTTAAAAGTACATTGGCAACCTCTTGTGAATATGTTCAGTGACTGTCCATTATGACAACTAATGGCAAAAACAGGACTTACATTCTATACAGCCAGGTTTCATTCTGGAATCATAGTGATACATTGCTGCAGATACTGGAATCTGTACTGAAAACAACAAATGCTGGAGATCGCAATGGGTCAGGCAACATCCATGGAGGGAGAGCAAGCTAATGTTTCTAGTCTGAGTTATTTAAATTTGTAACATTAGCTTGCTTTCTTTCTCCATGGATGTTGCCCGACCCGCTGTGATCTCCAGCATTTGTTGTTTTCAGTTCATTCTGGAATTGGACGTGCGCGGTATTCCCAGCTGGAATTATAACACATTATTCTGAATTATACTCAGCAACTGAATATCTATTGTTCCCTGACACTGAGAATTCTAAAGATTCACAATTCTTTGTTTTTTTTTCTTTGCTCAGGGTTATCCTTAATTTGGGCCCTGATCTAGTTTCACCAGCTAAGATCTACATTTGCTCAGTATCTCCTCTGTCAAGCAACTTCAGAATTTTCTCAAGTTTAATTTAGGTCACTTTAATTCTTAGAACCTCCAAGAAAAGTAGGCCCTTAGTCTACTCAATCAGTTCTCATACGACTAACCACCTTTGCCAGCAAACAGTCAAGTGAACCTATTTTTGCTCTGGAGCAAATATATTTATTTTATCTATAGAGTACACACAAGTATGCACATGCACTGCATTGTGAGGCTGACTGACAATCCTACATTGGTTGTCAGCATTATTCTTCATACATTCAAGATTATCCAGCAGTGTTGTCCAATTAAAGAATCACATCAGATGTTAAACATTGTGCTTCAACTTTTGCAAACATGTACTTCATCAGTAACTTGTTGATTGTGAACAACTGAAAGGTTATGCTGTTTGATAAGTTTTTGGCTTCTATGGCCTATATAGCTGAAATTATTGATGACATTATTCATTTCTATGATTGGCAGAATGTCAATTTTGTTAATGGTGAGTTGCTACGGATGGCATATCACAATACCTAGCTGATCTAGTGTACGCTTATTGAGGTATTCCGAATGACTTGTCCAATTTTCACATGCAAAGTGGCAGTGTTGCAAGGCCACAAGGCCAAAGTGGACATGCTTATCTCCAAACTGATAAAAGGACTGGAATATTCACCCTCAACAACTGTGAATATGGCATCAAAATGCAAACTGTACTTGATGACAGATCCTCATTATATGCATTCGATCTGCAGCTCAGCATGATCGGGCAGCCTTACTTGAAAACAAGCTGTAAAAGCGTTTGCTGGTTTGTGTAAGAACAATGAGCTGCTGGGTAGAGTGTTCGTCTTCATGGCTAACTTCACCCATGCATGTATGGCCATCCAAGACACGAATGTGATGTTCCTTTATGCACGATGCAAAGAAGTGGGCACTGGGGAATGTGAGATTAATGATCAAAGGAAGACTGAAACAGATGGCAGCCCCATTAATCCTATTTACAAGTATAAGACACACCAAAATGATTTTAAAATAAAAGTGTACCTATTTATGCTTCCTTTTTTAAAACACTGGACTTTATCTGCAACAGGTCACTTGAATGAAGTGGCAAGCATTTTAAGATGATCCCAAACTTTAAGAAAGACCACATTATTTTACTGCACGGAGCATCACAAACAGGATCTTATGCTTATCTGAACTCCTGACACATACTATTTTGTTATCCTTGCTGTGGACTGTTACAGAATCAAAATCCCTTGGTGATTATTGCTAGGTAAATCCACACAGACTGGGATTCTGCTGACGACTATATCTAAGGTAAAAATGATGTGGATATAATTGAATCAACTGGATCACTTTTTAAAAGCAAAAGTGAGTGCATATCCAAATGAATCAGAATTGATAGTAAAGTATAAGGTACTGAATACACTTTATGATTACCCCAGCAGTGTAATTACTGCCTTAGGGACCACAGAATTCCGTTTGCTGATAGAGAAGTAATTTATCTTTTATTTTTGATAGGTTCAGCTGTTGTAAATTACATATGTTTCTGGTACACACAATGCATTTCCCATATGGGATGTAACCAAAAACTTAGCCTTGTTAAGTTTAAAAGTTTCTGAATATTTGTAAAGCTTAAACTTAGTCCTTAATTAAGCTAGCACCTGTACAGTACTGAAGCATCACTGTAGCCTGCAGTATTCCTTGAGAGTAATCCAGGCAGTACTCCTGCATAGGTGTTTGTGCAAGATTTATTTCATCATGCTGATGGTGTACATCATCACATTTTGAATAACTGTATGACTTCCATTGCTTGCAAGTGGTGCATGTGTGGGTGGATTACACACTGGACTCGTCAGCCATGTCTCCAAGTAACCACCTTTGGTTTTCAGTAATAGCCTAGATACACACAGGTGACTGTCACAGAAGAAAGGCATTCTGACTGCTCTGAGGATGTGGAGCTGGGATCTGCATGATTCACTTCCTATGGCCATGCACCAAATGGATATTGAGGGAGAGGAAGTCCTCCTTTTTCTGGTACAAGCAGTGCCTTCGAAACAATGTCCATATAATCAATGACAATAAATCTGCAGTAGCATAATGGTTATGGTACTAATCCAATGGCCTAGACAAATGACATGTGAATGGGTTCAAATCCCAGCCTGGCAGATACCAACTTAATTTCAATAAAATAAATAAAATCAGGAATGAAAACAAGCAAAGATAATGCTGAATATCAGACAGTGCAAAAGCCCATCTGGTTTACAATATACTTGAATCATAGAGAATCACAGACATGTTTTGTTGCAGAAGAAAACTAGTCACAGCCTATCATACCTGTACCAGCTGGATCAATGAACATCATGACCTAATGCCAATCTCCTGCATTTTTCCCATAACCTTGAAGATTATTTTTATCCAAATAATCATCCAATGCCCTTTTGAATGCCTCAGTTAAACTTGTCTCCATCATTCCATCATGTGGAGGAGCCAGTGTTGGATTGGGGTACACAAAGTTAAAAATCAAATAATATCAAATTATAGTTCAACAGGTTTATTTTGAAGTACAAGCTTTCAGAGAGCTGCCCCTGCACCAGGTAGCTAGACTAGCTACCTGACAAACGAGCAATGTTCTGAAAGCTTGTACCTCTAAATAAACCTGTTGGACTATAACCTGGTGTTGTGAGATTTTTAACTTTGTCCACATTTCCAGGTAGTGCATTCCATATCCTGACTACTCATTGAGAGGAAAGGTTTTCCATCAGTTCTTCTTTGCTTCTGTTGCACATCACTTCAAATCAGTGCCCTTTTATTCTCCATTTGACTGGGAATACTTTCTCCCGGTTTACTCTGTTCAGCTCCTTCCTGATTTTGAGAACCTGTATCTGGCTTCCTCTTAGCCTTCTTCTGTGCAAGGAGCAGTCCCAACTTCATCAGTCTCTCCTTGAAATGTTCGTCATTGTCCCTGAAACTAATCTGCAAACTGCTTCTGCATTCTTTCCAATCTATTCACTTCTTTCCAATAATGTGGTGCCCAGAACTATACACAATAGTCCAGCTGAAATCTTCATATTCAACATCACCTCGTTGCTCTTGTCTTCTAAGCTCCAATTAATTATGAAGGGAAGGCGATGGCCTAGTGGTGGTATTAACCACCAGTGGCTCGACTATTAATATAGAGAACCAGGTAATGTTCTGAGGACCCAAGTGTGAATCATTGCAGATTGTGGAATTTGAATTCAAAAACACAAAATCTGGAATTAAGAGTCTAATGATAACCATGAAACCATTGTCGATTGTCGGAAAAATTCCACTTGGTTTGCTGGGGAAGGAAGACGCCATTCTTATCTGCATGTGACTCCAGACCCACAATAATGTGGTTGACCCTTAACTGCTCCCTGGGTAATAAGTACTGGCCTAGCCAACAGTGCGCATATCCCATGCATGAAGAAAAAACAAAGAAATGAAGCCAAGGAAACTGTATGCTTTACATATGGGTGTCTGCACCACACCTGATCCCTCTGCTCCTGTACCACATCCCCAAAATTGTACCTCCTATTTTCCAATGTCTTTTCATCTTCTTCCAATCAAAATGCATCATCTCGCACTTCTCTGCATTAAAATCCATCTGCTACATTTCCATGCATTCCACTAATTTGTCAATGTCCTTCCAGAGTCCTGTACTGTCCTCTTCTCAGTTTATAATTCTTCTGTGGTCTGTGTCATCGGCAAATTTTGAATTTGCCCTCTGCATGGCAAGATCCAGATCATTAATGTATATCATGAAAAGCATGGATCCCAATATTGACCCCTGGTAAACTCCATGATCAACTTTTGTCCAGCCCAACAAATATCTATTGGCTATTATTCTCTGGTTTCAATTACTCAGTCAATTGAGGTGAAATCAATTTAGCCAGCCTGCTCCAGGTATGACTCTGTACATGCACAGATGTGCCTGGTTCTTAATTGCCATCTGATTTGTCCAATTGAAAGGGAATTTTAAAAGTGGCTCTCTTTCAGCATCATCTACAAGCTGGGAATTGGCTGCATCATGTATGAGTCTACAGTTCAGTTCTGCTGGTTTGTCTCTGACCAGAGAAAATTAAATTTAATTTGTTCTTTTTTTTGTGTAGAAGGCCCAAGTGACCACCCCTTATGCAACAGTAAACAGCAAGATGTTGCTAATATCTCCACTGTCAGTCTGGAAGGAGCAAGACACTTAAAATTTCATAGTCATAGTTATCTTCATAATAGCTAGCAATGTAGTCCTTGCCTTGCTGTAAACAGTTATGCTACAAACAGATGGTAAACCTCAATGAGTATGTTCTGGCAGGAAGGCAGATGTTTCACACATTTAAGCATTTCTGAAAAAAAGAAACATCTTGTCAAAGCTGTTATGTTTTACATTCATGAAGATGAGTTCATTTTAATTGGTTGAGGCTGCCTGGGAAACACTGGCCTGGATTGCCAATGGCCAAGTTTAGCTTTGAGGCAATTGTAATCCAATATGCTGACAGTGGGGGATTCAGCAATGGTGTAGTTTCATTGGAAAAGGAGACAGGTAGATTCCCTTTTATTGAAGATGGTTGTTGCCTGACACTATGAATGTTATTCACAACTTATTTTCCAACTTTAAATGGTATCAACTCTTCCTGCAAATGGAAAAAGATTGCTACATTATCAGTGGTATCATAAGCAGTGCTGAACAGTTTGCAGTCATCTTTGAACATCCACACTTCTGATCTTATGTTGGAGGGAAAGCCACTGATCATACATTGAAGATATTTGGGTCTAGGCCACTACTGAGGCAATCATATGGTGATGTCTGGAACTTAGATGACAGCCTTCCCAACAACCACAATTATCTTCTTTCATATTAGTTATGACTCCAACCAGCAGTGAAATTTCTTCCCAATTCCTATTAACTTCAGCTTTGTGAGAATTTGTTAATATCACACTTGATTAAAGCTGCCTTCATGTCAAGGGCAATTGCACTCACCTCACATCTGGAGCACAGCTCTTTTGACCATGTTTGAACCAAGACTAAAGTGAGATCAGGTGTTGACTGGCCCTGGTAGAGCCAAAATTAAACACCAATGGGTGGATATTGCCACTTACTAATAGAAAACCTTTCCACCACTTTGGTCATGAGCGAGAGTCAACCAGTGGGGCAGTAATTAGCCAGATTGCAAAAGGCCTTTTTTATTTAAAATGCAACATACCTGAGTAATTTACTACAATAATAGGTAGATGAGAGAGTTGTAACCAGTTGAATTAGGGATAGGATAAAGGTGGGTGGATGAGAAGGCAGAGTACAAATAGGTGCTAAGGGAAGTAGGTTGGTCAAGGAAGCTCAGATCAGAAGAAGTGTTGGGTCAGGGGATTTGGTATCAGGTTGGGGTTGGTCTAATCAGGAGGGTGATGGGTCATGGTTGGTATTTGGGCTTTTTCAGTGATGCAGGGGAGATGAGGGGGTTATCAGTTTTATAGTTAACCAAGAATACAGCAGGTTTTAACTCCTTCCACATTTTCTGTGTAACAGTGTGGCTAAGAGCTGGGGCACTCTGAAGTGTACAAGTTTAACTCAGAGTTGTGGACATTTTCAATGTGCTGCAGATGCAGACTAATTGCACGTTAGAAGTTTAAACTTTTTGAGCAACTCCTAGATACTCAGTACATCAGGACTTCTGCAAGGTCCCTTTGTGCATCTTTCAGTACACACTTCAGCAATGACAATCTTCCAATCAGAAGATATGGGCTATTACATTTAATGAGGCTCACTCCCAATGGGCAGCCATTTTCACTCTAAGTAATTTGTAGAACAATTCCCTCTGTTGTTAAATCTGACCAATTCATTACTAAATAACCTCACTGTATTTAACTGCACGCACATTTGAATAATCTAAATTACAATCAAGCTGCTAACCAAAGGTCTTCTAAAATGAGATTTTCCTGTCTCCAAGGCCTAATCACTTAATTTAATTTTAATTTGCCTGCGAAGTAAGCTGAAATATGCCATTGTGCAATTTAAATAATATTAACATATGCAGATTTTGAATTGAAAATCATAATCAAATATTGACCTATTTCTGATTTTCAATTCCATTGACAAGCTTTAATGTCTTCTCTGAAATGGTTGTTTTTCAGGTATCAGGACGAACTAATGGGGCTCAGGACTTTGAGTTTGGTTATTGGCTGAAATGTTGAGGTCATAAGCTATGAGGTAACAATGGTTGACATTGAGTTCTGTCAGAGGTTTAACAGTTGTGCTCACTCTCTAACAGGCCTAGCACCCACTTCTCCTTCCCATACTCTCATAATTTTCACTGAAGGGCCATCACAACATTCAACTCTTGAAATAAGGTCACAGCAGGAATAAAAGTTTAGAAAGCAATGCTGTAAACAAGTATTCAAGTTCTTCGACAGAATGGGGCTGCACTTGATCCAAATCTTGTTCACAGTGAACATCCACTTGTAACAAGCGGAACAGATAACAACCAGGAGTAAGAACTAAAATTGTAGCTTTCTCTAACCCAACCATCTCTGGAGAAATGTTACAAAGTAACAGCTCTGATTTAAATCAAAGGCAATTTATCTCAGTAATACCCAATGCTCCTTCTCAAAAGAAAATTTAGCTTGAAGCACAGTGCATAATCCAGATGCTGCATTAGGTCTTCATTAACTCTCAGCTGATTAATTGGTCTCAGTTGAGAATGATCATGCAGGTGTAAAGAACATTCAAATTAACTGCAGTACACACATTTGTTGAAACTTTATTGCATTCGACGTGCAGCATTTTGGCTTCTCTTTGGGTGAGTTACTCTTTTAAAAAGGATATGCTACTCCCTTTTTTTTATTTATGAACTATCACATGTTTGACATCATATGGTACAAACAATTTTTGCTTTTATCTTGTCTCTCAAATCCAAATGTTCCACAGTGGATGAAATGGTATGCATTTTGAGCTGTTGGGCTGAGGTTTTCCACTGAAGGTCTGGGGTCAAATGCAGGAGTCATGGAATGCCGTTGAAGGAAGGTCCCCATCCGGAGATGGCTCAGGTTTATCTGCCAGGTTCCCCGAAACGTAGGCATGCCCTCCTGATGACGACAGTAAAATTCCAGCGGGGCAGATGTTGGCCTGTGGGGCATCAATGCATAGCAGCTGTGCCACAGAGGTTTCCAAAATCAAGGGATATTACCACAGCAGTGGGACACCATTGGTCTCTCTTTGCAATTATCTTTCATCCCTCCCCCTTCCAGCATAGGTCCAAACATTAGAAAACACAGTGCGATTATGGCATGGAAGCATACCATGCAGCCCATCAGCTTCATACTGGCTCTCTACAGATCAATGAAGTCAGTTTCCTCTCCTACTCTATCTCATTAGCCCTGCATAGTACTTTGTCTCAAGCATTTATCGAATTGTCAGTGTATTTTATTCATGATGTCCTCTTTAAAAACAGTTATTCTTCTCTAGAAAATGTGATGTAAAAATGTTAAACTTAAGGATTCTTGAATAAATAGAGAGCTGCAGAATAAGTTGCGAGTGTGGTGCTGGAAAAGCATAGCATGTCAGATATCATACAAGGAGCAGGGGCCTTTTGCCCGAAACGTTGATTCTCCTACTCTTCGGATGCTGCCTGACCTGCTGTGCTTTTCCAGCACCTCGCTCTTGACTCTGTTTTTCTGCAGTCCTCGTTTTCTCCTAGCTGCAGAAAAAGTATGGAGTTAGCAAAAAGCAAGACAGGAAATCTTATTCAACCAGTATGGGGAAGCTGTATTCATTGATCTATATTATTAATAATTGGCTCTCACAGCTTTCATTTCTGTTTTTGTCCCATCTATATAATCAGTTCATAGTTCGAATCCTGATGAAAAAGAGGCCTAAATTCTGATAGTGCAATGACTAACATGAACAAAGCACTAGTGTCCTGGAGTTACCTGGAATCTTGCGTCAGATCCTCCCCCTGACAAAAGACATCTGAAACTTTTAGCAGCCTCTGTCAAGTTGAATAGAGACAATGAGGATGTGAGAAACAGAAATGAAGAATCCAATAGCAGGTGTTAATGTAATTCTCAGGGTAGACCAGCTTGTGACTTGTGCTTGGCAGCTGGCTAAATGAAGAAAGGTCATTTAGCTACGTCCCATAGATTAACATTGCAGTATATCTCCAACACGGTGGAACAACTTCAACGCCACAGCTGAAGTATCAGAAGCTGTGACAGCTTTTTTTTTCCCTGTATGGTAATTGCAGATGATGTTAAAGCTGATGTTATAGTTCTGTATCTAGCTTTTTGGTGACTTATTAACTGTGAAGACAATTTACAATATTTAAGGGGGTGCAATACTGTCTGCTGATTCTAGTATCCTGGTAGGGTGTAGACATTAAAAGCATGACATATTTTGTCTGAGGGTATGTCAGAAGAATCATCCCATAAAGTGTATTCAAGCATAATATTTCCTATTTCTGCCATTGTTCTGCTACTTACATTTCATTTGGAACTAACAATTACTGTCAACATTAGATATCTATCACAGCTTGATATGTTCATTCCTGTCTATATATCTGGGTGTATGAGAACTATTTAATGACCATAAGCATTGCTTGTGTAGGTGCTTAGAATTTTCTGGGTTGAAACACTTCTTTTTCCCCAAATAGATGCCGATGATATGAACACAAAATGTACAACTGACACAGAAGCCATTGCAACTCAAAGTGCCAAAACAATAGAATAAAACTGTTTAGAAGTGAGTAAAATATACTTCTTTAGCTGTTAATGTGTCATTGGTCTGTGCACCAATATAATGGAGATATAATCACAAATGAGCATCCTGACAACTTGTCAGGGTCTCGTCAGAAATCATGGCATGCAATATCTGAACTGATGAATTGTGAAGTAAAATACTGGGAAGTCTTTTTTTTAAGAGCAGAATATGGCTGCACTGGTCATTTTGGAGGTAGCATGCTCTGTAGATAAGTGGCCACTGATACACAGATTGTCACAGGACAATTGACAGCCTTATTAAATGTTTTGAGTGCTTACTGTGTGTAATATTACAAAACACTAACTGGGGCAAGTTAAAAACAAAATGAAACAAGAAGAAAATGAAGATGACTTAAAAATCAAGTACAATCGTACCATGCTATGGAATGATAGACCATAAGGTGTTCACAGCAATTTCTTACATTGCTTTTCAATTGTAAGTCTAACATCCATCAAACGTGGGAGTAAAGCTAACACAAAATGTGATTAGAAGAGGCTGCACACAGTCACTTGCTGAATGGAATCAATAATTTCCCTTCAGCACTGACGCACAGTGTACCATAGTAACTCACCAATGCCCCTTCAGCAAAGCTTTCCAAACTTGCAACCTCGATCACCTAGAAGGATAAGGGTAGTAGATTCATATCTGCAAGTTCCCCCGAAGCCACACACAATCCCAACTTGAAACAATATTGCTGTTCCTTCACTGTAGCTGGGTCAATGTTTGTTAGAAACTCCCTTCCTACATACACACCAACGAGCAGTTCAAACTGCAGCCATACAATACTCAGACAGTGAAAAACAGGCAATGAATGCTGGCCACACTTCTCATGAACAAGTCTTTCTTATATATTTCTACTCTGATGTGATGTGAAAGGCCTTGGAAACTTTGAAAAATACTGAAAGAAAATTAAAATGTTAGTATTATGAAATGGAAGGAAAGGCTTTTCCATTCATTGAGCATGTCCTTACAGTATAACATTTACATTGACTTGGACGTGCCTGTGTTGGACTGGGGTGTACAAAGTTAATAATCACACAACACCAGGTTGTAGTCCAACAGATTTATTTGGAAGCACTAGCTTTCAGAGCACTGCTCCTTCATCAGGTGGTTGTGCCTGATGAAGGAGCAGTGCTCTGAAAGTTAGTACTTCCAAATAAATCTGTTGGACTATAACCTAGTGTTGTGATATTTTTAACACTTACATTGTAACATTTATAATTCTTTGAGTGCCAACTCTCATTAATTTATTCACCCTAAGGCTCTTGAAAGTAATTTAAAAATCCAGGATACTCCTCAAATAGTTTCTACATTATACAAATCAGATTCCATCCTTTTAACAGGAACCAAAGGGATTAGCAATGGAATCAGAGAATGGGGCATCAAAGTCCACCGTGTGCCTGAGGTGACCAGCTCACCCTGAGATGGGAGGCCAGCTTGAAGAGTTAGGTATGTGACTCTAGGTATGGACAGTGTGCAAGATTCTTCAGGCCTCGAAAAAAATCAAAATTACAGACTGCATAAGATTACGACAGCATTCAAACAGAATACAAGCTCGATTGTACGGAAACAACAGCCAAATTAGAAAGACAAAAGGAATGGTTTTCAACATTGAACTATCATTGACCTGAAATGTTAATGGTGTTTAATTTTAAGTGATAGTGTGTGACTTGCTCTTTCCAAAACTTCCTGATTTCATTTTATTCCAATCCGATTCCAGCATCTGCAGTTCTTATTTTTGTTGAAATGGTAGTCTTGCCTCGCAACCCCTGCCAGCACACTTTGATGTCCTGTGTCCTATTGCATTCACTTTATCTCATAAGGTTAGTTCATGCTTAAGGGAACCGCTGGTGGCATCTGTATTGTGTTGCACACAGGAGACTGTATTATCAGCTCCACAATGTCAACAATGTATTTGATTGCTTCCCTGCTGACTCAATGTCTCAGAATTGCCTTGAAAACTATTTGCATCCTCTTCACCTCTCACAATCATACCTTGTATTTTTGTCATTGGCAAACTTGAAAACTTTGCATTTGGTTCACTCATTCAGGTCATTTATACAGCCTCAGTCCAAACATGGATAAAAGAGCTCAATTCCTGAGGTGAACTGAGACTGACTGCCCTTGGTATCAAAGCAGCTTTGACCCAGTATGGTATCAAGCAGCTCGACCTAAGATCAGAGGGAAACTTCTCTGCTGGTCCTAGTCATGCTGAGCACAAAGGAAGATGGGTACATTAATCAGAGGTCAATCATCTCAGGTCAACTCTGCAGGAGTTCCTCAGGATGGATCCTTGGCCCAACCATCTTCAGTTGCTTCATCTCCACGATAAGGTCAGAAGTAGAGTTGTTTGCTGATACACAATGATCAGCACCATTTGCAACTTTTCAGATACTGAAGCAGTCTGTAAAATCCAAAAGAACTGCTGTAAATCAGAAACAAAAACAGAAACTGCTGGAAAAGCTCAGCAGTTCTGGCAGCACCTGTGAAGAGAAATCAAAATTAACGTTTCGGGCCTGATGACCCTTCCTCAGTACAGAAATGGACTCAAAATGTTAACTTTGATTTCTCTGCACAGATGCTGCCCGACCTGCTGAGCTTTTCCAGCAACTTCTGCTTTGTTTCTGAAGCAGTCCGTGTTCATTTGTAGCAATATTTGTACAATAACTGGCCTCGGGCAGATACATGGCAAATAATGTTTATACCACACAAATTCAAGGCAATTGCCATCTTCAACAAGAGAGAATCAAACCATCTTCTCTGACATTCAATGACATTGCTACTGCCATTGAATTCAGTTGGATTAGCCATTTAAATTCCAAAGTTACAAGATCAAAGCAAGTATTAGGAATTCTGCAGTCTCCACAAAGTTTATTCACCATCTACAAAGTACCAGGTGAGGGGTTTGATGCTATACTCTCCACTTGCCCGAATGGATACAGCTCCAACAACACTCAAGAAGCTTAATACCATCAGGGACTAAGAAACCCACTTAATTGGCATCCAATCCACCACCTTCAATGTTCAGTTCCTTCATCACAAATGCATCATTTTAGCTGTATTTACTGTCAACAGTGTGTACTCTCCACAATATGCACTGGAGAAATTCACCAAAGATCCTCAGACAGCACTTGCTAAACCCACATCACTTCCATCTAGAAGAACAAGGGCAGCAGATAGATGCAAACACCACTACCTTCAAGTTCTCCTCCAAACCGCTCATTACTTGACTTGGAAATGTGTTGCCGTTCCTTCACTCTCACAAAGTCAAAATTCTGGAATGCCCTCCCTAATGGCATTATGGGTCAACCCAGTGGACTGCAGTGGATCGAGAAGGCAGCTAACCAGAACCTTCTCAAGTGCAATTAGGGACATACAATAAGTCCTGGTTTGCCACCGATACCCACATCCCAAGAATGAATAGATAAAACAAAAGTATCATATACAAAGGTGTACTATAGAAACTCACCAAGGCTTATTCAATAACACCTTGCATATCTGTGACCTCCACTACCTAGAAAGACAAAGGAGGCAGATACATGGAACATTTCCAACTGGTAAGTTTTCCTCAAGCCATATGTTATCCTAACTTGGAACTATGTTGCCATTTCTTCATGGTCATCATCTTTGAATTCCCTTCTGAACAGCACTGTGGGTGTCCCTATACCTCAAGGACTTATAATGGTTTAAGAAAATAGTTTTTCAAGATTGATTACAGAGGACAATAAATACTGGCTGTGCCAGTGATGCCCATATTCCTGATGAAATGAAACAGAGATTTAATTTTCATCCCATGTTGAATAATAGCACTCTTTTGTCTATCAGACACAATAATGCATTGCATTGTAAATCAAATAAATCTATTTTTGCTGGCATTGAGAGTGGAACCCAGCTGGCAGCAGTCAAATATACCTTTAAAATGCTGTAAATTAACTGTTGTGTAATAATATAAATGGTAAAATTCCTTCCCTTGTAAACAGACTTCAGTGTGATGGAGAAAATTTAAAGAGGTGTGTGATACAACTTAATGAAGTCTGACAAATATCCAGTTTAGATATTATGTCACTGACACCTCATGTAGTGAATGCCATAATATGTCCTTATCTATGTGAATTTTAGATAAATAACAATGGGATTCAAGCATACAACAGAATTATTTGGCACTCCATATAAGTTAGTTGGATCCATTCCAGGTCACCACATGCTGTTTCCCTCTGGAAGTGGTTCAGCCAATGGATCAGAGTTGGATAGCCAATTGAACTAACTAAAAGGACCAAGTCAGACTATCCTGCCAAGTTGCTGGTATTACTCTATTGTCCCATCTGAAAGCTATAAGCAGCATCATTCCACCCAGAGGCTCCATGGCCCAAGGACTAAACTTTAGAGTCATCCTTGGAGGCTTTCCTCTCTGAAGCATGGAAAGCTAAACCATTACTCCTGGTTAGATGATGGGTCCAGCAATAGCCTCTTTATTGCCATCCCTGAGTATTAATGTCAGAAATCATCCATGCCAAGATAGTCAAAAGCCAAACCTCAGTTTGCAAACAAACCAACACTTTATTTCCATCAAAACTGCAATTGTTACAATAGATATCAGCTTTACTACCCTTTTTAACATAACAGAGTTAGTTCAACTTGACCTATACCTCTATACAAAATGCACCTTGATAATTGATGATCACTTCTTAGATGATGGACTATTGTCATAAGTCAGTTAAAGATTAATTATGCTTAACTAGGCTTAATCCATGTTAAACCCAAATCGAGATATCGAACTAATCAATGAAATTAGCAAAAATGTATAACCCTATCCCTTTCACAAGTATCAGGTAACAGTCAGTCAAAAGCAATGCTTTTGGCTTCTTGACTGCATTATATATCTGGAACTAAGATGATTCAAGATCCAAGCCAAATACTTGGAATTCATGCATAGGCTGTAAGCTTGTAAATTGCCCAGCTTTCTATCAAAATCATAATTAAGCTGGTAATAGGTCTATATTCAATTTATTTCAGTATAAAACCTCTCGAAAGCACAGTTGCCTACAGGTAGATATCGAATGAATTGCGTATTTCCTTTGCCTGACAGAAACATAAAAAGTATGTGCAAGAGTAGGCTATTCAGCCCTTCAAGCCTTTCCAGCACTCAATATGATCATGGATGATCATCCAACTCAGTACCTTTGCTGTAAGAACCATATCCAACTCCTCCTTAAAAACATTCAATTTTTGGGCTTCACCTGCTTTCTGTAGCAGAGAATTCCACGGGGCCACCATTCTCTGAGTGAAGGAATTTCTTCTCACCTTAGTCATAAATAGCCCATTTAGTATCCTTCGATTTCTGAACTCCCCATTCATCGAGAACATCCTCCCTGTGTTTAGCCTATCTAGCCCTGTTAAAATTTTCTATAAAATTTTCAATGAGAACTCTTCATTCTTCTGCACTCCAGTGAATATCGTCCTAACTGATCCCATCGTTCTTCATATGTCAATCCTGCCATAATTAATCCTGTGTATCCTGCTACAAGATATATTAATAATAATTATTGTCTCATTGACATTTGATGTGATGGTCATTATATTCATTGCATGAGCATATGAGTTTTGAAATGTGACATGCAATTAAATGCAATAATGGTGAAAATTTATTGTAATTTACATCAATCCTGATTTTGTATAAAATGGACAAAAGAAGCACCTTTGTATTTGCTTAAGATAGCTGCTTAACTAGTCTACTTGCTGGTAAATTTCAGGTGGTGAATAAATGTATTTTTTCAATAAACTGGGCTAGTAATATGAATTTATATTCTGCTTGAGGAGGAGTCAGGCTCATGAAAGTGAAGCAAAAAGCTCTCAATCCTCAGACACTGGGCATGACAAAAATAATACAGGTCAAGTTTTGAAAAACATTTTTCAGTCTTTATATTCAGTAGTCCTCAACCGTTCTTTTCAAATTGCTCTAGGCACGCTGTATCCATTTAAGCCTTTACTCGTACTTTTCACATTACTTCCTGATTAGGCTCATAGGTTCTGTTTCATCATCTGGTCAATGTGATAGGAGATCTCATTTTCTTTAAAATGACTCTGCAGTAGTCTGCACACATATTAACAATAAGCAACAAGAACAGAAATTGTTCCTAAAACGTTAACTGATTTCTCTCCATGGATGCAACTAGACCTGCTGAGCCTTTCTAGCAATTTCTGTTTTTGTTTCAGATTTCTAGCATTCTTAGTTCTTCCATTTTTTAAAACAGTAAACTTTTATTTACAGATTAACATGATGTATATTCATTAATTTACACTGTTGAGCAAGAGTCCTCCATGAGATATCTATCCAGTTCTCTCTTTCTCTGTCACGTGATGGTACATGACTCTCAAGTTGTGATACTTTAGGCTCACAGTGTTAGATGTTTAACTGTGCAATCCCACCTCCACCATACAGTCTTGAGAGGAAGACAGTAAGTTAGTATGCTCAAGGATAATTAGGCATGTAAATCTTTATCTGATTTGAAATCTCATGGAATTTGTTATTGATAGTTGCAGTTCTTTCTCCATACTTCTCTTTGGAAAGATTATGCCTTTCACTTCTAATTTTCAGCAATATTTTCGGTGGCAGTATATCATTATGAGACACACAAAAGTGAATTTACCTGCGCTTCTTACAAACAAACACCCTTTTCTTCTGTGGTTTAAGACTGGTATCTGTTAAACTCAAATTAGTGCTTAAACATGAGTGTCACAGGTTTCAATAGATTCAATATACAATCACGTGATTCCTGCCTTATTATTCTGTATTTTTACTTCCTTGAAGGTGTCCTTTCTATTAGATCAACAGAATTGCATTAATGCAACCAGTCACTGGTGTTAAGAAAAAAACCCGTCATATTCAATTTTGGTGTTCCACTGTTCATAGAACTGATGAGCAAGTTCATGAACCATAACCCTCAAGTCTGAACTGAGGTTGCATGAAAAAATTTGCTTCTTGTACAGTGGTCAAATCTTGTAATCCCTTTTGAAATAACCATAACCTTGGAAGCAGAACGCAACACATCTTGCTGACCTAACAAAATGCATTTCTATTGCTTACAGGTTTGGTTATTTCCCCTTCCAGAAATTTCACTGACTTTGTCATTTTCTGACAGAAATTGAAAATTACCAAGGCAACATTTCTTGAGCCTGCTCCCTCTGCATTGTCGAAAAGAGATGAGCTAGAAAATAAATTCTAGCTTCAACTTCCCCGATTTAGGTTGATTTAGATTAAATTATTCTTTCCCAACTGTGCTTTGCAAATGTGTATTTTGTTAGATAGCATTTGAAGCTGATAATGAGAACCTAATTTGCAATAAAGGTATCTGCATTTAAGAATGGAACTCAGAATTATTAATTTGGGATTTGGTATTTGATATTGTGAAATACAAACTTGCATGAGGTGAACAAACTGAACAGGATTAACCATTACAATACCTCTGTGATTTGAGGAGGAAAGTAAAATATAAATTAAGACTCATGAGAAAAAAACTTTTGAATTTATAGACAACTTTAGGAACATATTTTTAATTTATATGAATAGGAATAAATAATAGATTCATGTTACAATATACAGTATCCCTTCCAAATAAGACAAGCTTTCAGATGCATCTCTGAAAGCATGATTTTTATTGGACTGAGTTGGATTTTGATTTTTGGTGTGAAAATCATAACTCCCATGCCCTATATCTTCCGACAATTTACACTGTAGATAACATGTAGAGAAACTTCCACATCCCTCACACCTTTATAATTTCATCAAAAATGATTTTTCAGTCAGCTGTAATTATCAATATAGATAAACCAACACTTAGCAAATTTCTCATTTGACTAAGTAACACTTAATCCAGCTACACATGAGCTATTACTCACTCTTAAAAATGTGCCATCTATTGCAACTTTATTGTCATAATCATTACCTCTTCAATAATTGGTTATGAATAGTAGTCCCCTGGCTCCCAAAACAAGCTCATAGCTGACTAACAAATACAGACCCATATTGACGCAGGAATATTTGAACTGTGTTTGATTATTTCTGAGTTAATATTAGTAAAATATATATAGTTTGATATTCATGAAATGCAAACACTTGGAAATAAGTTGGTGCCACTTGTAAGAGAGATTCTGATCTTAGCATTGAAACTTAAAGGGAAAAATCTAAATATTTTTCTTGATAGAGAATCAGATTATTTCATTTTTGCCTTACTTCCCATTTCTCTCCATTACCCATAATTAATATTTTACAATACATTACCCATTGCAATAACAGTTCTGTTTCTGTTCTTCAATGGAACTTTGCTGTTAGCATTGCAGCATTCGGTTAGTTGACTGGACAGCTAGTTTGCGATGTAGAGTGACATCAGCTGCAGAGGTCCAATTCATACACCAGCTGATATTACCGTGAATGTCCCAGTTCTCAACCTCACCCCAGGTGTGGTGACCCTCAGGTTGAACACATTCTAATCAGAGAGCAGCCTCATCATCCACTGGGACTATGGTACCTTTATATAAAGTCCTCATCATACTGTAGCAACAATAAGACTGAAAGCCCACTGAAATTTCACAGCAAAGGAACAGCTTGATCTCTCTCTTTAATGAAACACAATACTCTGCACATGAGTTACAGAGTAAAACAGCATGGAAGCAAACCCTTCGGTGCAATTTGCCCATGCCGACCAGATTTCCCAAACTAAACAAGTCCAATTTTCTTGTGTTTGGCCCATATCCCTCTCAGCTGAAAAATGTGTTGCTGGAAAAGCGCAGCAGGTCAGGTAGCATCCAAGAAGCAGGAGAATCGATGTTTCAGGCATAAGACCTTTTTCAGGAATGAGGAAGGTGTGCCAAGCAGACTAAGATAAAAGGTAGGGAGGAGGGACTTGGGGGAGGGATGTTGGGAATGTGATAGGTGGAAGGAGGTTAAGGTGAGGGTGATAGGCCGGAGAGGGGGTGGGGGCGGAGAGGTCGGGAAGATGATTGCAGGTCAAGAAGGTGGTGCTGAGTCCGTGGGTTGGGACTGAGATAAGGTGGGGGGGAGGGGAAATGAGGAAAGGCAGGCAGCAGGTAGGCTAAATAGGTCATCATTGAGGGATAAGTGATTTGCATATTTTTAATAATGAAACCATGATAGTTCAACGCAGATGCTGATCAATCAGAATCAATTGAAAAGATAATGAGAAATAATGTAAAAACTCAATAATACATCATATCAGACAGTGAAATCTGATACACTAAACATTCCAGTGTTGTCTTGACAATAAATCAGAAATGCAACTTAATTGCTTAAACACAATGTTGGAAAATGACCAACTCTCTCACTACAAATTGTTAATTAGACATTGTTCAAATTATTCCTGGACAGATTCGTTTTTAGTAGTACCAAGAGGTAAATAGTTCTTTTCATAGGCTCCAAATTTGCATTAGGTTCACAATTAACTCTACTGTCAAGAGGCAGAGAATCTTGAGTCTTGCCATGAACTTCAGAGAATTAAACAAATTTGTCAGGATGACACAAATAACTGGATACTTACAGTACCATTGAAGATACTCTACCCAATGAACTATCTGAACTACATGAAAGACAAGTATATGAAACAGAAATAAATTGGCTTTATCAGTACAGAAATGCATCTTTCAAGAGAGTGCCTCCCTGACATGAGTTCACTTTTGAAATCCTTTGTTTAGTCCCATGTGTGGAGGAACTTGTGCTAAAACCAAAATTACTTGCCCAACTCTGTGATACAAATAGATCCTTCGGTCCAATTCATTCATGTCAACCAGATATCCGAAATTAATCTAGTCCCATTTGTCAGCACTTGGCCCATATCCATCTAAACCCTTTTTATTCATGTGCCCATCTAGATACCTTTTAAATAGTGTAATTGTACTAGCCTCCACTACCTCCTCTGGCAGTTTGTTCCACACATGCACCACCCTCTGTGTAAAAAAAAGAGTTCCCCCTTAGGTCCCTTTTAAATCTTTCCCTTCTAACTTCAAACCTATGCTCTCTAGCTCTGGACTCCTCTACCATGGGGAAAAGACCTTGGCTATTCAATCTATCCATGCCCCTCACGACTTTATAAAGCTCTATATGGTTACCACTCAACTTGGACACTACAGGGAAAGTAGGATCAGCCTCTCCATATAGCTTTAACCTTCTAACTCTGGCAACATCATTCAGGTCCCTGGAATTTATCCCCTTTTATGAATTTTAAGACATCCAGCACTCCCTCCTTTGTAATATGGACACTTTTCAAGAAATCATTTATTTTTCCAAGTTCTCTAGCTTCCATATCCTTCTGTACAGTGAATACTGACGTGAAATAATCATTTAATATCTCACCCAACTCCTGTCGTTCCACACAGACAGGCTTGGTGATCATTAAGGGACCCTATTCTCTCCCAAGTTACTCTTTTATCTTTAATGTGTTTGTAGAATCTCTTTTGATTCTCCTTAACGGGATGTTAACAGCTTTAGAATAAAGGGGAAGACTTTTTAAAACAGAGATAAGGAGAAACTTCTTCAGCCAGAGAGTGATGAATCTATGGAATTCATTACCACAGAAGGCTATGGAGGCCAGGTCATTGAATATATTTAAGATTGAGATAGATAGGTTCTTGAGAATTAAAGGTTATGGGGAGAAAATGGGAGAATGGGGTAGAGAAACTTATCAGCCATGATTAAATGGCAGAGGAGACTTGATGGGCTGAATGGCCTAACTTCTGCTCCTATGTCTTATGGTCTAACCCAATTTACCTTCCTGATTTCCCTCTTGGAATATACTTCTACTGCCCTTATACTCCTCTCGGGATTCAATCGATCCCTGTTGTCTATACCTGACATATGCCTTCTTTTTTCTTGACAAAGTCTCTGTTTCTCTAGTTTTTCCACATTCCCTACTCCTACTACCCTTGCCCTAACAGGAACATATTGTCATTGGAATCTCGTTATCTCATTTGTGAATGCTTCCCACTTTCCAATGGTCCTTTACCTGTGGTTAGCCTCATGTTAATGAGGAGGAGATTAATGTATTTACATGATGAACATTTGTACATCATCTACAGCACAAAGTGAACTCAGGTAAAATAAGGAAAAATGAAGTGAATCCAGCAATATAGGCAATAGCGAGAAATGTGGGAAAATAAGGTGAGGATAAAAGGGCAGCACGGTGGCACAGTGGTTAGCACTGCTGCCTCACAGCGCCAGAGACCCGGGTTCAATTCCCGCCTGTCTGTGTGGAGTTTGCACATCCTCCCCGTGTCTGCGTGGGTTTCCTCCAGGTTCTCCGGTTTCCTCCCACAGTCCAAAGAATGTGCAGGTTAAGTGAGTTGGCCATGCTAAATTGCCCATAGTGTTAGGTGAAGGGGTAAATGTAGGGAATGGGCCTGGGTGGGTTGCTCTTCGGAGGGTCGGTGTGCATTTGTTGGGCCGAAGGTCCTGTTTCCACACTGTAAGTAATCTAATCTAAAAGAAATCTGATTCTTGATATTCAGAAAAACATTTCTACTTTGCCCAGATGGTTTCAATAATAAGATCAGAATCTCACTGTTAAGTGATGCTTTCTTATTTCCACACATTTTCATCACCTTAATAGGTGATAAAATTTATTCACAAATTGTAATTCTCCCTCATCTCGCATGAAACTAGACAAAGACAATTCTGTAATTACAAATCAGAGTGGTTATCTGGTGGACACAGGTCACCATTTGCTTCTCTCAAGTTGTCTTCACCATGATGTCCTTGGATGCTTCAAAGAGTGCAATGACCTCCACCGTTTGTTCACTGAAGTCAGTATTGGGAAATCACCAGCCTCACCCCAATGTCATGACTGATTCAGAATCCACTTCAGTATTTCAGCACTTCATGTTACAGTACAGAAACACATTTGACGTGTATAATCCTGTCTGGTCCACTTTGTGTGTAGAGATACACAGTAATCCCACACACCTACAAATGATATATTTTACAGCTTTTAGCTTCATTTCTAAGTATCATTCATTTTACATGTATTTGGATGCTGACCTGCTCTAGCCAGAGAGCAGGAAGAGCAGCTGCTGAAGATGAGGGGATGAGAGGTGTTGAGTTACGATGCTGTATGCAATAACAATGTTGGTAGTTCAGTCCTGATGAAGGGCTTTTGCCTGAAATGTCAATTTTCCTACTCCTTGGATGCTGCCTGACCTGCTGGTGCTTTTCCAGCACCACTCTAACCCAACCCATTAGCATTGGTGAGGTTTGTGTGCAGTGGCAGAGTTTGTGTGAGTGCAAGATAGCAGAAAGAAGAGCAGAATATCATTGACTACTTGCACTCTAATGCTTTCAGATTGTCCCTGGAGACAGCTCTGATTGGGCTGCTACCTGTGTCCAAGCCGACTGTTTTTGGTATCTTGGCTACCTCTGGTGATCTATGGCGTAGTGAATGGCTTTTCTCTGACTCATCCCATTCATGGATGGGATGTCAGCTTCCCTTTCAGAAGCATTACAGTTTCCTATGAGGACAGTAGTTCCTGGCTTGCAACATCTGAAGTAGAGTGCAGCTAGGCTTTAGGTATGGTGTCAGATGCTCATACACCAGAAGTTCCCAGCCAACAGTGAGGATTTTATCTCTCCTCCTGCATAACTGCCTGACAAGAATGCTAAAGAGGTATAATTAGTGAGATGAGGAGTGGAAAGTAGGGTGAAAGTAGGCTCTGAGAGTCATGACAGAACATCCACCATGAAAGTTAGCCTCCTATTCATATTTTTACTATTACTTTAAGAACTATGTTTTGCTGGAGCAATTCTACTGTATATTGATATACATTTGGTGTCTGACTGCACAATAAAATTAAAGCTTATTACACTCTTCTTGTGGTTCTGTCTGAGTGTTTTTGACACATATCTGCATAACCTGAATACTAAGATAAATGTGAACATAAATAAGGAAAACAAGTTGATTTTTTTTACTTAAAACCTTTGAATCCAATAACACATGAGTAGGTTCGAATTAAAGGATTCATTCACAAGTTAGTGTTTCCTGCTTCCTTTCTTGCTTCTTCTTTATTTCTCACATAGTTATGGTGTTAACAAAGCAAACAAATTAGTTTAAAATAACTGCTTATTTTTATTGAAGAAAATGGTCGTCCCTCTTTACATCAAAAGGCACTGCAAAAGAAATATCATGGAGTGCTCTACAATATTTGTGCATGTACATTTCTTGCCAAAATCATGGGTTGAATTTAATGCAGAGCAGCACAGCAGGAAATGTGGCAGCCATGTTCATGTCAATCTCCTAGTGGCTGCAAAATCTCCCCCTGTTTAAGTCAGAGGGTAGAAGGGGCTGATGCAGATTTCTGCCGCTACTGGTTGACATCAACTAGGCTCACCAATGAGCTAACAGACACCCATCTTGATCTTTATTGCTGGAAAATTAAAGTTGAAAAACAGGGAAATCTTTTTACAACTGCATGGGGTCTTGGTGAAATGGCACCTGGAATACTGTGTACAGTTTTGGTCTCCATATTAAAAAAAGTACTGGTATCGGAGATTATGCTGAAAGGTTTCACTCAATTGATACCCAGGATAAAGACACTGATTTATCGAGAATGAATAAACACATTAGGTCATTATTCAATAGAATCATAAGACTGAGTGGTGATCTTATTGAAATATATAAGGTTTGAGAGGGCATGTTGAGTGGGGAAATTTCAAAATAGGGAACATAGTTACAGAATAAGGAGACACTAATTTAAAACTGAGATCAGAAGGAATTTCTTCTTTCAGAGTGTGCTGAATGTTTGGAATTCTCTGCGCTGCAGAGTGCAGAGGCTAGATCACAGAAAGCATTCAAAGAGGAGGTAGCTAGTCTTTTGGAATGTAAGGGAGCTAACTGCTTAGCTGAGCTGGAATGGAAGAGCTATTGAGGCTTAAGGCAAATCAGCCATGATCTTTTTTGTATGGTGCAGCAGGATGAAGGGGCCAAATTGCCTACTCCTCCTTCTTATGTTTGCTATCGCTGATCCCATTACTATTCAGTGGTGATCTGAGGCTTCCACTTGCTCCAGATGTCATGACAGATCTACATGGATTGATTTAAAGCATTTTTAAACAGAAGAAGCATTCTTTTCCTGCATGTTCAGACAGCTGACCAATGAGCCTGGTCAGGCAATCAGTTCCTGGCTAAGGGACCCAGCATCAGGGCGAGAATGGAAACCTGCTGGAAGCCAAATCCCTTGCCCAAGTCTCCAGTCATGCAGCCTTGCCCCTCGCCTGCCTGTACTCACCATTGATCTGGGGTCTAACAACAATCCTCAGCCCCCGATGGGTAAATTTTCACCAGTAGTCACCACAGCCACTGACAGCAGGTGGATCTGCTATACTACAATTGGCAGGCAACTTTCCACAGTGGATGTCTGCTACTCAAAACCTAATTGGCAGGGAAGACACCAAAGTGTCTGGAGGTAATTAATTTTGTCGAGTACCCCAGTGAAACTGACACAGGTTCCACATCAGTTCTCTGGCCATGATCCCCATCAGCCCAATAAAATTCCAGCATATATTTGATTCTTGCATTTGGAGGGATACTAAAACAAGGCCACGTGATTTAATTTAGACATTGCTCAACATTGTAATGAGATGGTCATAGTGATCTTAATTTGAAAGGTTATTATTAAATTGATCTTCTTCTGAATAGCATAGACAAGCAAAGTTCACATGATAAGATTCACATATGTATTGAGAGTCACAAAATTTTAAAGAATAATTTCACATTTGCCTTTAAAGTGTGAATATTTAAAATATTCACACTTTAAATTATTAAAAATGATAATTGCTTTTGTTTCCTAGACATAAAAAATATTTGGCACTCCACATCAGCTGTTCCCAATTCATTGTATAAGTTTTGATATGAATGATTCTGCATTTAAAAAAAAATGAATTCCATCCATGTTTTCATAAAGATGCAAGTACAGTAACTAGCTTATTAAATGAGAAGGTCCAGGATCATGATAGCTTCAAGAATAATTAGTTGGTTCTAGCTAAGTGATGCAGTTTCCTCATAATCAATGATACAGTCATCAGGTCTCTTGAATGACTAATTAGATACTGATCAGGATGAACTTGCAAGTTTACAAATTCAGGTAAATTCCTGACTCTGTGGACCCCACTTTTAAAATGGTGTCACCTTTAGGTTTCTGTGCTGCAGGGCTCACTGGAAATCAGGGTATCTGACTCTAGTAATAATGGGGAGGCTATTGCAGATGTGAGCAGTTGAGGAGGCCTGATGTAAAGGTCTGACACTGTGTCCCCAAATTTAAAAGATTAAAACATAGCGTGTCAACTTATCCAGTATCCATCATGGCAAGACTTCAGGACCCATGTAGAAATTAGATAAAATAAAATTCAAAGTGTCTATTGCAGACTTCACAAAATTATAAAAAGACCTCTTTCTTAAAGAAAAATACCTTTGCTATATTTACATGTCTTCATCTACTTAAGTCTTTTAACAATAAAAAAACATTCAAGTTCACATTCCCCATTAAAAGCAAGTATTGTAATTCATAGTCCCACTTAAAAGCATCTGTGACCAATTATAACTGTCAATCAATCTGTAGAACAGGAGTTACCTACTGTGATAATGGATGGCCGTGAAAACAGTCATGCAGTACCAATCCACGAGGGAAACCACCAGACTTATGTTAACACACATAGTGAAATAGCAAAGCTTATTCTTTCTTTTAACACTCCAGACATTTTTTCAAAGATTTAAAAGGCAAGATTTCTAAATGCTTTGACAGGTTGAAAGCACATTTTGAGAGTTCCTCTGGGCAGGACCTCTTGAAACTTTTGACAGATTCCCTTGACACTTTTAGCAGTCCTCTTGACAGATCTTCTTAACAATTGGTTTTGACAGGTCTGTTGACTGATCCAATGAACTTGACAGTTAATGACTTTCTACAATTTTGTGTACACTCATTCCTATTTTTAACAATTCCAAAGCAGTAGTTTACTCTCCAAAAGGATTCTGTGGTTATCCAGAGAAATATACAAAGTTCAGACCTTCTCTCACCAGGTCTACTCTACACACTTGTGGGATCATACTCCTGGGCTACCTAAATCCAACTTGAGTTTCATCAACTCATGACAAGCTGTTTTAATGAACCACACATGCACAAAGCATTAACCAACTCCATTCCTGACCCTGTGAAAATGCTGTGTCCAGGATCAAACTTGTGGTTACTCGGCTCATCTGCTATTTTTGCCATGAAACGGAGTTAGTATATTTTGGTGAAAGTTTAGGACCCTGTGGATTAACAGTTTGAGGATATTACACAACGGTATTTTTTTGTGTGTGTAATTAATGCTCACTCGTCAATCAAGATAGAGAGTCAAGACTAAGAGTGCTCATCAGTTGAGGGGTCTTATGGTACATGGTGGTGCCATGTTTAGCATGTGTGACCCGGAGATGTTCTGGGCCTGAAAACGTAGGTTCATACCTTGCCTACCCTTGTGGTGGATCATAAGGTGGTCTAAACAGGCTGATTAAAATATCTACTCTTCAGGTGAAATTAAGCAATTCCATGGAAATAAAAACCCAAAGAGATGTAGAGTACATGATTTGTTCTTTGCCATTGTATATTCTTCCACAAAATCAATACCATCCCTTCCCTTTGAGCTTACTTCATATAATATTTTGGTTTTATATTACTTATAGCTAAAACACACAACACATGGCAAATTGGATAGCAGATTCCAGTTGGTTTGAAAATTGGGCTCTCTCCCCGTGCCAGGCTATGGAATTGGAAGATGCAAAACTGAGGCAATCATCAGCCACCCTGACAGGACGGTATGAAAGGATCCTTCCACACCTGGCAGAAGTTTTCCTGCACCTCCAAACATCGTCCACTGTGTCTGTTGCTCCCGATGTGGTCTCCTCTACAATGGGGAGACAGGATGCCAACTTGCGGAACATTTCAGAGAATGTCTCTGGGACACACACACTTAACAATCGCACTGCCCTCTGGCCGAACACTTCAACTCCTCCTCCCACTTCACCAAGGACATGGGAGTCCTCGGCCTCCGCCTCTGCCAGATTCCAGCCACCCGACGCCTTGAGGAAGAATGCCTCATCTTCTGCCTTGGGACCCTCCAACCACACAGGATCAGTGTTGATTACACCAGTTTCCTCATCTCCCCTCCCCCCATCTCCAACCATCCAACCTGGCACCGCCCTCTTGATCTGTCCAACTGCCCATCTTCCTTCCCACCTATCCGTTCCACCCTCTACTCCGACCTATCACCATCCCCCCTCACATTCCCAGCTACCTTACCCTCCCAGCCCAAACCCCCTCCCATTTATCTCTCAGCCCCCTTGGGCCTCCCCCACATTCCTGATGAAGAGCTTATGCTTGAAACATCGACTCTCCTGCTGCCTGACTGGTTGTGCTTTTCCAGCACCACATTCTTTGACTCTAATCTCCAGCATCTGCAGTCTTCACTTTCTCCTATGATTACAGTATGACCAGTTCAGTTAGCCAGCTTTTCATACAAATGTGGACACATGCATTTATAACAAAAGACACACAAACATAAGCTATTTTACAAATTATATAGAAATATTGCTGATACAAAAAAATTAACTATTTTTTTAACTAACTTCTACTAAATAATTTGATGTTAATAGACTGTTTTATTTCAAAATTATAATCAAACAAACCTTGAAATGTTAAATTAGATGGAGTAGTTCAAGGTTTAGAATACAGGACTTAGAGTATTTAGCATATATGCGATTGAGTTTTTCTTTGAAGTAGTTACCAATGAGATTAAAGGCAGAACAGTAGACGTTGTCTATATAGACTTCAGCAAAACATTTGACAAGGTTCCACGTGGTAGACTGGATAATAAAGGATGGGATCACATGGGATCTGGCTTAATGATAGGAGACAGAGGGTGGTGGTAGAGGGTTGTTTTTCAGACTGGAGGCCTGTGACTAGTGGTGTGCCACAAGGATAAATGCTGGGTGCCCTGCTTTTCATCATTTATGTAAATGATCTGGAAAAAATATAGGAGATATGGTTAGAAAGTTTGCAGATGACATCAAAATAGGTGGTGTAGTAGAGACTGAAGCAGATTATCTCAGAGTATAATGGGAGTTTGATCAGATGGGACAGTGGGCCAAGGAATGGCAGATGGACTTTAATTTAGATAAATTTGAGATGTTGTATTTTGGTAAGGCAAACAAAGACACGCACGAGAATTCCTAGAAGCATGGCATTCCAACCGAAACTCAACAAACATATCGAGTTAGACCCCATCTACCACCCCCTGAGAAAAGTAACAGGAAATGACTTCACCACAGGCAATGACATCACCAACCCAAAGAAACCCAAATATATAAATAGAAAGCAGGAATTTTCAGCATTGCTTCGCATGAGGCCCACTGAAGATGTTACCTAGTAGGGTAACGAAACGTCTGGAAATGAACCTTTCAGCTCAGCGAGCAAACCTACATTCAAAACGTCAACCTGAGCTACAAATCTTTTCAAAACTCGCTAAAACCAGACAGGACTTATAAAGTTAATGGTCGGGTTCATCGGAGTATTGACAAGCAAAGAGACCTAGGGGTGCGTGTATAGTTCCTTGAAAGCGGAGTTGCAGGTTGATAGGATGGTGGAGAAGGTGTTTGGCACACTTGCCTTCTTTGATCAGCGCTTTGAGTAGAGAAGTTGGGATGTCATGTTGCAGCTGTACACAGCATTTTTAGAAACTTTTTGGCTACTTTTGGAGCACTACGTACAATTCTGGTCACCCTTCTTCGAAAGGAAGTTGTTAAACTTGAGAGGATGCAGAAAAGATTTATGTGTTGGAGTGTTTGAACAATAAGGAGAGGCTGAATAGGCAGGACATTTTCCCTGGAGCTTTGAAGACTGAGGGGTTAGCTTCTAGAGGTTTATAAAGTCATATGAGGGGCATGGATAGGGTGAATAGCCAAGGTCTTTTTCCTTTAGTGGGGAAATCGAAAATTAGAGGACATAGGTTTAAGATGAAAGTTAAAAGGAAGGATGAGGTATATAAAAAGGGGCAACGTTTTCATGCAGCGGGGGGTGCGTGTATAGAATGAGCTGCCAGAGGAAGTGGTGAAGGCTGGTATAATTATAACATTTTAAAGGCATCTGGATGGATATATGAATAGGAAGGGTTTGGAGGGGGATATGGGCCAAGTGCTGGCAAATGGGACTTCATCAGATTGATTGATTGAGTTGAACTGAAGTGTGTTTCCTTGCTATATGATTCTATTACTCTAAGCATTTACATTGACAGAAATATATATTTCTCACCTTAGACAACAAGTTGCACACAAAAATCTAATCTGTTGACTTTGTTCTCAATATACACAGATTTCTAAATAGCACAATGACTTTATGAGAACAAGCTTAATCTCCTTCCATCCACTGAATCTTTGCAGTGAGCTTTCCAATACTGAACATTTTCGGATTTCATCTAAATAGAGAACTGGTGTGTGGCTCTGCTATCGAGAGGTGTGGCTCTGATGTCTCCTCTGCTCAGTCAGTATGCTGGATACTTTTTTAGGCTCATTCAAAGAGAAATATCTTCTCCAGTGAAATGGTAGAGGGAATTAGCACCCGCAGAGCTGTTCTTTATAAAGAAGTCATGTCAATAAGGTGTTGGCACAGGGGAGACATTTGACAAGGAAGGAGGAAAAGTCAATGAAGTAGAGAACTCTATACCAAACCAGCCACTCTTGCTCCATCAATGGCACAAACCACCATAACAACAAATTTCATCTGTGACAATCTAGATCGTGAAATCTAGATCGTGAAAGGTTTGCAAAATTGGGAGACATGAGTACGTGAAGGTACTCTCAGCAAGCATGCTCTTCCATTTCTCCAAAACTATTCCAAAACTAAATTTACTCAAAGCAAAAAGTGACCAGAATGTCACACAGGTGAGGATCCTTGTGTGCCTGGAGAACCAATTTTTCACCTATGCTTGTCCATGCTACAGTAGAATCTGCCTTCTCCATGGGAGAAAATGAGCACTGCAGATGCTGGAGATCAGAGTTGAAGAGTGTGGTGCTGGAAAAGCCGAAGAGCTTATGCTCCAAACATCGATTCTCCTTCTCCTCGGATACTGCCTGACCGGCTGTGCTTTTACAGCAACACACTCTTCGATTCAGCCTTCTCCACGTTTACTTAAAACAGATCAAATCCCAAAAAAAAACTGTGGATGCATTAATCAGAAACAAAAACAGAAATTGCTGGAAAGGCTCAATAGTATCTGTGAAGAGAACTCAGGGTTGGGTCCGGTGACCCTTCCTCATAATGGTAGCTGATACAAGTTGTATTCTATGCAGAAGATCGGGTTGAGAGTGTGGGTAAGGAATAAACGAGAGGTGGACAGAAGAACAGTTCAACAGACAAAGAACCACCCTGTTTCCCGGCCAATGTTTCTATCTCAGGTTTGCTGCAGCACTCCCCAAAAGCTCAGTGCAAACTAAAAGAACAGCACCTCATTTTCTGGTTGGAAATTCTACATCTTTTGGAGTCAATATTGAGTTCAACAATTTTAAGACTTGAGGCACCTTTTTCCATGTGCTTACTCCAACCCCTATACACCAAGCCCTGTTAACATATGGCCTTCAATTACACATGATCCTTTGTTAGCCACTAATAGTACCCAATAGTAGTTATTCATTCTCCCAGAGCCAAGAGTGTGGTGCAGGTCAGGCAGCATCCGAGGAGCAGGAGAATCGACATTTCGGGTCCCAGGCTGATTGTTATTCACTCCTTTGTCTGTCCAACTGTTCTTCTCCCCCATTCCCCACCTTATCTTTGACTGAAAAAGAATGTTTTCCTTAATACCATCAGTTCTGAAAAAGGGTCACTGGACCCAAAATGTTAACTCTGATTTCTCTCCACATGTGCTGCCAGCACTGCTGAGCTTTTCCAGCAATTTCTGTGAGTGTTTATGTAAAATATAATTGTTTTAATCAAGAGGGTAACTATAAGATTGTGCCGTACTCTCTCATGGTACTCTTGTCATTTCTTTCATATCCAGAAGGTGATTTGACTCCCAAAAGTGTTGGTAATACAACGGGATTGTGTTGATGCTACATTGCTGCTTGCAATGTTGGTCCGTGGGGATCAGTATAAGCCGATGGTGTTTGGAATATGATTGTGTGACTGGCAGGGTGTCTTGGGATCCTAACAATAAAATGCTGAAAAATATTTTAATTTTCAAGAACTCTATACTCCCATCCATGACAGTTGAAAGTTCTTGGGATGTGTTTTACCCACTCTAAACCTGTTGTGACCCTTTCACTTTCCTAATGATACATGCACCTTTATTCAAGTGGAATAAATCCAACTGCATGATCCTCTTTGGAGTTTTGTAATGATTCCTGCACATACAGTTAGATGTATCATTTGTGTTATACTGAATAGCAGTGAATACAAAGGGAGTTAACAAGCATTCTAGAATTAAAAGACACTGAATTTGCTCTGAGTTATCTGAATGACAGTCCCTGTAATTTCCAATGGAGCATATTTCTCCTAAAACTAGCTCAGAAATCGACACTCCTTAGGGTGAAAACAAAGCCCAGAATTCTGGAAATGTACATTTCAAACAGGAAGCACTTTGAAAAAGGATGCTAATCTCCCACAATTCTTTCCACTTTAACCATTAAGGTTGAAAAAAAAACATTTATATGCCTACCAGTGAGATATTGTGCGAAATGGCACACTTGCAATTTCATCAATCATGTGATTGAGTGTTTAAGTTACTTCATTGTAGAAAAGTAATATTGCACTGAGTGTCCTGTAATATTCTCTGTGAAATGATATCAAACATTTCTAGTGATCATGCTCATCTACATATTCATAACTAAGAAAGTATGAAGGGCAAGGCTGGGAGATGTGGGGATTGCTGGATGACTAGAGAAATTGAGATTCCGGTCAAGAAAAAGGAGCATTTATCAGGTTTAGACAGCTGGGATCGAGGGAATCTTAAGAGAAGTATAAGGGCAGTAGGAGTATACTTAAAAGGGAAATCAGAAGGGCAAAAAGGGAACATAAGATAGCTTTGGCAAATGGAGTGAAGGAGAATCCAAAAAAAAATTGTACGAATACATTAAGGGCAAAAGAGTAACTAGGGAGAGAATAGGATCTCTTTAAGATTAGCATGGCTGTCTATTTGTGGACCCACAGAGATGGGTGAGATATTAAGTAAATATTTTGCATCAGTATTTACTGTGGAAAAGGGCTTGGAAACTAAGGAACTTGGGGAAATAAATATTGATGTGTTGAAAATAATTCATATTACAGTAGAGGTGGTGCTGGAGTTCTTAAAATGCATAAAGGAAGATAACTTGCTCAGACCAGGTCAGGTGTTTCCCAGAACTTTGTGGGAAGCTAGGGAAGTGATTCATGGGCCCATTGCTGAGATATTTGTATCATTGATAACTACCTGTGAGGTGTCAGAAAACTGGAGGTAGGCTAACATGGTGCCATTATTTAAGATAGGCTTTAAGGAACTATAGACCGGTGAGCCTTATGTCAGTGGTAGGTAAATTGTTGGAAGGGATTCTGAGGGACAGAGTTTACATGCATTTGGAAAGGCAAGGACTGATTAAGGATAGTCAGCATGGCTTTATACGTGGCAAATAGTGTCTCACTAAATTGACTGAGTTTTTTGGAGAGGTGACAAAGAAAATTGATGAAGGTAGAGCAGTAGACGTTGTCTACATAGATTTCAGCAAAGTTTTTGACAAGTTTCTGCTATGTAGACTGATTGGTAAAGTTAGATCATGTGGGATCTGGGGGAGCTAGCCAATTGGATACAAAATTGGTCTGAAGGGAGGAGACAGAGGGTAATGGTGCATGGTTGTTTTTCAGACTTGAGGCCTGTGATCAGCAGTGTGCCACAAGGATCTATGCTGAGTCCACTGCTTTTTGTCATTCATACAAATGAATTGGATGGGATTATAGGAGGTACGGTTAGTAAGTTGGCAGATGATACAAAAGTACATGCTGTAGTGGACAGTGGAGAAGATTATCACTGAGCACAAAGGGATCTTGATCAGATGGGCCAATGGTCCGAGGAGTGGCAGATGGAGTTCAATTTAGATAAATGTGAGGTGTTATATTTTCATAAGGCAAACCAGGGAAAAACTTCTATACTTCATGTTATGATCCTGGGGAGTGTTGCCAACCAAAGAGACCTAGGGGTGCAGGTGCATAGTTCCTTGAAAGTGGAGTCACAGGTAGACATGATGGTGAAGGTGGTGTTTGGCACACTTGCCTTCGTTGGTCAGAACATAGAGTACAGGAGTTGGGAGGTCATGTTCTGGCTATACACGACATCGATGAGGCCACTTTTAGAAAACTCTGTACAATTCTGGTCTCCCTGCTACAGGAAGAATGCTGTTAAACTTGAGAGGGCTCAGAAAATATTTACAAAGATGTTGCCAGGATTCGAAGATTTGAGCTCTAGGGACAGGCTAAATAAGCTGGAGCTACTTTTCTTCCCGGAGTGTCGGAGACTGAGGTGTGATCTTATACAGGTTTATAAAATCATGAGGGGCATGGACAGGGTGAATAACCAAGGTCTTTTTCCTACAGCGGGGCAGTCCAAAACTAGAAGACATAGGTTTAAGGTGAAAGGGGAGAAATTTGGAAAAGGACATGGGGGGTAACTTTTTTCATGCAGAGCGCAGCACATATATGGAACAAGCTGCCAGAAGAACTGGTGGAGGCACCACTTTTAAAAGGCACCTGAATAGAGATATGGATAGGAAGGGTTTAAGAGGATTATAAGACAAATGTCAGCAATTGGGATTAGGTCAAATTGGGATGTCTTGTTGGCATGTACAGGTTGGACCAAAGGGTCTGTTTCCATGCTGTATGACTCTATAAATTACTCAAAAGAATATTTTTGTGCTATAGACAAATTGTAAATAAATGATAGCTTTTACACAATAATTAAGTTGCCAGGACATTCTTTTCATCATTGTTTCATGGGATGGGGAAGATTTGTGACCCATTCCTCATTGACTGTTAACTGATAAAGTTTGAGGCTATTTCAGAGAGCAGCTAAGAACAAACATCACTATAGTGTGTCTAAAATCACTGTAGGCTAGACCAGGTAAGAAAAGCAGATTTCCTTCCCAAACATGTGAACCAAACATGTTATCAATGATTGAATTTATTGAGTCCGCTGCTGGTGTAGGCTGTGAGTAAGTGCCCCAACATCATTCTCAGTGTCTACATTACTGGAGCAGTAACATTTACGCTATGTCCCAACCTCCTCAATGAAAACAAGGTCTGAAACACATACCTATCTACAAGAAACTGTACAACTGTGAAAATATATTCATAACAATATAAAATCAGCCATAAACACACATGCACTCCCTCATCTTTTCCTGTAACCCTGCAAATCATTATCTCTAAATAAATTCCCTCTTTGGATAACTTGATTGGATCTGTCTCCATCTTATTGTCAGTTACTGCATTCTAGATCTCAAATACCTGTTGCCTAAAAACAAAATGTCATCACATCGTCATTGGTTCCTTTGCCAAGTTACATTAAATTGGTTTCCTCGATTCTTGGCCCTCTAATCAAAGGGAATAATGTAATGCAGTTTGTGATTTTTGAGAAGATTTGTAGCTCAAGTTGAGGTTCAGGTTGTAAGTTTGCTCACTGAGCTGGCAGGTTTGTTTTCAGACGTTTTGTCACCATACCAGTTAATATCATCAGTGAGTCTCCGGTGTTCTGATCCGCTTTCTATTTACATGTCTTGGTCTCTTAAGGTGGATAACATAATTTCCAGTTCTTTTTCTCAGAGGTTGGTAAATGGGGTCCAAACCAATGTGTTCATTGATGGCATCATGGTAGCCCACAAACCTACCAACACACTGAAATAGCTACTGATGAATCTAAAGGACCCTATACCAACAACCAGCAAATGTCATTTACAAAATACCACGCAAGGACTGTAACAAACACTACATCGGACAAACAGGCAGAAAATTAGCCACCATGATACATGAACATCATTTAGCCACCAAAAGACATGACCCACTATCACTAGTATCCTTACGTACAAAGGAGGATACCACTTCGACTGGGGCAACACATCCACCCTATGACAGGCCAAAAATAAACACGCATGGGAATTCCCAGGGGTCTGGCATTCAAACCGGAATGTCATCAATGAACATATCGATTTGGACCCCATTTACCAACTGCTGAGAAAAAGAGCCAGAAATGATATGGTCCATCTTAACAGACCAAGACACATAAAAAGAAAGTGGGACAGAACACCAGCTCTTCACTGGAGGCTCATTGATGATGTTACCTAACATGGTGATGAAATGTCTGAAAACAAACCAGCCAGCTCAGTGAGCAAACTTACATCCTGTAATATAGTACTTTGCCTATTGATTTAGACTTTGTTTACTTGTTGTTTTAATGATCTTTTTGAATTTCAATCACTGATATCAAAGTTCAATAACATATTATGCTCCATAATTGTATTTTCTTTACATTATGGCACTTTAGGTTGACTAACAGCATCAGCACTGTGAAGTCATTTGCTCTAATTCTTCCTCCTCTTGGACAGTGACTGCCTTACCTTACACCACTCCCTGCTGCTGAGTTGAAATTAACAACTGTATGTAGCAATTTATGAACAGTATTGTAGCAATTTACATCTCACTGCTCCACAATGTCACCTTTGTTCATTTTTTGTTATTAAAAACGGTGTTGCATGCCAGCACTGAACTTGCTGCAGTAACTGAGAGCTTTACTGGCTGTACATGCTGCAGTTTAAGCAGTTAGTGGTGGTAATAATGTTAAATAGATGTGAACATAATTGGATTCAAATTGAAGGGCAGGCACCGTTTTTAACAGTCAACTCCTGCCAGTTGTTTTAGCTTGTGCTCTTAAGAATTCAATTAGCATACAAAATAAAGGCACTGGCATTGACAGCAAAGTTGACAGTTGTTTAAAAATGCAATGGCATCATGTTTTCTTTAGCTCACAATATTTTTGGATTTTATTCAAAGATTCAATTATATAATATTCAATTATTGGTCAGTGACACAGAATGCACTTTCCTCCTTAAGCCAGCTTGGGAACTGCAAGGCTATCTAGATATTCTCTTGGACAAAATTCTGCTTATGCTTATATGTTACATTGAACTTGGAATGCTTTACCAAACAAATTACTTTGAAATATAGTGACCTTGACTTGTGTAGGGATCCCTATGTTGGGATATCAGTGGCCTTCAGCACCAGCCTTCCAGCATGGTGTGGCCTGGTGATCTCCAGCCTGGTTCAGCAGCCTCTCAGTGTACCTGAGCAACCTACCAACCTCCTGGGACAGCCTCCCAATGTGGTGTCCTCTCGGCCCAGTGGGCATCCTTGGCTCAGCGTGCTGCTCTGAAGTGATCTCCCAGTGTCATGAATCTCAAGGTAAAGCCCGGTGTGGGGTGAAGCCGGGGCCCGGTGTGGGGTGGAGCTGGGGCCCGGTGTGGGGTGGAGCCAAGGCCTGGTGTGACAATGTATAAACTTTCCACTGTACTTTTGTGTATATGTGACAATAAAGGCTAATTCTAATTCCATTCTAAATCTAATATCAAGATAAGACAAATAACTTTAAAATCCAATACAAACAAGAAACATGAGTAGACTATTTGCTACTGTACTGTCCATTAAGGTACACCAGGATCTTCTTTAGGTGTACTTAGCAGTGAATATGCATACAATGCCAGAGGGCATTGAAACATCTAGCTTTAGTTCGTGTAGTTAGTTCAAAGCAATGAAACCATCCCATCAATTGTGGTCTGCTCTGTAAATACTGCAGTAGGGTTCATAGTAGTGGAGCTTCAAATGTTGATCAGACAACACTGCTGAAAGGTGCCATCATGGTTCTGCAGACTAGTGTCTCGAGTGTCAATTGCGAAGTCACAACACATGGAAATGTGAAGAAAAGGAACCTAAGTTTCACGATACCAATTCTTTTCTCTCGTAAAGCAATGCAGAGGAACAAACTCACCACACTGACTTACGCTTCATTGAAGAGGAAGCTGTACAGAACTCTTCAATGACCCTGATAATGGCCTACAAAAGGTATATTTAAATGTAATTAATTGCAATTAATGTAAGTATGTCATTACTTATAACAAAAAGAGTTCTGAGAAGCGAGGAGAAGGGATTGGGATTGTCCAACTTTACCCCATCGTTCCATTTTCCATTTCTGGAATTTAACGGAGTTAGAAAACTATATATTCAAGCCTCATTCCAAGGAATTATATGCAAGTTCTAGGTCGACATTCTGGTATATAATGAAGGAGTGCAACACTGTTAAAGGTGTCCTCTTTTGAATATGATCATTAAAAAAACCATCCGTCCTTGTCAGATGGAGGTAAATTATTCCTTTTAGAAATGTATGTTGAAAACAGCACAAAGAGATCAATGGGAAATATTGTGTTCACTTTCTTAGTTCACTAATTTAAAGAATATAGGAAGGAACGGTAGAAAATGAAAGCTGAATTAATATCATATTAGAATCATGTTGGAGTCATACTTGGCACAAAGGAAGATAATCGTGGTTGTTGGAAGTCAATCATCTCAGCTCCAGGCCATCTCTGCATGAATTCCTCAGGGTAGTGTCCTAGGCTCAACCATTTTCAACTGCTTCATTACTGACCTTCCCTCTATCAGAAAGTCAGAAATGGACTTACCTGTTGATGGCTGCACAATGTTCAGCACCATTCACAATTCTTCAAATACTGAAGCACACATATGCAGCAATACCTGCATAACATCCAGAGACAGGAGATTAGTTGTTCACTGCAGAATTCCCAGCTTCTGAGTTGCTGAGTCCTTACATAGCTAGTACAATCCAATTTCTGTTCAATGGTAACCCCAGGATGTTGATAGAAAAAAATTGAATGATGGTAATGCAATAGAATCTATTACTCATTGATGTTCATTCTTGTTTGAGATTGTCATTGATTGGCATTTGTTTGGCATGAATGTTACTTGCCACTTATTGACTATTACCTGATTAACATCTATTACTCATTGATGTTCAATGACATTACCATAATTCAGTTCTTTTCTATCAACATCCTGGGGTTATCATTAAACGGAAATTGAATTGTACTAGCCATGTAAGTACTGAGCAACTCAGAAGCTGGGAATTCTGCAGTGAATAACTAATCTCCTGTCTTTCTGAAGCCTGTACACCATCTACAAGGTGCAAGTTAGGAGTGTGATGGAATAGTTCTTGTTTGCCTGGGTGAGTGCAGCTTCAACAACAATAAAGAAGTTTGACACCATCCAGAATGGAGCAATCCACTTGATTAGCAACCATCCATCACTTTCAACATTCACCCTCTTCATCACTGGTGCACAGAGACAGCAGTGCATTCCATTTACAAGAGAACTACCACAACTGGGGCGGCACGGTGGCTCAGTGGTTAGCACTGCTGCCTCACAGCGCCAGGGACCCGGGTTCGATTCCTGCTTCAGGCAACTGTCTGTGTGGAGTTTGCACATTCTCCCCGTGTTTGCGTGGGTTTCTTCCAGGTGCTCTGGTTTCCTCCCACAGTCACAAAGATGTGCAGGTCAGGTGAACTGGCCATGCTAAATTTCCCATAGTGTTAGGTGCATTAGTCAAGAGTAAATATATGATAGGGGAATGGGTCTTGGATACGTTAACCTTCAGAGGATCGGTGTGGACTTGGGCTGTTTTCATACTGTAGTGAATCTAATCTAACTGTGATTGAACTTTCCAAGTTGTGACCTCTGCAACCAAGAAGGACAAGGGCAGCAGATCTCCAATAAAAGTCCCGTTCCAAACCCCACACTATCTTAATTTGGAACTATATTGTTGTTTCTTTGCTGTTGCTAGGTCAAAACTCTAGAATTCCATCCTCAAGGACTTCAGTGGGAAGACAAATCACCACAGCCTTCTCCAGGGCAATCAGGGCCAAACAATAAGAGCAATTTGTTACCTGTGCAATGGTGCTCTACAGTTTCATTATATTTTGTCTGGCCTTCAAGAAGTATAATGCAAGGACCATAAATCACACAATTAAGAAGATCCTTATGACATGAATTACCAGCCCAAATAGCTGTGGCAAGATCCATTCATATTGACTGTACACTATTGACTGAAATCTAGCAATTTCTTGATACATAATGAGGAGGTTCATGATGAACTGGTCATGCTATGGGTTTTGGCAAGGTTAACAATGAAGTGACTCAAGTTGTTCAGAAATTTGTGGAAAATTTATGAATGTTTTCACCATGTATTGTGGCATTTCCTTTGTGCACTAATAATAAAAGTTGCCATGAACCTGCAGTTATTTTTCAAGCACTTCCTGCATCATCATCATCATCATATTTACAGAAGATATTCTGTTCCATATACAGGGAAAAGTGTACTTTTTAATTGTACAGATCAAAGTCAATAAATGAATGTGCAGGCAAGTAAACAGGACTGACAACACTCCTTAATCACTTAGCTGATTTATTGGATTCACATTTTTTGTGAATTTATTTACTGAAACAAACACAGACATAGCATTTTAGTCAGTCAGTCTGGAAATACGAGAGGAAAGAGTACCAGGTCACCATATTTTAAAAGCATGCTAATATTACAAAACAGTAACATACTGATAAATAAATGGCCTTAAACCTTGATTTAATGAAGTAAGATTGGAAGAAGTTGAGTTCTGGATTTTGGCTACAGGTCCAAATTGGTTAGATAGTCAGTTCTGAGAGAAGAGTGGACAAGAATTGTAAAGGAAAAGGCAAGAAATTCATACTTGATAATTGAACAAGTGCAATCTTAGTGGACTGCATGGTTTCTTTCCTTGCATTAATAATTCTATGATTTTGCAATTATTACAATAGGTTTTTAAACCTCTAACTTTTCCTGGGTATGTATTAAGTTTAACTCCCAAGGTTTCCAACTTTAAGAGGCTTTTATGTAGGCTTTCACATACATGGGAAGTTTCAATTTCCCAGACAATTTCCACAGAGTCTGCTGCTTTGGAGATTCTGCATGGTTCAGGCACTCAACACAAGCCTGCATTGCTACAATGAGTCTCCGGGTATTGGAATATCTGGCCTATTAATTCCAGCAATTTTGCTTTCAATACTTAGCCAGAGGCATATTTCACATTCGGCATATTTCGCCTTTTGCGTGCAACCAACATTAGCCTTATATTTGACATTAACTAGCCCATTGTAATTTAGTTTAAAATATAAAACATTTATTTTCATGTTTATGTATTGCATAAACTGTAATTGTAGATCTGTAAGTTCATTCCTCACCATTTATCCCTCAAATTCATAATTCAAGAAGCAGACTTTTGAACTCTTTGAACAGCTTTCGGTTCTCAAATATGTCCTTTAGATCTCAGTATTAAAATCTGGATACACTATAAAAGGTGTACCTTAACCAGAATGTTCCTGAACTTGTGCATGACATCTTCAATCTTGTACAAACATGGCTGTACAATTCATCACTTCATTTCATTTATGTATTGCTATTCTCCAATGGTAGAAAAGATCAATTAAGAAGTTAACTTGTACTTATAAACATCTTTCAACTTCATCTTTAACACCATTAAACATTCGTTGTCCATTTGTATTCCTATTATAGTGTATTATATTTCACCTTTTATATAGCACTACCCAGCCTTCTTGCACATTTCACTCATTTTGTATGTGCTGATCTGCCTACTCAGAATGGACTGTCTGAAGTTAATATTCAATTTGTACTGTGTTTAAGAAACCTTGAATTGTTTAAATTAGATTTTGAAATAATCTTATAACATATCTATGGAAGCATCGTGCAGTACTTCCTGTGACTTTCATTGAACCCCCCCAGGTTATTATTCAAATTATAAGCTATTTTATGGCCACCTTCCATTTACGCCTGTTTAACTAACTTGTGGCTTTTAATTCTTTCTAACTGCTCCCTTTGTTGAAATATTGATTTTTCTGGCCTAAATTAGTTTCTATTTTTGCACTCCTCACTTTGTTCTTCTGTTCACTTTTTAACATATTTTTATATACTCTGACTCTTGTTACTCCGTATATTATGCCCCATTAATTATTCAACCAATGTTGAACACAAATAGTTTCTCAAGAATCAGTTAAACATATTTCCAGAATTAGTACCAACAGTCCCAGAGTACAATCCCAGTAGATATGATCAACAGAATATAGTATAAACAATACTGAACACAGGAAAGTATCTAGCTACATCAGTTGATGACAAATCAATTAAATAATAAATATGACAGCTTCACTTGTGGTTACATATATTGAATATTTCAATTCACTTTTTGAGAAAGGTTGGTTGTATTAGATACGTACTTTTGGAACTGATTATGATATGGATATTTAAGCCCTTTGCCCATGCGGTCCTCTTAGTTGACCAGTATTCAGCTTTTATGAACTTGTAAAGCTGGAAGGAAAGTCTTGTGCATGCCACTGGCTGTGGCAGAATTATCAAGATACGTACCTGCAATGCAAAACTCTGCATGGTACACATAAATTTATATAATCTACTGTTTAACGTTTAATTAATGCTGCTAGTAATTTGCAATATAATCAGCAATTATAGCCTAAGCTGTGGAGAAACAAAGCTGCGAATCATGGAATGTTACAGCAAATAAGCATAAATGATTCAAAAACAGAAACTGCTGGGAAAAAAGAAACTCAGCAGGTCTGGCAGCATTCTGCGGAGAGAAAGCAGAAGGAATGTTTTGGATTCAGAGATCCTTTGTATAGATGATTGATATCGGTTATTTACGTCTATCTCTTCCCCTCAGTCCTTTAGCATTTTGATTTTCCAGTTGGTGTATTTGCACACTTCTTAGGTTTGAGGCTGATGCAAAGAACTTTTGTTAATTCAACCTTCCTAGTGATCAATCTTAGCAAATCTACTGGGTTGCTGCTGAGTGTGAGATCCGCACATCGATTGCTGGTTGCAGTAACATTGCATTAGACACAGTACAAAAGTAGAAAAGACAATACATCCATATCTTATGTCTCCTGGGACTAGTTGTGCAGAATTGCAATGGCCTTCCATGTAACAGCTTTGTGTTAAGTGGTGAAAGTGGTAACAAATTTAAGCCTACATAATAAGAAATATATAGTCCTCTTAACACATTTGTCTAAACGCTGCATATTTCCTCAGGGGCTTGATACATACAAGGTTGACTGTCAGCAGATTTTGACAAGTAATGCCAAACGGACATCATATGCCGACAGAGTATCTTCGTGAAGGAGCTTCTGCAGCTTTTACACCAGCTCTCTGATAAACCTTATTCTCTTTCAACACAATTCAATGGCATTACCAGGATTGTTGTGATTTCTACTGTTTAATGGAAAGGTGGGACATATTCTGTCCAAATGTCAAAGCATCATTAACAATAAAAATCATCATCTGGTTTAACACAGAATCCCTACAGTGTGGAAGCAGACCATTTGGACCATCGAGTCCACATTGACCCTTCAAGGAACATTCCATCCATACCCACCCCCACCCTATCCCTGCAACCCTACATTTCCCATGGCTAATCCACCCAGCCTACACATCCCTCGATACAATGGGCAATTTAGCATGGCCAATCTACCTAACCCGCACATCTTTGGATTGTAGGAGAAAACCAGAGCATCCAGAGGAAATCCATACAGGCACTGGGAGAATGTGCAAACTCCACACAGACAGTTGTCTGAGGTTGGAATCAAACCTGGATCCCTGGCACTGTGAGACAGCAGTGCTAACCACTGAGCCAACATTTACTTCAGTCTGCTTGGTAGAGCACTGAGTGTGATGCCCTTAGTGTGCAAAGTAGAATATACAATTTTAAATTAATACATCAACTTGGATACAGCTGCATCTCCAGCAATATTAGTTTGCGCTTGAACAATACAAATGCATCAAACCAATAAAGTCAAATTTTGGCAAAATTGAATTCTCTCCGATGCATTCCAATTAAAATTATTATCCTGTGTTTAGATGTGAATTCTGCAATAACAAAAAAAACTTACACATATAGTGCCCCTGCAACAGAGATCCAAATATGTGTGCCAATGCACTGCAAAGCATAGCACTGAAGTGAGGTCTATCTCGTAAGTGGATGATGAGGGTGCAGTGAGGCTGATATGTGACCGGATGCTAACATCTGTGGAAGGGCAATGTGTGGTGTTGCTGGCCATGGGGGGTGTCTGAGATGTTGGCAGCTGGTGCCTAAGATGGAGGCCCAGAGGAGTAAGCAGTGAGTTTGTGTCACCAGGTAACCACTGTGAGCTCATACCAGGATAGTTGCTGTCTAGTCTCTAACCAACAGGTGGGAGAATGGGAAGCCACATATTAATAAAATGAGATTAACTAATAATGAGGGAAATGTTAGTACATGATAATATATGCAAATAGGCCTCTCACTGCTTACTAGTGAGATTCTCATTTTGCTGTTCAAAGGAAAATGCAACTTGCTTTCCACACAGAGAATCTCCTTTCTGCTGATTTCACCCAATTTTCCAAATGCTCTCACCAATACCTAACTGTATCTAACTTTCCATGGTTTCCTCTCTCGATATACATGATAATAAAAGCTGTAAAAGGTACTATCCTGGATGCTATGGCCTGAAATGTTAATTTGAATGAGATTTCTGGATTCATTATTTAAATATGGGACTTTATTTTAATAACCTTAATTTTTCATACCTCTATTAAAGCAATGTAATAGGATTTGAGTAATCAGATGTTTGCTGATAATCTTAAAAACAAAACTGTTTAAAGGCTGGGTTTTTGAGAAATGGGGAGACTCCATGGACTTCCTGACTTCTACAGTCCTATTCCACAAGCCTATATTAAAAATTGCATCATAGAAAGGCTGATAATTAATTTGCCAGTCAGGTCATTTGTATCTCTGTGACAATTGTCAGCTTATATTACTTCCTGTTATGAAGTAGCATTTCTTGTCTTCCAGTTTCCTTCTCAATGAAGGGTCCACATTAAACCAAAATATTCAGTCCATTCCTACTCTTTTCAATTGAATACTGTTCCGATCCTTCCAGAATTTTGCATTTTTAGTTTATACTTGCAGGATGAACAGTTTTTTTTTCTTGACTACCAATAACATCAAAAGCAGATTTTAACACTTTTCTGTTGCTGATTATTTTAATAGATTGTTTGTGTTAAATAGGAAAGGTGCTGATACAAATCAAAAATTCTGCCATTTGGCCTCAGAATAATTCTATTTTATTTCAAGAAGATTCACAGTAGAATGCCAATGCACCCAAGCTTCCAGACAAGTAATTCTGATACTGATGGAATAAGGACTTAGCAGCTGAAATGTGGCAAACAGCAACTGCTGGTTATAATGTGAATTCCAGTCTAGCAGATCAACAATTCCTATTACTTGTTGAACACAATTAATCAATAAACAGATTTAATCAATGAGCTTCAATATGAGACAAAAGTTGCAACACAGCACAGGCACTTCTGAAGGATTTTGATACTGGTAAACCCTAGCAGGAAATGCTGGGACGTGTATTTTCATTTATCATCAAGCAATAATTCCAGGAAAGTTTATGTTAAACATTCTGTATTAGCTTTTCCAAAGATCCTGCAGAAGTAAAACTTGAATGTAAACATTCATATTTTTACCCCCAATCTAGCAGTGTTCTGCAGGTTAAAACTGCTTGATATATATACCCTAGAGAACAACTATTTTTACCCTTACTTGATCAGTGATGCATCAAACAATGAAAGCAACTGAAAGTTATACTGCACAAACTGAAAGTGCATAGAAAAGGTATTGAAATCATGTAATTGTCACGGACCCTCCTATTAAAAGGACAGAATAGTCAATTTGAACTGGATAATGTTTCTTACAGGTGACAGATCTTCAAGGGTGTCTGAGCATGAGTTACCACAACTGACAGTTGCAATTTGTCATAGAGTTTAAGGCAATGCTATTGTAATTTTCTTCAAACTTCATGCAGGTTCTGTATCTAATTTTCCATGGTTTCCTCTCTCAATATACATGAAAATAAAAGCTGTAAAAGGTACTATCCTGGATGCTATAGCCTACAATGTTAATTTGACTGAGATTTCTGGGTTCATTATTTAAATGATAGGACTTTATTTTAATAACCTTAATTTTTCATACCTCTATTAAAGTAATGCAATATGATTTGAGTTATCAGATGTTTGCTGATAATCTTAAAAACAAAACTGTTTAAAGGTTGGGTTTTTGAGAAATGGGGAGACTCCATGGACTTCTTGACTTCTACAGTCTTATTCCTAGGGCTTCAATTTTTCATAAGTCCAATTAAAGTTGGCTGTTGGACCATGTCATAAGCCTGGACTAGAGATCTCCATTGCAGGGTCAGAAATGATGGACCGGGCTCAAATCCCAGCACAGCCGATGGTGGTATTATTAATTGGAAAGAAAAACCCATCTAGTTCATTAATGTCCTTTAGGGAAGGAAACTGCTATCTTTATCTGGTCTGGCTGACATGTGACTCAAGACGACAGCAATATGGTTGACTTTTAACTACCCTCTGGGAAAATTAGGGATGAACAGTAAATGCTAGCCGAGCCAGCAATGCCCACATCCCATGAATGAATAACAATAAAAGATCCCTTGACCACTGAAATTTTCAAGTCACGCCAGTTTTGGACTCCTGGTTCACAGTTTTGTGAACTGTCATTTGGATGAGGAAACGAAAATAACTCCACAGATGCCAATATCTTGTTACAAAGTTACGCTTTATTTACACATGCATAGTACTTGACATTGATCCAGCTCCTTCCGAGCCAGCTCTCAGAGTTGAAAACACTCCTTTTTTTTTCAGGATCTCTAACATTCCTGTTTTTTTCTCTCTTTTTTTTGCACCCATGTTGTGTGTGTGTGTGCAGGTGTGAGACACAGTGAAAGACACAAGGTGCATGAATCTTTATTCAAATTTCCACCACCAAGAAGAAAGGAAACACCCAAGTGGCCAGTGACAAGCAGTGCCCTTCACATCAAAGGGCAATGCTGTGTGATCAAACAGTGAAGGGGAGGGCAGGGATTAAATCAAAAACACTCCTGTTTTTTTTATATTTGTTTTAGATTTTTTAAAATTTTTCTTTTTTTTATTTTAACCCCCCACACTACCGCCTAACTGCGGTAGTGCTTATTTTTTCCCCAGCACCCATGGTGTGTGTGTATATGAGTGAGACACAATGAAAGACACAAAGTGCACCAATCTTTATTCAAATTCCACCACCAGGAAGATAGGAAAACACCCGGGTGGCCAGTGACAAACACTGCCCTTCACATCAAAGGGCAGTGCTGTGTGATCAAAACAGTGAAGGGGAGGGTAGGAACTAAATCAAAATAGAGTTGGAGGGAGAAATAATGCACTCCACTCCCTGCAGCGCCCACCTCTCCCTGAACAACTCCAGGGTGTTGGTCGACACCGCGTGCTCCTTCTCCAAGGACACCCGGGCTCTGACATTCCTGTTATTTTTTTATTTTTTTAATTTTTTTTTTCCTTTTAAACTCCCACACTACCACATAAGTGCGGTAGTGCTTATTTTTTCCCCAGCACCCATGGTGTGTGTGTATACGTGTTAGACACAGTGAAAGACACAAAGTGCATGAATCTTTATTCAAATTCTGCCACCAGGAAGATAGGAAAACACCCGGGTGGCCAGTGAACACTTCTGTTTTTTTTTACCAATTCTCCTGGTTATATTTTTTTTTTTGTTTTTTTTTTATTATTTTATTTTTTTTTTCTTTTTTTTATTTTTTTCTTTTTAACCCCCACACTACCACCTAAGTGCGGTAGTGCTTATTTTATCCCCAGAACCCATGGTACACTCCTTTTTTTTTTTTTCTCCACACTCCCCTTTTTTCTTTTTAACCCCCACACTACCACCTAAGTGCGGTAGTGCTTATTTTATCCCCAGAACCCATGGTACACTCCTTTTTTTTTTTTTTTTTTTTCTTTTTTGTGCAGGTGTGAGACACAGTGAAAGACACAAAGTGCACCAATCTTTATTTAATTTCCACCACCAGGAAGATAGGAAAACACCCGGGTGGCCAGTGAACACTCCTGTTTTTATCTGTCAGCCGGGGCTCCCTGATTGGACCAGATTAACAGCCCCAGTAAGGGAACTCATTCAATGAGGTCCACCTGGCTGACCTCACTACAATCACGATAGGAAGGTCTTTGGAAGGTATGTTCAAACGGTCTCAGTTACGAGCCCCATGGTAGATTGAGAAAGGTGATGGTGATGTGGTGTGGCTACTGAACTAGTAATTTGGAGGCACATGGTAATACAATGGAATTATGGGTTTGAAATCCCCAATAGTAGATCATGGAATCTAAATTAATTTTAAAAATCTAAAATTCTAGCTTAATGATGACCACAAAACATTGAAAGAATGAAAGATAGCCACCTGGCATCAACAATAGCACCCATAATTACACGGGTGTACGCATGATGTAATTTTACATTGGCTTTAATGACGTGGGCAATGGCAAAAATGTGGAAAATATGACAAGATTGAAAACATCTGAACCTTAAGGCCAAGAAAAATGTTCTGACTTTCTCCTTATGGCTTGAATGACACAATTTGAATCTTTCGAATAAATGGCATCTATCTTATTTGCATGCATTTGCATCTCATTTTTAGCTTATCGCTCTCATTTCCATGCAGCTTGCAATTCCTCCTTCCTGACCTGAGAAACTAAAAAGCAACAATTCCTTATTTGAAAGTCAGAGAAATTTGAAAGTCAGAGCTTACTGCTTGATTCTGTGGGTCTCTGTTTCAACAATCTCACAACCAATAGGAGAAAGATACTCGACAGATATCCTCTCCCTCAGTTATGTGGGAGTCCAGCACATCAGTGCAAAAGACGAGGCTGAATTGTTTGCAACCAACTTCAACCACAAAAGCTCATTAGATTACCAATCCCAGTCTTCTGAGGTTCCCTGGATCATAGCTTCCAGCCTTCACCAAATTGATGGACTTCAGTTTGAGGTGGCTTTTGCAGAGTGGCAATTTCCACTCTAATCCTTTTTATTATGAAATGCAAGAACACCATATTTCTCTAAGATTATTCCAATTTGGGCTCGTTCAGAAATGCAAAGCCCCATACTTCCATTCATAGTGCAGAACAATCAGGGGAAAGCACACCACATGCCATTTTTCAAAGCAGTCATTAGCTGTGCTCTGATTCGAGGGTCCAACATCAAAGACAGTCACTTTGTCAGGAATGATAGATGGTCTTGGGTATAGGGCAGGATGGTGTTAGGGTTTGGCATGGCAGAGAGTGGGGCCAGATCAGTGACAGGGGAAGGGGGATCATCTCTGGTGAAGGGCATCTGTTCTGTTGACATGGAAGAGCTCAGGTCCATTGTTGCGGACAGAGTGTTGGGTTCCAGGGAGCAGAGGAGATGCAGTAAATGGGATAGTAACTGGATGGTTGACATTATCCAACTTTGTGCGTATGCAATAAAAGCACATTAATTGTGACCTCATTAATAGATGTTTGCGTGTGCAGAAGTGTCTATCAGTTACTTTTAAAAAACGCTTTTGCTGAATTATGCATGTTATCGTGTACCAGTTTAAATATTGTGACATCTAGGAAAGTGACGCCTTCTTGGTATGTTATAGCTTTATGTTTAATAGAGGGTTGATTATTGAGGATATTGGTGAATTCTTCTAATTCTGCTAATGTATATATCCAAGTAGTCCATATGTCAAGTGAAATACAAAAGGTATTGTTGCTACATGACCATAACACCTAATAAATGAACGAGTAGTAATAACAATAGTAGTCTCTGAAAAACAAAGAGTTATCTCTGAAATTATAAAGTAACTCTCAAGAAAAGCCCTTTAAAGAATTCTGTGTTATGGAGCCAGCTCCAAAGATGCAAATCTTGTTGAACAATATGAACAATCAAATTGTGCACAATTGCCTGACAAAGATGTAATCATGAAGTGTATCACACTAATAACAGCTTTGAACTGGCTTTATAAATAGAGGCATGGAGTAACAAGGGTTTTACTTAATCTATCCAAAACAGCATGGTTGCACTGTGGTGATGGTTTTCAATTCTGTGCACCAGAAAGATGTGAAGCCTTTATAGATTATTCGGAACAGTTTTACTGGAATGGATCCAGGAATGAATGATTACAGAGACGCCTGAGATTTCTCTCTTCAAAGCCAAGAGGCCTGAAGGGATTTGTTGGAGGTCTGCAATATTATCAAGGATGTTGGCAGAATAGGTAGAAACTTTCTGATGTCTAAAGGATAAAAAGATGGCCCATATTTAAATTTATTTAAATTAATTTGCAAAAGAACCACACATGTTGAGGAAAGGGTTTTACAGAAACAATGTTTTTTAGATTTGGAAAGCATTCCATCACAGACTGTAAGGTGGATACAGATTCAAATTAGTACTTGAAAGGAAATTGGATAAACACTTCAAACAGGAAAAGAAGAATGAATGGGTGGGTGTATGGTGCCGTGACTGATTGGATTTCATCTGAAGAGAAATGCTGCTGACTCCAGGGGCTGAATGGCCTCTTTCTGTGCTGCGCAGTACTATTCTGTTGGGGACTAAACATATCACAAAGGTACTTGACAGAAGCTGTGAAGGATTAAAAGGGTGGGAGGGTGGAGATAAGGGGCTAGAAAGCAGAGAAATTAGAATCCATAATTTCTCTCTCTCTTCCTCTTCCGAATACTCATGGACCCTCATACACTGAATGCCCAGCTGTGACAGACCTACTCACCCCTGCAGAAAGACACTGATTCATATAACAACAATAAGTTCTCTGAAAAAGACTTTTATAAACAAAAATTACTTGAAAAGGATTTCTCGTTCAGTCAATCATCCAGGCCCTTTAAAATATAAATATCTGAAAGTACATGCAAAACTGCTTTAACTTGTGTAAGTAAACATTGTGCAATTGAAAGAAGATATCAAAACTTTACTCCAGTCACAAAGGATTCATTAAGAAGGATGAATCACTTGTGCTAAACTAAAGCAGTCAAGGAGAGTATCCAATTACAAACTAAGACATACAAAGTGACACAAAAGTATTGTTAGGCCAGAGGATTGGGAACTGTTTTAGGAACTAGTAGTGGATGATTAAAAAGCTAGGAAAGAGGGGGAAAATTGATGAAGAAAATAAATTGATTCAAAATATTAAAAAACACACACCAAGAGCTTTGCCAGGTGGAAATAAAAAGAACGTATCGAAAATACATGTGGAAACCTTGAAGAATGCAATTGGAAATTAATAATGAGCAGCAGGCAGATAATTGAAATCAATATTGTACCTTCATGGTGAAGGACACTATAAACATCCCAAAAACAATAGGTATGCAAGTTGCCAAGAGAAGGACAGATAGTCATCATGGTTATATGGCCTGCATCCAAGGATTTCAAAGTAAGTGGCTGCAGAAACAGTGGATGCAATCAACAAAATATTCCAGAAGCAGACTGGAAAACTAGCATGATGCCCTCATTGAAGAAAGAAGAGAGACAAGAAGCAGATAACTCGAGGTCGGTTAGCTTAATATCTGCCAATGATAAAGCGATAGAATCTCTTATTACAAGAAAATAGCGAGGCATTTAGAATAGCTGAAAGTGATCAACATGGCCTTGTGGAAGGGCAATTATGCTTACGTGTTAGTGTTCCCTAAATACATTAGAAGGGTTGATGAAGGCAAACTAGTCGATATAATGTATTTGGATTTCAAGAAAGCAATCAATAACATACCACATAAAAGATTATTGTTCAAGATAGAGACTCACAAGATTGGGGGTAATCTATTAACATGGATTGAGGATTAGTTTTCACAGAGAAGACAGAGACTCAGAATTAATGTGCCTTTTTTAGTTGTAAAGACATAACTAGTGAACTGTCAGATGGATTAGTCTGTCAATGTCAAGTCTCTATTTTCTGTACTAATGAATTTAAAGGAAGGGATGGAGTGTGATATATCTAAATTTGTTGATAATACAAAAATAGATGGGAGGGCATGTTGTGGTGAGGATATAAAGAATCTGGAAGGCATTATTTCGAGGTTGAGTAAATACACAAAAGCTTGGCAGATGGATTTTACTGTAGCAAAGTGTAGTGTCATGTGCTTTGTTAAATTTTGACAGTGCTTGACAGGGTAGATGTTGAGAAGATATTTCATTCGTCGGGGAATTTTGAACAAGGGGACACATTTAAAATTGAGATTTAAAATTGAAATTTCTTTTCCCAAAGAGTAGTGAATATTTGGAATTCTCTTGCCCAGAGAATTGCAGAGGCTAACTCAATGAAAGTATTTAAAGAGGAGGTGGATCAATTGTTGAAATATCAGAGTTGAGGGTTATGATAAACTGCCATCAAAGAGGAGTTAAGGCCTGTGAAAGATCAACCATGATCATGTGGAATGACAGGACACGTTTGAGGGGCCAGATAGCTTATTCATTGGAATTGAGAGAATGAAGGGGGTTCTTACAGAAAAAAATAAAATGATGTGGGGAACAGATAAGAAAGAAGTAAAGAGGTTGTTTCTCTGGCAGGTGAAACGAGAACAAGGGAGCATAGCCTCAAAATGAGATGGAGCAGATTTAGGACTGAATTCAGGAGGAACTTCTTCACCTAAAGTATTGTGAATCTGTGGAATTCCCTGCCCAGTAAAGCAGTTAAGGCTACCTCTTTGAATGTTTTTAATGCAAAGATAGATTTTTCAAAGGAATGAAAGGTTATGGTGAGTGGGCAGGTAAGTGGAGCTGAGTCCATGAAAAAAATCAGCCATGATCTATTGAATGGCAAAGCAGGCTTGATGGACCAAATGACCTACACCTGCTCCTATTTCTTATACTCTACTCCTACTCCCAGTTGTTATATTATCAGAGAGTGAAAGATCTCAATCAAACAGCTTTGGCCAATAATGGATGTCTAGGCTCTCATCATAGAAAGCATAAATGGGAGACCACGGGGTTGGGTGCAGGGGCATAAGATGGTACAGATGGGGAATGTAACATCTGTGGAGGGTGAGGGATGATAGCTAACAGGTCCTACAGCTTTCGTTATGAGTGGGACTGAGTCCCACAGCACCAAGGTGGGCCTTCTAAATGGTCTTGGCTCCTGACAGTTTGTATGGTTGCCTCAAAACTGTTTTTGGCCTGACTGAAGTCTGCACCCAGCCACAAACCTCTCTAACAATGAAATCCTGCCATCATGGGTACTTTCTCCCAAGGAGGGCAAGGAATGAGGAGAATTCTGCTCCGACGAGGATGGTTACCCAGTCCACGAAATTTGCAGTGCAAATCAACACAAACAATTGAATAATGAGTCACACTTCAATCACAAAAATGCATGGGTTTCTAATGCCAGTGTCAAACTTGGTGGTGGAATAGTTGCCACTGATTCACTGGAGTACTGACCATGCTATAAATGTCACCACATTAAAATATCCTTGGGACCTTCTGTTATGCAGCCCCACATCTGAATGAATAAAGCAATGAAACTTCTGGTAAAACCTTTAAGTAACAAGGAATTGTTTAAATAACAGGGAATCGTCTAAATTTGCAACAAAAGGCTGAACAACACACAGATGACTATTAGGTAGTTATAATAGATAGCTTGTGAACCTGTTTTGGCACTATGAAATATACCTCATGCAGAATAAAACTGTGTGGAAGCACTCAAAGAAATCAGTGGAGAATTGCAACAATGTAAAAAGTAGACCACAAAACTGTTAATGAAAATAACTGTCATAAATTCCTGAATAGATGTTATGAGAAAGAGGAAAAACTCCTTGTCGTCTATATGAGGAACCTTCATAAAATATTTCTTGCAGCATATGGAGGGAAACAGTTTGCCCTCTCTCTCCACCCCCATGCACTCCCAATCCTCAAAAACTGTTGACCATTCTCAGAAATATTTTAAAAATTTGACACAGTGAAGAGGTCTTGGTAGCAGCATCGCTACAAGAGGTTTAGTGTTTTGACATAGTTATTGAGGTCAGTGAAAGTATCTTCAAAGGCCATTTCCAAACCATTACATCACCAAGCTCTCACACTGCTTGATGTATCACATATGTCGTATACTCAAGAGTTTGTCACTCATGCTGGCAATCAGCTGTTATGGGTGTTTGATGTCACAATATAGTTCATTGGCACAGTCTGGCGCCTGCGCAACATGCCTATGGGAGTGCTCTTCCACAGGCGCCCAGGCCAGGAATAATACAATGTGCCACATTCTCCATTTAACAAATCCCCAGAAGCATCTGCCTCTTTAGCATCATTTTCAGCTATGCGAAAGATACAGATTTTGTGCTCCTAGTTATCACTGAATTACAAATGGTTGCTTATATCTTATGATGAATCATGTTCATTTTTAGTTAAAGCCAGTAATTTATGAACACTGTCAGTTGGCAATATATTTCTGACTTTGGCTTGAATGACAACTGATAATGCTGTTGATTAAGCTACAGGAAACTAACAGCAAACAATTTATTTACCTGTAGAAAGGTTCTCAAGTAAGGCAGCTTAGATAATCCCCCTGACTAATACTAGCAGATGGATCTTTCTTGATTTCATATACTCATTTATCTGCTATTTTCCAAATCTATTCACATATTCAAAGTAACCGATGTTGCTAATATCAGCACCAGTCATGTCAGGTGTCAAATGTGTCTTAGTTGGCAGCACTGTCATCTCTCTGTCACAAGTTTATAGGTTTAAGTTCTACTGACCAAACCAATTTAGTCCATTTCTCCAGTGCACTGCTGAAGAAATGCTGTGCTGTCAGAGATGCTGTGTTGTGGATGATGCAAATGTAACTCTATTTGTGGTCTCAGGCAGATGAAAACCCATTTTCACCTACTTATAGTCCCCATCATATGTGTTTCTTTCTTCCCGACATAGAATTATTCCCCTCCTTGTCTTCCTAACCGCAATTCTCTCTGGGTTCCATCTCTGCCTATTCTCACACTCCTCCAACTCCACCCTTGTCCACCACCTCCCACCCAAACCAGCCTTCAGCATGTACTGTACACCACATTTTCCTAGATCCCATTAATTCTGAAGAAGGGTCAATTAACTCAAAATATTAACTCTGCACTCACTCTCCAAAGATGCTGCCAGACCTGCTGAGTTTTTGCAGTAATTTTGTTTTTTGCTGTAAAAACTCGGTAACTGTTTCAACAAAGTGCAGGGTAATCATCCCTGTCGTCCTGACCAATATCTATCATTCACTCAACAAGGTATTGTCATATTGCTTCTTAAGGGAGTTTGCTGTGCACATATTGGTTGATGTTTCTTTCATCATAACAGTGACTACACTTTTTCTAACATATTATCAAAACTGACTATTGTAGGAAGTCTATTTTTCTGCAGAATTACTCTTAGGATACAAGCTGCTCGTGAATGGGAATTTAATTTTTTTTTAACATTTCTTGGTAAAGCATTTGTAGGAATACCTTATTTTACACTGTACACATTCTGGAAGTTCCAGTACACTGGGATGTGTAAAACATGCAAAATTAGGTGACCATTCGGAGAGGATATCTGAAATTAGGCAGTATGATTTGTCCTTCTAGTTGTGAAAGTGACAATCTTTGTGAGAAGTGGAAGGTGAACATAAAGGCATTACTCAAGATCCCTGAAATATTAGCTGCTGGACACATAAATTATCTCTTGCCATCCCTGATAGCTTGCATTGCTGGATTTCCCATATAGGTTTTGGTCAGCCGATTTGAACGCCTCAGACCTCGGGGTATATCGATGGTTTCTGGTTGGGGAACAGTTGGATTAATTTCTTTGGCATGCAGTTCTCTCCATGCATTGACAAGTTCATATAAAGTAGTTCACTTGTGATAGTAAGCATTATGGCAATGGGGGTTTTGACAAAATACATATGTTGACATATAGTGGAGGAGAATTGTCTGTTCAGTATTTTGAAGTGATAAGTGAAGTTCATATTAATTTAAATTTACTATTTGTATTACTAACTAACTTTGACAAATCAGCTGAAACCAATGCAATTGAAAATATTAACTGAAAATTTGCTGGGTTAGCCTAAACAAAACTAAATTAGAATGAAATGAGAAGGATAAAGCATATTAATATTGGTGATGACCTAATGATTAGTAAGGTCACAGGTTTTTGAAATGTGTGTGTTCAGCAAAAGGAACATGCATTTTTGTTCACATTAAGTTAGCAGAAATACTCTACTATCACAGTAACTGAGGAAAAGCTGAAATTTTGTTTAAAAGTGAATCAGTTGTGATAATGTGGACTACTTATCAGCTCAATTTGTGACTGTCATGGAATTGTGCTGTGTAAGTATCATGCAGCTGATTGGTTAACATAAAAGTGGTGAACAGTGAGTGCGACCTAAAATTTTATGTCAAAATTCATTAGGGGCAAGAGATTACCATCTTTTTAATGAGACACAATTAAGTGTTAATGAATTAATTGATCATACTGATGTGGAAAACATGACACGTTTGTGATTTTTGCCAAAGGTCAAATTGACCATTTGCTGGAGACTAGATAGTGTCAAGATTTGAAAGAATAGCTTCTTTTTATGCAAGGAGAAAAAACAGCTTACCTCGTAGTTAACAAAAAAAACTTGCTAGGGGAAATTGATTAATCAATGATGAGAAGTTGAAACAAAATGGTCTGATCACAAGTCCATGTAAAGTGGTTCATTCATGATTATTAACATTATTGCAAAAATCTTACCAATATATTGTTTGTTGTGTACTTTGCTTCAAGAAAGAACATTGGGTATATTCCATTATTACAACTGCCTTGGGCTATTCATATCCAGAGTAAGTAGGACAGACCAGGGAACATGGGAATAAAAACCTACACTATGTCATACCGACATAATGTTAACAAATGGATCAAGTGGAATTTTTAAGATTGTATTGATATCATTAGCTTCTTTGATATTGATCTGGATTTCATGTTCAGCACTGAAAAAATACCATCAGCCATTCATAACACTTACATATGTCCCCAGCCTTTACGTTGGAACTGGAGAAGAGAAAGCCATTCAGCATGCCACACTTGGCCCTGCATTTGGAATCAGAGTATGCAGGACAAAAGAAAAATCAAATTGGAGGAATTCATATGAGCTATACAAGACTGAATTTTCTCACCTTGGGTTATTTTCTTCTAGACTGTATGATCTTAAGTCACACACCTGGTTGTTGGAGCAGCTGGACTTTTAGTTGCTCTTTGCCGGAGAAAACCAATTGACAGCCTGCCTCTGAATTCTCTGTTCAAGCAGTGAGGATGGGAGGGATGAACTGGTCATTTTGTCAAAGGAAGGATTTCTAATTAAAGGGACCATGGAATGTTTCAGATATTAGAGACATCATTGATTTTTCATTATATTTATTATTATTCTTTAATCAATCATAAATTATGAGCTGGAAATGACTGGAAGACTTTGGGATAGCTTCTTTCATAATAAATATACACTGTTAGCTCAGCTTTACTTCTCCAGTGAAATTAGGGCCAGATATTGTACAGATGAATGTAAGTCAACCCACATGTTTGAGTTTTTGAATTTATGTCATGGAATGGTTATCACTGCATTATTATAACTACTCATCACTTTGGGAAATCCTTCAAAATGAAATTGATTGGAGAATATTTATTCAAGAACAGTGCTCATAAAACTCAGAATGAGGCAGGCTCAAAAAGCAGGTGCCTGGAATAGTTTAGAGAATAAGATAGAGGAGCTAGGAAGAAAATGAGTAACTGTCAGCTGATAAGTCAATAGTCAGAAATATGTATTGGTGTTGGAATATATCTTCACTATATGAGGTTTATAATTCATTGCTGTGAGCTTCGTGGCTGTGATTTAATTCTCAAGGCCCCATAAAATATCCCACAGCACTATTTCAAAAAAGAGTAGGTATTTTTCCCTACTGTCTTTACAAATATATTTCCCTCAAACAACTTCACAGAAAACTGATTATCTGGTCATTATCACATTCCTGTGTGCATACTAGCTGTCACTTTTCCTATATTATAACAGTGAACATCCTTCAAAAATACAGGCATTTTGAAACATTCTGGTTGTTGTGAAAAGTGCTAGAGAAATGAAAGTCTTTTTAAATTTCCTTTTCAATACACATAATTGTCTTCATCTTTCTCTTCATGCTACTTAATAATGCAGAGTATTTTTCTTGCCTTCTTAAATATTGTTATATGTAGTGCATGTATTCCTCATTCTTTCACCATATTTTCGACATTCAAAATTTTAACACTACGAAGGCAACAGTTATATAGTTTTCCTGATACTTTCCTTTAGTTTATTCTAATTAGTATACAAATCTCTCTTTCAAACTGGCTTTCATCAGCAAACTGTGCAGGAGGAAACACTCATAGCATGCTGTAAGTCCACAAATAAACTGGAGTAGATTGAATATCTTTTGATATCATAAAATCCATACAGGCCATTCAGCCCATTTACTCTGCACAGACCATTCGAAAAGCATTAGACCCAGCCCCACCTCATCCCTGTAACCCTGCATCTGCCATGGCCAATCCACCTAACCTGCACATCTTGGATTACAGGAGGAAACCAGAGCACCCGGTAGAAACCCACGTAAATACAGGGAGAATGTGCAAACTCCATACAGACAGTCACCCGAGGGTGGAATCGAACCCAGGTTTCTGGCACTGTGAGGCAGGAGTGCTACCGTGCCACCTTATATCTTTAAGGAATGCAGTTAAGAAATGCAAGTTCTCCTTCACAAAAATACAACCTTTCTAAATGCGAAGCAACAGAAGTTGGAAGATGGCTAGTACAATTGTAGGTTGTGAAAATGGTTAAATGAATCATACATAACATGGAGTTGATAAATGGAAACATGATTGCAAAAGCAAGGCTGTTATGATGAACCTTTTAAAAGAAAACATGCTTCTTCACTCTCAACTACAGTATTTTTAAACTTATGGGCACTACACTTCTGAATAGCTATGAGTATGCTAGACAGGGGACAGTGAAGATTACAGTGGTGCTGGAAAAGCACAGCAAGTCAGGCAGCATCCGAGGAGCAGGAAAATCGACATTTCGGGCAAAAGTTCTTCCATTCCATTCCAGCACCATTCTAATCTTGACTCTCATTTCCAGCATCTGCATTACCCACCTCCACCAAGGTACAGTGAAGATCTACCAGTATGAGCAGCAACAATTCCACAGGTTGACTGACTGGAGAGGTTGGGGCTATGCTCGTCACAGCAGGGATGTTCGAGAGGAAATTTGATGGAAGCATTCAAAATTATTGGGGAGCAACGTAGGTTAGGAAGAGAGAAACTTTGCCTATTGGCTGAAGGACACAGCTTTAGGATAACCTGATGATGATCAGCAAAAGAACTAAAAGGTGAGGTGAGCAAAAGCCTTTTATGCAGCACTGGTTAGGATCTGGAATGCAGTGCCTCAACATGTGCTGGAGGTGGATTAAATCATGTATTTCAAAATAAGATTAGACAAACAATTTGCAGGGTGCAGGGAAAAAGTGGCAGGGCAAGAGTAGCTCTCTCTACAAAGAGAAGTACAGACTCAAAGGGCCAAATTGTTCTTCATCTATGTTTGCAAATATTTTACAATAGATTGTCCACCTAAGGCCATACAAGCTGTCAATAAAATTCAGTATAATTTTAGAAGAAATTGTTCTTCATGGGCTGAATGGCCTACTTTTGCTCTTAAAACTTAATGGAGTTTCAGAAGGCAATAATCCGAAAACTTTTAATGAAGAAAGGGCCACATAGAATCCACGGCACATGAGCTAACTGCTTTAAAATGTTTTTGTTAAAAGTGCGATAACTTACAGAGGAGGGTTTGTTTCAGATTACTGGTTAAGTTACACAGATAAAGAGAAGGGTAATTCTATGCAGAATATCTTTATTAAATCAAGATATGTAGCTAGCATTCCTATTCTACATCCCCACCACCTCCATGTCCCCACCTCACTTCCTCCTATTTCACCACCTATAAAATCAAGTTCAAGAAGTTAGTAATATAGAAGTAAATACTCCAGTTTCTAGAAATCTGAAATAATGCTGAAAATACTCAACATGTCAAGCAAAATGTCTGTGCTTCTAATTTTATATCAATCACTTGCTGTCTTTTGAGGAGCTTGAATATGAATTGATCACCTCTCCTGTTATAGTGCTTGATAGTGCTTCAATGTGTTGGATCATAAAGCTGAGTCCTGAAATGCTTACCTTGACCCAGCTTTTAGCACCCATGATAATATCTCTTTTCTGAGCTGGATGTCAAATGTCTCATAATGTTGCTATGAAGCATTATGCAATACTTTATTCCTCATTTTCAGGTGTTATTTCTGACTGCTTTGCATTAGTAATATACTGCACTTTACTGAATTACATTTCTTACCAAAATGTAATTGAGAAATTATTTTTATGGCTATAATTTCTTTCCACGTACTGATGCATCACTATCAAGACTTAAGGATTGTCTACAATACTGCACAGGGACACTGGAAAACATTAAATATTGCACATTAAACTAAGGCAATTGATACTAAATTCAGACTCAACATGGATTACAAACTGTAGATCTCCTCAGTTACACAGTAGGAGTTAAATCAGGCTCAGTTATTAATGTTTTACAAAATACATTTTATTGATTAACTATATGAATGGCATATAGTTAATGAATAAAAAGAATAATATTCAAGCAGACAGGTCATATTAACATTTATCATGGTTTATTTTGATTAAAGTTGCAAGTACATCATGAATTACACAGTGATGGTCTTTGAAGTCTAATATAGTGAGTTAAATTACTAGTATACTAGAATGTAGGTGCTAAACTAACACATTAATTTTACGTTGACTTTTGCAAATCATGAGCAGTTTTTGCCCAGGATAAAATTGCTTCAGTCCATGTTAATGAGCAAAGAAGACTTGTAGCTTTTAAAACAAATCTAAAGGCAATCATGAATATTTCTGCATGTCTGGCTTTCGGTCCATCCTGTCAGTGTTAAGATAAGGAAGGCAGAAGTCTGGGATGGGACAAAGCAGTAAAAAAAAATCAATTATTTAGGTACACACAAAATGCTGAAACATCAGTATTACTGACTGCTAGCAGATTTAAAAATCACACAACACCAGGTTATAGTCCAATATTTGGAAGCACCTTTTGGACTATAACCTGGTGTTGTGTGTTTTTAACTTTGTCCACCCCAGTCCAACACCAGCACCTCCAAGTCATTGCTAGCAGAATTGCTGAGAAGGACAAAGTCTGAAGCATTTTAATGGAAACCAACCTGGATACATATTTACCTCAGAGTACTGTGTCTACCATTTTTCAAAGGACTAACTCAACCATTCAATACTATGTCATCAATCTTGTTTATTTGGAGTTCACAATTAATAATTACTTTTCAAGACAAACTCAAGTCCACCCTGAATATAAATATATATTTACTCATCAAACATTCAGACAAATGTAATGAGATCCACTGAAACCTCCAGTTTTCTCTTCCTCAAACATGTTGCCATTTACTACTGCTCATTTCTTTTCCCAAATCTCATGAACATAAATATATCTGTGTTGAATTCTGTCTATCACCACACTGCTCATTAACTCAACCTGCTCATATCTCTTTGCAATCTGATACTGCATCCAATTTGATAATATTCACAAACCTAAACATCTGAGACATGTTCTTTTCATTAAGTCATTTATAAGATAACAACAGCTTCTACACGGTCCCCGAGAGATTCCACTGAAAATTGGTTTCCATTTTGATAGTTCTTCATGCATTTCTATTCTTTGCTTTTTATGTTCCAGCTGCACATCAACCAAACTTGATATATCATCTCATTGGTACATGTCTTATAAATTAGACGGTTGGATCAAAAGGCCTGAAATTCAGGGTATAGCATTTACTGCCTTAGCATTATCTTATAGCTCAGTAGCTATCCAAATAAATGAACCACACAACAAATTAGATTTTGGCTACTGAATCCTGTAGTTTGAGTTGGAAGATTTCCCAGTTGTGGGTGTAGGATGGAATTGGGCCCATCAATGTCAGAAGCACATCTTCAGTCGGCATGGGCGCAGGTTAGTGCTTTGTGAAGCTGCTTAGATGGTCCACCCCAGTTCTTTGAGCTATTTTCCCAGATATGTTAGAAGATGGGAAGGCCTTTAGCCCTCAGCTCTCAAACCTTGTCACAGATCGCACCATTCGCCATGGCCCTTTACACTTTCTATGCCAATTTGTGCCACTTATCACTTCTTTGGCCTCTTATACCAAAAGGCCCATTTATGTCACCAAGTTCATTCCATGCCCATTCAACCAGTGTGCACTAAATATATATGTAATCAATGAATTATTATTTTTAAAAATGGGAAATGTAGTAGAACTGCTGAGAAAGAAGAAACAAACACCTGTTCTTAGATCTTCTTTTCAATCAATCTAAAAAACACTGGTGTTCATATAAAATGTCAATCAGATAGAATATTAAAGTATCATTATCAGAGTTTATTCAAACATTTCACACCTCTTAATCACGTCCAAATAAACGTTAAAACAATGTCAAAGAGATCACAGAAAGAAGATTATATTACAACTACTTAAACATGTCAAGGACAATCAGCAAATCACTTCATGTGTCAAAACAGACCCCTCGTTGAGCTCAGGCTATTATTGATCTGGCCTCACAGACAAGCATCCAGCTCCAAGTATTTTTCAAATTGTAGTATAAGTGATTTAAAGCACCAGCCGCTGTATCCAAATCAGACAAAAGTATCTCAGTTTGTCAGACACATTACAGTAGCAGATGCTAAACTATACCCTACCACTATCTCACCATTAGTTTGGCAATATATGAAAAAGCTGCTCTAAGAGCCACTTTTCAAATTATTTTCTTTACTTTTGGACCATGGACCAAAATTGGAAGATAATGCTTTGAATTAAAGAGACTACTAAAAGGGAACAGTTGCAGTTTTAAACTTTATGTTTAATGGAGCTGTTTGTAGCTTGCAAAATGAACAGATATATGAAATACTACGGGTTGAATCTCATTTTGATTTAGCTAAATGCGAGTTGCATTGCAGTTATTTGAGGGATTTTCGAAGTGTGATATCGTAAGATTTCTTGTCTTATTTTACCAAAGCTGCCTCATTAGTGACCTCCCCTGCCCCATGGCAACCCTTATATCTGATTTTAGTCCTATTTTAGCAAACGCTGTTCCCAGAACAACTTGTCACTCAGTGAATATCCACCAAAACGCCAGCATCCCTTGTAGCCCCACCACTTTAAGAAGCTGCTGTGCACACAGATAAACATTTGCAAACTGCTGTTGTCTTTCACTAACAATGTAGTGATATGGTAGCCATGCTACTACTGGCACTTTCCATTATGTTCATGAGAGTCCATCATTATACTTACATAATGTATGAAGAAGCACAATCCTCTTTGTTTCATACCACCATTGAAAGTTCCACAAGTGTTGGATGCTTTTGGCCAGCTTTCAACTAATTTTAAATTACTGCCACTAACATCTGGGTGAAAACAGTCCTGTGGGGTCAGTTCGTCAATCCAGTTTTGGCCACAAACCTCTGTTGTTGTCCTGTGCACCGTCCTGAAAAATCACCCAACAAATTGGACAGTGAAAGAGCAAATGCATGAAGCATCTGCTTGAAAACTCCAGGTAAATTTCCTGTGTAAACATTTCTTCAATGCAATGCATGCAGACTGAACATGCTCTTATGTCAAATACTGGTCAAGATGGTTTGCACCATTTCATTGGCTAAACTAATACTGCCATCTCAGTGACGCACAATTGTTCTCCTGGCTAAGTACACAAACCTAGTAGGATGTGCTTTTTTGACCTGAAATGTGTCAGTCAGGTAGCTCGGATAGTTTAACTAAAGCCTTTCACATTTGTGATGATTTGAAAAATAGCAGGGCTTAATTTCCAACACATTACCCCAGTGGGTCATAATATGATCAATAACTAATTACTTACAACCTTATAATATATCAGTTTACATGGTAAGCTTTTAAAATTAACTCATCTCTTCTCATTAAAAAAAACTTGTTTCCTTAGTTTGCATATTCTCCATTTACTCTGCCTTATTTTTTTTTAAATCTTCAATCATGTTTCTTAGAGTGGTAATGCAAAGTCAAGTTGAATCTGTGCGCTCGAACAGCCTTTCTAGATTTCATGTGTGTGACTCTCTCTCACAAAGTATGTATCCATATGTTATTCAACCATACAGTATATCACAACTTGGTCCAGTACATGTGTATTTCAGCAACAGACAATGAATACAAAGCAGAGTTAAAAACCCATGTTGGCCTTTTCACATGACTTCTCTTTTCTGCTACTGTGCACTCAGGAACACCACTAGCAATCAATAAAGCCTCAATGCTCAAATTAATTGATGAATATCAGTCATCACACTGGAACTTGCTAAACTCTAATATCTCAGTACTTCCAGTACAAGTTTAGGACCACAGTACATGTTCTTGCAGATTCAATGTTGTCCTCGAAGCAGTCCCATGTCTTCAAATGTCAAAAGTCTGCCTGCACTGCTCAATATCTGAACGTACAATAATGTATCTGTTGGCATACCACTTCTTTTTTTCCCATTGTGGACAGAAAATTACTCATGGCAGGGTTAAAACTCAAATGTGATGATGTATTCACTACCTGTGTTTTCCCAAATAACCTGTCAACTTGAACTTCAGGGCTCTTTTAAGTGGGATTCCTGTGAAAAGACAACTTGATTCTTAGACAGGAAACCGAAGGAAGCCAGCTTTACTGAATCAAAGCCTTTCAGAGCAAGTAAGTGCATTGAGTGAACGAGATAGGTTGTGGACGATGGCAGACCACAGGGTCATGGGATTCCTGAGTGTAGGAAAAGGAATGGATGACAATGGGGTTGGTCTTCTGATTGTGATTGTGGGCAGAAGGTCATTCAGATGATGATCAGATAGTTGGTTAGAGGTATAAGATAGTAGCCTGGGGTTTATGATGATGGCCATACATTGGGTGTTTTGAGTTTGCTGCGTACTTTCTAGAGTTTAGAGGAAGAGCTCTTGTTTCTTCTGGTCTGCTAGTAGTGCTGTAACAGCATAATACTTCAGGGCTCAATCCCACTTGTCTATTTTAAGCTGCTAGGTTTCCTGGGCTCTAGGAAATCCAGTCACTTGTGGCTCTAAACAGGAAAACAACTTTGTTATAATATATAAACAACCAAGTTCCATATGCAAATTGATTGCTCACCCCTCATCTCAAAAATCCATCTACCTTCTCTCTAAATACTAAATACCTTCAGTGATCTAGCCTCCATGACTTTCTAGGGTAGCAAATTCCAAACATTCATTGCCCTCAGTAAAAAGAAATTGCTTTTCACCTCAATTTTAAATAAGCATCCCCTCATTCTGTAGCTAGGTCCCCTACTTCAAAATTCCACCACTAGTGGAAACATCTCCTCAACATCTACCCTAGCAGTTGAAGACACAGCCACCAATGATGGAATGAATGAAACCCAGAATGTGTGTGAGGCCAGAATTAGAGGACCACAGAGATTTTGGACAATGGTAGTGATGCTATTTGAGAGGGATACTAGAACTAGGGGACAAAGTTTCAGACAAAGGAGTCTTGCTTTTTGGACAGAGAAATGTGGAGAAGGTTTTTTTTATTACTGAGGGGCTGTTAAGGCCTGTTATTACTATGGAAATGTCTGTACAACAAAACAATGGAAGATGTGTCATTGAATTTATTAAAAGCTGAATTAGATAGATTTTTGATAGTCAAGGGAGTCAATGGTAATTGGGAGAGGGTTGGGAGGGGGGTGAAGGTTACCACACAGGAGAGTTGAGCTGAGACCACAACCAGATTCGCCATGATCATATTGAATAGTGGAACAGACAGAAAGAGGCTGAATGGCCTCCTCCTGTTCATTGTTCCTACATTCAGCAGTCAATAACATTGTGGACATTTGCAACGTTTTGCTTTGTTTCACAGTGGGTAGTAGAGCTGGTCGTAAGAACATAAGAAATAGGAACAGGAGTAGGACAACTAAGTCTGCTCCACCATTCCATAAGATTATCACTGATGTGCCAGGCAGGTCTCAAGTCATCTTTTGTGCTAGCTCCTCACAGCTTTTAACTCTTGATATTTCAAAAATCTATCCATCTCCTCTCTAAATGAGTTTCAGTGGTCTAGCCTCCACAACTTTCTTGGGTAGAAGATTCCAGGCAGTCATTACCGTCTATAAAAAGAAATTCCTTTTCACCTCAATTTTAAATAAACGTTCCCTCATTCTGTAACTAGGTCCCCTTTAACAATTCTTCCAAAACAATGAGATTTTAATTTGCAATCAGAAATGTTATAGCTTGTGTAAAGTTCATGACATTGTGATAAATAGAAGTGATGACACGTACATCAGATTGATTTGTGGCTTTGGTTGTTTTGCTATAATTGGAAAATACTCCTAGGGCAGATGCGCAAATCACGGCCTATCAAACTGTTACATTTTTCTCTATCTGAATCACTGTGTAAGAACACAGATTGGAAACAATGTTGTTATGTAAATTATTTTTTGCAACAGCCAAATAAGCACAGAGTGTAAAACATTGCTGTCTGACCTGACTAATATCAATGAGGAGAATGGATTGATAGAAGCTCAATAGACAGAAAATACACTGAAGCAACAGTGAATCTGTGATAGATTGAAAGAGGTTATGTCAGGTGTTTTAATATCTACAGTGAACATCATAACTTGATCTCTGTGCTGCGTTGGCAGTTAGACAATTATTTCAAGCCGCTGTGGTAGCAGACTTAATTAACTTAATGTTTCCAAAGTTCTATCGTTTCAAATAATAAATTCAATTTCAGCCTCAACTCATCTTTCACTGACTTTGTGCCTTCATAGTTTATAATTATTTTACATATACTGCAAGCCAGCAATGTGTATTTGCACCATTCCTGTCAACACAGTGGCAGGAAAACAAATTTTGATGAAGAGCCCATCTCATATATTAACCTGAGATCTTGGGTTTGAGATGAGGTCTGGGAACGGGGATTCTTAATAGTGGATGGTGAGAGGTAGAACTTTTGGCTAAGTGTCAATTTTGTCATGTTTCACAGAAGGTTTTCCTGAGTGAGTTTTCTCATTTCCAGGCTCAGTGAGGTTTCTCATAATATCATAGCAGGCTCAGCAATTGCCTTTTCTATTCCTGTGGCAATGCACGATGCCAATGCTAGCTTAATTCTTCCATTCACAGCACCCAGAAGAACTTGGCATTGCCAGGATATCCCAAACAGACTGCCTTCCCTGGTATAGCCAAAAAGGCCATTGGACACCCAGACATGCAATATTAGTCCAGACCAGCATTGCACCATGACCGACAATTGTTCCGAAATGGCAGGGCAGGAGAAATTGTACCTTGCTTTTTGGACATGGATCTGAAAATCCGAATGGATGGGATGATGGAGAGAAGGGCCTTCTTCTTCTCCTACCAGTGGAGCCAACAATATCAGATCCTGCCAACCTGAGCCAAGTTTGTGACCAGGGTCAGTGTGTTCTCAGTCATCTGATTTGATTTATTATTGTCGCATGTACCGAGATACAGTGAAAAGTGTTGTTTTGCCTACTCTGCAGGGAGGTCATACTGTATAAAGTGCATCAGGTAGCAGAACAGAGTGTAGAATACAGTGTTACAGCCACAGAGAAGGTCCAGAGACAGAGATCGGGAATAACACCTGAGAGGTCCATCAAAAGTCTGATAACAGCAGGGAATAAGGTGTTCTTGAATCTGTTCGTACATGTGTTTAAATTTTTATATGTTCTGCCTAACCGAAGAGGGTGGAAGAATGTATAACTGGGGTGGGTGGGGTCTTTGATTATGCTGGTTGCTCTCCTGAGGCATCAGGAAGTATTGATGGAGTCAATGAAAATGCAATAAGTTACTCCTGACGTCAAGAAAGGCTTTGCATGACTCCTTACATGATTGTCTCAGATTTCCTCAATAGCCCATATCATTCAGGATCCATAAGATTCTACTCTATGTCCAGAACTCTGGGTTTCCTTGAACATAGTAGAATTTCAACTCCACGGAGCTTTCTTTCTTAAATAGGTTCCCTGCTCAGAAGGCAGACTGATTGACATGGTAATGTTCCAGAGCAAGGTACAGCACAGTGCCAGGAAAATCGAAGACGATAGAAGCTGAAAAGTGGTTTTGATCATTACACTAGGTGGAGTCATATTTTTAAAGTGTTGGGAATGAAGAACAAAAGACCTGCTGTTGTCATGGACATAGGGGTTGATTGCAGGTAATCAGGAAACATTAGAGGCGGGGCAGAGTTTGGAGCAGAGAGGTAGACTTGGAGGGAGGGTCTCAAATGACAAGTGGCAATGATTCCACGGTAGAAGGTGGAGATCATGGAGTTAAGTGGTCAGCTTGCTGCATTTCACAGAATCCTTCCTGAACCAGAAATAGTGCACTAAAGGCATTTACCTGATCCAAATAACACTTCTTGCCACATTCTCTCTGTCAGGCATCCCAAGTAAAAGAAATGTGACCAGTGCCTGGAAGGTGGTGGAAACAGGTTCAATTAAGATACTCAAGAGCACATTGATATTTAAATAAAAACAATGTGAAGGGTTAAAGACAAAAGGCACTGACAGCCGGCGCAGACACTGAATGGCTTCCTTCTCCACTGTGAAAATTCTGTGATTTTGTAAAGTTGTTTTAAGTAGAAACACTGTTAAGAAGAAGGCTCCCAGCTTCCACAAATTATTTCAATGATTGGTTACCTGCATGCGTCTAGATTTGTGTGTTTTCAAGGCAATTCAGATTTTTAACATTTTTAAAATGGTACCTAACTCAAATGCATCAGTTTTGCAGGATTAAAATTATCTCCATTATCTCTGAGAACGTCTAGCAAATCCATTCTCAGAAGAAAACATATCAGCATGAAGATGATGAATATTGTCAGCTCTCATCTGATTGTTACACACAGTGTTCCAACTCAGGAAGAACTTGTCAATCATACAGCCTTACCCTTTGAAAGAATTTGGCTTCACACCAACTCAGAACAGAAACAATATAATAAATCATTGTAAAGATAAGAACACTTAAACTAAGCTAGGATAGTGCAAATCTTATAAACATTGGATGGGGAAAAAAATCAAAATGATAATGAAGAACAGAAAGAAGATTTCACCCAATTTTCATGTATGTACATTACATTTTTACACTGATTCAAATGGTTTGCATTACACTGACATAATTTACTCTACAATCTATCCCATGGAGAGTTGAAGTTGAGAATTAAAGAAGTTGAAATGTGAGATCATTCATTGCAAGTGGTCTCAAATTGCTTGATCTTACACTTGGCTGTGTCAATTTTAAAAAAAATTGATGTTTCAGTGAGTTTACTAAGAATTTTATAATCCTACTTTTGAGTATTTTTAGTATCCGGATAGAAGAGGTTTCCCTGCCTGTCTTCTCTCAGGTTGAAGGTTGTATGAAAGGCTGAGAAAGGGGTTAATGAGACAGATAAAATACTAAGCTTTAAAAACATGGCCAAATTTTCAACTAATCTTGGGAAAACCCAAACTGCTCACTTTTGCAGCTTCCAGACATACCCAAATTGTGGGGCTTTGTTTTGTTTACCAATGGACCGTGTTGTATTGCATTGTATTGAGAGCAATGATAGGGTGTATGACAGCATAGGTATGGAGGTGACTTAGTTAGAAGGCCCGCTTTGGTTCATTAATATAGCTGTAATCATTCTTCAATTTCAATGCTCAACCTCATATCTCCCGGCTACCCTCAGGCCAGTTTATACTTTTTATTGACACTCTGTGTCTCTTTGAATTCCCCTCTTGTACCTCACTTCTTTTTCATCCCGACTCACATTTCCCCATACAACTATTTTCTCACCCTCCCCCCCCCCCCATGTATTCTTGATAAACTTTCACCTTCTATGCACCACAGGGAAGGCCAGGTGGTATTATCGCTAGACTATTAATCCAGATGCTGTGGAGACCTGGGTTTGAAACTCGCCATGGAAGATGGTGGAATGTGAATTCAATTTTTTTTAAAAATTGGAACTAAGAATCTACTGAAGACTACGAAACGATTGTCAATTGTCGAACAAACCCACCTGCCTCACTAACATACTTCATGGAAGGAAATCTGCCATCTTCTCATCTAGTCTGGCCTACATGTGGCTCCAGACCTACACCAATGTGGTTGGCTTTTAATTCCCCACTGAAATGGTCTAGCAAGCCAATCAGTTCAAGGGCAGCTAGGGATGGCAATAAATGCTGGCCGGCCAGCAACATCCATGTCCCACAAGTGAATAAAAGAAAAGTACAATTGCCAGGAGTTATGAAATCTCAATAGGAATTAAATGTTTGGAAAACTGTGAAATCTCTAAGAATTTTAGAAAACACTGAAATTGAGATTTATTATTATTGACACTGAATCAAAAAACAATCAAGGGGGAAAATGGTAATCTTTAAATACCATTTTCTGAAAACATTGTATAAACTGTATCAAAGGTAGATTTTGTTGTAGACTCCTAAAAAATGGCTTAATAAATCAAAGATTTGGTGTGCTAAAGCTTTAGAAAACTAGCCAAGCATTCATAACAGAACAGCTGTCAGGACAAAGGCTCCCAGAGTCAGAGACAGAGTATATGCCCATTTTCATTTCAAAGCAGAGTACCTTTTAAATAATGGAAGGGGAAATAAGTACAGACCAATATTTCAGAACAAGACATTTCTTTCTTAAACAGTGACATTCATCAGTTCAACTGAATGAGAGCACAAAAGCTTAGCAGCAGTGGACTTTTGCATTGGAAATTCATGTTAATAATTACACAAAACTGATTAATGGCAAGGATCATCCTATGATGAATCACTGCATTCAAGACACACACACATTTAGGTACAGGATATTAAAAGTGAACTTGAAAAAGTCAAAATATTTCGAATTAACATTATAGAATGTTTCCTCTTCTTCAGTAGTCTTTCCATTTTCTTTTAAAAACTCTAAAACCTGGTGTGATTTTAATGGGTTTTCTCTACGCTGGCACCGCTCAATAAAAACAGTGTTTGGGAGAAAATCAACTTTTTGTGCTTCACACAAATGGGAAATTTAACTTTAGGTGGATGGGGGTCAGTATGTTTTGTACATTGGGCATTCTCAATGTGCAAAAAGACCAGTGATCAAGATGTCAATCAGGAATGCAGAGGGAAACTGAACATGATTTTTTTAAAAAAACCAAACAGTAGCTTTCATGCACCAAGATAAAATATTAGCTATAGAGTTCAAAATAAAGAAAGTTCTGCTTAATTATTAAAAACACTAGCTTTGCCTCACCGCCTCAGTTCTGGGCACCGTGTTTTGAGAAAGAGTTGAAGACTTTAGAGAGGGCACAGAAAAGTTTTAACAGAATGGTTCCAGAGTTGAAGACTTTGGTTCCATGAATAGAGTGGCGAAGATTGGCTGCCTCCTTACAGAAGAGAAGGTTGAGAGGAGTTTGGATAAAAGTGCTAAAATCACATGAGGTTTGATCAAAGCATTCCCATTGGTCAGCAGCCAGAGAGCACTAATGTTAAGTTGATGGCAAAAGAACCAGCAACAAAATGTGACTGAAATACAGTGCCTAAGGTTGTAGCAGAGCAGATATTAATCCTGGCTTTCAAAATGGAATTGGATAATTACCGGCAAAGAAAATATTTCTTGGACTACGTTAAAAAACTACTCAAATGGAACTAGCTGATTTGCTCTTACTCAGCTGTAACCATTCTGTAATTCTCGAACATAAAGAATTGGATATTAATATAATTTTGAGTCGGAGCTTTGGGAAGGCAGCCAAGCCTTCATGCACATTGTAATATTGACAGCTGAGCTTGGTGTGACCTCATGTGGAGGAAGGTGCTTGGTTTGTGGTTAAAACAAGGATATCCTCCTGAGTATAGTCCCAAGGTTTGGCAGGTGATAAGGACTCAGTGCCTGTCTGACCAATATATCATTAAGCATATTCATGTTTCTTATTTCCATTTTTACTTTCCAGTCAGACCATCCTCCTGTCTACTTGTAATATTGATATCAGCATTATAGCAGCTTACTTGTCACCAGATGAAGCCAAAATTACATGCAAGACACTTCAGTGTTTACTAACATTTCCTCATTAGCAAAATAACTGTTCACCAAACTACAGTAAGGGCTTGCTGCATGTGGCATTGAGGAAAGACTAATTTGTTCTGGACTATTGCATGGACAACAAATAGCTAATTTTAGTGGTGAATTTTACAACACTGAGAACACGCATCATATCTCTCCAAACAGCCCATTAGGAGCTGACTCGTGAGCTCTGGAAGTTTTATGGTGCATCACCAGCTTCAGCACTGGCAATCCTGGTCATCCAACATGATGGCTGACAATGTGTGACCAGTAGGTTCTGGGTCCTAAAGTTTATAGTGAAAATGTAAGTACACTTTATAACTCTTCTCACAGAGTGGGCCACGCAGGAAGGTGGAGAATTCATGATTTAGAGGCAAGGGAATGAGGGTTGCTTTCAGAAGCAACTCCCTTACAACCCACATGTAGATTTAATTGCCCTATATCAGGGTTATTGGAAGGCCCCCAGCAGGCAAATTGCCCTATCTTCCCATCCTAGAAACAAGTCATCTTTCTTAGCTGCTAGAAGGGCAGGTGATTAAGATGGTAGGGAGTTGATGTCCTTAAGTGGCCATTAATAGATCACATAAGCATCATAATTAGTCATGAGTTGAGAAAGTGACCCATGATCTTCTTGATCAGAGCTCAATTCATGAGCTGGCAAAATGGAGGCAAGTTCCTCCCTAGGGACAACTCACCCTATTATTTCCCCTTTTTCTGCACTCTGTCACTGCATCCAGGGTGGAGAAAATCAACCTAATCAGTTTAAAACTTACTGAGCTCATCAAAAAGACCCATCCTTGCACAGAAATTTCCAAATCCATGATTGCCATCATCTCGAAGGACATGTATCGCGGACACCACCATCTGCATGTTCCTAACCAAGCCACTCACCATTCTGATTTAAAAATGTATCACAGTTCCTTAACATCCTGAAGTTCCTTAACATCCTGAAATTCCCAACCAAAGGCATTGTTAATTTACATATGTGAAATGGACTGCAACAGTTCAAAAAGTCATGGTGGCACAGTGGTTAGCACTCCTGCCTCACGGTACTAGGGACTTGAGTTAGATTCCAAACTTGGATGATTGTTGGTCTGGTGTTTGCACGTTTTCCCTGTGTCTGAGTGGGTGTCCGCAGGATGGTCTGGTTTCCACCCTTGGTTCAAAGGTATGCAAGTTACGTGGCTTGGCCATACTAAAAATTGCCCCATTTTCTCCATGGATATATAGGTTAGGTGGGTTAGCCATGGTTAAAAATCCCCATAGGGGGTGTGATGCTCTTCGGAGGGTTAGCACAGAATTAATAGGCCTAATGGCATCTTTCTGCACTCAAGGGATTTTTTGCCTTTTATATCTTATTCCATCATTTCATTGGCAATAACCACTGGCCCAGTCAATAAAATCCCTGAATTATATTTTTAAATTGAAGTAGTGTGGAACATGTCCTTCTCAGTCTTCATCTTTCATTTCAAATTGCAGCAATTTTGTCCAATTGTTTCATTCCAGATTTTGATAAATGTAACAATATGCATTAAGTGCTAGGGGTAAACAAGCATAACAAACCAAACAAAACTTTAACACTCTGTACAGATTCAGAATAATATTCTGTAGAGATTCCAAATAACACAGAAACTCAGAATCAGTAAAGAACTGATAGTGAATCTGGACCTCACTTTCTGGAGACAGTGTACACTTGCTCCATTATTACTTAAACTAATAGAATCAATTACTTGCAGGAATATTTCCTGTTCTTTGTTTCCTGATTGCTGAAGTAAAGTTCCAGAATGTCAATGTAATTGTAAATGTTAGGTTATTCAACTCTGACCAATTACTTTACAAGGTTGATATTTCCATGGTCCAAAGTCAACAATTATATGATGTTCCACTGATGCTTGACTTTCTTTTTCTCTCAAAGGAGTCTTATAAGTATCAGTGGAAAAGCATAGCAGGTCAGGCTCTGATCTAAACTCTGGTTTCCAATATCTGCAGTCCTCACTTTTGCCTTATGAGTATCAATCTTATTTCTTCATATTTATGCAGCTCAATTGTAAAGCAGTTAGTCAGTACCACATTACATACTTGAACTAGGAATAATTGCTGCACATCAACAATTTGATGGAAGATTTGGGAAGGGAAGGTAAATTCACTTTCCTTAAGTTCTGCAAATAATTTCAATATTTTCGAGACATAACTCAATGTAATTTTAATCTGATGTTCGCAGACATGCTAACAAACCATGGTTGCATCAATGACATATCCAATGTGAAGATACAATTTTTTACTTTATTCATTGCCAATAGTGTGACGATCACAGATTAGGCTGTCAAATTTGTATTATGATCTGACTGGACCATTAACACCTTTTTCAGAAGAAGAGAAATGGGAGATTCTGATGGTTGCTAAGAGTGTAAAGCTGGAGCATTTGAAGGTTTTGAACAAACAGCAACAGATTTTACGATACACCATTAGAACAGTGACAAAATTGAATATATACACTACTCATATTCTAACATGCAGAAATAACATGAGGTAGATGTGGGCAACTGGAATCAAACCACTCAAAGGGGACAACAGGTATGGTCATAGAGTCATAGAGATGTTTAGCATGAAAATAGATCCTTTGGTTCAACTCATCCATGTCAACCAGATATCCCAACCTAACCTAGTCCCATTTGCTAGCACTTGTCTTATATCCCTCTAAACCCTTCTTATTCATAGACCCATTCAGAAATTTAAATGTTGTAATTGTACCAGCCTCCACCACTTCCTCTGGAAGCTCATTCCATATACACACCACTCTCTGCGTGAAAAAGGTGCCCCTTAGGTCCCTTTTAATTTTTTCCCCCTCTCACCCTAAACCTATGCCCTCTAATTCTGGAGTCCCCCACCTCAGAGAAAATATCTTGTCTATTTATTCTATCCATGCCCCTCATGATTTTATAAACCTCTATAAGGTCAACCCTCAGTCTCCGAAGCTCCAGTGAAAATAGCCCCAGCCTATCCAGTCTCTCCCTATAGCTCAAATCCTCCAAACATGGAAACATCTTTGTAAATCTTTTCTGAACGTTTCAAGTTTCACAACATCTTTCCTATAGAAGGGAGACCAGAATTGCAAACATTATTGCAAAAGTCAAGACAAATCCCATGGATTACTCTAATTTTCCACAGATGTTAGTGATAAGAAGGGTATCAACATTACTAAAAATTTTACAATGGATTCCAGAACTTTAATACTGATCATTTGGCTTTGAAATTACCTCAAGAGTCATTAAGGAAGTGGACTGGTTTTAGTTGATCACTGTCCTTTGCTATGACTATTCTTTCTGGATTCTAGAAACAGCAATCCAGTTCTTCCAGCATAAGTCCAGTTATTTTTATCTTTGCCAGCTCGCTTCAACACATTCCTACTACACCCAATTTTTCCCTGAGCTTTAATCTTGCTCTGCTGTGTTAAACAGTTCCTGAAATTTCTTCCTGAATTCCAAAAATCTATCTAGTTTTTGTCAATCTAGCTAAAGAGTAGCACTGCCATATCATGGAGTCTGCTTTTTTGCTGTCTCTCAGACACACACAACCAAACAAATAGTCTTGTTCACCAATTGTTTGTAAGCTTTGAATTGTTCTTCAATAACCCTTGTACTGTCTTGAGTGAAGTATTTTAAACCTTGCAACTAGCTTTGATCTTATTGCCAGGCAACATTAAATATAAAGAATACTTTAGAACTGTCTGATTCTTTGAGTGCTACAATATTCACAGATTGTAGGTTTGTACAAGACAAAATGGACACAAAAATAGTATTTAATCAATTCAGCCCTTTGTTAAAAAAAAGCTTCACAGAAATGAAGGTTTCCTCAAAATTCGATTTAAGAATACAAGTTCTGAACAGAAACTTCTAACAAATAGATTGTTAGAGACTTTGCAGATAACCATTTTATTTTCATAGTTGCATATTCACTTAACAGCAAGGTCACCATCATCAGCGGTCCTTCACAGATGAGGTTGATTCTCTTTCACTCTCAGGGTGAGGTCTTAGGTGGCTGCACAGACCGATGTGGTTTTGACAGGCTCTGTTACACTGGGGACAGATAGGGGTGATCACGGGAAGGGGTAGGTGGGCCATTGGTGTGGCAGCACATTCCTTTTGCTGTTTTCGTCACAACCATGTAAAAGCTTAACTCAGTCAGAAGTAAGTACATGTAGCAAGTGGGATCAACAAGATTTGAACATCTTAGCATTCACACACAAGTCAACACTTGCAGTTTTCTTTACATCCTTTCTCTGGATAAAACCAACAGAATTTATATTTCCTTTCCATAACATAATCAAAGTAAAAAGTTAAGCAATACCAGGTTATTGTTCAAGAGGTTTATTTGGAAGCACTAGCTTTTGGAGTGCTGCTCCTTCATCAAGTAGATGTGGAGTAGGATCATAACACACAGAATTTATAGCAAACGATCACAGTGTCATGCAACTGAAATGATATATTGAACAAACCTAGATTGCTGTTAAGTTTTTCATCTTTTAGAATGGGTTACAGGTTTCGGTTCATTAATCTGTAAATCCCAGAACTTCTTTCAAGTCACATTCTCGAGATAACTTAAGGTTTTAATGCATTGTCAGCTCAGACAATGCATTAAAGGTGTGAAGTTAGAGTCTGTCTGTATCCCAATCTTGAGTCAGAGTGGTTCTATTTCCAAAGTAGGAATTTATAAAATGTTACATGGATTGACTGTCTGCACTGACTGACTGCAGGATGTGTGCCTTTAGTGCATTGTCTGAGCTGAGGTATCAACTTGTTTTATAAAACCTTAGGTTATCTCAAGAATGTGACTTGAAAGAAATTCTGGGATTCACATATTAATGAACCAAAAACTGAAACTCATTCTAAAGGATGAAACACGTAACAGCAATCTAGGTTTCTTCAATATATCGCATCAGTTGCATGACACTGTGATCTTTTGCTAGAAATTCTGTGTCTTAGGATCCTGCTCCACAGTAACCTGATGAAGGAGCAGGGCTCCGAAAGCTAATGCTTCCAAATAAACCTGTTGGACTATAACCTGGTGTTGCATGATTTTTAACTTTGTCCACCCCAGTCCAACACTGGCTCCTCCACATTATAATCAAAGTAAACCAAGTGTAGTCAAGATACATTAAAGCTTTCTTTCGAAAAATTTGATAAACCTATATCTCTGACCTCCACCATATTTTTTCAACAATTCTGACATAACTGCAAACCAATATTCTGATGGATTTCCTCATCTTGTATGTGTATTTATCATGCTATATGATATGAATTGTTTTTGCATGGGTTTCCCAACTTAAACACAGAAGAACATGATTTGTTTTCTGACTCTTCTCTACTGTCCATCGAGGTACACTTATAATGAGTCCTTCAAGTTTGCCATGGAAGTACCACTTTCTGACTGACAACTGGCTTCAAAAAGAGCTTCCTCAAATCACACCTTCCGTAACAGATCTTGTCATTTCATTTGAATATACGTGTACGGAGAGAGTTTTCTCTCTTCCCTAAAGCCACGTTCTAGCTCATCCAAAGTGCCGGTACCTTCTGCACATATTCCTTAATTTCCACTTCTCTTATTTATCTGTCTTATTTTCCTTTGCATTTTCAATTTTCATTCAACCTAGCAACTGGTCCATTCAGTTACCTTTGTTTCAGAGTTATCCTTCACATGTGCCTTCTGTTCAATTTTCTCCATTGTTGCTAACTGCTCCTTGGACTCTTTCAATTTACTTGACTGCCCTTCATTCTGTTTTTTTAATTTTTCTTTAGTTGGTTTTAAAATATCAACATGCTTATTTATTCTGCACATTTCATTATTCTTGTTTTCCAGATTGCATTGAGTTCAAACTTTAATTTCTATTTTCAAGATAAGCTTGTCAATCTAGGCTTATAATTCTGCATTCAATCAATTTGTTCTCATATTCAAGCCATTTTCACAATTCTTCATAGAGCTGTCTGATATTAGATGTTCATCAGGCTATAACTGGATATCTATCTTTATTGAACATGCTTCTGCAAGTTTGTGTTTAAATGCTTCCAGGGCTCCTTCAAATATTCTACTTTCCAATGTCTGACGCTCGACTGTTGTAGCCAGTTTCTATTTTAGATTAGCAAACTCATTTTCACAAATTGATTCTCTATCGTGAATTTTTTTAAAATACAGCCTAGTTTCCGTCACTGCTTTTGGGATTCGCTTAGTTCTGATATTAACCTTTCTTGGTCCTGAGCTAATCATTTTTCACTTTATCCTAACTAGACTTGTTAGCTTGCTTCAGCTACCTCAAAAATGGTGAAAAATCCAAGATTCTCCTTCTCCAAAATCTCCATTTCCCTCATCTGAACTTATTCTCTGGAAACTCTCAGAGATGTGAAGAATTTCAAATCTATCAAATCACTACCCAATATAAATTCCACCCCTGCAAAAGCTAAGCTGGGAGCAATCATCACAGAGCAATTTTGTCCATCAAAGTCATTTTGTCAAATTAATTATTCAAGGGAACAGGTACATAAATCCCATAATGACACCCAATAATTATCTTCTATTTTGTCTGGAACATATGTCATATCATCAGACACCATCAATGACTGATCTCAAAATACTAATTTATTTAATTTGTATTGTTGGAGGTGTAAATGAACGTTTCTTGAGACAAGGCCTCGATAATTCCCAGTAACCTGGCTCACTGTGGCAATATGCAACGAAGAATTCTCTTGACTATCCCAAATCACATCCACCATTCTAGCAAGTACTGAGGGAACATGTTTCATGTGCACTATTGTCACCATTTTAACATCAGTTTCCTTTACTAGAATTGCATTTTCTGAAGATCGCTTCAGTTTTCCTATTTTGCCAATTGTTTACCATTCTGTGTTCAATAACTTTTCTATGCCTGTGCTTTTCAATAGCAACAAAAACATACTGGTTTTCTAATATCACTTTTACTTTCTAAATTATGGCTAAGATATTCTGATCAGGATTGGACCCCCTGTTTCTATCTTCATATTAAAGATTATTGATTTATCTTTAAAAGTCTTTTGCATTGGAAATTGCAAGACAGGGACCTTCCATTACAAACCAGTTTAGGAATCCATGAATCCAGTAGCACAAAAGATCTTCATAGGAACCATTTTTTTACCCATTCATGCTTTCTGATTTATTTCCTATTTCAACTCCTCTTTCTTTTACCTTGTCTTATTTCTCTGTTGCCAATTTCTCTCTCTGAAGTTAAAGTTTAGATGTTCACCTTTCTCTTTCAAGTTCATATTTTCTAATTTGTTTTTCCATTTTCTCTTTCAAACTGATTCGTCTACAGCTGAAATTTAGCTGACTCAAGCTATGTTTCACCTGTGTTTTAGATGCTTATTCTCCAATTACAGGTGATGCATCATTACCTCAGCCATCTGCATTATTAGACCTTGATTTTACCTCCAATCTGTCTGTCATTAATACTGGTCTTGCGTTAGTTAATTTTGGCAAATCACTCAGGAATAAACATTTCCTCTCCCAAGCCATCATGCCAACTGGCAAGACCATTATAGATTTCAATACGTGGTAAAATTAATTGTGAAAATCTTGTTAGTATTAACCTCGGCAAATCACAGAACGTTCATTTGTGTGTGACCTTATACCCCACGACAGCCTTGAAATCATATTATGATCCCAGACCTGACCAAGTTAATGTTATTTTCTGGCTAGGGACCAGTAACTCTCTTTCTTAAAGTATTCACAATGTGGTCCCAGCAAGTTTCAATGCAGAATCATTTGTATCTATGTCATATTTTATGTTCAAGTATATTTCGCTTGATATTTCGTCATTCTATCATCCCTATGCTTAACTGATTCTCACCCATCAGTGTCCATTCAAATTCTTTCAAAGCACTTTAATAGCGATAGAAACTAGCAACAACATGGCCGCCACAGTGCAAGCTGAAACATTTGGCCAGATGTTTGATGTGAGATATATTAACCATTTGGCCTATTTTCAGGTATAACAAATCTCAAATTTGGGATTAGGTTCAAAACTGAGTTAAATTCAAAACTGAGTAGACTTCCCATCTATAAATTTTCCTATAAAAAATAAATCTATTAAATCTATATATAATACAGTTTCCACAATGGCAGCTGATGTCATCTTTCTCTGCAAATTGATAGGAAACATCATTTAAAAGAAGGTAGTAGATTATTATCTATCTTGAACTGTCAATTCAAATATGATTCAATTAATCTTATTGCAGCCAACTTGTCAGAAATATGATCCACTGACAATCAGAATGTGTTGATGATGTAATGCAGACATATTATACTATTATTAAGTGGAAACCTGGGCTCTTAAATTGAGGAATTATGTATAGCTTTGAATTTGATTTGTATTTATATACATCATGTGTCAAGGGAGAGATATAATTTTAATTTTATTTTTGAATTTGGTCAGTGATGCCAGTGATTTTCTGGCGATTTGTTGATTAAATCTATTTTAAAGAGGTGGTTAAATATTTCAGATGCTCTTTTCAGTGAATTAGAAAAGAAAACGTAGAAGAAATGAAAAACTGATGTTGCATTGCAGCAGGAGACTATGATCACAGAAAACAGCAAAATCCAAAAGTAGTCATTGAAAGTGCAGGTTCATTTTGAGACAAAAGTGCTGTTAATAACATTCTCCAAAGCTGTCAGGTTTGGGAATAGAAAATCCTGAGTTGCTTAAAAGAAAACTTCAGAAGCAGACTGTGGAAGACATGAACTAAGGGCCTCATGTTAAAAAACAAGTGAGATGTGTGTACAATTTGTTTAAAGGTCTCAAGGAGAAACATTAACTAAGGAATATAGCATTGACTAAAAGCAGAACTTTACCTGATCAAAGCCTAACCAATTGAACAAGGAGTTTAAGAGTAGAAATAGGATAATACTTCACTGAGGTTTGAGTGTCTATAAGGCCGTTGTTTAGGATAAAAAAGTTGATCCTTTCATTCTGACATTTGCCATAGGTTTGTTTCAAAATAGCTTTTAGGTAATGTAACTTAGTTTGTGTTTTTGTTTTGTGTTATTTTGTGTTCTCTAATTTAACATAATTTATATGTTATTTTGTTAAGAGTACATTGACAGCCTCTTAGGAACATGTTCAATGACTAAGCACCATGATAAACAAAAAGCACAAACAAAACTATTAGTCTATCAAACCAGGTCTCACTCTGGAATTGGACATCTCCAATGTTAAACACACTAAAATAGAAATTGCTGGAGAAAGTTAGGAAGTCTGGCAGCATCTGTGGAGAGAAAACAGAATTAACGTTTTGAGTCCAGTGATGTTTGATCCTCCTTCAGAACAGGTCACTAACTCAAAATGTTAACTCTGTTTCTTTTTACAGGTTCTGTCAGACCTGCTGAGTTTCTTCAGCATTTTTGATTTTGTTTGTTTCACATGGCAAATCGAGGTAAGGAGAATCCTTAAAGGTTTTTTTTTTGCAAATATATTAAGGACAAAAGGCAGCACGGTGGCACAGTGGTTAGCACTGCTGCCTCACAGCGCCAGAGACCCGGGTTCAATTCCCGACTCAGGCAACTGACTGTGTGGAGTTTGCACGTTCTCCCCGTGTCTGCGTGGGTTTCCTCCGGGTGCTCCGGTTTCCTCCCACAGTCCAAAGATGTGCAGGTTAGGTGAATTGGCCATGCTAAATTGCCCTTAGTGTTAGGTAATAAGGGGTAAATGTAGGGGTATGGGTGGGTTGCGCTTCGGCGGGTCGGTGTGGACTTGTTGGGCCGAAGGGCCTGTTTCCACACTGTAAGTAATCTAATCTAATCTAATCTAAAAGGGTAACTAGGGAGAGAATTGGGCCCCTCAAAGATCAGCAAGGCAGGAGATGGAGTAGATACTAAATGAGTTTATTGCATCATTGTTTACTGTGTAAAAGGACATGGAAGATATAGAATGTAGAGAAATAGATTGTGACATCTTGAAAAATGTCCATATTACAGAGGAGGATGGATGTCTTGAAGCACATTAAAGTGGATAAATCTGCAGGACTTGATTGGTGTACCTCAGAACTCTGTGGGAAGCTAGAGAAGTGATTGCTGGGCCCCTTGCCATTTATACCATTGATAATCACAGGTGGACTGGAGGTTGGCTAATGTGGTGCCTCTGTTTGAGAAGGATGGTAAGGACAAGCCAGGGAACTACAGACCAGTGAGCCTAATGTCAGTGGTGGGCAAGTTGTTGGAGGGAATCCTTAGGGACAGGATGTACATGTATTTGGAAAGGCTGATTAGGGATAGTCAACATGGCTTTGTGTGTGGGAAATCATGTCTCACAAAATTGATTGACTTTTTTGAAGAAGTAACAAAGAGGATTGATGAGGGCAGAGCGGTAGATGTGATCCATCTGGAATTCAGTAAGGCATTCAACAAGATTCCCCATGGGAGATTGGTTAGCAAGGTTAGATCTCATGGAATACAGGGAGAACTAGTCATTTGGATATAGAACTGGCTCAAAGGTAGAAGACTGAGGGTGGTGGGGGAGGGTTGTTTTTCAGACTGAAGGCCTGTGACCAGTGGAGTGACACAAGAATCAGTGCTTTTCATCATCTATATAAATGATTTGGATGTGAACAGGGAAGGTAGAGTTAGTAAGTTTGCAGATGACACCAAAACTGGAGGTGTAGTGGTCAGTGAAGCAAGTTACCTCAGATTATAGCAGAATCTTGATCAGATGGGCCAGTGGGCTGAGGAGTGGCAGATAGAGTTTAATTTAGATAAATGCGAGGTGTTGCATTTTGGGAAAGCAAATTTTAGCAGGTCTTATACGCTTAATGGTAAGGTCCTAGGAAGTGTTGCTGAACAAAGAGACCTTGGAGTGCAGGTTCATGGCTCCTTGAAAGTAAAGTCACAGGTAAACAGATTAGTGAAGAAGGCATTTGGTATACTTTCCTTTATTGGTCAGAGGATTGAGAACAGGAGTTGAGAGGTCATGTTGCGGCTGTATAGGATATGGTTAGGCCACTTTTGGAATATTGCATGCAATTCTGGTCTCCTTCCTATCGGAAAGATGTTGTGAAACTTGAAAGGGTTCAGAAAAGATTTACAAGGATATTGCCAGGGTTGGAGAATTTGAGCTTTAGAGAGAGGTTGAATAGGCTAGGGCTGTTTTCCCTGGAGTGTCGGAGGCTAAGGGGTGACCTTATAGAAATTTATAAAATCATGAGGGTCATGGATAGGATACATAGACAAGTCTTTTTTCCCTGGGGAGGGGGGTGCCAGAACTAGAGGCCATAGGCTTAGGGTGAGAGGGGAAACTATAAAAGAGACCTCAGAGGCAACTTTTTCACTCAGAGGGTGGAATGGGTATGGAATGAGCTGCTAGAGGAAGTGGTGGAGGTTAGTACAATTGTAACATTTAAAAGGCATCTGGATGGATATATGAATAGTAAGGATTTGAAGGGATATGGGACCGGTTCTGGCAGGTGAGACTAGATTGGGTTGGGATATCTGGTCAGCATGGACGAGTTGAACTGAAGGGTCTGTTTCCATGCTGTACATCTCTATGACTCTAAATCTCTAGCATCTGCAATTCTTTGCTTTATTTTAATGTCCAATATCAATCTCAGTTGTAAACATTACAAAGATATTTATTATGCATGCAGGGAATTAACAATTTGATATATCAGGCAGCAATACAACCATTAAAATTGCATCTTCTAAGCTATATTTTTGAAAAAATAATCATCCACTATATAAATGTTTCTATAATCAATTTTGTTTAACTTGAAGCTTTTAGATGATCACGAGTTTTTTTTTTAAGATGATGATAAGGGCACATTTTTTTCTTTCTGAGAGTGATTAACATGTGGAATTTCAGGTCTTAGAAGGCAGTGGAGGCTGGATCACTGCATTTATTCAAGACTGAATTAGACAGATTTTGATAGACAAGAATGTTGAAGGTTATGAGGGAACAGGTAGTAAAAGTGGGATTGAGATTAAGCATTAAGAATTGACAATCAGCCATGATCTTATCTAATAGTTCAGCAGACTTAAACGGCTGAATTACTTATGATAATTACTTACGAAGTCCTATGTAAGAGTCTACATAGTTCCACAGGGGAAAATGCTTTTTCTTGAGTTAATATATAACTTTACAACAGGCAATAGAATTAAAATGGAATTTTCTTAGTAATTGTGTATATACTATGGTACGGAATGAAATGTTACACAATAGTATGCCATTAGCTATGTGATTAATTTATTGGAGAACTGCTCCTTTATTGGAGCTAGCTACCTGACCAAGGGAGCAGTGCTCCAAAAGCTTGTACTTCCAAATAAACCTGTTGGATGTTGTGTGATTTTTACTTTGTCCACACTAGTCCAACACGGGAACTACCATTAATTTATCTCTGAGCCTTTAATGACACCTTTGGGGAAGTCTTTCCATGGTGATTTTTCGACCTTCCTTTGTAACTTCAGAGCAAACCTCAAAGAAAAAGCCATTTGTCAATTTCACCAAGATTTGGATAATCTTGTGCCATAGTTACATTGGAACAACACTTTGGAAAACCACTGAAAGCATATCTACACTGTTTCCCTCAGAAAACTAACCTTTTCAAGACAATACTAACATGACAGTATTTTCGTGTGTCATTTTAAAATGCTAGAGGATAATGCTTAACTGAATTGGTTGATTTGGCCAAGATAAGCATAAATGGTAAAAAAGATGGTGAATTTTTTTAAGTGCCAACCATATACATCTCAAATTGTACTGCCATTATGCTTCACATTACAAAACATTGGATTTCACAAAACTGGACACATCACCAGGATTAATCAGTTTTAATTGAAAATTTCTACTATTTGTACCCAGTCTTCAAGGAAGCTTGAAAATATAAGCTTGATCCTTTGAGTGCAAGGGTGGCCTTTAAAGGGTTTTCTAAAAAGCATCCAATTTAAATAAAGAATTTTAAGAAACTGAAAACTGTACACCAATGTAAATGGTTTTGTTTGTTATTTTAAGCCATTGTCATTAATTTACATTAATCAACACTTGATAGATTGACATTGTGATTCCAAATGTAAATTCTTTGTGATAACCTATATGTAACCGTTCTTGACAAACTGCATTATCAATCTTAAATATATCAAGTTGCTTTTTTAAAATTAAATGGCCAACTTGTCAAATGCTGCCTTGTTATATAGCTTGATGGCAGATGTGCTTTCCACAATACGCAAATGAGTGAGCAGAAACTTAATGAAAAAAAAATGCTTCTCCAAATGAATACATGGAATGTTTACACAGATTAATGATAATTTCCTCGCAAATTTCAGCTTTGGTAAATGATCCCTCAAACAATCAACATCTTTTCTGGTAGATTGTCAGCATAGCAAGTAGGTTAAGGCCCACCTCTAGGTAGCTCACTTTGAATATGAATAAAAACACAAAGACTTCAAACGGTTAAAGGTGAATAAATCCCCAGGACCTGATCAGGTGTACCCGAGAACTCTGTGGGAAGCTAGAGAAGTGATTGCTGGGCCTCTTGCTGATATTTGTATCATCGATAGTCACAGGTGAGATGCTGGAAGACTGGAGTTTGGCAAACGTGGTGCCACTGTTTAAGAAGGGTGGTAAAGATAAGCCAGGGAACTATAGACCGGTGAGCCTGACCTCGGCGGTGGGCAAGTTGTTGGAGGGAATCCTGAGGGACAGGATGTTATTGTATTTGGAAAGGCAAGGACTGATTCGGGATAGTCAGCATGGCTTTGTGCGTGGGAAATCATGTCTCACAAACTTGATTGAGTTTTTTGAAGTAACAAGAATATTGATGAGGGCAGAGCAGTAGATGTGATCTATATGGACTTCAGTAAGGCATTCGACAAGGTTCCCCATGGGAGACTGATTAGCAAGGTTAGATCTCATGGAATACAGGGAGAACTAGCCATTTGGATACAGAACTGGCTCAAATGTAGAAGACAGAGGGTGGTGGTGGAGGGTTGTTTTTCAGACTGTAGTCCTGTGACCAGTGGAATGCCACAAGGATCGGTGCTGGGCCCTCTACTTTTTGTCATTTACATAAATGATTTGGACGCGAGCATAAGAGGTACAGTTAGTAAGTTTGCAGATGACACCAAAATTGCAGGTGGAGTGGACAGCGAAGAGGGTTTCCTCAGATTACAACAGGATCTGGACCAGATGGGCCAATGGGCTGAGAAGTGGCAGATGGATGCGATGTGCTGCATTTTGGGAAAGCAAATCTTAGCAGGACTTCTACATTTAATGGCAAGGTCCTAGGATGTGTTGCTGAACAAAGAGACCTTGGAGTGCAGGTTCATAGCTCCTTGAAAGTGGAGTTGCAGGTAGATAGGATAGTGAAGAAGGCGTTTGGTATGCTTTCCTTTATTGGTCAGAGTATTGAGTACAGGGGTTGGGAGGTCATGTCGTGGCTGTACAGGACATTGGTTAGGCCACTGTTGGAATATTGTGTGCAATTCTGGTATCCTTCCTATCGGAAAGATGTTGTGAAACTTGAAAGGGTTCAAAAAAGATTTACAAGGATGTTGCCAGGATTGGAGGATTTGAGCTACAGGGAGAGGCTGAACAGGCTGGGGCTGTTTTCCCTGGAGTGTCAGAGGCTGAGGGGTGACCTTATAGAGGTTTACAAAATTATGTGGGGCATGGATAGGATAGGATAAATAGACAAAGTCTTTTCCCTGGGGTCAGGGAGTCTAGAACTAGAGGGCATAGGTTTAGTTTGAGAGGGGAAAGATATAAAAGAGACCTAAGGGACAACGTTTTCACACAGAAGGTGCTACGTGTATGGAGTGAGCTGCCAGAGGAAGTGGTGGAGGCTGGTACAATTGCAACATTTAAGAGGCATTTGGATGGGTATGTGAATAAGAAGGGTTTGGAGGGATATGGGCCGGGTGCTGGCAGGCGGGACTAGATTGGGTTGGGATATCTGGTCGGCATGGACAGGTTGGACTGAAGGGTCTGTTTCCATGCTGTACATGTACCCCTGACTAATGCACCTAACCTACATATTCATGAACGCTACGGGCAATTTAGCATGGTCTAGTCACCTAACCTGTACATCTTCAAATTGTAGGAGAAAACTGGAGCACCCGGAAGAAACCCATGCAGTCATGGGGAGAATGTGCAAACTCCACACAGACAGTCACCTGAGTTGGAATTGAACCCGGGTCCCTGGCACTGTGAGGCAGCAGTGCTAACCAATGAGCCATCGTGTCATCCTCCAAGATCGGATTCCATGTGGAAAGGGGTTAGGGTGTCAAGTGGCTGGGATGCAAAGGTGGGAAGGGAAAATATTACATGATGTAGTGTTGAGGGTTGTTCACATTCGGTGAAATGTCGTCTTGCTGCGGGACGGAGAGAGCAGGTGTCACTTCCGGGTATTTCAGGTTTGGTGGTAAGGGTGGAGTTTGGGGCAATCTCAGTGCAGCAAGGGAATGTGGGGTGGTCAGGTCTGGTGGCATGGGGCTCAGGTCAATTCTGGGCTCAGGGAGTAGGCTGTTCATGTAAGTCTGGCTGCAGGATGGTTGGGTTGTGTCTGGTGCTGCAATGGGGTGGAGTTGGAGTTATAGTTTGGGATAGGTCCAGACCATGTGGAGGAGTGGGGGCAATGGATTATGTTTATTGTGGTTAAGGGAGTTGGGTATGCATTGGGGAAAGGGGAGGATAATGTCAGTTGGAGAGTGTAATGTGGTCAGGTTGGTTTCTGTGGTGAGGGATGGGAGGCATCGGAAGTGGAGTGGGTGGAGTGGGGATCCTGGTCTGTTAGGGGTATTGTATTAGTGTCTGATGGGAATGAGAGTTTCTAAGGGAGGTACGTGAGGATATGTGAGGTTGGTACATAGTCAGTTGAACAGTTATTCAGAAGGTGAACTATGTATTTAATCATCTAACATTTTTTGAGTAACTATTTATTAATTTCAACAGAATCCATTTTTCAGAAATTTCCAGGCCCAGAGAAATTGTTCAGCCAAACCTACAATTTCCCAAGCAATTACTTTGGAGTCTGCTATGATGGCAATTCCACAGGTCTCCATGTTCAACTCCTTTCTCCACTGGAGTAAGGACTGTCAGGCCATGGGCTAATCCAGGCCATTATATCATTAGGAATTTTTAAATTCGTGATATGATGGCCAGCACAATCAGCCTATCACCTTTGAAGACTAGCCCTTCAAATCATGATATTTCTTCAGTTGCCACAGCTACATAATATTAGATGCTCAGTATTTTCAGGGAAAGGTTGAGAGTGGAACTTAGGAAGGGAATAGGAAATCTGGGGGCTGAGGGTAAGCAGTGGGCACATTGCACATTAGCGCAATGCCATGGTTTATATGAAATCATCAATTTGTTTATACTGTCCCAGCATCAGACAGCTGAATACAATAGATCATGCTAAAATACAATTCTGCAATTAGGGTTAACTCTTCTTCTTTCCACAGAAATGATATGACCACATCTAACATGTGCTGCTGCTGCTACAGCAGTGTCTTTCAGTTTGTTTTGAACTGCTGAAACATGACCTCAGTGATCATAAAACATATTACATTTAATTAAATGAAGGAATCAATTTGCAGGCATTCAATGTAAAAAGCTGAGGAGGGTGTAATTCTAGCTTGAGATCTAGATTAGAGGATAGTAATAACAATAAAGCAGATATTCCAATGGTTCCAATGAAAGAATACATGCAAATCTTAAGATAAAACATGACATTTAAAAGATGGTCACCGTTCTTATTTTTCAGCTCCTTTGCAATAAGGAATGGTTAGGTGCACTTCAATGTCTAGCAGAAACGTCTGTTACTGGACACGGAGATCACAATGAATGATTACTTCATTCTGCGTGCCAATGTGGCAGAAAAAATGCAACTGCTCATTAATCTGAAACACACCATTTGGTTAACATAAAATGAAGACAATGTGGCCACATAAGGAGGAAGACAGACACTGCTCAGGCCAAACCAGACCATCTGATGAATTTAATGTGCCAGCTCATTTTAATAACTATTGAGCAAATGATGAAAAATGGGAAAAAATAATAACAGGCAATTGATAATTATAATGGCATTGTTGAAAAGAATTCACACTGCATCTTTTTATTTAAAATGCAACCATGGCATAAAGCTTTCTTCCACTGAAGAAAATCATCAAAATGAAATGAGTTGAGTATGACTGACAAGACATTGTTGTTAAAGGTGATTAGCGTCTCAGCAACCACTTGAAAACTTGTCAGTGGGTCTCAAGTTATTTTGCTTAAATAACGAAATACTGTAAAATCTCAAACATACTGTTTTATCTTAAGAATAATATTGAGTTTGAAAAAAAAATCAGCTTTGAAAAATATTTAACTCTCCCCATCTGCTCTTCCAGAGATAATTATTACAAATACGGAAAGAATATACCCATTTCCCATTTATAAAGCTTCAATGCAAGAATGTTAAAGCCTTGACAAGAAGAACACTCCATGGTCCAACGAGTTCACTTTTTGGGTGGAATTTAATACTCAACCCTTGTGGTGTTGCTGGTCTTTGGTTCGTCCTTCATTCAAAGACACTCAGTGCCTTATCAAAGATTTAGAAAGTAGGTACTGCCCACTGAGAATCACCCTTTTGTCTTTGCTGCCAGGTTCCCTCAGCATCCGGTTCATCGGCATTTGGTTCCTCAGAACACTCCTCCCACCATCACTCACTGATAGTCTCCAATCCAGTAATCCATGCCTCAGGTGGGTGTCATATTTGTAGCAGTCACCACTTCTGTTGTAATGTTTGTGTTAAATAAGAGGAAATAAGACATCTAGATTAGATTCCCTACATTATGGAAACAGGCCCATTGGCTCAACAAGTCCACACTGATCCCCCAAAGAGTAACCCACTCAGACCCATTCCCTGACCTATATTTACCTTTGACTAATGCACCTAACACCATGGCCAATTTAGCATGGCCAATTCACCTGACCCGCACATCTTTGGACTGTGAGAGGAAACTAGAGCACCTGGAGGAAACCCGGAGGAGAATGTGCAAACTCCACCCATAAAGTCACCTGAGGCTGGAATCGAACCCAGGTCCCTGTTGCTGTGAGGCAGCAGTGCTAACCACTGAGCCACCGTGCCACCCCAATCTACTCTCAGCATCTTTGATTCTATGAAAGGCATGCTGCTAAGTAGTTAAGTGCCTGAGTGACTCTCTGTTATTGCAAATGATCCTTATTGCTTCAAATATTGTATGTCTAGTTGGGTCCACCTCAAACGACAAAGCTGAATAAATGTGAATACTGTGCTCAGAGGCATAAATATAACATTGTATGAATTACTTTATTCCATGGATCAATAAAATTACTGACAAGCTAGATTTTTCAGAGTTTGTGATAATTTGATTAATCTTCAGAACAAGAGGCAAAATATCTCTGCAACTGGGAATAGTGGCTATTCAGAGTTGCGCAAAGATTGCTCACGTAAAGATAAAAGAATGATTAAACTTTGGACTGAAACCATTTCTATGCTAATTTTATTCCCAGTTTTGACTGGTCTTTATATAATGGAATTCTATGTGGGAAATCAGCTCTCCAGCAAATAGTTAAAGCAGTAGTTCTGTTATATTGATTTCTAATTACATCAGAAATGTTCCATAACAAACTGATCCCAATGGTGTTGCAACTGCCGACTATGTTGCTTGTGGATATTCCCATAAGCAACATTCTGGATTTCAGTTGTGTTCCATCAGAGAAGGCATTAATAGGAATCGAGTCAGCTTCCCACAGACGGAAACAAAGGCACATCAAAACGGTTACATTGTTTTCTCCTCAGGAATTGGTTAGATAATTGTACTAAGAGAGATGTAGAAGCATCATGTTTTTGAGTAAAAATGCATAAATGAAAAGAGGGCAGTAAGAAATGTCAATATTTGAATAAAGGTTGACAAGAAACAAATGAATGCAATGCTACTTAGAAATGAAACTATAGCCATAAGAGTGGAATAAAAACTAGTTGAATAACTGCTTTTTATTTCTTCCTTTCATCTATTATTAAGTTTTAACAGGTGATGCAATGGGAAAAAAGACTGTTAAAACAAATAATTTTGCATTTTTGGTCTTCTTTAGGAAAAAGGGTGTGACCAGATGCACTTAGAGCCATAGGTATGTACAGCACGGAAACAGACCCTTCAGTCCAACTCGTCCATGCTGACCAGATATCCCAACCCAATCTAGTCAATCTAATCAATGCTTTTTATTCAGCAACACTCCCTAGGACCTTACCATTAAGTATATAAGTCCTGCTAAGATTTGCTTTCCCAAAATGCAGCACCTCGAATTTATCTTAATTAAATTCAATCTGCCACTCCTCAGCACATTGGCCCAACTGGTCAAGATCCTGTTTTAATCTGAGGTAACCTGCTTCGCTGTCCACTACACCTCCAATTTTGATGTCATCTGCCAACTCACTAACTATTGTTCACATCCAAATAATTTATATAAATGACAGAAAGTGGTTCACCCAGCACTGATTCTTGTGTCACTCTACTGGTCACAGGTCTGAGGGCGGAGGTGCGGGATGTGGACGAGATGCGTTGGAGGGCATCTCGTCCACATCCCGCACCTCCACCCTCAGACCCCACTCCTCCAACCGTAACAAGGACAGAACGCCCCTGGTGCTCACCTTCCACCCTACAAACCTTCGCATAAACCAAATCATCCACCGACATTTCCGCCACCTCCAAAAAGACCCCACCACCAGGGATATATTTCCCTCCCCACCCCTTTCCGCCTTCCGCAAAGACCGTTCCCTCCGTGACTACCTGGTCAGGTCCACGCCCCCCTACGACCCACCCTCCCATCCTGGCACTTTCCCCTGCCACTGCAGGAACTGTAAAACCTGTGCCCACACCTCCTCCCTCACCTCTATCCAAGGCCCTAAAGGAGCCTTCCACATCCATCAAAGTTGTACTTGCACATCCACTAATATCATTTATTGTATCCGTTGCTCCCGATGCGGTCTCCTCTACATTGGGGAGACTGGGCGCCTCCTAGCAGAGCGCTTTAGGGAACATCTCCGAGACACCCGCATCAATCAACCAAACCGCCCCGTGGCCCAACACTTCAACTCCCACTCCCACTCTGCCAAGGACATGGAGGTCCTGGGCCTCCTTCACCACCGCTCCCTCACCACCAGACGCCTGGAGGAAGAACGCTTCATCTTCCGCCTCAGAACACTTCAACCCCAGGGCATCAATGTGGACTTCAACAGCTTCCTCATTTCCCCTTCCCCCACCTCATCCTAGTTTCAAACTTCCAGCTCAGCACTGTCCCCTTGACTTGTCCGGACTTGTCCGACCTGCCTAGCTCCTTTTCCACCTATTAGTGGGCGGCACGGTGGCACAGTGGTTAGCACTGCTGCCTCACAGCGCCAGAGACCCGGGTTCAATTCCCGCCTCAGGCGACTGACTGTGTGGAGTTTGCACGTTCTCCCCGTGTCTGCGTGGGTTTCCTCCGGGTGCTCCGGTTTCCTCCCACAGTCCAAAGATGGCAGGTCAGGTGAATTGGCCATGCTAAATTGTCCGTAGTGTTAGGTAAAGGGGTAAATGTAGGAGTATGGGTGGGTTGCACTTCGGCAGGTCAGTGTGGACTTGTTGGGCCGAAGGGCCTGTTTCCACACTGTAATGTAATCTAATCAAATGTAATCTAATCTAATCAAACTATCCACTCCACCCTCTCCTCCCTGACCTATCACCTTCATCTCCTCCCCCACTCACCCATTGTACTCTATGCTACTCTCTCTCCACCCCCACCCTCCCCTAGCTTATCTCTCCACGCTTCAGGCTCTCTGCCTTTATTCCTGATGAAGGGCTTTTGCCCGAAACGTCGATTTCACTGCTCGTTGGATGCTGCCTGAATTGCTGTGTTCTTCCAGCACCACTGATCTAGAATTATGATTGTGTAATCATATCATGAAACCACATTGGAAAGAACTTTAGCATTTAAGCCATTATGTACATCTCTTCTATGAGATGTACATAATGGCTGCAGATAGAATTTGATCCAGATGGCACCAAACATCACAAGATCTTTGAACCAGTGTTGTCATATGCTTCAGCCTTGCACAGTGACATTCAATACAAATTTTAATCCCTCAGAATGACTTTCACTGCATTTACTGTACTACAGTTTAATGTTAACAGATTCCTATTAAATAAAAAGAATGATCCATTTTATTGCCCTGGATAGCTAGCGCATTGGAGGGGACTGGGCATAGTGTGCCCTTTTGAATATTTTAAAAAATGAAAACTGGTTGGCATTGGTTTGGATAAGGACTATATGGGGCCACAGGGTAGATGGCAGTAGGTATTGATGTTGAATTGATATGGAGGTGACATGGGAAGTGGACTAGGAGGAGACAGGACTGGTAAAGGTCAAAATGTATCCAAACAAAGAAGTCCCAGAAGACCGAAGTTGGCTGTTCTTGGCACCTTACTGCCCATGTCATTGTGTGCAACCCATTTCCTGGGATAATGGGCCAGCTTCATTATTCCCCTGCTACACCATGGAAAAGAGAAAAACAAACATGTGATTTGAGGTACATTTTACCAAGGTGGGTGCAGTATGCCTGGAAATTTCCTGCTTTGAGTTACTTGGCTCAATAGCAAAAATCCCAGACTAAATACAGAATGATACAAGACCAGAGATGCATATTAATGCTTTCCTGGGTGTGAGTTTACTCTCATTTGTTAAACAACCTCCATTTCCCAAAACATGTATGTACATAGTGCATTTGAAACTTCAAAATGTCAAAAGGTGCCTGAAAGCAAATAACTGCTTTTGAAATCTCCTGGAGTACTGTGTCCATTTCGGGCCTCCCTGCTACATGAAGGATATTATTAAGCTGGAAAGGCTTCAGAAGAGATTTATCAGGATGTTGGCAGGATTGAAGGGCTTGAGCTATAAAGGGAGGCTGGATAGGCTGGGATTTGTTTTATCACAGGAGTGTATGAGGTTGAGGGATGACATTTTAGTGGTTTATAAAATCATGAAGGGTATAGATAAGGTGAATAGCAGGTATCCTTTCCCTAGAGTGGAAGATTTGAAGACTAGCAGGTATAATTTTAAAGGGAACGGAGAAAGATTTTAAAAAGACATGAGGGGCAATGTCCCTTTTCTTTTACACAGAGGGTGGTTCATGTGTGGAATGAAGTTCCATAGGAAGTGGTGGATAAGGTATAGTTACAGAGTTTAAAAGACATGTGGATACCTAAATGAATAAGAAATGTTTGGAGGGATGCAGGCCAAGTGCAGGTAGGTGGCAGTAGTTTAGTTTGAAGTCATAGTCAACATGAATTAATTGGAACAAGGGTCTATTTCTATGTTGTATGATTCATTGACTCTAAGTGCAGCCACCGTTGTAAGGTAGGAAACATGTCAGCCATTTGTATCCTAATGCTCTACAATAGCAATGTGACATTCCAAGAATGACCAGATTATCCATTTTGCTAGAGTGACTTTGAGCCAAAGCAACAGTACACACTCATTTGCTCTTCTTCAAAATATTGGTGTGGAACATTTTTGTATCTGCCTGTGACAGAAGATGGAGTTGCAAGTTATTGTCTCATCCAAAATATAATAACTTCAGCAGTGTAATACACCAATGAATTTCAACCTAGATTTTGTTCTGAAGTTTCTCAAGAGATATCTTGGGTGAAATGTTACCACTAAATCACCGCTCAGTTAGTTGGCCCTAGGCTACTTAACATAGTTAGATACTATTGAAAGCTTAAGAGAAATAAAGGATCCCAAGGTTCCACTTGTTATGTAGACATAAGCTATTGGTGGAAGAGTCGTAGTTGAGATACTAATGTATGTCATCCAGACAGAATGTAGTGACTAACTGAAATTAGCCAAATGCATCACAGCTATATTTGTTCCCAAGATTATTGCATGGGAACTGACACATTTATGTTTCAATAATTATTTGGACTTATTTTTATTTTTCTAATCTTCAATCACAATTCAGCAGTGTCTTACTCTTTTTGTCATGCACTTTGCTTTATGCAAAAATATATCTCATTTAGAGTCATAGAAATGTACAGCTTTGGAACAGACGCTTTGGACTAACTCAACTATGCCAATCAGATATACAAAATAAATCTAGTCTCATTTGCCAGCATTTGGCCCATATCCATCCAAACCCTTCTTATTCATAGACCCATCCAGATACCTTTTAAATATTGTAATTGAATCAGCCTCCACCGGTTCCTCTGGCAGCTCATTCCATACATGCACCACCCTTTGCATGAAAATGTTGCCCCATAGATCCCTTTTAATTTTTTTCCTCTCACTCCTTAAACCTATGCCCTCTAATTCTGGACTCCCCCACCCAGGAAAAAGATCTTGTCTATTTACCCTATCCATGCCCCTCATGATTTTATAAACATTTATAAGGTCACCCCTCAGTTTCTGTCATTCCAGGGAAAATAGCTCCACCTTATTCAGCCCCTCCCTATAGCTCAAACCCTTCAACCCTGGCAGCATTCTTGTAAGTCTTTTCTGGACTCATTCATGTTTCACAACATTCTTTCAATAGGAGGGAGACCAGAATTAAACACCGTATTCTAAAAGTAGCTTAACCAATGTCTTGTACAGTCACAACAAGACCTCCCAACTCCTATACTTAATGCACTGACCAACAAACAGTTCCCATCCTGGCACTTTCCCCTGCCTCCGCAGGAACTGTAAAACCTGTGCCCACACCTCCTCCCTCACCTCTATCCAAGACCCTAAAGGAGCCTTCCACATCCATCAAAGTTTTACCTGCACATCCACTAATATCATTTATTGTATCCGTTGCTCCCGATGCGGTCTCCTCTACATTGGGGAGACTGGGCGCCTCCTAGCAGAGCGCTTTAGGGAACATCTCCGAGCACCAATCAACCAAACTGCCCTGTGGCCCAACATTTCAATTCCCCCTCCCACTCTGCCGAGGACATGGAGGTCCTGGGCCTCCTTCACTGCCGCTCCCTCACCACCAGACGCTTGGAGGAAGAATGCCTCATCTTCCGCCTCGGAACACTTCAACCCCAGGGCATCAATGTGGACTTCAACAGCTTCCTCATTTCCCCTTCCCCCACCTCATCCTAGTTTCAAACTTCCAGCTCCACACTGTCCCCTTGACTTGTCCGGACTTGTCCGACCTGCCTAGCTCCTTTTCCACCTATCCACTCCACCCTCTCCTCCCTGACCTATCACCTTCATCTCCTCCCCCACTCACCTATTGTACTCTATGCTACTTTCTCCCCAACCCCACCCTCCTCTAGCTTATCTCTCCACGCTTCAGGCTCTCTGCCTTTATTCCTGATGAAGGGCTTTTGCCCGAAACGTCGATTTTGCTGCTTGTCGGATGCTGCCTGAATTGCTGTGCTCTTCCAGCACCACTGATCCAGAATTTGGTTTCCAGCATCTGCAGTCATTGTTTTTACTGCACTGACCAACAAAGGCAAGCATACCAAATGCCTTCTTCACTATCCTACCTACCTGAAACACCACTTTCAAGGAACTATGAACCTGCACTCCAAGGTCTCTTTGTTCAGCAACGCTCCCCAAGACCTTACCATTAAGTGTAAAAGTCCTGCCCTGATTTGCCTATCCAAAATGAAAATAGCACAGTCTTACTGCTCTAAAAAACACTGCTCCAGGCTAACTTAGTACCTATGTTTTATATTTTTCATGTTTAATCAAGAGACAGATCTCAATAAAACATATAATCAAAAGAAGAACACACTCTATTCACTATTGCAGATTTACAAAAGAAGAAAAAGTAAGGTTACACCATAAAAAGCCACTTCACTGCTCCACCAGTGTGAGCTCTCCCACACAGGTTTCTCCAAGGTCAGATGTTTGTTAATTTTTTTAAAGACAAACTCTGATGTCCAGGGGTACTTGAAATCAAACATTTGGTCACAATTACTAAAGAACAATTTAACTATATCAATCAACTCATGCCATTAATGTGATTCTACTAGTGTCTGGTAAATGCAAAGTGTGAATAAACATTACAGCATTGAATGTGTTTTTTTTCTGTGAGGGAAGTTATCCTCACAGAAAAAAAATGGGTGAGTGGAAATGAGATACAAAGGCAGTCTGTATCGGTACAATCCTGATTTAGTTCAAATGAGCTGTTCAAATATCTGGAGAGTAAAACAGCAGCAGATGGTGTAAAGGCATTAATCTCGACAATATGAGTGGCTATGGGTTGCTGGGTATACAGCTACACTGACTCATCCAATAATTGTGCAATTTTAACCTCAGCCTTTGAATTTCCTCAGAACCTAACCTCCACTTCAATGCAGGCAGCTGTCTGTATAAATGATAAACAAATGATATATACATCATTGAAATGGCCAGCTGCTTGCTCCAATGTGTAGAGTCTGTTCCCTGGAAATGTGGGCAATGACATACCAATTACTGAATTATTCAATGAATCACTGCATTGTAACTAGGCCCTCTGCAGGTTGACATGAGGCAGATGCGTTAGGTGTGCTTAAATCAGATTTCCAGTTGAGAAAGATGAAAATATAAAAATGATTTGTCCTGCACAGTATTAGGTTATGTTATAACCTAGTTTTCTAATCATGTCTATAAATACTTTTCTTCATTCAGGTAAACGTCAATAAAATGGTGAAAAAACAGCACCAGCCCATCAAAGTAACTCCTTCACTGCCTCTTTAAGCCTTTGAGTGAGGTAAATTACTAGGAGACTTTACTTCCAGGGAGATAAGCCCCTGAAAGTTATTTATGACATGATCCAATGTTATGATGAAACCCTAGATGACAGTACAGGAATACCAATCCTATATTATCTGGGTACCTAAATTTCACATACGATGCCACAAAAGCTGCCATACTCACAATCCTGATGATTGAAAAGTAGAATATCAATTCTAAAAATCTGAAATTCAAAAAAAGCATAAAATGCTGCAAATGCTCAACAGTTTCTGACAGCAGTTAAGGATAGAAACAGGACTAACATTTCAAATCTGCAATCTTTCATCACAATAAGTTTCTAACCTTTTCCAGCAATGATGAAAAATTATTGACCTGAAACACCAAGTCTGTTTTTTTCACCACAGATACTGCCTGACTACTGCATATTTTCAGCACTTACAGTTCTTATTTCAACATTGCAGTGCATAGTTTCAAGCTACAGGAGAATCGACGTTTCGGGCATAAGCCCTTCTTCAGGAAACCTGAAGGATTCCTGAAGAAGGGCTTATGCCCAAAACGTCGATTCTCCTGTTCCCTGGATGCTGCCTGACCTGCTGCGCTTTTCCAGCAACATATTTTCAGCTCTGATCTCCAGCATCTGCAGACCTCACTTTCTCCTCATAGTTTCAAGCTATTTTGAATATTTTTTCCAATATCTTGGTTGTCACATAATTGCAACAAATCTGTTCACACCATTGTCATTAATCGTATAATTATAGAATCCCTACAGTGCCAAAAAAGGTCATTTGGCTCATCAACTCTGCACTGACCATCTGAAGAGAACCATCTCCCCCATCCTATACCTGTAACCCTGCATTTGACTAATCGACCTAGCCTGCAGAACCCTAGATGATATGGACAATTCAGCATGGCCAGTATATCTAACCTGCACATATTTTGATTGGAGGATGAAATCCACATAGATAGTCACCCGAGGGCAGAATTTAACCCATTCCCTGTGCTGTGAGGCAGCAGTGTTAAACGCTGAGTCAGCTTCCTATATTTGCCACTAACCCTATGTGCTGATTCTATTTTACACGGGAGGAGTAAAGAACAGAATAATACATCTCATGATATGTAAAAGCATTACTTTCTATAATGAAGCCTTTGAGAATCTATTCTCCAGATTACTTTTTCTGAATGACCTTTAAGGAAAGGAATGTCTTATTTCAACTTCTCACTTATCTATTTTCGTTCATTTGACTCATAGGTTGCACACTAGCGAGGTCTGCCAATTATACAAGCATAGAATTCACAGAATGATTAAAAGGTTTTCTTAAACTGTTAACAGGTGAAATGTATAGTTGGAGCACAGGAATTTGAGAAAAGCTGAGATCTTCAAATTGCTAACATGCAATCCATGAAGCAACATAATAACTGATAGATGAGTGAGAAGTTGAAATTTTCTTTCATTAATGGTCTTTTGGAAAAAGTAATCTGGAGATTAAATTTTCAAAGGAGCACAGGAATTTTAAACAAGCTGAGGGCTTCAAGTTCAAACTTGAATAAGACTCTGAAGCATGCAACAGATAGTTCAATGGACATACGAGTGTGTTATTTTAAAATTTACACTTAATTTAATTTAAAACTTTTGTTTGGAAATCAGAAATTTCAGTTATTGGGAATTTAATTGCAGATCAAAGGCAGGTGACAAATCAACTGAAGTCATGGGTACAACTGTAGCGATTGTAATGAGGTGAGCCAGGTGGACATCAACGAATGTGAATTTCCTGACTGGGACTGTTAATCTGTACCAATTTGGGAGCCTGGGCTGACAGATAAGAACAGGGGAGTTAGTAATGTTGCTCACTCTAAGAGCTGGCTCTGAGGGAGGTGGATCAGTGGTAAGGACTCTCCATGTATAAAGAAAGGGTGAGTAGGTGACCAGATATCGGCCTCAGTGGAGTTATTTCAGTGGCTACAAGAATGAAGCACATTCTTGAAGAAATTCACTTGCTACACTCATCTTTGAGTTGGGGTAAGAATTTCTGGCATCATACTGTTATTTGGGAAGCTTGACTCATTCAATGCTGCTGTCAAAGACTGGGCCAAGAATGTGGAAAGAATATTTTAAAGTTTTTTTTTTCCTGGGCAAATGACATTGGGGCAGTTGAAAAGTAATGAGTAATTCTCCTGACAGCCTGCAGGGACACAGCTTTTTCAAGTTGTTAGGAACCTAAATTTCCCTGAGGCAATTTGAGAACCAGGGGAATCCATTCCTTGTCTTGACAGGGTTAAGACGACTGGCAGAGGCATGTGACGTTGGTTTAGCCCTTAATGAGATGCTGTTTGGTATGCGGGATTAATGATGTAACCATGCAAAAGCACCCACCAGCTGAAGCCCAACAGGATTTCAAAAAGGCGCTACAACTGGTTTTATCATGGGAAAGATGTGGCAAGTTGAGCATATGAGTTGCAGGGTATTCCTTTGGGAGTAGACACCCTTCCCAATCTGACTATGGCCTCACTCAGGACATATCCTTAACAGAGAGACTCTTGGTCAGCTCACCAAAAAACAAAGCCAAGCCTCGGCCAAATGGTTAAAATTTTCTTCAGGATGGCCAGCAACTGCTTGTAGTTGCTGCCGGTAAGTGGACTCAGGACAACAAAAGAGTCGCACTAGACTTAAATTGAGTAAGAGAACTCTTAGGTTAGTATGTAGGAGTATGCAGACCCTGGAAAGTCCAACGACATCTGGTTTAGAACAGGTCAATTATTTAGCAACATCCAAATCAGAATCAATCGAAACAAACATCTGGTTAAATAGTCAATAGGTTCGAATGGAGGTTGATACCGGTGTGGCCGTTTTAGAGATCACAGAACTTATTTTTAACAAAATTTGCTCTGGACTCCAACCCTTAGGTTTGTGCAATATCTTGGCTAAAATGAGAACCTATACAGGGATCCTTTATAAATTAAGGGTACAACTTTGATTCTGGATTCTTACGCAAAGCAGTTGATTAAACCACCACTAATTGTAGTAAATGGCTCTGGCTCAAGCTTTATGGGGTGAAACTGGTTGAGAAGGATTCACCTGGATTGGCTCAACATCTTTCAATTAGAAAATGGTTGCTTACATGAAGTCCTAGTTAAATATCTGGATGCTTTTCAGGAAGGGTGAGGGATTATCAAAGGAGCCAAGGCCACCTTGCACGTTAGCCAAGAAGCAATTCCATGATTCTGCCAGGCCTGCCCAGTGCCATTTGCATTATGGGCAAAAGTAGAGGCAGAAATCCAAAAACTGGAAAACAAAGAAATCATCAAATCAGTCCAGGTGGTGGAATGGGCAGCACCAGTCTTAGCAATTGTGAAGCCCAACGGTCTGCCTTTATGGGGATTTTAAACAAATGATAAACAGCTTTTTGCAGCTCAATAAATACCCAATGCATTGCACAGAGGATTTATACACAAACCTCGGCGGTGGGGAGAGGGACAACTGTCCTTCACAAAGCTGGATATGAGCCATGCGTACTTGCAACTGCGGTCCGATGGAGATTCCCAGAAGTATGCTACAATTAATACCCATAAGGGTTTGTCCCAACATATGAGACTGCCGTTTGGGATATCATCAGGCTGTACAATTTAGCAGAGAATGATGGAGAACATTTTACAAGGTCTATGCCAGGTTGCTCTTAACCTAGCAGACATGTTATTACAGGGAAGATCAATGAACAGCACTTTGAGAACTTGGACATTGACATTATACTTTTCCCAAATAGGTGTGTACCTTTACGCGTATGAATGGGAAAAAAGCGTATTCCAGGCACCCCAAGTGACTCACTTGGGCTACAGAATCAGCAAGACTGGGTTACACCCATTGGAAGTTAAAGTAAGGGCCATCAAAGCTGCCCTAGCTCCCACATCTGTACCGGGGCTTAGGTCTTTCCTTGGGCTGGTGAATTATTCGAGAAAGTTCATATGTAACCTGGCCTCCATCCTGGCATCTTTCCTTCAACACTTCTAAAAAATCTCAGCCTTGGAAATGGTCACATTGCCAAGCCATAACTTTCAGGGAAGTAAAGAAACAGCTGTCATCCTCCAAGGTGTTGGCACACTATGATGCCAAGTGAGATCTGGTATTGACATGCAATGCCTCCCCGTATGGCATCAGAGTAGTATTAGTAAATTAGTGGCCAAATGAAGTGGAATGCTGAATAGTGTATGCATTCAGGATTGTGGTTAATGCAGCCCATAAATATGTCCCGATAGATAAAGAAGGTTTAGCAGTCATATTTAGAGTCAGGAAGTTCCATCAATACTCTACAGATGTAAATTTATAACAGACCACAAACCCTTGCTAGATCTACTTAAAGTGGACAAGGCAGTGCTGCCCAAAGCATCAGGCAGTGCTGCCCAAAGCATTAAAGCCTACCGTTAAATGCGGGGTGCATATAATTACAAGTTGGAACACCGACTGGGAGGCCAGTGCATTGAGCAGCCTCCTGCTGGCACATACCACTGGTGGTACTGCTCCTGGAAAAGTAATGGTTTTAAATTTTCTGGACACTTCCAGTCACAGTTGACAATATCAGACTATCCACATCCAAAGATTTGGTCCGGGTCAAACTGAAACAGCTGGCAGCGATGGGGAAAACAAAATGGGCATTGCAACCAGAACTGAAACCTTTTTGGAGCTGGAAAGACAGATCACAGTAAAGGATAGCCATATTATTGTGGGGAGCAAGACCAATTGTCCCTGGCAAAGGCTGCTGCCAGATATTGGCTGAACTCCACCAGAGTCATCTCGGGGTTTCCAAAATTAAGATGTTGGCAAGAAGTTCTGACTGGTGGCCAGGATTGGATGCCAACATAATCATGTTGACGAGGCAGTGCCCAGAGTGCCAACAAAGACAAAAATTACTGCCAGCAGCTCTCTGCCACATTCATGAGAATGGCTGGGTAAACCCTGGACTTGGTTACATGCTGATTACACATGCATCGTTTGCAGTACAAAGATTCCTGAAAATGTTGTTCTCAGATAACGAGCCATCTTTTATCAGCAGGGAATTTGAATATTTCGTAAAGCTGAATGGTATTTGACATATAAGGACAGCTCCATACTATCCATCATCTAATAGTCTGGCAGAAAGAGCAGTCCAAGTTTTGAAGGTACGCTTAAAGAAACAGCTGACAGCTTCACGAGGTTCCAAACAATCCTAATTTCTTTTTGATTATTGGACCATCCCCTATTCCACCAGAGGGATAGCTCCATCAAAGTTGCTAATGGGGAGAAGACTCCACATTAGGTTATGTCTGATCTTCCTGGACCTTGGGGGTGGCATCAGGAATGCCAATGCCAGACACAGGACTCTGCTAAATGAGAGACACAGTGTACTACAGGGGTCAATGCTTGGTGTTCAAACACAGTAACGGCACTGCATAGGTGACAAGTATGAACGATGTCAGGTCGCCTCCAGTAATGTACAAAGTTCGGGCAGGTGCGGTAGTCCTGAATAAGTACACGGACCATATGAAAGCTGCAAACTCCCAAATTGTGCAGGAGAAAAATGTGCCTGGCTCCTTGACAGCCTTTCTGACTGCTCCAGAACCTGTGGTTTCTCCCTCTCTGTCAAGAATTGAAGGTACCTCCGAATCTGAGATGGACACAGTGGATGTCACCACCTTGATGCCTTTGGGGTAAAAACAATGACTGCAGATGCTGGAAACCAGATTCTGGATTAGTGGTGCTGGAAGAGCACAGCAGTTCAGGCAGCATGCAAGGAGCAGCTTGGATGCTGCCTGAACTGCTGTGCTCTTCCAGCACCACTAATCCAGGACCTTGATACCTTTGCCAACTGAAGGAGAGAATGAGTTTCTTCTGAGATATCTGGACACAAGAGTTAAGCTACTGTTACACACCGCCTGTATGACAGGCAAAGTTGTAGGATCCTGGTGCTAAAACACTGCAGGGGGATCTATAAAAAAAGAACCAGCCTATGTCCTCTGACTCAGAGGGGGAGAGATGTAGTTATTGTAACGAGGTCAGCAGGTGGACCTTAGAGAATATGAGTTCCCAGAATGGACTGTAAATCTGGTCTAATCAGGGAGCCCTGGCTGACAAGAGTGTCAGACATCCTGTTCACTCTGATAGCTGGCTCTGAGGCAGTTGGATCAGTGTTAAAGATGCTTGGAGGATCTTTAACACTGATCTTGGAGATTCTTGAACTCATCAAAAAACCCTCAATCATGGATTAAACCAGAGAAAGCATCATCCCTGGGTGATCTCGAGAACCAACCTTTCACTTAACAAGGGAATGTACTGACCAATTGTGCCACCTCAACATGGATCAGCTTTATAATATTTTCTAATCAACTGGTTCAAAGATATTATTACACACCTCTGGAACAAGTGGGACCTTAACCCGGGTCTCCCGGCTCAGAGACAGGGACATTGCCACTCTCCCACAAAACCCCGCTTCTTTGTTTTTTTTTAACTCCCTGGGTCTGCTTTATATTTTCCCTTATCCAGAAGTGCTCTCACACAGCCTAATGGTTTTCCACACCAACTCACCATGACTTAAGTCTGTTTCTGTGCTGACCCTCCTTTCTCATCAACCAGTTTGGAAATGTTCTTGTAGCTTCTTTGAAACACGTGGGACTTGAACCCAGGCTTTCTGGCTCAAAGATAGGAATACTATCACTGTACCACAACAGGCACCGGGGTCTGCTCTTTTCCCCCCTCTTTCTATATCCACACAACTGAGCAATCTTCCCACCACCAAAATCACCATTGTTTCTTTTTCACTTTTATAAAAACTGATAACCACCCATCACTAAAAACACCCATCTGGCCAGCTGGGTATTTATAAGCAAAACCCATTACTAACACTGCTTTAGAAGTCTTTTTAATAGCTTAACATTTTATTTAACCTATTTTTCAATCAATCTGTTCAAAGATGTTATTACACACCTCCAGGTCTTACTGGGCTGTGCCACAAGAGGGCCCTAATCAGCAGGACTCGAATCTGTGGGGTGAAACCCCAACAGATTTCCTAATGTGTCACCTTAATCAGTCAGTCACAACTACAGGCCTGGGTCAGCTTTATTTTATTTCTTAGGAAGGGGTCATTCAGCCCACCAGGTCTGCACCAATCCTCCAGAGAGTATTCCACCCAGACTCACCGCCATCCCCATAACCCCGCATTTCCCATGGCTAGTCCACCTAGCCTGTACATCCCCAGACACTGTGAAGCAATTAGCATGGCCAATCCACAACCTGCTCATCTTTGGAGTGTGGGAAAAAAACCGGAGCACCCAGTGGAAACCCACACCGACACATGGGAAACATGCAATCTTAGCAGGACTTATACACTTAATGGTAAGGTCCTAGGGAGTGTTGCTAAACAAAGAGACCTTGGAGCGCAGGTTCATACCTCCGTGAAAGTGGAGTTGCAGGTAGACAGGATAGTGAAGGAGGCGTTTGGTATGCTTTCCTTTATTGGTCAGAGTATTGAGTACAGGAGTTGGGAGGTCATGTTGCGGCTGTACAGAACATTGGTTCGGCCACTGTTGGAATATTGCGTGCAATTCTGGTCTCCTTCCTATTGGAAAGATGTTGTGAAACTTGAAAGGGTTCCAAAAAGATTTACAAGGATGCTGTCAGGGTTGGAGGATTTGAGCTATTGGGAGAGGCTAAACAGGCTGGGGCTGTTTTCCCTGGAGCGTCAGAGGCTGAGGGGTGACCTTATAGAGGTTTACAAAATTATGAGGTGCATGGATAGGACAAATAGACAAAGTCTTTTCCCTAGGGTCGGAGAGTCCAGAACTAGAGGGCATAGGTTTAGGGTGAGAGGGGAAAGATATAAAAGAGACCTAAGGGGCAACTTTTTCACGCAGAGGGTGGTACGTGTATTGAATGAACTGTCAAAGGATGTGGTGGAGGCTGGTACAATTGCAACATTTGAGAGGCATTTGAATGGGTATGTGAATAGGAAGGGTTTGGAGGGATATGGGCTGGGTGCTGGCAAATGGGACTACATTGGGTTGGGATATTTGGTCGGTATGGACAGGTTGGACCGAAGGGTCTGTTTCCATGCTGTACATCTCTATGACTCTATGACACACAGGGCAGGCCAATGCCTGTCATCAAGGGAATTCATACTCAACAAGCTCCACAGGGAGGTAAAAACAATGACTGCAGATGCTCCACAGGGAGATTAATTAATGATTGCCCATAGGGCTTGCATAGATTAGAACAAGCTGCAATGAAGGGGAAGGCACTAAGCAGAAAATTAAAGATACAAGCAATTAAGGCAACATTGGGCTACATTAATCTGTATATAGGAGTAAATTACTGCAGGCTCGGGAATCTGTACTTAAAACAAGAAATGCTGGAAACCACAGTGGGTCAAGGCAGCATCTGTTTTGAGAGGGCAAGTTAATTTTGAGTCTAGATGACCCTTCATCAGATCTGAATATATTATGGGCACATCAAATTACGAACAATGCCTTAGAGGAGAAATGGTTTTCTGGATCAATATGTTGAAGAATGAACTAAAATTAGGGCTATCCTACACTGGGTATCATGTAATAAGTTGATTCTGAGATTAGGTCCTGAAATTACATAAGGGAAACTAAGATGGTATGAGGTACAAACTGGTCACGATAAATTTGGAGTTTACTTAAAGGGACGACAGTGATAGGCAATGGCAAACGTTTGAAGAGTACCTGAGAAACAATTGTTCACTCATGTCTTGCAAAAAATTGAAATGGAAGATGTGGCCTGACCATGGCTAACAAGGAAAATTAGGGATAGTATCATCTTCAAGGAAGGAGCAGAAAATTGGCCAAAAAAAGTGGCAAACCTGAGGATTGGGAGTAAAGAAAGACAAAGGGATTGATTAAAATGGGGAAATAGTATTTGAGTAAGCTTATAGGGAATTTACAGATGGATTGCAAAAGCTTCAATAGGCATATCAAGATTAAAAAAGATTAGTGAAGACAAATATATGTCCTTTACAATCAGAAACAGGTGAAGTTTTCAACAAGAACAAAGAGTTGACAGACCAATTTAATCCATATTTTGGCTCTGTCCTCACAAGCAAAGTTGGAAAACACAAAATGACAGGGAGAAATTGAAGGAAATTAGTAAGATTAGGGGAATAGTGTTGGTAAAATTGATAAGACTAAAGACTGATAAATCCCTTGGGCCCAATAACCCTACACCGAAGTGTTTTCATGGAAGTAGTCCAAGAAATAGTGGGTGCATTGGTGATCATCTTCCAAGAATCAATAGAATACTAGAGGGCATAGGTTTAAGGTGAGAAGGGAAAGATTTAAAAGGGACCTAAGGGGCAACATTTTCATGCAGTGGGTGGTACATGTATGGAATGAGCTGCCAAAGGCCTCTGTATGGGTATATGAATAGGAATGGTTTAGACAAATATAGACCAAATGTGGGCAAATGGAACGAGATTAATGTGGGCAAAAGTGGGTACTGCAGATGCTGGAGATTACAGTCAAGGTTAGAGTAGTGCTGGAAATGCACAGCAAGTCAGGCAGCATCCAAGGAGCAGGAAAATCAATGTTTCAGGCAAAAGCCCTTCATCAGGAATAAATCCTCATTCCTGATGAAGGGCTTTTGCCTGAAATGTCAATTTTCCTGCTCCTGGGATGCTGCCTGACCTGCTGTGCTTTTCCAGCATTACTCTAACCTTGACTCTAGGTTAATGTAGAATATCTGATCAGCATGGACAAGTTAGACTGAAGGGTTAGTTTCCATGCTGTCCAACTCTATGATTAATCTAGAACAGTTCCTATGGATTGGAGAGTAGCCAATGTAAACTCACTATTTCAAAAAAGGAGGTAGTGAGAAAACAGGAAACTATAGACTGGTTAGCCTGATCTCAGCAGTAGGGAAGATGTTAGAGTCCATTATATAATATTTAATACACAGTACTTGGAAAACAAGGATGAGTACTGGACAATGTCAGCATTGAATTATGAAAGATAAAGCATTCTTAACAAATCTACCAAATGTTTTCGAGGACATAACTAATAGAACTTATAAGGGGGTCCAAGTGGATGTGATTTATTTGGAATGTTAGAAGCCTTTCAACTAGGTACTGCATAAGACATTAGCATGAAAAAATGTTCTGTGATTAAAGATAGTGTTCTGACATAGATACAGAACTGGATGGCAGACAGGAAACAGTAAAAATAAACACCACTTTTTCTGATGGGCAGCCAAAGACTAATGGGGTGCTGCAGGGACCAATGCTTGAATCCCAGCTATTCACCTTACATGTGAATGATTTAGATGACCTAACGCTAATATCTCCAAATTTGCAGACAACACAAAATTTGATTGGGGGGTGGGGGTTAACTGTGAGGGGAGGCAGAGATGCTTGAAGGTGATTTAAAGAAATTGAGTAAGTGGGCAAATGCATGGTAAAAGAAGTATAATGTGAGAAAATGTGAGGTTATCCAGTTTGGTAGCAAAAACAAGAGTGTGAGTACAGCTGGATCGGTTAGGACTATATTCACTGGAGATTAAAATAAAGCGGGAAAGGGGGTGGTCAGGATCTCATAGAAATCTTTAAAAGTCTAACATGATTACACAAGCTAAATGCAGGATGGATATTCCTGATGACTAGTGAGTCCAGAACTGAGAGTCACATTTCTAATAATATGGGCTTGCCATTTAGAACTGAGATGAGGAAACATTTCTTCAGCCAGAGTGTGGGGACTCTGTGAAATTTTATGCTATGGTACAGAAAGTGGTTGGGTCATTTTCAAAAAAGGAGTTAGATATAGTTCTTCGGTATAAAGGGATCAAAGGGTGTGGGGAGGGAATGGAAACAGGGGGATTGAGTTGGATGATCAGCCATGATCATAATGAACGATGGAGCAGACTCAAATGAATGACTGGCTCCTCCTCCTATATTCTCATTTTCTTTGCAAGTCCTTACTGATGCAGTATATGGATTTGTAGCAGCTATTCCTTTAAAAATAACTTTGAACTATATAATAAATGCTTGTTAAACATAGTAATAAAGTGCTGAAAATACACACTCTTAATTGTGCAATTCATCGTAACCACTGCAATTGCTATTGTTTTACAGAATCCACCCATTCATGCTATAAAACAAACTATCAATTCTCTACCACAATATTCATGAGCTTTTAAAATTTAATTTGCACCAAGGACTACCTTTTCACACACTATAAATACAATTATTACTCTTACCATATTTCACACCTCTAATTACACCACAGTCAATGGAGTCAAGTTTTATTTTGTTCTCTTAACTAGAAATCTGTTCACAGACTGCTCATTTAAATTTCTTTTAAAGGATTTATGAGCTCTGAGATCTTTCTCTAGTAGGGACTCTTCATATAATCATAACAACACCTTGATCAACAGTATTTCAGTATCATAATGATTGCACCCACATGTTTAAGTACTTAACTTTCAGTTAAAGAAGGTTAATTCTTCAGAAATAATCAAGGGGTATGAGGGTAGTGAAACTAAGCGGAAATTGAAAACCTTATGTTGAGCGTTAGGGGAGGCAATCAGATGAGCTGACCAAGGAATAGTTATGGAAGGCCAGGTCAACTTTAACAGCCAAGCCTCCATTACTACTCAACCTAATTAACATTAGGTAGCACAGCGACTACCTATCATCACTCAAGTAACTCACAGGCAAGGTGGATAAGGGGTCAGGCAGGATGGAGTGAATCTGAAAGAAAATCTGCAAAGCCTTGAAGGTGGGAAGGGGAGGAAATCTATGGGAGCAGTTTCCCAGGATCTATTAAAAAAAGGGTTGATTTAATGATGAGTGAGAATGGACAACTCCTTTCATATATTCCATTTTAATGTTTCTTTTTACCCGGTTTTATGTTGGGTGGGAGAAGTAAAATATCTCCACTTTATTGCACTTATTATAATAATACTGCAGTACAAAATGTACTTTAGCAGCTCACTGAAGCTCCTGCAGCATTTGTCACTGAAAAGAACAAGGTCCAAGATGGGTGGGTCTCTCTCTCTCTCCTTGTTGGTGTGGACTTGATGGGCCAAATGGCCTGCTTCCACATTGTAGGGATTCTATGACTCTGTGAAATTGGGCATTACTTTTTGTGAGATATTAACTTGCCAACATGAATATTTTCCTGTAAAATTTCCCTCTAGGCTACTGCAATGGCTGCCGATTCAACAGGCTTTCAGTTTCTCTTTTTGCATACCTCCTCAGTTTATAAAAAAAATTGTGTTCGTTCCATCGTCTAATAATGCTACTCTTAGCAAAGCAAAAGACCCAGCATAATTTGGGAAACTAACAGTCAATTTAACATGGTCCACCACCATTATCATAGATTTTTTCCAGCAATTTTTAACAAGTTGCAACTCTTCCTTTCTAGAAACTCCTGGATGCCCTTTTGCAACACCAGCCTCAGGAAACCAGCAGCCCACCAATAAACTTCCCGTGAGATTCGAGTACTTGAGCTGTTAAAATGAATTAAACTCTGCATAAGATTAGAAATTTAAAGAAATGTATGTTTCGGCAGTTCTGCTGAACTTATTTGGACCAAAAGGGAACACTAGAAATTGCAGACTTTCATTCCTACAGGGCGTAAATTGCTCTTAAAGGCTTTTCAATATTTTTTAAATTCCTTTTTTGTCTCTTTTGCGTTTTTTTAATTTAATCTAATCTTTTGTTAGGTGAAATCTTCCTCATTGATCTTCGGCATCTGCAGACCTCACTTTCTCCTCAAAGAAATCTTCCTCGTGCCAAGTTAAAGTTTTGGTGTGAAGTTCTCAGAACCTGTCGAGCAGGTCAACTATCAATAACTTCTTTTCATTCATTAGCATGTCATAAATATGTGTTAGCATTCTAGCTAACTGGAATTATGTTCATGGACTCGGTCTTGTTCGGGAAAAACAGAGTTAGATGCCTTTAAAGACCTAACTAGTGTAATATATAAGACAAGGTATGCATTTGGCAAGGTAGACATTTTCCTCCAAGCTCTGCTGAGTACAAATTTCCTCAGTAAGCTGGATCATTCATAACAAACTTTATCCTTTGCACAAATATCAGGGAAGTGGGATGGTGGAGAACTCATCAAACCAGGTCAACCAACCCATCAGAAATCTCAATTGTATGTAATTTTGAGTATTGTTACCAAATAGTTCTCATAGGAGTCTGACTGGGTGAACAAGTGAGGCAAGCCAACTAGAGCAGGCAAGTGGGGCTTAATTCAACAGGAGGGCACACTCAAAAGGGGGACCAACTCAAAAGTTACATAGAACATAGAACATAGAACATAGAAGAATACAGCGCAGTACAGGCCCTTGGGCCCTCGATGTTGCGCCGATCCAAGCCCACCTAAACTACACTAACCCACTATCCTCCATATACCTATCCAATGCCCTCTTAAATGCCCATAAAGATGGAGAGTCCACCACTGTTACTGGCAGGGCATTCCATGAACTAACGACTCGCTGAGTGAAGAACCTACCCCTAACATCAGTCCTATATCTACCCCCCCTTAATTTAAAGCTATGCCCCCTTGTAATACCCGACTCAATACGCGGGAAAAGGTTCATACTGTCGACCCTATCTAACCCCCTAATCATCTTGTACACCTCAATCAAGTCACCCCTAAACCTTCTTTTCTCTAGTGAAAACAGCCCCAAGTGCCTCAGTCTTTCCTCATACGATTTTCCTTCCATACCAGGCAACATCCTGGTAAACCTCCTCTGCACCCGTTCCAATGCCTCCACATCCTTCCTATAGTATGGCGACCAAAACTGCACACAATATTCCAGATGCGGCCGTACCAGAGTCTTATACAACTGCATCATGACCTCAGGACTCCGGAACTCAATTCCTCTACCAATAAAAGCCAGTACGCCATATGCCTTCCTCACCGCACTATTTACCTGGGTGGCAACTTTCAGAGATCTGTGTACATGGACACCAAGATCCCTCTGCTCATCCACACTACCAAGTATCCGACCATTAGCCCAGTACCCCATCTTTTTGTTATTCTTCCCAAAGTGAATCACCTCGCACTTAGCTACATTGAATTCCATCTGCCACCTTTCTGCCCAGCTCTGCAGCTTCTCTATATCCTGCTGTAACCTGCCACATGCTTCCTCACTGTCAACAACTCCTCCGACTTTCGTATCATCCGCAAACTTGCTCACCCAACCTTCTAACCCCTCTTCCAGGTCATTTATAAAAATGACAAACAGCAATGGTCCCAAAACAGATCCTTGCGGAACACCGCTAGTGACGGCACTCCATGAAGAAACTTTGCCATCAACTACTACCCTCTGTCTTCTTCCATCCAGCCAATTCCTAATCCAAACCTCCAACTCACCCTCAATGCCATATCTCCGTATTTTCTGCAGTAGCCTACCATGGGGAACCTTATCAAACGCCTTACTAAAATCCATATATACCACATCTACCGCTTTCCCCTCATCAACCTCCTTCGTCACCTTTTCAAAGAATTCAATAAGGTTTGTGAGGCACGACCTGCCCTTCACAAAACCATGCTGACTATCCTTGATCACATTATTCCTATCCAGATGTGCATAAATCCTATCCCTTACAATTCTCTCTAAGACTTTGCCCACAACAGAAGTGAGACTCACCGGCCTATAGTTACTAGGGCTATCCCTACTCCCCTTTTTGAACAAGGGAACCACATTTGCTATCCTCCAGTCTTCTGGGACTACTCCTGTAGACAAAGAGGACATAAAAATCAAGGCCAATGGCTCTGCAATCTCCTCCCTTGCTTCCCAGAGAATCCTAGGATAAATGCCATCAGGCCCAAGGGACTTATCTATTTTCACCTTTTCCAGGATTTCCAACACCTCTTCTCTACATACCTCAAAGCCATCCATTCTACTTATTTGTGCCTCAGTATTCTCATCGACAACAATGCCCTGTTCCTGAGTGAATACTGAAGAAAAGTATTCATTCAGTGTCTCCCCAATCTCTTCCGCCTCCACACGCAACTTCCCCCTACTATCCTTGACTGGACCTATTCCTACCCTAGTCATTCTTTTATTCCTAACATACCTATAGAAAGCCTTAGGGTTTTCCCTAATCCTATCTACTAAGGACCTTTCATGTCCCCTCCTTGCTGCTTTTAGCTCTCTCTTCAGGTCCTTCCTGGCTACCCTATAACTCTCAATCGCCCCAATTGAACCTTCACGTCTCATCTTGAGATAGGCCGCCCTCTTCCATTTAACAAGGGATTCCAATTCCTTATTAAACCACGGCTCCCTCGCACGACCCTTTCCTTCCTGCCTGACAGGTACATAATTATCAAGGACACTCAATAGTTGCCCCTTGAACAAGTTCCACATATCATTTACACTCTTGCCTTGGAGTCTACTTTTCCAAGCCACACATCCTAAGTCATGCCTCACCGCATCATAATTTCCCTTACCCCAGCTATAATTCTTGCCCTGTAGTACACACTTATCCCTCTCCATCACGAGTGTAAAAATCACCGAATTATGGTCACTATCCCCAAAGTGCTCACCTACCTCTAATTCTAACACCTGGCCTGGTTCGTTACCCAGAACCAAATCCAGTATGGCCTCACCTCTTGTTGGCCTGTCTACATATTGTGTCAGGAAACTCTCCTGCACACATTGAACAAACACTGACCCATCTAACGAACTTGAGCTATAGCTTTCCCAATCAATATCAGGAAAGTTAAAGTCCCCCATAACAACCACCCTATTACTGTCACTCATCTCCTGAATCACCTTCCCAATCCTTTCTTCAATGATTCTAGGACTATTAGGAGGCCTGTAAAAGACTCCTAACAGGGTGACCTCACCTTTCCTATTCCTAACCTCACCAAGTAAAGGTGAGTTAGGTAGAAAGGAAAGTAGAGGATATGTTTGAAAGTGTGCTATTGTCAGGGCCACTGGAAGGATCTTGGAGATTAGATAGAGGTAAACTGGAGTGAAGAAGAGAAAATCACAATGATAGAAGCAACGAAGTGTGGGAGCTCCATATTTAGTGTGGGGAACACAAGAGGCAATGATGCCAGGGAGGGAGAAATCAAGTAAATTAAATAAGTGATGACGTAAGGCAAAGGTTAGGCATGGGGACCTGGACAGGTGTGAGATCAAGAAGAGGAGCTGATATATCTAGGACATTAGTGAAAGGGCCAATAGTTGCAAGGAAGATTGAAAAAAGACAAAAGGAAGAAGACCATATACAGTCATACAAGGACCAGGTGCAGTGTGAAGGGGGAGGGTACAGTTTGAAAACATTGAATGCAAAATTAGCAATCACCAGCTTTTTCTGTAATTGACACAAAAAAGGCCTCACAGACAATTCACAGTAAAATGGGAAGGACCCAAAATCTGTTTAAAAAAACCCAAAACAATTGCAGATGCTGGAAATCAGAAACAAAGAGTAATCTAATCTAATCTAATCTTAAAAAAAAGACAGACATTGCTGGAAAAGTTGAGCAGGTCTGGCAGCATCTGTAGAGAGAAATCAGAGTTAACGTTTCAGGTCAAATGACCCTTCTTCAGAACACAAAAACCCAATATTTGTTCAGAAGCATTCTTGCACAGTGCAGAGACTTAAGACAGAAATGGAGAAATATTATTGCACAAGTATTCAAGAGAAACACTCACTATAGAATGAGTTTGAATGTGCCCTATTAACTCCTAAGGCCAATACCTCAACCATGTCCTGGAATTCATTTACCTCAGAGAAAAGAGTCAAAGACTCATGAACACTTCGTACTGGTGTTTATTCCACATGTAGCTATGCAGGAGCACACACACATGCATGCATCTCAAAGGTGAGGACATAGGGATGGAACTATTATACTCGCTGTAGATTCTAATGCTGCAGAGCTATATTGCAGGGGGGTAATGAAGGTCATCAAGAGTCAGTGAGTTGCTGCATTTATGGAAAGTAATGGAAAGATAAAGGCTACAACAAAGTTGCACGTGGCAGAATAATAAAGAGAAAAAACAGTCACAAGACATGGAGGACACATTTCACTATTTTCAGGTGACTGCAGAGCAAGTTTTCACCGAATGCATAAGCAGAGAAAATGTCTGTTAATGTAATTCTTCTTGAGATCTATATGACTCCTTTTTGGTGGGGTATCTATCTAGAGTGGGCTCTGGATTATGTTCCCCACTTCTGTCTATAAAATATTCTATGACCCTGCCTCCATGACTTTCTGAGGTAGCATCTCCCAAAGTCACACAATCCTTGAGAGAGAAAAATTATTCGAAAATCTCTACCCTGAAAGGGCAAACACTAATTTTAAAACACAGTTTCCTCTAGCTCTGGACTAACCCACAAAAGGAAACATGCTTTCCACAGCCACCTTGTCAAGACCTTAGAGGACCGTATACACTTCAATCAACCCACCCCTTACTCTTCTAAGCTCCAGAAAAAACAAGTCCAGCTTATCCTCATAAGACAACCAACTCATTTTAGTATATCCCTTCTGAACTACCTCCAATGCATTGACATCCTGCTTTAAATACTAAGAGCAATGCCACACACATACCATTCGAGATGTGGTCTCACCAGTAGCCTGTATAACTAAAACATAACATCCTTACTTTTGTATTCAACTTCTCTTGTAATAAAAGATAGCATCCCATTAACGTTCTTGATTATTCACAGTATCCACATACTAAGTTTCTGTGTCTGCACCAGGACGCCCAAATACCTGTGCATTTTGGAATTCTCCAATGTTCGCCAGTTGATACTCTGATTTTTTTTTCTCTCTTGTTCTTCCTGCTGAAGTGAAAACATCACATTTTCTTATACTATAGTCAATTTGCCAGACTTTTGCCCACTCATTCAATCTATCTTTCTCCACCGGCAAATTCATGATGTCTTCTTCACAACATATTCACTGATCTATCTTATTATCATCTGCAAATCCAGCCAAAATGCCTCACTCCTCTCACCTAATTCATTGATGTAAATTCATTTAAATTCTTGACAATAAGAATTAGGCTAATCATTACAGTTAATACACCAGAAAATATCTCAAACCAACTAGAGAGCAGAACTTTAATTTTAATTGAGGAAAACCCGCCTTTGGTTTAAGAAATTGTCCAATAAGACTACAGGCACTGGCAAGAACCCAGGTAGTAAAAGACAAGGATAAATGATACTTGCTGTGGATTATACAGTCACCCTTAAGCATAAGAATGCTTAGTATGCATAACAACTTGTAGTTAGAGTATAAAATTAAAGTGTACATTCCGTAAATTCAATATTCTTCTCGTAAACGCCAGGTTTAATTCTACCTGAAGGCAAATACCTAATTTACACTTCCTTATAGTTGAAGTTTAATATAACTGAACAAGGATTAACAACTTGATGAATAACAAATTGAATGTCATAATTAATTAACTTTAGTTTCATAAACTGTGATTCCCAAGAAGTCAGAACTAGCTCACCAAAGCTGTCACCGTTATACAATTATTTCTGTGGATTGGCACTTTAATCAACAACCAAGCTTCAAAACATCACAAATATCAATCAAAATTTCAAAGTAGAATTTAATTTTCTTGAATGCACTTGTGTGCATGTTTGGCACTGTACACTTCTGACTGAAAATTCATTTGGAAGTAGACGGTCCATCATTTAACAACCACATTCAGTATTGATTAGGTAAGCAGGTTATGAAGGTTTTAAATCGACAAATAAGGTCCTCATTTAAATACTAATGTTCTGCATTCTTTATCTAGCACATACACTGGACTTTCCTTACCTAATTACATTCAAATTCTATTTTTTTCACTTCCATTCCCATATCCAATAAACTTCTTTTGACGATCTCAAACTGAGTTGGAAGTGGGCAATATCTACCATGCAGCACTGAAAGTTCAAACTCATAATGGATCACAAAATTACACGCCATTGCTCCTAGCATGTTATTGCTCATACAGTGCATTGCCAATTTGAGCTGGAAACTAGCTAGGGAAAATTATATGTTAAACTAGAGTAGCAGAAAATAATTGAAAAATGAGAGAGGATAAGCATATACCAATGTAGTATCATATACTTATTTTTACTGTTCCTAATGATTCAGACTTCCTTTCTGAGCTTTGAGAATAAGGAATCGCAGCATGCAATCCTCTTCCACCATGAGAATTAAGTAATTCGGTCAAGTTGGATAATTTCAAATGTTGATTCTTTTCTCTGAAGTACCTTCTTTTTAAACAGGGTTTTCTCAGCAAGTCGAGCATGAATAAAAGCAATATCAGCCCCCCGTAACTCTAAAGTTCAGTGTTAATTATTTGAACTCCTGCACTATTTTCCTGAAGTATACATGAGGCCAGAATATTCAGTGAAAATAATAGTGAGATTAACTACATCAGATGTTACTTATGTATAAATGAAACAGAAACTTCAGACAGTTACAAATATCCATTCATGTCTGTTTTGAACGCTGGACCATTAGCTTCACAAAAATGGCATTTTATTGTCTGCCTCATTATTGAAACACTTTGCATGTGATGAATATTGCTCTCATTGAGCAGTAGATATTAGCCAAACCCATCACAGATATTTGAGGCAAATTGTATCCTTCTAATAAAGTGATTGGGGTATTACAAAAGTTATATCTTAGACTTACAGATTTTGAACTTATTGGGAAGATTTTATATATGTCAAACTTTAAGTTGGCCAATGTTTCCTTAACTGGTATCTATGGAAGCTTTTGCAATCTATTTTTATGATTTATTAAAAAAGATGTTTGCAATTTTATGCAACACATGCCCCTCTACCCATCTCTCATGCTCCTTATACCAGAATATGGCCCTGACCTCTCAACCTGGGCCTTTTATAGCTATTTGGCTGTCCTGGACCCACCACCCTGGGCCTTTGCAGCTTCAATGCCAACTTAATGTCAATTTATACCAAGCATACCCCCCATTTACTACCCTTTTCCTTGTTTCCATTACATGCCCTGCCCTCATCCTTGCCAAGTATGCCACTCGCCTAGTATCCACTATGTGAAACCTCAGGATACACACGCGCACATATAAATTTGTCTATTGATAATATCACGACTTTTAAAGATAGTTTTCTTAATTAGAAAATTGTCTTTCATTATTTTGAAATTCCTTCCACAAGTCTCTTGTGGAAACAAATTTTGGTTTTCTCAGTTATTTGTCAGCTTTGACAGTTCCAATAGATTTATATACTTTTCAAACATATTTCTATCTGCTTTTAGAGTCTCAAAGGAACCTGACTCACACTTAAGGAACCCGACTCAATCCCTGCTTAAGGTGTCTTGAGAGCATATCTGATGTAGTACTTAGCTCTGCAGATAGGACCCTTAACTATCCAAAATAAAGTTAAAAATCACACAACACCAGGTTAAAGTCTAACAGGTTTATTTGGAAGCATTAGATTTCAGGGCACTGCTCCTTCACCACCTGATGAAGGGCAAATCCAGCACCGGCACCTCCAAGTTATGGTACCCAAAATAAGTTCAATTAAATGGATCTTCTCTGGCCTGTTCTGTACACTTTGCATTCCAGAAAATGGGAATACAAAGGTGGAATTTAAATGGAGAAAATTGATCATTTAAAAGGCATGATATCTCCCTGAAGGGGAAATGGAAATGATGTGTTTGGAAGCGGGATTTCCAGTTTTCAGGGATTTTCATCATGACGAACATCTGGCCAGAGTTATAATTTTGCGTTGAATGTGCCATATTGGAGCAACATTCAACTCAAAATGTTAATTCTGTTTTGAAATCCACGGACAGTGCCAGCCCTGCTGAACTTTTCAAGCATGGTCTGTTTTTATTTTCAAATACTCAACCAACATTCCGCTTTTCCTTTTATTTTCCTCTTTCCTTGAATGGAGTCACCACTTGGAAAGCTGCTACTGATTCCCCATTCCTACTTGTTCTTCAGGAGGTGTAGGTAAACCTTTCAGCTCAAGCAATTCAGAGCAAATGGTGAAGGTTGTACCGTTATACTTTTTTGAGGAAATTGTCCCTGGTATCAAAATTGGCATCAATGCATAGCCAAAACAAATGGTGTGTGGCTGTGAGGGAAATTTGCAGGTGCCAATGTTTCACTGCATCTGTTGCCTTTTTCATCTGTCATTTTTATAAATGACCTGGATGCAGGCAGAGTGGATGGGTTAGTAAGTTTGCAGATGACACTAAAGTCAATCTCGTGATGGACAGTGTGGAAGAATGTTGCAGGTTGCAGGGAGACTTGGATAAACTGCAAAATTGGGCTGAGAGGTGGCAAATGAAGTTCAATGCAGATAAATGTGAGGTGATTCACTTTGGGAAGAATAACAGGAACACAGAATTCTGGGTCAATGGAAAGATTCTTGGTAGCGTGGATGTGGAGAGGGATCTTGGTGTCCATGTACATAGATCCCTGAAATTTGTCATCCAGGTTGATAGTGCTGTTAAGAAGGCATACGGTGTGTTAGGTTTTATTGGTTGAGGGTTTGAGTTCCGGAGCCATGACGTCATGCTACAATTGTGCAAAACGCTAGTGCGACCTCACTTGGAGTACTGTGTACTCTGATCACCCCATTACAGGAAGCATGTGGAAGCATTGGAAAAGGTGCAGAGGGGATTTACCAGGATGTTGCCTGGACTAGAGCAAAGAGCTTATGAGGAAAGGCTAAGGGACTTGGGTCTGTTCTCATTGGAGAGAAGAAGGCTAAGAGGGGATTTAATAGAGACATACAAGATGATCAGAGGATTAGATAGGGTGGACAGTGAGAATCTTTTTCCTAGGATGATGACATCGGCTTGTACAAGGGGACATAGCAGCAAATTGAGGAGTGATAAATTTAAGATAGATGTTAGAGGCAGGTTCTTTACTCAAAGAGTGGCTAGTGCGTGGAATGCCCTGCCTGCCAAAATAATTAACTCAGCCACATCAGGGGCATTTAAACAGTCCTTGGATAAGCATATGAATGATGATGGGATATTGTAGGGGGATGGGCTTAGATTAGTTCACAAGGCAGTGCAACATTGAGGGCCGAAGGGCTTGTCTGCACTGTATTGTTCTACGTTATAGAACGTGCGGCATGGTGGCACAGTGATTAGCATTGCTGCCTCACAGCACCAGAGACCCGGGTTCAATTCCTGCCTCAGGCGACTGACTGTGTGGAGTTTGCACATTCTCCCCGTGTCTGCGTGGGTTTCCTCCCACAGTCCAAAAATGTGCAGGTCAGGTGAATTGGCCATGCTAAATTGCCCGTAGTGTTAGGTGCAGGGGTAAATGTAGGGGAATGGGTCTGGGTGGGTTGCGCTTCGGAGGGTTGGTGTGGACTTGTTGGGCCGAAGGGCCTGTTTCCACACTGTAAGTAATCTAATCTAATCTAATATGTTTTTCTGATGGTGCAGTTTGTTATTTTGAGGCATAAGAGGGATGGGTCCTACTGAAGAAGCCTCAATATGTTACTGCAGTGAATCCTGCACATAATTCACACCTGGATCCATTTTATATCAGTGGTTGAGTTGGTAAATGCAATTGCTTGTGTGTGAATTGCTTCTTCCTTTTCACTGTGGAACATTTTGAGTTTCAATGCAGTTGCACCCATTTGTTTGAGTGGTGTATTTATTACATTTCCTAATTAAATCTTGAAGAAGGTATAAAGACTTTGCAGAGTTTTATTTGTTTTAGAGTATGGATTATATGGAAGACTTATCAAAGGCAGTTTCTTAATCTAATTTTAATTACAGAGACCTTAGGCTTATAAAATGCAGAGGAAAACATTCGTTTTCCTGATCTATTCTTTGTTACCTTTCAATTTAATCTACTTCATTAATTTACTCATTGAAACAAGAAATATTTGAGCAAGTGCTCATCAAGATAATGAGTGGCTGTATTGAAGAACTGAACATGTATCAGTGTCAGCATCAGATTGGCAGCACCTTCAACGCTGACTAGATACAGATAATTCCTACTCTCCATTGATTCCTTCTGCAAAGTGTAGATTTATAGTCACTGGGTAAGGACAGGATCAGGTTCTGATAATGTGCTTTTTGTTGTGGAATCATTCGCGATATTTGAAGATGATTTTTTATTCTTCCACACAGCTGGCCTGAAATAGACCATCTTTCTCCAGAATCAAAATGGCTATTTCCTGTCTCAGGTGATCAGTATGGAAATACTTGACTGAAATACTCACAGGAGAGAGTGAGGTCTGCAGATGCTGGAGATCAGAGCTGAAAATGTGTTGCCGGAAAAGCGCAGCAGGTCAGGCAGCATCCAGGGAACAGGAGAATCGACGTTTCGGGCATAAGCCCTTCTTCAGGAAAGGCTTCTTCCTGAAGAAGGGCTTATGCCCGAAACGTCGATTCCCCTGTTCCCTGGATGCTGCCTGACCTGCTGCGCTTTTCCAGCAATGCATTTTCAGCTCTGAAATACTCACACCCTACACTTTGTCTCTCCCTATGAAGACCCACCCTCTGGAAAAGCTTAAAATTAGAGCTTAGCATGTGGGTGTAGCTATAGAACTAGCCTGGAGCTGCACTCTGCCCATCAAGATTGAAAGCATACTGCTCTGGTTGTAGACTAGTAGCAAGTAGACACAAAGCATCTTTGATCATTTTGAGACCTTAACTGAAATAGCGAAGACTTGCCTGATTCCTCTTTAAGTTGTATTGATTTAATAAAGTTTCAAGAAGACTAAAGTGCTTTAGGCTTTCATCAATACTGGAATCAATCGAACAATGAAATAGGACTCTGTGGACAACTCTCTGCATCTAAGGTTTAAGCTAGGTGCAGATCTGCATTTCTAGGGATACACACAAGTTCAGGCTCTGTAAATGGTACCTGTTAAATGGATTTCCTTCCATTCCTTTTCATATTCAAACCAAGGAAATGAGGCATTTTGAGGGCAAAAAAACTCAGATCTGAAAGAAATGCCACTTTAAGACAGTAAGTGCTGAAGCAATGAACTCTCCCTCATCAAAATGGGTCAGCAGATACATTCTCGCTCATGGGAAATCACAGTGTTTTACATCTCAGAAGGAGGCTATGTGCTAAGATTGACAGATGTGATTGGGCATTAGGACATGAAGGCATTAGAGAGCAAAACATATTCACAAGAATCGTTCAAAGGATGAAGAACTTCAACTGTGTGGATAAATTGTAGAAGCTGGGGCTAGTCACGTAGGAGAGAAGATTAAGAGGAGATTTGTCAGAAGTTATCAAAATCAGAGGGCTCTGGACAGAGTAGATAAAGTGAAATTATTCCTGTTTACCAATGAGTCATAACCAGAGTACACTAATTTTAGGTGATTGGTAAAAGAAGCAACAGTGACATTTGAAAAAACAATGTTATGAATGCAGGGGTAGAATTCTAAATGCTCTGCCTCAGAATGTGGTGGAATTAGCAAAGAATTAGCAACTCTATTATATCCTTATTATTCCAGCACCACACTTTTGAAATGATGTAGCTCTTTTTTTCCATTTTCCAGACTTTTCCAAACGCCAGTGATACTCCCTCATGTCATTTGCTTTATGTGTACTATTTTAAAGACATTTATCGCAACTCTTCAATGCGCAGTTATTTTTCCCACTCAATCTGTTATTTTCACCCTCAAATTGCATGGTTACTCTTAATCCACTGTGAATTTATTATTTAGGTCATTGTTGTTATTTATTTCGGGATCCCTGACATTTTAATTTAAATGATCTCCAATTTATGATTTTCATTTGCATATTTATGCGAATATTTTTCAGGAAGAAAATGCCCCACTTTTCAAATCTCCCCCTGCCTATTGCAAGCAAACTTTGGGAGATTTTGGGCAACAGAAAAGGAATGGAGAACGGAAGGTGTATAATGGAAGTCGAAAAATAGAATATTGGTTTTCCTCTCAAGGAGGATGGATTATAAAACTCGGGAAGCCTTACAATGGCTATAGAGGGGCTTGGTGAGATCATATCTGGGGTATATCTTTAAAATGTAGTTTCCTTATCTGAGAAAGTATACTATTGCACTTCAAGCAGTTCAGAGAAGGTTCACTCAACTCATTTTAAAATGGAGGAACTTTTTTTTAAATGATGGAAGATTGAACAGGTTGGACCTTTACTCAGTGGAGTTTCGTTAATTAAAAAGTGACCATATTCAAACATATGTGACTCTGAGAATCACAAATATGGTGGCTATCAGGATGATATTTTCTCTTGTGGGGTTGACTAGAACTGTTTAAAAATAAGAGTCTGCTCTTTTAAGACAGAGATTGGAAGAATTTTCTTTATTGTCTCAGAAGGTCGTGAGTATGTGGAATTCTCTTTTCACAGATAGAAGTGGAGGCTGGGTCATTAAATTGTCCCAAGACAACATCTGATAGATTTTTGATAGACAAGAGATTCAAAGGTAATGAAAGACAGGCAGGAATTGGAAATGAGGCCACATGTAGATCAGCTATGATCGTATTAAAGTAAAGACCAACTCTTGCACTTTGTTCTGGGGGATTTGACAGGATGGTTGTGGACTGGTAGATTCCTCATGTGGGAGACTCCAGCACCGCAGTCTAAGATGTTGCACATTTAAAACAGATAGAAGGAGAAACCTCTTCTTTCAGAGGGTAGTGAATCTGTGGAATTATTTATCGCAGAGGGCTTTCGAGGCTAGGTCATTAAGTGTATTTAAGGCCAAGATAGACAGATGTTGAATCAGTAAGGGAATCAAGATTTATAGGGAAAAGAGAATCGAGGATTATCATATCAACCATGATATAATTGAATGCAGAGCTTACTCGATGGGCTGAATGGCCTACTTCTGCTCCTATGTCTTATAATGTCCCCATGTTTTATATTCCAAGATATAGTGCACTGTGGGCTTCTTTATTTCTTGATAATTCTTGGGAAGATAATGTTTTCTTAAATGTTACAAAGAGCAATACTGGGGATCATGGAGTAGAATTCATTGTTCATTACCTGGAATGGTACGGTAAAGAAAATGGCTAATTCATTTTATGGTACGACAGACAAGATAAACACCACACCCCAATATATTAGATCACAGTTGGTGAGAATAGATTTTCATTGTCTAATCCCACCTGCTGAAACTGCGGAAAAAAATCATTGAGGTATGAATCCTTGAAATCCAAAGGTTACCCTCTCTGAAATCCTCCATTGCTGATTCCAGGTATGCATTTAACTGGAATTTCTTGCAGTATTATCCAAAAAGTTAAAAAAAAGACTTGCCTGAAGAACATTGAATACAGCATGACATGAGGAGAACAGGATTTCTTTTGCAAGATAATGCAATAAGAGGATTAATTCAACAGGGAGCAACAAATTATGTGAATTTGACACTTTAATCTCAGCAGGGCCAATGAGATGGAACATGTAATAGGTACAAGCCATTTGACAACTCAGAGTGAAATATTACACATTTCAGAAAAGCTGAACCAAAGGATTTATCCACATTTATAACTATTACTTGCCACTAAATGTTTTGTGCATTTTTTTCCAATTCCTCTCTCATGGACAATAGCTGCAGTCTTAATATGGCTTCTGGGTACATAGTGCCTTCAGCACAGAAAATATCCCAATGTACTTGACATAAAGAGGTGAAAAGAAAATATAGATGTTAGAAGCTGACCCACATAGAAAGAGATTTAGATTGGGAGATAAACAAAATTCAGTTGAAGGTTAAACTCTCTAATTGGGCAGACAAAGTGTGATACCGAGATCTGAAAAGTATAATGGAGGCATCTGATGGCTTTGTCACCGGTGATACAATGAGCTGCTAAAGATGGCCATCAGATGAATATATAAAGGATGGGAAATGGATTCATGGTTGGAGCAGGTTGCAGATATAGCATGAAGCAGGATTTCTTTTGCAAGATAATGCAGTAAGAGTATTAATTCAACAGGGAGCAACAAATTTTAGAATTGAATGTGTTGGAGGATAGGGAACAATAGGCAAGGTTGCATTTACTATCCAGATTAAGCTTGTTAACAGAAGGCTGGTGACCTCCAGACAGCTGAACATTAACACACACTAGAAAAGAAGTATTATTATAAATGCATAAAATAATCAGTGTTCTAAAAATCCTGTAGATTCTTTGGAAACCATACCAATGCAATGGGTAGGACTATCACATAATAATTTGACCAGTAGATGACACAGTCATGTCCCAATGAAAAGGTTATTTCTACGCTTGCATTCAACCTTGGAGTCAGCTCAGCATGACCTGAAGCCATAAAGACCTTATACCTCAAAAAGGAACAACAAAGGTTTGAAATGAGTTAAGGGATGACAGAATATAATAATAAGTTGAACCTATTCAATATCAACTGAGCATGGAACTCCATTGGGATCAATTACTTTTTTCTTCTGCTCTGGTGGAGTCTTCCAAAGGCACATAACAGTACAAACTTAGCTCTAAAGGCATCCATCATGCTATATCTATTAAGATTGAGCTGGACAGAATTGCTTAGGTTAATAATGAAGTGCCCCAAACATTCTCATAAAGTGTTGACAAAAGGTGGAGGCAGAAAACCTATAAGGATCCATGGTGTGCAGTTTCCTGGGAAGTTGTTGGGGGCAGGATCCTTGGCAGTATGGTTACAACTGGATAACTGCTTAATGTACTAAGGTTTGTCCTTGTGAATGACTGCACATCATAATCACACTATTTCTATCTCAATTTTGATTCTTAATTCTCTTTAGAATTCCCATCTAGCTGCATTTAAGAACTATTGTAGGCATATGACCATCTGATGTAGCAGATGGTAGGAAAGGTAAGCATTAATTAAAGAGTTCCAAAAAATGGTAACAACTGTTTATCTGCTCTCCACTTATATGATCATGAATTCTCGGAGAATAGTCTATCATCGAAATCAACAATGGCAGATACTAAAAAGAGTAAATGCTGGGAATACTACAAAGATCTTGCAGCATCTTTTGGAGAAGGAGACAAAAGATAATGTTCCAGCTTGATGACCCTTCGTCAAACTCAATTATTTCCAGCATTTCCGGTTTGATTTCAGATTTTCCACATCCACTGTATTTCACTCTTGTATAACTGCTAAAACTCAATATGTCCAGTTATTCATAATGCTAAGCTTGCCTTATGTTGCAGTATAGTTATGCTGTCTTTCAGGGAAGAAAGGTAAGCTGAACTTATGTTGAACCTTACGATATTGTGGGCACAGATTCAGCAGACAGGTATTAGTTACATTTCCATGCCTTATGCTTAACCTTTGCCCTTAACAAGCACTGACCTGTTGGTGAAATATTATGGCTGAATCAGATTTAATGATAAATATATGTTTGGTCAGTAAGATCATTGTTATAATCAGTCTTCTTGAGCCTCATTAAATAATTGCCCCACTAAAATAATGCTTCTAAGCTGACTGAGCTGGAATGTCACACTTATTAAAAATCATAAAAATGTTCATGATTCACTTGCCTGTCCTTATGGCAGCAGTGTGAATCTACAAACAAGAATAGTGATGACTGAGAGAAATGGAGCAAATAACATTTTTCAAAATCAAAGAGATCAAGCAGCTTTTCAAAAGTGCTATTGCTCTTGCCGAGATGTTAAGTTTCAAGAGAAGCCATTTACTAACTGAATGGATCACACAACTTTATATCAAATATCCGAGGTTAGTATTAAATTCTAAAATGCCATAGAAACTCTTTTACGCAATGACATTGAATTCTGTTCGGCTCTGTTATCATGTTGAATAGACAAAAACAATACAACATGAGAATTTGACACAAACATCTTAAAGTATTGCTGGAAATAACACAGGAAAATAAGCTGTATCAGTCAGAAGCCCTCCAAATCACCGCAAAGATTCCTAGTTCTAGCTATTATATTGAAGTATGTGTGAAAGTAAAGCTACTTACATTATCAAGGCACCTCAAAAAAGGAAGCCATGCAAACCTAAATCATCAAAGTAATTCTGACATGGAACAAATGGGATGGAGGGTTGTGATAAAACCAAAAGAAAAATAGTCACCTCGTCATGTTGGATTTTTGTTACCAAAGTAAGTAACTTGATTTGGGAAATTTCCTCACTCAATTCAAAGGTTTAGACTTAGTTTCGACTCACATTTACTCAGATAAGGCATGGATGGGATTGAGTTGAGCCTATTCAGCCATGGAAGCAGACTCACAGCAGTTAGATGACCAGACAAATGCCAAAGTGGGCTGTTTAGAAAATCTTTCCTGATGAAGGACTTATGCCCAAAACATCAGTTCTCCTGCTCCTTGGATGCTGCCTGACCTGTTGTGCTTTTCGAGGACTACACTCTCGAATCTGTTCAGAAGATCCATTTGTTTTTCTGCAACTTCATGCTGGTTGTTTGAAATGTTATTGGACTGACTAGATTTCATCTTGAGCTCTGATGAAGAGTCATCTAGACATGAAATGTTAGCTTGCTCTCTCTCCATGGATGCTATCTGATCTGCTGTGACCTGCAGCATTTGTTGTTTTCAGTAGATTTCATCCCTCACTTCCACATCAACCTACATGGTCTGTCATAACTGATTCCAGTTTTATACTGCTGCCAATACCCTGGCCCAAATATGTTCTAATTATTCCTGCTGTGATGCAGACCCCTGAGGTTTGTACACAGCAGTGACTGCTGAAACTGAAAGTCAATGCATCTGCACACCAATGGGCATGCACAGACCTTTCAAATGGCAACTACATCGCTACAAAGGAAAATTTCCACCCACCTTCCATTCTCTGTCATGGCTCCATGCCGCCCCCATATCAACTCTTGCCCCTTCATACCTCATTACCACTTCTATAGCCATACATCAAGTATCCAACATGGGTAGATCTCAGGAATCAGGTGTCACGTGCAAATGCAAAAACCATAAACTTTTAACAAGCTAATACAGTTTCTATTCATACAGACCTATTGGTAAGAAAACACCCATTGAAGAAACACATTAAAGGCATTTAAAATCTCAAGTGAGTTTTTTTCTTAAAGAAACATACAAGCTTCTATACAGTTTCAAATCACCTTTTAATAGCACCTTTAAACAATCAATTTGGAAACTGTCAATTCCCTCCTGAGATAATATAGCTTTTTGAGCTTAGCTAAACATTTGTAATGGGATGATAATAACCCTTGGGCAAATGTCCATAAATACTTCCACTGAAAATGCTTGAACAGGTAGGAATGTTTTTCTAATCTTCACCAGATGGCCAGTTAATCAAAACAGCACAGAGGGTTTGTTTTAACTTTTACAGACAGCTTCAACCTTCACAATTCTTTCAATTCTCACCCTAAAAGTTCTTTTTAAACATATCACATTATAAGATATTTGTATCTCTTCAGATTTAGCTGTATGTTCACAGAACCTTTCTTTTTGGTGAGTCTATTTTTTGCCATTTTCTAATCAACCTGTACAGTGATATTATGATGCTATTACAGACGTCTGGAGCAGGTGGGATTTGAATTCAGACCTCCTAGCTCTGGGGTAGGGCTAGTACCATTATACCACAAGTGCCCTTTTAAGTCTATTTCATGTGATATCCTCTTTAACTTAAAACAACTGAGAAGTAATTAATTGTTGTTCCACAGACAGCTTGTTGCCCTGGTTACAGATAGATCAAACCCTTAAACTAATGCCATGAGCTCTGTTTGTAGCCTTAACAATCATTCCAAGTTAATTTGCAACATAACAGAAAACTTGTGATAGATCTCACTGGGGCTGCTAGATGGAACACTTCATAATGGTGATTCACAGTGAAGGAGAAAATGAAAAACTGATTGGGTTCTTTCAGAAATATGCCTCCTGCTGGCTGATCATAGCAGACTATAGGATAGCTGTTTCTCAAATCAACAGTTGCCAAGCTTCTCTGATTCGACCTACAAAGTTTCCGTTAAGACTAAGAATGTCTGTTCCAAAACAAACGTATTACATTACTTTTTTATCAAAAGCCATATATGGTACAAAGTCATTTGATATCAAAGTTCCTCGCTTTATATCCCAGCACCAAATACTGGTCTGCCCTACTTACGTGATAAATAGTCTACATTTCTCATTAACCTAATGTTTGTGGGGAATTTAATGCCTGAACCTCATGGTTAGAAATAGCACATTGAAATGACATCACCAGGAATCTTTCCAAATCATTGTACAAGGCTTTACAATTTCACTGTGCTGAAACTGGGAGACTGAGAAAGGTCACACCCTCACTCTGGGTTTGCCCAAATGTGGATCAGACTTGTTGCATTAATCAGTAAACTATCTTTACCATCATTGAGAATGCTTGTTACCTTGAACATGGTGGGCATCTCTTCTTGTGTGCTTGAGATTTTGACTTTTGGTTATTACCTGATTTCTTTTGCATGAGCTGGTGATCTCAAAATGTGATTAAATGTGTTTAAATTATATGTATGTGGTCCACATGCCATGTTTATGTTTGTTGCTTTTGTGTGTACATTCAGCGTTGCTAAAGCTTATGTTTCTGCATAAAGGTTCTCAGGTTGCAAGAAGAATACAACAGTTTACAGAGATATTGATGGATGAAGTAAGTGAGCAATGCATGGGCAAATGGAGTTTAATAGGGAAAGTGTGAAGTTGTTCATTTTGGAATGGAGAACAAAATAGTAGAATATTATTTAGATGGAGAAAGAACTGTAGGAAAGCATCAATGCAAAGGACTCTGAGGGTGTTTGTGCACAACAAACAAAAAGCTTGCACACAGTGTGGCATTTAATCAGAAAGGCTAATGGAATGGTGCCTTTTTAAAAAAAGATGGTTGTAGTATAAGAGTTGGCAAGTCTTACTGCAACTGTACAAGATACTGGTGAGACCACATCTGGAGTACTGAGAGTAGTTTTGGTTTCATTTGTGGAAAGATATCATTCATTGGATGATTCACAGTACAGAAAGTTCACTATTATGATAACTGGTATGGAAGGATTGTCTTATGAGCAAAGGCAGAAGAGGTTGGAATTTTAGTCACTGGAGTTTAGAAGAATGAGAGATGATTTCACTGAAACATATAGGATTCTTAAGGGTAAATGTTGAAAGGATGTTTTCCCACATGGGAGGGTGTATGACCTGAGGGCACAATCTCAGAATTGTGATGCACCAATTTAAGACTGAGATAAGGAAGAATTTCTACTTTCAGAGGGGTGAGGGTCTTTGAAACTCTTTGCCACAGAGAGCTGTGGGGTTAGAGTCCTTGTGTAAGGCTGAGAAAGATAGATTCTTGATCACTGGGGAATTGATGGTTCTGGGGAAAACGCAAGATGTGAGGGATATTGGATCAGCCATGAACATATTGAATGGCAGAGCAGGATTGAGGGGCAAAAACTGCCTACACCTATTAAAGTTTAAAAAAAAACATAATTCACTTATTTCTTTTGAACACTAATTCCAAAGAACGGCTAATCCAGAAGCACAGCATTATTTCCACTTGCAGAAAGACAGACTGACACTTCAAATTAAGAAGAGCATTTCTTTTTCAATTTTGCTTTATAATTGTCAATAGATACCGAGGTCATGGAATGTTGTACCATTGGAGAAAGCAGAATCCTCAATGACCTTCAAAAGGGAAATGTACATGCATGAACAAATGTGTCTGAAAAAATGAAAACTGAAAAGGATACAGAGTAAAAACAGAGTATTGAGACAGCCCTTAAAGAAAACCAATCTTTGCACCACAGGCTGAATGGCATTCAGCACAGTCAGATCTTACAATTCTACATTCCATTCACACATTGTGGACAAGAAATACAATCTATATCCATTTGTTATTCTGGTGTAATATCAATGTTAGATCGTCACATTCTGTCTTTGGAGCTGTTATGTTTAATTAACACTGAGAACACGCAATGTCAATTTGGGTGACTTTTAAGGTACCCACCTGAAGCAGACATGAGACTCAAATACGCAAATCAACATCTTTTGCTGGTTGTGGAAGAGTAAAGTAAAGATATAAAGGAACTATATGTTCTTTGCCTCATGGTACTAAGTGATGAAGGAGCCTTAAAATGGCACCCAATGCCTGCTCAAAGAAAAACATTCAATCATGTTCAGTTTTAGTATTTTGTGGGTCCAGGTAAAACTGGGGTATATCTTTTGAGCCCATATAAGCATGTCGGTCAGTTCCAAGTAGTTTAAGGCTTTCCTTTTGATCACCACTTCAACCCTTACCCAACTAAGCCTGGCCAAAATCAGTCTGCCAACTAAATTGGGAATCGAGCTTATTCCTCACCCTCCTAAAGTAATGAGCAACACTATGGTGCCTATCTGGCATGCAAAAGTCTATGGCAGGAATCAAACTGTCTACAAAGCCAAATTTGACCCTGGAACGATGTGTATTGACTTCATAGAATCACAGAATTGTTATAGCATGGAAGAAGGCCATTTGGCCCATAGTGCCCAATCTGGATTTTTAAAGTAACAGTACCTTATGCCAATCTCCTGCTTTCTCCCCATAACCTGGCACACTCTATTCAAATAATCATCCAAAGCCCTCTTGAATAACTCAGTTGAACCTGCCTCCACCACATTTGCAATGCATTCCAGCGAGTAAAAAAGTTTTTTTTCACATTAACCTTGCTGGTTTTGCACATTACTTTTAATCTATCTTGTACTCATTTGGGCACAAGTTGGCTTCCTGAGCCTACATGTTTACCATGGTAATTTCTCCAAATTGAAAGAATTTTCGTTGCTACAGTTAAACCTCAGTTCCAACCTTCCAGCTCAGCACCATCCTCATGACCTGGCCCACCTGCCAATCTTCCTTCTCACCAATCTGCTCCACCCTCTTCTCTGACCTATCACCTTCCTTCCCACCTCCATCCACCTACTGTACTCTTGGCAACCTTCTCCCCAGCCCCACCCCTCTCCCATTTATCTTTCCACCCTGGAGGCTCCTTGCCTTCCGGCCTTTGCCTGAAATGTCCATTTTCTTGCTCCTGGGATGCTGCCTGACCTGCTATGCTTTTCCAGCACAACTCTAGACTCTGATTTCCAGCATCTGCAGTCCTCACGTTTGCACAGTTAAATTATTGCTTTGGGAAACTAATCTAATTCAAGCAATTCACAGAAATTTTGTTTCAGAATATTCAGAAGATAAAGATATGTAAATTGAAGTAAATCGGATGATTTGGAAAATCTGACCAAATGCCTCAGTATATGCATTTAAGTATTTTGTTGAGCAGTTAGCAATATTATCAGTGGCTATTTCATATTTTAGCAAATGTGTCTCTAGTGAACCAACTCTGAAGACTAAAGCAGCTTTTTGATTAAACAAAGCAAGTTGAAAAGTGAAGAATGCAGTTAATGAGTGAATCGGGCCGCAGCTGAAAGAAAATAAAATCTGGATGAACATCCACCATTGGGACTCAAACACAGTCCAGTGAAAACTGATTGGGAAGCAGAGGAAACATTTCATGTAGGGAGGGAATGACATTTTAATTGTTCTACTGTTTCAAAAGATGCGGAAAAATGCATGCACCATAAGGAACCATCTGGCAACAATTATAGTGACGAGATTAAAAGATCAAGACTCAAACGAAACATTTTCAAATGTAAACTTGACTCAGTGATAACACTTCCACATCCATCTCAGACGTTGTGCATTTATAAGTCTGACACATTCATGGAACATTGAAGGAGTACGACATCACTGGATGCATTGTCTCAGTTAGAGACAAGCTCATGCATATGTCCATGGAGAACCAGGAAAATATTTGTCCCTCAAACCAATGTCACCAAATCTATAACTAGATTAACCCTGTACTGAAATGGAACATTGCATTTGAGAATAAAGCAGCAGTGACCACATGTTCAATCTCCCTAATTCCTGTTGCATTAAGGTACAGTTTCCTAATTGCAATGGCATTGTACATAAAAGAAAGTACACAACATTTTCTGACATAAAAGGACACTCCTCTCCTTCAGTCACTCTCTCTGTACTGGAGTCAGTGCCGTCAGTCAGTGATAGGTATGTAACGAATAGTAACATCAACAAATACAGAACTAGGCAATGTGTGCTATGTCTTTGTTGTGTTTGGACCTCGTTGACTATGAGGTCCTTGATTGACTTAGTTAACCTGGGCCAATCTGGAAAGTCCTGGTTGACCTACAAAAACAGGAGTTTTAGAATCTCCTTAGTTCAGGGGACTGACTCTGAGCTAGCTAGCCACAGCCGGTGTACTATGCACAAGTAAAGTCCTCATGGAAGGTTCCAAACTGAAACGGCGATTCCCCTCCTCTTCTGATGCTGCTTGACTGTCCGTGCTTTATCCAGCTCCACTCTTTATCCACAAGCAAATAAAAGGTGGTTTGGTGACTGGATACCGGCTTCTGTGCATTTATTTCAGTCTGTGATATTGGCACTGTGTAATCTGTTATCAATATTAATAAACTTCAAGATATTTGTCTCAATAAGAACATGATTCTCTAGGCCATATGTTGTGCAGACTAAAACGTTGAAAATCATGGAGTGTACCACGCCAGGAGAGATGGTGGTAGCAAGTGGGCACTAAAAGTCAGTGGTGACAGCTAGCTAGTGGCACTATGTTGATGGTAAAGATTGAAAAGTTGGCAGCAGGATCGAAGATATGAAGTCTTTTTCCTAACTGCCGCCAACAATCTGTCAGACTTCAGAGCTAAAGTCAATTTTAGAACTAGGGCTAACATACATGACCAAAAATAAAGGCAATAAACCTGATGCACAGTGATCATTCTACACTCTCATCCTTTCAATAAAATGACAGGACTACTCTAATTTAATAAATGTCAGTTTAAAAGTGTTTTAAAGACACCTCCAATCTAAGAGAGTGATCCCAAAACACAGTATAGAAAACATACATAAAAAGGCAGCTTATATTGGCACTATAGAGAGAAAAAAATGACACAAGAAAGATAAAAAGTAAATATCTAACCATGAATTGGAAATCCACTAATTATTGGTCAGAACTTTCAGTTATCTAAAGAATCAATCCTTAATCAATGGATCAGCAGAGAGCTGACAAGCTCAACAAAATAGGCAGATGTCTAACTTTGGCCACAGAAGAGTTAATTAGATTAAAGCCTCCAATATCTCTGATGACAGCAATGATCCTGGCAATATTTATCAGATTTTAGAAGATCCTTTCAAGTCAATTTCAGGACACCATAAGACAATAAGACATTGGCCTAATTTCTGCTCCTTTCAACACATCAAGTGTACTCCGCCATTCAATCATGGCTGATAAGTTTCTCAAACCCATTCTCCCACTTTCTCCCTGTAAACCTTGACCCCCTTGATACTTAAGAACCTATCCATCTCAGTCTTAAATATACTCAATAACCTGGCCTCTACAGCCTTCAATGAATTCCATAGATTCACCACTCTCTGGTTGAAAAGTTTCTCCTTATCTCCATTCTAACCGGTCTTCTCTTGGTTCGAAGATTGTGCCCTCGGTTCCGAGTGTCTCCTACTAATGGAAACATCTTCCCAACATCTACGCTGTCCAGGCCATTCAATATTCTGTTTGTTCTAATTAGATTCCAACTCAACCTTCTAAACACCATCAAGTATAAATCCAGAGTGCTCAAATGTTTCTCATATGTTAAGCTTTTCATTTCCGGGACCATTTTCATGAACATTGTCTGAACACGCTTCAAGGCCAGTACATACTTTCTGAAATATGAGGCCCAAAACTGTACACAATGCTCCAAATGTGGTCTGACCAGAGTCTTATAGAGCCTTAGAAGTACATCCCTGTTTTTATATTCAAGTTCGCTCAAATAAATGTCATAATTGCATTTACCTTCCTAACTACTGACTCAACCTACAGATTTGCCTTGAGAGAATCCTGGACTCCAACTCCAAAGTCTCTTTGCACTTCAGACTTTTGAATTTTCTCCCCATTGAGAAAATAGTCTATGGCTCTATTCTTCCGACCAAAGTGCATGATCTCACACTTTCCCACATTGCATTCCATCTGCCATATCTTTGCCCACTCTCCTAACCTGTCCAAATCCTTCTGCAGCCTCCCCACCAACTCAATGCTACCAGTCCCTCTATCCATCTTTGTGTCATCTGCAAACCTAGCCAGAATGCCTCCAGTTCCTTCATCTAGATCATTAATGTGTAAAGTGAAAATTTATTCTCCTAACACTGAGCTTTGCGAAACACCACTTGTCTCCTGCTGCCATACTCAGAAGATCCTTATTATCCTCACTCTTTGCTTTCTGCGAGACAGGAGAAAGTGAGGACTGCAGATGCTGGAGATCAGAGCTTAAAAATGTGTTCCTGAAAAAGCGCAGCAGGTCAGGCAGCATCAAAGGAACAGGAGAATCGACATTTTGGGCATAAGCCCTTCTTCAGGAATGAGGAGGGTGTGCCAAGCAAGCTAAGATAAAAGGTAGGGAGGAGGGACTTGGGGGAGGGGCGTTGGGAATACGATAGTGGAAGGAGGTTAAGGTGAGGGTGATAGGCCGGAGAGGGGGTGGGGGCGGAGAGGTCGGGAAGAAGATTGCAGGTCAAGAAGGTGGTGCTGAGTCTGAGGGTTGGGACTTAGAAAAGGTGGGGGGAGGGGAAATGAGAAAGCTGGAGAACTCTGCATTCATCCCTTGTGGTTGGAGGATTCCTAGGCAGAAGATGAGGCGCTCTTCCTCCAGGCGTCATGTTGCCATGGTCTGCCAGTCAGCCAAGCTTCTATCCATGTTAGTACCTTGAGCCCTTATCTTACCCAGCAGTCTCCTGTGCAGCACCCTTCTTGAAGGCCATACAGATAACATCCATTGGTCCTTGGTCTAACCTGCTTGTTACTCCCTCAAAGAATTGTAGAAGTTTAGTCAGGCATGACCTCCCCTTGATGAAACTATACTGACTTTGCCCGATTTTACCATATGCTTCCAAATATTTAGAAACCTCATCCTTCACAATGGATTCCAGGATCTTACTCACAACCGAGGTTCAAACAGAAGCTTGAGTCCATGTCAAGCAACCAGGCAAAACAATTGACCAAAATGTAGGCAAGTGTCAATGCAAAAGTACGAAATGTGATTAACTTAGCTGGAAGGTTTATGAAAATGGTTATTGCCTTTCGATCCATCAAAACATTGCAAGAGACACTTCTGGACAAACATCATGAATGCAACATTGATGCACTGCAAAAGATTGATGCAAATTCAAAGCAATTGTACCAGGTGAGTAGCATTTGCAATTGCTTGGCTCTGGAATAATGATTTCCATCATGAACAGGTTCAGTGGAATATCCAAATCTTGTATGAGGTGTGGCTTGTCTCATTCACAAGACAGTGTTTAGCACGTTCTACAAGAGACCACTGGGCTAAAATATAAAAGAAATCTAATTACCCAGGGAAAGCCAATTTACAAAACAATGCTCCACAGCATGTGGAGCAAAGCCCTTCAGCAAAGAAGGGACCACCAAGGAATAATGCCAAACACATTTCCAATGTTCTATCCATGGTATGCAAGCATTTAACAAAGGCCAAGGGGTAACCACAAAGTCACAGTTTACAAACCCCAGTCAGACATTACTTGTGGTAAACTTAACACATCATATGGAGTCCATCAAAAAACAAGGACTGCATCAGATCAAGAAGACAATTCACCATCACTTTCTCAAAGGCAACTAGAGATGGTCAATAAATACTGGCCCAGCCAGCAACACTCACATCCATTTAATGAAGTTTTAAAAAATAGTTCAAGTCATTATTTCCATCCAAGTGATATTTTGATATCCAAAAGGAATGGAAAGCATGCAGTATATACCAAAATCAACACTGGTGCGAGTGCAAATATCATTCCTCGATGTGTCTTGCATGAGATGTGCTCAAGAAATTGGCACAATGTTACATAGTCCACATTAGATAAGCTAACTGCTTCCAATGGTTTTGACATTGGCATCATTTCCCATAAATATTAATATGTATCTTTGGGATAGACACCTGAAACCTTTCACATCATTGAAACAGATTGATTTTCTCTTATTAATTTGCAAGTATCTGTTCTTCTTTATGTTCTCAGTGTTCTGATCTTTTTTTTAAATTGGTTCTGCCACGAGACTCTATTCCTTCCTGAGAGGCTAAGAAAGAGAGCTGTCTTCAGTTCTGCAGTTACCAATTCATCTGTCCTATTCTGTCAAATGCAGTCCCATGAAATACAAGCTGTTTTATACATTTCTGTATCTGAGTTAATTGTTTCCAAATTTGTTAATTGCAGGTGATATATTTTATCACCAATATGTGAAACTTATCATACAGGTGTATATCAAAAGAAAAAAGACCTTTTCACACTTGATTATTTCAATGTTTTGGTGATAAGATGTTGATTTCTTCAGACAATTTTGATCACTTAACATTTGTTTCATAAACTATGGCGACACTGATTATTGAGGCAATTTCAAATCATTGTTTCTCCTTTTTTAAAAACCTTAAGTTCATGATATAAGGTCCAGCTATTAAAATCAAGTAATGGAATTCCAAAATTATTCGTCTATATTTTATCATTATTATAGCATATTGCATTCAGTTCATATATGCAAATATTGCAATTAAAAAAAGAAAATTGGGCTTTCGCTACAAGGAAATTCACACCTAAAAAAGTCACCATTGTCCAAAAACAAAAGATTATTGGCAGAATCTAATAGGAATCAGAGTGACAGGACTTATGATGAGGTATGTGGCAGAATTTGGTGACACTTGCGGCGAGTCTCTATCTCAATGTTGAAATCATCTCGCTCTATCTTTCATATTTTTCACAAGCATTGTTTCAAGATCCTCACTAAGCAGCAGCAAGGTGCCAATTGCACTTGAAGAAAGCATCTCCCCATAACCATCACTGTAATGCTGCTGCAAGGACATTTTATACGCAGGGACAGGAGCTCACAATTGGATCAGCTTGCATCTCAAGGCTGCTCGCACCTTCTCTTAGCACTCACTCACTTGGAGACTACCTGGATGCTCACAGCATCTCTACTTTGCCTTATCTTTCTGCGTATCGTCCCTCAGTTATAGCTAACATACTCACAGTACTTCTGAATTACCTTGTCATTTAATGCAGATACAACGTCCTGATAGCAAGAAGCCCTCAATTAAGTTCAGGGATACAAACTTCAGCCAAGGTGTCCAGGCACAGTGAGTTGAAGGCAGCCTCAGATACCAGCCCAGGGCTTGGACATAATCAGGCAAATACTCAAGGTGGTCAGGTTCAGGTTTATCTCCTCATAAGGAGTGAGCTGCTCAATGTGAGGCAGCCCAACACCAGTCTTGGCTTTTTTTTTTCTGCCATACAATGGATTGTTCCCTTCTGAAATGAGAGTAATGGTGGTACTAAGAGAGATACAACGGTCTGGCAAAGTTACGAACAGAAACGCAGCTGGGGTAAAAGGTAGTGAGGTTAAGGAAATGGTTAGGCTGCATAGAGGGCTTGCAGGCAGCATAGTGTGTGGAAATTGGGTGGTAACAGTAAGCCAGGAAAGACACTGCATGCAATAGTCAGAGGGGTAGGTAATGAGCTTTGGTGGTAGGTGGCTACAGTAGCAGAGATAGAGTGACTGTGAGGTAGCAGAGAGCAGAAGGTGATACTTACAATGGTGGAATGGAGAAGGTCATTGACCTTTTTCTTCACTGCTAGGCAGTCCTGAGATGGCCAAAATGATGCTGGTGGCAACCTTGGATCAGGTTGATGGGGTCTGATGGTATGGCATCCTCTATTGGTTCGGGGGGGGGGGGGGGGGGAATCAGGACATCCCTGCTCTACACCCTCCATCCATCAGGACCTCTAAGTGCCTATCTGAAATATGGGATGCTATTTTTACCTAATTTGCCAGGATAAATGTTGCAAACTCCAGGCTGATAATGCTTCTCTGTTTGCACAATGAATTATTAAACTGCCACAGTGCCAGGAATGCCAGTCTGCTCCAGGTGATCCCAGTACTGGCAAGTTCTCTGTGTATGGCCAATGGTGGAATCCCTTGTTAGGTTCATGCCCCCAACCAATCCACCCTCCACTCCTGGCATCTTCCCTTGCCTCTGCAAAAGGTGCCACACCTCCACCCTCATGTCCATCCAAGGCCCCAACTGATCCTTTCATATCCAGCAGAGGTTTTCCAGCACATCCAAACACCTCATCTCATGTAGCTGTTGCTCTTAATATGGTTTCCTGCACATTGGAGAGACAGGACACCAACTCACGAAGCATTTCAGGAAACATCTCTGGGACACACAGACCAAACAACCCCATCACCCTGTCTCCAATCACTTCACCTCAACCTCCCACGCCACCAAGGACATGCAAGTCCTGGGCCTCCTCTACCACCAAATCCAAGCCACCTGACGCCTGGAGAAAGAACACCTCACTGTCCACCTTGAGACCCTCCAATCACAAAGCATCAACATCGATTTCACCAGTTTCCTCATCTTCCCTCCCCCACCTCATCCCAGATCCAACCCTTCAACTCAGCACTGCCCTCTTGAACTGTACTATCTCTCCATCGTCCTTCCCATCTATTCGTTCCACCCACCCCTCTGACTTATTGCTATCACCCCCCCCCCCCCAACCTGCATCTACCTATCGCCTTTCCTGTTACCTTGCCCCCCAACCCCAGTCCCAATCTCCTATTTATCTCTCAGCCCCTTTGGGCCCCCTCCACATTCCTGATGAAGACCTTTTGCCCGAAATGTCAAATCTCCTGCTTCTCAGATGCTGCCTGACCTGCTGTGCTTTTCCAGTGCCACACTTTTCAACTCTGATCTCCAGCATCTGTATTCCTCACTTTCTCTCAGTAGTAGAATCCACCTAGCATCAAATGTGAGGGGCACTCGAGGGAATGTGTGTCATTGAGGTGAGTTTGGCATGATGGTGCAAGAAATCTTGTTAAGCCTCACAAAGAGAAACTCTCCATTGAACTTGACAAAACCAATATGTTGCCGTACATGGTAAGGTTCAGTCCAACAGTTAGAACAGCAAAGATTCCAGACAACAGAGCCAAGCCTATCCATCATCTGATTAACCTTTACCCAAACAGGTTTGATGCTATTGACATTTTAAAGGTAATGCAGTGTTACATTTGAAAGATGATGTTCCAACTAACATTGATCCTCACCTTAAGTACAACATTCAGATTCAAGAGAAGTTCCAAATGGAATTGTATTCCATGGTACAAAATAATATCAACCAGAAACATGAGCATCATGTTAATTGGTGCAGCTCCATTATGTGTTTTGTGCTTTTACAACATTTATTGTATTTTCAAGAAAAGTGGCACTCTAAGTGAACGCTTAGAATCACAAAGACAGAATATTGATTCAGACGCTGTTCTCTAGAATCATAGGAACTCAAACATTTAGAACACCTTTTGGTGTATGTTGTTCACGCAGATTACTATTTGAATTATCTATCAACTTGGACATTGTTCAACAATAAATAGATCATATCATCAAGACCACAGATAATAAAGATGTTTTTGAACAATTTAAATGTGTATGACACAAACCTTCATTAGCTCATAACAGCAACAAAGAAATATGGTCTTGTTTTCAACAGGAAAGTACGTCAAATCGACATGAACCAAATAAATCTAGTACTTGTTCACAAATAGATTGAATCAAATAAATTTAATTGGTTCAATCTATTGCGAACAAGTACTAGAACTGATCCTACCAAACTAAAAGACATACTGAGGATGCCTACACCATAAGACTAAGGGGATTTTCAAAGGTGTCATGGTTACTTTAACCATGATATGATCCAAATTTTGAAAACAATGTATCATATCTTTGAGACCTTTTCAAAATCACACTTAAGATATGGTAGGACGGGACTCTTACAATGAACTCGCGGGAGACACCAAACCTACATCATTTGTTACCAAAAACATCAAGAGCAGCAAATGCAATAAAACATCACAACCCCTGCAATTTCTCCTCCAAACCACAAGCCATACTATAGGCCATCCTTCACTGTAGCTTCCTGGGTCAAAATGCATTTCTTAACAATCCCTATATCATGGGGAATTCGATAAAGTTCAGGAAGGCAGCTTATTTCCAGCTTGTCCAGAGCAGTTAAGGATGCACACAAAACATGGAAAATGACCTGTCACTAATCTCTCACAAGTGCACCTTCACAATTACAACATCTTCAACTTGCGAAGTTCCAAGGGTAAAAATTAGGAGTCAAATAAAAACCAGGTTCCAAAATGACCATCTCTGAATTTCCCAACTAAAATTCAAACCCTGCTAAGATCAGACACATTTCTCTGGACCTAATGGATATCATTGAAATCTGAACACCAAGATTCCAATCTCATATTTAGGTCCCAGCTGAGCACAGCAGATCCAGTAAGTTACATCACATGATGATTAACTGCAGCACTCAATGTGTGGGTGGCCTGAACACATCAAACAGGTCTCCAAGGAAGTACACTCACTTTAGTCATTCATGATTTAAACCGGACTCGCCAGGAATGTCATCTTCAAAGGTAACGTTGCAAGTATTACATCAAGACATGTTAGACCATATTTTTAGATTAGATTAGATTATTTACAGTGTGGAAACAGGCCCTTCGGCCCTACAAATCCACACCGACCCTCCAAAGAGCAACCCACCCATACGCATTCCCCTACATTTACCTCTTCACCTAACACTACAGGCAATTTGGCATGGCCAATTCACCTAAACTGCACATGTTTGGACTGTGGGAAGAAACTGGAGCACCCGGAGGAAACCCACGCAGACATGGGGAGAATGTGCATACTCCACACAGACAGTTGCCTGAGGCAGGAATTGAACCCGGGTCTCTGGCGCTGTGAGGCAGCAGTGCTAACCACTATGCCATCGTGCCGCCCAATTTATTTACAGGGCCTATCGGCAGAGAAAATGAAATTGGCACACGAATACATGTGTTTGGCCTGCCATTAATAATGTCATTGATCAATTAATCAAATCATGTGAACAGGTCAATTCTATCAACCTCATGAATCAAGAGAATATCTCCATCGAAATAAGATTCCTTTCGAACTAGACTATGACTGTTATTTATCATGTCTAAGGATACAATTACATTGTAATGACTGACTACTTCACCAATTCCCTTTTGTGCGACAATTCAAAAGACCACCAGTGTGATTTTTGATGATATATTGACTGCCATATTCCATATGTTCAGTGTACCTCCACAAATTGTGTCTCACAACAAACCACACCATGCTCGTGCTCATTCTAAAACATGCTTTGGAAATGGGATGCTCAACACATTACCTCTCCTCACTCCCTAAAGTCAAACAGTCTGTCATGGTAAAATCCAAGATTATTAAATATAAAGAGACTTGCTACATTTTTAGATATGTTATATTTACACGCTATACCGCAAAACAATGATTTATACTCACTGCCAGCCCCCACTTAGAAGACAGATCTATAATGAGATGTTTCACTGCATGCAAGATACATACATTTTACGCCATCAGTCTTACATTCTTAACCAGATCTCGTGAGCACCATACAGAGTGCATTTGCTAGTGTCGATCTCCAGTCTCCATTCAAAGATTTTACATGTCATCATCAGATTGAAGTTGCATTAGCTGCACTCAATGTTATTGTCACCAATTACAATCCCATCAATCTACTCTCAATCACCAGTAAAGTTTAGGGTGTAGGTTTGCTCGCTGAGCTGTAGGTTTGATATCCAGACGTTTCATTACCTGGCTAGGTAACATAATCAGTGGTGACTTACAAGTGAAGCGAAGCTGTTGTCTCCTGCTTTCTATTTATATCTTTCTCCTGGATGGGGTTCCTAGGGTTTGTGGTGATGTCATTTCCTGTTCATTTTCTGAGGGGATGATAGATGGCATCTAGATCTATGTGTTTGTTTATGGCGTTGTGGTTGAAGTGCCAGGCCTTTAGGAATTCTCTGGCATGTCTTTGCTTAGCCTGTCCCAGGATGGATGTGTTGTCCCAGTCGAAATAGTGTTTTTTTTTCATCTGTGTGTAGGGCTACAAGGAAGAGAGGGTCATGTCTTTTTGTGGCTAGTTGGTGTTCGTGTATCCTGGTGGCTAACTTTCTTCCTGTTTGTCCTACGTAGTGTTTGTGGCAGTCCTTGCATGGAATTTTGTAGATGACGTAGGTTTTGTCCATGGGTTGTACTGGGTCTTTTAAGTTTGTTAGTTTTTGTTTGAGAGTGTTGGTGGGTTTGTGTGCTACTAGGATTCCGAGGGGTCTTAGTAGTCTGGCTGCCATTTCTGAAACTTCTTTGATGTATGGTAAGGTAGTTGGGGTTTCTGGCTGTGTTTGGTCTGCTTGTCGTGGTTTGTTCCTGAGGAATCTGCACACTGTATTTTTTGAGTATCCGTTCTTCTTGAATACGTCGTATAGTACCAGTAAAGTGATGGAAGGTGTCACCATCCATGCTATCAAGCACATCTGATCAGCAATAACCTGCTCAATGGCGCCCAGTTTGGATTGCTCCAGGAAAACTCAGCTCCTGTCTTATTACAGCCTTGGTTCAAACATGGAGAAAAGACCTGAATTCCAGAGGTGAGGAGAGACTGACAGCTCTTGACATCAAAGCCATATTTGATTAGGTGTGGCATCAAGGAGTTCTAGCAAAACTAAAGTCAATAGGAATTGGGGAAACTTTCAACTGGTTGAAATCATACTTAGCAGATGGAAAGATGGCTGTGGTTGTTGAAGGTCAGTCATCTTGGAATCATAGAATCCATACAGTGCTGGCCCATTGAGTCCACACCATCCCTCTGAAGAGCACCCCATCCAGACCCACCCTGCTACCCTATTCCTATATTTCCCATAGTTAATCCACCTAGTCTGCACATCCATGGACACAATGGGCATATACTTAAACTACACATATTTGGACTATGAGAGGAAACCAGAGCACCCACAGGAAACCAGTGCAGACAGGGGAGAATGTGAAAACTCTACACAGACAGTCGCCCGAGGCTTGAATTGAACGTGGATCCCTGGCACTGTGAGGCAGCAGAGCTAACCACTGAGTCACCATGCTGCTAGGACATCTCTGCCAGAGTTTCTTAGGGTAGTGTCCTTGGGCCATCCATCTTCAGCTTCTTCATCAATAACCTTCCCTCCATTCAAATGTCAAAAAAGGGGATATTTGCTGATGATTGCACAATGTTCAGCACCATTGGTGGCACCTCAGATACTGAAACAGTCTATCTGCAAATACAATAAGATCTAGACAATATCCAGCCTTGGGCTGAAACATGGCAAGTAACAATTGTGCCCAGAAATATCAGTTAATGGCCATCTTCAATATGAGAAAGTGAGGACTGCAGATGCTGGAGATCAAAGTCGTGAGTGTGGTGCTGAAAAAGCACAGCAGGTCAGGCAGTATCTGTGAAGCAGGAGAATCAATATTTTGGGCAAAAGCCCTTCATCAGGAATTATAGGTGTCGCTTTTGCCTGAAACATAATTCTCCTGCTCCTCGGATGCTGCCTGACCTGCTGTGCCCTTTCAGCACCTCACTCTTATCTCCAATTTGAGACAATTTAATTAATTCCCCTGACATTCAGTATGTTACTATCATTCAATTCCCACCCTCCAACCCCCAACAACATCAAAAGCGGAGCAGAGGCTAGGAATATTGCAGTGAATAACTCAGTTCCCAATGCTCCAAAGTCTGTGCTCCATCTATAAGGCACAATTCGCAAATGTGATGGAATATTCTGCACTTGCCTGGACCAGTGCAGTTCCTATAACACTCAAAAAGCTTGACACCATCCTGGATAAAGTAGCCTGCTTGTTTGGTACCACATTCATAAACATTCAGTCACTCCATCACTGACGCTCAGTAACAGCGGTGTGTACCAGTTACAAGATACACTGCTCAAATTCACCAAAGAGCCTTCCAAACCCACAACCACTTCCATGCCAAAGGACTGGGGTAACAAATATATGGGACTACCACCAACTGCACGTTTCCTACCAAGCCACTGACCATCCTGGCTTGAAAATATATTGCCATTCCTTCACTGTCGCTGGTTCAAAATCATTGAATTCCCTCCCCAAGGGCATTGTGGTCAACCTACAGCGTGCACATAGCAGTGGTTCAAAGTGGCAACTCACCACCACTTTCTCAAGGGCAACTAGGGGTGGGCAATGAATGCTAACACCTATGTCCATAAGTGAATAACAAATGCTTGCAAAATTATTATCTTTTACAAAAACTACAGAGAGATTGATACTTGTTGAACTGATTCAGGGAAAATCAGGATTCCTATGCATCAGAACCCGACTGCTGGCACCTCACTACAAAAACATTACACATTTGTGAAGAGACACAGACACTACCAGATTTCGGAATATCTCCTCTACAGATTAATTGGAAAACTAATCAACTTCAATTAGTGTGTCTCAAACGTTTCTCACTGTAATTCCAATCTGAGGCTAGAAATAGTTGTGATCCCTCAGTGCGGCATGTATGGGTTTGTGTATGTGTGAGAGTTTGAGAGAGTGTGTGTGAGAGTGTGTGTGTGTTTGTAGGTGTGGAACTGTGGGTCTTGTGTGCATGTATTGTCTTTTTATGTGCATGGGGTGGGGTGTGGGTGGGTGTTCACGTGTGCTCGTTTGTGTGAATTTCTGTCAGCGGGAACATACAGTCCAGCTGCACAGCAGACATAGCTTGTCTATGAACTTGTTATCCCAAAATTTCAGTGCCCTGTGACTTGAGGTTCCAATATCCATTTTGCAAAGGCTTGCCTTCTATTCTTTAAATGAACAAGCTATTTTTCACCTCCAGATTTTTGGATTCACTAATCTTGAGAATATTATATAATGCAACTATTGTCTTCAAAATAAACCCCCACAAATCAAATTATAATGGAAGAAATACTAAAGTCAGCAAAGTTTAATCAAAAAGAGCAATGGAAATGTTAGGACAGTGGAAATGCAGCTTGCAGAGAATTCTCCAGCCTCACGAAGTTCTCATGTCACATCGCAGTTTTCAAATATGTACACGGTTTCTCTGTCTCCAGGGATATTGTCTGATTTGCGGAGTGACTGTTGCAGTTTCTGCTTTTATTTCAAAATGCAAAGAAATGTTTGAGCTCTTTGCAGAATGTAAAAGTCTATTGAAGACATATTGGTTCAAAATATTTTTGGGAAAGTGGAAAATGGAAGCTGCTTTCAATGCATTATAGTAACAATCTTCTTGAATAGCTCACTTTAGAGGCAATTGTTGCTTAGGGCACACACAAAGCAATTTTGCCTGTTCTCTTATCGATTGGTTTGTTTATTGTAAACCACTGTACAGGCTTGTATGTTTTGACTGCTAGATCTGAAATAATCATTTTTCACGTTCTTTCCTTTCTGTTTTTCACTTCTTTTCTTTCCCAAATCTCCCCTGCTCTGTTGCCCAAATCCCTACCAAAAACTTTCCAATACCCCTTAACTTGCTTACTCTCCTGCTGCATCCAAAAGCTTGATTGCCTCTTAGATAGAGCCACAGATTCCCACCATGCCTCTCCTGGCAATCTCCAAAAGGCACACCTCCCTGCCTCAACTTTTTCCTTTGCCTCCTTCCCATTCAACATGTCCACTGGTTGTTAAACTTGCCAATTACTTCTCCATCCTCTTCTCCAGCCCTCCTGATAGAACATAGAACATAGAACATAGAAGAATACAGCGCAGTACAGGCCCTTTGGCCCTCGATGTTGCGCCGATCCAAGCCCACCTAACCTATACTAACCCACTATCCTCCATATACCTATCCAATGCCCGCTTAAATGCCCATAAAGAGGGAGAGTCCACCACTGCTACTGGCTACAGTGATGAAGGGCTTATACCCAACACATCGATTCTCCTGCTCCTTGGATGCTGTCTGACCTGCTGTACTTTTCCAACACCACACTCTGGACTCCATCATATTTATGCTTCCCAGTGCTGACTTTGTTTTCAGCTCACCCCCTCAACTCTTTCCAGAGCCATCCATGACTGCATTGTGAAATGTGTTTCAACAGTGGGGCCTTGATGGAAACCTGCTTGAAGAATGATGACACTCGCCCTCTAAATGAAAGCTCCTTGTTGAGTTATATCTTTCACCTACTGCCCTGTCCTATTTGCTACAGGATAGCGTAGCTCTCATCATCAAATCATACTTTTATCTCTGCACCAACTCCTCTGGCACTTGCTATTAAGAAGATTGTTATGAATAATACATTGAAATTAGCTTCCCTTTTCCATTTTCCCATTAATATTTTGAACCTATATCTTCAAGAGACATTTACATTCCGTACAGAGTTAAAACATTTCTTGCTGTCCCTTTATGCACTCCTCAAATTTAAAATTCCCTTTTTCTACTCCTACTCAAGTATGATAAAGCCTTTTGCATTGTGATACCTTCACTGCTTTCTATTATCAGCCTCTACACTGATCGACATGTCTTTCTGGATCATTTCAATCCCTATCTCAATTTGTTGTTTTCTTCTCCCCTCTGAGTGCACAGCCCTCCAGATTCACTCCCTAACCCAAACACCTCTGCCTCCTCGATCTTGCCATTGCATGTGTTCTTGCAATTCCCATCATCTCAATCACAGCAAAGGAGATATTGGTCACTTCCATGTATTGTTCTCCACTCACATCTCAAACCTTTGAACTTGACATTATTTTTGTGTCTATCCCTGAAAATAAATCTCTCTTCTAATTCACATGAACACCATTTTTAAATTGCAATTGTTAGTTTGTCATTCTCTGATAACATTTGCAGTTAACGATCAGCTCAAGCTTAACATCGCTTCTAAAGTCAAGTCATGGACCCCAGAAAAATCTATTGCCTGCTAGGCATCCCTTCTGGTTCAGGCTTCAACCTTGCTTCAATCTAAGAAACAGAAACTCAAATGAACAGGTCAGACAAGTGATTAGCCTTATAAAAACACCATCAGATTCTGTTATTGTCTGCCAAAATTGATCACAGTTCTCCAACCATCCTAAAATACATAGCTAAAACCCGGTTTCTTCCTGTGACTAAAAACACTATTTTTAAAATCTCTTTTCTTGGTTTCCTCTATGACACCTCCAACTATTGCAAAGAGCTCCTGGGCAACTTTGTAACTTCGATTTTAGTTGGCTTACTACTTCCTTCATTTCCCCAGGTCATCCAAGCCAAAACTCCTTGAAAATTCCTACTTACCCTTGCTGTAAACTTGCATTCTTCTCCATTCTGTTGTCTGTTTCCAAGAATCTTAGCCACTGCTCGCTTGACTCCATTCCCAATAAATTGCTGACCACCTGACTTACTCTCTTGGCTCCCACATTGGTGGATATCTTAATGGTTTTGTCTCCTCAGGTACTGTCACTCCTTTCTTCAAATTTGCCATCATCACTCTACACCTCTATCTGTAATCACCCTTTCATTTTGGATCCTTGAATGTGTTGCTACATCCTAAATCCATGCCTAAAATACCTGGTAGTCCATCCTATTATCCATCAAGAATTCTAATCTTCAAAAATACACTGCAATGGTTCTCAAAGTCACAATTATGGTCTTATTTGACTGTAACTAAAATAGATTATCCCTATTTGCCATTATCAATTGCAACCTGTGACACGGTGACCATGTCATCCTCCTCCAGCACTTTCTCAGCATCACTGAATTGGATGTGATTGCATGCAGCTATTTCGGATTTTGTCCATTCAGATATAACCAAGGTATCACTGGCAATAGCTTCTCTCTCTACTCTCATACCATTGCATTTAGTCCCTCAAAAATCTATTCTTGTCCCCTTCCCATTTTTCATCTCGGTGCTTCCACTCAGTAACTTTATTTTGAAGTACTTTAAAAGATATAAGTGTCATTAGCAAGATCCACATTTATTGCCCATGAATCCAGAATTACTGCTGAGAATGTGCTGATGACCATTATTCTTGAACTGTGACAGCCCATGTTGTATCGGTACGCCATATTACAGTTAGGCAGACAATCCAAAAAGATAGCATCAATTCCTACTAGTACATTGATTACACCTAAATCCATGTCACTTTTCTCATTCCCCCACTGCCTTCATAATGTCATATGGTCATCCAGCATTGAATGAGCCAAAATTTCCTCCAACCATGTATTTGGGAATTCAAAGCCATTACCTTTGCCATTAAGTTGCTTAGCCACCTACTTCATCCCTCTCCCCAAGTCTGTTTACAAACTAAGTATAATGTTTGACTCTGGGATGAGCTCCTGATCACATATCTATGCTGTCACAAAAACAGTCTATTTCAATATCTGTGACATTGTCTGAATCTACACCTACCTCCCCTCATGTGGAATCCCTTGGCCTTGCTATCTTTACAGTCGACTAGTCCAACATATTCCTACTGGCCTCACATATGCTACACTTAGTAAAGTTGAGGCCATTCAAACCTCTACTGCCCATGTCATAACTTACACCAGGTTATCATCCCTGCTCTTGCCAACACACACTGATTCTCAGATAAGCAAACCCACAATTTTAAAATTCTCACTCGAGTTTTCAAATTCATCCATAGTTTTCCTGCTCTCTATCGCAAAACTTATCCATTAGTTCAAGGGGCCATATATTCACAAGTTGGTAAAGGTTACTGTTTGTTTCTGCAGCTGACCATATAAGATTCAGGAATGGGCATTAAGCACTGAAGGTAAATAACAATACATTCCATGTTTTGCCAAAGAAAGATGTTTAACTTGCCAATAACAATTAAACATTTTTTTTATATTTGAATACTGTCTTAGATTGAGATGTTAAGTATCAGCCATCACAGGTGATTCAAACTGTGTCGCACAGATCAATGGACCTCAAGCCCTTCCCTCCAATTTCAAACATGTCCGATAATTGAGATGGATCCGATGGCAGGAGTGTTCATTGAAAGCTGTTTCTAGGTTTGGCACAAGGGCAGAGCCAATAATTATATCTGACTAGACAGCTCTGTGATCAGCACGTTACTATCAAGAGAATTCATAACAGAACTGCCAATGTTCAAAAAGTCAATGGCTACCAGAGAGGTGAGGCAAAACATTCTTATGATGTTGTTTAGAAAATTAAGAAGCAATTAACTGAAGTATTTAGAAATCAACTATACTCTGAATTCAACAAAATCATTTCTGGAGTTTTCAACTTGTTGGGATGTCATGTTGTGGTTATACAGTACATTGGTTATGCCACCTTTGGAATGCTGCGTTCAATTCTGGTCTGTTATAGGAAGGATGTTGTTAAACTTGAAAGGGTACAGAAATGATTTACAATGATGTTGCCAATGTTGGAGGGTTTGAGCTATAAGGAGAGGCTGAATAGACTGGCACTATTTTCTCTGGAGCATTGGATGCTCAAGGGTGAGCTTATAGAGGTTTTTAAAATCATGAGGGGCATAGAGAGGGTGAATAGACAAGGTCTTTTTACCCAGGATAGGGGAATCCAAAACTAGAGAGCATAGGTTCCAAATGAGAGGGAAATGATTTAAAAGGGACCTAATGGGCAACTTTTTCATGCAGAGTGTGGTGTGTGTATGGAATGAGTTGCCAGAGGAATTGGTGGAGGCTGGTAATTGGATGGGTACATGAATAGAAAGTGTTTAGAGGGATATGAGCCAAATAATGGCAAATGAGACTAGACTAATTTAGGATATCTGGTCAGCATGGACATGCTGGACCAGAGGGTCTGTTTCCATGCTGTATATCTCTATGACTTTATGAGAGTGGTGTTGAGAAACGACTGCAAATATACTGTTTGAATATCATTATTGAGTTACAGCTAGGTCTGAAGCTAATACAACACATATTCAACCATTTGCCAGCACACATTACATTCCCTGAGCTGATGTGCAGTGCCAAGAGTTATTTGTTTGACTCGTGTCACTTTGTCATTCATGCGGATTTTGAGAAAGTGAAAATCAACACCATTTTAAAGGGGTTGCAAAGTCCACTTATTGGCTGCTGATGCTGAGTTTGCACACAATATAGACATAAAGATGTTATTGACAGACAAGTAATGTTTTCTACAGAAGTAGTTTTCCTGTGCAGTTTGGATCATGAAAAGATCGCCTATTGAATAATTTAATAAATATAATTTTGTAGCATTATCTTTGGAATTTCTGAAAATTTGAGTGAGAAAGTCAACTTTTTGGACAACAAAACAAAACCTGCGGCTTATTTACTTTTTATAGCTCCACAGCACAAACAAAAGTGAGCCAAATTGACAAAATTCTATTTTGTTACATTTTCATTTTGTCCCTTAAAGTGAGAAATACAGATTTAATTTTCCAGCTTCAGGTATTTAGATTGTCAGTAGCAATCATTGTAAGGTTATGGCTTGATATTAAAAAGAATTAAATTTGCTCTTGCTTCCTTCAGTCAAACTTGGCCACTTCTTTTCATGTTTTTCCTTCAAAGTCGAGGTCTGAGAGATAACCTCTGCATGATTCCATTTCTGCCCACTCAGATATAAACAGCACAGCATTGCCTTTTCTTCTTTCCCTTATACAAGCACCTTGACAGTCACTGAAGCAGCACCAATCTCCTTTTCTTTCATATCTGCTGCACATTTTTGATATTATTCATAAGCAGAGAATCATTCCTATTGGTTGATAGCTCCCAATTCTACTTCTTCATTGACTCCTTCAGCCCCTGAAATGCCTCTGTACCATCAGACTTGCTTGAATCTAGGATGAATCATAACTCCTTACACATTAGAAGGACCAAAACCATCATTTCCAGCCCTGCCATAAACTCTTTACCTCACCATGGACTGCATCCAAGTGTGTAGTCACAGTTCCAATTGAAATCTGAACTTGAGCTTAATAGTGGCCCCCATCAAGTGAGATTTTGAATTAATGTTGTTTCAAAGATATTCTTGGGATATAATTTCATGCTCAGTAAAACTCATTTTGAAATTGTTTCAACTATCTTTAACCAACAGATAAGGGAGACCTTTTTTTTAAATTCATTCATGGGATGAGGACATTGCTGGCTGGGCGAGGATTTATTGCTCATCCAAGAGGGCAGTTGAGAGTCTGCAGTCACATGTAAGCCAGACCAGGTAAGGATGGCAGTTTCCTTCCCTGAAGAAGATTAATGAACCAGCTGGGTTTTTCCCACAATTAATAATGGTTTCATAGTCATCATTAGACTCTTAATTGCAGATTCTTCATTAAATCCAAATTCCACCATATGTCAAATTGGGATTGAACCCAGGTCCCTAGAACATTACGTGGGTTTCTGGATTAACAGTCCAGTGATAATCCCTTAGACTCACTCAAATAGTCCAAGTTCGAGAGATACAAAGTCAATCAATCGCCTTTGCATCATTTAGCAGCAGCAGAGTTAGAAGAGCATAGAGTGTAAGAAAAAAGAGTAAAGAGAAAATGTTCTTTAACAGTATACTTTAAGATTAATTGAAATTGAATATTCAAAACCAAGACTGTTCTTAGCTAGTTATTACAGATGCATGTCTACAAATTATATTGCACAGGGATAACTGATGTCATTGCAATTCACTGGAAGAGGATTTGAAAACAAAAGTTGGGAGATTATGCTTCCCTAGTATACATGGCCACATGTATTCTACTGTGTAAAGTATTCATCTCTTTGTTTAGGGAAAGATGTAAATGTATTGGAAGCAGCTTAAGCAAGGTTTATTGATGCTTGAATGGTCAGGCTGTCTTATGAGAAAACATTGGACAGGCTATGTTTCTAACTACTGACCTTTATAAGAATGTGAGACAGTATGGTTGAAACACAAGATCCTGAGCAGTCTTTGCACAGTGGGAATGGAGGGAACAGTTCCTCTTGTGGGTGAAAGAAGATCTAGGGGGTCACTGTTTAAAAATAAGAAAACACCTAATGAGAGATAAGAAGGAATTATTTCTGATGGAGGGTCATGAATCTTTGGAATTATTTTACTCAAAAGGCTTTAGAAGCAAAGTCTTTGAATATTTTTAAGTCAGAGGCAGATCAATTTTTAATAAGCAAGGGACTGAAAGGTTATTGGGGATATGGCATGATCTTATTGAATGGTGGAGCAAGGTCAGGTTGGAGCAGTTTACTCCTCATTCATATGCTGATATGTTTATTGTGACAAAAATCGAGTTTTTTTTTCTGTACAGGAATGTAGACAAATTCTAAACTGGAAATGTTCAATGAATCATCTGTAATATTTTATTTAATTACAAATTTGTGTCATGCATTCATTATATGGAAAAACGTGTTGTATTATAGTATAAAAAAAACTTAATAAGTAAGAGTTCCCAATATTCTACATTGCGAGATATCACCCACATGTATAACAAATTGCAAAACTGTCCTTCAAGTTGCTAAGCTATTGCACTGTGACTTGTGCTCATTTTTCAGTGTGGCTTGATCAAAACATAGTGAAAATTACTGGAAAGGAGAACTTTTCACAATTAGCGTACAGATGTTTTGATTGTCAGATGCAAAAGAAATGCTGTTTGTGCTGAGCTCCAGTGTTCTAGTTAAGACTGAAAAATAACTACCTCAGAGATCAGTGTGTTCCTCAATTCTCCCGTTTCCCAGGGGGACCTATAATATTAGATACTTTAACTTCACCACCTAATTAATGTATTTCACAATGCAAGAGTGTAGTTTGCAATCGATAACACACATTTTACAGTAACATGAAAATAGCTCTCTATATCTTTCAAGTTACAATAAGTGCATATAATTACAAAATGTAGATTAAATTGATTTTTCTATATAATAGATTTTGACACCGAGGTCAGCAGCTTAAGAAAGCTTCTTAGTTAGCAGTCTTAATTATACCTGAATTGGAGCAAGGCTGAAATTAAGTTGTTTTGAAACATTCTTCAGTGATTTTAGTGCAATTTGAGTCCATGAATCAAGGTAACCCATTAGAAACCAGTGCCGCACAAATCTTCCATGTGTGGAGAGTTCTGAAAACCATAGGAAAATATTCTATCCTCACAACCTTGACAGTAATCCAATCACATGGATCAGCAACTCATTGAGGAATTCAGTTGGTTTTCATTCCAATCACTGAAGCATATCAATCTTTGTTATTTCCAGGAAAAATGCATTTCCATTAGATCTGCTCTCCCACAGATCAGTGAGCAACACCAACACAGTCATGCTGTAAGGTGTTTAAGGCATAGAGATATTGCCCCTACTTCGGAGACAGGATAAATGGGTTCAACAAGTTTCCTTTTGTGAGGAACTATGGAACTGGCAGGTCAGATAGCATCTATGGAGAGACAGCAAGCTAACACTTCAAGTCGAGATGAGCTCTGATGAAGAGTCATCTGGACTAGAACTATGGTACATCATTTTAAAATGAGGCAGCAACCAGTTAAGACAGCAATGAGCAGGTTTTTAATTTTTTTCAGCTTTTTAGAATTGTCTGCCATATTGGAGTGTGTGTAACAGAATATATTCAAGGCTGAGACACACAGATGTTTGATCATCAAAATCAAGTGTATGTGCTAGACAGGAAATGAAGTTTATGTCACAAAACTTCAGTCACACTCTAACTGAATGGTAGGTTCAATGCAACAAAGAACCTGTGCCAGTTCATACTGATGATATTATCGTTCCATAATGACTTGGTTTAGTGTCTCCTGAACTGCTGACTGACTGATGCCCATCCACATTATGGCCGCTCCCACAGCCACTTCCGACCCTCACAATTCCTCATGCACCACACACGACATCACTTCTGCCCTCACGTTATCGCTGATGTCACACGCTCAGTGACTTCCGCCCCCCTACTGCTGTGTTTGCCACCACTTCAAACCCCACCAACGCCACTCACCTACATTCTGCTGACACGTAACCCAACAGATTCCACTGTCACCATTCCCATTCCCCCCAGAACCCTGAGGGGAATACCACCCCACTCATGACTCCATCCCCATTCCCCCCAGAACCCTGAGGGGAATACCACCCCACTCATGACTCCATCCCCATTCCCCCCACCACCACACTCAATCCAGTTACCAACTCCGCTCCCACTCCCAGCTCCACATCCACACCAGATCCCAGCTCCCAGCCCTGCTGAGTTTTCACCATCCCTCCAGACCTTCCCCTCACTGAGGATGAACAATCAGTCCTCAGCAAAGGACTCACCTTCATCCCCCTCCACCCACGCATCAATGAATTTAATACACGCCGTGACATCGAACACTTCTTCCGTCGCCTCTGCCTCCAAGCTTACTTTCACAATCAGGATTCCCGCCCACCTTCCGAGGACCCCTTTGCCCACCTCCAACACACTGCATCCACCTGGACACCCCGCGCTGGCCTATTACCCACCCTCGACCTCTTCCAACTGCTGCCGGGATATTAACCGCCTCAACCTGTCTACCCCCTTCCCCCACTCCAACCTCACACCCTCACAATGCACAGCCATCCGATCTCTCTGCTCCAATCCCAACCTCACCATCAAGCCAATAGATAAAGGGGGCACAGTGTTAGGCTGGCGCACTGACCTCTACACCGCCGAAGCCAGACGCCAACTCGAGGACACCTCTTCCTACCACCCCCTCAACCATGAACCCACCCCCATCACCAAACCATCATCTCCCAGAACATACAGGACCTCATCACCTCAGGAGATCTCCCACCCACAGCTGCCAACCTCATAGTCCGGGAACCCCGCACTGCCCGGTTCTACCTCCTTCCCAAGATCCACAGGCCTGAACACCCTGGCTGACCCATTGTCTCAGCATGCTCCTGCCCCACTGAACTCATCTCTACCTACCTCGACACTGTCCTATCCCCCCTAGTCCAGGAACTCCCCACATACGTTCGAGACACCACCCACGCCCTCCACCTCCTCCAAGACTTCTGTTTCCCCGGCCCCCAACGCCTCATCTTCACCATCGATATCCAGTCCCTCTACACCTGCATCCGCCATGACTAGGGCCTCCCAACCCTCCGTTTCTTCCTCTCCCAACGTCCCCAACAGTACCCTTCCACCAACACGCTCATTCGTTTGGCCGAACTGGTCCTCCCCCTTAACAATTTCTCCTTCAAATCCTCCCACTTCCTCCAGACCAAAGGGGTAGCCATGGGCACTCGTATGGGCCCCAGCTATACCTGTCTCTTTGTCGGCTATGTAGAACAGTCGATCTTCCGTAATTACACCGGCACCACTCCCCACCTCTTCCTTTGCTACATTGATGACTGCATTGGCACCACCTCGTGCTCTCGCGAGGAATTTGAGCAATTCATCAACTTCACCAACACATTCCACCCTGACCTTAAATTGTCCTGGACCATCTCTGATACCTCCCTCCACTTCCTGGACCTCTCCATCTCCATTAATGACGACCGACTTGACACCAACATTTTTTACAAACCCACCGACTCCCACAGCTACCTGGATTACACCTCTTCCCACCCTACCTCCTGCAAAAATGCCATCCCGTATTCCCAATTCCTCTGCCTCCACCGTATCTGCTCCCAGGAGGACCAGTTCCACCACAGAACACAACAGATGGCCTCCTTCTTTAGAGACCGCAATTTCCCTTCCCACATGGTTAAAGATGCCCTCCAACGCATCTCATCCACATCCCGCACCACCGCCCTCAGACCCCACCCCTCCAACCGTAACAAGGACAGAACGCCCCTGGTGCTCATCTTCCACCCTACCAACCTTCGCATAAACCAAATCATCCGCTGACATTTCCGCCACCTCCAAATGGACCCCACCACCAGGGATATATTTCTCTCCCCACCCCTTTCCGCCTTCCGCAAAGACCGTTCCCTCCGTGACTACCTGGTCAGGTCCACGCCCCCCAACAACCCACCCTCCCATCCTGGCACCTTCCCCTGCCACCGCAGGAATTGCAAAACCTGCACTCACACCTCCGCCCTCAACTCCATCCAAGGCCCTAAAGGAGCCTTCCACATCCATCAAACTTTTACCTGCACATCCACCAATATCATTTATTGTATCCATTGCTCCCGATGCGGTCTCCTCTACATTGAGGAGACTGGACTCCTCCTAGCAGAGCGCTTTAGGGAACATCTCTGGGACACCCGCACCAATCAATCACACCGCCCTGTGGCCCAATATTTCAACTCCCCCTCCCACTCTGCCGAGGACATGGAGGTCCTGGGCTTCCTTCACCGCCGCTCCCTCACCACCAGACGCCTGGAGGAAGAACGCCTCATCTTCCGCCTTGGAATACTTCAACTCCAGGGCATCAATGTGGACTTCAACAGTTTCTTCATTTCCCCTTCCCCAACCTCACCCCAGTTCCAAACGTCCAGCTCAGCATTGTCCCCATGACTTGTCCTACCTGCCTATTTTTTTTCCACCTATCCACTCCACCCTCCCCCTGACCTATCACCTTCATCCCCTCCCCCACTCACCTATTGTATTCTATGCTACTTTCTCCCCATCCCCACCATCCTCTCATTTATCTCTCCACCCTTCAGGCTCTCTGCCTGTATTCCTGATGAAGGGCTTTTTTGCACGAAATGTTGATTTTACTGCTCCTTGGATGCTGCCTGAACTGCTGTGCTTTTCCAGCACCACTCTAATCTAGACTCTGGTTTCCAGCATCGGCAGTCATTGTTTTTACTTACCTGACTGACGCCATCACATCTTTAAGCATTATCTGATTAATTCTGAAATTTGCAGCCTCTGGCTCTACATCCTGTTCAGGGAAGTCTATTTCGAGAGGAAAAATGGGAAACATACATCTGGATATGATTAACCTGGACAATGTATCATAAATATATTGCCCAGAGCCTGCGCACCAGTCAAGCCACCTGAACCAACAACTTGCTCTAACCTGAAACTAATAAACCTATGAAATTCATTTTAACTTTCAAATATTTTACTGCTGATTAAATGCAGAGGATTTGTAAGCAAAGTTTATCTGATTTAAGTCTTGTCACCTGAAAGAAAGCAAAGATGTGTTAAGTCTCACAGCTAGTATTCAATATCCCTTTAATGCATATGGTATTAATCACTGTATGGCATACTACCCAATGTTAGCTGACTCTTACTGGGGTTATTTGTAGCATGGCATGCTGAAGGATGCATGTAACAGTTTGTATCCAAATTGCTCAGTACTAGTCTAAACAGAGCAGTGACTGTGATTGTAGTATCTGTAGATATCAGGTCCTGTAATAAATGTCTGTTGAATCTTACAGTACCATGTGCTTCATATTTAGGGCTTACATTCTGGGAACTAACGTGAGTACCAACACATCGGGTACAAATATCCCACTGAAGGTAAAAGCCCAATGTATCTTTGGTAGATCATGAGAGAAGAACAGATCAAGGTTAACTGTGGTATCCATTTCTAAAGAAATGGTTCCCATATCCCAGAGATCATATCAATAATCACTTGACTAGCTTAGGATAAGGATTCTTGAGAGCTCCCTGACTATCGGTCAATAATATGAAGGAGTAAAGGGAAGACCTTCCCCACCCCAGGGAAAAAAAACATTGTCTACTTGTCCTATTCATGCCCCTTATGATTTTATAAGCCTCTATGAAGTCACCCCTCAGCCTTCAACACTCCATGGAAAACAGCCCCAGCCTATTCAGCCTCTCCCTATAGTTCAAATCCTCCAAACCTGACAATATCCTTGTAAATCTTCTCTGAATCTGTTCAAGTTTCACACATCCTTCTGATAGGAAGATCAGAATTGCATGCAATATTCTAAAAGTGGCCTAACCAACGTCCTGTACAGCTACAACATGACCTCCCAACCCCTGTAATCAATACTCCGACCAATAAGTGAAAGCATACCAAACGCCCTCTTCACTATCTTATCAAACTGCAACTCCACTTTCAAGGAGCTATGAACCTGCACTCCAAGGTCTCTTTGTTCAGCAACACTCCCTAGGACCTTACCATTAAGTGTATAGGTCCTGCTAAGATTTGCTTTCCCAAAATGCAGCACCTTGCATTTATCTAAATTAAACTCCATCTACCATTCCTCAGCCCACTGGCTCATCTGATCAAGGTCCCGTTGTAATCTGAGGTAACCTTCTTTGCTGTCCACTACACCTCCAATTTTGATTTAGTTTAATTTATATAAACGTGAGGTGCTGCGTTTTGGAAAGGCAAATCAGGGCAGGACTTATACACAATGTTAAGGTCCTGGGGAGTGTTGCTGAACAAAGAGACCTTGGAGTGCAAGTTCATAGTTCCTTGAAAGTGGAGTCTCAGGTAGATAGGATAGTGAAGAAGGCATTTGATGCTGAGTTCAAACAGACTCAAAATTCACTAAACCTCGATACTTATCCCCTAATGTGAGGTACAAAGTTTTCGAGTGAATGTAAATCCTCTTGAAGTCAGATAAAGTCTGTCAAACTTGCAAGTTGTGAAAGTTATTTAAATCTGTTGCCATTTGGTATTTGTTTAAAAGTCAACCGTATGCTTACATCTGCAAGCTGAAAAATAATCTATGCTAACAATTTGAATGGTTTTTACCCAAAGTTATAAGCATTATTAATGTCTAACTGTTTTCACACAACCTATCATTTTCATAATTACAACTTGTTTGAAAGCACAAAAAGATTATTAAAGGATTGAATGCCTTCGATGTGGGGTAATGTACACTATTGATTCTTTTTATAATCAAATATGTACTTCAAGGGACTCTAGGTAAACAGAATAACATAATGAACAGGGGAGCCTTTTTTTAAATTCATGTAATTTGTAATAGTTACTTAGAACATTGTTTCATTTCAATATGGTACCCATGACAAATACTGGGTGAGTCAGTAGATCTTGGGCTTGAATTATAATATATGGGAATGGAATTAAGTGGGTGAAGAGGAGTTGTGATGCCTAGAGAGCCTAATGTTTAAGAAAACAACTGGAAAGAATTTCAAGTTTACCAAGTAACCATCTTTCCACGGTGTTCATCATCACTGGCAGCCATTTTAGATTTTCAGATGTGGTTGATGTGGCTGATTTTGTTCCACATCTACCACCAACACCACCCACCCCTATCTAATCAGGTTGGCATGAAGATCCTGTCAGTCAGACCATTTTGTGCTGAAATGAATGCAATGAGCCAAATTATATTCCAGCTTTGTGTAATATTCATGTGAGAATATCTTGGCCCAAGTCCCAGGCCCAGGAATCATGGAAGTTGTTACACTGCATGAGAACAAAGAGACTAGGAATGGGAGTAGACAATTATGCCCCTTGAACCTGCTCCACCACTTACTATGATTACGGCTGATCTCATCTTGGCCTCATCGTCACTTGCCTACCTGCTCTCCATAACCCTTCAGCTCATTATTATTAAAAATGGTCTATCTCCCCCTTAAATTTACTCAATATCCAAGCATCCACTGCATTCTGGGGAGTAAATTCCGCAAATTTACAATCTTTTGAGAAAAGTAATTTCTCCTCACCTGTTTTAAATCTGTCACCCCTTATCCTAAAACTAGGGCCTCTCATTCTAGATTTCCCCACATGAGGAAATCTTTTCCACATCTATTTTGTCAACTCCCTTTAGCATCTCATGTACCTCAATTATATCTCCTCTCATTTTTCAAAACTCCAGAAAGTACAGATCTAAACGGCTCAATCCTTCTTCTTAAAACAAACCCCTCATCTCCAGAAGCAACTGAAGGAAGAGGCTATTTAGCCCATTCTGTCTACGCCAGCTCTGTAAATATACATTTCACTTCATATCATTTGCGTGTCTTCTTCTATAACCTTGCATATTGTTCCTTTTCAAAAAACAGGATATTTCCTGCTTGGTAACCTTTATTGAACTTACTCTCACTTGGCTATCAGACTTTGCATTCCAGTCCTTAACCAGTCACTGCATGAAAACATTTTTCTCATCTTATAATTGCTTGTTTTGGAAAATACTACTAATTGCTGCCATTTTGTTCTTGAATTCTCCTGAGTGGGACCAGCTTCTCCCTATCTGCCACAAATGACTCAGGTTGAAAGTGGGTAACACACTCAGAAAATGGAGCACCCAATTAAAAGACTGCCTGGCAGAGTAGTGGCCAATCACAATCTTAGTTCCCTTTGTATTCATACATGCAATTCTTACTCGTTACAATTGGAGCTGCACTTATCTCTGAACAATTTCACACATTCTGAATTTTGAGGCAGAGATATCAACCTTGCTAGGATTTGTTGCACTGCAGCAGTGAATAAGTAACTCTAAAATAGTATTGCACCAAATTATTAGAAGATAGACCATCAAAATTGCCATGCTATCACTATATACATTTTGAAACAAGTTTTTTTTCACCGATCAATTACAATTGACTTGGCACTGCACTATATCAAACCATCAATCCTAATCTTATTTCTTTCCATAGCTATCTTAGAAGAATGTGTTAAATTGCTGCATCTTTACAGTTTTAAACTACCGTATACACTCATGTATCAGTCGAGTTTTGAAGATTGTTTTTCAGCTGAAATTAGGAGTCGACTTATATAGGAGGTATTGTTTTTGAGGGGATGAAATTCATGCTTGGTATGAGTCAAAAATGGACAAACAAGAGCCAATCGTCTATAAAGAATAACAAAAGAAAAAAAGAATTATGGCCATTATTGAATATTTATCAACAAAATAACTATCTCCATTCTGCTTGCTATGGTACAACGGTACTGTCATACTGTATTCCAGTTACCAGTACCTTGAAGTGGATGTAGGTCTACACATATGTAGAAAAGTTAATAGACTTAACAGCAGGTGGTGAGGCTATCAACCGGGGGTATTTGAACAGCACACAATTCATGAAATAAAGAGGAGCACCAAAGAATTTTTTTAAAAACAACTGATAGTATTTCATTTAGAAAGGACCACATGAAATTATTAATAATATGTGATAAACACTTTATGTTAAAAAAACTGATATTCACAACAAAACACTCTTCTCACCATATATCACAGATATTATGGAATAGCTGGTTTAAACAACAGTTACTAGCACATGCAAATGTCCATCAGAATCCTTCAAATTCACGATCCTCATTAGTTGCACCACTGAATAATTCATTCCAGATGTCTGGGTCAAGCATATCATCATATGGATCATCTTCATCTGCACTCTCAAGGGGATCATCAATTGATTGGCCATCACTTCCAGCTGACCATAAACAGTCATCCTCCTTATCATCTAAACCATTAGAAATTCAACATTTTTTGAAGGCTTCCAATATAATTTCAGTTCTTGTCTCCTTCCAGGACTCAACAAACCACACACATCCACCCACATCCCTCACATCCACTTGCAAGTAATGTAGTACACACTTGTTGCCACCCTTTGTGAAGCTTTTTTCACCTTTTTGCACCCAAGCGTCTCACATCTTCCATGCTAAGTCCTTAAAAGGTATATTGATGCTAACATCCAGTGGCTGCACCATGGTCATAAGGCCTCCAGGAATCATTGCAATGTCAGTATTGTTAGCTCGGAGTTCACTGATAACACTTTTCACTCTGTGTGACCTGAACATATCCCAAACCAGTAAGCTTTTTTTCTTTTCTGCGTCCACCCAGTTGCATATTCCAGACCTCCCTAATCCAAGTCTTGCAGCCACCTTCATCCATCCACCCGTTTTCATGGACAAGGACAATAATGCCTTTCGGAAATTTCTGTTTGGTCAGAACCTTCCACTTAAAATTCACCATTGACTTGAACATTATTCTATCTGCATACAACCAAGTACAACAGTGAATCAACTCCTTTCATGGCCAATAGTCTTAACCAAAACTGTTTTTGTTCCAAGCTTGACCACAGTTCCGTTCCCTGGTATATCAAAGTTCATTGGGGTTTCATCCATGTTGCCGATGCACGAGTGTCCGGACATGTTTTTCTTCCAACTTCTGATTGCAAAGTGATGGAACCCAATTAACTTGTCACTAACATCTGCTGCTTGACATTGGGCAATATTGGTTCTCTGTCTAAGCACTAAATCATATCTTTTCATAAAACTACTGCACCATCCAGCACTGGCTTTGCAATCACTGAATCCATCTTTTTTTTTGCTTCGTTTCCAGTGTGTATTCTTATACATTGTCGAGTCCAACACTGAATTATCCAGACAGCAATCTCTTCTAGTTGTGGCCATTGTTCAGCTTTTCTCAGTTGGCATTCTTCTGTTTTGGCATAGCCTTTAACTGTGTGGTTTTCCTCCAATCTCGAACAAGTTTTACAGAAACACAGAACTCCCTTGCTTTGGTTGTTGTTCTCTGCAACTTCAATAACATTTAGTTTAAATTGTGCTGTACACTTGTTTCTTCATGATGCCATTTTGTCAGAAACATTAGGCGAAGTTTTACAATAAGTTCAGAGCACAACTGTACGCAACACAGAAGAAACTGAGGCAACAGTGGGAAGACAAGGTTGAGGGCTGCCATAAGGTACCGTAGATATTTGTCTGCACAGGTCAAACATATGCATGTAAATATTACATGAGTAAATATATACAGTATATATAAGGTTATCAACATTCAATTTAATGATTTGAAAATCACGTTGGGCAAATATATACTGCTGCACGTAACATGGCGCATGTAACATGTGATTATGCAGGTATTGCATTTCAATCAAAAATATGCAAATTATGCCCTTTAAGGCTGCAGAGATGGTCAGGAAGAGACCCTGAAAAACAAAGGTTGACTTATATAGTAGTCTTCATAATGTGCAATAAGGTAGGACTAACATTATTTTTGTGAAGGCACTCCTAGGTAGTAGTGATCATAATATATTTACATTTTTCTTTCAATATGAAGAAGAAAAGAATAGGTCCATGCACAATGCTTCAAACTTAAATAAGGCTTTTAAGTAGATATTTCAGAGCATCCTATGGTTTTTAAAGAGATAGCAAAATTCCAGAGAAAGGACTTGCCATTTGTGGTTAATTACATAGGTACCAAATTTAAAGACAAAGCTTTTTTAAAATCATTCCTGAAATGAGGGTGTCATGGCTAAGCCAGGATTTATTCCCCATCACTACCTGCTCTTGAAAAGTCAGCTACCCGAATAGCCCATGTGATTTACATATACCTACTTTGTGTCAAAGAGGGAGTTCCAGAACTTTGACCCTGTGAAAGTGAAGGAACAGTGGTATAGTTGCAATTCAGAATAATGTGAGACTTAGACAGGAAATTTGAGGTCTTGTATATTTGCTGCTTTTGTCCTATGGTGGTCCATTTGCAGATTTGGAAGGAGCTCTCCAATGGACCTTATTGAGTTGTTGCAATGTGTCTGGTAAATGCTCACACTGCTGCCATTGTGCCTCAGTGTAAAGGGAATGGATGTTGAAGGTGGTAGATAGGGTGTGTTATGTTTCTAGTTGATGTTACTATTGGACAAGTCAGACACCAGTTTGAAAACAGGATGAATAGATCTTATGCTTTCCTCGGTCACATTTTCCTTGTACTCAAACATTAATTCCTCAGACTCACTTTCCATTAAAAAAAAACACATCCTTTGTTAACTCATATTTAAGATAGCTATAGAAACACTCACTGTTTGTTTCTGGCTATCTTTCCTTCACATTCTAAATGTTCCCTTTCTTTACTTTTTTTAAATCAGTCTTTTTTTTCTAATATGCCCAATCTTTCAACCTACTCCCCATCCTTGCTTAATTCCATGCTCTTTAAAACTGATAATGTGCTTAATATTTTTCATTAGCCAGGGACGGTGGGATCTCTATTTGGAAATTTTCTGTCATTGGAATTATTTATATAACCTTAAATGCCTGCCACAGAATCTCTACAAACCTATAGGTTAACCTAATTTACTGGTATGCTTTCATGCTCTTCATAATTGTTTTTGGTTAAGTTTAAAATACTTTTCTTGAACCCATTCATCCCTCCCTCAAACTGAAAATAAATTATAATTATTACCATATTATGATTATAATAGGCTTTTTGGCTGCCCTCAATTGATTTTTTTGTGAATAGTCCTCTCACTTTACAATGCACTTGCAATGGATCCCATCCCTCCTCATTTCTATTGAAAGATTTTAGATCTTAAATTCATATTTGATTTTAGGGGCATAAGTGAGAAATTGTTTGGCATTTCTGGTGTTCCAAATGTGATTGGGAAAATGGACACAAACCCCTAATACATGGTATACTCCCCATCAGAGTTTAGATTTATTTATTGTTGCTGTTATGATCTGCACGTTTACAGTTGTCGTTTTCGTAAGTTTAGCTATCATTCAGATGAAAGTCAAATATGTGAAATATAAGCTACACACTTTAATGATGCAGGTGAGCTCTGTTTCATTTACAAATTACAATAGCAGTGATATATTGTAGCGTTAATCTGCTCAGAATGCGCGTCCTTTAACTACACAAATGGGAAGGGTCACTCTCCTAACTTGTTTGTCAATAACGCCCCTGAATTTTACAGTTTGGAGCAATTACTGACAAACTCAAAGCAAGTTTTCTGTTATTAACATATTTCCAATGGTAAATTAAGCAAGACAACTTAAATCAATGCTGTCTAGCTTTGCATAATAAAAAAATAAAAAATGACATTGAGTCTTTGGGCTTAATTAAAATGCAGGTCTTAGATCTTATAGAACCATGTTCCGAAGCACTGAAATACCCAGCATTCTCTCTTACTCCCAGCTCATATAAACTTATTGATGGTGATGCTCACTCATTGATGACTGTTGGAAAATAATTTTAATCTTTGCATAAGTCATTAAATTGGTATTTTCTTTTGCAAACCCATATTATAGTTTTTATCAATATGCTTTCTCCTCCCCAAAGGTGCATGGTTGTAGCGTAATGGGTTAACTCTCTCATTACTTAGAATGTATACACTGAACATCTGTAAAAGGAACTATGTCATGGTGGCACCACACCACATGGTATAAGAAGCAGATTGTGTCAGGTTCCAGGAGATGCCATCTCTTATAATTTCTTAGTTGTACATTAGTAAAACTTGTTAATAATGATTTACAAGTGAATAGATATGAATTTACAATATGGTGACAATGCTGCCAGACCCACTGAGTCTGAAATATGTGGCACACACTGTCTGAAGGGAATCACAAAAACAGCATTCATTTTTCACTTGGGTGACTGGTGAATTTTTGTCCGAACCTATCGTCAATGTTTCTAAATAATGCAGCCCCCCATACATGCTGAACAAAGATGGAGCTGCCACAGAAAGTGCAGTCCCAAAAGTGCATCAGTATGATACTAAAAGTGCATCACAACATAGACTGGGGAAACACAGAGAAAACATGTTAGCTGCCATTATACAAACTTTTCAAATTGCAAAACAATCCACAGGTAAGAAGTGGAAGATGCCAAAGTTGTGGTTACATAATTCTCCTTTCATTGTAGTAGCTTGTTCAGAGAAAACAATGCAACCACTTTTAAAGGCAATCCCTTAGAGAGAAATATTTTCTATGAGGAAATTGAAGATCAGGTTGGTAAATACTGGAGTGGAAAATTTGCTAATGATGACCAACATACTTTAGAAATAGGCTACAGTTCCTGTTCTGCCAGATAACCTTATATGGCTCAGGATAGTTATCCTCCAGCCTTCATCTGTCCAACTGCACAGTCAAGAGGAATGAGTTTCAAAATCAAAGGCCAGTTTCAGGCAAAATTAAGTCACAGAGATAAATAAATTATTGAAACCATGAAATGTTAATGAGCTGTTTGCACCCTGCTCAGCAGCACTTTCTGTACATTCCTCAATTGCCTCCTTAAGCTAGACATGACTATCAGTCAGAAATCAGCAAATTGGTTCAGACAACAAGTCCCAAAACTCATTAAAAACTATGTTGAAATAAGACACAGAACACTACATCACACTGAAGGCATTGATCTGCACTCAAACGGATCTCCTTGTTCACATCCAGGAAGGTCTCACACACTAATAAAAACAAAATAGAAGTAGAGATTAAAGGTATTCTTCAAAAGTGAATTGCTTCAAAAGTCATACACACCATTTAATAATTGGTTATGATGCAAGATTCTAAAATAAGTAGATTCATGAAAATTGCTGTTAACTTAATACATCTCAACAAGGCATCACAACGAAATACATCTAATGGCCTATGATAAGATCCTAGGTAAATTTGTAAATAGCACAATCTTCACCAAATTGAATGTTAACAGCAGCTTCTGACAACAATCCTTGGGTGAGATCTCCAAAGCGTTAATGACATTCATCACACCTTATGAACATTTGGTGTCAAATCTACATGTGAGATTTTCTTGTGGATGATGACTGTTTTCTAATAAATGAATGACATTCCCAACATGATGACAGAGTAATAAAGGCCTTGAGGATGTTACAAAATGCTTGTTTGACAGTGAATGACAAATATGAGTTCTTAAAGCAAATGATCATTTTTGGGGCATGTTGCACAGATAACAAGAATTATGGCACAGCCGAAGATGATGAAAACCATCAACATAATTCTCCAAGAATATTATAGATTTCTAGCAATTCAAGTGATGGTGAATCAGAGGTTTTTCTTTACCGCACTTAGTCCAGGTATGAATGTCGTTGGACAATTGAGGAAAATTAATAGGAGAAGGCCTATTTAATAGTCCTGTCTTAGTGTACTTGAATGATATCTTATCTTTCAATTCAAACATTCATTCTGCTCACCATCTCCACAATGTGACTGAACATCTCCAAAATGCAATGAGGTAGTGTCAAGACAACACACCCAATTCTCCAATTACTCTTCCTTCGAAGGAAGAGCAGCAGATACATGGCAATATAGCTACATTCCAATTGCATTCAAGTCACAGATCACCCTGACTCAGAAATATATCAACCTTCCTTTGTTGTCACTGGGTCAAAATCCCAGAACTTCCTCTCTAACAATCACAGTCTAAAGATAAGGGATAGACCATTTCAGACTGAGGGGGAAAAATGACTTCACCCAGAGAGTAGTGCACCTGTAGAATCATCTGTCACCAAAAGTGGTTGAGGCCAAAATATTGTATGTTTTCAAGAAGAAGTTAGATATGGTTCTTTAGAGATAAAGGGATCAAAGGATATGAGGAGAAGGTAAGAACAGGGTTCCGAGTTAGACAAATAGCCATGATCATACTGAATGACACAACAGGTGCAAAGGGTGGAATGAACTACTCCTGTGCCTATTTTGGATCTTTCTATGCTTCTATCAGCATTATGGGATTATCTTTGCCACAGATTGTTAAGAACGGTGGCTCACCTCAACTTCTGATAGACACCTAGAATTGGGTAGCAATCACTGGCCTTATTGCAACATTCACATCCGATGAGTGAATAAAATGATCCTATCACGCTAGTTTGAGACTTTGCACTCAGTTCTTCAAATAAAACTGGTTTTGTTAAAAGTCATTGGAATGTTCTAAAAGCCCACCTTGTGAATTGTTGTCCTTCAGGGAAAAGAATCTGGTGTCCTTAATTAATCCAGTCTAAACAACAATATGGTTGACCTCTGAGTGGCCTAGCAAGCCACTTAGTTGTATCAACCCACAAGGGGGAAAGTGAGGACTGCAGATGCTGGAGATCAGAGCTGAAAATGTGTTGCTGGAAAAGCGCAGCAGGTCAGGCAGCATCTAAGGAGCAGGAGACTCGACGTTTTGGGCATAAGCCCTTCTTCAGGAATCCTGAAGAAGGGCTTATGTCTGAAACGTCGATTCTCCTGCTCCTTGGATGCTGCCTGACCTGCTGCGCTTTTCCAGCAACACATTTTTCAGCTCAACCCTCAAGGGAACTAAGAATGACGAATAGATTAAATATAAGCTTTGCCAGTGACACTCATGTGTTGAGAACTAATGTCAAAATATACTTTGTCTGAATCAAAGTAGTTCATTGCCGAATCCATAGATGCAATAAAAATTGATTTTTATGCATCTAGCAAAAAAATGTAACCATAGTCTTTCATGCAGACCTTGGTCTTGAACACAAATGGACATTTTACACAGTACAAAACTAAGCACTGTAAATTAAGGACAAAACCTTCGATAATAATGGCACAGTGCCCAAATGTTTAATCGAAAAGCAGTTCTTTTTAGATTCACACATTGATATCATGCAGAATTGATCCAATGTAATTAATATTTCAGTGATAAGGTCATTCCCTAATGAGTACAAAAAGATTTCCCCTTTTATGTCTATGTGAGTCACTGGATTAGATTACCATCTTCGATACAATTCAGTGTCTTCGTGCAATTAAGGGAAGGAGGTGAATGGGCTACAAAAGTCATATGCATACCTGGCACCCTCTTTGGAAGCTCTTCAGTGAAACTTATAACCTATAATACTGCTGTCTTGTGTGAATTGTGAACATCTTCACATTTATTAATAATTATCAGGACAAAACGTGGAAGCAAACTGCAGAAAGTTTCCTTTTGTGTCTATATGCTCATGACACCAAAACTGCAGTGATATTTATAGTGACCGGGATGGTAGACATCTCTCATGAGGAAAGATTAAACAGGCTGGGGAAATATCCATTAGAGCTTAGAAGAACAAGAGATGATCTTATCGAGCAATTCAAGATCCTGAGACGTCTTGACAGGGTGAATGTTGAGCAAATGTTTCTCTTTGTGGGAGAGACTATAATCAAGGACGACTTCAAAAATAAGGGTTCTACCATTTAAGATAGAGAAGTGAAAATTATTCTCCAAAGATCAAGGCTTTTTGGAATATACTGAGAAATGCTACAGGTTGAAAGGCAGAGATAGATGATTTTTAACTAACAAGGGAGCTGATGCTTCTCAGGTATCAGTATGAATGTAGAGTTCAGGCCACAATCAGATCACTTCTGTGTTGTATGTATTTATTCAATTTCTTTTCCAATATATCCTTAAAATCAATTCAGCTTTGTTTGCTATATTCCCCAAGTTGTTTTCTCTTCTCCTATTTCAAGTTATAAAGGTTATATTAATTTCAATAGCAGTATCTACTATTCATGATAAAATATCAAAGGTCTTACTGTTCCCAAACTATAAATGGCTATCATCTCAAATTCATTACTAAGTACCAGATCAGATGTGGCTTGCTCTCTGTTTCAATTTTTAACATTTTGTGAGGTAAGTATTGCTATCTTTCAGAAAACGTTTTCCAAATTTAGCTTTCGTTGAAGGGAATTAAACCCAACAATTAGAATCCTCTTTTCCATAATATTTGTCACATATTGTTCAAATGCTGAATTAAAACAAAATTCAATCTCTAAAAGTTTCTTTTAACTTTTCCTCTGATAAACATTCTCTGGCAGGAATACCCTGCCTGAGACTGCAGGATCTTTCTGTGATATGGCTGAACAGTTTCTGGGTGTACTCCAATAACTTGACAAAGTGAATCCAGGGATTTCCTAAAGGGAGTGAAAGGAATTCTGGCTCAATTCCTGTATCTAAAAGCATGTATAGTGAACTTATTCTGAAAGTACAGGCTCTCCAAGGTTTCAGACATAAGCCCTTCACCAGGAATGGATGTATTCCTGATGAGGGGCTTATGCCCGAAACATCAATTCTCCTGCACCTCGGATGCTGCCTGACCTGCTGTGTTTTTCCAGCACCACACTCTCGACTCTGATCTCCAGCATCTGCTGTCTTCAGTTTCTCCCATTTTTGTAGAATGGCTTGCATTCATTAGTGCACATCTTGTAACTTTATGTCAGCTGAATTTAGCCCTGCTGGTGACTGATCTTATTGAAAAGAGTAAAGCTTTACAATATTAGTCTCTAGAATGTCTCTGTCTTCTGCTCCACATGAACAGTTTGGCACTCAGTTACAATAAAGTTATAACACAATATTTTAATCTCATTATTCTGGCTGTTATAGACATGCACACAGCATTTTTCTGTGCATGGAGCTCTTCAATTGACATGCATTGCTTGTGAGAATACTACGGTAAGAAATCAATATATAATAACTTTGTACAATTGTGAGAAATGTATTTCATGTTATAAGAATTGCTCTCCCTGTATCTCATAAAGAAAGCTCCCAGGCATCTTTCTGGGCTGACAAAGACAGGAGAGTGAAGGTCATTACCTCTGCCAAGGACGTTTCTCTAGCACAGGCACTGAATCAAGTCATTGCTGATCTACTACATACTGTCAGTCAACATACAGAACAGGGACTGTAGTGGTTCAATCTGACAATTTACCACCATGTTCTCAAGAGGAACTAGGGATTGACAATAAATGCTGACCCAGCCAGTGATGCTCACATCCTATGAATTCCTTTTGTTTAAATCTGATAAAGGTGAAGAGGGGGGATGGTGACCTCATGACCTACATGTGAACTAACTGTCCAAGGTTAGACAGGATGTCCTAGCAGATGATCAACACAATATGGCATTATCAGCTTCCAACATAAATTAGGGGATTATCTTACATATTTCCCCCTTCCAATTTGCAATTGAATAAACAATAACCAATGATTGACACAAAGCTTACAGAATTAAACAACAAAATGGACTCTTAAGAGGTAAAAATAATTGGAATAAAAGACAGCTTCTTGAGATGGAGAATACTGACTTTGCCCTTCTCAAACAGAGGAATGTTTTACAAAGTGACCTACTTTGGCTTTTGCTGGTTTTATGAAGGTCTGAGAGGAGAACAGTCCATCACTTACAACCAAGATCAGCGTCATCCATCCATTTGTTCAATTCAAAACTAGCCATGTATACTAAACACATTGCCGCTGCCAGCCTCAGAGATCAACATACCACAAATCCCAGGACCAGGCAACTGCTCTCAGCAGTAACCTCCAGCCACAGAGATCCATATGCTCCTACTTACTTTATCTATTTGCTTGATTTATGACCAGAGAACCATTCTCAACTCGTGGGTCTTAATGTTTTCTGCCCATTTAACTCATCTATAACATCCAAACTGTTGCTTCTTGCATTAAATTCATTTGTGTCTTTGGCCTGTTTATGGGTAAGCTTTACATTTTAGATTTTAAAGATATCAAGGGGTAGGGAGAAAGCTGGGATATGGAATTGAGATGAAGGATCAGCTATCTCCGAGAGCCAAATGACCCTTCCTGCTTCTAGTTTCTATGTTCTTCCACATCCCTAATATTGCATGCCCTCTGCACAGTTTTATGCCATAACCTTCCACTTAGAGCAGCCCTGCATGTAAGAATTGAACTGAGATATGTGCCACTGTGTTAACACAGAGCTTCACTCTCCAACTGGAATTTGTTTTGAAATAATTTCAAATGCAGGCATATATCGACTGTCATACAACTAAAAAGACACTGATATGCTTATAAAATTCCCAGCCTCTGCAACAATCATCCTGAGAATTCTTGAACCCAGTTTCTCTACGAATTCTGTTTATAGCCCATTGACATCAGAAGACAATGGACTGTGGTGGAGGTGTATACCTCTTCAGGAATGGACTTTTTCTGTTCTGGCTATGGTTTGCAAGTGACAGTTTCTAGCTGATACCATTGATTGAGATGAACTGATGTTTTCTCCTTCCAATTGGTCTCCTTTGTGCCATCTGGTCTTTTTTTTTGTCAGCTGCATTTTCCACTTTTTCCTTCCTAGCTGCTGGTCTCTATACACTCTGTTAGCAGCAGGGACTTCTTGTGTATTGATTTAGATCAGTGTCAACATGAGGTATAGCTTACAGACCTCTTTGTAGCACAGTTGTGGGTGATATGTTTGTCTTATCTGAATAGCCCTCATCATAGGGCACAGTTTTGGGGGATACAATTGTATTCCACATGGTAGAGCCTTTAACTCAGCCATTGGAGTCCCACTGATTCAAGGCAGCAAACACATCAGGGATCCTTGTTTGTTTCCATATTCAGTACTCCATCCTGCTAGATGTCCAATATTCATCTAAGGCAGTGGAGGTGGAAGCAATGCAATTGCTTCTGCTAGTTTGCATAAATTGTCCATGCTTTCAAACTGTAAAGGGAGATGCTGAGAACACACACAGTTATTCTAGTTATTTGTCCACACTTGATCTCCCAATTTAAACATATTTGTTGATAATTTAATGTCAAAAAGTCAAAGAGTCAGCAAAAGACCTCTTGAGTGCATTGCACCAGAGTTTCAGATCCTTTCTTGACTCCCTGCTGAGTTTTGCACAAGGCTGAGACCTTGTCCAGAAAAAAGTAAGAATGTCACAACAAATGCAGTAGAGTTCTAAAAGCTCAGCTTGGATTAAAAGATTAAAAATCACACAACACCAGGTTATAGTCCAACAGGCTTAATTGGAAGCACACTAGCTTTCGGAGCGACGCTCCTTCATCAGGTGGCGCTCAGAAACCTAGTGCTTCCAATTAAACCTGTTAGACTATAACCTGGTGTTGTGTGATTTTTAACTTTGTACACCCCAGTCCAACACTAGCATCTCCAAATCATGGATTAAAAGAGTTATTCTACTTTCTATCAATTGTCTTAGGAGCTGGGCATATATATGCTAATATCCACTGTTCTCAAATGCAGTCATCTTTCTTCAAGCATGTAGGGATGTAACAGCTGCAATGTTCAAACAGTTCCATTTAACAATTAAAAGTCAGTGCTTAAAATGAGAATACAGGATTGGAATTGGGAATGCCATGGTTTTTGTAATAAACTTTCCACACTGTATGAAGTGTTACTAGTTCATTTATGAAAGAAAATGTTGATCATGAAAGTAAGTTTGAACACTAATTAAAGTCATGAATAAGTTGATGGTCATGTTTTGTTTGATCAGTTTGTCTGTGCTTGTTATGCACTTGGTGGTGATATAGAGACTGGTGATCATTTGAAACACTAGCAAGTGCTGAAATCCATTTTAGGCTTGGCAATATAATTGTGATTAGACATTTGCTGCTGCTTTCATCGAACAGATGCCCATCAGTTCTGTGCCAAAGGAAGAATCTGATCATAGGACACAATAGGAATCTAATTACATGAAGAGTGGCTAAAATGAGGAAAGCATAAATCATATTGAGTTCTGAAAATACTAGATAACATCAATTAAGTCCAGCTTGCAAAATTATACATAAATATTATTTTAAAATGCAGTTGTTTCAGAAATTCATGTATTCAAGTGTAAATAAAGATGAAGACATTTTAATTAAATACTTGAAATGCAACTTTCATTGAAAAAAATCTAAAATCTTGGAGACAAGATGATGCATCATAGCTGAATGATGCAGAAATTGTCTTTTCGAAGGTTATGCATTTGAAGAAAAAAGAAACACTGATAATATTGATGCATTGTAGTGAGAATATTGTGAAATCATCATTTATGTGGCTCTGGAGATTAATGATGACATTATTCTGAGTACACAGCATCACAATAGCAAAAGGAATGCATTTAGATTCAATGTGCAGTTATGGCTTCAAGCATAAATACAATCAGTTGATCCTCCCATTTACCTGTTTAAACCCTATCACTTCATTTTTGTTTCCAGCGAAAGGTCATTGATCTGAACATTAACTCTGTTTCTCTCTTCACCCATGCTACTAGACATGCTGAGTACTTCCAGAGTTTTCAATTTTAATTTCATATAAAAGAGGGTAGGAGGTTACTCAAAAATATTCCACGGTCATAGTCACAGCAAAATATGATAATTTTGCAACAATAATCTCTGCATGATTCAAACCTGTGTGATTTGGAACATAAAAAAAAGTACTGGTTAACAGCAGTATTTCTTTCATACAACTATTTCTCTCAGATGGAGGAGGTATGTCATCATTTAACTAGTATATTTACTATTTTCTATGAGTTTCCAATTTATATTTTTCTCATACTGAAAAACATGATTCAATCTCCCTTCTCCAGATTTGTTTTCTAGCTAAATGCTAAAGTAAAGCATGTTAGGTATTTTGATCATTTAATTTATATTACAATACATAATTTGTTCTGTTGGAAATACTTCTCAGAATCAGGATCAAAAATGTTAAACTGAATGTTACCAGCTCCCAGGTAGAGGAAACAGGGCAAGGGGAAGACGAGGGACTGATAAAATAGCAGCAACAATTCCAAATCAAATGGCTTGTATTTTAGATAAGAGACCAGCAGTTGCTTGGCTGGAAGTAAGGAAGACACCACCTGTTAGATCCTTCTTGTACGCCTGGTCAGTCTGTGCCACCGCATGCTGTCCTCGAAGCTGCTTCGGGGGTATCGAGACTACCATAAATCTCCTGATAGAACATGCATTGCAAAGCAAGTGTGGAGAAACATGCAGTGTTTTTTTTAATTGAGGTTCATCCCGAGCAGCTCCATGACATGGACTCTGTGCTCTATGGTCTGTTTCTCGGGACACACACCAAGACAAATATCGACTGCGCCTGTAGGACTAGCAACTCGGTGAAAGATGCTGTTCAAAACTTAATGGTCTTCCAGAACAAGGAGTTGACCTCGACCGAATGTTGCAGCCTGGCACATTCCAAGGTCCGAGACTATGTGCTGAGGGATGTAAAGTCTAGGGCAGCTGTTGCCAAGGTACAGTGGGGAAATGCCACTGTCTGAGATCTTTCTGTGAAGGTTAACTGGGGGCTTGTTCAGTTACTGAACCCTCCTAGTGCCTCAATGTAAGCAAATATAATCTTGTACGTATAATCTTGGTTTGTTGAGATAGAGTTGAAAAATGTGGTGCTGGAAAAACACAGCAGGCCAAGCAGCATCCGAGGAGTAGGAGAATCGACGTTTCGGGCATAAGCCCTTCTTCCTGCACCACATTTTTCAACCCTGATCTCCAGCATCTGCTGTCCTCACTTTCTCCTAGTTGATCTTAACCTACTGTGAATCCTCTTGCAAGGATGCCTACCTTGAAGAAGCTCTCCTCCTCCCTCTACAAGGATCTGTGAGTCCCTCTCTCACTGCACCCCCCAAAGGTCATCTCCTCTGCCCCTCATTCCTGAAGAAGGGCTTATGCCTGAAACGTCGATTCTCCTGCTCCTCGGATGCTGCCTGGCCTGCTGTGTTTTTCCAGCACCACATTTTTCAACTCTGATCTCCAGCATCTGCAGTTCTCACTTGTTCCTTGTTGAGATAGAGTCAAACTCAAGTGCTGTTTGTTTACTTGACATGATACGGTACAGAAGTGAACTGCATTTGTGACAATGTATGTACACTTTTTATAAAAATTCTGTGTATTTTTACAGTTAAAGAAAAAAGCTAAGGTGCGACCACAGTCTGTGATAAAATCCAGCCTATCCACAAAAATACAGGGCTTGTAAAATAGAGTTTGTGGTCAAAGGGATTGAAAATAGAGCAAATATCCCAAGTGACAAGTGAATGCTGAAGAAGTTTCCTAATGGCAGGTTGCAAGGAACATTGGCTACCCACCTCAAGCCTGCAGCCACCTTTCATAATTCAAGATCCAATTAACAACCATTTAAGGGGCTACTGGCATTTTTCTGACAATGAAGCAGCCCCTGCTGCATGAAGTGGCTGTCAGCATCATGATGGTACTCCCATTGGGAATCTACAGGGTCATCAGAACCAGAGTCTTCATGGTCCAAAGATGCATGCTGCATATAGGCAGGCAGGCCCAACAGCACAGAGGAAGGGACTATCCAGTGCTTGGCTATCCTGACTTTTTACCTCCCTGTCCAATGGCGTTTCTACTTTGAGGTTCACCAAAGTCTCTGATTTGCCTCCAGAGTGTTCAATTCATCCAGTGATAGTGTTGAAGCTTCAGGTCACTCGTAATTAGCGTTGGACAGTAAGATAGAATTCAGGCAACAATCAGATCATCTGTGAAGGTATTGAATGCAGAGCAGGCTCAAGGGCCTGAATGACTTATTCCTGCTCCTAATTAATCTGTTCAAAGTTGTCTCCCATCTAACTGGCCAAGCAGCATCAAGAGTCGCTTGCCATGTTTGAATTAAAATTGATAAATCAGTCTGATGCTGGCAAGCATACTCATAACTCATTTTTCACCATGATGCTGATGTCCTGAACAACACAGTAAAGTTCAGCCCAATATTTTTGTACAAATATTTTTGAAAATTGTCTGTTATCTTTTTGGATCAGGCATGCCTTTACACTGATTCAAAACAGAGAAATGGAGTAAGAGCTCACACACAGTTTCAAAGACCCTGAGGGGTAGTGAGCTTTGAGAAGACTTGTAGCTCAGGTTGAGGTTCTAGATGTATATTTGCTCTCTGAGCTGGAAGGTTTGTTTTCAGATGTCTCGTCACCATACTAGGTAACATCATCAGTGAGTCTCCGGATGAAGCACTGGTAGTATGGTGCTATTTTTGTGTTTAGGTTTCTTTGGGTTGGTGATATCTTTTCCTGTGTTGATGTCATTTCCTGTGGTGATGTCATTTCCAATTCTTTTTCTCAGGGGCTGGTAAATAGGATCTAAGTCGATGTGTTTGTTGATAGAGTTCCGGTTGGAATGCCATTGTTTACGAATCCTTGTGCATGTCTCTGTTTGGCTTATGCTAGGATGGATGTGTTGTCCCAGTCGAAGTGGTGTCCTTCCTCATCTGTATGTAAGGATACTAGTGAGATTATTCTTACTCTCCTGAGGGGTAGCTCTGACATTATCTATTTCTTTTAAATTTAGCATTTAATTTTAGTATTCATCCAACAGACCCATAAATGTTTCAAACTTATTACATGCAATTAGGCCCCACAAAAATCTTAATATATTGTGCAGTTCAAATTAACAAAATATTGAAAAGGCAGCACTTAGGGTAAAATGAAAATTCTACCTTTTTGTATCATTTGAATAATATGAAACAAGAATAAAATGTCCATAAACTAGAGAATATATAATTCGGAAGTTTCATTACTGAAATTCTCTCTTTTCCTAAATGTCAAATCATGACCAGAGTGTTACATTGTCACAAATTTGTTTATGAAATCATGTGCATTGTTACCCATTCATTGCAATTTACTGTTTGAAGAACATACCTGTGGTAAAATATGATTCAAATTGTGTCACATTTCTGAAAGATCTTTTAAATATTACAAGAATAATTTCACTCCTTCTGGCAGATACGCAATTGATGCTAATTACCATCATAAACCTATTGATATTATTATCAATTAATTTACCATTTACATTAGATCGGTTTTATGTTTTTTTTTGAGGAAGCAGTTTTGTGACCTTAATTTTATGAATTTTAAATTTTGCTCAAACTGAAGTTAAAAAATTCTAACACATGGGAACTTAGAAATAATATTGTTCATAGTGTTTCTCATTACAACCACTTCTCAAAAAACCAAGAAAGTAGCAATAACCAGAGATTCTCTTTTATGCCTATTAATAGATACAGACTGAAACTGCGATGGTTGAGTGAGGAGGCATGTGCTTGCAATGTGTAATCCTGAAAATAAATAAATGAACATAAATGTATGTAATGATTAGTTCAATTTCTATCCTTTATTAACTGGTTTTCTGGAAGAACAACGGAGACTGGTTGGTCCTTTACATTTTTGTAACTCTATAGATGCTATTAAGGTGTAAATTTTAAATATCTTTAAAATAAAATATAAACAAAATGCATACGTGTATTATATACTTAAACTTGGTAGACTTGACATGAATCAAACAATAATGATGCAACTAAACACTGTAAGTAATCTGAGTAATCTAAACATCAAGATACCAAATTTTTCCACCAAATGGAACGGTGCATCTTCCTGATGATCAGAAGATAGGCAAATTGAAGGATAAAGTCTGAAGAATTCCATTCCAATTAGCTCTAGTGATCAATACGTGCTCAGAACATCACAGTGAGAAGGAGTAACACACCAACCTTCCACTTAGCTTTGCGTGAAGTGATATTAATCAAAGCTTATAATGTGTCCAGGTCATTTATGAGTTGTTAAACTGAATGTGCATTCATCAAACAAGATATCTGTATGACTTATATGGAATTAAGGTTAGGCCACCTGTCTTCATAGTAGCAAAGCTCGAAGATGCTCTTGGGTAGAGGAGACTAAAAAGAATTTGAGATTTAGCCGTTTCAGCTCCAAAGGAGCCAGAGAGAATTTTCCATTCTCCGTTCACCAATCATGAAGTTCACCAAACAACTGTTAATACACTAACTTACACATACAAGGGGCCAAGGACATCTAAAAGAAATAGCCCAACTCATTACAAACATATGCTTTCTCATAAAACAAAGGAAGTAGCATTAACTGGAGATTTGGTTGCATGATTTTCCACTGCTAAACTAGCATGTTTTATGATCCAATTAAAACAATACTCCCAAAGTCCCCATTGTCTAGCTTTTGGATTTCAATGAACCATAACATTTCTGTAGCAACTTAATCTATCTACTCATCATTCTGTCACTACACCTTTGATGCCCGAGACCCCTTTTAAAACCTTTACTCTCTGTCACCCTGGGTATTCCTTCTATGAGCATCTATTGTGCTTACTTTGATTTCAATCTGAACTAGAGATTAGAACAGGCCAATTCTACTTTTTAGCCAACTTGACATAATGAATCCTGTATTTTTCCCCCTTTGTTCTGTATTCTCGTCTGGGAACTTCAGTGGAAAATCAGCAGAAACCCCACTGATAAAAAAAAACCCTTTGTTTATAGCACCGTAAAGACCTTTTCAATTTTTGACTTTGGAAGATGTAGAAAATCTATCCCACAGTGAGTTAAAGTTAAGCCCAGTGTTTTTGAATAAGAGGGAAAACAGCTATGTTTGTTGCACTTAGTTACTTTCAAATAGCCTGTGATGGAAGAACATATACATGACATTAAACAACCACAGAATAACTTCTCTAGTCAATTACCTTGAATGTTTACTGTTATGATCCTTAAATGTGAATGATGCAAAGTGCAATAAAAAGTTACAAAACAATATTGCTGAAATAAGTCAGCATATTTAAAAGGTAAGGGAGAAAAGTTTTTTTTTTAAAATAGGCATTCTGTACCAGAACAAAGACTGAAAAAAAGTAGTCTCCTCAGAGGAGTAAAGATTATCATTAATGTTCCAGCACAAATAGTCACTGATCAAAAATCAATGTAACTATGACACATGATAAGTTACCACTCATAAAATCAACCATGAATTACTAGCATTAATATATTAACTTTCTCGCAGGAATTCAATGTCCTAATTTATGAACTATTTACATTATCTGCATGTTTTGGAAAGTGGGCATGTTTCCCAAGTATTAAGTGACATTGGTAATATATCTTACTAGCATTATTTGTTGTTAAATTGCTCATGGAAGGCACAAAACAAATTACAAGATGTACATAAACTAATTACCTATAAACTAGAAGCTCGAGGTTTGAATCCTGCTCTGGGAATTCATAGTACCAAAAGACACATTCATGGGCGGCACGGTGGCTCAGTGTCTAGCATTGCTGACTCACAGCGCCAGGGACCCAGGTTCAATTCCCTCCTAAGGCAACTGTCTGTGTGGAGCTTGCACATTCTCCCTGTGTCTGCGTGGTTTCCTCTGGGTGCTTCAGTTTCCTCCCACAGTCACAAAGATGTGCAGGTTAGGTGAATCAGCCATGCTAAAATTGCCCATAGTGTTAGGTGCATTAGTCAGGGGTAAATGTAGGGGATGAAGGGACTGGGGGCATTCTAGCGAAGTTTGCCGATGATACGAAGTTAGGTGGACAGACAGGTAGTACTGAGGAAGTGGGGAGGCTGCAGGAGGATCTAGACAGTTTGGGAGAATGGTCCAGGAAATGGCTGATGGAATTCAATGTGAGCAAATGCAAGGTCTTGCACTTTGGAAAAAAGAATACAAGCATGGACTACTTTCTAAACGGTGAGAAAATTTACAAAGCCAAAGTACAAAGGGATCTGGGAGTGCTAGTCGAGGATTCTCTAAAGGTAAACTTGCAGGTTGAGTCCGTGATTAAGAAAGCGAATGCAATGTTGTCATTTATCTCAAGAGGGTTGGAATATAAAAGCACCGTTGTGCTACTGAGACTTTATAAAGCTCTGGTTAGGCCCCATTCGGAGTACTGTGTCCAGTTTTGGTTCCCACACCTCAGGAAGGACATACTGGCACTGAAGCGTGTCCAGCAGAGATTCACACTGATGATCCCTGGAATAGTAGGTCTAACATACGAGGAACGGCTGAGGATCCTGGGATTGTATTCATTGGAGTTTAGAAGATTGAGGGGAGATCTAATAGAAACTTACAAGATAATACATGGCTTGGAAAGGATGGATGCTAGGAAATTGTTTCCATTAGGCAAGAAGACTAGGACCCGTGGACACAGCCTTAGAATTAGAGGGGGTAAATTCAGAACAGAAATGCGGAGACATTTCTTCAGCCAGAAAGTGGTGGGCCTGTGGAATTCATTGCTGCATAGTGCAGTGGAGGCTGGGACGCTAAATGTCTTCAAGGCAGAGATTGATCAATTCTTGATGTCACAAGGAATTAAGGGCTACGGGGAGAATGCGGGTAAGTGGAGTTGAAATGTCCATCAGCCACGATTGAATGGCGGAGTGGACTCGATGAGCTGAATTGCCTTACTTCCACTCCTATGTCTTATGGTCTTATGGGAATGGGTCTGGGTGGTTGCTCTTTGGAGGGTTGGTGTGGACTTGTTGGGCTGAAGGGCCTGTTTCCACACTGTAGGAAATCTAATCTAATAGGTTGATACAGGTGGATTTTCAACCTACAAATCATTCCACGGATGGCTAGCAGAAGGGGACATAGCTTTAAATTGAGGGATGATAGATATAGGACAGATGTCAGAAGTATTTTCTTATTTAGGGAGTAGTAGGGGCATGGAACACACCTCCTGCAACAGTAGTAGACTCGACAACTTTAAGGGCATTTAAATGGTCATTGGATAAACATATGGATGAAAATGTAACAGTGTAGAATAGATGGGTTTCAGATTGGTTCCAAAGGCCATTGCACTGTAATGTTCTATGTTCAATGTTTGGTTGATGGTAGGACCAGGAGAGTTTCCTGGTCAGCCAAAACATGTGATAGCTGTACAGCAACCACCCACATTAAAACACTCCACTCACAAGTCCTCATTCTGGACTGGACTTCAAGGCATAATGATGATACTGCATTCTTTAAAAAGTTAAGCGGTTTAATGACATTATATGGGGAGTGTAATCTTGGCTTCTATGTATAAATTCCTCACAAAATCAAGAATTAAACCAATTACTTAAGATGTGAAATGTGCAAGAGTAACTTTTTTGCCTCAGTTAAACAGTGGAAGAATTGAACACTTCATTTTGAAAAAGGTAATCAATCCAGTAGTGTTTTTTGAAGTTATTCCATCTTTACATTATAGAATAAAACAAACTGCTGCACAATGTGTTAATATTTTAAAAATAAAATTGAATCACAAGTGTTGTTGTACACTGTGTCAATATAATGTTTAAATAATGCAATTCAACCTTATTCTGTTCTACTTTAATTTTGTTATTGCCGTTCATTTAAACATCTTAAAGATTCTGCAATTATTCACGGTTCATTTCATTGCTTGTTTTTATCTATCTCAAAATCCATCTGTGATGCTAACATTCAGACTGAGATTTGCATTTTTCAAGCAATCTTAATATCCACTCAGTTTATCCTTTACAGTAACAATTGATTTTCAATGGCTTGGCTTTAGGTTAGCCAGAATAGGATTGAAAATTTTATGGAGGTTTCAATTCACCTGCAAGTAACATGATGGTAAATGGTAACTGCTGATCAATTAATACAGAAATACAATGAAATCTTCATTGATAATACTGAATGTATATTATGCAGTTCACTTGGAAGATTAACAATAATTTAGAGCAGTCAAAATAAACCAGTGAAAGTGAGACGTATCTTTCTTTGGTGGAAAGATATCATGGCACTTTCTGGTAATTGTTGTTCAGGTTATCATGACTTCAGCAAGTACAATATATGTGTCCAACTCATATTTATGGTCAGTTGTTCACTACCATTGTGATGTTGGACTGGATTTGGATACAAAAATGGCATGAAGGTAGGATGCAGAGGGCGAGAGGAGGGTTCTTTTTCAGAGTAGAGGCCTGTGACCAGGCCTTGCAGTGTACTACAAGGATCAATGCTGGACCCACTGCATTTGGATGTAGGAGGAGTGGTAAGTTTGCAGATGACACCAAAATTGGTTTGGCGGACAGTGAAGAAGGTTATCTTAGAGTACAATGGGACCTTCATCAGATAGGCCGAAGAGTGGCAGATGGAGTTTAATTTAGATAAATGTGAGGTGAATGGCTTATCCCAAAACATCGATTTGCCTGCTCTTTGGATGCTGCCTGACCTGCTGTGCTTTTCCAGCAACACACTCTTGACTCTGATCTCTAGCATCTGCAGTCCTCAATTTCTGTTCTGTGTTGCATTTTGGTAAGGCAAATTATATTAAGACTTTATACACTTAATAGTATGGTTCTTGGGGTGCAGGTTCATAGTTCCTTGAAGGTGGAGGCACAGGTAAACAGGGTAGTGAAGGCAGCATTTGGTACACTTGCCCATTGAGCTTAGGAGTTTGAGATGTCATGTTGCTGCTGCACAGGACATTGGTTAGGTCACTTTTAGAATACTGTGTTCAGTCCTGGTATCCCTGCTGTAGGAACATTGTTGTTAAGCTTGAAAGGCTGCAGAAAAGATATACAAGGATGTTGCCAGGGTTGGAGGGTTTGAGCTATTGGTAGAGGCTGAATAGGCTGGGCAATTTCCCTGGAGACTGAGGGGTGACCTTATAGAGGTTTATAAAATCATGAGGGCATGGATAGGGTGAATAGCCAAGGTCTTTTTCCGAGGGTAGGACAGTCCAAAATTAGAGGGCGTAGATTTAAGGTGAGAGGAGAAAGATTTAAAAGGGACCCAATAGGCAACTTTTTCACTCAGTGTGGTGTGTGAATGGAATGAGCTGCTGGAGGAAGTGGAGGAGACTGGTACGATGACAACAGTTAAAAGGCATCTGGATGGAGACATGAATAGGAAGGTTTTAGAAGGACATATCCCAAATGCTGGCAAATGGGACAAGATTAATTTAGGATATCTGGTTGGCATGGATGAGTTGCACTGAAAGATCTATTTTTGTGCTGCACAAATCTGTGACTCTAAGCTGAAAATTAGTGAATTATCAATCTAGCACAGTTGCAAAAACACTTTTTGTTGTGCCCACCATACAAACAATTTCCAACAGAGCCATTTTTTTACCAAAGGAGGAGGAGGTGGGGGTAGGGGAAAAATCATAAGAGTGGAAAACAGGAACTCAGCAATATTATTTGAAATTGGTGCTGAATTCAAAGAGACCTAATTTCCCCTGTTCAATGGGTTTTAATCTGCAATGTGAAAATCATAAATTTATACAGTAGATGTCAAGGTTCTTCAAAGCCATATAAGGTTTATTTAGATGCCATGATCTAAAGTTAATCACCTGTTCTTTAACATGAAAACCATAGGCAATAACTATCAGCTATCAGTAATAAAAAAACAAATTGGCCACTAGACTGCAGGGTATCATGTATAACTTAGGAAAAAAATAATCAGTTCCTACAACTCTATCTAGATGGGTATATAAATAGGAAGGATTTAAGAGGGATATGGGCCAAGTGCTGGCAAATCGGACTTGATTAAGTTGGGATATCTGGTTGGCATGGACTAGTTGGACTGAAGGGTCTGTTTCTGTGCTGTACATCTCTGTGACTCTAATATTTTATTGTCCTATAATACTTTGAATATTGTTCATTACTTAATTTCCCAAGATCTGTTATTGTAGTTGAAGTCATTATGAATGTCTGGTTGAATTTCAGAAGTCCAAAGAAACACTTATTCTGGCAGTGGAGGGAAGTGGGTTGGAGATGAGCCAAATTCATATTTTTGATTGACATTCTACTTTTAGAGGATTAGTAAAGCAGTTAGTATGCATTTATAACTTATTGAGCACATGTGTGAATTGAAATTCTTTCAATGGGCTTTATGAATGGAAAGGTTTCTTTTCCCTCCATCAAGAGTATATTGTTACATGGGTTCCAAGCCAAAGTAGGACATTAGACATTTAACTTATCTTTGATAGTTGGTTTATTTACAGGGTTCACACGTCAGATCTCTGACTCATGAATATGCTCCAGAGTACCAGCAGTCCATTTTCCTACATGCTTAAAGGTATTATAATATATATGAGCTCTATTACCTTGGTTTAAGTTATTTCTGAGTTCTTCAGAGGAAATTCACTGCTTGTTGCTCATTTTGCCCTAGCCTCAGATCAACTTTAACCTGATGATATAATTGAAGAAGACAGAGATCATGTGTCAACCTATCCATAGGCACATATTCCAGCATTCCACAGCTGGGTCAGAAAATCGATCATCACCTGGCATTTCGGAACTAACCAGGCCCAATCACAGACCTTGGAAAGAGCAAGGTCTCAGACAAAGTAGAAATTCTACTAGACAATGGTTTTTACAGATGTGAGACTTGAGCAACTATTAGCACCACATAACACGATTAAAAGTACTTCATTATCACTGTCTGAGACAGATGTATGCAATATCAGCTGGCAGGACAAAATCCAAGGTTCTTAAGCTTCTCAGTTGGATTTGCAGTATGATGTACTTGTAGGAACTGGAAGCTAAATTAATTAATACACATGAAAAAAAACATGAGCAAAACCACAACTGATGTAATATGTACAATTTCGGTCTTGTTATTTAAAAAAAATCTAATAGTTCAACAATACTAGTCCAGAGAGGATATTTCCTGTTGTACAAGAACCTAGAAGTCCCACTGTTTAAAAATAAGTGGATACTCATTAAATATAGAGAAAAGGAGAATTATTTTTCTTAGGGGTTTATAAGTCTTAAGAGGTGTCTTTCTTAACAGGCAGTGGAAGAAGTGTCCTTGAATATTTTTCAAGGCAGCGGTAGATAGATTCTTGATAACCATCAGGATGAAAGGTTATCAAGAGTATGCAGGAATGTAAAATATTCAGATCCAACATAACTTTATTGAACAGTGTAGTAGGCTTGATGGACTGAATGGTCTACTCCTGTTCTTAACTCAAATGTTTGCATGTCTTAATGAAAGTAACAAAGTGTTCTGGTTCAGTGCGTGAATGTCAAAGCTGAGTGTCTTAGCAGCCAAAAGCACAGTAACCATTGGTGAAGGGATTAAAATTTAGGATATGAACAGATAGATTAGAGGAGCACTTACATATGTAAAGGTGCAGGGCTGCAGAATATAACAGAAACAGAATTAAGACCAGTGCTCAATTTGAAACCAAGGAAACACTTTTCACTTTGAGACTGTAGTTAGCTGGAAGCCAATGTAGGTCAGCAAGCAGACAAGTAATGGATAAATGTTGCTTAGTAGCAAATTAGGAAATCGGCAGAAGAGTTGCGGATGATCTCAAGTTTACAAAGTGTTGAACATAGGACACAGCCAATAATGTGTTATAATTATCAATTCTAAACATGGCCGATATATAAAGGATTCAGCAGGAGATTCAGCTCGGGTAGGGCTAGAGACAGACAATGTTACAGGGGTAGAAATAGGCTGTCCAAGTGATAGCATAAATATATGGTTTGAAGCTCACCTTGGGGACAAAAATGATGTCAAGGTTATGAGCAGCCTATCTCATTCTTAGATATTTGCCAAAGAGAGAGAGAGATTCAGAGTGAGTTAGTAGCTGGGCAACAGATTTTGCAATGATAGATATGTACATATCAATGAGTGCATATCTGCAATAATACACTTTACAAAATAATTCAACGTCTGCTTCAGACAGGAAAATGATACAAAAATGAGAATTACTTAGCATGAGATATCAGAATTTATTTTATTCATGAAGTGTATAATACATTCTTGCCTTAAGGAAAATTTATATTATCTATTTTAATAAACTGCAGTTTTTCAAGAACTGATACATTTATCACTATTATTGTTGGATTAAGCCTTCTCCTTTTTTTGTTGACAAGTAGAACCAGCATATTTATTTTATATTTAAAATGAAATTACCCTTTTTAAATTTAAGTTATCCAATACCAATCTTCAGCCATAAAGGTGATAGAAAATATGTTTTTTGTTTTCTATCAATGCTGTTCTACGTTAATATCTAGGGAGACAGAGTGTGATTCAGGGTGATTTGGGGATGTATTTTTTTTTCTGTAAAGAATTCACTTACCATCTTTCAGAGACTTGAAGTTTTGTCTTAGTGGTATGGAGAGTTTATAGTGGGACATTATTAATTTCTTTACGTAATGGCATAATTTGTGTTCATTAAAATTCATCAAAACATTAAAAATTCTTTTAAAATATCTCTGCATAGGACACCTGACAATGAAGTATAATTATTTTAAAAATCATCAGGTACTCAAAGTTGGGAAATTATGAGAATTACAAACTGTTTGGACACAATTTGAGTCAATGGTTGATTTGCCATTATTCAGAATAGATTTGCAGTGGATGTGAAATAATGAGTTCAGATTCATGTCACAATGTAGCAATTGATCGGTCTTACATTTGCTGGAAATTAGTAGCGTAACTTAATTAGGGACAAAAAGTTTGGAAGATTTAGACTTCACTCAAAGTATTTGCTGATCTATATTAGAAAATGGAAGTTTCTTTTGAAAAAAAAATACTATTGCTGTGATATTGAATCGTAATCTGCATCAAATGATCAGTAGCCTTAAACATTGGGAAAATTGAAGTTTCTGAATTTATGACCTGTCACAAAGATAGGGGCATCAATTTTAGTCTCCTCACTGGTTACTAATTCAGGGTGCACCACATGATTTGAAAGTAACATCTTTTGAGATTTTCAGAAATAAATATTAACAGTATTGCTAATTTTTTTCATAAAATATCCTAGAAAGTCTCCCCATGTGTTTTGAAATATTTCTTCAAACCTCTAGCTGCAAGTGAAGACAGGTAGTGATATATCTTTAAATTGACCAAGAAATCCTCAGCAATTACTGGGTCATTCCCAATCAGCAATGCTAAGAGAGGTAGTTAGTTCAAGTGCTATCCTCTAATACGCTCTGCAGCTACCTTAATAAGCACTGACATGCAATTTAAGGTCTTTAATGTTCATCGAGGCAGCTGTGCTCAGTTCAAGTATCAAATCCTTTACCAGGATGGGTGGCTTATGCAGGCTAAGTTGGTATTGCTGAATTACACCCATCCTCATCACATTGATGGCTCGAACTCAGTAGAAAGTAGCCCTTATTATACATATTTTTATCAACATTAGGAATAATTTTCTGAAGTTTTAACTACAGAATCAAAGACAGTTTTGAATACAACATTGTTTCTTTGCATTTTATTATCAGTTAACAATGAAAAATAATAGAGTAATTTCATAATATTAATTTTGGGTACATACATTACAAAGCAGTTGTTTAGGATTAATTGCTATTGTGCCATAAGCATTTTTCTTCTCCCAACCTCTACCAGGTGTTAAGATAGATAAATCTCTCCAGTGAAAATAAATGAATGTGTCGCCCAGTAAAATAAATGTATCTATCTATCAGGTTAAATAAATCTCTGCACATCCCCAATCATCCCAGATGAAGCACGGTCTCTGAGCCTTTCAATCAAACAAAATGAATCTTGTCATTCCTTAAGCACACAAAAAATACGTCTCCACACAGGAATATAAATAAATTCTTGTCACCAAACTGGCTAAAGTAATAACTGCCCTATGCATGTAAAATAAATAAATCTTTCTTTACCCTCATATGAATTCAAAGATAAAATCCTTATTTTAAATGGAAGCTCCATAACTATTTTGAAATACTAACAAACCAAATTCCTGAGAAATACACTCTACCAGTCTCTGTCTGTCTAGTTTGGAGAGCATATTTTCTCTCCATGAAAGTTCACTTCTAGTTCCATAAAGACTAGGTATAAAGTTAGCAACCACATGTTTAGGGAACAACTGAACTTGGAGTTTCATGTTCCTGCCCATATCAGAATGGAGAAAGAATAGATTTGAAGATAGCAAGCGTATATCAATTCTAGGATTCTTGCTATCATTCCTGCTGGGTGAGTTTTTTATGGCCCTGGGATAATGTTGCAGGTAATGAGCCTACACTCAACAACACCCAGCAAGGATGGGCATTTTTATAGGCCTTCGCTATTTTTATGGAGTCAGGCCAATTTATTTGGGTACAAGACTCTCAGTTTCTAAGACAAGTTATGAACCCTGGGTACTTGAGACCCAATAGGGGAGCCAAAATAAAAGTCGCTTGCTCCTGGAATTCTTTCATTAATTAAATTTGGAATGTGTTCATTCAGTTTCAATATTTCAATGTTGTATTGTAGGGTTCAGTCCCACAAAGGTAAATTGACCATTGTATTCATCAGCAATGCCTGGGTATTGAGATACCTTATAATACTTTTCCCATTGGGGTAAGTGTTAAATGTTCAGATAGAAGGAAAATTAAAATGGAAGCAAACTTTAATCACCTTTAGTCTGAGGAGCTGTTTCTAGACTTCTATGATTGACAGGACATCTAATGCAGGTGAAGAAAATATTGGGTTTCAATTCTAATAAACTCTAATTTGATATATCCTATGGCTGTTATAATGGCTGAACGAATTATGAATTCTAAGCTCAGAGTCAAAGGGTCCAGAACCAATTATCTCAGTAGGGGTTATGTTCAAATATGACCATTTCAATGGCCAGAAAAGGATTTCCTGTCTTTGAAGTGATTAGTGAAATATTTATTTTTACAGATTTATCACTTGAGCAGATGTAAGTTTTATGAATGAGAACTATTTTCACAACAAGTATCTATGCAGGCTTGTTAAAAGGCTCAGTTCAGTTTTCTGGAATATCATACTAATTTGTTATTAAATAATAGGTCCTCTGATTCTCGTCTCAAACATACAAAACACTACCCCATCCATCCATATGTCCCATCCATGCTAACTCAAGTAAATCCAAATCCCTCCACCCATCCACAATGGGCCCTCATGCCTACGTGCCAACACCTACATCTCCACTTATCCCAAAGGCCTGTTAAAACCCCATGACTATTAGGGCTAACTCACACCAACCTATACCCATCACCCTTTTCCCTCACCTCCATACCATGTGTCCACCAAAGGTAAACATCAAGACCTACGCTCAGATGAACTAAATTTCTAAGTACTTACTACAGACTTCACTCTTATTCAAAACTTTTAAATCTCCTTAATCCTTTATAAAAACAAACATTTGCATTCATTATCCCACATCAAAGCCAGCTAGGCATTTAGTAACCTCTAGATGCTGTTAACTCAAAGCTTCCCACTGTGATATAACAGATTGTGCAGTCAAGTAGTAACAGTATTTTATTGATAACCCTGAAAATGATGTCAGCATCATCTATTGAAGCTACAACCACAACTTTATTTCTCAAAACTTAAGGTGCTGACAATTTAAATAACTTATCTACTTGGACATTTCCATAGGCCTGATCTACCATTTATGAACATTTATACCTAGTCTAAAAAAAACTGTAACTTCTTCACTGCAGAATAGGATTTCCATTACCACAATGAAGGAACATATTTGAATTATTTACTATTTGATTTCAGTAAGCCCTGCTGAATTTGGATTTCTCTCATTTGAGAGTCACATCACACACCCCTTCTCCCTACCAGCAAATATAGGATCTCTCCAGCAGTGTAGTTTTGAATGTCCAGAACAGAAGTGCTTTATAGCACATCTGTTCTTTGTCTGAATAATTCAAGACATGATTGGAGGATGTGAATGAGTGACTGGTGTGTTGTTTATCGCTTGTTCTAATGTGCTTTGTTTCTTGGAGAAACACAATTGTTATTGACTTACATTTCTCTGATGAGATAAAAGGTCATGAAAAAAAAATAATTGAAATGAGAAACAATGGAAAAAGGCCAACTAATCAGTAGATCAAATAAGATTTAAAATACCAGTTAGAAGATGTAACATGGTGTGTTAACAACTGATGCAAAAAATAAAAGCAGTCCAAACATGTATGCTTGTTTTGCCATACGCATTCATAACCAATAATTAACGCTGTTTTTAAGTCATTGAGACACCAATTGCACAATCTAGACTTGCATTCATAGCTAATGAGCATTTTGAAGATTTGTCATTGATACATGTTGTGAACATGATGGTCAATTTGCCCACAGCAAGCTTCAATAAACAACATTTTGATGACATTCAGTTAATTAGTTTTAGTTGTATCTTTTGAGAGCAAAGTATTAGTATGTTTGAGGATGCACGTTTATGCTTTTCTTCAAAATAAGAATCTTTTGTATTTAACAGGACAGACGGTGCCATATTTTAACATGTCAACCAGAACATAACAGCTCAGGCAGTGTAATACGCCCTCAATAATGTGTTGAATTGCCACTCTACATTCTGGAATCTCTGAAGCAGGACTTAAACATGTAACTTGCTGATCCAAAGACAAATATACTACCAGCTGGGCACCATGTCAAGCAGCATTAAAAAGCCACTGTTAATCATAAATGCTTTATAACAGTTAAATTCTAAAACTTGCAAATTTAGCTGGATTATATGTTCCACTCACAAATAAGAATGATTGATGCTTGAAAAACCAAAAAAAGAGGCAGTTGAACAAACTATCCCAAGAATATAGTTTCAGTGCAGTCCCTACTGCATCATCTATAACATTTCTTTCACGTGGAAACAAGGAGAAAAATGAATCAACCGTGTCAGACAAAGATAACCTCTGGATAAAAAAAAGGTGCCAGTATACTGCAAACGAACAGGAAGCAATTTAAAATGACAATGGATATGATAGAGGCTGATCTGCTGAGTATTTATTACAGGAGGACTGCAAGGGATTTATGAGCTCTGCCTCCTTTGATGGCCTTTGAGAGTACGTGGAGCCATCCAATAGAAATATCTACATTTTCAATGAAATATATCTTCTGGGCGTTCTTAACGCCACAGCACATGCAGCTGTCAAATTTAAACATCCAAGTAAAAGCTTTGGAGAATAGGACACAATGGTAACCTCCTTACTTCCTCCACCACTCATTAGTAAAGATACATTTGTTGTGGGAAAATGGTGTACTATATAGAATATAGGAAAACTTGGCATCAGAAGCTGCCCAGTACTAATAGAGAAAAAAAAATCAGCCCTGTTTCACCATGAGTCCCTTTTGTCTACTGCCATGGTCTCTGTCTCTCTGCACCATATATGTTCTTATGTTTGTCATGCCTAAATTTCACCTCAGTGGGTGGTAGAGGAGCAATCTGTTCTTTCAAAACAAAAATCCAATTTCTGAGTTTTTTCTTCTGTCTATTTCTCATAAAGTAATTTACATTTCTGTAACCTTTATTTCTACAGTTAACAATCCCCAACACGAGTAAACCTTGCAGGGAAAGCACTCAAATCAATCCGATTTCTCACGATTGTTTTTAATGAAGCACTGTACATTGCTTCTGAAGTTAACATTGATTTGAAAAATTTTAGATCCATATGTCTTCCCATTTTGTTCCTTTTTACTTTGTGGATTTTAAATCTAATTTTCCACTTGTTTTTGCTTTGTAATGGTTGATATTCATGTACCAAAATGTTGTATTTATACTGTACCAAAATTGCTGAATTATTGTGATTTCCTCTCTAACTCAAGCTCCAATTGCAAACAGTAATTCATTTTAAAAGCGACGCATTAGACCAAGGTTATTTTGGCTCTGACTGCAGTCTCTGAATAACCAAGGTGAAAGAGGATCCAACTGTCTTCATGTAGCCTGAATTACATTACCATGCAGGGATCCTACTGTGAAATAGCAAGGTTAGAAAACAGATATTGAGTTGAAGAATATGTAGTATCGAGACTGAATAATTTTCAAACACAACTAACAAATGGTCACCTAACCACATTTCAAAATTGAGACATCAAGTTAAATTGAAATTATTGGTAATATTTTAGGTGTGTGCAGCATTTCCAGACATTATAGAACTTCAGCAGATTACAGACAGCTCTGAATTCTAAACTCTAAAGCTAGAAATACAACTGTCTCCTTCTGAACCAATGCACAAGGAACTTCTTAAAATGATTTTTTGTAATTAATCTTAAGTTAGTTGCTATTCATGTGATGCTATCTCTGAATTTATATCAAGCCATAAAAATATACTTTAAAGAGAATCAGTAAAGTGAATGACAATATTCCGATGTTGAAGAGATTCAAGTTGGGAAAATTCAATCAAACTAAACCAGAAACATAAAGTTGCATTTCCTATATTGAGCTCCTGGTGGGGAACTTTACCAACTGGCAACTGATAATAGAAATTCTGGGACACTTTTTATTTCATTTTCTGACCATTTTTATGAATGATCAGAAAATCATGCAGTTATTTCTATTACTTGCTGTTTGAAGTGTAAAATAGCAAGATTAATCCCAATATCATTTTCTTGAGGTGTTCTGCTTAAAAAGTAAAAGATCAGGTTTGCTTGTCAATGTTGGCATGATTTAATTATGGCTCTGATCAACAATTTTATACATTTCCAGTTGAGCGTTTGAAACATAAACAGCTATTTTTCGTATTTTCTAATTTATGATTCTCGATGTATAACAACCAGGCCTATGTTTTGACTATTTGATATTATAGCTGGTGCATTTGTCTTCCCTTCAAGTTTGTATTGCTTAAGTTATTTCAGTAACATTAACCATCCTGTGGTTATCAAAGTTTTTTTTTGATGATTAACATTAATGAGGGTGTGATACCTTGTAACAGCCTTGTCCTAATGGATGCTGTTAGTCTTTTTCAAAAATTAACCATATATTTTGTATTTTAAACAGTCTACAGATAGTATTCATAATTCACCATTAACTAAGCAAACAAACATCACCTTTCAAATAATTTTCTGCTTCTGTCTTCAAACTGCACTTTGTATATATAATTATCAGTGTGTCGAGATGTTGACAGCATTGATCAGTACTGACATGAAAGTCAATGCGTTTTCAGAAACATAGCAAATGAATTGCACTACCACACTCGTTACCTGCTTCATTTTGTTCCATTTAATTTGAGAGGAAGAAATTGCTTCAGTTCAAGGTCAGAAATGAGCAATAAGTGCCAATAACAAATCAATTACTAGCATTCAATCATTGAGAAGGATAATTACAAATATGGCACTGGGAAAGCAAATGAGAAATTTTACATATTATAATGACTTACTAGTGACTGGTCATGATCTAATCTTTACAGCTGGGAGAAAAAAACATACCTTTTCCTGGGAAAACGGTAGCAATAGAAAGCCATTAGCAGAACCGAACTGAACTGAGAACTGAATTAACATTACTCTTTGATCAAATCTGCTGACAATGAAAAAGCTTGAAGTAAACAGATTAATTCTCAAGTATATTTTTGCCCAAACACTTTCAGAGCTCCATAAAATAAAAGTCAATCTGGATTCACCATGAATGTTTAAAGTTATGATACCTGGATGAAGAGAATATAATTGACTTTCCTGTGTTTGGGATAGGTCCTGTGAATAATCTGGGCAATGGAACTCAGAAGATTGGAAAAGTAATAACAGATGATTGCAAAGGATGATGCACTATATCCTAATAGTTATTACATCCCCAGAATCACAATTATGATTCTTTGCAGGCTCATAATACCAGATAGATAAATGTTGTTAATTAATTTCAATGAAGCAACATTTGTGAATTACAGATTAGAAATAAGACAAAGTAAAGCTTTGCAGAGTTGTGTACTTACTTTTTCTGCAGACTGTGCAGTGCCGAAAAATATTGGAATGAAGGCTAACCAGACAATGCAGGTGGTGTACATGGTAAATCCAATAGGTTTGGCCTCATTGAAGGTCTCTGGAACCCCTCTGGTTTTGATGGCATAGACGGTGCATGTGACCATGAGGAGCATGCTGTATCCAAGTAAACAGATGAGAGACAGATCAGAAATATCACATTTGAGAATTCCACGAGCAAACTGAGGGTTGGCAGTCTTTTGGTCATCGTAGTCTATGTAGGAGTGGGGTGGGTCAGCAATAAACCAGATACACACACCCAGTAGTTGCACAGAGATAAAACTGAAAGTTATCATGAGCTGGGAGGCTGGACTGATAAACCTGGGGGCACTGACGGATTTTTTGCCTTGCTCGAATATCCGATATATCCTGTTCGTCTTGGTGAGTAAGGCCGCATAGCTGATACTCATACCCAATCCAAGGAAGATCCGTCGCATGGAGCAGATGGCAACATCGGGCTCTGCTATCATAAGGAAGGTAATAGCGTAACAGAGGAAAATTCCTGTGAGAAGCACATAACTTAATTCTCGTCCAGATGCTTTTACTATTGGTGTGTCATTATAACGTATAAACGTTATGACAACAAATAGTGTAGCAATGATACCAATAATTGCAAAGAATACAGGTGCAACAGCCCAAGGTGAATACCATTCTAACTTGACTATGGGAATTGGGCGACATCCTGTGTGGTTTTCATTAGGACGCATGTCGAAGTGGCAGATCTTGCAGTTATATTTATCCACCTGGTATTGGTAGCCATCACAGAGTTCACAATGCCAGCAACAAGGAATGCCCTTCACAATTTTTTTTCTTTCTCCTGGTTTGCAAGGAAGGCTACAGATTGATACCGGAACCTGACGAGATCCAGATTGCCATTGCATCGTGTGGATCTGAAAATGTAAATGAAGTAAATTAGAATCAAGCTGTCTAGTTCACAACTAATCACAAACATTTAAAGTTATCACCTAAATTGACAGCCTTATCATTGATGACAACACTATGATTGTAGCAAACTTGTAATCCTCTCAACACTGAGTTTATAACATCAGCCATTTCACAATGGAGATACAGGCAAACAAAGCCAGACACTTCCACACAGGGAACAGTGGAAATTTAAGGGGAAGATCATTACCAGATCATCTTCACCCAGTTACCCAATAGGTTTTGAAGATGCATTGGTAAAACACTAAGAGCTGACATTGATAAACATTTTTAATCACTTGTTTGATGAGTTAGAGACTCACAATTGGGTGAGAAAAGAAGAGCATTTGTATTTAGTTAGCTAGTGTTCACCTGCATCATCAACACGCAATATTGTAGTCGAGTTGTTGCAACAGTAAAAGACAAGTTAAAATGTCTGTCACTGACACAAAACCTGAAATTTATAATTGTTTTCTGAATGAATGCAATATTTTGTAAACAGTTATAATTGCCTGAAGCTTAAATTAACTTTAAGAACAGACTAGGTTAGCATCTGTACTACTGAGTAATTGCTTTGGAGATTGAAATTATTTAATCATTCCTGAATAAGTGAATAAAATGGATTTTGTTGGAAATCTTTCACAGATTGTTTGTTGTTTATTTGCTCTTGAGAAAATGGTGAGCTTCTTTCTTGATATGCTGTGGTATATATAATATCAGAACATTCACAGTGATGTTAAGGATTTTACTCAGTGACAGTGGCTTTGAGGGGAACGGATGTGGTTCCCATTCAGCTGCTGACCTTGTCATTCCAAATGGTGGAGGTTGAAAGAACCATTGTGCATTGAGAGTGAAGGAATTGAATGTTTGATGTGGTGTAGGCAATGCCAATCAGTTAGACTGCTTTGCCTTGGATGCTGTCATGCATTTGAATGTTGGTAGAAATGCATTCATCCAGGTAAATGGAGAGTGTTCCATCACATTCTTGACCTGGGAACAAGCTTTGCAGAGTCAGGCAGGTGCGTAATTCCCAGCTCTGAGCTGCTCTCATATACACAGTATTTACATGGCTGGTCCAAATCAACGTTCTGTTAATGGTAGCCTAAAATGTGTTGACTTTGGGAATTCAACAATTGTAATGTCATTGAATATCAATGGGAGCTAGTTATACTGTAACCTGCTGGAAGAAATGGTTACTGCTCGCCACTTGTGTGGCACAATTATTACTACTTTATCAATCAAGCCAATCCAAGGAAGGTGTTGCCTCAAGTACCACCAGAACATTACTTGCCCAACCAGGGGCCCGAACATTTTAGGCCACTGCTACACCACCATGAAAGATGCCTACCGCTCCATCCCTGCCGTCATTTCAGGAACTCCGACCACAATGCCGTGCTTCTTCTCCCAGCTTACAGGCAAAAGCTCAAGCAGGAGACCGCCTCACGGATACAGATCCAGTGCTGGTCAGAGGAGGCAGAGGATCAACTCCGGTGCTGTCTGGATTCGGCTGATTGGGCCATCTTCAAACAGTCCGCAGGTACCTTGGACGAGTGCGCCACCACCATCACAGACTTTATTAGCCAGTGCGTAGAGGACTGCACACCGAGGAAGTCAATCCAGGTGTTCCCCAACAGGAAACCCTGGATGAATCAGGACATACAGAACCTGCTAAAAACCAGGTGTGAGGCCTTCAGATCAGGGGACCCACTCAAAAATAAGGAATCCAAGTATGACCTTCAAGGAGCCATTAAGACAGCCAAGGACCAATACCAATCCAAACTAGAGACCCAGACAGATGCCCGGCAACTATGATAAGGACTGAAAGACATCACAGGTTCTAAAAAGAGAAAGTGCAAGATAGCAGATGATGACACACCCCTCCCAGATCATCTCACACCTTCTACGCATGCTTTGAGCAAACTTTTGGTAGAGAGATAACACCTATTCCGACAAGTCTTAACGAACCTATCCCAACAGTCACTGCATCGGAGGTCAGACCAGTTTTCCTTTGTGTGAATCCAAGGAAAGTAATGCGACCAGACAGAGCACAAGATCATGTACTCAGAGCATGTGCAGATCAACTGGCAGAGGTCTTCTCGGATATCTTCAAACTCTCCTGGCAGTAGGCCACTGTCCCTGCCTGTTTCAAGAGGGCCAACATCATCCCTGTGCCCAAGAAGGCTCATGCAGAAGATCTCAATGACTACCGCCCAGTGGTCTTAACGTCAGTGGTCATGAAGTGTTTTGAAAGGCTGGTCATGGCATTAATCAACTCCAGCCTTCCCACTACTCTTGACCCACTCCAATTTGCCTATTGGACCAACCGATCCAAGTCAGATGCCATATCACTTGCTCTTCACTTCCTCCCTAGAACATCTTGACACCAAGAACAGCTATGTAAGAATCCTACTCATTGACTACAGTTCAGCCTTCAACACTATTATCCCCTGGAGACTGATTACAAAACTTAGTGATCTCGGACTAAGCCCTAGACTCTGCTACTGGATCCTCAGTTTCTGACCCACAGGACACAATCAGTGAAGATCGGGGACAATATTTCACCTTCACTATCACTCAACACTGGACCCCCTCTCCCACCCCAGGGGTGCGTACTCAGCCTCCGACTGTACTCAGGGTTTCAAGAGGGCCACCATCATCCCTGTGCCTAAGAAGGCTCATGCAGGATGTCTCAATGACTGCGTCGCCAAATATCAGATTAATGCCATTTACAAGTTCGCTGATGACACCATCATAGTTGGTCAAATCTCAATTGGCGAATAAACAGATTACAGACGAAAGGTGGAAGACCTGGAAAAATGGTGAACTGAGAACAACCAAGCTCTCAATGCCGACAAAACCAAGGAACTCATTATTGACTTTTGACTGGATGTTACTCATGCCCCCACCCCCCTACACATTAACAATACAGAGGTGGTATGAGTGGAGAGTGTCAAGCTCCTGGGAATTGTCATCCACAACAAGCTTTCTTGGATTCTTCATGTGAACGCACTGGTTACAAAGGCCCAAGAATGTCTCTTCTTCCTCAGGCAGCTGAGGAAATTTGTTATGACAGCAAATACCCTTGCCAACATTTAGAGATGCGCCATCGAGAGCATTCTGCCTGGATGTATCACTACCTGATATGGCAACTGTACAATTCAAGATTGGAGATGGTTACAGAGAGTGGTGAATTCAGCCTGGACAATCACAAAGGCCAACCTCCCATCTATAGAATCCATCTACTAGGCCTGCTGTCAAGGAGAGGCCACCAGCATTCTCAAAGATCCATCCCGTCCTGGCAATGTCTTTCTACAACCTCTACCATCGGGGAGAAGTTACAGAAGTCTGAACATATGCACCAGCCAGTTTTGAAACAGTTTCTGCCCTACTGTTGTTAGAATACTGAATGGACTCACAAACTCTGAACATTCGCCTACACTGTGTTTTTGTTTTTGGTGCTGTTTATCTATTATTTACTTGTCTATGCTACTTAACTCTGTGATCTGCCTGTATTGCTCACAAGACAAAGCTTTTCACTGTGCCTCGGTACACGTGACAATAAATTCAATTCAATTCAAACAGTTCTTGGACCCACAGATTCAATGCCTAAAATGTGCTGAGATGACCGATCTTAACTGTGGAAGTTTTGGGAGTAGAACAGCTGGGCTTTGATCAATGGGGAATTCTTTGAGAATGTGCAGGATGCAGCATTTCATGTTACATGTCTTGGATGTTGAAGTGGGCCCCACAGTTACTCCATTTCTCCAAGGGTACCAATGTCCATCTTACCATTTGTAAGTTCAGGCATGTTAACCAATGTTTCAATTCCCCATCTCAATTCTACCTCCTCTTATGCCTATGGCCTTCCGTAAAGGGGTAGAGGTTTGAAACCCCACAAAGCTAACAGGAATCTCTGGTGTAAATTCAAAACCTAGCACAACTAGGTTAGTGACCATATTTCTGCTGTCCCCATAATATTTATACAAATACTCCACCGGAATGGGCATGGACATTCGATCACAACATATCCTGAATCTAATAACAATTCAGTAAATATTGCTAAAATGAATGGCCACTAATTTAAGGTGAATGCAAACGATACATTGTTCAATAGCACAAGGTATAATTAGTTTTACAAAATACTGAAGGCATATCACCCAGGAGGGTGAAAAGTTGAAGTAAATGTATAGAGAAGAAACACAAAACTTGGATTATTTAGTTGTCCCTCAAAACTCAAACCTTTGCATTTCATCAGGTTTTAAACATTTAGTTCTGCTGAAATGCTGCAGCCATTATAAAGATTAGATTCCCTACTGTGCGGAAATAGGCTCTTTGGCCCAACAAGTCCTCCGAAGAGTAACCCACCAGACCCATTTCCCTCTGACCAATGCACCTAGCACTACGGGCAATTTAGCATGGCCGAATTCACCTAACCTGCACATCTTTGGACTGTGGGAGGGAACCGGAGCATCCGGAGGAAACCCACGCAGACAAGGGGAGAATGTGCAAACTCCACACAGACAATCACCCAAGGCTGAGAATTGAACCTAGGACCCTGGTGCTGTGAGGCAGCAGTGCTATCCACTGAGCCACCGTGCCGCCATAAAGGTTGTATGACGACTGCAGAATAAATTACAAGATGGATGGTGAGAAAGCCCAATCTGGAGGCATGATTTAGGAACATTAGGAAAGTGCAATCCTGAATAGTAACTGTCAACATGACCATGGTAAGTGAGATTGGTGTTAGCACAATTGTCCTGTTTGAAACTCCAAAGCTAATTCCTTAGATAATGGCATCCCAGGTCCAGCAAGAGCTACCAGCCACACTCAATGGTCTACAATACCCCAGAACATGGGAACTGTTCTGAGAGAAAATGGAATACGAAAACTCCGAGCAGTAGAGGGCAAGCCTACATTATGGTGCATGCTTAGGTATATATGTATCAGGAAAGGATTGACAGCATGAGTCTCGTTCACTTTGATTAAAAAAGTCTGGGGAGTCTTTAAATTCTGAAACATTTTGAAATAGTTAATAAAGAGATAATGATGGCTCTTGTGGGAAAAAGCATAACCAGAAGGCATCAATAATTGAAAAGAATTGCAAAGGGAAATTCAAAAGACACTTTTTTTACCCCAATAGTGAAACTCTCTATTACTGGGTGTGTTGAAAGGGACAGTATTGATAGACTTAAGGAGAAGTTAGATAAGCATAGAGGGAAAAGGGAATACATACTGCAATAGTAGGTATAAGGTGTGGAAAAAATTAAAGGAGGAATAAATGGAGCATGAACTCTCTCATAGTCTGGCTAGACCAAATGGCTTGTTTCTAGGCTTTGTATCTCAGGTAATCAATGTATCATGTTCTAAGTGGATAGCCCATGATTCCATCTGACAAATTATGCCTGTTAACCAGTATGGTCAAAGCATGTCCTCACAGAACCTTGAAATGTTTATCATTGCTCATTCGTGTCCTCACAGAATCTTGAAATGTTTGCCATTGCATTTTGATTACCAAGACATGAAGGAGCAACATAAAATTAATATCGTTAGTATGCAGACACACTTAGTTTTGTGCATCAAAGAACTGAAGCATAAGTTTGTTGATTTCATGACATTAGAATGGGCTTGGAATTGGGCATTTGCAGTTCCTAATCATCCACTTTATCCAGGGTTTTACTAAATAAGCATGTGACTGTTTTTTCGCCAGGAGAGGAAATGAAAATGCAAGCTAACCAATGCATTTGTCACCTTTTGATAAATGTACAGTCATCAGTTTTCTGTGGGCAACATCTTACTTAGATATAAGCTTTTGGGACAAAAGTCCAATAATTGAAGATAATCCAGTTATCCATTTACACTAACATGCTCATATTTTCAATGACAAAGCACTGCCTTGCTGATTCAGAGCTAACTAAGGCCCTTGTCTACAGTCATTAGTCAGCAAATGTCTCCACATTTGTAGTTACACATATTACAAAGTGAAAACAGCCTCAAATTTTAATTTTAAAAAAACTATGTAAAATTGCAAAATATGTGGTTGAGTCAACATAAATGCACCAAGAGGTATTGTGAACGCTGTAAAATGAGAAAGGTAATTTGAAAGCTTCTTCAGTTCAGCTCAAAATAATGAAAGACGGATAGAGACGTACTTGAAGCTAAACTTGGAAGGCCAATGATGAGTGTTTAGGCCAGGGCCCCATGAAATCAGTTACCTGGCCATCAGCGATATACTTGCTGTATACCTGCTCGCTACCACCATGATTTTAAGAGTGGCAGAGGTGGCTTTGTACAGGTTTCCCACCTGTGAAGTAATTGACGCCCTTAAGTAGTCAATTAATTCCCAAATAAGAGCCTAATCCCACAACCACTCTAATTTAACTGGCAGTGGGAGGGGCCATACTTGTCCATACTTGTCCTGAACAAAATGCACTCCATTGCCACCCCTTCTCCCACCTCCACCTGGAGACTCTCAGCCTCTCCGGCAAGATCTCAACATTTAGATACATTACTGAACGTCACGTCTTTGTCGCATATATTTCAAGAATTAAATTTAAAAATAGCAGCACATGAATAGGGGACAGTTCTGTGAAGGTATTTTTAACGTCTCTAAACATCATTACGACTGTAATGTAACTGCATCATTTACAGAAAGATATATGACCACAGTCAAGTCCTGATCAGACCCCAGTAGTGTTAATTGATAAAATATTTGTACTATTGGATTTATGACAGGCAGAGTAGACTAATTATGGCAATGAATTCAGATTTGACTTCAAAACAGAAGTTTTCTTCCATCACACTTAGAAAGGAATCATAGAATTTTCCCTATAGTTCAAGAAAAAGAAACTGGAAAGTGTCCAAAAACAGAAAGAACTGCAGATGTGTAAATCAGAAACAAAAACAGAAATTGCTGGAAAAGCTCAGCAGGTTTGGTGCATCTGTGGAGAGAAATCAGAGTTAACGTTTCGGGTCAAGTGACTCTGCCTTAGAACAGAACAGTTAACTGGACCGTGTCTGTTAAGTAAAGATTTTAAAAACTGAGATAGGAATGATATCTCTCTGCGATTGTGCCACTTTAACAGATAATGTTGGGAAACAGCTTAAAACATAGATCTGAATGCAGATATCAAAACAATGTAATTGTCTTCTATGCATTTATAGTCTTGTTCGTTTTTTCTCCTCTTTGTTCTTTGTCTGTAATAGTGTAGTGTTATATTGTTAAAGAACATCTACCATTTTGTGTGAATATATTTCACTGTTTACCAACATGTTGATGAATGTAAGACATAAATATGTGATCTAGGAGAAAGTGAGGACCGCAGATGCGAGAGATCAGAGTCAAGAGTGTGCTGCTGGGAAAGCACAGCAGGTCAGGCAGCATCCGAGGAGCAGGAGAATCGATGTTTCAGGCATAAGCCCTTCATCAGGAATGAGGCTTGTGGGCCGGGGGCTGAGAGATAAATGGGAGGAGGGTGAGGTTGGGGGGGGAGGTAGCTGAGAAAGCGATCAGTGGATGAAGGTGAGGGAGAAGGTGATAGGTCAGGGGTGGAGTGATATTTAATCTACCAAGATTAATTGATCCATCAAGTTTAATTTGGGATCTGATTTGTCTAGTGTGAACATCAGGAAGGGGATCATAACAAGAGGCTCAGCTGCATGGATGGGGAGGAACAGGAGTACAAAAGCGATATTAATAGCATGTTCAACAGTTGGGTGAACAGCCAGGTTTTTCTGCAATTGTAGATATGACGCTAGGATATTACGATATCCCCCTGATGTGAGGATTAAGGATAGAACCCCTACAGTGTGGAAGCAGGCCCTTTGGCCCAACAAGTCCACACTGACCCTCCAAAGAGTATCCCACCCAAACATATTCCCCATTGCTCTACATTTACCCCTCACGAATGCATCTAACCTACATATCCCTGAACAATATGGGTGATTTAGTATGCCAATTCCCCGAACCTGCACATTTTTGCTGTCTCTGAACAGCAGCAGAACATTTTTCTGGGGATGGGTGAACACCTAGAAGTTATGGCCCACATTGTAACCAACAATGTAAGTAGAAAGAAGGATGACATCTTGAAAATAGAGTTGAGAGAGTCAAGAAAAAGAAGGAAAGGCTGTAATCTCAGGGACTTACCTGAGTAACCAGACTTGTGTGTACAATAATGGGAAAATTGAGCAAATGAACACATGGCTGAAAAACTGATGTAGAAGAGACAACAATAGATTTCTCAGGCATTGGGACTAATTTTAGATCAGTTGGCACCACAAGAGGGGGGTGGGTTACACCATAGCAGGACAGATATTAATATCCTTTCTGGAAGATCTGTTAGTGTTGTTGAGGAGGTTTAAATCTAACTCATAAGATGGATGAGAACCTGACCAGTAATTCAGATAGGAGACAAAATAAAGCTGGAAATGGGAAATCAAAAAGTAATAAAGAAAAATGGAAATAATTCCAATAGAGTTACTATTTGGAATAATGCTAACAATACAGAATGAAAGACGCTCTGTCAGAATGCATGCTACATTCTCAACATGGTAGAATGAGTTGATTTGGTATAAATAGAAATAAACAGATCTGATCTAGCTGCCATAAGAGAAATAATACTGCAGAGTGACCAAAACTGGGAACTGAATATTAAGAATATTCAACATTTAGGAAGGAATGACAAAAGGGAAAAGGCCTCATTCCTGATGAAGGGCTTTTGCCCAAAAAGTCAATTTTCCTGCTCCTTGGATGCTGCCTGACCTGCTGTGCTTTTCCAGCACCACACTAATCTTGATTCTAATCTCCAGCATCTGCAGTATCCACGTCCGCCCAAAAGGGAAAAAGAGGTTGAGTAATGGTGATGAGGGATGAGATCAGAAACAGGCCGTTTTAGGTCTAGTATTATGCAATGAGAAAAGACTAATAAATAATCTTATTGTAAATGACTAAAAATGACAAAAGACTACAATATGATAAATTTTCCATTATATTTGACAACAATGTAGTCTGATCCAAAACTAAGAATTTAATTCTGAAGAAAAGGAAATAGAAAAGTATAAAAGGCAGGCAGACAATGGTAGGTTTAGAAAATACATCGAAAAGCATGATGGGATACAGGAAATGATTAGTATTTAAGGAATAAGTAAACATACATTCCTTTAAGGTATAAAAACCCAACAAGAAATAGTTGTCAACTGTGGCTGATGAATGAAATTAAAGATCATATTGGATCAAATTAGAAGGCCTCTAAAGTTCTAACAAAAAGTAAACCAGAGAATTTGGAGAATTTTAAAATTGAACATTGGAAGACCAAGAAATGGGTAAAGAAAGAGAGAAAAGACTACAAATGTAATCTAGTAAGAAATAAAAAAATTGTCTGTAAATGCTTCTGTAGAACAAATGTGGGTCCTTACAAAGAAAAAAACAGAGGATTTACGATGGGAAATAGGGAAATGGCAGAGAAGCTGAATTATTAATTTGCATCTGTCTTCACAGAGGAAGATACAAGAAACTTCTAAGGTATGATTGCAATCCAACTGACTATTAGGAATGACTTAAGGGGATTGAAAGGTAATAGAATTACAGAAATATTATGGTGCAGAAGGAGATCATTTGGCCTATTGTGTTCACACTGGAAACAAATCCTCAGAACTCCATGATCTACATCCCAATGTATTGCAAGAGGTGGCCATAGATACAATGGATGCATTGGTGATCATCTTACAAATTTCTATAGTTTCTGGAAAGTTATCTGTAGATTGAAAATTTGCAAATGGAACCACACTATTTAAGAGAGGAGAGAAATGTTTAAAAAATGAAGAATTACAGACATGTACCATTAAATAATGCTTCGGCCCCCAGCTGTTTACAATCTATATCAATTAATTTGATGTTGGACAAAATGTAATAGTTTCAAATTTGCAGATGACACAATGCCGAGTGGAAATGTGTGAGGAGGATGCATGAGGTTACATGGGGATTTGGATAGATTGAGTGGGTGGGAAAGAAAATGGCAGATGGAATAATGATGTAAATAAGTATAACGTTCTCCATTTTGATAAGAGGGGTAGACTATTTCTTAAATGGTGAGATTGGAAAGTGTCGATGCCAAAAGAGGCCAAGTATTTTTTATCATTAGTCACTGTAAGCTCACATGCAGGTTTAGCAGTCAATTAGGAAGGCAAATGGCAAGTTATCCTTCACAAGAGAAGTTGAGTACAGAAATATATCTTGCTTCAATTTTATATAATCTTAGTTCAACTCTACATGGAGTATAATGTGCAGGCTTGGTCCCTTGACCCAAGCAAGTACATAGTTTCTTTAATGGAGTGCAGTGGGGATTCACAGAACTAATTCTTGAGATAGCCTATGAGGAGAAACTGAGCAGATTTGGCCTGTATTCTCTTGATGTTGTGGTTCTGTTCGCCGAGCTGGGAATTTGTGTTGCATGGTATAGAGAACACCGAACGGAGAATTTACCACAAAGGTATACAGGAAAGCCACACACACAGACCAAGTCCTAAACTACAAAAGCAACCACCCCAACACACACAAAAGAAGTTGCATCAAGACACTATTCAAAAGAGCCACAACACACTGCAGTACACCAGAATTGCAAAGATAGGAAGAAGAACACCTATACAATGTATTCGCCAAAACCAGATACCCCCGCAATTTCATCAACAGATGCCTAAGGGAAAGACAACGGAATGAGGACATGCCACAACCCAAAGCACTAGCCACACTACCATACATCAAAAACATTTCTGGACTGACAGCCAGACTACTGCGACCACTAGGACTCATAACAGCACACAAACCAACAGCCACTCTCAGACAACAACTCACCAGGATGAAGGAACCGATACCCAGCATGAGCAAAACCAATGTAGTGTACAAAATCCCATGCAAGGACTACACAAAACACTACATAGGACAAACAGGAACACAGCTAACGATCCGCATCCATGAACACCAACTAGCCACAAAACGATATGACCAGCTATCCTTAGTAGCCACACACTCAGATGACAAGCAACATGAGTTCGACTGGGACAACACTACTATTAAAGGACAAGCCAAACAGAGAACAGCCAGGGAATTCCTAGAGGCATGGCACTCATCCACAGATTCAATCAATAAGCACATCGATCTGGACCCAACATACCGGCCACTGCAGCGGACAGCTGGAACTGACAACCGAAAGTGGCAGGTACAAATCACTATAAATGCCGGAAGAAACATCACAGAAGCGCTTCACAGGAGGCTCCCAAGCACTGAGGATGTCACCTATACAGGGGACGAAATGTCTGCAATACAAATTCCCAGCTCGGCGAACAGAACCACAACAACGAGCACCCGAGCTACAAATCTTCTCCCAAACTTGTATTCTCTTGAGTTTAGAGAATTTCATCGAAACTTACACATTTTTTTAAAAAGTAGGTAGAATAAATGCAAGAAGGATGTTTTCCTCTGGCTGGCAGGTCTAGAATGAAGAACACAGTCCCAGAATAAGAGGGAAGCGACTTAGGACTGAGATAAAGAGAAACTCAGAGGGTGCTAAATCTTTGGAATTCTCTAACCCAAATGGCTGTGGAAGCTCAGTTGTTGAATAAAGACAGATATTGATAGATTTCTCAATAATAATGACATAAAATGATATTTGGAGAATGTGGGAAAATGATGTTCAGTAGATGATCAGCTATGATTTAGTCTAACGGTAGAAGCCAAATGGCTTCTACTCCTGCTTCTATGTTCCTAATAGTAATGGCCACTCTTCCTGTGCTCCACCGCCGGTGTACAACTGTCACAGCCTGATTCGCTGGCAGTTCTCTGAGGTGACATCTCCCTGGAGATGGGCAGAAGTCCTGTCTCATGCTCAGTAGGGGACATCACCTGGATAATTATAGACGGGCAAGCTGGATAAACAGAGTCAGCTTCTTCCCTGATATTTAGTCTACTGAGAGGGGAACAGGCACTCACCATATAATCTAACCCCTCTATACATATCAACAAGCTAGACATGTGAGGTGCTAAGTTAAACATTTTCACTGCGTCGGGTTTAGGGCATTAATGAGACTAAAATATAAGGATATCAGCTGGCTAAATAGAGGGAAACACTGAATTCCAGCCCAGGAGGAATTTTGTGCAACACCTCTTCTCACTATTCGGCACTGCCTCTGCACTGATTGAGCATCTGGACTCCTGGCACACAGGGCTGTAAGCTTGTCCTCATGGCCTTACATTTCCCAGATTTCTCTTGATCTCCTGCCAACACTCTAAGACAGGATCATTGAAATCTCTGGAGAAACCCTTTATTTTCAAATTAATCATGTGATGTTTTCATAAACTCCACTACGCATCCAAACAGGCAAGATGGTTATTTCTGTTGATTCCTCATTCTAAAACTGAGAGTTTTGGCTGTGGATGAAGCAGTCACTGAACTTTGATGTGAAATTCAGGCATCAATATTAATTGGGTTGTATCACATTAATAAGAACCCAATGGCATTGCCTGATAAAAGCAGAAGGATGTCTACAGCTGACACGTTGTCTGGAGGAGGATTCTTAGTTGAAATATACATGATTACTCATTGGACACAATCTTATTGAAAAGGCCAATTGAAGAGCTGCTCAGATGTACTGAATCTAATGTTAATTGGAAAGTGAGTGAGGCTTAGATATAGGACTCTGCGGCTGGGCAGAGATCCCACCCAGAGAGAATTGCTAGCCAATCAGAGGCCAACAGTTCTTGTACTTGGCAGTGTCATTGAGCAGCCCAATAGCATCCCAAGATCACAGCAGAATGATGGGAAACGGAGTTCTGGGGTCATGGAAGAAGGTTGTTTAAAGGAGGGGTAGACTGTAGTTCTCAACATAAAACCCCCTGCCTTACATGCAATACATTGAACTTTATGATTGCCTTTGACTGAGGGACCCACCCCCACCCCCACCCCAGCTGACAAACTGACTGTACAGATTTACCTGGCTGGTCAGGCCTGATGACAACATGCCAACTTTGCAGTGGGGGTAATTGCTGTGGTGACAAGTTGAGACTTTTAAATGGTCCTTAGTTGGCCATTTTTGGTGCTTAGTTAGTAAAGGAGTGGCAAGGTCCACCCTGGACCTTTCTGGCAGGAACTTATTTTGGGTGAGAGGCATTTGAGTGGAAAAGTTCAGAACCCGTGTGGAGCATTGGTTCAGCATCAACTGCAGTATTGTACCCAAGGCTGAACATCACACCTTAACGAGAATGTGAAGGTAGAGAAGGGAAAATATTGAGCAGAATAGTTTCATGGATGAAGAACATCAGCCACGTAGATAGATGACAGAAACTAGGGCAATATGTTTGTAGAAAACATTTAGAGAGAACTTTATAGAGGTTTGTAAAATTATGAGGTCTCTAAACAGAAATAGGGTCAAACTGTTCCTGCTAGTGGAAGGATTGAATGCTGGAGGCCTCCACTTTAAACTGACGAGCAAAAGGAGCAGTAGCAAAATGATGAAAAGCATTCTGTATGCAGAGTATTTAAGATCTGGAGTGATCTGTTAGAGACTGTGTGGCTGATCAATCGAGGCCTTCAAAGGGAATTAAATATCAGAAGTGAAATTATTTGCCAAGTTAAGTGTGCCAGGAAAGTAGGAGGGACTAGGTGAGTTGTAATTCCAGAGAACCAGCATGGACATGATAGGGCACTTGGCAAGCACTCTGTGATGGTGTACACTTAATTTAATTTTTTTCTGTAATCAATGTATTCTGTACAAAGGAAGGGTCACTCAACCCAAAAAGTTAACTTTGATTTCTCTGCACAGATGCTGCCAGACCTGTTGAGCTTTTCGAGAAATTTCTGCTTTTGTTTCTGATTTACAGAATCCACAGTTCTTTTGGTTTTTATTCTGTTCAGTTGCAGAGCTGGTGTCTAACAATGCACAGGGACTCCTGTCTTCAGAGAAAACTCGACTGTATTTAAAATGTACTTATTAGAAAAATGCATCCTGCCTTGAGTAGCATTCTTGATCAACTTATCAACAGGTATGAACTTTCTATTTCTGCAGTAATGGGCTATTAAAATTGTGTTTTCAGCATATGCTGATTGTGAAACAACATTTACCATTTCACAAATAGCATTACAGTTGCAATGTACCATACCAATGTGCCATTTTGCTGCCTTGGTGCATTTTGAAGGAACACTGGAAAATAGCATTGCGTATGGAATACTCATCATTTTCCAGTTCAGTTCAATCACAAGCTTTGGAATTCTCTTTCTAATTTCCCTCCAACTCTTCATCCTTAACATTTTCCTTAATAAGAAAACTTTTAGTCATCTGTTCTGATATCTCAGAAATGGCATAGGATCAAATTCAAAATCATAATTGTGTTGTGAATATTTTACTGTATCCAAGAGCCCAAGTGTTGTTGTTGATGTTGAAACTAACTGGTCATTCAACAAATGATCCAAATTCGCATTTTTCTAGGAAATCCATTTTCATGATCATTATTACAGTAATCTAACATGTTGAAAATAAACCATTCATATTTGAAGTCTATGCAGAGCATAGACTTCAAGATGCAGTTAACATGGAAGCTCCAATGTAATCTAGCACTTTGTGTATTTTTCAAATTACTTACTCCTAAATTTAAAAATTTGAATCACTGAAATCTTTTGTTGTCAAGCAGCTACTTGAATCACTTCTGGCGAGTAACATCATATAACTACATCGTAGTGACCCCCTTACAAGTGAGCCCCCGCAAGATCTTAAGGTACCTACCGTTATTTATCTCAAAGGAGACCACATCAGCATGCCATGACTAAGGATATGGCAGGTCTGATTGATGACCGGAGCACAGTTGATGTGGTGCATATGCAGTCAGTCAATACCTTAATTGTCTGCTGGGTATATAAAATATACAGGAAAAAAGATGACCGAGTGCAATAGACATTTTAGAGGATAGTTACCAAAATCTCAGGTGAAGTTGCTGGAGTCCTAGGGGGCCATAGGGCTCCCCTCTGACAGAGATGACTGGTGGTGATTTTAACCCAAGGGTCACCATGCCTTAGGCAAAGGGTGAGGTTGAGAACATGGGGACTTCATGGTGACCTCAGCGGTGTGGAAATTGAACCCACTCTGTTGGCATCACCTTGCATTACAAACAAGCCATCCAGCCAATGTTGACTCACTCCAATTGTTGAAAGACTGGTTTACACTGGCTAATATTATCATGAAGGTCCAGCCTTCTCAACTTGCTGTTCGCCAAATGCATGGTGACCCTTGGATTAAACTCACTACCCATTGTTTCTCTTTGGGATTATGGCAATTTTACAAAATGTAAAACTAATGATGGGTCCTATTACAAGTATTCTCATTATGTCATTTTCCATTACTTTGAGTATTTAAATGGTATTTTGATCTGTTAAATAAAACAAAGGATTATAATCTTTTTGCCACATGCCCTTTGCTTATTGTACTTTAACCAAATATACTCCTATTACTCTTTTTTTTCAACATTTTAATGAGCAAGTATCATTACTGTCATGAGTGTGGTGCTGGAAAAGCACAGCAGGTCAGGCAGCATTCGGGGAGCAGGAGAATCAACATTTTGGGTATAAGCACTTCATCAGGAATGAGGCCTCATTCCTGATGAAGTGCTTATGTCCAAAATACTGAAATATATTACTAAAATAGAAAAGAGGAGTTTGTGTCTGTTAAATATTTGCATAGTTTGCATATAAAAATATTTTAATTAGCGAATATACAAACATTTCATTTAGTTTTGGCATTAGTTTACCATGTAATTTAACTTACAAGAAACTAGATGAGCTGACAAACTTACTTCAGTTGGCCAAAAGAATCCAAAGATTCTATAAGTATAAGCAGAGTCACCAAGGAATGCTTCAAGATTAAATCAGCTCATCATTTTCCAGTTCAGTTCAATCACAAGCTTTGGAATTCTCTTCCTAATTTCCTTCCTACTCTTCATCCTTAACATTTTCCTTAATAAGCAAACTTTTAGTCATCTGTTCTGATATCTCGGAAATGGCATGGGATCAAATTTGAAATCATAACTGTGTTGTGAATATTATACTGTTTCCAAGGGCCCAAATGTTGCTGATGTTGAAACTAACCGGTCGTTCAACAAATGATCCAAATTCACTTCTTATTTTTCTAGCAAATCTGTTTTAATGCTCATGTTGAAAATAAATCATTCATACTTGAAATCTATGCAGAGCAATACACCCCTTCAAATTGCAGTTAACATGGAAGCTCCAATGTAATGTAGTCCCTTGCGTATTATTCAAATTAATTACTCCTAAATTATAAAATTTGGATTACTGAAATCTTTTGTTGTCAAGCAGCTACTTGAATCACTTCTGGCGAGTAACATCATATAACTACATTGTAGTGACCCCCTGACAAGTGAGCCCCTGCAAGATCTTAAGGTACTTATCATTATTTATCTCGAAGGAGACCACATCAACATGCCATGATTAAGGGTATGGCAGGTCTGATTGAGGAAATGACTTAAAGATGGTGCAGATTAGCTAAGACACTTTCAAATAAAAATCCAATCAGTCTCCAAAATCAATTTTTTTCTTATATCCTATAAATGATAAACGTTTTTTTGTGATCTATGCTGAAGCTTGCACTAGATAAGGTCTCTTTTTTGAATCAATTTAGAAGGTGACAGTATTTTTCTAAAACAGCTAACAATAACGGCCACTAATAATTGGAGAAATAAATAAAACATGATCAAGTCTATCATGGAAGAGCAGGGAAATGGACAAATTGGGTAGGTTTTTCAACATGACTCAAATGGCCGAATGACACTTTCATGCTGTATCACTCTAAGATTCTGAAGACTGGGAAAAACACTGGGTGTAAGTTTGCTCACTGAGCTGGAAGGTAGTTTCAGACGTTTTGTCACCATACTAGGTAACATCATCAGCCAGCTTCCAGTGAAGCGCTGGTGTTGTGACCCGCTTTCTATTTATGTGTTTTAGTTTCTAAGGGTGGGTGATATCATTTCTGGTTCTTTTTCTCAGAGGATGATAAATGGGCTCCAAATCAATGTTTTTATTGATGGGGTTCTGGTTAGAATGCCATGCTTCTAGAAATTCTCGCGTGTGTCTCTGTTTACTTGTCCTAGGATGGATGTGTTGTCCCAGTCAAAGTGGTCACCTCCTTCATCGGTATGTATGGATACAAGTGATAGCGGGTCATGTTTTTTGGTGGCTAGTTGGTGTTCGTGTGTTCTGGTGGCTAGTTTCTGTCTGTCTGTTCCATGTAGTGTTTCTTAGAGTCCTTGCAGGATATTTTGTAAATGACATTTGTTCTGCTGATTGTTGGTATAGGGTCTTCTAGGTTCATTAGTCGCTGTTTAGGTTAATTTAAATGATCCTAAAAGACCCCATACAAATGACCAGCAAAACTAATGTCATTTACAAAATACCATGTAAGAACTGTAACAAACACAACATCATACAAACAGGCAGAAAACTAGCCACCAGGATACATGAACACCAACTAGCCACAAAAAAAACCATGATCCATTATCATTAGTATCCTTACATACAGATGAGAAGGACACTATTTTGACTGGGACAACACATCCATCCAGGACAATCTAAACAGTGATATGCTTGAAACTTCTTAGAAGCATGGCATTCTAACCAGAACTCCATCAACACATTGCTTTGGACCCCATCTACCATCCTCTGAGAAAAAGAACTGGAAATGATATCATCTGCCCTAAGAACCCAGGACACACAAATAGAAAGCAGGACATAACACCGGTGCTTCACTGGAGGCTCACTGATAATGTTATCTAGTATGGTGACGAAAGGTCTGAAAATGAACCTTCCAGCTCAGCGAGCAAATTTACAGACAGAACCTCAACCTGAGCTATAAACTTTCTCAAAAACTGGGAAAACACTGCCAGTTGAGGAATGCTTTTAAAGATTAAAAAAAAAGCTGTTTAGAAATTAAATAATGTTGTGAAAAGCTCAAAGCTGCTGAAACTAGACATTATTTAACGATATGTTCAATCTTGCCCAAACTGCAGTTATGAGTGTGAGCAACCAGTGGAATATTAAACTAAAGAACAGAGATAAAACTACACTTTCAACATTACTGACTGAAGTATGGTAAAATAGTCATTTGTTTAAATAAATAGCAGCCATTGTGGTTATCATTTCATTGATATTCAGTCATTACAGAAAAAAATGAAGAGCTTGGTTAATATACCTTCAGATACAACTCATTTATTTAATTATGAAGTTATTTTCCAACACATCTGCTGTTAAAGTAAGTAGAAGTAACAACATTTACTGCTGTGGGGCTGATATTTTTATTAACATATTTTACACTTTTCTAATTTATCAACCATTGAAATGCATGTAAACATTATTCTTGCTTTGAACCTACTATACTGCCATTGAACCATACCATTTCAATACTAGAAACGGAGATGGGATTAATACACGAATTCTGGTAAATTCAAATTCTCAAAAATAAAGGTGGAACAATCTCACATACAAATAGACACCATAGGTTTGACTTTAACAGATTTAAAATCCACCCACTCGCACAGATACCACTGCTAATGATGAAGCAGTTAAAACTGGGGATAACAATAGCAATGTATATTTATACATTACCTGTATTTAGTAAAATCTTCTATAGCTCTTCAGTGAGAGGGTTTTGCTGTGACATAACTTTAAAAGGGGACATGCTAATGAACAAGTACTTAGGATGTAGAACATGTGACCAGTAGCCCTTTTTAAATCAAACTTGCAGCTTTTGATTATAGTTAAGGATTATTGAGGTGCTTCTCTGCAACGATAGTTATCGAGTTTCTCAAACATTTGCCAGCTGAGCAGCCTCATACCAGTTCTTAAACTAAAAGGAACTATACTTGATTACCAGTATGACATTGCTAAATCTTTGTAAGTAAACACAAATCCACAACAGGAGGAAATATTAGAATAGATTATCAAACATTGATAAAAGAGGTTTGAGGGAAATAGAGATCTGAAAAGGGCCGAGGTAGATGACAGTACACCCACTAATGGATGAGTAGTTCAAATTAGGGATTTATATGACATCAAAATTGAAGAACAGAAGGGCTGAAGGCAGTTATAGTGATAGGGAGTGGCATGACCATGAAAGGATTTGAAAACATGAATTGAAATTCTAAAATTAAGGCAATTCCTGACCTGAAGTTCAGATCAGTTGGTCAGCACAGGGCTGGTAGAAGAAAGGGATTTGGTGGGAATTTGGGTCTCTGCTGTTGAGATTGGAAGATGCAAGGCCTGCTAGGAGATCACTGTTACCACAGGACTATTCCAAAGGCATTACTGAGAGTTCGAGCAAGAGCTGAGATGTGATACCAATACAAGCACATGTTGTTATTGAGAAGATGAAGAAAACTTCTGTCCACTGCATTTAGGGATAAACACTATGACAGAACAGTTAGAGTGTGGAAGAGCTAAAAGGAGTAGTGATGAAGAGTGGTTGAGTAGAATAGGCATATAAGTGGTAGACAAGAGCATGTATTTGATAAATAGAAAATGATCAAGGATATATCCTCTAGAGTGATAAAAACCTGTCCAGCACCAGCTAGGATGCATAAGATAACTTTACTGGCAACTTAGCCAAGAGATAAACATAACAGTTGCTGAGTTGTCAAAATCAAAATTATGGACTTGCAACTATTAGATTACTAAACATGTTAACTGGCTAGGAAGCACTGTCTCCCAAGAAAATGAATAATATTTGAATCTTACAGTAGTTCCTATCTGTCTATCCAAACAGGCATATTGGAACAGACCTGTATGGCTGAGTTAGTCTCTGCTTTCTTGGACATTACAATCTTTACTAAAAGAAAGTTTTGTCTCCATGAGACTTAAGATATAGACTGTCATGTTTTCTGTCCCCCAATGTCCAAAAAAAAACAGTAATCATCCAAGTAATTGGGTGGTCAATTCAAAACAAAGAACTGAAATGTCACCCTGTAAAGCTAGCAAACACAAAATTGTTTCAGAAGTTGAAATTGTAAAGTTAATAGAGTTTCAGGTACAAGCACAGTATGGGGCTTAAGTATCAGTGGTACTGAAAAATGAATACCTGCAGGTTAGCTATGTCAGGATGCGAAGATGATGACTGAAGGAAGATGATGAAGGCCATAGGTAATGGCCCACAGCAGGTATTCAATGAGAAAGCAGAGAACACAGTTAAAAAATCAAATAACTGACACCAAAAGATTTGACCCAAAGGACTAAGTCTCTCCATCTCTGCACATTTAGCTTGTCAGCAACTGATAACACTGTAAATATAACCTTGCTAAGCTGTATAGCAACTTCAGATTTTGGACATAATAGTGCCATACAGCAAGCAAACGGAATGACTCCTGATCTCTTAAAGGTCACAAGTAGGTCAGCTTCCTGCACTTATATTAAATGTTTGGGATTGTACATAATGGTCCAGATTAAGTGTTGGAAATGGTGGTGAGGCTACCAGCAATCACCTTTTTTGAAGGTTAAATTGAGCAGTAACTATCAGCATTTACACATGCTCAATTCAAAACTGAAATCAGGAAGTTGCTGTTGAAAAGCTCTGCCACAAGCATTGTTACGTCGCTACTACTTGAGTAGAGACCCAGCATTAAATTCATGATGAGCATGAAATTGTGAAAACATTTTTATTCTTTCCTGTAGTGTGGCTCTTGTTAGAAAGGCCAGAATTTATGACCCAGCCCTTATTCCATTTCAGAATGTGTTGATTTTAAACTACTACAGCCAATGGAGCAAAAGTAGACCCAAGGTCTTGATAGGTAGGGAGTTCAAAGATTTTTATCCAGTGAAGAGGGTTCCAACTCAGGATGATGAATTACTTAGAACATAGAACATAGAAGAATACAGCGCAGTACAGGCCCTTCGGCCCTCGATGTTGGGTCGATCCAAGCCCACCTAACCTACACTAGCCCACTATCCTCCATATGCCTATCCAATGCCCGCTTAAATGCCCATAATGAGGGAGAGTCCACCACTGCTACTGGCAGGGCATTCACGACTCGCTGAGTAAAGAACCTACCCCTAACATCTGTCCTATATCTACCCCCCCTTAATTTAAAGCTATGCCCCCTTGTAATAGCTGACTCCATACGTGGAAAAAGATTCTCACTGTCGACCCTGTCTAAACCCCTAATCATCTTGTACACCTCTGTCAAGTCACCCCTAAACCTTCTTTTCTCCAATGAAAACAACCCCAAGTGCCTCAGCCGTTCCTCATACGATCTTCCTACCATACCAGGCAACATCCTGGTAAACCTCCTCTGCACCCGTTCCAGTGCCTCCACATCCTTCCTATAGTATGGCGACCAAAACTGCACACAATACTCCAGATGAGGCCGCACCAGAGTCTTATACAACTGCAACATGACCTCAGGACTCCGGAACTCAATTCCTCTACCAATAAAAGCCAGTACGCCATATGCCTTCTTCACCGCACTATTTACCTGGGTGGCAACTTTCAAAGATCTTTGTACATGGACACCAAGATCCCTCTGCTCATCCACACTACCAAGTATCCGACCATTAGCCCAGTACCCCATCTTTTTGTTACTCTTACCAAAGTGAATCACCTCACACTTAGCTACATTGAACTCCATTTGCCATCTTTCTGCCCAGTTCTGCAGCTTATCTATATCCTGCTGTAACCTGCCACATCCTTCCTCACTGTCTACAACTTCTCCGACTTTCGTATCATCCGCAAACTTGCTCACCCAACCTTCTAACCCCTCCTCCAGGTCATTTATAAAAATGACAAACAGCAATGGTCCCAAAACAGATCCTTGCGGAACACCGCTAGTGACGGTACTCCAAGATGAACCTTTGCCATCAATTACTACCCTCTGTCTTCTTCCAGCCAGCCAACTCCTAATCCAAACCTCCAACTCACCCTCAAAGCCATACCTCCGCATTTTGTGCAGTAGTCTACCATGGGAAACCTTATCAAACCCCTTACTAAAATCCATATACACCACATCTACCGCTTTCCCCTCGTCCACCTCCTTAGTCACCTTCTCAAAGAATTCAATAAGGTTTGTGAGGCACGACCTGCCCTTCACAAAACCATGCTGACTATCCTTGATCACATTATTCCTATCCAGATGTTCATAAATCCTATCCCTTACAATTCTCTCTAAGATTTTGCCCACAACAGAAGTGAGACTCACCGGCCTATAGTTACTAGGGTTATCCCTACTCCCCTTCTTGAACAAGGGAACCACATTTGCTAGCCTCCAATTTTCTGGCACTATTCCTGTAGACAATGAGGACATAAAAATCAAGGCCAATGGCTCTGCAATCTTCTCCCTTGCTTCCCAGAGAATCCTAGGATAAATGCCATCAGGCCCAGGGGACTTATCTATTTTCACCCTTTCCAGAATTTCCAACACCTCTTCTCTACATACCTCAAAGCCATCCATTCTACATAATTGTGACTCAGTATTCACATCGACAACAATGTTCTGTTCCTGAGTGAATACTAACAAAAAGTATTCATTCAGTGTCTCCCCAATCTCTTCAGCCTCCACACGCAACTTCCCACTACTATCCTTGACTGGACCTATTCCTACCCTAGTCATTCTTTTATTCCTGACATACCTATACAAAGCCTTAGAGTTTTCCCTAATCCTACCAACTAAGGACCTTTCATGTCCCCTCCTTGCTGCTCTTAACTCTCTCTTCAGGTCCTTCCTGGCTACCTTATAACTCTCAATCGCCCCAATTGAACCTTCACGCCTCATCTTTACATAGGCCGCCCTCTTCCATTTAACAAGGGATTCCAATTCCTTATTAAACCACGGCTCCCTCACACGACCCTTTCCTCCCTGCCTGACGGGTACATACTTATCAAGGACACTCAATAGTTGCTCCTTGAACAAGCTCCACATATCAATTACGCCCTTGCCTTGAAGCTTACTTTTCCAAGCCACACATCCTAAGTCATGCCTCACCGCATCATAATTTCCCTGCCCCCAGCTATAACTCTGGCCCTGTAGTGCACACTTATCCCTCTCCATCACTAGAGTAAAAGTCACCGAATTGTGGTCACTGTCCCCAAAGTGTTCACCTACCTCTAATTCTAACACCTGGCCTGGTTCGTTACCCAGAACCAAATCCAGTATGGCCTCACCTCTTGTTGGCCTATCTACATATTGTGTCAGGAAACCCTCCTGCACACATTGGACAAACACTGACCCATCTAACGAACTTGAGCTATAGCTTTCCCAATCAATATCAGGAAAGTTAAAGTCCCCCATAACAACCACCCTATTACTTTCACTCTTCTCTTGAATCATCCTCGCAATCCTTTCTTCTACGTTTCTAGGACTATTAGGAGGCCTGTAAAAAACTCCTAACAGGGTGAGCTCACCTTTCCTATTCCTAACCTCAGCCCAAACTACCTCAGATGGCGAGTCTTCATCCATCGTCCTTTCCACAGCTGTAATACTATCTTTGACAAGCAATGCCACACCTCCCCCTCTTTTACCCCCACCTCTGACCCTACTAAAACATTTAAACCCTGGGACCTGCAACAGCCAATCCTGTCCTTGTTCTACCCATGTGTCCGTAATAGCCACAACATCGAAGTCCCAGGTACCAACCCATGCTGCAAGTTCACCTACCTACCTTAGTGGGACCCTAGAGGTTGTGGTGCACTGATGCACTAGCTGTTCTGGTCCTTCCAGAGGTCATGGGTTCACATAGAAACATAGGAAACAGGAGAGCAAGTAGGCCATTTTGCTCTTCAAGCCTGCTCCTCCATTCAATATGATCACGGCTGATCATCCAACTCAACAGCCTATCCTGCTTTCCCATATAACCTTTGACCTCCTTTAGCCCCAAGTACCAAATACAATTTCTTCTTGAAATTTGGAAGGTTTTATCACAGAAAGCTTGTGCTTTGTACATTGCATCTCGTCAATGGTCCACACAACTATCACTATGCACCTGTGATAGAGGAGTAAATGTTTAAAATGGTATATGGTTTGCCAATCAAGTAGAAAGGTTAGGTTTTGAGTAACATGGAGCATTTTGAGTGTTGTTACAGCTACATTCCTCCAGGCAAATGTTTCATCAGACTCCTGATTTACAATAGTGGAATGAATTTTGGAGTGAGGAGATGAGTCATTTATTGCAGAATACTCTTATATTCACAGTATTTATGTGACTGGCTCAGTTAAGTTTCTGGTCAGTCATGACTCCCAGTATATTGATAGTGGGGGATTGAATGATCTAAATGTCAAATGCTAAATTTAATATCCATAAAAATTATGTGCTAAAAATTAATTTCAGACGCAGGCAAATGTCCAAATCAGCATGATTGAAGTCACAGTAGAAGCAATAATTGCACAGAATATTCCTAAATATTCCTAAAATGGCTACATCTTAGGTATTTTATGTTTACCTACTAATGTCATTATTCATGCATAGCACAGCCAAAACTGAATTCCTTCATTTCCAAAAATTTATTTGAAATAATTATTTGGATTTCTCCTATATTTTCTTTGAACTGCTCTTACGTTTCTTTATCCTTGTGTGCTGAGTTACTGAAACCATAAACCTTCTTGAAAAAAAATGGCAGATACATAAGTTAATAACTTATGTTTTGTAGTAGAGTGCTTTCTATTAACACAATGCTTTTGAGTTGCAGATTCTGTCAACTTTTCTTTCAAACGATTTTGAAGAGGTCTCTTTCAGTGGTTCAAAGAACCTTTTTATTCTTTTTAAATTCAGACCTCAAAGACAAATGCCTTTTATTTTACTGTTTGTTTTACTTGCTTCTGTCCATAGTCTGGCTGAATCTATTCTGGCATTTAGAACAATCATTGTTACATGGCAAAGATTTTTTTCTTTGTAAGTTTTATGTAAATTGTAATTTTTTATCACTTCTACCAAAACCACTTTGCATACAATGTATTCTAAGGAATTGCTGTATAATAGCCTTATAAGATCTTCAAAACTGTATTGTTTACTACAGAAACCTCATGAAAAAAATTGCCGCAACAGGTTGCTAGCTGAAAAAAAAACATAAGACAAGCCTGATTTCAGTGCGAAGGACAAGCCTAAAGTACAGACATTCCTGATGAGGTTGGATCTTGTGACCCATATGTAAACCAATCATCCTTTTAAAAATCAAACTTAAGAGGGAAAAAGATCACTTCAGACAGGGTTGAGTTTCTTCTAAAGTTCTATACTGTCTTCTTCAGAATGAGGAAGGATGAAGGGGTGGATTCCTTTGCATAATGAATAGCTCAAGAAGAAAGAGATCAAATGAGGAAGTTTTGAATAGATTGAATAAGAAACTGCAAACTCCAGCTGGAAAAATTGTCTTCATCTGTCCCTTTATCTAATGGGAGTGCTAAGCCAGACTTACATACCACAGATCATATACTTGTCTGATCTATTCAGGATATGCATGATTCTCAACCTGTTGTTTCCTAATAAGTTATTTTAATGTAGCTTATTGAATATTTTTTAGTTTAACTCCACTTTGACTGTGACTCCTGAACCTAAACATCATTAAATTGAAGTTCAAGTGACCATGACTACCAAAGAAAAGACAAAAACACAAATGAAACACTAATTCCTATTTTCTTTAGTGATAAAAATCACAGTAATATCCCATGGTAACCTCTTTTATGACACATTTCGCTTCAGAACTGTATTTTTTGAAGAAAGATGGAAGGTATAATGCTTACATTTAAACGAAGTTTGTTCGCCCATTCTCCAATGACTGAGTATGCACGTGTAGCATTGTTCTTAACTTGGTATTGATAAATGTCATAATGTCCAGGAGCATCACCATTTTCATTGAAGGTCACAGGGACCCCTGCACTTCCTGTAGACAGTGAGATAATAAATTGTTACTTTTCTTTAGTAAAACTTTCAAAACTACTTCACACACTAACCCCAAATAAAAACTATTTTGCATGAAAATTTCCAATTGAGTGCTCTTCTTCCCAGTTCTGAAATTCAATTAAATGATTCTAAATATTAACAAAAATCTTAGAGAAAACATTAGGGTGTGGGATACAGAAAGTGGAGGTACCGGTGTTGGAGGGGGTGGACAAGTTAAAAATCACATAACACCAGGTTATAGTCCAACAGGTTTATGTGGAAGTACTAGCTTTCAGAGCACTTTTCCTTCATCAGGTAACTAATCACCAGTTATCTAATGAAGGAGAGCGCTCTGAAAGCTAGTACGTCCACATAAACCTGTTGGACTATAACCTGGTGTTGTGTGATTCTAAACTAAAATACAGAAAGTAGATCAATCAGCTTTCCAAATTAAATGGATTCTCAATTTGTCATCAGGAATATCAAGCTGGTGGTTTTGGAAGCCTTTTTTAATGGTGGTTTCGTTGAGTGATTTGAGACTTAAAGCTATACAAAACGTAGATTATTTGCCTTGCATTCTGTAGAACATATGACTGCTGCTCGTTACTGCTCAGTTGTAATCCATAAACTCTCCTGAAGGTCACTCGACCAAAAACGTTAACTCTGATTTCTCTCCATAGATGCTGCCAGATCTACTGAACCTTTCCAGCAATTTCTGTTTTTCTTTCTGATTGACAGCATTAGCAGTTTCTTTAGTTTTACACTCCACCAGTGTAAGTGCCACTATCTTCCAAATAAACCTGTTGGAGTATAACCTGGTGTTGTGTGATTTTTAACTTTATATTCACCCTAATACTTCACTCTCAATCTATTTCTGCTGCAATATTCACCTCCCACTAAGACTCATGCTCTCCCACTCTCGCTATTGCCTGCAACATCTTCCCTTACTCACTATCATCCACCTCAAACCTTGACAACACGAACACCGAATCCCCTCGGTGCTGTCTACTCACTCATTCAAGACACCTTCCACCTACACCAATCGTGATAGCTCCCACTTTCATCTCTCTTAATACTGCCTTTCACTCATTTCAAGTGGGAAACAGCCCACAAGAGGGCAGAAGGAGTCAAGGTGGATGGTAGCCTGCCCAATATTCAACTCATTCCTTTTGAAGAAAAGATGCTGAGTTGGACTAATCTGAACTGGGTCTGGGCTGGTATCTGAGGCTGCCCCGATCTACTGTGTTATGACATGGGTAACCTCCCCCCTCCAGCTAATTTAAACCAGCAACATAGAAACGATTTACCCTGTGCGATAATCTGTGAAAATTCGAGAGGCCAAAGACTATCCCAAAAGTCACTATTTAAAGTAAAAATTAACAACTTTATTTCTTAAAGTTGAACAGAGAATAATTAACTAACAGCACCTTAGATTGATGCCAACAATAGTGGGCGGCACAGTGGCACAGTGGTTAGCACTGCTGCCTCACAGCGCCGGAGACCCGGGTTCAATTCCCGCCTCAGGCGACTGACTGTATGGAGTTTGCACGTTCTCCCCGTGTCTGCGTGGGTTTCCTCCGGGTGCTCCGGTTTCCTCCCACAGTCCAAAGATGTGCAGGTTAGGTGAATTGGCCATGCTAAATTGCCCGTAGTGTTAGGTAAGGGGTAAATGTAGGGGTATGGGTGGGTTGCGCTTCGGCGGGTCGGTGTGGACTTGTTGGGCCGAAGGGCCTGTTTCCACACTGTAATGTAATCTAATCTAATCTAATGACATTTGTAGATTAACCCAAATGACCAATGTTACGTCTAAACCATGATTTACTTGTATATGGCCACCTCCAGAGCCACTTACCCAAAATCCACTATGAGTTGATTTCAGAAGCCTGATAGCCTTGAGTCATTGAATATTTTGGAATCTCTTTACAACCTTACTGATTCTTATCTTTCAAGCCATGGGTCATGCAGGGATTTTACTGCACAAGTCTCTACAATTCTCTAGAATCTCATTCTTCATATCTGAATCTGGACAGTAATTGGGCAAGCCATGGGTAGAGAGAGGCTTGACAAGATTGAACAGTGGTAGTGTCACAAGATGTCCATGCTTATTTATTTCCAATAGGGAATTATCAGTCAGACATCAAACAAAACATGAATGCGTGACTGATTCATTTCTCCCTTTTTAAAACTAAGTGGAATCAAGGCAATTATAATGCACTTACGGCAACTCTGGACAGACTGGAATTTGAGCTTGTAATTTTCCACTAGGATCATTTTCATGAACCTTCAACATAATGTGCTGTTAGCAGCAAATTCATAAAAGATTGTTCTTTAGCACAGTTGACTCAGTTAACGCTCTGTAACTATGCACCTAATGTACCAAAAAATTAATTAATATGCTTAATGGACATTAATTATATGAAAGCAGCAAAAAAAAACTCCTCTACATTACCAATAAGAGACAGAGCAGATCAAAGAATATTGGTGTGTTGCATTAAGGTTTTTTTTTAAGAACAAGCTGAAGCTCCTCATAAGACCAGAAGAAATAGGAGCGGAAGTAAGGCCATTCGGCCTATCGAGTCCACTCCGCCATTCAATCATGGCTGATGGGCATTTCAATGCCACTTACCCGCATTCTCCCCCATCACTAAATTCCTTGCAAGATTAAGAATTTATCAATCTCTGCCTTGAAGACATTTAAAGTCCCAGTCTCCACTGTGCTCCGTGGCTATGAATTCCACAGGCCCACCATTCTGTGGCAGAAGAAATGTCTCCTCATTTCCATTTTAAATTGACCCCCTCTAATTCTGAGGCTGTGCCCATGAGTCCAAGTATCCCCGCTTGATGTCAACAATTTCCCAGCGTCCACCCTTTCTAAGCCATGCATTATCTTGTAAGTTTCTATTAGATCTCCACTCAACCTTCTAAACTCTAATGAATACAATCCCAATGAATACAATCTCATGATGTATTAAAACCAGCAGTACCAACAGAGAAAGCTATTTTACTTAATCCTCATACAATATCAACTCCATTCAAATAAAAAGGAAGATGTATTTATACACGCACCCCTCATATCTGTAGATTCGCTTCCCATGTACCTGCATACACATGCACATATGAGGTGTGCCCCAGATCCCACTCCTTTTTCATCTTAGACATCTTGCACTGTAGATCGGAGAGTTACATGACAGCAGAATCTACATTTTAGTTATCTGTGGGAATTCCATTCCCCTGTCTCCCACCATACAACAGGGATTCGGTATGCACTGGATGTCTGAAAACAGTTTACTGAACATTATGTTATTTTAAAGTGCAGTCATTGCAATATAGTAAACAGTGCAGCCATGTTGCACACAGCATGATTCAATAGACAATAACATGGCCATGACCAGCAAATCTATTTTCTAAGGATCAAGGAATAGATATTGGCCAGACAAGGAAAACTCCCCTGCTCTTCTTTGAAATCAAGTTGGAGGACCTTTTATTTCTTAGTTATTGGTTTAATATCTCATTAAGGAGAAGAGACTTTCAGGGTTTTAGCATTTTCTGAGTACTACACTAGGATATTAATTATGATCTTTTTGTGTACAGTCCTGTCATGCAACTTTGACCTACTACCTTTGACTCAGAAGGGAGTGTGCTCCAGGTTGAACCATGACTGACACCACACGCTTGTTAACATCGAAATCATTCAGAAAACCGTTTGGAATCCACAGGCATGTGATATAGTATCTTTCGTATGATTGTATCTTGTAATTATTCCAACTTGTTGCAATTAATGAAAATTTTATATCAAGTGCATGTGTAGGTTGAAAATCTAAGTATGAAGTTCAATTCATGAATAAGCTACCCTTGTTTTTTTTCTGGTTATTAAAGTCTGTGTACAAATGTTTCAAACAAATAGAGTAGATTTGCCACTCTCCAAAATCTCTGACTTTATAAATGGCTAACACTGTGGTTGGTTAGGAAATCTGTGAGGTGAGGGCAAAACATTAAGGTGCTCTTTGTTGGTATACCGAAATGTTAGTGGATCCTTGATTTTGGAATGCTATTTACAGAGGGCATCATTTTGCTGGAAAATCTTTAGTTACTTCAAATTTTATTGAGAAGATGATCATGCTTCTGAAAGATGTAATCTTTTCCTTTTGAAATAAAAAATGAGATTGAGTCACTCACTATCATTCCATTCTTACACATACTCTTTTGGGTAACAACATAAAATTATCTGTTTTAATTATAGACAATAAAGTTGAATGTTGTTTATGTATTAGTTCAACCATCTCAGAAGAAGCAAGTGTATCAAGAGTCTACTATTAACTCCTGGTGGTTGTGGTGTCAAGAATGCTTGATGATCAGATTTTTAAACTTAATCTGCTATTAGTGGACAATTAAACAATTACTCCAAATGTGTGAAGGTAATTGTGATCTCTTAGTCACAAAGAGTTGCCATGCACAATGTATAATAATCCTCAGAGGTTTAAAATTTTCTTTTGGTTCAGTCAACATTCTTCTGAAAGCTAAGAATCTTCTTGTTGCTAACTAAAGTTACTTTCATACTGATATTTAGCTTCTAATTGAGTTTAGATTTCTCAACATACTGTAGAATTTTAATAGGAAAACATACTTTTTCTGCTCTCGAGTGAGAAATGTGCGTTTTAATGATGTAAACTTGTTCTACATGGCATTGCTGTCTGTATTTTAAGATTAGGCTAAAGATTCTTTTTATTTTGAGCAGTGTATTTCCTGTGCCATGGATTTCTCAGTCAGAAACTTGTAGATTCATTCTCTGCAACCAAGGAATGATTTCAGATAACTAAATACTCCTTGCATTATCAAGTTTGAAACTTGTTAAATGATTGTTACCCTCTAAGTTCTCTGTCATATCTGCTTCACATGATTCACAGTTACCCATAAGGAACATTATGTTGCATCTTCTAAAGGGGACATGTCATCATAAAAAGATAACATTTTTCAAAGAAAGATGTACTTCTAAGGCCTCAGGCTATACTTATGAGTAATATACATCACTGTTTGCTGCAAAGACTTTTCACTGAACTGAAATTGAACTAGAAACAGTTAGTTGCTCCCAGCAACAGTCCATCATATTATGATGTCAATTGATCCTTTTGGATACTAATTGGCTTATACAACTGGAGTTCATTCTACAAGGACTAGAAAAATTCTCACTTAAAAATTTCAAAATCCATTATTTTTAATAAGGGTCCCAGGAAGGTAAAACACTTAAGAATTGCAGCAGCTATTCATTTGCCAAGTTTTATTAAAATTAAATTTTGTGAGAATACCTGTCTCTACTGCATTCTCAGACAGCATGCTAAAATATGAAGTTGTACCAAGGTAGTAGCAATTATTCTATTCATGAGTAAGTTGTCATTTGATCTCGAATATTTCACATTCATTATATTCAGCAGTCAAGACAATATTCTAAGAGATAAGATGGTTCTAAATAAGAAACAAGCAGAAGCCTTCATCTTTCTGCTGCCAACTTTTTCCTTGCATAGATTTGGGTGGCACGATGGCTCAGTGGTTAGCACTGCAGCCTCACAGCACCAGGGACCCAGGGCTCGATTCCAGCCTCGGGTGACTATCAGTTGGAGCCTGCATGTTCTTCCCACTTCTGTGTGGGATTCCATCAGTTGCTCTGGTTTGAAAGATGTGCAGGTTAGGTGGATTGACTATGCAAAATTACCCAACAGCATCCAGGGATGTGTAGGTTGGGTAGAATAGCGAGGGTAAATGTGGGATTACAGGGATAGGTTAGGATGTTACGTGGGATGCTGTTTGGAGGGTCAGTGTGAACTCAATGGGCCAAATGGCCTCTTTCTGCACTGTAGGGATTCTATGATTCTATAACAGGATACAGTAGCTTTAACTAGTTCAGGAAGTACTGTTCTGCACACTAAAGAAGTCTCTTAACCTTTGCTTTTATTGACCCATGGATCTTTACTAGCTTATAAATTTGTGCTTCTGGGAAGACAGTGAACTCTCTATATTACACAAATGATATGTTATTGAAAATAAAAATAAACTCATCTGAAGTAAAGCAGATATTTGTTGTATCATAATGTTTTATTTTATGATCACTGCAATTTATTTGCAGACATTTAAAATATTATTTTGTTTGATTTCACTGTTTCCTCGAGCATAATTCTCCTGATATCAGTATAACCAGAACAAACTGTGTTCAACCTAACTTAAGTCTCTATGACCTACTGCATCAACTGTAAAAACTTCTTACAAGATATAGGCTCGTCAGTAAAGAAACTTTTAAACAACATTTTTACAAATATTAATAAGGTTGTAACCGATCCCAACAAGAAAATTGTGTTGTATGTATTTACAACTATTTTCAGCAAATTAAATTTGGGTTATTTACACACAGCAGATTTTCGCTGTGAATTAAAATGCTTAATTCTTTTGTAACAAAATCATTTTTTGCTGTATTAACCAAACTGTTCCAAATATCATCCCGAAATATATCAATAAATACTTTTTGAAACATAATTTTTAAATGACATTTTAAAATGTGTCTGACTGTGTCAGTTGATGGCAGACCTTATTTGGCACTGTTTTAGTTAGCAGGGCATGGAAGGTTTGAGTTATAAAGAAAAGCTGGCTAGTTTGGGACTTTTTTCAATGGAGCGTGAGAGATTGGGAGTCGAAAAGTATGGCGCGGGAACAGCAGAGCAAGTCAGGCAGCATCTGAGGAGCAGGCGAGTCGACGTTCCAGGCATAAGCCCTTCATCAGGATGCTGCCTGACCTACTGTGCTTTTCCAGCACCACAGCTTTCGACTCTGACTCTCCAGCATCTGCAGTCCTCACTTTCTCTCAGTTGTGGGAGGTTGAGAGGTGACCCCTGATAGAAGTTTATAAAATAATGGAAGGTATAGATAAAGTTAATGGTAGTTGTCTTTTCCCTAGTATGGGGGATTTCAAGACTAAAGGGGAACATTTTTAAGTTGAGAGGAGAGAGATTTATAAAAGACAAGAGTGATAATTTTTTTTTACACAGAGGGTGGTTCGAGTGTGGAATGAATTTCCTGAGGAAGTGGTGGATGGAGGTACAATTACAACATGTAAAAGGTGTTTGGATAGATGCATGAAAAGGAAAGGTTTGGAGGGATATGGGCCAGGAGCAGGTAGTGGGACTAGTTTAGTTTGGGAATATATTCGTCATGGACTGGTTGGACCGAAGGGTCTGTTTCAGTGCTGTATAACTCTAAGATTGTGTAAGTATAGAGAGAGAAAACACATCCATATTTCACAATTTTGGGACCAACCTCCAAAGTAAAACAATTGTATTTGATGTGAAGCTTTATCCAAACAAAACAGAGATACAAAACATTTTTGTGACAAAAACTAATAAATTGGTATAAGCACACACCATTGTGATAGAGACTTAAGCTCAGATTTCCACAGATTTTGGCTGATTCCTGAACCACTTTACTGAGCAAAGGGCTGTCGAGGTAGTTTGACCGTTTATAAGTTTTAAAGGATTATCTGCCTTTGATGTCGTCCGTGAATAGATATTGGCAACATTTTAAAACAGATTGACCTCATGCAAAATTTTGATTCCTTTGAATGCACTTTTTTTCCATTACCAGGTACACTGATTGGTAGCTTGATTCGCTTATTATCAGCTTAGTTATTTTATATCCATCAAAAACATGGCTGTTGAGGTCTGATACTGGGTTAGTGGCATATTTATGGGGCAATAGCTGAGTAAAATGTGGAGGATACATGACATTCAGAGGGGAAGGGAACAGGAATGAATCTATGTGCACGCATGGGTGGTATGAGGGATTATGGAAGGGCCATGGGATAGTAGGAAACATGGGGGTGTTATGTGGTGTCGGCTGAGAATGATGGTTTGAAGGTCGTATAATTATCACAACGGGGCAACTGGCACACATCACTGAGATGATTAAAAAAAAGCAGGTTAACCTTTTTTAGTGCTCAAAGCCTTTGAAACTTGAATATTCATTATATCTATGTTCCATTGCTAACTTAGAGATAAGCTTGGGGAAAGGGGGCTTGACTCCATCATCCCCCGCCTCACCCTCACCCTCCTGGAATGAAAAAGTGGGGCATAGTAGCTTTTTAAAGGGGATATATCTGTTATTTTGTGAAGGTACCCAACATGACTTTCTCTCCTCCTGTATACGTTTTTGACATTCAAAAATTAAGAAGCAGTGCTAAACCAAGTACAGCCCTAGATGGTGTATTGTGTTCAACTCTTTCAGTCACATTTACAAAAGTATATGAAGGCTTTCAGAGAATAGAGAATAGATTTACAAGATTGGCTCCTGAGATGAGGAATTATCACAATGTGGACAGATTGTAGAAGAATGGGAATTGTGTTCCATAGGAAATTCGAAGAGGACATTTGATAGGGGACTTAAAATTGTCAAGGACAGAGATAGAACAAGAGGAACTGCTTCCAATGGTTGACGAGTGTGTTGCTAGATTTAATATGATTGATAGAAGAACAAAAAGTGAGATAAATGTTTATATAACAAGCTGTGAATATTTGGAATGTACTGCTTACTAGGGATATTGATATAGACATTTTCAATAGGGAATTGACTTATAAAATATGAAAATTAATTAATTCAGTATTATGGAGTGCACGGATTCAGACTATCTGGACAGTTGGCATAGATTCAATTGAACTAATAGCTTCCTTCAATTTTATTAATTTGTGGACATGGGTATCCCCACCAAATCTAGTATTTTTGCCCATCCTAACTGCCCTTGAAAAGGTGGAGGTGAACTACCTTCTGGATTTGCTGTGATCTATGGTGTAGATGTATCATAATTGCTATTGATATGTTATAACATTTTTACCCAGCAACACTGAAGGAACAGCAATATATTTATGTTTCCAAGTCAGGATGGTGCATGACCTGGACAAGAACTTGTAGCTGCTGGTGTTCCTACAATGCCTGCTATCATTGTCTTTCTGGGTTGTACAGATTGTAGGTTTGGAAGGTGCTGTTGAAGCAGCATTGGTTGTAGCAGTGCATCTTGTTGATTGTGAGCATTGCTGCTACTGCCCCATAGCTTGCTTATGTTACTGATTTAAGTCAGTGGTTGTTTAAGTTGGTGAATGGGATTCCAATAAAGCATGTTCAGTTGTCTTGGCGATTGTTGAGTTCCTTGAGTAATTTTGGAACTGCACTCATTCTAGGCTAGTGAGGAATATTAAATTACATTCTTGATTTGTACCTTATAGATGATGGAAACACTTTGGGGAGTAAGGAGGTATATTATTAGCCAAAGAATTCCCAGCCACTAATATCTGGCTAGTTTAAATCAGCTTCTGGTCAATGGTGACTCTCTGAATGTTGGGGCTAGAGGATTCAGTTATTGTAATGTCATTGAAAGTTAAAAGATGGAGGAGAGATTTGTTTTTGTTGAAAATGATCATTGCCTGAACATTGTGTGGCAGAAAAGTAATTGTCACCTATCAGTCCAAGCCTAAAAAATGTCCAGGTTTTGCTGCATGTGGATTTGGACTGCTTCATCAGTGGAAGAGTATCTAATTAAACTTAACACTGCAAAATTTAACTTTTAAAAAAATTAACCAATTTTCCAATCAACCTGCTCACAGATATTATTATATACATCTACAGTAGTTGGACTTGAACCTAGGTTTTACGGGTCAGGGATGAGGACACTACCACTGCTCCAGAAAAGGATACTGCATAATTATGCATGAATACTCTCACTTCTGACCTTATTATGGAGGGGAGGTCATTGATGAAGCAGTTGAAGGTTGTTAGCTATAAGGAATTCTTACAACAATGTCTTGGAACACGATAAGTAGCCTTCCAAAGCACAGTCTTCATTGTTTTTTTGCTCTGTATGACTGCAGCCAGTGAAAGCATTCCTCACAATCCCCATTGACTTCCATTTCACCAAGCCTCTGTGATGTCACAAATGTTTCCTTGATGTCAGACAGTCACTGGCTGACATCCTGAAAAAGATGCCTTTATCTCCACCCTCTGCCTTTAATCAATGAGCCAATCCTCTATCCATACCTGTACTTTGTCCATCACACCACGGGCTCTTATCTTATTTAGCAACCTCCAGTGTGGTTTCGTGTAAAAGGCCTTCTAGAAATCCAAATAGATCCAAACAACTTTCCTTTGTTTAGCTCGAGCATTACCTACTCAAAGAATTCTAACAGCTTTGTCAAATATGAAATCCCCTTGATGAAGCCACACTGACTCAATCCTATTTTAATTGCATTTTCAATTACTCCACAATCTCATCCTTAATAATGGACTCTAAAAATCTTATCAATGACATAGCTTATAGTTTCCTGTCTCCTGTCTCCCTCCCTTCTTAAACAGGGCTGTAATATTAACAATATTCCAGTCGTCTTGACCCTCCCTGACTCCAGTGATTCCTGAAAGATCGCCACAATGTCTCTAAAATCTCCTCAGTTATCGCCTTCAGAGCCCTGGGGTGTAGTCCATCTACTCTAGGTGATTTATCCACTTTCTGACCTTTCAGCTTCCCTTTGTGATGACCATTACACTCACCTCTGCCCCTGACTCTCTTGAAGTTTTGGTATAATGCTGGTGTCTTCTACTGTGCAAACTGATGGATAGTACCTCATCTGTTCCTCCACTATTGCTTTGTTCCCTATTACCACTTCTCCAGCCTCATTTTCTGGCTGTCCAATGTCCATTCCTGCCTTTCCCTTACCTTTATACATCTAACAAACAACTCTTGCCAAGATAACTTAACCACACATTGAAAGAATGAGAAGAAGAGTTAAATGTGTTAAGTCACATCTTTAGAACATTTAATAGAGGTGACATTCTTTTTTTGAGTCAGTGTTGGTTGATCATCGAAAGAAGAATACCCTGGTTGTTGGAAACCAGAAATATAAACAGGAAATTTTGGAAATACACTGCAAGCCAGGCAAGAACTGTGGAGAGGTTTGAAACCATGACATGTCATTAACCTGAAATATTGGGTGGAATCTTGGTGAAGCAGCGCTTTGTTGTTAGCCAGGTTGTCTTGTTAGCTAGGTAGCGAGTCGGGGAGAAATCCAAGCTACCTCATCTCAGGGCTACTTGCCAAATCACAAGTCAACCTGTTATTGACAGCTCCCCCCACCTCCAGAATTTAGACCCGTGAGGTGGGACTCCTAACTAGCGAGCGCTAACAACTTATCAGATGCTGGCAGGTCTTGCGCAGATCACCACTATGGAGGAGGCCTTGGCTGTTATTGGCAGAGCACCCTCTGGGGCTCCTGGATCACAGAGGAACCATGAACCCATGTGCAGAGGATAGGTTCTCAGATCACAGGATGAGGGAATCAGAAACACCAAGGATCAGGGCATCCCGATCCGATGTCTAGTCCCTATGTCAGGCATTGATCATCTTTTATGAGTGCAACTGCTCCTCTAGTCCCCACTTAAAACATGAAACCACCCAATGGAAAATCACAACCTGAAATGACAATCTTTTTGCATGGTAGCAGCTGTCTTTCTTGCTGATTTGCAATTGGTCTTTCCACAGCCTGGGTTAATCCCAACAGTGGAGGCCTGAGACCCTTAAGTAGTCCTTAAATGATCACTCAAAGGTCTCTATTGGCAATTGGAAGTTTGATCATGGGCACTCCCATGATTACTTAATTCAGATCTTATTCTGGAAAAATTAACCATGGAAACTGTTGGAATGATTTAATCTGTAACGGGTTAAATAGTTAAACAACATAAAGAGCAATTTTAAAAAAGAAAAAAAAAAAGAGCAATTTTCTCCATCTGAATCATGTATTGAATGAACGCTGTGTGCCATAGGGGTTAATGTCATCAGGAATCAATGCAAATAACAGGCAGTGTTAACAATGAGAGACCATAGACTCAGAAGAGATTTAGAGACAGACACTGATAAGGAATGGGGCAAAACTAGACCAGATTAAACGATCCTTTACTGAGTGGAGAAAACTTGAACATTAGCCTAACACTGAGAATGGATATCTGTTTTATGCTTGCGTGAAGCAAGTTTGGAGTTTGAGTAATAAAGTATCCATGTTGCCAAAAGAATTGTACAACAATACTGAGTTTTCTGTACTCCTCAGAGTTATTTTGCCCTAGAATATATCACCCTGCATTTCACTTGAATAAATTATCGTAAAGCTCTATTCAAGATTCCTGTGGCTGATTATTAAAAATAGAAATAATAGGAACAAACATAAGCAAATGATTTGTTTTCCTTAAACATCACTAGCTATGGGGAAGAAAAAAAAAGAGAATGTCTTGAATATATTTTGTAGATTAATAATGTTATAAATGATGTACATCGCCTCGGTGCAAGCAACATCAATAGATCAGGTATGGTTCATGGTTTCCTGTGAGGACACTTGGCCATCTTTCTACTCTTAATTTCAAGGAAGGAAATATGGTTTGGAACCAATGGGTTTCCTGATGGGCCTAACGACTTAATATATGCCTGAATAAAGACCAAAGAACATCTTAGACTGCATTTAGATAGACCTAAAGGTGGTCAGAGAGTTCTCTCCTTTTTCTGTCTTTCCCTCAGACACCAAAATGGCTCACTGAATCTTGACTGCTTGTAACTGTATTAATTAGCTTATTATTGCTAATTTGAACATAACCTATTTACTACTCCATGGGTAAGTTTGTGTTTTTAATATCCTTGGATAGCAGTAAATTAAAAGATTGCAGTGTGGAAATTGTTTTCTGTGCATTCATGTATTTTATGTGAAATAATTAGTTTGTTGGTTCATAGTTGTGGTCGTCTCACGAGAGTGTCTTTCAAACACCTTCTGTAAAGACAGGAGAACATATGTGGTGACAGATTCAAACTACAACAGTGATTGCAATAAGAAATGTTCTGCATTATGATCCTTAAATCACACTATTTTAACAAATTATTGGATACTAAAGGTGGACTTAGATCATAGTTGACAAAAGCCCAAATACAGCAGTAATTGGTGACAGTGACCTTCACAGAATGCATTGTGCAAAGACCTAAAGATTGTTAATAAGCATATCATCGAGAAAAGTCTCACTTTTCTCACTCATAGCAACACTGTAAATAAGTTGTTAAGTATTATAATATCATTAAAATAAACAGCAAACAGCACAATTCTTTTTTATGACCTGCCTACTGCACTAATTATCTGACAAAGCCTTTTATGGCGTTTAGTTATTAAGCATTCTTAAGATTCCTTTCTTTGTTTCAACTATGACCTTGCAGATGTTATGTTAAATTGAGGCTGTGCCCACTTTTCAAAGATGCGAAGGCACCACTCAAAGAAGGGGTGTTTTCCTCATGCCTTAATTAATATTTCTTGTTCATCTGCTATCATCAAAACTGATTAACAATTCCTTTATTCATGTGTTCCTTGTGAGACCTTGGTGTGTGGAAACTGGCAACTGGCTTTTGTTGCAACAACAGTGACAGCACGTCAGAAGTTATTCATTGGCAGCTTGGTGCTGTGGGAATGTCCTGAATATTTGAAGATCACTGTGTAATTGCAAGGTTTTTTTCTTATTTGCACCATATTTAAACTTGATTATCTTCAAACATTCTAATCGAATAGTATCTTTGTCCAAAGCTGATAAAATATCAATATTTTAAACTAATAAAATAATCTGCATTGTATGATTTCAACGTTGATATACCTTGCCCAGAACATAATGCAAGGATTATCTAAAATCTTCAGGCAAATGAAGATAGTACACACAAAAGCTGTGGAAGATCTCAGTCACTGGCCTCATTTAAAATTGCAGTGTGCTGTGGTGATCAGAATTGGAAATGCATATGCATTGAAGGACTTCGGCAGATGTTCTTGTTGGCTGCTTGGCAGAGCACATTAAAATCTAGAATACAAGGTTCCTGGCAGCTCTATAGAGGGTATGTTAACTACTCACCCATCTGGTTTCTGCTGGGCAGATGGGATTAAAATCATTGCTATAAGTATTATAACCGCACGTGGATTTTTTTTAAAGCTAACCATCACTAAGTCACCCATTCACTTTGAGCTTCAGCACCCATAAGTTATAATGCTTTTCCTATGTCCTCTGTACTGTTAATTACTTCATTCCTTCATACTGTAACCACTCAGGAATAATTTATTACTATCACCAGTGCTGTGTCTGGTGGAGTTGGGGATGCTGAATTGTCATATCAAGCCCTCTACCCTGTTTAAACAAAATGGAAAAGATCCCATTCCACCTTTGAAAAACTTCTTCTTCAAATCCTCTCAGATCAAAGGTGTGGCCATTGGTATTTGCAAGGGTCCCATTTATGTCTGTATCTTTATGGGGTTCGTTGAACATTCCTTGTTCTAATCCTACTATAAACTCTCCCCACAACAGTTTCTCCAGTACATCAATGATATCATTGGAGCTGCATCCCTCTCTCATCCAGGAAAGGAAAGGTTTATCAATTTTGCTTGCAATTTTCATCCTACAATCACCTATATCTGGTCAATCTCTAACACTCCCTTTCCTTCCTCAATACCTTGGGGATAGGCTAGCCACTGATATCCATTACAAACCCATCAACTCCCACAGTTCCCTTGACTATACATACTCACACCTCACTTCCTGGAAAGACTCTATTTTATTCTCCCAGTTCCTCCATCTATGCCATATCTGTTTCCATAATGCCAGATTCTACAAGGGGATGGGCCTCAGAAATGTCCACTATTTACCTCAACTGAGGATTCCCATAACCATCACTAACAGGTCCTTGAGCCATGTCTGACCCATTTCCTGCACTTCTGCCCTCATCCTGTCTCTTCCCTCCCACAACAGCAATAGGGTCCCCCAGTCCTCACCTACCATCTGTTTCGCCATCCATATCCAAAGGATCATTAGCTGCCATTTCCAACACCTCCAATGGGATGTCATCGGCAGGCACACATTCCTCTCCCCTCCCTTGTCAGCTGTCTGCAGGCACCGTTCCCTCCAGGACACCTTGACCCACTTCTCTACTCCAAACATCTAAACATCTGCTCACACCCTCCGACACCTTCCATGCAATTGCAGAAGGTGTAACACATGCCCGTTTACTTCCACTCTCTTTACTATCTAAGGCCCCAGACACATTGGCCAGGTAAAGAAGTGATTTACCTGCATTTCACTCAAACTAGTTTACTGTATTTGCTGTTCATAATATGGGCTGCTGTATACTGGGGAGACAAACTTTGGATGGAATGACTGCTTCACAGAATATTCATACTCTGCTCATAAAAATGGCCTCTAGCTTCCTATTGCCTGCTACTTCAACACATTATGTTCCCTGACCAACATCTCTGCCACAGACCGGTTGTTGTGTACTAGTGAGCCTCGGCACGGTAGACTTTTCCACTTGGGGACCCTGCAGTTTCACGACTCAATATTGAGTTAAACAATTTCAGGGCCAGAATACCTTCGTCCATGTCCTTTTCCCATCCCCACACCCAGACCCTGCCATCACATGAGATACTTTTGTCACTGCTAACCCACATTAACCCACTTATAGTCCCCTCAGCCCTGGCTCACCCTTAGCCATTCCTTTGTCTGCCCAACTTGTTCCAACTCTGCCTCTGAGTTCCGTCATCACCTATTGTTCACCTCCCTTCCCTTCCACCTCCCTCACTAGCCTTCATCTTAATACCACTTAAATACCACTTTCCTAGCTACAATCAGCTCTGTAGAAGGGTCATTGGACCTAAAACGCTGCCAGACCTCTGAGTTTCTCCAGCAATTTTCTTTTGTTTGAGATCCCATCCATCTTCAATTGAAGTCTATTAGTGGACAATTATTGCCTACTTAAAGGCCTCATGCCACTTTCACTGGTATTCACCATCCAGCAAGCCTCAGAAGCAAACTCTTTTTTGGGGTTGCTTGTGAACCTTTTTGGGTGGGGAGTGGGCTCTCATTCAAAGACACATAATCCCTGATTAATGGACCCAGCATTAGGAAGGACAGTGGGCCACCAATAATTATCACTTGGCCTTGCTTTCAAAATGCCATCCCCATGAAAACCAGCCTGAAATCCTCTTTCCACCATCACCGATTTGTGACCTGGCTTCCTCTGATATCCAGACACTTGACTGGATGTATTACAACCAGCAGCAGGTCCATCTCTGGTGCTACTGCAATGCAAAATAGAACTGACAGCCTCTGACTGTATGTTGATTTCAGGGATTCCTTGGTTCTGCTGCCACTCAGTAAAGTTTCTATCATTGAATTTGGCTCACCTTCCTGAAGAGAGATGGCATAGGGCTCCTGCAAGCTTTCTGGCTGATGCACATGACCTCTAACACCTATATTAAATTCCCCTTATTTCCATATTGTTATCCTCCTCTTCTGAGTTCTATGCAAAAACACATTGTCTTTGGGTTGGAGTCAGGTTTGAGGAATTTTCAGTTAACATTCAACCTGACCCCAATGCAACCATTTCTGGATGTTAAAATTCCCTCCAAGGAACCTACCAGAGTAAAAAGGAAGTCACAGAATAAATTGTAAATTGGATACATAATGATATAGTTTTAGAAACAGCCAACCAAAGTTAATGCATGGACTGGTGGACCCAATGCACAGAGCTGGAAGTAATTTAATCAAAGACTGATGTAATATGAATTCACTGCAAAAGTTGCAGAGAAAGCAGATCACAAATTCCTTATTCTAAATCTATTGAAACATAACATTATAACATAGGAAATGCAAGTAACAAAAAAAAAGGAAAAAGAATGAACATATTGTCAACCATGAAGCATATTGCTTTTGAGAAATAAGTACTAAATTTAAAAAATAAATCAGGAAAACTTGTAACCAATTCATTACCAAGTTACAGCACTCAGAACGTTGAGGGGAAACTGAAGTGATCACCATGATTGGAGCAGGTTTATAATGGTTAGTTGTTAACCATACTTGGCTTTTCAAGTGGACTATATGGAGTTTTTAACGGTAAATTTCAGAGGTCAGAGGCTAATTATCGTTATTGGATGTTTCTTTAATTTGGCCATCATTTGGCACCACTTTTACATATCTCAGGAACCTCACCAGGTACAAATAAAATGGCAGAAATACCCTTTGATTCTATTTTTCCTGCTTATTATTTGTTTTACATTCTCTCATGGAATGTCATATTGCCAGCAACATCAGTGTTTATTGACAAACAATCATTGCCTTGAACTGAACGGTTTGTTAAGCTATTTGAGTGGGCAGTTAGAGTCAATCACATTGATTTGGCCTGGATTCAAATATAGGCCAGACCAGGCAAGGATGGTAGATTTTCTTCCCTAATGGACATTCATGAATAGATGAGTTATTACAATAATCAATGATAGCTTCTGCCATTATTACTGAGACGAGCTTCATCATCCAGATTTATTAATTAAATTTAAATTCCATCAGCTGCCATAGTTTAAAGATTGTTTAATTGTAATTTGTAGAAGTTGCACAATTGTAGAGGTAACATCTTATCAAAGACTAAATCTTTCTTTTCTAAAGATAATGTGTTTTAAAAAAACCAAAACTAATCTGAAGTGAATTAATTTATGCAGAAAAACACAAAATTCATATATTTTTAGATCTATTCACTGTGGATGTCACTGTCAAAGCCAGGATTTATTGCCCATCTCTCATTGTCCTGCAGTTTGTCTGCTAATAGTGGATCCAGCAACCCATTAGGGAAGGAGTTCCAAGGTTTTGATGAAGCAATGTGGAGAAATGACAACACATTTCAAAGTAAGATGATGCGTAATCTAGAGGGAAGCATGCAGATGGTGGTTCACCAATGTACCTGCCATGTTTGTCCTTCTTTCCAAACTGAAGAGTTTGTGGCTTTGAAAGTTGCTGTCCACAAGGCATTGCCAAATTGTTGCAGTGCATCTTGTGGATGGTATACAGTACTGTCATCGTGGAACAGTGTGAAAGGGTTGATTGCTTAAGGTGGTGATGAAAGATATTCAAGTAGGCTGTTTTGTCCAAGCTGGTATGTAGCTCTTTTAATCTTGATGAAGCTGTTATTAGCCAGGCAACTGGAGTTTTCCATTATACTTCTGACATATGGCTTGCAGCGATAGTGGACAGGCTTTGGGGGGTCACGAAGTCTGTTACAGGCTGTACTACACACAGCCTCTGATCCGTTCTTGCAGTCAAACTATTTGAATAGCTGGTCCACTTCAGTTTCTGGGCAGTGTGGTGATTCCAAGATGTTGATGGGAGGGGATTGAATGAATTGAAACCTCTTGTGTTATGGTAAGGATTTCAGAAGGCACAGACACTATGCTTTTAAAACAGTTATGTAGCATCATAACTTGTGAGGACCCAATATAAAGGTAGCCAGCTCACCTCAAGCACACTCACTTCTGCAACAGAGTTAGTGTTATGTTTTTCATCAGACAGCTATGTGTATGTAATGTACAGCAGCAATAGCAATCACTGTACGTGTCAGTGATAGTGTACCCACATAAGGCTGTTAGCCTTTGTTAAGAATCTTCAATATATCTGTCTCAAGAAACAACCCAAATCTCTGGTATATACAATGAAGATCAATGTACTAAAACCCATAAACCACATCAGAATGACAAGGCACGAGTTGGGTGAGGTGGAAAAGGAGAATCTTGAATTAGATCATCCCTTGTTGACAATAGTCACAACAGGTTACAGGTGGAGCAAATATTGTGTCTATGAAGTCAATGCACGGTATCTGATGAACAACATGGTGTTTATTTAACCTATTTTTCGAATCAGCCTGTTCAGAGATGTTATTACACACTTCTGGAGCAGGTGGGATTTGAACCCAGGTGTCTCGGTCTAGGGATAGGGACACTACTTCTGAACTCCAGGTAGGCCTAATTTTTTTTTATTCATGCACAATTACAGCACTGGAAATACTATTAAAATAAATTGTTTACAATTATTCACCATGAAGATAAATATACAATGATCAAATGCTATTAAGCTTCTTTAGGCAACACCCATACAGAAACCTCACTTGCAACTTAAATATGTTCTATGCATAGCATTTGCTAATTGCTGAAGCACTAAAACTGGATTCAAAAAGAGCAATGTTCAGGGGTTGCAGACTGCTTCACTCCTCCAGCACTGTGGTATTTAAATAGCACCTCTCCAGGCTGACTCTTATTCAACTCAATAGATTTCAATTCAGAGACAACCCAAGCAGGATAAATAGAAGCAGAGTATGCAAAAACAAACACACAGGGCTTTGAGGGTCTTGTGGCACAATGATAGTACCCCTACCTCTGAGCCAGAAGGTCCAGGTTCAAGTACTGTCTACCCTGGAAGTGCATTGAAATATGTCCAAACAGGTTGGTTAAAATAACTAAAAGCAGATGGAGGTCAGGGGAGGGAGAATGACATGTTTTAAATAGTCACAGCACTGGGTAGAATCCGCCTGATTTTCATTCCATTTAAATGAAAAACAGATTACTGTTCACCTGTCAAAATCTGCCATGAATTTCCTCCAGCTCCAAGTGAAAAATCAGATGAACTGCCACTCAAATTTTTGCAAAGGGCTCTATTTAAATTACTGCACTTTTTTTTCTGGGACTGTGCCTTAAAATCAAAATTTAATTCTGCATCTTGGAGTCTCAAAATGCCATTAGCAAAGTTTGTGTGCGAGTAATTTATTTTGCACCACAGGGAACAGGATGAGTGATCCAACAACTCATTGAGTTCAACCAAGCAGTTCAAGAGTCATCTCAAGAATGCTCACATAATATTGACTTCATATTAGTTCTCGTAGTGAGAATGAAGCAGTCATTACAAAATATCAGTGGATTTGATGTTGAAACTATAAATAATAATTATTTTGTTAAAATTTAATTCTAAGTACAACTTGAATGTTGGTAAATTCCGTGCATAAGTGCAAGCATATGTGCCTGCAGTTCTATTGTGCTGACCAAAGAGTAAAACACATGCAAATGATAACTTGGCACTGCTGAGGAAGCAGGAACTCATTCCAATCCATGATATAATGGACTTGTGGCACAATGGCTGACATATTGGATTACATTGCAACCTAAGCATGTTAAATACCAGTGTCATCCTTTATTCAGTGACAGCCATATCTAAGCCAGAAGGTTCTAGGGTTAAGCTCCAAGCATAAACCGGAGATAAAATTGGAGTTTGTGTCCATGAAGGTTCTCCTGCTTGTTAATGGCTTCTCAAAGAAAGCTACTGTGGACCAATGGGAGAATCCTTTTGTTAATTGACTCCATAATCTGGACTGACATTTTGTGCAACATTGAGGGAATACCACACTATTAGATTTGCCAGATGTTAAACTGAACCTGAAAATGTTTTAACAGACGAAAAGGAATTTGAAGAGGAAGGGGACAAACCTTTTGCTGTCCAAGTTTCATTTATAGCACAGAAAGGCATCATTCAGTCTAACAATGTTCTGTAGAACAATTCAGTCAGTATCATTCCTCTGCTTTCTACCTGCAGCCCTGCAAGTTTATTTCTTTCAGGCAGTCATCCAATTTCCTTTGGAAACTATTGATCATTTCTACTTACATCACATTCATGGGCAGAAAGTTCCAGGTCATTTCCCCTCATTGTATATGACAATCCTTTTTCACATCGCTTTCCTCATTGCTTGCCCAAACCTTAAATCCCTTAGTCCTTGTAACAGTAGAAAATGGAAACAGTTTTCATGTGTTTACCTATCGTGACTTTGTTCATTTCAGACAAAACTCCCCTCAATCTCCTTTGCTCTGAAGAGATTAACTTCAGTCTTTACAAACTTATACTCAAGCTAAAATTCTCTAAACTAGAAACCATTCTGGTAAATATCTTCAGCACCCTCTCAATTTCTCATATCCTTATTCTCATATACAGATCCTTATACGTATCTGTATAATGCAAGATTGTGGTCTGTTTTGTGAAATGCTTTGGGAAAACATACAGCTATGAAAGATGTTACAGGAATGCAGTTCCTCTGCTTTTTCTTTATATTTAAAGAAAATGTGAAAGACATCAACAAGCACATTTTTAAACATCTGAAAAAGCTTCCTTTGAAAAGCAACCCATGGCAAATGAAAAGCATCATGTGCACACAAAGGAAATTTTAATGTCTCCTTTACTATAATCTATAAAACCTGTTAGGATCTAGACTTCATTGCTAATGAAGAAAAGACTGAACAATTCAAACACTTATCCTCAGTATTGATGAATGTGTTACTCAGCAATAACAACATAATGATTCTGTACTTCCTTAAGGCACTGTATTTGATTTTACATGAAACAGCTTTAGAACCTATGGCCCATTTGAATATATCATCATATTGCAATCAATATGTCATTACTCTCTTAAGCTGGAGAGTTTAACATCTTTCGCAAAGACAGAAAGTAGGAATCAAATCTTCACAGACTAATCAACATCTGAATATTAGGTACAATCACAGACTAATTTTTGAATGGTGATAACTTCAAAAAATGTTTTGGGGCCACTGTTGTTTGTCTGGATGTGGGTATAAAAGGATGCGTTAGTAAATTTGCAAATGATACTAGGCAGAGTTGTGGATAGTGCTGAAGGATGTTGTGGGTTACAGAGGAATATACATAAGATGCAGAGCTGGGCTAAGAGGTGGCAAACGGAGTTTAATGCAGCAAAGTGTGAGGTGGTTCACTTCAGAACACATAACAGGAATGCAGTGTATGGGGCTAATGGTAAAATTCTTGGCAGTGTAGGTGAACAGAGAGATCTCAGTGTCCAGGTGCATAAACCCCTGAAAGTTGCCACCCAGGTTGATAGGGTTGTTAAGACGACATATGGTGTGTTGGCATTTATTGGTAGGGTGATTGAGTTCCGGAGCCACGAGCTCATGCTTCAGTTGTACAAGACACTGGTGAGGCCGCACATGGAGTATTGTGTGCAGTTCTGGTCACCGCGTTATCAGAAGGATGTGAAAGCTTTGGAAAGGGTTCAGAGGAGATTTACTAGGATGTTGCCTGGTATGGAAGGAAGGTCTTATGAGGAGAGGTTGAGGGAACTTAGGCTGTTTTCATTGGGCAGAAGGCGGTTGAGAGGTCACTTAATCGAGACCTATAAGATAATCAGAAGGTTAGATAGAGTGGACAGTGAGAGCCTTTTTCCTCAGAAGGTGAAGGCTCACATGAGGGGACATAGCTTTAAATTGAGGGTTGTTAGAGTTAAGACAGATATTAGGGGTAGTTTCTAAAATGACAGTAATAGACTGCTGACATTAAGGGCATTTAGAGTTATAGAGTTATATAGATGTACAGCATGGAAACAGACTCTTCGGTCCAACCCGTCCATACCGACCACATATCCCAACCCAATCTAGTCCTGCCTGCCAGCACCCGGCCTATAACCCTCCAAACCCTTCCTATTCATTTACCCATCCAAATGCCTCTCAAATGTTGCAATTGTACCAGCCTCCACCACTTCCTCTGGTAGCACATTCCATACAGATACCACCCTCTGCATGAAAAAGTTGCCCCTTAGGTCTCTTTTATATCTTTCCTCTCTCAAACAAAACCTATACCCTCTAGTTATGGACTTCCCGACCCCAGAGAAAAGACTTTGCCTATTTACCCTATCCATGCCCCTCATAATTTTGTAAACCTCTATAAGGTCACCCCTCAGCCTCCAACACTCCAGGGAAAACAATCCCAGCCTGTTCAGGCTCTCCCTATAGCTCAAATCCTCCAACCTTGGCAACATCCTTGTATATCTTTTCTGAACCCTTTCAAGTTTCACAACATCTTTCCGATAGGAAGGAGACCAGAATTGCACGCAATATTCCAACAGTGGCCTAACCAATGTCCTGTACAGCCGCAACACGACCTCCCAACCCCTGTACTCAATACTCTGACCAATAAAGGAAAGCATACCAAACGTCTTCTTCACTGTCCTATCTACCTGTGACTCCACTTTCAAGGAGCTATAACTTGCACTCCAAGGTCTCTTTGTTCAACAACACTCCCTAGGACCTTACCATTAAGTGTATAAGTCCTACTAAGATTAGCTTTCCCAAAAAGCAGCATATCGCATTTATCTGCATTAAACTCCATCTGTCACTTCTCAGCCCATTGGCCCATCTGGTCAAGATCCTATTGTAATCTGAGGTAACCCTCATCGCTGTCCACTACACCTCCAATTTTGGTATCATCTGCAAACTTACTAACTGTACCTCTTATGCTCGCATCCAAATCATTTATGTAAATGACAAAAAGTACAGGAGTCAGCATCAATCTTTGTGGCACTCCACTGGTCACAGGCCTCCAGTCTGAAAAACAACCCTCCACCACCACCCTCTGTCTTCTACCTTTCAGCCAGTTCTGTATCCAAATGTTTAGTTCTCCCTGTATTCCATGAGATCTAACCTTGCTAATCAGTCTCCCATGGGGAACCTTGTAGAACGCCTTACTGAAGTCCATATAGATCACATCTACCACTCTGCCCTCATCAATCCTCTTTGTTACTTCTTCAAAAAACTCAATCAAGTTTGTGAGACATGATTTCCCACACACAAAGCCATGCTGACTATCCCTAATCAGTCCTTGCCTTTCCAAATACATGTACGTCCTGTCCCTCAGGATTCCCTCCAACAACTTGCCCACCACCAAGGTTAGGCTCACCAGTCTATAGTTCCCTGGCTTGTCTTTACCGCTCTTCTTAAACAATGGCAACATGTTTGCCAACCTCCAGTCTTCCGGCACCTTACCTGTGACTATCGATGATACAAATATCTCAGCAAGAGGTCCAGCAGTCACCTCTCTAGCTTCCCACAGAGTTCTCGGGTACACCTGATCAGGTCCTGGAGATTTATCCACCTTTACCCGTTTCAAGACATCCAGCACTTCCTCTTCTGTAATCTGGACATTTTGCAAGATGTCACCATCTATTTCCCTACAGTCTATATCTTCCATGTCCTTTTCCACAGTAAATACTGATGCAAAGTATTCATTTAGTATTGCCCCCATTTTCTGCGGCTCCACACAAAGGCCGCCTTGCTGGTCTTTGAAGGGCCCTATTCTCTCCCTAGTTACCCTTTTGTCCTTAATATATTTGTAAAAACCCTTTGGATTCTCCTTAATTCTATTTGCCAAAGCTATCTCATGTCCCCTTTTTGCCCTCCTGATTTCCCTCTTTAGTATAATCCTACTTCCTTTATACTCTTCTAAGGATTCACTCGATCCATCCTGTCTATACATGACATATGCTTCCTTCTTTTTCTTAGCCAAACCCTCAATTTCTTTAGTCATCCAGCATTCCCTATACTCACCAGCCTTCCCTTTCACCCTGACAGGAATATACTTTCTCTGAATTCTAGTTATCTAATTTTTGAATGCTTCCCATTTTCTAGCCGTCCCTTTACCTGCGAAATCTGCCTCCAAACAGCTTTCGAAAGTTCTTGCCTAATACCGTCAAAATTGGCCTTTCTCCAATTTAGAACTTCAACTTTTAGATCCGGTCTATCCCTTTCCATCACTATTTTAAAATGAATAGAATTATGGTCACTGGCCCCAAAGTGCTCCCCCACTGTGACACCTCAGTCACCTGCCCTGCCTTATTTCCAAAGAGTAGGGCAAGTTTTGCACCTTCTCCAATAGGTACAGCCACATACTGAATCAGAAAATTGTCTTGTACACACTTAAGAAATTCCTCTCCATCTAAACCTTTAACACTATGGCAGTCCCAGTCTATGTTTGGAAAGTTAAAATCCTCGACCATAACTACCCTATTATTCTTACAAATAGCTGAGATCTCCTTACAAATTTGTTTCTCAGTTTCTCTCTGACTATTAGGGGGTCTATAATACAATCCCAATAGGTGATCATCCCTTTCTTATTTCTCAGTTCCACCCAAATAACTTCCCTGGATGTATTTCCGGGAATATCCTCCCTTAGCAGAGCTGTAATGCTATCCCTTATCAAAAATGCCATTCCCCCTCCTCTCTTGCCTCCCTTTCTATCCTTCCAAAGCATTTGTATCCTGCAACATTAAGCTGCCAGTCCTACACATCCTGAGCCATGTTTCTGTAATTGCTATGATATCTCAGTCCCATGTTCCTAACCATGCCCTGAGTTCATCTGCCTTCCCTGTTAGGCCCCTTGCATTGAAATAAATGCAGTTTAATTTCTTCGTCCTACCTTGTCCCTGACTGTTTGATTCACTTCTGTTCTCAACTGTACCAGTCTCAGATTGATCTCTTTCCTCACAATCTCCCTGGGTTCTCCCCCCCCCCCCGCCCCCCCCCCACCACCGACCACCTTACTAATTTAAATCCTCCTGAGCAGTTCTTGCAAATCTCCCTGCCAGTATATTCGTCCACTTCCAATTTAGGTGCAAACCATCCTTCTTGTACAGGTCACATCTACCCCAAAAGAGATTCCAATGGTCCAAAAATGTGAATCCTTCTCCCGTACACCAGCTCCTCAGCCATGCATTCATCTGCTCTGTACTCCTATTCCTGCCCTCACTAGCTCTTAGCACTGGGAGTAATCTAGATATTACTACCCTGGAGGACCTCCTTTTTAAATTTCTGCCCAACTCTCTGTAATCTCCTTTCAGAATCTCAACCTTTTCCCTTCCTACATCGTTGGTTCCAATGTGGACAATGACCTCTTGCTGGCTCCTCTCCCCTGTGAGAACATTCTGCACCCTCTCCGAGACATCCTTGATCCTGGCACCAGGGAAACAACACAACATTCTGCTTTTTTCTCTGCTGGCCACAGAAACATCTGTCTATACCTTGGACTACAGAATCCCCTATCATAATTGATCTCTTGGAAGCTGACGTACCCCTCGTTGCATTAGAGTCAGTCTCAACACCAGAAACTGGTTTGTTCGTGCTACGTTCCCCTGAGAATTCATCACCCCCTACATTTTCCAAAACAGCATACCTATTTGAAATGTGTATATCCACAGAAGGCTCCTGCAATAGCTGCCTACCTCTCTTACCCTTCCTGGATTTAACCCATCTATGTGACTGTATCTGAGACTTGCCCTCCCTTCCTATAACTTTGAGCCATCAGATACTGCAAATTCCTCATCGCTTCTAACTGTCTCTCCAACCGATCCACTCGATCTGATAAGATTCGCATCCAACAGCATTTATGGCAGGTATAATCCGCAGTAACCCTTCAACTCTCTTTAAACTCCCACATCTGACAAGATGTACATATCACTGCAAAGGCCATTTTTGCTCCTTTACAATCTACAGACCCAGAAATTTAAATGGGCATTGGACATACATATGGATAATAATCGAACGGTGTAGGTTAGATGGGCATCAGATTAATTTCACAGGTTGGCACAACATCGAGGGCTGAAGGGTCTGTACTGATCTGTAACATTCTGTGTTCTATGTTGATGCTGTTCCCAATGCGTTTCAGAGACAATTAGAAAAAGGAATTGCTTCATTAATTCCAATCCCAGTATTTTTCACAGATGATGAAATTATAAAAGATGTTAGAGTCAATTTTCTTGGCATACACCACCAAAACTCTCCGGAGTTGCCACATACTGCTTGTTTTTCACACTCCCTTGGAAATTTTATGGCTTCTGCTGGGAAAGTGGTGGGAATTATGCCAAATGAAGCTTTCAATTCAAAGAATTTGTGGTATGCCCAACAATCCACATTGCTCTTGTGGGAGAATACATCACTGAATGTTACAGCAAGAGGAGAGCTACTGAACGCTGATATCTAAACTTCCCTGAAACTAATGTGACCATAAGACATTCAGGGGACTTATGAATAGGGCCATGACAGAAAATGGTTTAATTTACTGCCAATCCCAGAAATTTGAAAACAATCAAAACTTGGGTGAGATTTTCAATCACTAAATCAGGAGATAGTCAACTGAAAGAAATAGTGGAAGTAGTCTGTTACAGGTCTTAAAAATTTGGGTAATGAGCTAATAGATATATTGGTGTTAATTTTCCAAATTCTTTCAATTCAGAAAATGTTCCATGAGAATTAGATGTCACAATTTAACACAGGAGATCAAAACAGAAAACTATAGGCCAGTTAGCTTGACATCTGTCATGGGGAAGTTGTTAGAATTGAGAGTTAAAGAAATTATAACTGCACATTTAGAAACATCCATGATAATTGGGAAGAGAGAGCATGGTTTTATCAAAGGTAAATCACATTTAGCTGATTTATTAAGGTCGTTTGAAGGAATAACTTGAGCAGTGGATAAAGGGGAGCCTGAAGATTTGGATTTCCAAAAAGTATCTAACGAGGTGCCACACCAAAAGGTTTTTAAGATAATAGAAGCTCATCATAAAGGGGGGGGGGGGGGGGGGGGAGTGGGGGGGTGACCTATAAACATGGAGAGAAGACTGGTTGGATGGAAGAAATCAGAATGTGTGCATAAAAGGGTCTTTTTCTGCTTCACAGGGTGTGACAAGTGGAGCCCTGCAGGAATTTGTGCTATAGCCTAAACTTTTACAATTCACATCAATGATTTAGTTGAGGAAAGAAAAGGCATGGTCACCAAAATTGCAGATGAGACTAAGGAAGTAGGTGGAACATAATGTGGGAAAATGTAAAGTTGTTCACTTTGGCAAGAAGAATGAAATAGCAGAGTATTATACAAATGGAAAACAACTGTGGAATTAAGTGCTGAGGGATTTAAATGTTCTGATGCATGAATCATAAAATATTAGCATGCAGGTACAGCGTGTTATCAAGGCGGCTAATGGGATATTAGTTTTTATTATGAAAGGAATTGAACATAAAATTAAGAATATTTTGTTTCCTTTATATGATCACTGGTGAGACATCATCTCAAATACTGTGCGCAGTTTTACTGTTCTTATTGAGGGAAGGATGTAAATACACTAGAAGAGGTTTATTGGATGAATACATGGAATGAGTGGGTAGTCCTATGAGGGTAGATTGGACAGACTGGACATTTTTACAGCTAGAGTTTGGAAGAATGAGGGGCAGTTTGATTGAAGTTTGTTAATTCTTGAAAAGTCCTGATCAGGTCGACATTGAAAAGAAACAGTTTCTCTTACTAATCATTCAAGAATGTTTCCATGCTGTGAATCTCTTTCACTCTAGAACTAGGGCCATTGCTATCAAATTAATGGTCGTCCTTGTAGGATTGAGATTAGGAGATTTTTTTTTTCCCTCTCAGGGGCTTTTGACTTTGAATTTCTCTACCTCTGAAAGCAGTGGAGGTGTGGTCATGAAATCTCTAGAAAGCAGATAGATTCTTATGAGGCAGGGGAATCAAAGATTATTGGGGTAGGTTGGGACGTGGAATTTGAAACACAAACAGATCGGCCATGATATTGTTGAATAGTGATGCAGGCTCAAAGCACCAAATGATTTCCTTCTGTCCCTATTCCTTATATTCATAAGTTTGGCTGTTGCCAACTTCCAGATAGAATAACAAAGTGCAGTTGTACCAATTTTCACAAGAACTCATTCAGACTTCACTTTCTAGTGTCACAAGATTCCTTTTGTTTGGAGGGGGAGTAGTGGGGAGATGGTCAGCCATTGGAAACTGTATGAAGCTGAACAGCTTCAGCCTGTCATTATCAGGGTCAACAAGTAGGATGCTGGAAGAACACAGCAAGCCAGGCAGCGTCAGTAGGTGGAGAAGGCAATGTTTCAGGTGTAACTCTCCTTCAGGGCTGGATCAGCAGTGTTTTAAAAAGTTCCATGTGATTTCAAAACATTAGGACAAAAGTCTATTGCACAACACTTAAATGTGAATAAGACTAACATTTCCTTAACCTCCCCCAGGTTGCAAATGTCCATGTGCCCTGCCCAGTTTGAAGATACAGATTAAAACAAAACTAAGAATGCTGGAGATCCGAGGGTGTTTTAAAAGAAATCTACATATTCAACAAAAGCAGAAAGTGCTGGAGAAAGTCAGCAGGTCTGGCTGCAAATGACAGAAAAAACACAGAGTTAAGATTGCAAGGCAGTGACCCTTCATTAGAATTGTCTGATGAAGAGGTGCTGGACTCAAAAAGTTAGTTCTGTTTTTCTCTTCACAGATGCTGCCAGACCTGCTGACTTTCTCCAGCACTTTCTGCTTTTGTTGAAGATGTAGACCTTTCTTTTCAATCTTTCACAGATGGTAATGGTAGCACAATCAGGCCAGAACATGGCCCACTTCAATGGTATCCTGATTTCTTTCCAGTTTCCCCTGCCATTTATATAAGCCACCACTCCCATGTCCTCACCAATCCCACCCTGATGAAAACACTGATCAGTTTCTGGTTCAGGTTGATGCCCCTTGTTGATGAAACAGGTCTACTCTTGGAACCTCGTCCAATTTTAAATAGACTGTTTCAGCCTCAGACAGGTATCAAGGAGAGAGATAGTTAATGAACAGACATTGCAAAAGGGACTAAAGGTAACAATTTTGGATTTTGAAATATTTGAATAAAAGTCATACTATACAAGAGATTAGTCCTACCCGCTAATCATGTTAAGCACATCAATTAACCTCTTCTGTATTTGACACAATATAAACCTCATCAATACAATCTGAGCCAAAATATAAACGCACTAAAGGAAAATGGGTTACACAGAGAGACATCCTGGTGAATCCATGCTTTTCCTTCTCAACATTGATGACCATAGCACCAGCATATTCCAGGTACATCATTTATATTTCACAATGGCCTTGAACCAAGTATCTATCCATTTCAATATTATAAAGATTTTAAAAAATGATCCCACCGGCTTTATGTCCAAACATTCTTTAATATTTAATTGCATTGGTTTTTAATTTAGACATTAAAATATACACATTTATATTTGCTCCCAGGTTCCATGCTAATTCAAAACTTTTAATTAATCCCCTTTTATCAAATCAAGGAAGCAATCATCCAGGAGTGGGCCAAGAATGACAGCAAATCACATCCAGATCTTGGCCATGCGAAGCCAGAGCATCCCACATCTAGGGTTCCAGCTGTACAGAATCTGCCAAACTACCTCCCAAACCTCACAGGAAGTAACGCCTCATCAGAAGATGCAAGTGAACCTTAAGAAGGCAAGGGACTGCCATTAGGTACATGAGACGATAGACTCCCAGCACTTTGTTGAATGGTTGGGAAAGAAATGAAAAGGTTCTGGAGTTAGGAAACCAGTGAGAAGCTGAAATGTACCTTATGAGTCATGAAAAACCCAATAGAACATTCAAGAAAATAAAATCCACACATCTCTTTGAGGCTTTGTTTCCTTTCCTACTTGACTGACCAGGCAGCAAACCCTCATTTATTGAACTATGCAAGGCTTCCAGTGGCACCATCAGTGCTCAATCTGCATAATTAAAGGTAGACCCTGACGGATCCAGTGGATGTAGGTTAAGACAGAACCAATAAGAAGACCGAGTGTTGGAGTGCTAAGTCCCACAGATCTTTTCACATGCACATGTATTTTCTGTTGAGAAAAATGATTAAGATTGATCTTTTGTACATAATTTGCTTGACGTAACTATACGCATCAATCTTGGATTAGCGCTCTCATTTTTCAGTCAGGATTAAGGCTAAAACCCAGGAAGTCAAGGACAATATTTAAACTGGCACTCCTGAATGATACTGACAGTTTTCTGCACTGTTGGAGAGGCAATCCCTCAAATGAAATGCTAAACTGAAACTGTGTGGAATGTTCCCTTTCTCAGTGAAAGTATTTTGTGGAAGAGACTGATAACACTGATCTGCCATAGCTCTCTGCCTAGTCGAGCAGGGCTCACAGCAGATTTTCTCAAACAATCTTCTGCGCTTCACCTCATTAACTTTGGGAATGAATTCTCCGGTGCCCTTGTCTTGGAATCGTGGTACAGGAGAATTGGAAGCACGCGTGACTGCCAGAAACTTTTGGCTTTCCCACAATTGGCACCATTAGTAAACCCAGCTATCCACCACTTCAGATACCATAAGCCAGGAACTGCCCAGCACCCTGTAATGCTGCAGCAGTATTATTGAGCACAGAGGAAAGGAGGTCAATCCCCGTTTTGGATACAGAGACCTGGGGATGCTTGTGGATGGGCTATTGGAGAAGAGCTGAAAATGTGTTGCTGGAACAGAAGGGCTTATGCCTGAAACGTCGATTCTCCTATGCCCAAAACATCGATTCTCCTGTTCCCTGGATGCTGCCTGACCTGCTGCGCTGTTCCAGCAACACAGGCTGAATGTGTCTGCTAGTTTGGCCTGCTGCATTGATCTGCAGGATACAACACTGGCCTCTTCTCCAATAGGAGAAAGTGAGGTCTGCAGATGCTGGAGATCAGAGCTGAAAATGTGTTGCTGGAACAGAAGGGCTTATGCCTGAAACGTCGATTCTCCTATGCCCAAAACATCGATTCTCCTGTTCCCTGGATGCTGCCTGACCTGCTGCGCTGTTCCAGCAACACATTTTCAGCTCTGATCTCCAGCATCTGCAGACCTCACTTTCTCCTATTGGAGAAGAGGCCAGTGTTGTATCCTGCAGATCAATGCAGCAGGCCACACTAGCAGACACATTCAGCCTGTTGACAGATAGCAGCCTGTGATCTATATGCCCAGGAGGACAGGAAGGTGATTGGTGATCTTCTGCACTCCACAAAGCTAAGTATAACAATCTTCTCTCTGCTGTCTCTCTCAGATAGGGTCACCAGACCCTCTAACTTGACCACTGTGCACAGATTTCCCCAAGACTCATGGAGTAAATTGCACAATGTATGCATTCTGCCCTGCCACCTCCCCCCCTCCCCACCCCAATGGCTCTCACTCACCTCATTCTCTCATATCACTAACTTTTCACACCGTCTGTGCTTCCTACTCACTCACTGGGACACTCCACCACTTCTCCTGTGCTGGGTTCACCACAAACCGCTCTGCCATTGACTTCTATCATGTTCAATCCCTCCTTTTTCTCATTGCAGGAAAACGTGGCCCATCTCTGGAACTGATGCCTTCACAGCACCCCAACTGACTGACCTGTCATTCCTGGACTGGTTAACCTGCAGGATTGACTATGGCCAAATTCCCAGGGCACAGATCCCTGGATTCTGGTAATACCAACTTCCTGACTGACTGTGTCCCCTTCATTCTACTTTCAGAGTTGGCCTTTACTTGAAGCACATGCTGCATAACTGCAATGTAAGCCACTGGCATATGTTCCCGATGTGCCATTTACACAACATGGTGTTGTATAGCAACATGTCCATTATCTTTACAGTTCAATTCTTACCACTGTGACAAGCAGCCAGCATTTCCCTCTGAGCCAATGAAATCATGTGAAGTATACAAATCTGGCAGCCTCCGAGAAGTGTGAACTGGAGTGAGTGAATGCTAAGAAATCAAGATGAAAGCCATCAGCTGCATCTTTTGTAGAAGACTCAGTGATGCGCGCGTGTGTGTGCGAGTGTGTGTGTGTGTGTGTGTGTGTGCGAGTGCGTGCGTGTGTCTGCAAGGAAAGTGACCTGGCAAAACAGTGCAAGTCATACTTGTGCCTGATTGAGTTTCAAAGTAAATTGTTCAAAGTCTGAAGTGGGGCTTGAGTCAATCTAAGAGAAGCATCATGATCCGATGTTTTGCCAGAGCTGGTTGTTAAATAAAGGGTTGACGAGGATGGTGTCCATGGAGTATGCAGGGAGATTGTGCTGAAACCATACTTGCATAGCAACCAGGACAAGTGATGTGCAAACTGCATATGTATAGGGTGAGTAGGGCTATTAATAAAATCAGAATAAATGGAAATAAGTTAGCCCGCACTTAATAGCAGGATTCTGAAGTCACCACTTTAAGCTTCAAGGAAAAAAGTAGAAAAACAATCTCAATGTTGAGATTCTATTTTTTCATCTTATTCTCACCATATTTTCTCTACTTTCTCATCTTTGCTCATGCCACATCAGAGAGGGGAAAATATATCTCTCAGGTTGTTACAATCAATTCCATGGCACTATTTTGAAGCAGAGTAACTGATCTCTCAATCACCATTTATATTCTACTCAACAGCTAAAAGCAGCATGTCTGTCATTTACTCCATAGCTATTTTTAGGCTTGAGTTTCTGTGTGAGAATTCATTACCACATCCTTAAATAAGATAAAAGATTAAAAATCTTAATTTTTTAATCAAGTACTTTGGGAGATTCTTAACTCAGGAAAATCACTACTGAAATGTAAATCTTGCTTTCTTGCAGAAGCAATTTAGTTTCTTTCTTTGTACGAGGCAGCTCTTATATCCCCAGTTTACCTTAATGCAAATAATTATAACTCCAATTGTCTAAATTCAGAGAAGCAAATTGTATCCAGAATCTACACATTTGTACTATGATCATCAAAATATTCTCATGCAATTATTGTGCAGTAAAACTATGATGGTACACCTAATTTTCAGAATTTGCACCTTTTAAAGTTAAATTGTTGCTCACTGTTGTACTTCATTGATAGTTTGAAGTAACAGTTTTCATTTAAGCAAAACAAATTCTTTTATTAATTTAGTCCTGGACATATTATAGTCCTGAACTTGGACCATGATGTTAATTAAATTCTATTGCTCTCCCTTGCCATAGAATATAATCAGATTCTCAGCTCTTCGCTATTCGGTCACTGCTACTCCTGTGTGCCACTCTATGCTTAATGATATCAAAACTAAATAACATTGTCACTGTGATCTGCTAGTCATGGAAATTGTATCATTAGTTTTAGATGTTTTCAATTAACCTGTTCAGGTATGTTATGACTTTTATTTTGAGCAGGTAGGATCTGAACTTGGACCTTCTGACCCAAAGGCATGGACACTACTACCATGCCACAAGAGCACTATACCATCAGTTTTATTCTGATGATGAAAATCAATTTCCACAACTCCGCATTTATTGATTAGATTTATGCCGAATTCTTTCATCTCTCTATTCGTGAAAATACATATAAATTACAATTCTCATTTTTTTAAAATCTTAACAAAGGGACTAAATTAAGGCATAAAATACAAAAAAAACAAACAAAAAGGTACTACTAAGCCTAGAGAAATCATTTGTCAGGTAGTTAAGAGAAAATTATGCTGCAGTTTCTGTCATAGACTCAGTTTAGGATCCGCACCCAACTTGCCAGTGCAGAATTATGTTGGAGTACCTGCTCACTTTCATTAGGAAATGCTCAAATGAACACAAACCAGCAGAAAAATATCCAAATCTGAGGCTCAAAGAAATGTTGAATCCTCACTAATGCATCTCTTCTGTGAGTCATCAACATTTGCTTTTATTTTAACTCCTTTTCATACAGTTCAGTTCACAGTCTATTCAGGGAAGGATAGTTAGGGAAGCTTTTTTTTATCTTGCTTTATGAAAAGTACACATGCAGGCCTCTGAAGATAAATTTAAAAGAAGATGCTCAAAGAATTGCAAATAAGAATTCAATAAATAACCTATTCCTGTAGGCCTAAATATCTGGCTGCTACGTTAAAAGATCTCCCGAGGATACTCATATCCAAGAATGTGGAGCATAGGGATTGATGAATGAATGTAAAACATCAAGGAGCTTTTGGTGCATTGTAGATATGTGCAGAGCTCACTTGCATCCAAAATTTTCAATCTTCTCAGCTGTCCATACCTTATTATCTCTACAAAGACTTGAAAACTTCTAAAGGACAGTGATATTTTACCATTCCACACAAATCTGTTTCTTGGATAAAACCAAGTATAAAGGACTGTGATAAAACAAATTTTTAATACAGTGAAAGTGTATGGAAAAGAAGAATAGAAGAAATGTGTGCTTAACCATTTTCAGCAACCCATGAATCCAATACGTCTAATACAATTTAATGAACATTGCAGTGGCAGCTCAGCGAGTGTGACGCTACCTCATCTAGAATTGTCACTGACGGCACAAAATCTGAATGCTTCATTAAAAAAGCAAATGATAAAATACAGCTAAGTTTTATTAATGATAAACTATGAGAATGGAGTATAACTAATTGCTGATCAAATTTACAGCACAATTTAATATTTCATAAGGAACAGGCAATGCATTTAAACTAAAGATTGCACATGTGAGAAGGGCATGTTGCTATGGCCACAAAATAACTTGGTTAAGCAAATTTATATTTTGCCTAAGGAGAAAGTGTGCAACCATCTCTAGAGAGATGAAAATTTATGGGACTTGAGTGAAAAAATGGAATCGGTTGAGTGAAAATTTAAATAAACAGACTTTTATTTTCAATCTCAAGGACGCATTGAAATGGAAAATAAGGCAGGACAACATCAACAGTGCAAGTTGTAAAGAAAAAGATAACTAAATATTATTAGTTCCTTAATTGTCGGAGGCAGTGAGGGTCCAATAAAATAATAGGGAGCCGCAGCAGGATAACACATCACCCCAGCCCCACCACAGCAGACATTTTCTAAAGGCAAGATCTGACCTCCTTAAAAGAATATAATAAAAGGGCTAACTGTCAGTGCACTAAACAGCAAACTCTGGGGGAATTTTCTCCTACCTCAAATGTCATAGATAATGGTGAGAAATTTGGGAAAGTATGGTGATAATGAAAAATTCAGATTCCCAAACAATAATTCCAGTTCTTCTCTTGGCGATCAAATGACAAATTTGGCATTTTTATACGAAGTGATGATTTTCAATTTTGAAGCATTTGCATCCCTCTGTTAGCTGATCTCATTCCATCTCTACATAGTTCCCAATTTCCTGAAACTAGACAGCACTAATGCCTGATATGGAATTCTGACTGGTTATTTGGCTGCAGAAGCTTACCACTTTCTTCTGAAGGCGCTCAGGCAGCATTTCCCATCTTGTCTCTGCATTCTCATAGGCTTCAAGCCTTGGGGGTGTGAATAGATGGATGAATGACTGAATTTCACTTCCCCAAAGTTGCATTAGCAATTTGGTTCTGAAAACAATCACATAGCTCAGACCTCCTTACGGTGGTCTGACCTCCTTGCAAAACCCTCATAACAATCCATGTCAGGACATCAGGTGTCATCTCATAGTGATTGATACGGGGGGAATACCATTGCTGAAATTATGTTCCATTTCTGACACTCCTCATAGGCTATTGGTTTATGAATCAGAGATGGAGTATGTTCTCCAAGAGGCAACAAGAGATCAATCGTCAACTGACAACTGCATTTAGGATGTAACTGATGACATTTTCTCCAAAGCACAGTGCGGTGAGGAAGGCATATGGCGTACTGGCTTTTATTGGTAGAGGAATTGAGTTCCGGAGTCCTGAGGTCATGATGCAGTTGTATAAGACTCTGGTGCGGCCGCATCTGGAATATTGTGTGCAGTTTTGGTCGCCATACTATAGGAAGGATGTGGAGGCACTGGAACGGGTGCAGAGGAGGTTTACCAGGATGTTGCCTGGTATGGAAGGAAGATCGTATGAGGAAAGACTGAGGCACTTGGGGCTGTTTTCATTAGAGAAAAGAAGGTTTAGGGGTGACTTGATTGAGGTGTACAAGATGATTAGGGGGTTAGATAGGGTTGACAGCATGAACCTTTTCCCGCGTATGGAGTCTGGTATTACAAGGGGGCATAGCTTTAAATTAAGGGGGGGTAGATATAGGACTGAAGTTAGGGGTAGGTTCTTCACTCAGCGAGTCGTGAGTTCATGGAATGCCCTGCCAGTAGCAGTGGTGGACTCTCCCTCTTTATGGGCATTTAAGCGGGCATTGGATAGGTATATGGAGGATAGTGGGTTAGTATAGGTTAGGTGGGCTTGGATCGGCGCAACATCGAGGGCCAAAGGGCCTGTACTGCGCTGTATTCTTCTATGTTCTATGTTCTATGTTCTTATTCTTCCCCAATAATTAGGGGAATCAGATGGATCATACAGTTAGATTTTCCACCACCACTGGATTCAGAGTCAGAGTGTGTGGTGCTGGAAAAGCCAGTCAGGCAGTATCTGAGGAGCAGGATTCAGCCAGGTACAGGCTGCTATCATCTGCACCCTGTTGAGTTTGGACCTCCCTATCCCCAATCTGTAGAGTTTGTCAACAGAAAAGGCTTCCAGTACATCAATGCTCAAATAATATGTGATCATCAATTTTAAATTTTGGAGGTCTAAAACAGATATCTTGGGAGCTACCATGAGGCATAGATGCAGGAGAACTCATAGGTTCCTGTCTCCTTCCAAGGCCCTCAAGCCACACAGAATGTATGCTGGGAGACAAGGGTTAGTCTCGCCAAACGAAGCTCACACGACCTTTGGATAAATGCAGAACGGAAATACAAATGTGTCCATACTTCCACCAAGACCAAAGTGGAACAGATTATAGGTCTCCTCAAAGTGAGGTTTCAATGACTGTGCGGCTGTCATGAGGCCTTGCAGTGTAGCCCAGAATGGATGTGTTGTATCATTGCTGCATGCTGTGTCCTTCACAGTGAGGTGCTGTCATAGGGAGGGATATCCTGCAGGCAGAGGAGAACCGGGGATCACAAGTAATCCTTTGGGGGCAAAGTTGAAGATGAGGATGATGAGCCAGACATTAACTGAGAATGACACCCAAAACACTGTGATAGAGCAATGCACCATCAAGTGCAAGAGACCAGACAGGACCTAATTGAAAATTCTTCCAGGATGTATGAATTGAGTTTGGACTTCTTTTTATTGTTGTGTATTTGGCAGGCAGCCTCTCCTCTGACCAAAGTACTCATGGAGCAGATTATTTCTGCACTGCTTGAATTTTTTATTGCTGAATATCTGTTTTCTTATCCATATTCATATAATTGTATGCTTTGTAGTTTTGGGTGATTAAGTCTTTGTACATTACAGCTCCTCCTCACCATTTTGGAGAGAGCAGCAGTGAATGAGACCGGGCAGTAACATCACTTGGAATTGAGTTCAGAATGATTTTTAAGGCATCAGACAACAGATCATATCAGAATATCATGCGGAGGATGTCTTTCACAAGAGGCAGCAGGTTGGGAGCAATCCTGAGGCACCTCCTTTCCAGCAGCAGATCATCTAGCAACTGCAGCTCTCTGTCAGTAAGGCTTTCTGCACTGTGGCCTCATTGATGACAGTCAGACTGTGCACTGTTAAAGGCGATTCATGGCATGCGGTATTTGAAGTACTGTGAAGCTGAGATTTAACTATGGCGCCAGTGGCGAGAAAGTTGCCAATTCATTGTAGTGGTGAGCATTTCTGCCTGTCCTGCTGCATGATTGCATGTGCTGGGTGTCATAGCGGCCAGTTGCAATATTAATGAACTTGAGAGTGAACAATTATGGGTGAAAATGCAACATGGGCTGCGGCGGATTGTTCGCTATGAATCTCGCTGAGAAAACCACTCTGCCAAAGGATGGGAAATCTCAACCCTCCATAACATGTGCCTTAAGAAGACTGAAATATTAATCTATTTCAAATTAAAGTTAAATTTACTTCACCATTTACAATTATGTGGATATACTGACATTATAACAATTATATACTCCAATGTAGCTAATGAAGTATTGATGAACCAATAGTATCTTCCAAACCTTTCTCTGTGACCTCCATTCAGGAATCTCAATTTTATTTCATAGAATTGGAGAAAAAAACTATATTAATGCAACACTGTTTTCACACCACCCTTACTTTACTTTGGTGAGAATATTCTATCTATCTGGCAGGGTTCATCCTTCTGACCACTATCCTGCTCTGTCCATGGTACCATCTGTATGTGGACAGCTGATGGTAATATCCTATTGTGGTACTGTGGCTCAGTGGTTAGCACTGCTACCCCACAGCACCAGGGATCCAGGTTCAATTCCACCTTCTAGTAACTGATTATTTGGAGTTTGCATGTTGTCCATGTGGGTTTGTTCCAGTTTCCTACCACAATCCAAAGATGTTTGGTATGCTTTCCTTTATTGGTCAGAGCATTGAGTATAGGAGTTGGGAGATCATGCTGCAGCTGTACAGGACATTGGTCAGGCCACTTTTGGAATATTGTGCGCAATCCTGGTCTCCCTCCTATAGGAAGGATGTTGTGAAACTTGAAAAGGTTCAGACAAGATTTACAAGGATCGTGCCTGGATTGGAGGGCTTGAGCTATAGGCAGAGGCTGAATAGGCTGGGACTGTTTTCCCTGGTGTGTCAGAGGCTGAGAGGTGACCTTATAGAGGTTTATAAAAACATGGAGGGACATGGATAGTATAAATAAATAAAGTATTTCCCCTGAGATAGGGGAGTCCAGGGGCACAGGTTTTAGGTGAGAGGGGAAAAAATTAAAAGGAACCTAAGGGGCAACGTTTTCATGCAGAGTGTGGTGCATATACTGAATGAGCTGCCAGAGGAAGTGGTGAAGGCTGGTACAATTACAAAATTTAAAAGGCATGTGGATGGGTTTATGAATAGAAAAGGTTTATAGGGATTATGGGCCAAGTGCTGGCAAATGGGACCAGATTAGTTTAGGATATCTGGTCAGCAGGGACAAGTTGGACTGAAGGATCTGTTTCCATGCCATACTTCTCTATGACTCTAAGGGGGGGCTAGGTGGACTGGCCATGGGAACATGCAAGGCCACAGGGATAAGGTAGAGGGTGAGTATGGGTGGGATGCTGTTCGGATGGTAGGTGTAGACTCGGGCCAAATGGCCTGCTTCCACACTGTATAGATTCTATATTCCTTGTGAATGCGAAAATTCATTAAAGGAGGTCACTTGGTCATTGAGCTTCAGGGGTGATTAATGCCATTGAGTGAGAGCCCAGGAAATGATAAGTATCTTGCAAGTGTTTGTGATCACTTGATGTATCATGGTGTGTTTGTGTTCATATGTGACATGCATGTAAGGAAATTAAAAGAACTGAAACATTGGTGCATAGGTCAAACTAGTTCTAGATTTATATCATCACTAAACTTTACAAATTACCATCATTATTGTTCCTGAACTATATCATATCAACTTAAAATAAACACATTAATATTGATGCTAAACTAAAGAATGAGAATTTTATTTTATAGTGCTTTATACAAGTATTAACACTATCAACTGTACTTTCTACTTTTTATATTTCTCAGGCTGCAACAAAATGGTCAATTAAAATGTAAATGATAACATTAATACAAATTGAATGTTATGGTGTGTGGTCATGACTTCAGAGACTGTTAGCTAACAAGGTGGAGTATTTCTGGTTTGAGTGTAATCAGTGATGAGTTGAGAAAATTGCACCCAAGATTGCACTAGTTTTACCCATGTTAGTTTTTCTCATGTTTCCACTCGAATTGTTTTGTATATTATTAAACATAAAATCTCCATGAATCTGTATGATCAAGCAGTTTTTTTAGATCATAATTGACAAAAAAATGTTTTTTTGCTTTAAAACATTTTTTGTGACATATTTGAATGGAAACTTAGTACATTGATATGAATAAAATTGGAAAAGAGATTATCAGTAAAATAAGCAGTATTCAGTGTTTAGTCCAACACTGGCGTGTAATCTTGTCCCAAATTACTGATATGACTGTTAAAACTATACAGGGTTCTTTATTGGTTACACTGCTGTAAGAAGTACCTTAGTAATTAAAAGTAAAGCTCATTTTTTTAAAAAAAATATGCTTATGTAATTTCCTGTTGCCATATTAACAGTTTCGAAAAAGGCCTACAAAATTACTCAATAAATGGAAATTTGCAATGATGATTAGTTCACTCAGGGAAAGTGACCAGTTTCGAGAGATTGGCTGGCTTTAAGCATGTCTTTTATAAACAATTCACAAGCTCACAGAAACTCACCTTGAGCTGAATGTAATTGAAGTTCTATTATCTTCTGTCTCTGCTATGCCATTCTCAGGGTGGGTTATGCAGTGAAATACAAAGTGCAAATGACCAGAAATATCATTTGTAATCCTAATCAATATTTGAATAATTTGACTGATTTTTATGTATTTCTCATACAAACCTATGTATCTGATGAATGTGCTTAGCTATTTAGCAACTAGTTTAAAGTAAAGCCCAGTCAAGAGGATACAAGTTAAAAAGACGTAACCATTGTCCAAAACTGATGGCTTGGAAAATGTTACAAAGCAATAATAAGTCGAGAAAATTCACTATCATCAGGTTGCCAGTCATCAGGGATGAGTTCCCTTTCCAGTAGCAATTAAGCAAAAAACAACTTGTCAATTTCCAAACAGCAGTCAATTTCATACCCCATCTGCCATTTCAACTTGTTACATTTGTGTTGTGTCACTTGCCTCTCAACTTTGAGTGTTTGTGCTTCTCTTTTGTCTGCCAACTATGAGACTACATTAAAGATTGTATCTGAATTTCCATACACTCAAGTTAATAGTCTCCAGGGAAAGTATTTGGTGAGTGAAAATTTAAATCTAGCTGAGTTCCAAAATGATGTTTAACAATAGTTTCGCCATATAGCATAGTATACTCCAGCACAATACTGACACATTAGATAGATTCTTGATTAATAAAGAAGTCCTGGGTTTCTGGGCTAGGTGAGAATATGTAACTGAGATCACAATTAGATCCGTGGTGGGATAGTGAATCAATTGAGGGAGCTTTCTTTTTCTTTCAGTCGTTCATAGAGTGTGGGTGTAGCTGGCTAGGTCAGCATTTATCAGCCACCCCTAATCCCCAGTTCAGAATCAGCCATATTTCTGTGGTTCTGGAGGCACATTTAGGTCACACCAGTAAGGATAGCAGATTTCCTTTCCTAAAACATATTAGTGAATCAGATTTTTTTTCCACAATAGTGTATAGTGCTTACAGGTTGCTATTGGCTAGCATTTTCATTCAAGACTTTTAATGAAAAAGGTAAGTTCTTTTCACAGCAGAGAGCGGCGCGGAAATGAAGTTGGAGCACAGAGTTGGTCGGGAAGGTAAGTGATTGATATTTGAGTGGGTGTGTTCTAGACCCCAGGCCCTACAAAGTCCACAGGTAAGCTACTCAGTGTTCTTGTTTTGGAGACTAAGTGTAGAGTAATGGCAGCGCAGGCAGTGGAATGTTCCTCCTGCAGGATGTTTGAGGTAGGGGTGACCACCGATGCTCCTGCTGATTTCATCTGCAGGAAATGCAGTCAGCTCCAGCTCCTCACAGAATGCGTTAAGGAACTGGAGCTGGAGTTGGATGAACTGAGGATTATTCGAGAGGCTGAGAGGGTGATAGATAGAGGCTACAAGGACATAGTTACACCAGAGAACAGAGGTAGCTGGGTAACAGTTAGAGGTGGGAAGGGGAGGAAGCAGGCAGTGCAGGGATCCCTGTGGTCATTCCCCTCAACAATAAGTATACTGCTTTGGATACTGTTGGGGGGGAAGGCCGAGCAGGGGTAAGCTGCTGTGACCGGGTCTCTGGCACGAGGTCCGGCTCTGAGGCTCAGAAGGGAAAGGGGGAGAGGAGGAGAGCGCTAGTTATAGGAGACTCTATAGTTAGAGGGACAGACAGGCGGTTCTGTGGACATGGGCGAGACTCTCGGGTTTGTTGCCTCCCGGGTGCCAGGGTCCGAGACGTCTCAGACTGTGTCTTCAGAATCCTTAAGAGGGAGGGCGTGCAGCCAGAAGTCGTGATGCACGTTGGCACCAATGACATAGGTAGGAAGAGGGGTGGGGAGGTCATTCAGGAGCTCAGGGAGTTAGGCTGGAAGCTAAAAGCTAGGACGGACAGAGTCGTCATCTCTGGATTGTTGCCGGTGCCACGTGACAGTGAGGCAAGGAGTATGGAGAGAGCGCAGTTGAACATGTGGCTGCAAGGATGGTATAGGAGAAAGGGCTTCAGGTATTTGGACAATTGGACTGCATTCTGGGGAAGATGGAACCTGTACAAGCAGGACAGGTTGCACCTGAACCAGAAGGGCATCAATATCTTGGGAGGTAGGTTTGCTAGCACTCTTCGGGGGGGTTTAAACTAATTTGGCAGGGGGATGGGATCCGGACTTGTAGTCCAGCAAGTAGGCTAGCTGCTTGTCAGGATGTGGAGAAAATAGCACTGACAGGGAATACTTGCGGACACAGAGATGGGTTCAAGTGTGCATACTTCAACGCAAGGAGTATCAGAAATAAGGTGGGTGAACTTAAGGTGTGGATCGGTACCTGGGACTACAATGTTGTGGCCATCACGGAAACGTGGATAGAAGAGGGACAGGAATGGTTGTTGGAGGTTCCTGGTTACAGATTTTTCAGTAAGATTAGGGAGGGTGGTAAAAAAGGAGGGGGGGGGGGTGGCGTTGCTAATTAGAAATGGTATAACGGCTGCAGAAAGGCAGTTCGAGGGGGATCTGCCTTTGGAGATAATATGGGCTGAAGTCAGAAATAGGAAAGCAGCAGTCACCTTGTTGGGTGTTTACTATAGGCCCCCCAATAGCAGCAGAGATGTGGAGAAACAGATTGGGAAACAGATTTTGGAAAAGTGCAGAAACCACAGGATAGTAGTCATGGGCGATTTCAACTTCCCAAATATTGATTGGAAGCTCTTTAGATCAAGTAGATTGGATGGGGCAGTGTTTGTGCAGTGTGTCCAGGAAGATTTTCTAACTCAGTATGCAGATTATCCGACCAGAGGGGAGGCCATATTGGATTTGGTACTTGGTAACGAACCGGGACAAGTGATGGGCTTGTTAGTGGGTGAACATTTTGGTGATGGTGAAGTCAATTCTGTGACTTTTACCTTGGTTATGGAGAGAGATAGGTGCATGTAACAGGGTAGGTTTTACAATTGGGGGAAGGGTAAATACGATGCTGTAAGACAGGATCTGACGAACATAAGTTGGGAGCATAGGCTGTCAGGGAAGGATGTCGTGGAAATGTGGAACTTTTTCAAGGAACAGATACGACGTGTCCTTGATATGTATGTACCTGTCAGGCAGGAAAGAGATGGTCGTGTGGGGGAACCTTGGTTGACGAGGGAGGTTGAATGTCTTGTAAAGAGGAAGAAGGAGGCTTACATAAGGTTGAGGAAACAAGGTTCAGACAGAGCTTTGGAGGGATACAGGATAGCCAGAAGGGAGCTGAAGAAAGGGATTAGGAGAGCTAAGAGAGGGCATGAAAAATCTTTGGCGGGTAGGATCAAGGATAACCCCAAGGCATTTGATGCATATGTGAGAAACATGAGAATGACGAGAACAAGGGTAGGTCCGATCAAGGACAGTAGTGGGAGACTGTGTATTGAGTCGGAAGAGATAGGAGAGGTCTTGAATGAGTACTTTTCTTCAGTATTTACAAAAGAGAGGGACCGTATTGTTGAAGAGGAGAGTGTGAAATGGACTGGTAAGCTAGAAGAGATACTGGTTAGGAAGGAAGATGTGTTAGGCATTTTGAAAAACTTGAGGATAGACAAGTCTCCCGGGCCTGACGGGATTATGTGGGAAGCAAGAGAGGAAATTGCAGAGCCATTGGCAATGATCTTTTCATCTTCACTGTCAACGGGGGTGGTACCAGGGGACTGGAGAGTGGCGAATGTTGTGCCTCTGTTCAAAAAAGGGAATAGGGATAACCCCGGGAATTACAGGCCAGTTAGTCTTACTTCGGTGGTAGGCAAAATAATGGAAAGGGTACTGAGCGATAGGATTTATGAGTATCTGGAAAAACACTGCTTGATTAGGGTCAGCCAGCACGGATTTGTGAGGGGTAGGTCTTGCCTTAAAAGTCTTATTGAATTCTTTGAGGAGGTGACCATGCATGTGGATGAGGGTAGAGCAGTGGATGTAGTGTACATGGATTTTAGTAAGGCATTTGATAAGGCTCCCCATGGTAGGCTTATGTGGAACGTCAGGAGACATGGGATAGAGGGAAATTTGGCCAGTTGGATAGAAAACTGGCTAACCGGTCGAAGTCAGAGAGTGGTGGTAGATGGTAAATATTCAGCCTGGAGCCCAGTTACAAGTGGAGTTCCGCAGGGATCAGTTCTGGGTCCTCTGCTGTTTGTAATTTTTATTAATGACTTGGAAGAGGGAGTTGAAGGGTGAGTCAATAAATTTGCAGATGATACAAAGATTGGTGGAGTTGTGGATACTGAGGAGGGCAGTTGTCGGCTGCAAAGGGACTTAGATATGATGCAGAGCTGGGCTGAGGAGTGGCAGATGGAGTTCAACCCTGTCAAGTGTGAGGTTGTCCATTTTGGAAGGACAAATAAGAATGCGGAATACAGGGTTAACGGTAGGGTTTTTAGTAAGGTGGAGGAGCAGAGGGATCTTGGGGTCTATGTTCATAGATCTTTGAAAGTTGCCACTCAGGTGGATAGAGCTTGTAAGAAGGCCTATGGTGTATTAGCTTTCATTAGGAGAGGGACTGAATTCAAGAGTCGTGAAGTGATGTTGCAGCTGTACAGGACCTTGGTTAGGCCACATTTGGAGTACTGTGTGCAGTTCTGGTTGCCTCACTTTAGGAAAGATGTGGAAGCTTTGGAGAGGGTGCAGAGAAGATTTACCAGGATGTTTCCTGGAATGGAGAATAGGTCCTACGAGGATAGGTTCAGAGTGCTAGGCCTTTTCTCATTGGAACAGCGAAGGATGAGGGGTGACTTGATCAGAGGAATAGATAGAGTAGACAGTCAGAAACTTTTTCCCTGGGTACAACAGAGTGTTACAAGGGACATAAATTTAAGGTGAAGGGTGGAAGGTATAGGGGGGATGTCAGGGGTAGGTTCTTTACCTAGAGAGTGGTGGTGGCATGGAATGCGCTGCCGGTGGGAATGGCAGAGTCGGAATCATTGGTGACCTTTAAGCGGCAATTGGATAGGTATATGGATGGGTGCTTAAGCTAGGAAAAATGTTTGGCTCAACATCGCGGGCTGAAGGGCCTGTTCTGTGCTGTATTGTTCTATGTTCTATGTGCTATGTTCTAAAAATGCACCATCAGCTACGATGGGATTCAAACCATGTCTCCAGAACATTAACCTTGGCCCCTGGATTACGAATCCAATGACATTACCACTTTACAACCACTTCACTACACCACCTGGTCTACTTTGTCTCTTAAACCATGCATGTATATGCTTGTATTTTCATTGGTCCCACAAATTATAATGGGTAGCAAAAATTTGCCAATGTCCCAGAAGCCTTCAGAAATTAGATAACTAGAGTCCGGTGTCAGTATATTCCTGTTAGGGTGAAAGGAAAGGCTGGTAGGTATAGGGAATGCTGGATAACAAGAGAAATTGAGGGTTTGGTTAAGAAAAAGAATGAAGCATGTGTCAGATATAGACAGGAGAGATCAAGTGAATCCTTAGAGTATAAAGGCAGTATGAGTATACTTAAGAGGGAAATCAGGAGGGCAAAAAAGGGACGGGAGATAGTTTTGGCAAATAGGGTTAAGGATAATGCAAAGGATTTTTAACAAATACATTAAGGACAAAAGGGTAACTCGGGAGAGAATAGGGCCCCTCAAAGAACAGCAAGGTGGCCTTTGTGTGGAGCTGCAGGAGATGGGGAGATACTAAACAAGTATTTTGCATCAGTGTTTACTGTGGAAAAAGGACATGGAAGATATAGACTGTAGGGAAATAGATGGTGACATCTTGCAAAACATCAATATTACAGAGGGGGAAGTGCTAGATGTCTTGAAACACATAAAAGTGGATAAATCTCAGGACCTGATCAGGTGTACCCTAGAATTCTGTGGGAAGTGAGGGAAGTGATTGCTGGGCCTCTTACTGAGATATTTGCATCATTGATAGTCACAGGTGAGGTGCTAGAAGACTGGAGGTTGGCTAACATGGTGCCACTGTTTAAGAAAGGGAACGATAGACTGGTGAGTCTGACATCAGTGGTAGGCAAGTTGCTGGAGGGAATCTTGAGGGACAGGATGTACATGTATTTGGAAAGACAAGGGCTGATTAGGGATAGTCAGCATGGCTTTGTGTGTGGGAAATCATATCTCAGTAACTTGATTAAGTTTTTTGAAGAAATAACAAAGAGAATTAATGAGGGCAGAGCAATAGATGAGATCTATATGGACTTCAGTAAGGCATTCGATAAGGTTCCCCATGGGAGACTGGTTAGCAAGGATCAGTGTTAGGTTCACTACTTTTCGTCATTTATATAAATGATTTGGATATGTACATAGGATGTATACTTAGTAAGTTTACAGATAATACCAAAACTGGAGCTATAGTGGACAGCGAAGGAGATTACCTCAGATTACAATGGGATCTTGATCAGATGGGTCAATGGACTGAGGAGTGGCAGATGGAGTTTAATTTAGATAAATGCGAGGTGCTGCATTTTGGGAAAGCAAATCTTAGTAGGATTTATACACTTAATGTAAGGTCCTAGGGAATGTTGCTGAACAAAGAGACCTTGGAGTGTAGGCTCATAGCTCCTTGAAAGTAGAGTGGCAGGTAGATAAGATAGCGTAGAAAACATTTGGTGTGTTCTCAATTATTGGTCAGAGTATTGAGTACAGGAGTTGGGAGGTCATGTTGAGTCTGTACAGGACGTTGGTTAGGCCACTGTTGGAATATTGCTTGCAATTCTGGTCTCCTTCTTATCGGAATGATGTTGTGAAACTTGAAAGGGATCAGAGAAGATTTACAAGGATCTTGCCAGAGTTGAGCTACAGGGAAAGATTGAATAGGCTGAGGCTGCTTTCTGTGGAGCATCAGAGGCTGACGGGTGACCTTGTGGAGGTTTTTGAAATCATGAGGAGCATAGATAGGGTAATAGACAAAGTCTTTTTCCCTGGGATGAGAGAGTCCAAAACTAGAGAGGATAGGTTTAGGGTGAGAGGGGAAAGATATAAAAGAGGGCTAAGGGACAACGTTTTTACGCAGAGGGTGGGCTGCCGGAAGAAGTGGTGGAGGCTAGTACAATTGCACCATTTAAAAGGCATTTGGATGGGTATATGAATAGGAAGGGTTTGAAGGGATATGGGCCGGGTGCTGGCAGGTGGGTCTAGATTGGGTTGGAATGTTTGGTTGGCATGGACGGGTTGGACTGAAGGGTCTGTTTCCATGCTGTACATCTCTTGTCTTCTCTTTTGATCTAGTCCAGGTGACATCTCACTCTTGAAGGACTTAGATTCATATAGATGTATTGCATGGAAACAGACCTTTCAGTCCAACTTGTCCATGCCAACCAAATTATCTAGTCCCATTTTGCCAACACTTGGTCCATATCCCTCTCAACCCTTCCTATTCATATACCCATCTAGATGTCTTTTAAATGCTGTAATTGTACCAGCCTCCACCACTTACTCTAGCAGCTCATTCCATACTCACACAACCTTTTGTGTGAAAAAGTCCTAAAAGGCACATTCCCATATCTTCCTGGTGACCGATATTCTATTGCCTCTCTGGAGATGAAAAATCTGGAAAATGAAATACGGATCCTGCAAACCTCAATTATCTATCCTTCATGATATATCAAAGACACCTCTGCTCAGTCATCAACAATGTTTTTTCATTGATAAGTTTGTCTCTCTGGTAATGCCCAAGATCTGATGAAAAAGGTTCAACTTGTGTAATGTAGATTAATGAAATAATGATGTATTCATATTTTGCAAATGGAACTGTGCAATAATGATGATTAGGGACTCAATTAAGTTGCATTCAGATTTGTCTTAATAATATTGTCTATAATTTTAAATAAAATTTAACATCATCACCCCAAACAACTTGTATAGAATATTTCCTGTTATACCATTATTTCTTTTGCTTAGTCAGATGTCCCCTCCAACATATTTAAAATTTCCCAAACTAAACAACTGAGAAATATGAACTATGTTTATTATAGAGTGCACATCTCTCCCAGGAGGGTCTTACAACATGTAGTGAGACAAAGAATACTTAGATGGAAAAATTAGCAGAGCCAAATATGCAAACCCCATGTGCATACTAAAAGATGACATGGAGGTGCTCGTGTTGGACTGAGGTGGACAAAGTTAAAACTCACACAACACCAGAATATAGTCCAACAGGTTTATTTGAAAGTAAAAGTTTTCAGAGTGCTGCTCCTTCATCAGGTAGCTAGTGGTTACATAGGACACAGAATTTATAAGTAAAAGATCAAAATGTCATAAAATTATGTGATGTATTGAACAAACCTAGATTGTTGTTAAGTCTTTAATCATTTTGAATGGGGATGCAGGTTTCGATTGATTAATATGTAAAATCCAGAATTTCTTTCAAGTCACAGCCCTAAGATGACTTAAGGTTTTACCAATATAAAAAAGGTGAAATCTCAGCTCAGACTATGCATTAAAGGTGTGAGGCAAGAGTCTGTCTGTATCCCAAATTGGAGTCAGACTGATTTTATCTCCAAAGTAGGAATTTATAAAATGTCACATTGACTAACTCTCCACAGATTGTGTGCTTTTTGAACAAAATAGAATGTATTTGCAAATACAAATTCACCCCTTAGACTTGTGTGCATGTGTGTGTATGTGTGTGTGTGTGTGTGTGTTTGCATTTGTAGGGAGGAAAAAGAGAGAGAGTGTGTAGATGTGTGTGTGTGTCAGAGGGAGAGAGTGTGTGCATGCGTACAATTGTGATGGAGTATATGCCTGTATGTGTTTGTGTGTGTGTGCGTGTGTGTGAGAGAGAGAGAGAATGAGAGAAAGTTTGTGTGTGTGTGTCTTTATGTGAGAGTGCATAGTGTGTTGGGGGTCACCTGTAGTGTGATATGAACCCAAGATTCCGATTGAGGTCATCCTCGAGGGTATCTAACTTGGTTATCAAACTCTGCTCGGTGACTCTGCATTGTTGCTTATTCTGAAGTCTGCCCTGGAGGATATTTACCCAAAGATCTGAGGCTAAATGTCCCTGACTGTTGAAGTGCTCCTCAACTGGGAGGGAACAACCCTTTCTGACAATTTTTGTGTGAGGTCCATTTGTCCGTTGTCGTAGCATCTACTTGGTCTCTCAAGTGTCGCATGCTTTGGGGCATCCTTGCCTGCAGTGTAGGAGATAGACAACGTTGGCCAAATCACATGAGTACCTGCCATGCATGTAACGGTAGCATCCATGTTGACACTTTGACACATCTTGCAGTGGGTGCCATGACAAGATTGTATGGTGTTGTGGTTGATGTTGTCCTGAAGGCTGAGCAGTTTGCTGCGAAAAATGGTCTGTCTAAGGTTTGATGGTTGTTTAAAGGCTAGAAGTGGAGGCATAGGGAAGATCTTGGTGAGGTGCTCATCCTCATTGATAATGTGTTGCAGGCTGCAAAGAACATGGCATAGTTCCTCCACTCCCAGGAAGCACTGGACAACGAAGGGTACACTATCGGTTGTATCCCATGTCTGTCTCCTGTGTTTCTTGCTGTGGAACTGGTGATCAATGAGTTGAGCATCATATCCTGTTCTTATGAGGGGTCTTTAGCACCTTCAGGTGTCCATCGCATTCCTCCTCACCTGAACAGATTCTGTATATTCACAGGGCTTGTCTGTAGGGGTTGGCTGTTTTAATATATTTGTGTGTAAGCCAGAGAAGTGCGGCATTATAAGATTATCCATAGGTTTGCGGTAGATTGAGAAACTAAGGTGCCTGTCTTTGATGCAGATGCATGTGACCAAGGAGGAGATTAATTCTAAAGACAGATACTAAAGAGTAGCCCTTGGTAAGTCTGATGGGTGGGATGAAATTTTTTGATATCACTGTGAAGTTGTTTCATTGACTCCTTGCCATGTGTCCAGAGGAAGGAAATGTTGTCAATGTATCTGGTGTATAGTGCTGGTTGGAAGTCCTATGCAGCAAAGACATCTTGCTCAAACTTGGGCATAAAAATGCTGGCATAATGGGGTGCAAATTTGGTCTCCATGGCTGTTCTGTGTGTCTGGATGAAGAACTGTCAAAGTTGAAAATGTTGTAGTCGAGGATAAAGCAAATGAGTTGTAGGATGGTGCTCGGAGATTGGCAGTTGTTGGTATTGAGTACTGAGGCATTTGCTGCAATGCTGCCATTGTGCTGAAATGTCCATTGTGCCAAGGATTGTTCCTGGTTTGATTCATCTGTGGGTGCTGAGTTTCTGTAAGAAATGGGGGTGCCCTGTGTAATGGGTTTCAAGATGTCCTTGACGTAGCCATACTGAAAGACTTCAATTACCTAAAACTAATGCTAATCCAAGTTGGACTCGTGTTTGTAGTGAGAAGAATTGCAGATGGCCATATTCCACAACTGCCTCTGAAACATTATCAGTCAACATATCCATGATAAGGTTCCCCATGGTAGGCTCATTCAAAAGGTCAGGAGGAATGGGATACAGGGGAACTTAGCTGTCTGGATACAGAATTGGCTGGCCAAAGAAGACAGTGAGTGGTAGTAGAAGGAAAATATTCTGCCTGGAAGTCTGTGGTGAGTGGTGTTCCACAGGGCTCTGTCCTTGGGCCTCTACTTTTTGTAATTTTTATTAATGACTTGGATGAGGGGATTGAAGGATGGGTCAGCAAGTTTGCAGACGACACAAAGGTTGGAGGTGTCGTTGACAGTATAGAGGGCTGTTGTAGGCTGCAGTGGGACATTGACAGGATGCAGAGATGTGCTGAGAGGTGGCAGATGGAGTTCAACCTGGATAAATGTGAGGTGATGCATTTTGGAAGGTCGAACTTGAAAGCTGAGTACAGGATTAAGGATAGGATTCTTGGCAGTGTGGAGGAACAGAGGGATCTTGGTGTGCAGGTACATAGATCCCTTAAAATGGCCACCCAAGTGGACAGGGTTGTTAAGAAAGCATATGGTGTTTTGGCTTTCATTAACAGGGGGATTGAGTTTAAGAGTAGTGAGAGCTTGTTGCAGCTCTATAAAACTTTGGTTAGACCGCACTTGGAATACTGCATCCAGTTCTGGTCACCCTATTATAGGAAAGATGTGGATGCTTTGGAGACGGTTCAGAAGAGGTTTACCAGGATGCTGCCTGGACTGGAGGGCTTATCTTATGAAGAGAGGTTGACTGAGCTCAGACTTTTTTCATTGGAGAAAAGGAGGAGGAGAGGGGACCTAATTGAGGTTTACAAGATAATGAGATGCATAGATAGAGTCAATAGCCAGAGACTTTTTCTCAGGGCAGAAATGACTAACATGAGGGGTCATAGTTTTAAGCTGGTTGGAGGAAAGTATAGAGGGAATGTCAGAGGCGGGTTCCTTACACAGAGAGTTGTGAGAGCATGGAATGCATTGCCAGCAGCACTTGTGGAAGCAAGGTCACTGGGGACATTAAAGAGACTACTGGACATACATATGGTCACAGAAATTTGAGGTTGCATACATGAGGATCAGTGGTCGGCACAACATCGTGGGCTGAAGGGCCTGTTCTGTGCTGTACTGTTCTATGTTCTATGTTCTATCCACCATATCACTCAGGACTTGACTGTTGTGATCTACTTGGATCTGTGACCAGAAATGATAACTTGAAATCAGTTTACCTTTGAAATTTCCCGACTTAAATCTTTCTGCCTAATCAGGAAAGGACATCTGGCCATTTAAATAAAACAAAGCATAGGTTAAAATGTTGATTTGAGGTTAGAAGCCAATATGAGTCTCTCCACAGGGTGTGTAACATTTGTGGATGCCCTGTCAGCATTCTCCAGTGCACAGCATAACTGAATAACAAACAATAGTGATCCAATTCCAATACTGTGTTTGAGTTTTAATCAATTTAATCCTCATTTAAAGATCTATCACTGTCTAAAACCATTACTACTAATCTCGCAAACCTTCAACTGATCTTCCTTCTCCGATGGAATTCACAATTGCTTTTGGCAATGCTACATAACTGTCACCAAACGTATCACACTACCATTGGCAAAACAAAACAGGAAATCTGTTTTCTCTCTGTAAACTCATTCACTAAATCCTTGTTGCTCTAGAACCTATTCTGCAGTTTTTTACAACTGTAATAAACCAGAATGTATGCTGCAGTCTGATCTTATTGAAGATGTCCAATTGACTTTGTATGTGATTGGCATTAGACAAAGAATCTTTTCAGGATTAAAGGTAAAAGGGTTATCATTTCGAAAAGTAAACTATTTTAGTGAGATGTGCATTCATCCACAAGAATTAAAGACACCTCTCTAACAGACCTTTTTAGCCATACATCGTAATTTAGTTTTGCACCATTCTCAATTCATCAGCAAAAATTTCCTGCACTGCTTTAAATATCATATGCCTTCATCAAATATGCTTTTTCTTTTTTTTCTGGTTTAACTAAATTGTATGCATTTTATTTAACAGTTTGTTCTTAATTTTGTTAGCAACTTGGGTTGCAGCCAGAATATACAGACAAAGTCTTGGCACAATATTGTGCTGTTGACCAAACAAGAACATTTTGCACATTTTTTTATACAGATAGCTTGGTTTTAACTATTTCATTCATAATGTTTGTCTGAAAACTTCTTTAGAAAGCAGCATCCTTCCACTCCTATTGGGTTTTAGAAATTGAAGTAAAATCATAATCAATAACTCCACTGTTTCAACCACTTATGTTTCTTGTGTCATTTCCACTTTGTTTTCGAGTATCAATCCATTTTATCAGATGATCTTTCTTGCTCTTCAACCCATCATAGACCTTTCCTTTTGCTCTTTTCCTTTCCCTTCGTTTCACTGCCCCATGCTTGCTCAAGACCCATTACATCTCAACATTTTTCCCATCCTGATGAAAAGATATCAACCTTAAATGCAAACTCTTTCTCTAAACAGAATCTGCCAGAGCTGTTCAGAACTTCCAGCATCTTCTGTTTTATTTTAGACTTGCAGCATCTGCAGTACTTTGCTATAACAGAATCATGTTAGGCTTTGGCAACTTGTCCATAATTTGGAAGTCAAGTCAGTTTGTTCAAGTTATTTATTTTCTCCTGTGAGAATTGAGTTCTTGACTGCTAGATCAGATATTTTTTGGACTAAATCAATCTCAATTAGTTAACATGTATATTATTTGTTACTTATAGATAAGCAAGTATCCTGAGAATGCAAGCATTAAAAGATGTCTATGAACATTCAATATTCATAGAATATTTTGTAACATTTCTTAGATAATATAAATTAAAATAAAAACCAGGGTCATGTCTTGCTGGAGCAGACCATCTAATTACACATGACACTAACCTACTCCTTTTGGCTCAGGTTTTTTTATGCCATTAACTTCTGGAATTGAGAGCTTATGGAGAGGGGCAACAGGGCAACTGGAAGCTAAATGAGCAGGAGAACTAACATTTTATCTCTATAATCAAAGAGAGTTTATGCCTTGAGAAGGTAAGTGAATTCAAGTGAGCAAACTAAAATCAAATCAGGTCTGGAAGAGAAATAGAGAGTGTGAAAGAAAGTTTGGATAATTGTGGGGGGGGGAAAGAGGGGAGAGAGAGAGATGGGGGAATTGGGAGGGAGAGTTGCAGGAGAGAGCGGGAGGGTGACAGCAGAGATATTAAACCAAAATTACAAACCAATGCTTTTTAAATCTCTTAGGGCAATTTACAGCCTGATTTAATCCAGTTCCACAATTTGACATGTTCATTCAAACAATGAAAAGACTTGAGTGGCATTACTGAAATAAATATCACCTCATTAAAAAAGCACCTAAGCTCTTGATCTAACTTTCTCCTGCAAATTTAATTTCATTGCCTAAATACTGCACAAATTCAACAAGTACTTAAAAATAGCAGACAAAGGGAGAGATTGAATATATTACAGAGAAATTGATCAGCAACCTGCGGAGATTTATAATTTGTAGAAAAGCTTTGCATTTATTGAATGTTTGGCTAATTTGCACACACATAACAATGCACGCTATTAATCTACTAGCATAATGGCCATTTTAGTGGTTTATAGCTGATGTATTTTTTTTCTGGTAAGATCCAACAGTGTTTCCAACTATGATATCATACTCCAAAACTACATTAACATTGGGCAGAAGATTTTTCTTAATCAATCTGTTCAAAGATGTTATTACACATATCTGGCACAGATGGAACTTGAACCCAGGCCAGTGGACACTATGAAGGCATCACAAGAGCTGTAAACATTGGGCTACAATAAATACTTTCTAAAGCACACATAACTGAGTTAAGATGCTATTATAAATGCTATAAACTGAACATGTCCTGGTTGCTAAAACTCTTCCACCTTTGACACAAACACTGTATCATTACCTCCTTTTTTTTGAATTGGTCGTTTTTATTGAGCACTTTTTTATTGCAGTTTGAGTATTGACTGAACATGATGCACATCAAAGCTATATTCTCCAGCTGTTGTTAATTATTATAGATATTCATTAGCCACAAATGGAAATAACAAAAGGCCAGTGAGTTTGTTGCTGCAAGGTAATAACTTGGCAAAAATACCTGAGAAAGAAAAAGTACCTACTTATTCATGCAGTGCTGTCTCATCAGCAATCTATGTATGTTCTGTTAGATTCTCTAACTGTAGTTTCGGCATGTATCACTGTATTTACATGTAAGTGAACAAACTGCAAAGATCAAAATTAGTGTTTTTAAATTATAGCTTGGTTGAAAGTAATAATGACATTAGCAGTTGGCTGCTCTTAAAGTTCATATACTGGCTCTTAAATATTATCTTTGAATTGTTAGTTGAGATTGGTTGGGCCCTACACTCTACTTATTGCTGAACTGATGTATGGTCTATCAGGAGGAGGTCAGTTCGACCATATTTTCTACTGAATCTCTCTATGCTTTCCTATTATTTGTTCTTTATGTTCATTTGTCTGAACCCTTAATGTGGAGGTTTGTTTTAAACAATCTAAATACAGACTACAGAAGTGGCAGTGTAAGTCTCCATTTAGAGTGCTTGCAGTTTAACTCACAATATAGATGTGAGCTAGCAGGGGTGAATCCAAATGTTCTCATAACAGAGGTAAATGTTATGGTTAAAGAACATTATACCTGCTGATTTGGCAGACTTAGTGAAGCCACAGAGTCCAGATGAGATTTATGTTGGCCATTTTTGGTGAAGGGCTTATTTCTGGTGAGATTCCATGATACCGTAAGATGTAGGGGCAGAAGTAGGCAATTCAGTTCATTGAGTATGCTCTTTCATTCAATGAAATCATGGTTAGTATGATAATCCTCAACTCCACTCTCCTGCGTCTGCCCTCTAACCCTTGATTGCCTTTCTGATTAAAAAGTTGTCTATCTCCACCTTGATATAATGGAAAGAACCAACCTCAGCAGTCCTCTGCAATAAAGAAAACCCTCAGAGAAGAAATTCTTCTTCATATTGGCCTTAAATATACAACCCCTCATTCTTGAGATTATGCCCTCTGATTCTAGACTCTCCCATAAATAATCTTTCTACATCTACTCTGTCAAGTTCCATAAAAATCTTATGTCTCACTGAAGTCGTCTCTCATTCTTCTAAATTCAAATGAGTACAAGCCCAACTTACGCAACTAGTCCTCATAAGACAGCCCTTTGTCTTAAGATATCTTGTATCAGCCATTTTGTGATTCATGGATGATGAATCCCAAAGCTCTCTATTCTGTAGCTTTCTGCAGTTTTTCTCCATTAAATTAGTAATCAGTTCCTCTATTCCTCCAGCCAAAGTGCATAACCTCATATTTTCCCATATTACACTCCATCTGTCATTCACAGCAGACTGAGATCTTTCTCAGGCAATATTCACTATTCAGCTCATGAATTACATTACCAATTTCCATTGCATCTGGCTCATGAAGTCATGGAGCAGAAGAGGGAGAAATTGCTGCTGTAACTTTGCAACATTCATGCTACCTGCACCACATTCAAATCCCAGCTCCTCAGCATTTCAGATACAGCAGTTTACCGTCGCACTGCAATTCTTCATCATTGGAACCCCAGCAAATGGCTCAAAAAAGAAGCAGGCATGCTATTTCAGTGGCAGGGACCTGGAGCTACTGTTGGGCAGTGTGGTTAAGAGAAGGCGAGTGCCATTTCCAGTGTCAATGCAGCCATGCCACTAGACACAGTCAACCTCGACAAGGATAGTGATTGGGGTCAGTGTGGTGTCCACTGTCAAACACAACAAATGCAGTGCCAGAAGAAGATTGATGACATTCTGCACTCCTCCACCATCTTCTCTCCGCTATTTTGCATTTTTAGGGTCACAGCACATACCCTGCACCAAAACTCTCAGACTGCAATGTGCACTACTCTATGCCGTATGTCACTCAATGGCTCACATCATCCCAAACACCTCATAATTCCTCTTCTCTGCATTGCTTGCTCACTCACTGGGGACACCTCACCACCTCTCTTGCTCCTGCATCACCACTCTCAGCTCTTCTATCCAATTCCATTATACTCAACTATTGTATTGCAAATGGAATGGGCTGAGAGACCAGCGCTGAAAATGTGTTGCTGGAAAAGCGCAGCAGGTCAAGCAGCATCCAGGGAACAGGAGAATCGATGTTTCAGGCATAAGCCCTTCTTCAGCCCAATGAGAAAACCACAATTTATCCCATCCACTCTGCATGTGGTGCCAGCCATTTTGAGCAGTTATAATTGGATTAAAGATGGCATGATTTCAGTTCTGTGTCCTCATGAGTGATTTGCAAACTTCCCCTGCAAAAAACAATGATGCCTCTATCCTTCATGTTCCCTTTTGTATTGCTGTCTCTACATCCTGAATGACCATTACCTCTTGTTTTTGTTCATCCCCTATATATAACAGTTAATGCCCCGCATTTACCTCAGACACATGGCTTGGCAAACTGCCATGACTCCCCATGTTGGACATACACTCTACTCATGCTGAGTCCAAAATGATTCTGACTTGTGAGAATTCTCCCTTCCACAGCTCCTCGTCCCCTCCTATGCTTTGAGGAATCGCAATCTTCCATCTTGAATAACTCAATTCCACGAACATCATTCCCTCAGGCGGTCAGTTCAATTAACTTTTTTTTATTCATTCACTAGATAAGGGCATCACTGACTGGGCCAACATTTATTACCCATCTCTAATTGCCAAGAGGGAGGTTACGACTCAACTTTGTAACTGTGGGTCTGGAATCACATGGAGGTCAGACCAGGTAAAGATGGCAGTTTCCTTCCCTAAATGACATTAGTGAACCTGATGCATTTTTTCTGACAATCAACAATGGATTCATGGTCATTATTCGAATCTTAATTCAGATTTCTTTGATTGAATTCAAATTCCACTATCTGCCATGGTGGGATTTGAAGCCAGGTCCTCAGAACATTTTCTGTTTCTCCAGGTTAATAATCCAACGATAATACCACTAGGTCATCACCTCCACATAATAAGAGATTTCAATGTACCATTCCCCAGCACTCCATGGACTGTCCCTGATAAGCCTCCAGACATCAATACCCCCCCCCCCCCCCCAAGACTGACCATGGCTTCCTTCCTCCTGACCATCAGAATAAGCTGGCAGGGCAACACTGACTGAGAGTGTTAAGACTCTAGACTTATGTCTCCACAGCACTAATCCCGACTGGTTGCTCTAAACAGTAGGGCTGACGATGATCCAATCCTTGGATTGCACAGCCACTGATCCTCAGACTCTGGGAGGATCAAGCAACAGATGAACCATGGCCAACACTCTGGATTAGGGCAGCACCCCGTGACTGAGCGTAGACCTCTTCACTTCATTAAGGACCTTTTGACTTTTACACCTGGGATAACTGGTGGAAGGACATGCCATATATTAGTCACATAAGCTCGGTCAGTGTGACATTTACATAAGATGGTGCACTGAAGGCAATGTGTTCATCCCCTTTACTGTGTAGTGCTGCGACAGATGACAAGCCGCCTGCCTCTTCCTCAACACTAAAATGCAATGCAAGAGGCAGACAGCCTGTACTTTCAGACTAAAGAGCCAATATGTTGAAAAGCAATGCAAGCCAAACAGCCTAGGAGCATCCAAGTCAGTGCAGAGTGGGTAATTGCTCGGAAAGTAAGCTAAAACTCAAGAAATGCAATATAAAGTATATGTGATCTCCAAAGACCTCAAAGCAAAGCCCTGAAGGGCCATAGAGGTGTATGAATTGGTCCAAAAGTAATCAAAATGGCGTGATAATATTGGTAGCTTGGCAATGCCTACTTGTACTGGTAATGTGTGGACAAGGGCTGTGTCCATGAGCATGCAGGCTAATGACAGTGAAGATGCAATTGTCTGAATGCCTAAAAAAGCAAGGGGAAAACTGTTTGGTAATGCTTTGACTTTCAAGTCAGGAATTGGCACCATCTAGTTTCTAAAGGAGTTGGAGTAAGGGTGGAAACTCATAGCTGCACTGAAATGAGGCAAGATTAGCTAATAATAAAATGCTAATGCTTGGAAACGAAACCATCACTGCTCATTAGCAAGCTGCAGAACTTGTCTTTTCAATCATAAGGGGAAAGTCAAAGTTTTTTCTCACTGTTCTTTTATTACCAATTCAATTTCCCAATGTTCCTCCCCATTGCTCACTCTGCACAAGCAGCATAAAATTCCACTTCATGTTTTATTGTAAACTGGGCTGTCTGAAATAATTGCAACATGCAATGTGCCATGATGAATGACACCTGTTAAAATATAATGCAATTAATTATTGAAGAAACAATGAAACTTCTTAATTATACAAAGTTAAAAATCACACAACAGGTTATAGTCCAACAGGTTTATTTGGAAGCACTAGCTTTCAGAGCTCTGCTCCTTCATCAGGTACCATCGGTTTACACCCCAGTCCAACACCGGCACCTCCAAATCATTCTTAATTGTGTTCGGCTTTAAATTAAATTTAAATTAATAACCCCATCTCCTGTTGGATGGAATTTTGCACTGCAGCAATTGGTCTTTACAGACACAAAGGCACAATATAAATTTGGGCTTTTATTATTCCAGTTCATTAGTTTCAATCCAAACTGTTTTGTACTTTCCATCAATACACAATCAGCAATATAGCTGGAAAGTCCAATTGTCAATCCAGCAACCTACTGCATTTTGACTTGATAAGTTCAACAATCTCTGATGAATGGTCCTACCTCGACTCCACACAGGGCAAAGTACAACCCAGCTGCTTCATGAAACTAGTTTTACAAAGCACCTGGGTGTGGGTTGAATTGTCTAACCATTTTATCGACAAAACAATATATCCTTTAAAAATCATATGACATGAAACTTAAACATCTAATTTGCAAGTCTGGCAATAGGACTCCCCGAGCACACATACAGAGCTCTCCTCTAACTCATTGCTGTACCGCACAGGTCTGCATTCCTTCATCAAATTAGTGTATGTAATACAAATTTTAACAACACATCTGAACTCTTTAGTGTTAGTATATTGGCAGAACTAAACACTTCATACGCTTTCTATAGGACATGGTGGTGTAAAAGTTGTCTGTTATTTATGTACATCAAAACAGAGGCTTCACATAAAAGTGAATCAGTCGTTACAAAAGATGTTTTATGGACAAATAAATAAATCTTCTTTCTTACAGTTGTTAATATTAACAATGGTTTGCTTAATTTAAATAATATGTGATCACAACAATGGGAGAAAGTCAAAAATATTTTGATCTAAAAGTGTTAGAAAATGTGGATGAAGAGAAATGTATTAATTATTGCTTTGCTGCATTTACCAAAATTTACCTAAAATGGAAATTTTTAAGAATAAAAATCACTTCTGCTTCATCTCTGCATGCATTTATTCTATATTGTATTTGAATGGGATTCCATTTCTTTCCTGATTTATACTAGATTAAAATATCTCACTTAGCTGTAGCTAACTGGAAGCAACAAAAAAGAGATGTCCAAAGGTCTTCAAATCTACCTAAGAATTCAATTTCCTCATTATCTCCATGTAGATATTAGCATATCAATATTCCTGGCCATTGGTATGGTCCTTTAATACCCTCAAACTCCACTTAATCAGTTCACAATCCTGTTTTCCTTATTAATTTTACCTTTTTTTAAAAACAATCTTATATTTTTATCACACCAATTTCCTTTTTAATTTCCTTCTGCCTTTTATCACCATCGACTCATGTTTGTTCCATAAAGCTCATGTATTGCAACAGCTTACATATAAACAGATTTAGGCCGCTGATTGAATACAGTATGTAGGCTTCATTTGATATTTAGGAATATCCCTCGATAAACAAATGTACTGTCGTACAGGAACTAATTTCTTTGTTCCTTTTCAAATGTTTGGTCTCAAACCAATTGCTAAAATCATGGCAGGAAAATGTATATTTTAACATCAGGATTTTTACATTTTCAAGAGGATCTGATTTGGCTTGCTTGAATATGCTGAATGTAATATTTGACATCATTGAATGTGGACTGAGAGATGTCAAAGTGTCAGGAAATTAAAATAGGCAAATATGAGCTGCTCCTGTAGACAGAAGACAAATATGGACCTGGATTTTCACTGCCCAGACAGGTGGGCTGTGTCCAGACAGGAAATGTTGCAGTTCACCACATCCTCTGAAGAAGCAGTGCCCCTAACAAAGGGATCTTGATTCAGTTTGGATAGGTGCAGGATGGACCTCACTGTCCCGGACACAGAGTGGAGGTGACCACAGAAGCTGTCCAGTGCCAAAGTATTCTGGTTAAAATGTCCACCTTCATTCTTTGTAAAATCACCTCAGTTGTTTCCTTAAACTTCAAATCTTCGTGGTTTCAATTCTCAATGGCTCACTCTCACCCCCTACCCATTTCAAGGCCGTGCATGTTGATTTATGTTAACCCATTCCCATGACACATCCACATGCTACTTAATACCCCATTTGTCAATTTATTACAAAGTCATATCAACCCATACCTATTCTTCCTTATAGCCCTTTTGCAAAGTTAATGTCAATTTATGCCAAGAGATGACTCCCATCCACTCCTGTGGCCACTTATAGCCACAATGCCAAGTTAGTACCAATTCAATCCCCTCCATCTCATGGCCACTTAAGGTCCCCATGCCTTCACTAATGTCCTTTAGGGAAGGTATCTGCCATCTTTACCCGACCTGGTCTAAATGTAACTCCAGATCCACAGCAATGCATTTGACTCTTAACTGTTCGCTGGGCAATTAGAGATGGGCAATAAATGCTAGTATGGCCAGTGACACCCTCATCCCATGAATGAATTTTAAAAAGGCATATTTGAAACTGCTAGCACAAATTTTGTAATGACACATGTATATACTTTCTTCTTTTCAATTTTTAAAGGGAGGTGTATTTAAATAACTTGACATCTTAACAATGTTTAGGTCTCGTGATACAAGAGCTAACATAAGTATTGCCTCATCAGGTACAAGTTGCCTGCAGGAGACAAAAGCCCACATCACTGTGACTGATCAGACATTTACTTTAAAAATTGCTAACTCTCACATTGCTGGAGAAGACACATGCCACTGTGGTGCTTTTGAATTCAGCAATGAGTTCAAATGGCCCTGGCAAGTTTCGATTTCCCGGAGATTAAATGCCTATACACTCTTGCCCCTCTGGTCAAAATAGACTCTGCTGAGAATGAAAGTGGAAATTCAACTTTTGGGTCCGACCTAGCATTTTTAACCATCCTCGCAATGGCCATGATAATCCAGCCAATGTATGTTATGCATGCTGTTATTTGTCTGGCTTATCACAACAAGCTGAATTTAAAATATTCAAACAGTTGCTGTTCCTGTTAGGAGCTTGATGTAGCAGCAGCACAGCTACAAAAAAGCTATTTTCAGTACCTGCTCTCCATTATTCTTCTCCAGGCAATTCGTATGACTTGGATAAACCCAGACCTGCACTTGCTGAATTATGTGTTAAAATGGTGGGAACAAATGCGGGTGCAGCTTTTGACTCTGAAGTAAACTGTGCCCAAGTTAAACAGGAACTGACACAGGAAAAGAGCAGGGATTTTTGCAGGGGGTGAAAATCATGATTTGTAGCTACAATTTTATTTGAAATTTATTTTTATTATGCATGTTATGAGGAGTAGATCAGAAGCCCTAGGAAATGCAATTACTGACAAGTAAAAGCAACTATACAGTTTAAATGCAAGAGTTAATTTGATGGAGTTCTGCTCCCAACAAGAAGCTCTGACCATTTGGAACACATATTGGTAAACTACATGAGTACCATCAACATGGGTGGCACAGTGGCTCAGTGATTAGCACTGCAGCCTCACAGTGCCAGGGACCTGGGTTCGATTCCCACCTTGGGCAACTGTCTGAGTGGAGTGTGCACATTCTCCCCATGCCTGCGTGGGTTTCCTCCTGTTTCCTCCCAGAATCCAAAGATGTGCAGGTCAGTGAATTAGCCATGATAAAGTGCCCATAAATGTAGTGTGGAGAGTGGGTCTGGGTGGGTTGCTCTTTGGAGGATCAGTGTAGACTTGTTGGGCCGAAGGGCCTTTTTGCATAGTGAAGGGAATCTAATCTAATTTTCTGTTGATTAAAATTAATAGACAGAAAATGTGAAAGTGCATCACTGATTTCCCATTAGGCACTCTTAATGTCCATGGTTCCACGCTGGGAGAGAGATATTAATTCATTCCTCTAATTTTTCCATGCAGAGAATAAAAATGGGAAATAGTCTCTCCATGGATTCAGTGGAAGCGATGGATATTAGAAACTGGAGAGTGATGGATGGGCTGTTGAGAGACAGGACCATTGACAGTTATGAAAGATAACAATAGTTCATGGTTAACAATAATTTTGCTTGCTTTAGATAAGGAGCTTCTTAAACTGTTTCCCTGAATTGTGTCTTGCCTGAATATTTTGTGTTAGCATGATGATGGAATATTGGGCAAACCATTCTAACATAGGCTCACCATCCATAGGCTTGGGCTCTCTTTTTGCCTTAAAAAAAGTGGATCTAGTGATTCCTGTTTAAAAGGAAAGAAATGCAAATGCCATGTCATTGAACAGAACTTTTACCCCAAGTCCCAATCCCACTTTCAGGATGAAGTAAAGTTCAAATCCCAGAAATATTGATGATGGGCCCCAGAGAGAGAGAGTTTCACTAATTAAATGCCTGCCTCCAAGGGTCTTGTCCAATTAGGTGAGTCCCTGAGGCCAGAAAACCAGTACAAGGCATCCCAGTTCTGCAAGATCAACAGCCCACCATCAAAAGTGGAAGCTGATAATGCGATTGATTGATTGATTGATTTGATTTATTATCATGTGTATCTGTACCATGAAAAGCTTTGTTTGCAAGCAGTATAGGAAGATCATAGTAAGGACATACAGATCATAGAGTGAAAACACCTTGGACAGAGTAAGGCATATATGTTACACCACAGAGGATGTGCGTGAGGCACGAACTACATTAACGAGATCAACATTATTTGAGGTTACCGAGTCTATTCATCAGTCTAATATAATAGCAAGAATGAAGCTGTTCTTGAACCTGCTGGTATGTGTTGGTTGGGAAACTAGAGAGTGCCATAAGATCGAGGTATTCTTTGAAGAATTGCGATTTTAGATTAGGTTAATTTGAATAATAGAAAGTAATATGGAAGTGATTTGCTTCCTACCATTTCACAGAAAACAAATCTAGAATAAGAAACTTTCAAGTCATACCCAGCCATATTAATAAATCAGTGTGCCTGAAAGAGGAGACTCCCACAGCAAGATTGGATTCTCCCGAAGCCTAACAGATGATCCTTAAAATGTTCGTTGAGGGACACAACAAACAGAGCAAGGTTATGAAATATACTGACCTGAATGCACACCAGAGACAAGTACCAGTGTTCCTTACCCAAACCCACTTTCATAGATCACAGATTGTCTATTTCTTGATCTTCCCTTGCACTTCACCCCTTCCTGCCTAGCTTGACAAAACCAATTCCCAATTAACCCCTTCATCATTAATTAGAGAATCACTGCTGGCATCACTGCAATTTATTTTCAACATTACTTTGCCAAAATGCTGCAGACAATAACAGATGCAATGGAATGAAACAGTAATTAGAATGAGAGTTTGCAACCACAAGTAGTAGTTAAGACAAATAGCATAACTGCATTTCAAGTTAGATAAAAATGATGGAGAAAGGAACAGAATGCTTTGTTGACAAACATTAGATGAAGAGAAATGGAAGGAAGCTGATGTGTAGCATAAACACTAGCATGGACCAGTTGTGCCAAAATTCTGTTCATGCACTGTGCATTCTATGTGGTTTTATATAATTGGAGTTAATGGGATTGAAATTCTACCAACTCAATTCTGAGATTCTTAATCCTTAGCAACATATAACAGTAAAATCACTCTCGTATCCAGAGTCACTAAATAGTTATAGTCAAACAATTGAAGAAATTAATTGATTTTTCTAAAGAAAAAGTAGTGTTCCACAAGATGATATGAAGATGCATGCATCAGTGTGGGTGATGGGGGAAGTCAGTGTTAGTGATTGAGCTGAGTGACTTTGTTTTAATATTTACCCAGGAGGTTTATTCCTCTGACATTTTCTGGCTAACTATTAAGACAAATAAGTCAAGACTTCAAACGTATTCAATTCTAAATCAGAATTAGATTCATTTTCAGAGCCTTGTAGATGCCAGGTAATTAAACATGAAGTTCCAACTTCCTGAACAATTACAGAACGGTTGGTATGTCTGGAGTTTGGACAGGTCCTGATGCACATCTCTAACCATCTAGAAACCAGAAGATTGAGCCCAGTATTGGGAAGTGGAGTGGAGGATTGTGAGAGGTACTTAATACAATGAACTTCCTTGACAATGGTGATGCAGAGCTATTGCCATCGCTTCAGGAGAGTCTCCTGTTGTCTGGATGAACTTCCACCCTCGGACTCTAAACAAAATCCCATTTCCATGACTATCAATTGGGATTATAGCCAAACTACCCACTCATAAGATTATAACTCCTTTGTTGGACAAATTTCCACTATGTTGGAAAAATGCCCCTCCCCACCCCCACGTGAATTGATTGAATTTGGAATATTTTAATAGAAATTGTGAATTTTAATAAAATACGCACTATGAAAATAATACTTTACAACTAGTTTGACAGCTTGAGTATGGAGATGGGTGAAGATATATTATGAAAACCTTATAACAGGTCTCATCTTACAGTCATCTGCATGTCAAGTAAAGAACAAAACTGTTCGGATGGCCCTCAGTTGCAAAGTTATTTATAGTCTCTTTGGTTCATTCGTGGAAGCCAGAGTTCCTGAAATTTAATTTCCTGTATGTGCCATTTTATCATTTAGGAAAGGTCAGTAAATATCATCTGCATATTCATTTCCAGAAAATTGATGAGTTGAAAGTCCTATTCAACACAACTAGTGTGGCTGAGGATTGTACCGTCACAACTGACTTTCATTAAGTAACAACTCTTGGCACGAATTCTACTAAGAGTTACCACGGGAGACAAAAAAAAATGTCAGACGCCTTGTTATTTTTAAGGAATGTTATTCTCTATTCAATCATTACTGGCCTATTGCCGTAACAGTGCGAAAGTGTCCTATCTTATCTGCTCTCAGAAGGTAAGTAAACTCAACCTGAGTTGATACTTGGATGGAAGATTGCCGACCTATACCAGGTGCAGTAGGTTTAAAGGGCTCTTGCGACACATCAGTACTATCCTTACCTCCGGACAGAAGGTCTGGGTTCAAGTTCTACCTGGCATCGAAATGTGACCATAGTGGCCAGGACTCTGGCACTGAGCCTGGTTCTGTAGCTCAGAAGGGAAGGGGGGAGAATAGAAAAGCACTAGTGGTAGGAGACTCAATAGCTAGAGGAACAGACAGGAGATTTTATGACCTCAAATGGGATTCCTGGTAGGTATGTTGATCCCAGATGCCGGGATCCAGGATGTCACTGATTGAGTCGACAAGATTTTGAAGGGGGAGGGTGAGCAGCCAGAAGTTGTGGTGCACATTGGCACCAATGACATAGTGATGAAAGGGAATGAGGATCTAAAAAGTGATTTTAGGGAGTTAGGTTGGAAGCTGAAAAGGGAGATAAGCAGAGTAGTAATCTTAGGGTTACTACTGGTGCCACAGGCAAGGAACAGAGAATGAGTGCTGCTAAACATTTGGCTAGAAAGTTGGTGCAGGAGGGAGGGATTCAGATACATAGCTCATTAGGGTATCTTCTGGGAAGGTGGAACCTGTACATGAAGGATGGGTTGCACTTAAACTGGAGGGACACCAATGTCCTGGGCAGGAGGTTTGCTAGAGCACTTCCAGGGTGGGGCGGGGTGCTTTAAACTAGTTTTGCAGGGGGATGGGAACCAGAGCTACAGATCAGGGGAGAGGGTAGTTGTTAAATGGGCAGAAGTAGTATGCAGAGAGTCTGTCAGGGAGGATACACAGTTGATAAGGCAAAGGGATGAGTTAAAGCATATCTGTTTCAATGCAAGGAGTGTCAGGAGTAACAGTGATGAACTTAAAGCATGGATCAGTACTTGGAACTACAATATTGTGGCCATAAAAGAGACATGGATTTCACAGGTGCAGGAATGGTTGCTAGATGTTCCAGGGGTTAAAAATAACAGGGAACGGGGTAAACAAAGAGAGGGAGGAACATTGTTACTCACAGCTGCAGAAAAGGAGCTTGTTGAGGAGGGTTTGACTAAGAGCCAGTATGGTTGGAAGTCAGTAACACAAAAGGAGCAGTCACTTTATTGGGTGTTTTCTATAGAACCCCTAATAGCAGCAGAGAAATGGAAGAACAGATTGGAAATCAGATCTTGGAAAGGTGCAGATGTAACAGAGTTGTTTTTCTGGGTGACTTCAACTTCCCCAATATTGATTGGAACATCTTTTGTGCAGATGGTCTGGATGGATCCAATTTTGTCATGTGCATCCAGGAAGGAATCCTGACTCAGCATGTAGATAGAGTGTGGTGCTGGAAAATGAGCTCATTCCTGATGAAGGGATTCTCCTGTTCCTCAGACGCTGCCTGATCTTCTGTGCTTTTCCAGCATGACACTCTCGACTCTGAACGCCATCATGTGCAGTCCTCACTTTTTCCTCCTCAATATGTAGATAGGCCAACTGGGAGGAGGCCATATTGGATTTAGTGCTAAACAACAAGCCAGGCCAGATGTCAGACCTCTTAGTGGGACAGCATTTTGATGACAGTGACCACAACTGTCTCACTTTTACCATAACCAAGGAGAGGATAGGAATAAATATTATGAGGAGATATTTAATTGGGGAAGGGGAAATTATACTGCTATGAGACAGGAGCTGTGGAGTATAAATGGGGAACAGTTGTTCTACGGAAAATGCACAGCAGAAATGTGGAAGCTGCTTATAGGAAAGATGTAGATGCTTTAAACAGGGTGCAGAGGAGATTTATCAGGATTCTGTCTGGATTGGAGGCCTTATCTTATGAAGAGAGTTTGAGTGAGCTCGGGCTTTTCTCACTGGAGAGCAGGAGGAAGCAAGGTGACCTGATAGAGGTGTGTAAGGTAATGAGAGGCATAGATAGAGTAGATAGCCAGAGACTTTTCCCCAGGACAGAAATGCCTGTCACAAGGGCTCTTACTTTTAAGATATTTGGAGGAAGTTAGAGGGGAGATGTCAGAGGTGGGTTCTTTATGCAGTGTGTGGTGGGTGCGTGGAATGCACTGCCAGCAGTGGTAGTAGAGTCAGATACATTAAGGACATTTAAGCAACTCTTGGATAGGCACATGGATGACAATAAAATGTATAGTATCTCGGTTAGTTTGATCTTAGAGTAGGATAAAAGGTCAATACAACACAGAGGGCCAAAGGGCTTGTACTGTACTGTACTATTATATGTTCCTTGTTCTATGTATTGGTTCATGACAAAGCAGATTGAGGGGGAGGGTCAGACAAGTGTCTGAAAAATGTTTGCAAATAAATTGTATTATAGATCATAAAGAACTCTAGTTCTGAAAGTAAATTGGATTTTGTCAGTTCTTTTTTTTTCTACATCTAAAAATCATGTTTCCCTTCGCTGTACACATTCCATTTGCAACCATGACCTTTTAGCAAGCTGGTGGCAAACAAGGCTAAACAGGTTGGGACTCTACTCACTGGAGTTTAGAATAATGAGAGGTGATCTTATTGAAACATACAAAACTCTTAATGGGCTTGACAGTGTAAGTGCTGAGAGGCTGTTTGCTCTCAAGAGTGTGTCTAGGACCAGAGAGCGCATAGTTTCAGAATGAAGGAGTGCCAATAGAAGACTGCGATAAAGAGGAATTTTTTTTTCAGAGGGTCGAGTGTCTCTGGAATTCCTTGCCACAGAGAGGTGTAGGGGTAGTGTCCATGCGTGTATTTAAAACTGAGATAAACAGATACTTTAGCAGCAGAAGAATCAAGGGTTACAGAGAAAAAGCAGGAAAGTGGATGTGAGGAATGTCAGATCAATTAAGATCATGATGAAAGGTAGGGCAGGCTTGTGGGACCAAAAAGCCTACTCCTGTTCCTCCTTCGAATCAGTCTAAATCTCATGGAACCTGAACAGAAGAAACATTTCTTCTTATTTTTCTCACTTCATACTGACTATAAAAATCTGGCCTCGGCACTATATGTTTCCCAGCAGGACAATTAACATAAGACCTCACCACTTGCTCACTTTTAAAGCTTTGTCCAAATTTCCTGATATTAGTTGTTATATAAGACAGTACCTAAAATGACTAACTGACATTATGAGATAAGCTGTACCCATTGGGTTATGACAGACAGTTCCTGAGAAGAGCTAATCAATATTTCTGGTGTTTGAACAGTCCCTGTTGCTGTCAGCTATGACTACTGGTGTGCTTTAGTAGTGGCGATATGAACTTACACTCAAATTTATTCTGATGCTTCATAAGAGACTTACATGCATCTCAGATGTAATGTCATTAGCTGTGGTCAGTGTGAATAGCCGTTTTCTCAGGGTAGGGGAGTCTAAAACTAGAGGGCATAGGTTTAGGGTGAGAGGAAAAAGATTTAAAACGGACGTAAAGGGCAAGCTTTTCCATGGAGAAAGTAGTGCGTGTATGAAATGAGCTGTAGGAGGAAATGGTGCAAGCTGGTACAATTACAAAATTGTATTGGTAGGTGAATAGGAAGGGTTTAAAGGGACATGGGTCAAATGTTGGTAAATTGGACTAGATTAATTTAGGATATCTGGTCGGCATGGACAAGTTGGACCAAAGGGTCTGTTTCAGTGCTGTACATCTCTGTGACTCTATGACTATATGTAATACCCAATTTACCATTCATCAAGATAGCCTTTTATCCTCAAAGAGTTTGAATGAGACTAATTCCTTACATAGTACCTTAGATTAATGCCAACAATAAGGATTGGTGGCAGTGAATCTACCCAAGGCTTCTCACATCATTATAGTACTGTGGTGTAATATTTCATTTCTATATCATTAAAACATTTTTTAGCCCTTTTTCAGATTGTAGCAAACCTTTCTGCATTCAAATACTTTTAAGATAGCAGGATAGCCTAGCAATCCTATCACTGGACCTTTATACTCCCCACCAACAGGTTTAAATCCAAATCCTGGTCTTGACTAGCATTCGAGTTCATCAACTTCCCATTGCTAGGGTTTCACTAGTTCTTTGCATTTGAATGTCCAAGGATCCTGAGCTTGATTGTGCTATTACATCACTGCATATGGGGAAACAACTGGCCCATCACTCTCACAAATAACTTATCAAGTTGTGGCATAACAGCCTGTCCCATATCTGTGAACTTCTACACTTATTACTAAATTTATTTCAAATTTATTCTTTTGCATGAGTATCAGAGGCCATAAGAAGTGTTAGTTTTGGACAATAATCTATCCTGCACACATGGAATTTAACACTGATAAATATGAGGTGATGCACTTTGGGAAGAAGAAATAAAATAAGGGAGTACTCAATGAATGGCAGTACACTTAGAAGCTCAGAGGCACAGAGGGATCTTGAGATCCCTGAAAATTTCAGGACAGGTTCTCATTGTCATTAAGCAAGCATATGGGATGTTTGCCTTTATCAGTCAAAGCATAGATTACAAAAGCAGGGAGGTCATGTTGGAGTTGCACAGAATTCTGGTTAGGCCACGGCTGGAGAATGGTGTGCAATTCTGGTCACTACACTATTGGAAGGATGTAATTGCACTGGTAGGGGTACAGAGGAGATTCACCAGGATTTTGCCAGTGATGCAGCATCTCAGTGATGAAGAAAGGCTTAATAAGTGTAGGTTGTTTTCTTTGGAGCAGAGAAAGTTGAGCATTGACCTGAGAAAGATGTACATAATTACAAGGGGCATGTACAGGATGGACAGAAGCAATTATTCCCCTTATTAGAGAGGGCAAGAAAAAGGAGGAACACTTTTAAAGTGAAAGGCTGGAAGTTTAGACAGAATTTGAGAAATGTATCTTGCATCCAGAGGGAGGTGAGGGTGTCTGGAATGCTCTGCCTAGGAGGATCGTTGAGGCAGGTAACCTCACAACAGGAGTTGGGACATCATATTGAAGTTGTACAGAACTTTGATGAGGCCTGTTCTGGAATACTGTGTCCAGTTCTGGTCACTTTATTATAGGAAGAATATTATTAAATTGGAGAGGGTTTAGAAAATATTAACCAGGATATTGCTGGGATTGGAGGGTTTGGGTTATAAGGACAGGCTGAATAGGTTGTGCTTTTTTCCATTGGTGTGTAGGAGGTTGAAGGATGACCTTATAGAGATTTATAAAACTATAAGGTGAAAGGCAGGTGTCTTTTCTCTAGAATGAGGGATTTCAAGACTTGGGGCATTTTTTTAAGGTGAGAGGGGAAAGGTTTAAAAAAGACAAGAGGGGCAACAATTTACACAGTGTGTGGAATGAACTTCCAGAGGAATTGGTAGGTGCAGGCACAGATACAAATGCATTGAGGTAAGTGTATGAATCAGAAACATTTGGATGGAGATGGGCCAAGCACAGGCAGGGGAGACTAATTTAGTTTGGAACATGATGAGCTTGGATTGGTTTGACCAAAGGGTCTGTTTCCATGCTGTTTGAGTCTATGACTCCATACATACTCAGGTGGACACTTGAAGTGTCATAACATCCACAGCTATGGAACTAGCATGCAAAGGTGAGACTGGTACAGGCAGTGTATTTTTAGCAGTACAGACTTGATGAACTGAAGACCCTCTTCCCAACTGGACAATTTGATGATCATCACCACCCACAGAGATAAGCCAGAGATAACCTTACTTGCATTCTATCAGAAATATCAAAATTCTCATTTCATAAAATGTTACTGATTTACTGAGGCGCTTTCATAGATTTTTTTTCAGAATTGATCAACTCTATAATTTACTGGCACAACACACTGTGGTTATATTAGGTTATACATCAAACGTTATTAATAGTTGAGTAATGTCTACTTAAAAATCAAGGCAACATTTTTCAGTAAAAATGCTAAGATCACTTTCAAGGAACAAAGAGAATTGTGCTTGATGATTGCAAGTGAAATATTGTTGAATACATATGCAATTATTTTTCAAGCTTGTTAAAGTATTCATTGTTCTTCATTCTCCTGACAGAAAATGATGCACATGAGCTGGTGGAATAGTATTGTCTTTGTTAGTGATTAGACATGAAGAAAAACTCATCAAATTCGATGCTGACCGATGTTTGGGTAAAGCTTTGCTGAGAATACTTGACGATACCATCCACTATTCAAATCACCCTCCCCTAGGCTGTAACCACAGCTGGTATTTTACCAGTCTTTTGCTAAGTCAAGTTGGAATGCAGAAAAGCTGGTACAAAATGGTGCCCAAAGGCTTGACAAGGGAGCATTCCCAACCCCTTCCCGTTAACATTCATTTTGACAATGGCAATAAAGTTGACACATGCACCCTCTACAGGTACCCAATGGAACCAATTAAATTCTGAAAGTGTTTTTTTCCTTTATTGGGGATGGGATACTATGCAGCGAAATCCTGCAGCCCTCTAGCAGTGCTCAGCCAACTTTTTTGAACACTTGATGATGACCCATATCCATAGGTGTTACTGGGCCTGTCCACAAGACCTCTGCCCCCACCCTCCAGCCACCCTCCCCTCCCCTACTACTTCTGCAATTTCAGAACTGGCCACCATTTTTGGTGACTTACCAATGGATAATCGGGTTGACAGCTCTCAGGAAGTGCACCATCCTTAATTGAACAGCAGTCCCTATAACAGTCAATTAATTTATCACTGAGGAATATGCGAGCACAAGGCTCAAAAGGTTTCATCCTGGCTTTGGTCCCAGCAGTCATCCCTACAAATCTAGCCCTGAGCTTCCCACCCTGATAATCACAATGGAGATAATGAGAAATTTGGTAGAGCATTAAGAGTTAACAAGAAAATAATTTGTGATAATCAGTAACATCCTTCTTTCCCTGTTCAGTTCCAAAATATTTGCTTGTTGCTTGGAAGACACTGAGGAAACTCAGTTGCTTGTTGGATACAACTCAATCCACATCAACCAAAGTATGGATGAATATACTTTGTTAACTCTAGAAACTATCCACTAGAACATTAAAAAGTGCTGGCCATTCTGTCAGTTATGAAAGTATTGCTGTATTGACATCAGGTCAAGATCTGGAATGATGATGGTATTCAGAATACACTTTCCGCTGGATTCCAGTCAGTGGGGGAGGGGGGATGTATTCTACAAAAAAAAATTAAAGAATGGGATATGATGGGTAAAACAACAGCAAACATTGTTATTGCTCAGTACTCTGCCTCATCAATGCACAAGCTTCAAAGCAGCATTCATCATGTTTATCTAAAATAGATTGATTAAGTCTCTGGGATTGCTCCGGGGTCTTCAGCACAACTTTAGCAGCTGTTCCCTTGCCTTAGGTTACAATTTCTAAATTATAAATTGAGTAGGAGGCAGGAAAGACGCAGGGATCCCAGTCTTCACCCTTTCACCCAGTTTAATGCCCATCCCACCTCCAAATCTCCTCTCAGATAGTTATAGTTTGCTCAATATCTTTGACTTTGGAGATCATGTGTAATACAAAGTGTGAAATTAATTTTTTCAAGATGATACAGTTGCCTTTTACAGGGAATTTCCCATGGTCAGTTAAGATGAATTGAAATACATCATCACTTGGATTGGTAGAGAAAGTGAAATGCAAATATGACGATCTTGCAGATTGTTTCCACCCAGGCAATGATAAAGGAGTCAATTGAAAAAGCATACATTTTGAAAAGATTGTGTCAGCCTATACTCATTCAATGGATCTTTGATTCAGTTTACACTGTTTCTTCTGAGTCAGGTTTAGTGCCAACTAGTTACAAAATACTTCTCCTTTCCTTTTATAGCATCCTCACAAAACTACCAGTTAGATTCATTTTGGAATTGGTTCTAAAAAAGAAAAAATAAATTCTACACCACAAATCAACATGTTTCTTTCTAATTGTTGATAGAAATCATGAGCTGAATTTTACCAGAAATTAGATAAGTGTGAATTTTGTCACAAATAGGTTTTCTCATGCTACTTTCCCACACTCACCTCATTACCTGATGCTCCAACCACTTACTGTACCCCACTCACTGTACTCATTCACTTGCCATTGGTGCAAGCATTTGCCAGAGTTGGGACATCTGATGCCAGCATCAACAAACGCAAGATGGGGGCAGAGAAGGATGCTCCAGCTGGATCTCCTCTGCTCTGCCCATTCCTTTTTTTAAAATCTTCTTTTTTCCCTTTTCTGGAATGTGTTTTTTTTTTCACATTTTTAAACTTTGAAGTTCCTAGGGGGGGTATGGAGGAAGCAACTCCTGGACCGGAGGCTATCACAAGCCAGTGCCAGACCATGCCGATGCGGGAGGTAAGCCCTAGCACGGGGAGGTGAGTCCTGAAGGTGAGACCCAGACTGGAAGCTGGAATGGGAGGTGAGTCTCGGAGGCAAGGCTCAAACTGGTGGCCAGCACAGAGAAGCAAAGTCCTTGCAGACTGGAGGCTAGATGCTGACATGAACATGGATGAAAAGCACTGTAAGTCAAGTACTTACTTTTATCCTTTTTAATCTTATGCTGGACTTTTCTTTATTCTTCTTCTAATTTTGTACCAAATACTTAACTAAGATGGCGCTGTAAGTGACAATATTTCAAATTTTTCAGTGCACTCATTCGAAAGCACATGACAATAAAGCCAATTCAATTCAATTCACCAGGTCTGTGTGTACACTAAGTCACAAACTGGCAGTCTGCAGCTGCTCTGCATAGTTTATGTCAGACTGGAGGACAGGAAAATTGCTGCCGTGTTTTGCAGACAGGGATCTGGAGGTCCTGATGAATGGAGTGGTACAGAGCTTGTATCTCCTCTTTCCCCAGGACTGGCACCAGATGCCACCAGCGTAGTCCTGGATTGCAAACTGGAACTGTGCTGTTAGAGGAATGCCTAGTTAATATTACAACAGCTTCTCCAATCTATCAGGGTAAATGCCACTAACTTCTCTCTGCTGTCTCAGACTCACTCTAACATTGCTACTGCACGACCTTCCATCAAGTCTTATGCTCTACCACTCTCACTACTACATGCAACATCTTCCCTCATTCACTCTCAATGATGCCAAACCCTATGTTCCCTCTGTGTTGCCTACTCACTCACTCTGGACACCTCAACACCTCTACCCCACCTACATTAGCACTAACAGCTGTGCCATATTCTTTTATCTCATATCCTGCCTCCCTTTGTCTCATTCCAGAGAGAACAGCCCACAATAGAATAGAGAGAGCAAGGGTAGGCTGACATTCAGCTCCTCACCCCCTACACAGCGTTTACCAATGAGGACCAAGTCCGTTCATACCATGATGCCAAAAACACCATGACCCAGGACCAGTTAAGAATTGTTATTCATTGCTGTGCTGTTCTTCCATGTGGAGGTATCCTTCTACCCTTTGTTCACAACACTCTCTCTCCACAAAGTCTCCTGCAGGTACCGGTGGTATCTGCACACTGCCAGTAACTAAAAGGCAATGACACAAGACATTTCCTCCTCTACCTCTGAGGAGGAAGGCACGGATCCTTCAGAGGATACATTGATAAGGCATCCTCCTGCATCTCTCCATTAGCTCAGAGACCAACACCTCAGTGGGTATTTTGGCTAGATTAGAGTTAGGAGCACGAGATGGTGAGCACATCACGGATATGTCCCCACGGATGATGAGGGCGAAATGTTTCAGGTTGTTGTCACTTGGAGGATAACTGGAAACAATGCACCTGGCTCAGTCCCATGGTCTGCACAACGTCAGCCAGCAGAAGGCCGAGGGACCTTAACCTCACTCTGAATGCCCTTTCTCCACAAAGAGATGGGATAGTGGTAGTGGGCACCCTGCAGAAGATGAACCACATATGGACGGTCAAGAAGTCTCCTCTCAGGACACTCCAGAGATAGCCGGGCCTTCCACTTCTACTCTGCCGGTCACCATTAGGATCGCGTGTTCAAGCCAGTTAGGGTGCACCTGGCAGTGGACAGGACACACTCAGCATTGTCTATGCTTTCTAGACACAAATGCCTCAAGGGTCACCTGACCAGAACTCCAAGACCAATGGGTTTGTCTGTGCAGTAGGCTTCCTCCACTCGATGACTGCATTGAGACATAGTGGGAAGACTTTCTGAGAATACATAGATAGCACGGGTGGCATGTCAATGCAAATTTGGTCTCACATATGTCAATCATTGGCTGCATGACCAAATGTCTGCTTAGCTGCATCTGTAGTATTGAGGAAGCAGAGATTACCCATCCTTAGTATTACATGACGTGAAGTGAGCAGCTTTTGCACAATGGAAATAGTGCACTTCTCTTGTGGGAACTTGTAAGGTGGTTGTAAATTAGACAAAGGTTACAATACATTACTTATGCAAGACAGCCATCAATAGGATTGATTGCTGATGCTGTATGGTGTGGTCAAGAGTGCTCAGGGCAAGGACTTGGACTCCACACTTTAGGTCAATGCTTAAGGTTCACATATAGGCATTCAGTGCTCACAGATATTTATCACCTGTACTTTATGGGTGTTTGTGTAATGTGCTTGCTCATTGAAAGGCCTCACTTCACGAGAGCGCGAGGTCCCCTTCCTCAGATAACGACACACTAACTCCACCCAGTCAGCTATGGTGTCACCATTTTCCGAATCATTGCCCACTTGCTATTTACATCAAGCAAACAGCCTCCCCATTGAAGGCTATCTCCCTTGACTTGACTGAGGAACTACTCCTCTGAGATTTTGAGTTATCGCCATTTGGTTGAAGCATACGCACTAAGTCTGCTGCCAACACCCACTGGCATTTTGTGCAAGGATGAGATTAAAGTCACATGCTGCCATATGTAGCATGTCTTGACTGGTGATTACTGACAACAATGACAAGCTTCCTGGCTTTGTACCTACAATAAAAGACAAGTAAAAGTGTTCTGAGAAGCTCTGGCTGAGGATGCAAATCCCAAAAAGGCAAGGAAAGCCAGAATGCTGTGAGCATCCAAGCAGGCGCAAAGTGAATGAGCATTAAGTGTTCCAGTGAGGATCTGTACAGACATCTTGGTACAATCCATGTCCCTGCATACACATTTTTTTGGAGTTAACATTCGACGGAAACACAGAAAATAGAAGCAGGAGTAAGCCATTGAGCCTGCTCTGCCATTCATGATAGCAATGTCTGAACATCCAACACAAAAACTTGTGCCTGCTTTTCCTCCATCCCTTTGACCCTTTAGCCCCAAGTGGTACATCCATTTTCTTCTTGAAACCATATAATGTTTTGACCTCAACTGCTTTCTGTAGTTGCAAATTCCACAGGGTCATCACTCTCTAGATGAAAATGTTTTTGCTCATCTTTGTCCTAAATGTTTTACTGTGAATCCTTGTACCTTGATGCCTGGTTCAGGCATCAATTGCAATTAGTAACATCCTTTCTGTCACTAACCCATATTAGCCTGTTAGAATTTTATAGGTTTCTATGAGATTACTGCATCCCCCCCCACACACTCCCCCATTCTTCTGAAATTCAGCTAAGATAACCCTAACTAGATTAGATTCTCTACAGTGTGGAAACAGGCCCTTCGGCCCAACAAGTCCACACCGACCCTCCGAAGAGTAACCCACCCAGACTCATTTCCCTCTGACTAACGCATCTAACCTATGGGCAATTTAGCATAGCCAATTCACCTGACCTGCACATCTTTGGACTGTGGGAGGAAACTGGAGCACCAGGAGGGAGAATGTGCAAACTCCACACAGACAGTTGCCCGAGGCTGAAATCGAACCTGGGACCCTGGTGCTGTGAGGCAGCAGTGCTAACCACAGAGCCACCGTGCTGCCCCAGTTCAACTAATTCAAGATCACCTCATACATCAATCCTGCCATCCCACGAATCAGTCTGGTGAACTGTGCTGCACTCCTCCTATAGCAAGAATATCCTTCCTCAGAGAAAGAGACCAATATTCCAGGTACGGTCTCACCACAACCTTGCATAATTGCAGTAAGATACCCCTACTCCTGTACTCAAATCGTCCCATTATGAAGGTCAACATACCATTTGCCATCTTGACTGCCTGCTGCACCTGCATGCTTACTTTCAGTGATTGGTGTATGAGGACAGTCAGGTCTCAATGCACATTCTCTTCTCTCAATTATAGCTATTCGGATAATAACCTACCTTCCTCTGATTGCTAGCAAAGTGGATAATCTTACATTTATCTATACTATACTGCATCTCCCATACATTTGTCCACTCACTCAACTTGTCCAAATCACACTGAAGCTTCTCTGCATCCTCCTTAAGGCTTACCTTCTCTCCCAGCTTTTTTCATCTATAAAGTTTGAGATGTTAAATTTAGTTTCTAAATCTAAATCATTAATATATGTTGTAAATAGCTGGAATCCTAGCACTGATCCCTGCAATACCCCACCAGTCACTGTGTATTTTCCTCTGCTCCTTGCTTCCTGTCTGACAACTGGCTCTCTATCCACTTAACACACTATTCCCCCCCCAATTCCATGTGCTTTAATTGTACATACTAATCTCTTATGTGGGACTATGTCAAAGCCTTCTGCATTACCAATAACATACATTCGACTAGCTCTCCCTCATCAACTCTCCTAGTTAGATCCTCAAAGAATTCAAGAGATTTGTCAAGCATGATTTCCCTTTCATAAATTCACGCTGACGTTTTCCAATCTTGTCATTGTTTTCCAGATGTTCAGATATGAATTATTTTGTAATGGACTCTTGCATTTTCCCTACAAACTGACTGGTCTAGACTTCATAGTTTTGTCTCTGACACTCTTCTTAAATAGAAAGGTTACATTAACTACCCTCAAATCTGTGGAAATTGTTCTATAGAACTTAGAAAATAGATGCAGGAGTTAGTCTTTTGGACCTTCAATTCTGCACCAAATCTTGAAAGGTCACCACCAATACATCCACTACTGTAAGGGCCACTTCCTTAATTACTCTGGGATGTAGATTATCAGGGCCTGGGAATTTATCTGCCTTCAATCCCATCAAACCAACATCATTTCCCTTCTAATACTGATTTTGTTTGGTACCTCTCTCTCACTGTACCCAGTGTTCCCCAAATTCTTAGATATATTGTTTATTTATTTCTTTGTGAGTGCAGTACATAAGCATGTATTTAGTTGGTCAGTCCTTTCTTGTTTCCCATTATAAATTTCCTTCTTTTGGACTGTAAGGAATATACATTTGTCTTCACCAATCAATTTCTCATGTACCAACAGAAAATTTTGTATATGTTTGTTGTAAACTTACTCTTTCTTCCCTTTCTTAATGAATTCCTTTTTGTCCTTCTTTACTGAATTCTAAACTGCTCCCTGTCCACGGGTCTGTTTTATTTCTGGCCAATTTGTATGTGTCTTACTTGGATTTAATACTATCCATAATTTCCCTTGAAACTCATGGTTTGACCACCTTTCCCATTTTACTTTTGTGTCAGACAGGAACAAATAATTATTGCAGTTCACCATTCCCTCTTTGAATATCTGCTATTGCCTTTCCACTGTCATCCCTTCCAGTAATATTCTCCAAAATATCATAGCCAATTCACACCATTGTAGTTTCTTCTAACTTGAATCAAGGCCCTATTTGTAGAATTAACAGCATCTCACACCATCTTGATGAGAAATTCTACAATGTCATGGTCACTCATCCCCAAGGATATGCATATGTGAAGCAAACCATCTACATCTCCAGGAATTGCCCCTGCACATTATTGTAACTAATTTAATTTGCTAAAGCTATAGGCAGAGTATACTCACCCACAATTACAGTTGCTCCTTTGTTGCATGTCTCTAATTTTCTGTTTAAGGCCATTCCCAGCAGTTTGGAAGTATACATATAAACCCTGCAAAACTATTTGCCACTTAGGGTTACTCAGCTCTACCCATATAGATTACACATCATTAGACATAAAGTCCTTCATCACTATTGCATTAATTTCCGTCCTTTGGATCCTTGCATAGGTTCCCATACCCCTGCCATTTTACTTTAAAGCCGCCCAAACCATCAGCAATGCACCCTCCGATGCAGCTTGGAAGTGCAAAATCATCTTATAAATGGATCAGAGATGTGTCATGATGGTGCAATAAGTCCTGTACTTGTTAGATGCCAATGTTCTTGAACAGGGAGTTGCATACAGTCACGACCAATTGACTACACCCTGAGATGTTGGAGACTTGCATCCAAGATGGAGGTCCAGAGGAGCAAGCGACGAGCTGGTGATGCCGGGGAACCACTCTGACTTTTATGTCAGGAATTGTCACAGTGTGTATTCTATTTGGCAAGTGGGAAAATTGGAAATTACATATAAACAAGGCAAGGTTAACAATAATGAGATGTTAATATATGCTACCACATGTAAATAGGTGCCTCCTCACTAACAAGTGCGAATCCTGCCTCGCTGTTCTACATTGATTGGAATATAGAACTTATTGTTCCCAACGTCGAGAAGTTCCTCACTGCTAATCTCTCTCAATTTTCCAACTTTCTCAACAATACCTGTGTCATTCAGTGCATGGGAAGAATTTGCCTGAAGTGTGTTTCACCATTTCCTTGTTTTTGTTTTTCATTGTTCAATCATCAGACAATACCTTAGCAGTGCAAAATCCAAATGTGGAAGATCAATTACAAATTTCACTTTTGCGGTATTTAAGTTTTTTGTCATTTGTAACAAAACCTAAACTAAAACACTTTGTAAACAAATGAAGAATAATTTTACTAATCTTGTTGCAAACTGGCTGAGTGCTTATTTAATTGCAGCAGCTCTTAAACCAAAACAGTTTATTAAAATGTATTGTTTCAGCTTCTGTCAATTAAAAAGGATTTGATGTTTCTTGTCTGGTCTAGCACCTAGACACATTGCTGTCACGTGTTGCTCTGCATTAATTGTGTTTTTCTTTAAAAAGTATCACTGCTCTTACATAAGATTGGACATATATCAAAATGGAATCTGGTAGTATTATTTACATTTTAATATAATATATTTGTCATTATAATTAAATTGGTTTGGCTTGTTTGTATAATATATTCTAAAATCCTTGTGAAATACTTTGCCTAAAACTATTACAGTGATCATAATACTGCTGATGTGAAATTCTGCTTGAAGTTGCTTTTTACACTCTTACAAAACACATCAATGCCAATCTCTAGTCCATGCTGAGCTGCGAAGTTTCAGCCAAGACAATAGAAACATGAAGTGATAAAGGCCATGAGGAGACAGATATATTCCTTTCTGATAAGGGGACCAGCAGGGATGGCAGTGCTGGGAGAGGAATGTTCCTCCTGCATGATGTTTGAGGTGAGGGACGTCATTAGTGTCCCTTCAAAGTACATCTGCAGGAAGTGCACCCAACTCTTGCTCCTCCAAGATCATGGCAGGGAACTGGAGTGGGAGCTGGATGAAATTTGGATCATTTGGGAGGCAGAGCCTGTGATAGGAAAAAGTTACAGGGAAGTAGTTACCCCTAGGCACAAAGAAAGCTGGGTAACCGTTAGAAGGGGGAGAAAACAGTTAGTGCAGGGATCCCCTGTGGTCATTCCCCTGAAAAGCAAGTATACCATTTTGGATAGTGTTGGTGGGGGGGGGGGAACTTACCAGGGGATGCATTGGGGTGCAGGTCTCTGGCACAGAGCCTGTTCCTGTTGCACAGAAGGGAAAGGGGGAAAGGAGGAGAATGTTAGTCACTGGGGACTCAATAGTTAGAGGGACAGATAGAAGATTTCTTGGGAACATTCGAGACTCACGATTGGTGTGTTGCCTCCCAGGTGCCAAGGTCCTTGATTTCTCGGATTGTGTCTTTGGGGTCCTGAAGGGAGAGGGTGACCAGCCCCAAGTCATGGTCCACATAGGTACCACCAACATAGGTAGAAAGAGGGATAGGGATGTAAAGCAGGATTTCAGGGAGCTAGGGTGGAAGCTGAGAGCTAGAACAAACAGAGTTGTTATCTCTGGATTGTTACCTGTGCCACATGATAGCGAGGTGAGGAACAGGAAGAGATATCAGCTGAAAACATGGTTGCAGGAATGGTGCAGGAGGGAGGGTTTCAGGTATATGGATAATTAGAGCTTATTCTGGGAAGGTGGGACCTCTACAAACAGGACAGTCTTCACTTGAACCAGAGTTGTACTCATATCCTGGGTGGGAAATTTGCTAGTACTACTGGGGTGGGTTTAAACTAGCTCAGCAGGGCGATGGGTACCTGAGGTGTAGTTCCAGTGCACAGGAGGATGTGAGTAGGGAGGAAATGGACAGGATTTCATGGTCAGAGGAGTGTGCTGGCAGATAGCAAGCTGGTTTGAAGTGTGTCTACTTCAATGCCAGGAGTTGGGTAGGTGAGCTTGCAGCATAGATAGGTACCAGGGACTTCAATGTTGAGGCCATTTCGGAGATATGGATAGAGCAGGGTCAGGAATGGATGTTGCAGGTTCCAGGGTTTAGATCTTTCATTAAGATCAGGGAATGTGGTAAAAGAGGGGAAGGTGTGACCTTGTTAGTCAAGGATGGTATAATGGTGGCTGAAAGAATTTTTGACGAGGATTCGTCTACTGAAGTGGTATGGGCCGAGGTTAGAAAAAAAGAGACGAGAGGTCACACTGCTGGGAGGTTTTTGGAGGCCTCCCCAAAGTTCCAGGGATGTGGAGGAGAGGATTGGCAAAATGATTCTGGTAGGAGTGAAAGGAACAAGGTGATCATTATGGGGGACTTCAACTTCCCCAACATTGACTGGAAATGCTATAACTCTAGTACATCAGATGGATCAGTTTTTGCCCAATGTGTGCAGGAGGGTTTCCTGACACAGTATGTCAAACGGTCATCAAGAGGGGAGACCACACTGGATCTGGTACTTGGTAATGAACCAAGCCAGATGTTTGACTTAATGGTGGATGAGCACTTTGGAGAGAGTGACCATAATTTGGTTACATTTAGTTTAATGATGGAAAGGGATAGGTATATGCCACAGGGCAAGAGTTATAGATGGGGGAAGGGCAATTATAATGCAATTAGGCAACTTAGGAGGCATAGAATGGGGTAGCAAAATGCAGGGATGGGACAATTGAAATATGGAGCTGGTTTAAGGAACATATATTGTGTGCTCTTGATAGGTATGTCCCTGTCAGGCAGGGAGAAATTGATAAGGTAGGGGAACTGTGGTTTACAAAATAAATTGCATCTCTTGTTAAGCAGAAGAGGGAGGCTTATGTGATGCTGAGATGAGGTGGTTCAGATGAGGTGATGGAGGGTTACAGATTAGCTAGAAAGGATTTAAAGAGAAGGTTAAGAAGAGCAAGGAGGGGACATGAGCAGTCTTTAGCAGGTAGAATAAAGGAGAACCCAAAAGCTTTCTATTGGTGTGTGAGGAATAAAAGGATGACAAGGTTAGGAATAGGTCCTGTCAAAGACTGAAATGGAAAGTTGAGTGTGCATTCTGTGGAGATCAGAGAGGTGCTAAATGAATATTTGTCAACTGTTTTCACTCAAGAAAAGGAGAATATTGTGAAGAAGACTGAGACATGGGCTGTTGGACTTGAAAGAATTGAGGTTAGTAGGCAGTAGGTGATATCAATTCTAGAAGGTGTGAAAGTAGATAAATCCCCTGGGCCAGATGGGATTTATCCAAGGATTCTCTGGGAAGCTAGTGAGGAGATGGCTGAGCCTTTGGCCTTGATCTTTGAGTCATCGTTGTCTAAAGGTTTAGTACCAGAGAACTGGAAGATTGCAAATGTTGTGCCCTTGTTCAACAAGGGCAGGAAAGATGACCCAGGGAATTATAGACCAGTGAGCCTTATGTCTGTTGAAGGAAAAGTTTTGGAATGGATTATAAGAGATAGGATTTATAATCATCTAGCAAGCATCAATTTAATTGGAGGTAGTCAACATGGTTTCATCAAGGTCAGGTTATGTCTCACAAACCACTGAGTTTTTTGAGAAGGTGATCAAGCATGTGGATGAGGGTAGGGCAGCTGACATGGTGTACATGGACTTCAGCAAAGCTTTTGATAAGGTTCCACATGGTAGGCTTTTGCAGAAAATGCAGAGGCATGGAATTGAGGGTGATTTAACAATTTGGATTAAAAACTAGCTTTCTGTAAGAAGGCAGCAAGTGTGCATGACGGAAAATATTCAGCCTGGAGTCCAGTTACTAATGATGTACCACAAGGATCTATTTTGGGACCACTGCTGTTTGTCATTTTTATAAATGAGTTAGACGCAGGCATAGGTGGATGGGTTATTAAGTTTGCAAATGACACTAAAGTCGGTGGAGTAGTGGACAGTGTGGAAGAATGTTGCAGTTTGCAGGGGGACTTGGATAAGCTGCAGAATTGGGCTGAGGGGTGGCAAAGGGAGTTCAATGTAGATAAATGTGAGGCGATTCACTTTAGGAAGAATAATAGGAAGGCAAAATACTGGGCCAAGATTTTTGGTCGTGTAGATGTGCGGAGGGATCTGGTGTCCATGTACATAGATTCCTGAAAGTGGCCATCCAGGTTGATAGTACTGTTCAGAAGGCATACTGTCTGTTAAGTTTATTGATCGAGGGATTGAATTCCGGAGCCGTGATGTGATGCTGCTACTGTACAAAATGCTAGTGCGGTCTCACTTGGAGTATTGCGTACAGTTCTGGTCACCCCATTACAGGAAGGATGTGGAAGCATTGGAAAAGGTACAGAGGAGATTTACCAGGATGTTGCCTGGACTAGAGTAAAGGTCTTATGAGGAAAGGCTAAGGGACTTGGGTCTGTTCCCATTGGAGAAAAGAAGGCTAAGAGGGGATTTAATAGAGACATACAAGATGATCAGAGGATTAGATAGGGTGGACAGTGAGAGTCTTTTTCCTAGGATGATGATGTCGGCTTGTACGAAGGGACATAGTTGCAAATGGAGGAGTAATAAATTTAAGACAGATGCCAGAGGCAGGCTCTTTACTCAGAGTGGAAAGAGTGTGGAATGCCCTGCCTGCCAACATAGTTAACTCAGTCACTTTTGGGGCATTGAAACAGTCCTTGGATAAGCATATGGATGACGATGGAAGATGGGCTTAGATTAGTTCACAGGTTGGTGCAACATTGAGGGCCAAAGGGCCTGTTCTGCACTGTATTGTTCTATGTTCTATGCTCCATATATGGAGTAAATACTTCTGAATACCGTGCAATCTTTTGGAAGGTAAAGAAGAGTAAAGCTTGAGAACAAGATTGGCGTTGACCATGATGCCCTTAAAAATGTTCTGGTTGTCTGTCATAATGGGTGGGAGTTTATGGGCCTTCACGGGAAATAAAAACTGACAGACTTTCCACAGGCAGGGATCAAGCCCTCCCTGCAGACACAAATTACTACAGGTCAGCTCAAGGAGCTCTCATTTAGACACTTGCCCCTTATTATGGAGGAAGCCCCACCCTCGAGAGCTGCTGGCCAAACCATACTGGGTCACCATCGTGGTCATGGCAGCTTCAGAGCAAGACAACAGGCAGATCCACTCTGGAGGCCTCACTGAACCCTAGCATGTGCCAGGTCCGGAGGTTTGGAGGAGAGGATTTTAGAATGTTGGGAAGGGTGGGGGGTGGATGTAGAGATGTGATGCATGGAGTCAGCTTGGGGTTGTCTCACTCTATCGCTGAAATTAGTATTTCCCCATTTCCCTCCTCTGCCATTTTAAGCACTTTAATCAACAAACCAAATCCTGCCCACATCAATCACACTACTGCATGGGAACATTTATATTGGTGTCAGCTGAACTTTTGAGAAGCTCAAGTAACCCTTAACTATTTATTTACATGTGGCAGACACTCTGCCAAATTTACCACCCACTTTAGTTATAGGGATGAACCCAGGTGGATAGGAAGATGGTACACTAACCACCTCCCCAACGAAAACACACCAGCAGAGGCATGTCATATTCTGCCCAATATATACACATACTTATTCAAACCTGTCTAATAACAAGGCATCAGTTCACACTGGAACCACGTACACATTCTGTTGTCATAAAGGTCAGTCATGAAATTAAATTATCATTCTCGCTCTCCTTTATTTTTCGTTCTGCTCTTCATTCGATCTCCATTCACCTCTTTCCTCCTATGCTATTGCTATTTTTTTCCCTCAACCTTTGAATACCTTTGACTGAGGAGAGACACTCAAGATGACCGGTTGCCCTCACTATGCCAATGCCGCCTCACATTTCCACTGGCTGAAAAGGCAAACAAAACAAATCAAGCTTAAGAAGGAGGTCAAATGCCAATTTACAGGGCTTGCCAGAAGCGGACTGCTTCCACAAAATTTGAGCCGATACTTTTCTTCAGTTGTTGCACATTGGATAACAAACTAGCTCATCAAAATGATGTGTGTGAAATTCTATGCGTAACATATATTTTGTTTTGGTTTGAAGATACCAATATTGTCTCCAAGGGGTTTTTAACATGATCTGATTTTCTTTTAATGCAGTTGTGAATGACTACAACGTCAATCATTGTACAGAAAACAGTTTGTGGAAATACATGTTGAAGGAAAGCATATTATGTTAAACATTTCAATTGTGTAACACAACAGTGTAGTTAAAATTTAATGTTGAATTCAGATTTCGGAAGGAACTGCTATCATGCTAATTGCACATAGGCATTCAGAGATCACCAGCAAAAATGTCTCTGTCACTGGACAAATGAGGTGCCAACATCCTCAGAGCTACAGTCCAAGAAGAGTTGAAAAAATGCTCAAAACTAATTAATCAGTTAGCATCCAAATAATTCCTATTAGTTCTAAAAGAATCAAGGGAAATGGGAATTGGGCAGGATAATGAAGTAGAGGCAGAAGCTCAGTAATAACCTTATTGAATGTCAAAGCTATCTCAAGGGTCTGTATGACATTACTACTACTCCTATTTTCCAAAATCCCAAATACTTCATGCCATGTCAAATAAATGATGACACTGCTTAGAATCATTGAATAATGACTGTACAAATTTTCTTTTTAAGAGCCATCTCGTTAGTCCCACTATCCTTCGATTTCCCCATATTTCAGCATTTGACTTTCTCTCATATATTTATCCTATTCCCTTTTCAAAAATTCCACTGAATAATTTCCACCACTCTTTTTAGGCAGTGCCTTTCAAAACATAGAAAGATTATTCTTATGTTACTTTGAGTTCTTTTGCCAATCATTTGAGTCCGGTGCACTCTCATTACCAAACATTCAGTCATTGTAAAAAGATTCCCTTTAATTGCTCTATCTGATTTTAAAACCCCTGAATGGAATCTGCTGTTGACTTTCTCAGCTTCAAACAAAACATGCTTAACTTTTTTTTGGTCTATTCACATAATTGTGCATCCTTATCCATAGAACCACTGCAGTAAATCTGTTCTGCACATTCTTTCAAACCTTTCACTTCCTTTTTAAAGGCTTGTGCCCAAAGCTGGAACAGTTGTTAATCTTGGACCAAACAGATATTTTATATTGGTTCAGATTAACTTCCTGATTATTCTTCAGAAAGTGTTGAATTTTTGTAATGGTGGGAAAGCACAGTATGCTTGGGTGAATAGCTAGACGTATCTTTTTTGGAGACATCTGAATTTCCTTCACATTTCCAAATGCATGCTGTTTTCCTTTTGATTTATTTTCCCTAGGATGGTTATGGCTATTATGCAAACTGTGCACTTTCCCCCAGTGAGGACAGGCTCCACATTTTCAGTTGATGATGATAATTGGATCTCCACTCACACACCATTTTCTGGTGGTGCAGATTTTCAAATGTTTTACAGCTTGAAAGATAGTAAAGGAAATGGTAAAGGAAATAGAATAAGGTGGGAACATTCTGAAAGATTAAGTGTAAAATGTTTTTGACCTTTCAAATGTTACTATTCGGTGCAGCATTGTAATGTGCATGTGTTTTTAATGCAGTGATCCATCAAGAAGATCGGTTTTGCAAAGCTCAGTTGACCCTGGTGTTGACCCACACTTGGTAAATGTTTGTATGTTTTACAATACCTTTCCAATGGAGAAAGTGTCATACCGCACTGAATAAAGTTCTTTACTGTTATTTTGTTGGACTGGCAGATCTCTCTGCGTTTTTTAAAAAACAGAAACCTGTTTTTGGAAGTAGAAAAAGTCTACAAAAATAGATATTCATCTTAAGCTGAATATGTGGTACTTCTTTTGAAAATCCAAATGTTTAGATTAGATTACTTACTGTGTGGAAACAGGCCCTTCGGCCCAACAAGTCCACACCGAAGCGTAACCCACCCAGACCCATTACCCCTACACCTAACACTACAGGCAATTTAGCATGGCCAATTTGCCTAACCTGCACATTTTTTGGACTGTGAGAGGAAACAGGAGCACCCGGAGGAAACCCACGCAGACACGGGGAGAACGTGCAAACTCCACACAGTCAGTCGCCTGAGGCGGGAATTGAACCCGGGTCTCTGGCGCTGTGAGGCAACAGTGCTAACCACTGTGCCACCGTGCCGCCCACAAATGTGTATCAATTGAACTGATGTCATTCACTTGCTCTGTTACCTCATCAAAACATTAAATCATGTTAGTACAACATAGCCAGCCCTTAACAAATTTTGCTGCCTCTTATTTATCAGTTCATGCTTGTTCACTTTCTCCTGGATTACTTATTTTGCACTGCTTGCACTAAACCAACTGGCCTGAAATTGTTAGATTTATCTTTATCCTCTTTTTGTAAAAAAGATGTAATACTTATGATATAAGTATGTAATAAGATGTAATACTTATGACCTCTGCTACCTCCTCTATTAATCTAAAGAAAATTGAGATAAAAGTAAACAACTCCATAAATGCTTCACTCAGCAACCTAGAATTTCTGCCGTTCAGTCTGAGTGACTTACCCAATGTATGTACTGTTAATTTTGTTCATATTGTAACACCACTTTGTCTACTTTATCTCATTCAGCATCTCATCCTTATTTATGATATAATTGGCAAAATTCTCTATTATGATACAAGGTGATGCTAATATTGCACAAATCAGATTCTAAATGTAATCCCAGTTCTGAAGAATATTAACTCTACTTTCTCTCCAGATGCTGCCAGACCTGCTGACCTTTTCCAGTAATTTCAATTCTTGCTTCTGATTTCCAGCATCCAGACCTTTGTCTCTTTTTCTCTGGAATGTAATCTAGTGTATTACCTGGGTGAAATCTTCCCAAACCCTGAATGACATGGACATGGTGAGAAAGTTGGGAAAATCAGGTGGGGTATCCAATAAGAACATTTTCAGTGCTGAGTCCAAAAAGTCACATTTTCCAACCAAGTGATGAACAGCAAGGTGTGATTCTCGGTAGTGAATAGCGAGAGGTTTACTGACATGGATTATTACGCATTGATATCCTCATTACTATCTAATCTCACCTCATTATTGTTCCTCATTCTTCCATCTGCGAAATAGAAATCAGACACTGAGAATTCCCAACATAAAAGTCAGAGTGGTTACCTGGTGATTCCCGCTTACCACTTGCTCCTTGGGACTTCCATCTTGGACACTTGGACCAAGCATCTCGAGACACAAAAATGGACATGTGCCCCTTATCTACGAACAATAATATCCACCACATACAGTCTCATCACAATATCATGGCCACACCTCCAATCCATTTACAATATGTTTCTGCATTTCAATGTCGTACTTTGGAGTGCACCAGCACCTTTCTTTGTTGCGAGGGAACTGCGCTCAGCATCAGGCACACACTTCATTGGTAGGACCAGAGTGCATCTCAATGCTTCTCATCTTTTTGTATCGGTGCTCAGTCACTTTGTGCCTACTTCGATATTCCCAGCATCCCTGTCTTGCTTTTTCTTTTCTTTCTGCAACTTGGCCCCTCAGCTAGAGCTAAAATCTCAACCTATTTCTATCTTGCCTAGCCCTTTAGACACAAAGCCAAGCAGTTGTATAGTTGCCAGCAATCATCCATTGAGGAGGTAGCTATGTTGCTGATGGCACAGGTCTATCTTACACATGCACCACGTGCCAGCCAGTGATCTATTGAATGCACTACATTTGCTTCACCAAATGGTAACATCTCATATAGTGCTCTGTCAAGTCAAGTGAGACACCCTTCAGGTAACTATTTTCAGTACATTAAATCAAGAGTGTCATCTGATATCAGACCAAAAGCTTGGCTATGGTCAGTTGGTCACTTGGGTCAGTCACAATCAGGATCCTCTCCTCAAAAGTGATAAGAAGCTTAAAATCAGCATCCCACGACCATCTTGGCTCTTTCTGACATTCTGTTGGTTGTTTTCTCCTGGAATGAGACAAATGAGGGGTTAATTGAGTTGAAAGTAGCAGAAGCAGTGCTGGCCCAATGGGAGAAACATAACGAGGTGTTCCAAGTGGGTGATTAAGAGACACAGAGTCCAGGTCAAGTGAGTAATCTGAGGATTAGGTGGATGAAAGCAAGTGAGAGAAGATGTTGCAAGCAGCAATGAGAATTGCAGAGAGCATGAGCCTGTGTGGGAGATGGGTGCTTTATCAAAGATAGAGTGAGCGTGAGGTAGGAGAAAGATGGTGGCACTTGCCTTCGTGAAGCAGAGAATGGCTTTGACCCAGTGATGGCATCGCTGTGCATTCCTCTTGATGATTAAGACCTCTCTGATCTGGTTTATAACCTCAGATTAAACTGGCAGGGGTTGGTTTGTGGCGTCTTCTGCCAGTCCTGAGGAAAATAGAGAGCCTTTCAATGGACTGACTCATCCAGTAGATCCCCGCCTGAAAGGCAGAGCACCAACTTCCTTGTATCTGCCATGTCTGGGTCAAATGTTACAATCTAGGAGGCTGTGGACTGCCAGTACTTGGCTGGATGCACAACAGCTAATTAAACATGTGGTTAGTGCCATGGATATCCCAGTAATGTTTCTGTTTGCAGCAAATAGGAGAATCAGTGACTGAGTGGGTGTAATACAGTCCCTAGATAATTCGGTGAGTTTGAGATGTTAGCACAAGGAAACTTCTAGAACACATGGAGAAAAACCCACTGAAAATGACAGCCATTTTCTGGTCAGATTCAGCAATTTTGCAATTTGGTTAGCATTATGGTCAAGCACTGAATATATTGCCACAAAGCTGTCAATGTATTTTCAACAAAAGAACAAAGATTTATTACACAAAAAGTAAAAAAAAACGCACACAAAAATAAACCAATTTGGAAAATCTTATCATATTTAGCAAACAAAGAAAGGCTCAATCTGATTCAGTGAGGCCACTTTTGAAATAGGAAGGATGTTGTAAAACTTGAAAGGGTTCAGAAAAGATTTACAAAGATGTTGCCAGAGTTGGAGGATTTGAGCTATATGGAGAGGGTAAATAGGTTGGAGCTATTTTCCGTGGAGCATCGGAGGCTGAGGAGTGATCTTATAGAGGCATATAAAATGGGGAATGGATAGGGTGAATATCCAATGTCTTTTCCCCAGGGTAGGGGAGTCCAAAACTAGTGGGCATAGGTTTAAGATGAGAGGGAAATGATTTAAAAGGGACATAAGGGGCAACCTTTTCATGCAGAGGATGGTACATGTACAGAATGAGATGCCGGAGGTGGTGGTGCAGGCTGGTACAATAACAACATTTTAAAGGCATCTGGATGGGTACATGAATAGGAAAGCTTTAAATGGTGTAATACAGTCCCTAGATAATTCGGTGAGTTTGAGATATTAGCACAAGGAAACTTCTAGAACACATGGAGAAAAACCCACTGAAAATGACAGCCATTTTCTGGTCAGATTCAGCAATTTTGCAATTTGGTTAGCATTATGGTCAAGCACTGAATATATTGCCACAAAGCTGTCAATGTATTTTCAACAAAAGAACAAAGATTTATTACACAAAAAGTAAAAAAAAACGCACACAAAAATAAACCAATTTGGAAAACCTTATCATATTTAGCAAACAAAGAAAGGCTCAATCTGATTCAGTGAGGCCACTTTTGAAATAGGAAGGATGTTGTAAAACTTGAAAGGGTTCAGAAAAGATTTACAAAGATGTTGCCAGAGTTGGAGGATTTGAGCTATATGGAGAGGGTAAATAGGTTAGAGCTGAGGAGTGATCTTATAGAGGCTTATAAAATGGGGAATGGATAGGGTGAATATCCAATGTCTTTTTCCCAGGGTAGGGGAGTCCAAAACTAGTGGGCATAGGTTTAAGATGAGAGGGAAATGATTTAAAAGGGACATAAGGGGCAACTTTTTCATGCAGAGGATGGTACATGTACAGAATGAGATGCCAGAGGTGGTGGTGCAGGCTGGTACAATAACAACATTTTAAAGGCATCTGGATGGGTACATGAATAGGAACGCTTTAAATGGATATATGTCAAATGCTGGCAAATGGAACTAGATTAGTTTAGGCATGGACTAGTTGGACCAAAGTGTCTGTTTCTGTGCTGTCCATCTCTATGACTCTATAATAACCTTTACAGACATTCAACCCCAGTGAAGTATCACTCCTACCTTCAATACAAAATTTCTTACAGAACTGACAAGCTTGTTTACTTTCTATGAATTTCTGCATATACATGAGTCATGATTCTCTCAATCTCTGTTGAGGACAAACAGATAAGCTAAGTTACTAAGTTACTAAGTTTCTTCACTGAACTCCAAGAACAAATACAAGCTTTATCTCAGCCTAGTCGGCTTATACTTCTAGACCAGATTAAGATTTTATTTAGCTCTTAAATATGAAGAATTCCCTAAAGTAAAAAAAAAGGTCCTTCTACTGAAGAGAATTTTTCTTCTGCATTCAACTTGCAAGTTGGTTTCATATCATCTATCTTCTCTATTGATTGTGGAAGTTCCTCAGAGTAAACATTTCAGCAATTATCTCCCCAGGTAGCTTGCTAGTCATTTGACTGAAGTCACATGCTTCCTTTGAAAGGCTGTTTTAACCTCCCTGGTCTGATTTTTTGTTATTAAAAGAAAAGTGTCCCTCTAAGAACTGAAAACAAAAATCCATATTCGCTCTACTTTAGAATCAAAAACTCAAACTTTTGCCATATCGTTTCTTTGCTAAACACTCATGCAAAATGCTCATTTAGTCCTTCCTTCAGACACACCTTCCATCTCCATCTTAGATTTTCATTCAGCCCTCCCCATCAGTTAAACCCCACCTAGACAATCCATTTACTTTTGATATGTAAATTGAAGATCTTTGGATTCCAACAGTATCTGCTTGAAAATCTGGTGCACAAAGTTTGGTATCCTTGTTAACCTGTGTTTAAATTATCCTACCTTAATTAAGTGCAGAATGCTCCTAATGGATGTCTTAGCAACATAAAACAGGGTTCTAAGTACTTGCATATGTAGCTTCAAGAATGTTCAAGTGCACAACACTTATAGTCCCAGCTGATGATTGTATGTTGGTTTCTGCTATGTTCTTTTTAATTCACTTGTGAGACATGAGCATTGCTGGCTGGGCCAACACTTATTGCCTGCCCCTAGTTGTGGTTAAGGTGGTGGTGGTCAACTTCCTTCTTGAACTGCTGCAGTCTAAGCGCAGTAGGTAGACCCGTAATTCCTGGTTGGAATTCCTGGATTTTGACTCCATGTCAAGGAATAGTGGTATATTTCCAAATCAGGATGGTAAGTGGCTTGGAGGAGAACTTGCAAGTAGTCATATTTCCATATATATGCTGTTCTTGTCCTTCTAGCGATGGTGGCCGTTGGTTTGAAAGCTGCTGTCTCAGAATTTAGGTGAATTTCTTCAGTACATATTGTAGATAATTCATTCTACTGCTGCTGAGAGTCAGTGGTGGAGTGAATGTTTGCGACTGTGGTGGTAATCAAGCAGGCTGCTTTGGCCTGGATGGTGTCAAGCTTCTTGAGTGTTGTTGGAGCTACATTTATTCAGGTAAATGGAGAATATTCCATCATGATCTTCAGTTATGCTTTGTAGATGGTAAACAGGTTTTTGGGAGTCAGGAGTTGAGTTATTTGCTGTGGTATTTCTAACCTCTGACCTGCTCTTGTAGCCATTGCATTTACATGGCTGGTCCAATACAGTTTCTGGTCAGTGATAACTATCAGGATGTTGTTAGTGGAGGATTCAGTGATGGCAACACCGTTGAATGTCAAGGAACAATGGATAGATTCTCTCTTATTGGAGATGTTCATTGTCTGGCTAAACATTGTGCAATCATCAGCGAACAACGCCACTTCTTACAATGGACAGAAAGTCATTGATGAAGCTGAAAATGATTAAGTCAGGAGCACTATCCTGAGGATATCCTGCAGAAATGTCCTGGAGCTGAGATAATTTATCTCCAACAACCACAATCATCTCCCATGTCATCCATGAGCAGAGAAGCCCTCCCTCTGATTTCCATTGACTCCAGTTTTGCTGGAGCTACTGTGAGGTGAGCTTTGGAGGAGGCCAAGATCAATTGTCCACTCAGTGTTTTTGGCTGAAGATTGCTGTGAATGCTTCAGCCTTATGTTTTTTTTTGCAGAATATTATTTGTCAGTGGAAAGTTCATTTGGAATTGGTTGCAACAACTCACACAGCCATTGGCACAATCATGTTGTGCAGGGGACACATTGCATTTGTGTGACTTGGGTAATCCATACCAAGCTTGAATGTACTGAATGATGAGGATGAATCTATCATTAAAACATTGCCAAGCAGGGTACCACCATCACACAATTCTAACAAGTGCCTCTGCAGCTGATTTCCATACGTGGCTTTGTTCATGTGTAGTGACATATGTTACTGTTAAGAATTTGAGACTACCATTGAGCACATGACCAATCTGGGTTTTCTCTCTTACGCACACACACACACACACACACACACACACACACACACACACACACCTACACACAAACAATCAGGCATTCCACAGTAAGCACATGCCAAGTCTACCAAGTGAACTTTTCAGGCTTAAACATTATTGATGGTTACTAGTTTGAAATTAGATAACCAGTAATGAAGAACTACTTAGTCAGTTAATGCAGGATGAGGGTACAAAGTTGAATCCATGAGTGAAAACAAGGGTGACACTGTGGCTCAGTTGTGAGCACTGCTGTCTCACAGTATCAAGGACCTGGGTTTTATACCACCTTGGGCAACTGTGTGTGTGGAGTTTGTACATTCTCCCTCTGTCTGCATGGGTCTCCTGCAGGTGCTCTAGTTTCCTCCACAGTCCAAAGATATACAGCGTAGATGGATTGGCCATGCTAAGCTGCCCATGGAGTCCAAGGATGTGAAGATTAGGTGAATTAGCCATGGGAAATGCAGTGTTACAGGGATAGGGTAGGGGTAAGTGTCTTGGTGGGATCATCTTCAGAAGATCAGTTGAGCTGAATGGCCTGCTTCCACATTGTAGAGATTCTATGAATCTATGTTCAGAGAAATCATCCCATGTTTAACAGCATCTTTAACTCTGTCACCGAACCATTTCTGTTAAGTTTAAAGTGTGGGTGGGTTTCAAGTGTGTATTATTTATAGTACAGTTGTCTATAGAGACAATATAGCAGCACAAACAGATTAAATCAAAGAATAAAATAAACTTGTGCACTTTAGAGAAAGTGAGGACTGCAGATGCTGGAGACCAGAGTTGAAAAATGTGGTGCTGGAAAAACACAGCAGGCCAGGCAGCATCCGAAGAGCAGGAGAATCGACGTTTTGGGCATAAGCCCTTTGATTCCTGAAGAAGGGCTTATGCCCAAAACGTTGATTGTCCTGCTCCTCAGATGCTGCCTGGCCTGCTGTGTTTTTCCAGCACCACATTTTTCAACACTTATGCACTCTAGACCAAGTATAGTATAAAGCATAATGTAAATTAGTAACCCTGCTACTAATCTGCTCCTCTCTCATCTTGCATAAAAGCCTATTCACTTGTAAAACTGTGCCTCACTTTCACTCTATCAATAGCCTTCAAAATTAACACTGGCAGAGCATTAGGTCAAATGCACTTTTAGATAAATTCAATTCAATTCTTAAAAGTCTAACTATGATGTTGATGTCCATAATTTCATTTTTACTTTACCTTTGTCTCAAGTATATAAATAAGTGTTTGGAAGTACAGAACTTAAACATTGCTAAAAGGAGACGAGAAGATCAGAAATATAGAAACTAGGAGCAGGAGTAGGCTATTCAGGCATTCAAGCTTGCCTTGCCATTCCACTTGATCATGGTTGAGCCTCTATCTCAAATGATGTCTCTTTGTACCCCTAAATGCCTTAAATACCAAACAAAATCTGTTTTTCTTGAATATATTCAGTAACATAACCACCACAATTTTCTGTGATAGAGAATTCAATAGGTCATTACCCTTTAAGTGAAGAATTACCTTCCTCATCTTAGTCCTAAACAGCCAAACTTTCCTGAGGCAATAACCCTTGGTTCTGAACTCACAAACCAAAGAAGTCATATTCACTGCATTTAAAATAAAAGCAAGATACTGCAGATGCTAGAAATCTGAAACAAACACAGAGAATGCTAGAGAAACTCAGCAGGATTGGCAGACTCTGTTGCGAGAGAAACAGAATTAATATTTTGAGTCTGATATAATTCCCTTCAGAAAATTTCCAGAATCACATTTGTGCAATGGAAATTGTGAATTTGTTGCTTTCTTCCAGATTGACTGTTTAACAACATACCGGGAGCAAGTGAGGACTGCAGAAGCTGGAGAGTCAGAGTCAAAACGCGTGGCACTGGAAAAGGTCAGCAGGTCAGGAATCAAGGGCTTATGCCCGAAATGTCAACTCTCTTGCTGTTTGCATGCTGCCTGACTTGCTGTGCTTTTCCTGCGCCACACTTTTCAACTCTAACAACGTACTGTTTAACAACGTATGCAAAATGATCATTAATAAAGACAAGTCCTGGTTGCCAGCTTTGCAGATATGAGGTTAACTAAATTGTGTTAAAGAAAGAAACCCATTTGGAAAAATCTAGAAACAAACCGTTTGAAAACCTGCATCTAAAATAAAAGTGTTAGTAATCAATGCCTTATATCCTATCAGGGAAATAGTATTAATTGTCCAAATTAATACTTTTGCTTAGGACGAATTAGATTACAATCAGTACAATTAATTGCAGTCACCAAAACATTTTTAGCTGAGTTAATTTTGCACAGGTGTTAAAGTGTGGTGAATAGAAGGAAGAGGACAGAGGGATACATAGGGAAAGAGTCACAAACAAGTAGAATTCAAATTACTATATCTTAATACCAGGAAATCTCTGTGGATTAATAACTAATCATTTTGGAGTGCAGAAGATTTTTCGCCGCAGCATTCCCTTTTTTAAAGAAAAGGCACTGGCTTAAATTTTTCATGGACTTCACATACCAGTGACTCCATGAAATTTAAAGCAAAGAAATACAATGGAAAGCCATCACAATGAGCACAGAGTCAGGCATGTGATCAAGTAATTTTGTTTCAAGCACAAAACCTGTTAACTATTCTGAGGTGGCAATTGCTTTTGTTCACTTTGGTTTTATATACAGAGTGAATTATTTACACATTTTCAATCTTCTATTAACAGCAGACTCTGGGTTTGTTAGATTTATCATGTGGCCTGTTGTCCTTTTCCAGTTACATTGTGATTTTGAGACAAATGCTTTTTAATTCCAGAAGTGATGTTAACAATGTGAGGAAACTGACTTTTGACTGCTGTAAGCCCATTTTGATCTTCATTCTTTAATTTTATTGGCTCCCCGCTGTTTCAACAATCTTGCTTAATCAATCTAAGCAACATCACTTCGAATCACAGTGTGTGTTTACAAGAATAATTGTGTTTATGGTAAGAATGAAGTGATCAGTGTAATTTACCTTACAGAATGGAAATGTCAGTGAAATGAAGAAAAATTTCAGCAGCAATTACGTTCAAACAAATTACAACACAGTTACTGTTGCCATGGTGCTTACAATTTGTTTCTCAAGAGTTAGCAATTCCTTAGCTGAGCATACACCATACAAATTTACCCTGAACATTGAGGTAGATGACTCCTTGGGGTGAAATTTTTGCTTCTTTCTGATAAATTTTATCCACCAGATCCCAATGCAATCAGCTAAAAACAGAGCAAAAGATCAAAAGCTCTTAAACAATAGTGACTTTGTCTAACATGACTTGATTTAGGATTTTTCGTAAACTCAAGTGCTGGTTTAAGGTGTAATGGTCTGAATCTTCCATATTGGAGTACCAGGTTGTTTGTAGGTCTGTGAATGTCATTTTCACCCAATTACCAACTCTTTACATATGCATGCAAGAGTGAAGCAAATCTGGAGGCATGGGTGGGCAGGAAGTCATCGTACTTGTGGCAGTTCTTTGATGGAATAATCTAATTAAATACTCTATTCCCATAACTCCTGCACATTTCTTTCCTTGTAAAGTATTTCACTGATTCTCATTTGAAATCTGCTTCCATCCTTTCAGGAAGTATATTCCACGGAGTGAAGGCTAACTAAAACTTCTGTCTAATAACAGCTACTGAGCCATATGTCACAATAATGTCAGATCACATGGAACTAAGATCTGAGTGTGTATGATTCCAGCGATGTTCTTTCCAACTCTTTCCTGTATGTAGTGGAGATACTTAATAAAGGCTGTTAATGTTCACTGACATGGAGTCCTTCTATTAAACATCTAGACATGATCTTGCTGTATCAGTGGCAACATGTGACCAGACCTTGAGAACCAATCTGAAACTGTGTTGCTGGAAAAGTGCAGCAGGTCAGGCAGCATCCAGGGAACAGGAGAATCGACGTTTCGGGCATAAGCCCTTCTTCAGGAAGGGCTCCTGAAGAAGGGCTTATGCCCGAAACGTCGATTCTCCTGTTCCCTAGATGCTGCCTGACCTGCTGCGCTTTTCCAGCAACACATTTTCAGCTCTGATCTCCAGCATCTGCAGACCTCACTTTCTCCTTGAGAACCAATGGCAAGCAGCAACGGGGATACATCAAGGAATGGCAAGATGGATAAAGAACTGGCTTAGTCACTCAAGACAGAGGGTACTGGTGAAAGGATGCTTTTTGGCATGGAGGTTTATGGTGGTCCATAGGGATCAGTGTGGGACCTCTGCTGCTGGTGATCTACATAAATGAGAAAAGTGTAGCTGGCCTAATTAGTATATATGTGGATGATACAGAGATTGGTGGAGTTGTGGATAGTAAGGAGGATTGTCAAAGGATACAGCAGGATATAAATCAGTTGGAGGCATGGCTGATGGAGCTTAATCCAGACAAATGTGAGGTGATTCTTTTTGGAAGTTCACAAACAGGTGAAAATTATACAGTGAATGGCAGAACCCTTAGGAATATTGATATTCACAGGGATCTGGGCGTGCAGGTCCACATATCACTGAAGGTGGTAGCGCAGGTAGATAAGGTGGTTAAAAAAAAGACTTGCTTACCTTCTTTGGAAGGGGCATTCAGGATAAGGATAGACAATTATGCTGCAGCTTTATAGAACATTAGCTAGGCCACACTTGGAATATTGCACACAGTCCTGATCACCACACTACTAGAGCGATATGGATGCTTTGGAGAGTGCATAGAAAAGGTTTACAGGATGTTGCCTGAATTGGGGAATTTTTGTAATGAAGAAAGGTGGATAGACTGGGTTTGTTTTCACAAAGGGCAACCTGACAGAACTTTAAAAGACTATGAATGGCGTGGATAGAGTGGAAAGTATGACTCTTTTTCCACAGGGTGGAGGGATCAATTACTAGGGGACATAGGTTCAAGGTGTGTGTGGGGGATGTGGGAGGTGGTGATGGTGCGTGTGGCAGGGAGGGAATTGAACTTTAAAAGAGATGTGCAAGACAGGTTTTTCATACAATGGATGGTGAGTGCCTGGAATGCACTGTCAGAGGTGGTGGTGGAAGCAGATACATGAGTAGCATTCAAGATGCACTTAATGGGAAGCGTGAATCCCATTGACAAAATGCTCATGTTTTGTCATCCAGAGAAGAGAGATCACAGCAGACCTGCCTTACAGAGAAGTCATTCAGAAAATTACTGCCATTTTGGAAAGGCACAGAACTCCAATGTTTTATGTCAGTAGGGGACCAGATGGGAAAATTCTTAAAACAAAGACTGGTGTAGCGCTGCATTGAGCATGAACAGCAACCGTTTAACAAAATCAAAGGTCTTTGGAGATCCTGGTATGTTATGATCCTCAACTTTCAATAACTATAACAATTGATACATCATCCACAGGTCTGAGGATAGCTTTACTCCGGGTTCAGCATGATGGAATCAGATAGTCTGTCTATTGCACTTTAAGAGTTCTCATGATGCAGATAAACTATATGTGGCTTGGGAACGCAAGAAATTTGTTGACTATGTCTAAGGATAGACTAATTACATTGAGAATGGTCTCAAACCATTGGGACAAATCACTTGAAACATTCAGCAGATCTGACAGCATTTGGGGAGCTGGAAACAGAGTTAATGCTTCTGGTTTGGCATAACTGATCTCCAGAGATCCAGTAATGAAGAATAGTTATACTGGACACAAATGGTAACTTATAGATATGTGAATAGGAAAGATTTGGAGGGATATGGACCAGGAGCAGGCAGGTGGGACTAACATTTGTGATTATGTTCGGCATGGACTGGCTGGACCAAAGGGTTTGTCTCCATACTGTATGACTCTCTGACTCTATGACCAGACTTGTTGAGCTTCTCAAGCATTCACTGTGTTTGTTTCAGATTTCCAGCATTTGCAGTATTTTGTTTCTTTTAACAAATAGCTCACTTTATTAAACACAAAGGAGATCTTAAAGATGCCACCCAGCAACCTTGATATGACATGCTTGCAAAGTATATGCAAGGGAAATACTAGACCAGTGCTGACACTCTATCAGGTTATCCAGGAAGGAAAAACCTTTTTGTAATGTTACAGAAATGAGGCTTTAATCACTATGTGGAAACCATGTACAGAAATTGCCGGAAATTTGCAAGTTTCAATGACATGAAGAAGAAATTGCGCAGATTCACATGTTTTGTTGTGATGGCTGGCCACTCTAAGTCCCCAGTGACCTTACCTTGTTCCTCCCAGGAATATTTCTTTCAGTCCTAATATGCTGAGCTTATGTTTTGACATCAGTTAAATCTTTCAGTACTAACTGCATTATACAACAGTATAAGGGTGTGAGGAAGAACACTGTTGGGTTTTCTCGTATTTCCCTTTTACTGTCATGACTTTTTCAGTATTCATTAAAAAAAACTAATAAACTTCTTGTCTTTATGTGCTCTGATTAAATATATTGTCTGCTCATTAAAGCACAGCGATTCTGAGTCACTGCTGCCCATAATATTCTTATAGGCACACTACTAATTTCATGAAACCACATTTTGGTGGATTGTAGCTTCTTGCACAGGTTTCAATTAAACCACAACCATAAATTTACCCAAAAATGCATTAAACAATGCCTTCACATAGTATCAGCCAATAGAATTTGTTGTGCATAAATTATAAGTGTACTTTATCCTAAGTGCATGCCTTTCTACAGTTATACACACATTTATTCCTAACAGTTATTTGCATCGTATCACCTATGAATTGTTCACACTGATTTGTTTTTTTTAATTTGTAGCTCCTCAGTATATTTTGGAATGGATGCGTCATTGTTGTGGACCCCAGTGACTGCTGAAGGATTTTTTTTTAAAACTTAAGATCATACCACATTTTAACATGTAAAATACCACATTAAACAGCTTAGTCACATTGCCAATTATTCAACAATGACAATTGTATCGGCCATACATTTTGCACAGTCCTCATCGATACACTTCCTCCTTTTCTCTTGAGGCATAGAACCACTGACAGCAGCAACTGAATGGAGGAGACAGGTATATCTGCAGGCTCACATATAAATGGTGCTCCCCAATATTGGAGCAGCCATGACTGGGTGCATGGTTAGTGATAAGGGCTGAAACAATCAGTTGTCAATATGATCATACTTAATCCTCTTTCTTATGTGGCATTTTCTTTTCATCCCCAAATCTTTCCTGATATATAAGCTGCAGTTAGGCTCAGCATGCAACTTCTGCAGTGAAAAGCACTCTAGGACTCTGCAAGAGTGGTCCAGGCAGCTATTCCTCACACTGTCAGAATGGTCCCATCAAGGACCTTTCACGCGATAGCACATCTCTCCATTCTTTGCATTCTACTGGTACACGCTTAGCTCTGTTACCCAATTACACACAATAATTCAATTGCAGATGGTCCAACAGACTGACTCAGAATCAGGCAACTGATATTGCTTAGAAATCCAGACCTTTATTTGTATTGTGCATTCAGCATATAGCACACTGGTTGGACATAGAGGGAGCAGAATCTTTTGTAGTGGTTTTACATCTGTGAATTTACATGCAGCACTATGAAGTGATGATACACTGCATCATAACTTAGTGGACTGTATGATGTTGGAGCTATTCCCACTCTAGCAGGAGACAGACTGGAGCAAGCACCCACATAGTGACCTGGTGATATTTTACACACGCTGTGTCTGGCTTAGGTTAAGGCAGAACAAAGGAACAAAAGCATCCTGAAGATTTTAGGTGATGTCAAATTGAAAATTAAGCCCTACTATTCCTGAAGTCTTCACGAAAGTTAGTTTTCTTTCAAATAAATAAATTCTCAAGCTACCAAACTTTAGACCCAGGTTGATAGAAAGCACAAGTTTTTGTAATTATCGTGAAATTGTTATTTATTACAGGTTATTGGAATCTAGTAAATTTACTAAATTAAGTAAACTCTACAAATTAAAACTCTAAATCTCATATATGCTCCTCTTTCACACAGACGAACACACATAAACAGGGAAAACCAAGCACAGGGTTAGAGGGAAGACTGGAAAAACAGTTCTGCAGTCTTTGCTCACAAAATCTGTTGGACTTGTCTTTGCTGATTCAAAGGTTCATTTCCTGACATTATTTTTTCTAAATGCTTCGACTGGTTTGTAAGAGACACCAATGGATGGCTTGTGTCACCAATGAAGATCTCCGACATATCCATTTTCAAAGTCACAACTTGAGCATCTGCTGAAGAAAAGATAAGTTGGTTTTCTTCAGGTTTAAAGTAGCTGACTGAAGACAATTGAGAGAGGGATTTTTTCTTTGGCTGCTGCAGATCTGATGATTTCTCTTCTGGCCAGCTAACTGATAATAAGTCTCCTTGTTGTGGGCAGGCAGAGGACCTGTCATTGATAACTGATTCGTAGTCCACAAACTAATCAGCTTCAATCATAAACAAATCCTTAGTTCCAGTTCATCTATACATTGCTGAAACCCACATTTACACAAGGTTCACAATAGGTATCACATTCCTTATCTTCAAAACAACATATTATAGTCCAACAGGTTTATTTGAAATCACAAGCTTTCTGAGGTGAAGTCACTTGATGAAGGGGCAGTGCTCCAAAAGCTTGTGATTTCAAATAAATCTGTTGGACTATGACATGATGTCATGTGACTTTGACCTGCTGTCCAACACTGACACCTCCACATCATCTTCACAAACATGCAGTCATCCTTAGTCTCAAAACAGTTCTTTCTTCTTTTAACCCCTGGTTTTAAAAAAGTACAAAAATAGAAAGAAACAGACCTTACAGTCAATATAGACATCTATCAAGAACACAAATGCCCGGCCTTTTCAACCCTTCTCAAGCAGCTTATCATTCTGTGTTTTGCCTTTGCTCATTCTCCCTTTCATGGTGAGGCCAAAGGGGAAACTGCAAGATGAATGATTTTGACCAAGTGGTATGAAAATAAAGCATTTGAAACAAAAATATGTCTGTGGCATTCACAAACTGAAACTAAAAGCTCAAAACTCCAAACATTTATACTGACTCAGCAACAGGCAGTAGAAATCAAATTAGCAACTAATCTGAAAGTGGCGAAAGATCAATTTGCATCATGCCATTGTTGAATGCGTGTTCAGCTATGCTAGGTTAAGAAAGACCATTAACTGGAGCAAACAAAAATAAAACACTGTGGATGCTGAAAATCTGGGAAAAAAAAAACAGAAGGTGCTACAGAAACTGTGGAGTCATATTGGACTTGAAACACTTTCTCTCTCTACTGATGCCACCAGACATGCTGAATTTCTTAAGTACTTTCTAATTGCATTAATGGAGTATTCAACTTGAAAACAGCATTGCAACAGTCATAGAATCATAGAGTCATAGAATCATACAGCATAGAGAAAGGCCCTTCAGCCCACCATGTCCAGGCTGACCAACAAACACCAACTACACTAATCTCATTTACCTGCACTTGCTCCATAAGTGCATAGTACAATCACCAAATCAGTATTAAATCATAATCTGCTGATGCTGCATACTATCACCAAATACTCCCCAACTCCCGCACCAAAATGCCACCTAACAAGAATAGCACCAGAAGTGTACATTCACTGCACTGATATGATTTTGGACCCAATAAGTACATCCATGCAAGCATACAAGTATTATGCAGCTGGATTGTGAGACCTAACTCTGTGTGAGATTTATATAGTTGTGTATGCTTCAACTGCAGGAAGAAGTGAGAAGACAGACCAAATGCAAGAGCTACCTGATATGTATTTTGAGCTCAGAGGGCAGTCTGTGAATCAATTTTTTCCTGAGTCCTTTGCTACTGCCAGACCCCTTGAGGGTTTCCCCAATTCTTTAGACCCAAGTGAGCTCCTCTCCCTTATTCACTTATGCCTCAGTTGGTTGCAACAAGATTTATTTAAAAAGGATTCCTTCCCTTGTGAATACCTTTCTAACAGACTAAAAATAGCTTTTTTTTGAATGCCTACAGGCCAATTGGCCCAACACTTCTCCTCTGAAAAGCATCCTACCCAGTCCCATCTCTCTACCCTTTTCCTGTAACCATACATTTCCCATGGCTAACGCACGTAATCTGTACATCCCTGAACACTACAAGCAATTTAGCATGGCCAATCCACCTAACATGCACATCTTTGGACTGTGGGAGGAAATCCATAGATTCAGGGAGGATGTGCAAACTCCACACAGACAGTTGCCTGAGGGAGGAATCAAATCTGGGTTCATGGTGCTGTGAGGCAGCAGTGCTAACCACTGAGCTACCATGCTGTCATGTTTTTAAAAAGAGCCAATTTAATCAGGCTTTCTTGAATAAACAAAGACAGTGAGTGAGCTAATTAATTAATGCAAGAAGAGTCAATAACATAACATACACATTAGAAATAAGAGGCAAGTCCAAAAATAAAGAAGTTAAAAGAGCAAGTTATATGGGTCAGTGCTTGCGAAGACTCAATGGTTTAATGTTACAGCTATTGCAGCAAAGTCAAAAAGTATGGTGCTGGCAAAGCACAGCCAGTCAGGCAGCATCCGAGGAGCAGGAAAATTGATGTTTCGGGCATAAGCCCTTCATCACGAATGTTGCAGCAAAGGTTACCAATAGTGTTTACATTTGTAAGTGAACAGTTGGCTTTATGATCATTCATTTTGCAAATTGGGTGGGATTCCGTAGTTCTGATGCCTTTGGCCATGATCAAATTTCAACCCTTAGGGTGAGAGAAAGTCCTTTTTTATCCTGTTTCTATTTTTATTGGTTTGCAGCATTCAGCATTAGAGAGGGTCTTTATCTGTAACATCGGGGTGACTATGGGATAATCGTTCAACTGTGACCATCACAGCACACTATCACTCAAATCCAGGCTGGTGCACATGAAAACGTTCAGCTTCACTAGTTCACTTCAATGGAGTTGAAATTGGCTTTTTAATCCCTGTTCCTGTGCATTTCTGAACAGAAAAGTAGACATGTCTGCAAGAGATGTCTTTCTGTTGAGAGGGGACGGATAGTCAGCCCCCACATTATCTTTTCTTGTTAAGAATTTCCCTAGTTTAAGTTTCCCTGACAATTTACATGTACGACATTTCATTGACTTCACACGGGGTTTTAGCATACAGTCAGTAAATTTAAATCTGAAGCTGTTTCTTTTGCAGTCCTTTTAAAAATGATATATCTTAGAATTCAAGCAAAAATATGTATACATACTTTAGGGTTCTGATGTATCATCATATCAAATTCCATGGTTCTTCCAAGGACCATTTGTTTAGTTTCACCAGAACGATAGAGATGTAGTACTTACACCTTATAATGAGTCAAACTAGACTGTCCTAATTATTGAGCTAAATCTATTTATTTCATTTATTTTATTCATTATTTTACACTATTAGTTCAGCTTCAGTTTCCACCTCTGAAATACACCAAAGATTCCTCTGAGCTGACTCAATGTGTATTAAACAAAAGTACAAATATAAATCTATCTTCTTTACAACTGATTTAATAACATACATAATTGGATCATAACAATTAATAGTGTCCATTAATGCCAGAACATTGAAGCAGCTTTCCACTGAAGTCAAAAGCACAGACCTCTATCAATGAGGTTCTGCTTCAACTTGACATTGAAACAATATGCGATTTCAGTCAAAATGCAACCAAGATCTCCATAATATCCTTTCCAGAACAGTGTCAAAAATGCCTTTTTCACATATATTTAATAGACTTTCTTCATGGTGCAGTAAGAAATAGAAATAAAGGTGGAATCAAGTTGCTGTAATAACTTTTTTCTGTCATGAATTATGTTAAGTATACCACTGGGAGAAGAATAATTTACGCGGAATTTTATAGGGGACTGAATGACGGAGGTTATGGTGAGAAATGAGGTTAAGATATCCTGCACGGAAATGTTCCTGATGCCAGGAGTAATTCACTGTATCTTTTAACCAACTTCCAGGTTATTGCATCAAGATTCTAGCTTGGGAGAGACCAGTGCCTATTAAGGGGGAATGTTGCTTTTTAACAACCTTACTAACTGTACATCTCACCTTGTTGATATGCAGCTTCCTATCCTATCTCCTTTCGCAGGCCAATGAGACGCACAGGTCGGACAGGGTATTTGGTGACTTCAACACACCACTGTGAAAAACCTCCATGTCCTCACTATGTGACAGCATCTCATGGCACAATGCAGGAACATCCACCACATGTATCCCCTCCTCCACGGATATTGTCATCTGATAATTGCCAATCCCTCAGGATCCTCATGGTACCTCAGCAATCCACCTGCAGGACACACTGGAAGCACACACTTGCATTGCAAGGTGCACCAGTATCAAGCATTGAAAGGCTGCTGCAAGATCACTTTGCTTGCAAGGATGGACATCGGCTCACACACTTGCCAGGCTGCACATCAAGGCTGATCATTTCTTTTCTTAGTACTCAATCACTTAGCACTTACTGATGCCTTTGGCCATGATCCAATTCCAACCTTTAGGCGCACCTTCCATGCCTTGCCTTGACACTTCATCCAGAGCCAAAAGTCATCAGTGCTGACACATTGAGGTGCTCTTTTGTGAAAACACACAGATCAGCTGCTTTTCAAAGGGGATCCACCCAGAATTGGGACATCTTTAAGAACAACACACTATAGAGTCATAGAGACGTACAGATTGGAAACAGACCCTTTGGTCCAACCCGTCCATGCCGACCAGATATCCCAAGTAATTGAACACCAAAGCACGTACCAGCTACCTGCAATGGGAAACCCACTGTTCGTTCATTCAGATCAATGGCCATGTTGGAAAATAGGTAGGTTTTATTCTTCAGGCCAGTTAAGGGGTGGGAGAGCACTGTTGGTTATGAAGCTCTGGTACCATCAGTTTGGGGGTACAGCCCACACACAGTGCAGAGGCTTAGCTACAGGCAGGGGGCAAGTTTACCTCCAGTCCAGGGAATGGAAAATAGTCAGTGGGAGACAAACTCAATTGTTTCGACCCATCACAAGCAGTCAGGGAGACACAAAGACAACAACCAGGGTCTAGACTGTCAGGTCAACAAATTGTTCACTGAAGTCAATAGAGATGTGAGGTGAATACAGTCTTGGGGTTATGTGTTGGTTGTTGAGGAGAATGCAAGGGGATGGCATGGGGCAAAAATGGATTCATTACCCATCCACCTTTTGGCAGTCAAAGTGGAGGATGGAGGAAAACAGGGATGTGATGAGTTGGATAAAGGATATTGATGGTGGATATCAGGGTAAAAAGGTGGTATGTGGAACAGCATTGGAGGGCATGATAGGCTACAGCAGGGGATGTTATTGACATTAACCACCTCTGTGACTTCCACAGGGGGTGCATAGAGGACCTGGAGGGTATCAATGTCAGGGTTTCAGGGAAAGAGGACAGTTGGAGGCAAAGTTCAATGTCATCAGTTTCCACATGGAAGGTGAATGTGAGGAAATGGGCTATCAGGTTACGGGGTAAGGGGTAAGGACACTCGGGTTGTGGGGGATTGTCTTATCTGGTGACCAGGTGGAGCCTGATGCTGACGGTGTCCAGTCGAAAATGACAATGGGAAACCCACTGTTCGTTCATTCAAATCAATGGCCAGAGTTAAGGTCAGTGTATTGAGCTAAAGAATGGGATCCTCTTCTACTGAACATTAGGACAATGAAGGAGCACATACATAAAGTACCTCCTTGTAAAATGCAGCTCTGTTGAATTTGCAATCATTTAGTTGTCCATTTGCAATGTACGCAGAGTGAATGTGCGTGAAATGCAGCTCAAAGATCATTGGCAGCATGCTATTGGCACTTGGAAATTTAACACTGGCATCTCACTGATGCAGAACTTAGCGGTAATGACTTAAAAGAGGTGAATGCTGGCCAAAAAGTGACAAATAACTTGTGAGATGTGCAAGGTTGCTGTGGGAAATAAAGATACTTTTTTTTGTCATCTAAGTATTAGAATGGTCTGTACTCAGTGCAATCATAGATCTGGGATGGAATGAGAGACAGAACACAGCAGGCACTCCTTTTTTTGATGCGATGTGTTTGTCACTCACTCAATGTAGTACCTTCACCAAGCTGGTACACATACATTAACTAAGCTGAATAATGATGGAAATATGACTCTCATTACCAAGGTAAGCATGTAGCATGCTCATTGTAAGGAGGAGTGTATGCAGCCTTCATCTGCAAGTTATGCCACCACGACTGGTCTGAGAGCTCAGATTTTGTTTTGTTCCTTATGCTCCCACTATAGGTTATTTTCACTGAGAGTCCTACACCATGCCGCTGGTGGGATGTTGGCCACTGTGGCTACCTTCCAAAGATGATGAAGGCAGTTACAGGAGGACCAAGGCCAGCAGCAAGACTGGGAGCAGTAGCAGACCATCACAGAAGGTAATGAACACCCAGCTCAGGGAAACATCACAGCCACAGATCCACTCAGGGAATTCCCAGAGGAACCAGATTCCACTCCTCCCCCAACTCCATTTTCCTGATTTGAGTAAGGCTCAGTGACAATGCAGGCTCTGTATGTTTTGTGTCACTGTGCAGGAACTGCACCAGATGCTGGACCAGGGCCCGAGGACTTCAGGGGTAGGAGCCCATCCTCTCCCGTCTGCTCTGGAGATAACAACTGCATTGAACTTCTATTTGATTGGCACAATCCAGCAAGTGACGGATGACCTGAGAGGGATCTCTCAGTTGCGCATTGTCAAAGGCATAAGGAAAGTAACTAATGCTATCTGTGCAAAATTGTACTAGTTTGTTTTCCTTCACACTGATGAGGTCAGTATTGCAACCTGGCTGGTAGAATTTGTAAACACAGCCCTCTTCCCTGAGGTCCGGGATGCCATGTGTGGCACAGAGAGGATTATGTCAGAGCACTGTCGAATTCATCAACAGGAAGGGGCTCTATTTGATTCATGCTCAGCTGATTGGTGATTACTCTTACCACTTCCTGGAGGTGTATGCCCACTATCTGGGCACTACCATGACTCCTCCCTCCTGGAGCACATACGTGTACCCTCTGTGTATGACAGTTTAGCTGGTTATAAGAGATAAAAAACTAACCACTGTGACCATGACTCATGACACCATTGCATAACCCCTGACTGATCATGACTCTGCTGATCTTTTGGCAGATATCCTTAAGTGGCAAGCTGTTCTGAGAATAGCAAGCGTTAAGATGGAGCTAAAATCAGGTCAAAGTGGTTTTATCGGGTGAGATAAGTACTTCATGAGGTGAGTTAAATAAGATAACCGCAAGCGATCTTGCTGGGCCTCACATCAAGGAACTCTCCATGGAATGTCATGATACTTAACCAAAAAATTAATCCTGTCTATCTTCCCTTGAAAAAAGAACTGAAAATGACATCACCCACCTTAAGAAACTAAGACCTATAAATAGAGAGGCAGGACATACCAGCAGCGTTTCACCAGAGATTCTCACTAGTATGGTGATGAATCTGAAAACAAATCATCCAGCTTAGTGAGCTAACTTACATACTCACTGTTCCAGTGTTTCAAGAGCTTCTGACTCAACCACCCTCTAACACAGCGAATTCCAGATTCTCAGATTCCCAAAGATTTTTTCCCTGAACTCCCATCTTAGCTTTCTACCTCTTAGCTTGAATTAATGACACATTGTTGATGAACTATTTTACCAATGAAAAAAAATGTTTTCTTCTGCCGCTCATAATCTTTTCCACCTCTATCAAGTCCCACCTCAACCTTCACTGTACCAAGGAAAACAATTCCAATAAAATACTCTGTGTTTTGGAGTTTGAAATTAAAAACAGCATGCGCTAGAGAAACCTAACAGGTCTGGCAGCATCTGTGGAAAGAGAAATAGAGCTGACATTTTAAATTCAATAACTCTCTGGAGAGACTGCTGTTCAGTGTTCTAAGGAAGACTCATTTTACTTGAAACATTAACTTTGTTTCTCTCTCCACAGAAGCTGCCTTTCCCGAACACTGTCTGTTTTTATTCCAGCTTATCCAAACTGTCCTCATAACTCTGTCCTCGGAAATTTCCTCCACACCCTTTATATATTCTTCCTATAATTTGGTGACCAGATCTGCATGCAATACTCCAGTTATGGACTAACCAGCCTTTTATACACTTGCAACATTACATCCCTGCACTTGTGTTCTATGTCTTGGTTAATAAAGGCAATTACCTTCTTATCCATTGTATCTACCTGCCTGCTACTTTCAGAGATCTGTGGATACGCACACTAAAGTCCCTTTGATCCTCCGCACCCTACAGTCCCACTATTCATAGGGTGATCTTTTCCCTTGTTGGACCTCTTCAAATGTATTCTCTCACACCTTTCTGAGCTTAATTCCATTTGCCACTTTTCAGTGGCAGAAAGCAAACAGTAATGGCAGAGGAATGTCTCTGTGATGGAAGTTTGTTTTCTGTGGAGTTGCACAGGGCTCAGTGTTGACACCCTTGCTGTTTGTGGTGTATGCAAATGATTTGGACTTAGGTGTGGAGACATGATCAAGAAATTTACAGATAACACGGACATTAATGGGTTGGTAAAGAGTGGGAGAATAATTACTCTCTGTTTCCTGCCTCTGAGCCAATTTTGCTCAAGTGTCCTCTTGCCTTGGCTCCCATAGGCTCTTACTTTCCTGAAAGTCTGCTATGGGGGATCTTATCAAAGGCTTAACTAAAATCCATGTGGACCATATCAAATCCATTACCCTGATCAACAATCCTGACTACCTTCTCAAACGATTTTATCAATTTTGTCAAACATGATATTTCCTTAACAAATCCATGTTGACTACCCTGGTTAATCCATGGCTCTCCCAAGTGTAAATATATTCTGTCCTTCAGCATTCTTCCTAATAACTTCTTCACCACTGAGTCCAACCTGTAATTTCCTGATCTATCCTTTCCTGACCTTTTTTTTAAAAAAAAATGGAGCAATATCACCAGCACTTCACCTGTGACAAGAGAGAACCTGAAAATTAATACTAGATTCAAGATATCTTGTCCTTTTCCTCTCTCAACAGTCTGAATTACATTTCATCCAGCCCTGTGGATTTATTCAGTTTTAACGTTGGTAAATACACTAGTACCTCCTTTCTCTATGTAAATTCCTTCTATTACTTCACAGTCCTCCACCCGGATTTCAATACCTGTGTCATCTTTCTCCATTGTAAAGAATTACACAATGTATTCATTGAGAACCGTGTCTATGTTTTCCACATGAACAGACAGGTTATCTCTATGGTCTCTAATAGGTCTGATACTTTCCCTCGTTATTCTCTTGTTCCACATAGATTCTCATGCACTTTCTTTGCTTTTCTAAGTTCCCCTTTGCACTTTTTATACTCCTTCAGGGACTCTGTTACTTTGGGCCCTCAGTATGTGCCATAAGCTATTTTTCTCCTTAATCCTAGCCTTTGTGCACTGTGGAATACAGAGCTCTCCAGTCTAGGTCCAATCCATTGCTTCTATGAGGACATATTTGCCCTGTACTCTCAGTGATTCCACCCTGAATGCCTTTCAATACTTGGGAAAAAGATTTTCTCTGCAAATAGCTACTCCAGTCAACCTGAGCCAAATCATACCCTATCTTTGTAAATTTAGCTTTTCCCCAGTTTAGAACTTTTATTCCCAACCCACGCTTATCCTTTTCATAAATATCCTGAATCTGATTTATGATTATCTCCTCCAAAATATTTCCTTATTGGTACCACTTATCCAGGATCATTTCTGAATATTAAATCGAGAACATCTCCCTCCCTTGCTGAACTTTGTACATACTGAATACATATGTTCTCCTAGATGCAAATTAACAATACTGCTTCGACTCTAGTATTTGGTTGTTTAAAATACTGACTATTACTGATTATCATTGTTCCATTTCTCTGAAATTTGAATATATATTTGATCATGTATTTGTTTTGACTGTTTGGGAGCCTATAGCAAACATCCAATATTGTGTCTGCCACTTCTGTGTTTTTAACTTCTATTCATTTGGTCTCATTTGATGATCCTTCAGAGATACCATCCCTTGATTCTTTGATCAATACTGTGACCACCTCCCCTCTTCTCTCCTCCTCACTATCTCATTTTAATGCCCTATAACTTGAAACATTGAACTGCTAATCCTCCTGCCTTCCAGCCATTTTTTCCATTTATGGCTACTATCAGAAATGGGAATAGACAATTACAACTCTCTAAATCATATCCAGTTCGAGGATAAAGTTGACGTGTTTGGAAATGATTAATTATAACATGCTGAAATCAGCACTGTTGATGATGCATGAACATGTAAAGTCTTCTCTATCCGTTGGTCTGGATTTTGGAATGGTGACTACAGCTAAACTCTCAGCATTTGTCGTCATTATTCCATCAAAACTGACATTACCTTTAATAATTTGCACATTAACAGAATAATTCTGAATTCTAAAAGATGCTGTTAGTGATTGTATGCTTCTCAAGAAGGTGAGATATTTAGGCACCTTGCAGTGAAAAAGATATTGGAAAAGGTATAACTTAGCTTTAAATGATGTATTAACTTCACAATTACTTGTAAATATCCTCATGGGTCCTTAAAAAAAGCTTTTCTTTTGTGGAATGTCAAATTTCTCCTTAGTGTACCCACACTAATATTTTATCATAAGTATTTTTAAAAAATTGTTTATGTAGCCATCTCAACTCTCATCTAATCAAATCAGAATTTATTTTACTAGCTGAAAATGTAATCTAAGCCTGAAAGATAAATTGCATTTAGCTTCCTAATTTGCTGTTTGGGAGAGTAATTTGATTGTAATTGGCTGCTTACCCAGGTCAGTGAAATCATTGCTGCTGCATCGTTAGAAATCCCATTGACCTAATCTGGCAAGATTTAAATAGTCAGCAAAGTGGAATGTCGCAGCATAGAGGTTGCTAAATCTGTTTTTCAAAGTCAGCAGCGAACGTACCACCAGCGACCACAAAATCTGAGCAATTATGCAAAGTCTAGGAATTAAAGATGATTTGATTGAAGTTGGGAATATCACGGAGAACAGATGAAGTAGATGGAGAGAAATTGTTTCTACCAACTGGGGGTGACTAGGAGAAAGGGAAAATCATGCAACACCCCCCAGGTTATAGTCCAACAGGTTTATCTGGAAGCACAAGCTTTTGGAGCACTGCTCCTTCATGAGGTGGTTGTGGAGTATAAGATCATAAGACACAGAACTTATAGCAAACTGTTACAGTGTGATGCAACCAAAATGACATATTGAAAAAGACCTGGATTGTTTGTTAAGTCTCTCATCTTTGAGAATGACCATGTTGATTTCAGTTCTTTCATATGCAAATCACAGAAGATTTTTTAAAGTTGCATTCTCAAGTGAAATTTAACAATAGGTACCATATCAGCTCAAATAATGGATTGAAGGCATGATGTTAAACTTTGTCTGTCTGTGGACTAAGGACTTGAGGGCATAGTCTAAAACTTAGTGCCAGGTCTTTCGTAAATGTAAGTAGGAAAATCATCTTCATGCATAGGTCGTAGAAGGTTGGGCCTGGTTTATACAAACAAATAGCACTTGCAAATTTTAAAAGTGAGATTGATAGAATTGTATTACTCAAAGAGATCAAGTAATAAGAAGCAAACTGAGCACATGGAGTTGAGGGACAGATCTGTCATAGAGTCATAGAGATGTACAGCATGGAACCAGACCCTTCGGTCCAACTCGTCCATGCCAACCAGATATCCCAACCCAATCTAGTCCCACCTGCCAGCACCCGGCCCATATCCCTCCAAACTCTTCCTATTCATCTACCCATTCAAATCCCTCTTAAATGTTGCAATTGTACCAGCCTCCACTACTTCCTCTGGCAGCTCATTCCATGCACATTCCACCCTCTGCGTGAAAAGGTTGCCTCTTAGGTCTCTGTTATATCTTTCCCATCTTACCCTAAACCTGTGCCCTCTCGTTCTGGACTCCCTGACCCCAGGGAAAAGACTCTGCCTATTTATCCTATCCATGCCCCTCATGATTTTGTAAACCTCTATAAGGTCACCCCTCAGCCTCCGACACTCTAGGGAAAACAGCCCCAAGCCTGTGCAGCCTCTCCCTGTAGCGCAAATCCTCCAACCCTGACAACATCCTTGTAAATCTTTTGTGAACCCTTTCATGTTTCACAACATCTTTCCGATAGGAAGGAGACAAGAATTGCACACAATATTTTCCAAAAGTGGCCTAACCAATGTCGTGTACAGCTGCAACATGACCTCCCAACTCCTGTGCTCAATACTCTGACCAATAAAAGAAAGCATACCAAACGCCGCCTTCACTATCCTATCTACCTGTGACTCCACTTTCAAGGAGCTATGAACCTGCACTCCAAGGTCTCTTTGTTCAGCAACACTCCCTAGGACCTTACCATTAAGTGTATAAGTCCTGCTAAGATTTGTTTTCCCAAAGTGCAGCACTTCGCATTTATCTGAATTAAACTCCATCTGCCACTTCTCAGCCCATTGGCCCATCTGGTCAAGATCCCGTTGTAATCTGAGGTAACCTTCTACGCTGTCCACTACACCTCCAATTTTGGTGTCATCAGCAAACTTACTAACTGTGCCTCTTATGCTTGCCATGATCTGATTGAATGTATCATACTATTTTTAATTCCTTAGTCCTTCATGAATTTCAAAAATCAAAACAAAATTCAAATGAGTTCTTTAACTATCCCCATCTAAAAACTTCACTGGACACAATTTTAATAAGTTATGTTTCAGGATACTTGTATAGAACATTAACGTAACTTAAAACTTAAAATCAGACATAAAACAGTGCATTTTAATTATCTTAGTTTATTACATTATGTATTATTTTAATTACCTTTCATATTTCTAACAATGTTTTACTTTGCTCGTTAGTGAATCATGTCTCTGACAATGACTTGGCATGTTTTCTGTTTAATGGTTTGCACTACAAAATAATGTAATGACCCTTATATTGGGGTCTCCAAATCATCAGAAACCACACATATAAAAAGGAAGATACATTATGGAGGTCCCGACATGCTGACCTACCTGAGAGTTGCCTTGTAAGATTCAACTGTTGATGGATAAGCATTTCTGACAACTTCAGTGTACTGAATAGGGCCCGGGCCATGTCTAGTCTAACCCAAGTCTAACTCCAGAATTGACATCTGTTGCAAAGACACTTTAATATTATTTGGAGGATTTAATTTTTAAAGCATTGTAGAAAAATGAACATATTTCAGGTATTCTGGACATTTGTGGTGTGATTAACCATTTGCCTTGTTGTAGACTTGGCTGCGGTCTTTGAACATTGACTGCCTTGGAAAGGTTCTTCTTTTATCTGGCTCACTTGGAGAAAAGTCTGGTAAGAACAAGCAGAGGTAGAGGAAAGCTTGCTATGACCAAACAGACCAGCTAATGGCTTGCATTTGTGCAAAGAAGCCCTCTACATCAGTTCAGGGAAAGACATCATTGATCTTTTGAAAGAGCAATCGTAAAAACAGCTCAATTATTTTCCTAAGCAAGCTCTGTTTGCAAGACTTCAAAAGCAACCTGTATGACCAATGACTCTATGCCAGAACATCAGAGTAACCAACTCTCGAACATGCTACACTTAATTATTTTGCCTTCAATAATAACCCATTTTCCACATGCGTTCTTTTTTCTTGGCAAGAAAGCTGATTTCTACAACAAAATCTGTTCTGCTTTTTCTTTTCCAGAGGAGTTTTTATGTGCACACACACATTACATACACATATTTGTATATATGTATGCATGTGCGCATATAGGTACATTTGCATGAGAGTTTTAGGATTTTATTGTATTACTTACTATGTGCAATAAGCAAACATTGCATCTTTATTCAATAAATTTTGTTTTGATAATTAACCCATAACTGTGATCATTAAGCATCCTGATGGACAGATCTTTGTTGTTAATAGACAAGGTATTTATTGAGTCATCTTGGCAACTGGAAAAAGTATTTTACTTTACCTTACAAATAATGGAGTAGTTACACTGGGATGAGTCATACTCATCCAGTCTTCGGCATATTTCAATCAACCAAACTGCTATTCTAACTCCTTATCAAATACCAACCTACCCAACTGCCATTTCACCCATTCTATGCTTAACTCACCTGCCTATGTGTTCACCAACATTTCACACTGGACCTTTCTACTCCTGATGAAGGGCTTTTGCCCGAAACATTGATTCTCCTGCTCCTTGGATGCTGCCTGACCTGCTGTGCTTTTCCAGCACCACACTCTCGACTCTGGTCTCCAGCATCTACAGTCCTCACTTTCCCTTTCTACTCAGCATTTAAGTGCTACTGCTGAATCAGGTCTTTTTCCAACTAGTTATAGCATTATCAACCTGAACCTCCAGAGGCAAAGTTGTGCAGACCTCGCAGGGAAACTCAGCGTATGTCTCTCACTTGTTTCATGCACTGTGGTCATCCCTTTGTCAGTTATCACTCTGCTGCACACATCCCACCCCCATCTCCACCATTGTGCAGCTACTCTTTTTTTTAAATCAACCTGTTCAGACATGTTCCTACACACCTCTGGAGCAGGTAGGAGTTGAACCTGGGCCTTCTGGTCCAGCAGAATGGATGCTACTATTGTGCCACAAGAGCCTAAAACACTGTGTAGCTAATAGTTTATCACCAAAAGGCTGCAGGTGTTGTTGCTGGTTACCTCTGTCCTTATCCACATATGCAGAGCTTAATTCAGTGCATCTATTGCAGTGTAATTTCTTTTTTTGCACTACAGCCTTACAAGAAACCTTTGAAGTACACAGACTCAATGCTACAGTTAAAAAGGAATGTCAATACTGCTGTAATTGAGCAATTAATATATTTTTATTGGCAACCACACTCTCTCTCTCTCTCTCTCACCTCTCCCCACCTCCCCTCCCCCGCCCCCCACCCAACCCCACCCCACCCCACGATTTGCACAAATGCGACCTAAACTACGTCATGTAACAAAGAAGTCGGGGTTGGAGCCAGCTTCCTGACATGCTTCAATTACACTGCTTTAACCCTGCCCCCCAGCTCTCACCCACATCTAATTCAAATTCACCCCTGCATCACAGAAATCTTCCTGGATCCCTCACTTTCACTCCGCATTCCCGTCCAGCTTATATTATTGCCTGAATGGTTATTAAGCCAATGGCCTGTGAACAACCTCCTGTAGGATCCAAGGAACACACGCTAAGACATAAATAGTACAGATTAGACAGACACAAAATGTACTTTGGAAAGTTTGTTTTTCCCAGGTTGCTGATGGCAGCACTCTGGGGATTAAGCTTTTCCAGGAGTTACAAAAATAATTTGGAGCTGTTGGCAACTCCAAATAAATTCAGACTTGCATTAACCAATGTTGCCTTGCAGCCATTGAAAATACATGAAATTCTAATATATAATCTTAATTATAAGAACCCTCTTCGAGATGAGGATTCTTCATCAGAGTTAAAATAATTCTCTTCCCCGATATTATAAAAATAATCCTTTGCAGCATTTGTATAAATTTAGGATTATCTTTTACAGGCCAATTCTTTCTAAAACAAAAGAGAAACAATTAGAACATAGAACATAGAACATAGAAGAATACAGCGCAGTACAGGCCCTTTGGCCCTCGATGTTGCGCCGATCCAAGCCCACCTAACCTATACTAACCCACTATCCTCCATATACCTATCCAATGCCCGCTTAAATGCCCATAAAGAGGGAGAGTCCACCACTGCTACTGGCAGGGCATTCCATGAACTTACGACTCGCTGAGTGAAGAACCTACCCCTAACTTCAGTCCTATATCTACCCCCCCTTAATTTAAAGCTATTCCCCCTTGTAATACCCGACTCCATACGCGGGAAAAGTTTCACACTGCCACCCTATCTAACCCCCTAATCATCTTGTACACCTCAATCAAGTCACCCCTAAACCTTCTTTTCTCTCATGAAAACAGCCCCAAGTGTCTCAGTCTTTCCTCATACGATCTTCCTTCCATACCAGGCAACATCCTGGTAAACCTCCTCTGCACCCGTTCCAGTGCCTCCACATCCTTCCTATAGTATGGCGACCAAAACTGCACACAATATTCCAGATGCGGCCGCACCAGAGTCTTATACAACTGCATCATGACCTCAGGACTCCGGAACTCAATTCCTCTACCAATAAAAGCCAGTACGCCATATGCCTTCCTCACCGCACTATTTACCTGGGTGGCAACTTTCAGAGATCTGTGTACATGGACACCAAGATCCCTCTGCTCATCCACACTACCAAGTATCCGACCATTAGCCCAGTACCCCATCTTTTTGTTATTCTTCCCAAAGTGAATCACCTCACACTTAGCTACATTGAATTCCATTTGCCACCTTTCTGCCCAGCTCTGCAGCTTCTCTATATCCCGCTGTAACCTGCCACATCCTTCCTCACTGTCAACAACTCCTCCGACTTTCGTATCATCCGCAAACTTGCTCACCCAACCTTCTAACCCCTCTTCCAGGTCATTTATAAAAATGACAAACAGCAATGGTCCCAAAACAGATCCTTGCGGAACACCGCGAGTGACGGCACTCCATGAAGAAACTTTGCCATCAACTACTACCCTCTGTCTTTTTCCATCCAGCCAATTCCTAATCCAAACCTCCAACTCACCCTCAATGCCATATCTCCGTATTTTCTGCAGTAGCCTACCATGGGGAACCTTATCAAACGCCTTACTAAAATCCATATATACCACATCTACCGCTTTCCCCTCATCAACCTCCTTCGTCACCTTTTCAAAGAATTCAATAAGGTTTGTGAGGCACGACCTGCCCTTCACAAAACCATGCTGACTATCCTTGATCACATTATTCCTATCCAGATGTGCATAAATCCTATCCCTTACAATTCTCTCTAAGACTTTGCCCACAACAGAAATTCTCCTCTCATTTACCAGAACTTCAGAAAGTTGACAGTTTAAGTGACCTGTCATCCATCTACTAAACGAGTATAAATATGTTCTCCATAGCCTTAGAATTACGGCAGCAACTTTCCCTAATCTGAACAAGATTCACAGATAGAATAGATTAGATTCACTACAATATGGAAACAAGCCATTTGGCCCAACAAGTCCACACCAACCCGCTGAAGAGTAACCCACCCAAACCTATTCCCCTACCCTATATTAATGCACCTAACACAATGGGCAATTTAGCATGGCCAATTCACCTAACCTGCACATCTTTGGATTGTGGGAGGAAACCAGACCACATGGAAAAAAAACCCATGCAGAGATGGGGAGAATGTGCAAACTCCACACAGACAGTCGACCGAGGCGGGAATTGAACCCAGGTCCCTGGCACTGTGAGGCAGCAGTTTAACCACTGAGCAATGGTGCCACCCCAAAGATAGAAAATACATTGTGAAGAATTCCCCCACTCATTATAAAGTGGACCTGATTTTCCATCCATCCAATGAACTGAAAAGTAAGCACAGTCTTTGTTATAATAATACAATGTTCCACATCTAAATCTCCTTTAAGTATTCCAACTAGACAATCATTTATCTCAAAGATTAGCAGAGGAAATTCTACTTTGATATCTCATATGTTTCATGTATATCTTAAACTGAAGTCCCATAAGGGCACACTGCAGATAATTGTATTATTACCATAGTAGGAGAAATGATATATGGCAGTCAAGCTAGATGTACTGGTAATGGAGGAGGTGATTTGTTTTTGCAATATCTGCAACAGATACAGCTGCCACATAAAATATATTTATCTTCTGTATAGCTGGAATACAGCACCCATGCGTATATGAAACAAATTTAATATGCAAACCAGGTTTAATCTCTCTTCAATCGTCATTTAATTTAAGCTGCCACCAACAGCAGTCCTTATGCTTTTTGGTGAAGTTCAAATTTATTTCAGATAAATATAGCATGGCTCTAGTTGTTTGACATGTTAAAATTTTACATGGCAGCTTCCAAACGCAGCTTCCACTGGCTTTACTCAGTGGCTGCAAGACAGGCCAAGCAGAAAATGTATTAGTTAGATGTGAAGATCATTAGGCAAACTATTTAATGTTATAATTAGCATTAGTGCTGAGCTGAAGATTTGTAGTGTATTTTATAAGTTAACCATTGATAAGCAACATTAAGCTTAATGTTGATAGGCTTTAACAGTGCATTTCAATTCCATAACATGCAGAGTTTTGCTTTGGAAGCTCCCACACATGGAAGTCAGCTTTATTGATAGGTTTGTCTTTCAGTCAGGAATGAAATGGAGGATGTTGCAGCCTTATCTAGGTTACGTTTTGCTGCTAGTGAAAATCTGGCAGGAGGTCTAAACCCTTCCTTTGATCTTGAGTGTGGAGCTGACCCCTGCTTTTAACTTGGAAAAGTTTCTGACGAGTGAGAGAGTTTGGAAGTCTACAGGAAACTTTTAACTATCTCCACAGAGCTGCCCTCACCTCCCTTCAACTGTGATATTTCCTGAGGCCTCAACACAGAGTTTGTTAGTCTTGTTAAAAGACTCAGTTTATCAATCTACTTCCTGTCTGCCCCTAGCCCAGCCTTCATTGGTAGGTTGGAGTTGAGTTCAGGTCCAGTTTCAGGCCTTTACTCAAACCCAAACCTTCCATTTCTTTTCAAGCAATAGCAACTGTTAGGAAAGAAGTTTTAAAAATATGATAGCTCCCACTTATCTTGCAACTACATTATATTGTCATTTTAAAAAAAGAAGCCTTTCCCTACTACCTGACAGAAACTTAAATAATGAATAACCTTTAATTGTTGGCAACTCCAGTCAGACTATTTCAAATCTCCCATGGTAAACAGCCTAAAAATTGGAAAGTAAATACATTTGCTGTATTTTGTTCTAAGTAGAAGGTGAATTTGTCTTTCACTTCAATTTTGTTTCCCTTCATATATTTTGACATTGAGGGCAGTCAATTCCGGTTGTCAATTTTCAAACTCCATTATTTTACCCACGTGAAATGTCATCGAAAAATGTTTAGCTGACAGTATCTCCCATAAACATTCACATTTGAATAATTTTAGAATAATTTGTTTTTCTGAACTAGTGGTCACGTTCAATCAATGAAACAGTGGGAGCAATGAGCAGACAATCAGGACTCATCACTTGAGCATTCCTTTTGAGTTCAGTATTTTGAAAGCGATGATTGTCTTGTCTGCAAACTAAACATGTATGTGCCATGTTTGCAGATAATGCAAAGACTGATAATGAAACAACTGTCTATTATTAATATTACCCATTACAATCTTTGAAAGCCAATATAAACAACCAGAAGAAAGTGAGGACTGCAGATGCTGGAGACCAGAGTTGAAAAATGTGGTGCTGGAAAAACACAGCAGGCCAGGCAGCATCCGAGGAGCAGGAGAATCAACGTTTCGGGCACAAGCCCTTCTTCAGGAATGACGCTGGTGTGCCAAGCGGGCTGAGATAAAAGGTAGGGGGGAGGGAATTTGGGGGAGGGGCACTGGGAATACGATAGGTGGAAGGAGGTGAGGGTGAGGGTGAGGGTGATAGGCTGGAGAAGGGGTGGGGGCGGAGAGGTCGGGAAGAAGATTGCAGGTCAAGACGGCGGTGCTGAATCCGAGGGTTGGGACTGAGATAAGGTGAGGGGAGGGGAAATGAGGAAATGGAGAAATCTACATTCATCCCGTGTGGTTGGAGGGTTCCTAGGAAGAAGATGAGGCGCTCTTCCTCCAGGCGTCGTGTGGCCAGGGTCTGGCGATGGAGGAGGCCTTCCGAGGGTTGGGACTGAGATAAGGTGGGAGGAGGGGAAATGAGGAGGCTGGAGAAATCTACACTCATCCCGTGTGGTTGGAGAGTTCCTAGGCGGAAGATGAAGCGCTCTTCATCCAGGCGTCGTGTGGCCAGGGTCTGGCGATGGAGTTTACTACAAACCGACCGACTCCCACAGCTACCCAGATTACACCTCTTCCCACCCTTCCCCCTGTAAAGATGCCATCCAATATTCCCAATTCCTCCGCCTCCGCTGCATCTGCTCGCAGGAGGACCAATTCCACTACCGAACAACTCAAATGGCCTCCTTCTTCAAAGACCGCAATTTCCCCTCCAACGTGGTCGACGATGCTCTCCACCTCATCTCCTCCACTTCCCGCACCTCCGCCCTTGAACCCCACCCCTCCAATCGCCACCAGGACAGAACCCCACTGGTCCTCACCTTCCATCCCACCAACCTCCAGATACATTGTATCATCCTCCGTCATTTCCGCCACCTCCAAACAGACCCCACAACCAAGGATATATTTCCCTCTCCACCCCTATCAGCATTCAGGAGAGACCACTCCCTCCACGACTCCCTCGTCAGGTCAACACCCCCCACCAACCCAACCTCCACTCCTGGCACCTTCCCCTGCAACTGCAAGGAGTGCAAAACTTGTGCCCACACCTCCCCCCTCACCTTCCTCCAAGGCCCCAATGGATCCTTTCATATCCGTCGCAAATTCACCTGCACTTCCACACACATCATTTACTGTATCCGCTGCACCCGATGTGGTCTCCTCTACATTGGGGAGATAGGCCGCCTACTTGCGGAACGTTTCAGGGAACACCTCTGGGACACCCGCACCAACCAACCCCCCATGGCTGAACACTTTAACTCCCCCTCCCACTCTGCCAAGGACACGCAGGTTCTTGGCCTCCTCCATCGCCAGACCCTGGCCACACGACGCCTAGAGGAAGAGCACCTCATCTTCCGCCTAGGAACCCTCCAACCACACCGGGATGAATGCAGATTTCTCCAGCTTCCTCATTTCCCCTCCCCCCACCTTATCTCAGTCCCAACCCCCGGATTCAGCACCGCCCTCTTGATCTGCAATCTTCTTCCCGACCTCTCTGCCCCCAACCCCTCTCCGGCCTATCACCCTCACCTCCTTCCCCCTATCGTATTCCCAGTGCCCCTCCCCCAAATTCCCTCCTCCCTACCTTTTATCTCAGCCTGCTTCGCACACCAGCCTCATTCCTGAAGAAGGGCTTGTGCCTGAAACGTCGATTCTCCTGCTCCTCGGATGCTGCCTGGCCTGCTGCGTTTTTCCAACACCACATTTTTCAAATATAAACAACCACACAAGTATACGAATTCTTCTTGACACAACATAAAATTCAAATTGTATATTAAAGTTCCACTCCACCATTCATATTTATATCCAATATATGTGATTTATGTTGTATTAGGAGCCCCTTAACCACTTCCGGCATGATGCACCAAGATTTCTACTCAATCTACTCTTGACCCAGCCACCATGAGATCAACACAGCAATGTAAATAAAGTATTAAGTACAAAAGCAGGAATGTTATATTAAACTATTTCACAGCTACAACTTGCATCCAATGCTGGTCATGGTGGCTCAGTGGTTAGCACTGCTACCTCACGGCGCCAGAGACCTGGGTTCAATTCCCACCTTGTGTGACTGTCTGTGTGGAGTTTGTACATTCTCCCAGTGTTGCGTGGGTTTCGTCTGGGTGTTCCAGTTCCTCCCACAATCCAAAGATGTGCAGCCCATGTGAGTTGGCCATGCTAAATTGCACAGAGTGATCGATGCATTAATCAGGGTTAAATATAGGGTTGGGGAATAGGTCTGGGTAGGTTACTCTTCAGAGGGTCGGTGTGGACTTGTTGGGCCAAAGGGTCTGTTTCCATACTGTAGGGAACATAATCTAATCACGTAAGGAAGGACATGATGGTCTTAAGAGGGTGCAAAATAGATATGCCAGAATGGTTTTGGGATGGCTCATTTTAGCTATGATAAATAAAAACAGAAAGTAGTGGAGAACTCAGCAGGTATGACAGCATCTGTGGAGAGTGATATGAAGTGAACATGATGAATCTGATTGATTTCTCTAGAACTGAAAGTGATTGGAATTTGTGTTTTACATTGTTGACAGAGGGGGAGAAAGAGATTGTTAGAACCAAAGCCAAAGGGGGGAATTTTAGCTCGACATTTACATCAGGGAAGCTGAGGCTGCTGTCCTTGAAGCAAAGGAGATTGAGAGGAGATTTAATGGACGTTTACATAATTACGACAGGTCAGGGTGAGGTAAACAAAGCATTGCTTCCATTAGCTGGGTGGTATAGGAACAAAGGAACCTTTGGTAATGAGCTGGAAATCACCACCTATCAGGAAAGTGGAAATAGAAATGATCATTTAAAATAAATCATAGAAAGGACCGACAAGTTTTTAAAAATTATTTGTAAAGCAGTGACATTTCACTCAGAGTAAGTTATTTGAGCCAACGTTTTTCTTTTGCCTAGGCAAGGAAGCAACTGTCCTATTTCAATGTTTAATTGTCTGTCAGTTTTACAGTCAAGTAAGCTCAGCAGGTTCTCATTTTATTGACCCTGGTGAATATCAGAGAGCTTGGGGAATGCATGCACTAGCCGTTCAAATCAAAAGGTACAGGTACACATGCTTTCAATCCCTTTGTATATGAATATTTCAGAGACTTGCAATTTTCATGAGCATCTCCTGCATGCCTTCACAGGTACCTAAGTTAAGTGCAGAAGTCAACACGATCCTGGAATGTTTTTGGTATACCTGTACTCTGGTGTTTCATCTGCACACTAACAAACCACACCCTTCCCCCCAGCCTGTCACCCACATTAGAATTTGCTGTGTTGTGTTTTCTACAATCCAAGTGAGCTAACTTTCCAGCTCACTGAAGACCCATTCATACCAACAAGAACATTTTTGTGTCTGACTTGAACTGAAACATTGGGAGTAGGGGTGGGGTAGGGTGCAGGGAAGATCATTCAACAATACCTGAGCAACGTTGAAAGCAAATTCTGCACAAGCTCCTGGAGCTTTTCACAAGATTTTTAAAAATAGCCCACACTTTGTTGGATCAAGTTCTGCTTCCAATGAAGCACTTTGAGCTAAAATAACATTGGGCAGGAAATGTTATGAACTTGACTGTCATTTTAACTAGCTCCACATCCATTGGGGATAGAACACGGAATCAAAAAAAATTACTAGAGGAATAGTAGAATTTAGTGAAAGCTCTGTGCTTAATGGAGTTGCAAAATCAATTCTTTACCTAAGCCCAATATACATACCTTCTGTATAATATTTTGCTGATTTTAAACTGTATTTTAATAACCAAGGACAATGCAGTTAAAGAGTAACTGGTTATATTATTTTAATTTAAAACTACAATTTGTATTTCACACTTACTCTCATCAACAATGCTTGGTAGTTTCAATCACTGAACGTTCCCAACAAATGCAACAATCTTGATAAAAGAATTCAGTTTTGCAGAAAATAATTGATCTATTGACCACACCATAACACTGGGAGTATCATCTCAGATTTCAGAGATTTTGGAGTGGTATGTTTCAGTCCTTGAAATGCCAGCACACAACAGAAGAGTTTTTAACCTCTTGATAAAAAGCACAGCATAATGAGTTACCTTGTCTTCAAAGTGAATATCTGCAATGAACATTAACTACTGATAAATGTTCCTGTATGATTGTTTGGACATGGATTTATAGATTGATAGTTTTCCAATAATGTAATTCAGACTAGATTTCAATGAGTATGAGATTATATCATGTTTGTGCTTAAAGTTTTCACAATATATCTTAATTTTCATTTTTAATGGCAAAGTTAATGTAGTTAATCATCACTTCTGAAAATAATGACCAAAGGAATGTAAAAGAAATGTTAAGAGCTCATAAGGCATTGCTGGAAGCCATTACTCAGAATATAATGCACCATGATTGGTTGATCCAATTCTGGGAACAGACTATTGATGACCTACAAAGAGACAGAATACAAGTTTATCCATAGAATGCTCGACACAATGAATTTCTGATCTGAAACAGATACTTTGAGTGCTGTCTCAAGTGCAAAATGAATGGGGAATGTAGAAGATAATTAATTTAGGCTGTTCTTAGCAACTGATGCTAAAGTATTAAAGTCAAAAACCCAAGAGGAAGTTCTTTAACAATCTTCGCAATGAGGAAATGGTCTAGTTATAAAGACAACACAAAAAAACTGGAAGTGAAAAATCAATGCAATTTAAGTACTTGCAATGCTCTTGGATGTGGAGATAGTCCGATTATGTTCTTTGTTAATTTCAAATACATAGATATTTTATCATTGATTTATGGAAATATTATTATTGTTTCACAATTAATGTTTGTGGTATTGAGGGAATTAAGGAAAGAGATGCAACTTGTAGTGATTGTAATGAGGTCAGCCAGGTGGAATTACATAGAATGTGTGCTCCCTTACTGTGGCTGTTAATCTGGTCCAATCAGAGATCCCTGACTAACACATAGAAACAGAAGTAGGTAAAAAAGAAAAAAAAAGAAAGAAGAAAAAAAGAAAAAAAAAGAGATAAAAAGAGAAACAGAAGTAGGACCTCCTCGTGGGTCTGCTCCTGGGCCTGGCCAAACTGGCCATCAACAGGTCCAGACAGCGGGCCGTGGAGGGGGTCGTTAGGGCCGACTGCCTGCCCCTCTTCCGCGGTTACGTTAGAGCCCGGGTGTCCTTGGAGAAGGAGCACGCGGTGTCCACCAACACCCTGGAGTTGTTCAGGGAGAGGTGGGCGCCGCAGGGAGTGGAGTGCATCATTTCTCCCTCCAATTCAATTTTGATTTAGTCCCTACCCTCCCCTTCACTGTTTTGATCACACAGCACTGTCCCTTGATGTGAAGGGCAGTGTTTGTCACTGGCCACCCGGGTGTTTTCCTATCTTCCTGGTGGTGGAAATTAAATAAAGATTCGTGCACTTTGTGTCTTTCACTGTGTCTCACACCTGCACACACACACCATGGGTGCTGGGGATAAAATAAGCACTACCGCACTTAGGCGGTAGTGTGGGGGTTAAAATAAAATTAAAAAAGAAAAAAAGAAAAAAAAACAAAAAAAAAGAAAAAAAAGAAACAGAAGTAGGTAAAAAAGAAAAAAAAAGAAGAAAAAAAGAAAAAAAAGAGATAAAAAGAGAAACAGAAGTAGGACCTCCTCGTGGGTCTGCTCCTGGGCCTGGCCAAACTGGCCATCAACAGGTCCAGGCAGCGGGCCGTGGAGGGGGTCGTTAGGGCCGACTGCCTGCCCCTCTTCCGCGGCTACGTTAGGGCCCGGGTGTCCTTGGAGAAGGAGCACGCGGTGTCAACCAACACCCTGGAGTTGTTCAGGGAGAGGAGGGCGCCGCAGGGAGTGGAGTGCATTATTTCCCCCTCCAACTCTATTTTGATTTAGTCCCTACCCTCCCCCTCACTGTTTTGATCACACAGCACTGTCCTTTGATGTGAAGGGCAGTGTTTGTCACTGGCCACCCGGGTGTTTTCCCATCTTCCTGGTGGTGGAAATTGAATAAAGATTCGTGCACTTTGTGTCTTTCACTGTGTCTCACACGTATATACACACACACCATGGGTGCTGGGGATAAAATAAGCACTACCGCACTTAGGTGGTAGTGTGGTGTTTTAATATAAAAAAGAAAAAAAAGAAAAAAAAGAGAAAAAAAAGAAACAGAAGTAGGTAAAAAAGTAAAAAAAAGAAAGAAAAAAAGAAAAAAAAAAGAAAAAAAAAAGAGATAAAAAGAGAAACAGAAGTAGGACCTCCTCGTGGGTCTGCTCCTGGGCCTGGCCAAACTGGCCATCAACAGGTCCAGGCAGCAGGCCGTGGAGGGGGTCATTAGGGCCGACTGCCTGCCCCTCTTCCGCGGCTACGTTAGGGCCCGGGTGTCCTTGGAGAAGGAGCACACGGTGTCCACCAACACCCTGGAGTTGTTCAGGGAGAGGTGGGCGCTGCAGGGAGTGGAGTGCATCATTTCTCCCTCCAATTCTATTTTGATTTAGTCCCTACCCTCCCCTTCACTGTTTTGATCACACAGCACTGCCCTTTGATGTGAAGGGCAGTGTTTGTCACTGGCCACCCGGGTGTTTTCCTGTCTTCCTGGTGGTGGAAATTGAATAAAGATTCGTGCACTTTGTCTTTCAAAAAAAAAAGAAAAAAAAAGAAACAGAAGTAGGCTTGTGGGCAACCCTGCATGCTGTCATCCCTGGGGAAGGGGATGGGCTGTGCTAGAGGTGGCCGAAAGGTCTGTCAGGGCAGACCGAGGACTGGAAGGGGCATGGGGTGGACGGAGAGTTGGAAGGTGTGTAGGGGCGGGCTGCCTTAGAGTGGCCAGAAGGTGGGAGGGATGGGGGCTTGCTGGGTCTGTATCGTATGCATTTTGTTATGCAACTGGATTGTCTTATGTACAAATGTCATTGTTGCTGTCTTGTCATATTTGAAACTGGGATTTGAGGCTTGTCCTCATTTCCCTGTAAACTGGTTGATCAGTAGGGTTTGTGGCCTGGCTTTGCTGCTCTTCTCCCTTGTAAAATTGCTGTTTCATTGTATACAGCTGTAAATGTTAACTGTTATTTTGTAAACTGTTTTGTAATTGTTTAATAAAATTTTTAAAAAGGCAAAAAAAAGACATAGAAGTGAGCTCTTTTGCAACATAGTGGTAGCATCCCTACTTGTGGACCGAGATACCTAAAGTTTAAGTTCCACCTGCTCCAGAGGAGTATAATACCTTCTCTGAACAGGTTAGTCAGGAAAAAAAATTAAAAATAGGAGGGTCAGAAATCCTGACATGGAGAGCTGGCTCTGAAGAAGCTGGATCAGTGTCAAGGACATTTCACATGTAAATAAAGTGTGACTTGGTGGTGGGATACTGGCTTCTGTGCAGTTGTTTCAGTGGTGATAAGAGCAAAGCACACCCCCTGAATAAATGAGCTCACGGTGGCACAGTGGTTAGCACTGCTGCCTCACAGCGCCAGAGACCCGGGTTCAATTCCCACCTCAGGCAACTGACTGTGTGGAGTTTGCACATTCTCCCCGTGTCTGCGTGGGTTTCCTCCGGGTGCTCCGGTTTCCTCCCACAGTCCAAAGATGTGCAGGTCAGGTGAATTGGCCATGCTAAATTGCCAGTAGTGTTAGGTAAGGGGTAGATGTAGGGGTATGGGTGGGTTGCGCTTTGGCGGGGCGGTGTGGACTTGTTGGGCCGAAGGGCCTGTTTCCACACTGTAAGTAATCTAATCTAATTGTCTTTGGGTTGCGGGCAAGCATTTCTGGCATCATGCCATTATTCTGGGAAGTTGACTCATTAGATTCCTGCTGAAGACTGGGCTCAGTATCTGGAAAGAATGTGCTTTGTTTTTCCAGGCAAATAACATTGGGGCAGATGCAAAGCAATGAGTAATTCTCCTGACAGTTGTGGACCCACAGCTTTATCTGTTTTTAGGAGCTTAACTTTCTCTGAGTCACCAGACACTAAAACCTTTTTAAGAATTGGCAGATTTAGAATCCTAGGATCCCTAAAGTAGGCTAATTGGCCCATCAAGTCGATACTGACCTTCTGAAGGGCATCCCACCCCGATCCACCCTATCCCTCTAATCTGCATTTCCCATGGCTAATCCACTTAGCCTGCACATCCCTGGACACGATGGGCAATTTAGTATAGTCAATCCATCTAACCTGCACATCTTTGGACTGTGGGAGGAAACCGGAGTACCTGGTGGAAACCCCACGCAGACACGGGAAGAATGTGCAAGCCCCACTCAGTCACCCAAGGCTGGAGATGAAACTGGGTCCTGGTTCTGTAACCACTTAGCCAGCATGACATTAAGAAATATTACAACCCTCAGCCTCCTCTAATTCTGATTGGCTATCATTTTTACTTGGCATTACAAGAACCAGGGGAATCCATATCGAGACTTTTGACGAGGTTAGGATGACTGGCATGTGCCATAGGTTTAATCCTTAATGAGATGCTGAGAGAGCATTTGGCCTGTGGAATTAGTGATGTAACCATGCAAAAGCACCTACTCGCTGAAACCCAACTGGACTTCAAACGGACACCACAACTGGCTTTATCTTTGGAAAATGCAACATAGAGTGCATATGAATTGCAAGGTATTCTGATGGAAATGGACACCCTGATTAGTCTGACTGAGCTGGGGAACACTAATTGAACAAAAGCAATTGCATAGTCTCACTCAGGACATATCCTGAACAGAATGACTCTCGTCAATCCACAGCAAAACCCCAAAACAAAGCCAAACCTCAGCCAAAGAGTTAAAATCTTCTTCAGGATCTGGGCCAGCAAGTCATTGCAGTTGTTGCCGGAATGCGGACTCAAAACTGCAAGACAATCCCACTAGACCTAATTTGAGTCAGATAACTCATAGGCTGGTAACCAAGAGAGTGCAGACTCTGGAGGTCCACCTCCATCTGGTGTTGAGAAGTTAAATTGCTTCGCAACATTCAAATCAAAATCAATCAAAACAAATGTCGAGATAAAATGGTCACTCAGTTCTAATGGAGGTCAATACTGACGTAGCTGGTTCAGTGATCTCAGATCCAGTCTTTAATAAAATTCAGTCTGGACACAGACGCCCTCCAACGCATCTCATCCACATCCCGCACCTCCGCCCTCAGACCCCACCCCTCCAACCATAACAAGGACAGAACGCCCCTGGTGCTCACCTTCCACCCTACCAACCTTCGCATAAACCAAATCATCCGCCGACATTTCCGCCACCTCCAAAAAGACCCCATCACCAGGGATATATTTCCCTCCCCACCCCTTTCCGCCTTCTGCAAAGACCGTTCCCTCCGTGACTACCTGGTCAGGTCCATGCCCCCCTACGACCCACCCTCCCATCCTGGCACCTTCCCCTGCCACCACAGGAACTGCAAAACCTGCACCCACACCTCCTCCCTCACCTCCATCCAAGGCCCTAAAGGAGCCTTCCACATCCATCAAAGTTTTACCTGCACATCCACCAATATCATTTATTGTATCCGTTGCTCCCGATGCGGTCTCCTCTACATTGGGGAGACTGGGCGCCTCTCGGCAGAGCGCTTTAGGGAACATCTCCGGGACACCAGCACCAATCAACCACACCGCCCTGTGGCCCAACATTTCAACTCCCCCTCCCAATCTGCTGAGGACATGGAGGTCCTGGGCCTCCTTCACCGTCGCTCCCTCACTACCAGACGCCTGGAGGAAGAACGCCTCATCTTCCGCCTCGGAACACTTCAACCTCAGGGCATCAATGTGGACTTCAACAGTTTCCTCATTTCCCCTTCCCCCACCTCACCCTAGTTCCAAACTTGCAGCTCAGCACTGTCCCCATGACTTGTCCTACCTGCCTATCTTCTTTTCCACCTATCCACTCTACCCTTCCCCCGCCCCCGACCTAGCACCTCCATCCCCTCCCCCACTCACCTATTGTACTCTATGCTACTCTCTCCCCACCCCCACCCTCCTCTAGCTTATCTCTGCACGCTTCAGGCTCTCTGCCTTTATTTCTGATGAAGGGCTTTTGCCCGAAACGTCGAGTTTACTGCTCCTCGGATGCTGCCTGAACTGCTGTGCTCTTCCAGCACCACTAATCCAGAATCTGGTTTCCAGCATCTGCAGTCATTGTTTTTACCAATCCTTAAGTTTGTGCAAAACATCAGTTAGACTGAGGATGCTTACTCAGGAACCTTTACAAATTAAGGGTATAAATTAAGTTCTGGTCTCTTAAGAGAAGCAGTTAGTGCAGTTATCACAGCTTGCAGTAAATGACTCGGGCCCAGGCTTGATGTGGCGAAATCAGTTAAGAAAGATTGAACTTGATTAGCTTAACCATTTTTGATGAGAAAATGGCGACCTGAGTGAAGTCCTAATTAAATATCTGGACACTTTTCAGGAAGGTCTAAGGAACATCAAAGGAGCCAAGGCCACTTTGCATGCTGACCAGGAAAGAATTCCCTGATTCTGAAAGGCCCTCCCATTGCCATTTGCCTTTCAGGCAAAAGTCGAGGCAGAAATCAGAAGACTGGAAAGTGAAATGTTATGGACTAGGCCAGAACAACATTTTCAAGCAGGCAGCCCAGACCATAACTTTGCAACTTGTTTCAGTAAGTGTTCAGTGAAAATTACCTGAAGTTAGCTAGGTTGACTACCAGGTTTTAAATCAGACAAAACTTTATTCATAAAGTTATGGAATGAAACACAAAGAACAGAATAAAGAGCACCTACAGAACTCAGTCTATCCAAACTAGACTTAATTATGCTATTCCAAATAGGCACAACAGTCCCAATAAACAAACCCCCTTAAACACAGTGAAAACGAAACAAAGGCTTACAGGTCAAGGTTAGAAGGGTAGAAGGAGAGAGGGTTTAGCAGCCTTTCTTCACACAGTCCACTGCTGAACTCCATCAAACTTAATTTTAGCTTTTAGAACTGACCATTGGCCTTTCATTATACAGGTCACTCCTAAAACATAAAAGCTTTGGCCTAAAGTCTCATTTGTTTACATACAAACAAAGGCCTCCCAAGACCCTTTCATTTCTGTACCAAACCAGTCATGTTGGAGCCCAGAGTGTTTTATGACCCCTCTGGAAAAAAAACAAGGTCACAACATCCTTGGGAAAAGGGACAGCTCTTAAAAAAAACGACCAGCTTTGTGACAGATGGAATCATCAAACCAGTCCAGTTTGTGGAATGGGCAACACTGGTCATACCAATTGTGAAGCCAGACTGGTTGGTTCCCCTTTGTGGGGATTTTAAACAAACTGTATACTGCCTTCCACAGCTGGATAAATACCCAATCCCTCTCATAGAGGATCTATAGACAAAGGGGACTGTCCTTCACTAAACTGGACGTGAGCCATGCACACTTGCAATTGTGGTTAGATAAGGATTTTCAGAACTATGCTACAATGATAACCCATAAAGGTTTGTACCAATATACAAGACTGGTATTTGATGTATCACTGGTCTGTGCAATACTTCAGCAGATGGTGGAGAACATTTTACAAGATCTAACCCAGGATACCCTTTAGCTTGTTGATTTACTAATAACAGGGAAGATCAATGAAGAGCACTTAGAGAACTTGAGACATAAACGTTAGATGTTTCTCCCAGGCGGGCATATGCCTTAGAAGAGAAAAATGTGCGTGCCAGGCACCCCAAGTGACTTACTTGGGCTACAGAGTCAACAAGACCAGGTTACACCCATTGTAAGATAAAGTGATGGTGATCAAAGTTGCCTGGTTCCCACATTTGCACTGGAGCTTAAGTTTTTCCTTGGACTGGTGAATTATTATGGAAAATTCACACATAATCTGGCCTCCATCCCGGTACCTTTGTGTCAATTCCTTAAAAAAAGGGTCAGCCTAGGAACTGGTCACATAGTCAAGCCATAACTTTCAAGGAAGTGAAGAAATAGCTACCATCCTTGAAGTTGTGGCGCACTATGATACCAAGTGAGATCTGGTACTGACGTGTGATGCCTCCCTGTACAGGATCAGCTCATAAGGTGGCCTAATAGCCAGGAACATCCAATAGTGTATGCATCTAGCTCTTTGGCTGCTGCAGGACATAATACACCTCGATAGAGAAGGAAGGTTTGATGGTCACCTTTGCATGAGGAAGTTCTACTAATAGCTTTTCAGACATAAATTTGTAGTAATAACAGACACAAACCCTTGCTTGGTCTACTTAAAAAGGACAGGGCAGAGTCGCCCATAGCTTCAGGCTGAATTCAGTGGTGGATCTAACACTAAGTATGTATTATTACAAGTTAGTACACTGTCCAGGAGGCCATGTAGCAAACGCGAATGCATTAAGCCATCTCCCACTGGCTGATTCACCACCAGCAGTACGGCCACCAGAAGAGTCTGCAATGGTTTTAAATTTTCTGGACACACTTCTAGTCACATCTGACAATATCAGACTTTGGTTGCGGAAGGATCCAGTCCCGACAAAACGGTGATGGGGGAAACCAAAAGACAATCACAATCAGAACTGAAACCTTTTTGGACCCAATGAGACCAGATCACCGTCGAGGACAGCATGTTATTATGTGGAGCAAGTGTGATTGGCCTGAGCAAAGGTCACTGCCAGATACTGGCTGAGCTCCTCCAGGGCCTTCGAAGGAATTTCCAAAATGAAGATGTTGGTGAGGAGTTATGTCTGGTGGCCAAGACTGAATGCAGGCAGTTGATGGGGTAGTGCCAGAGTGCCAACAGGACAAATTACCTCCAATGGCTCCCCCATATTTGTGGAAATGGCTGAGTAAACCCTGGACTCAGTTACATGTTGACTATGCAAATCATTTCATGGGCTCAATGTTCTTAGGCATTGTTGATGCCCACTAAAAGTGGCTGGAAGTGCATAGAGTTCATTTGTCAAACGCAGGGACAATAATAGAATAACTACATGCATCTTTTGCAATTCACGGACTCCTGGAGGTGTTGGTCACACATAGTTTATCACTAGGGAATTTGATATTTCCTAAAGTTCAACATATAAGGGCAGTTCCATACCATCCATTATCCAATGGTCTGGCAAAAGAACAGGGCAAACTTTGAAGGCAGGCTGAAAGAAACAGCCCACAGCTTCATTAGATACCAAATGTCCCGGTTCCTATTTGATTATAAGACCAGCCCTCATGCAACTACAGGGACAGCTCCAGTAGAGTTGCTAATGAGGAGAATACTCTACACCAGGTTAAATCTGATCATCCCACATCTGGGCAGGGGGCAGGGGACATCAGGAATGCCAATGTGGACACAAGAATCCACTAAGCAAGAGAGATGGTATACTTGAGGGGACAACGTTTGTTATAGGAACCACAGGAATAGCCTTGCTTGGGTAAGAGGCATGGTCGATACAAGATCGGATCCAGTGACATATAAACTTTGGGTAGGTGCTATAGTCCGGAACAAACACGAGGAGCACATGGAGGGTGCAAACTCAAACAGAGCAGAAGCAAAAAGTGACCAGCTCCTCAGTACAGTTGGAAAGACTGGCAGAACCTATGGGTTCTCCCTCTCTGTCAAGTGTTGAAGAGTCCTTGAAATCTGAGATGGACACGGTGGATGTCACTGCCTCAACGTCTTTGTTGCTTGAACAACAGAATTAATTTCTTCCAAGATGCTTTGGGCACAAGAGGAAAGCAACAGTGCATTGCATTATCGGAGGCAGAGTTGGAGGAATCTGACCTGGTGCTAAAATGCCCCAGGAGCACCTACAAAAATGCCTACTGTTCACTGTACATTTGGCTTGGTGTTATTTTCATGGGATGAGTGGTAAAATTACTCCACAGAGATCAGTATCCCATCACCAAGTCACCATTTATTTACACATGGGAAGTTCTTGCCAGCTCTCAGAGTGAGCAGGATGTCGGGCACTCCTTATCTATCAGAGTCAAAAAGTATGGCACTGGAAAAGCATAGCACATTAGGCAGCATCTGAGGAGCAGGACAGTCAACATTTTGGGCTTAAGCCCTTCATCATTCCTGAATGATGACGGGCTTATGCCTGAAATGGAATGGCATCTAACTCAGAGAGGGAGGGATGCAGTGATTTTAAGGAGGTCAGGCAGGTGGACCTCATAGAATATGAGTTCCCTGATTGGAACAGATTAACAGTCCCAATCACGGAGCCCTGGCTGACAGATAAGGAGTGAGAGAAAGTGAGGACTGCAGATGCAGGAGAGTCAAAGTCAACAAGTGTGGCGCTGGAAAAGCACAGCAGATCAGGCAGTATCCGAGGAGCAGGAAAGTTGATGTTTCAGGCATAAGCCTTTCATTTTTTCAGGAATAATGAATGGCTTATGCCTGAAATGTCGACAGTCCTGCTCCTCAGATGCTGCCTTATGTGCTGTGCTTTACGGCGCCACACTGTTCGACACTGACAAATAACAAGTGCCTGACATCCTGCTCATTCTGAAAGCTGGCTCTGAGGAAGCTGGATCAGTGTCAAGGACTTTCCATGGCTAAATAAAGGCTGACCTGGTGATGGGATGCTGACCTCTGTGGAGTCATTTTACCACTCACATAATGAAGCCAATACCAAATCAAATGTACAGTGAACAAGAGGCATTTAGTAATAAAATTTGTTTGTTAATTTACATTGATTCTTTCTGCTTTTCATCTCACTTTATCTTGATGACTATCATGTCTTCCCTTTTAACCAATATAGCCTGCAGTGTTGATTCGATTGTGTAACTGTGCTAATAGTGGAGTGATAATCAACTGTGACACAAAACAGCTTTTTGGAACCAGACTGCCGTGAATATATTTTTTGCCATTTCTTTCCTTCAACAAATGCCAGTTAACCTAAATAGAGGGTTTTTTTTTAATCATTTATGGGATGTGGCCGTTGCTGGCTGGCTGCCATTTATTTCCCTAGTTGCCTTTGAGAGAATGGTGGTGAGCTGACTTCTTGAACTGCTGCAGTCCACCTGCTCTGGGTTGATCTGCAATGCCAGTAGGGAAGGAATTCTAGGATCTTGACCCAGCTACAGAGAATGAATATTTGTAGCTCATGATGGTGAGTGGCTGGGCGAGGAACTTGCAGATCTCGGTGATCACATATATCTGCTGCCCTTGCCCTTCCAGATAGAAGTGGTTGTGGATTTGGAAGGTGCTATCTGAGGATCTTCGGTGAATTTCTGTGGTGTGGTACACACTGCTGCTACTAAGCATCAATGGTGGGGGCAGTGGATGTAATGCCAATCAAGCGGGCTGCGTTGTCCTGGATAGTGTTGAGCTTCTTGAATGCTGTTGGAGCTGCACTCATCCAGGCAAGTTGGGAGTATTCGATCACAGTCCTGACTTGTGCCTTGTAGATGACAGACAGGTCTGCGGAGTCAGTAGGTGAGTTACTTAGCACAGTATTCCTAGCCACTGTATTTATGTGACAATTCTAGTTCAGTTTCTGGTCAATAGTAAGCCCCAGGATGGTCATGGTGAGGGATTCAGTGATGGTAACACCATTGAATGTCAAGGGGCAATGGTGAGATTGCCTCTTATTGGTGGTGGTCATTGCTGGTATTTGTGTGGTATTTGTATTGTCCAGATTTTGTTGCATTTGAACATGGACTGCTTCAGTGTCTGAGTTGTCATGAATTGTGCAAACATCAGCAAACACTTCTGAACTTATGATAGAGAGCAGGTCATTGATGAAGTAGCTGAAGATGGTTGTGCCTAAGACACTACCTTGAGGAACTCCTGCTGAGATGTCCTGGAGCTGAGATATCTGACCTTCAACAACCACGGCCAGTCATCCCATATGTTAGGGATGACTCTAAAAACGAGAGATTTTGCGCCTGATACCCATTGATTCTAATTTTGCCAAGATCCAATGCAGCCTTGATGTCACCTCACCTCCCTTCTGTACATAATCCACTTGTTGTGTCAACTTCTTGAAGAAATCAATAAGGTTAGTTAGGCACAACCTACCCTTCACAAAACCATGTTGACGATCCCTAATCAAATTATTCCTTTCCAGATGATTATAAAACCTAACTCTTACAAGCTTTTCCAACACCTTACCCATAACTGAAGTAAAGTTCACTGGATTATAATTAGCAGAACTGTCCCTACTCCCCTTCTTAAATAAAGGAAGAACATTTGCTGTCCTCCAGTCTTCTGGCACTACTCCTGTCGACAATGATGACACAAAGATCAAAGCCAAAGTCTCTACAATCTACTCCTTGGCTTCCCAGAGAATCTGAGTATAAATCCCATTCAGCCCAGGGGTCTTATCTATTTTCAGATCTTCCAAAATTGCTAAAAGCTTCTCTTTGTCAACTCAATCCCATCTAATCTAGTAGCCTGTATCTCCCATTGCCCTTTTCCAATGTGAATGCTGACGAAAGGCATTCATTAAATGCTTCCCTATGTCCTCAGATTCCACACACAACTTTCCACTATCATCTTTGATTGGCCCTAAGCTTACTCTAGTCATTCTTTTATACTTGATTTACCTATAGAAAGCCTTAGAGTTTTCCTTGATCCTACCCACCAACAACTTCTCACATCCACTCCTGGCTCTTCTTAACCTTCTCTTTAGATCTTTTTTGGCTAACTTATAACGCTCAAGCCACCTAACTGAGCCTTCACACTTCATCCTCACATAAGCCTTCTTCTTCCTCTTGACAAGGGCTTCAGTACAGCATAGTACAAGTGCTTCAGCCCTAGATGTTGTGCCGAACTTTTATTCTACTCTAAGATCAAACTAACCTACATACCCTTCATTTTATTATCATCCATGTGCCTATCCAAGAATTGCTTAAAGTTTCCTAATGTACCTGACTCTACTACCATTGTTGGCAGTACATTCCATGCACCCACCACTCTCTGTGTAAAGAACCTATCTCTCCTAAACATTCCTCCAAGCACCTCAAACTTATGTCCCTTGTCATAGCATTTCTGCCCTGGGAAACAGTCTCTGACTATTCCTTCTATCTCTGCCTCTCATCATCTTGTACACCTCTACCAAGTCACCTTCCATTCTTCTTCACTCCAATGAGAAAAGCCCTAACTTCCTCAACCTATCTTCACACGACATGCCCTCCAGTCCAGGCAGCATCCTGGTAAATCTCCTCTGCATCCTCGCTAAAGCTTCCACATCCTTCCTATAGTAAGGTGACCAGAACTTAACACAATATTCCAAGTATGGTCTAACCAGGGCTCTAGAGAGCTGCAGCATAACCTTGTTGCTCTTAAGCTCAATCCCTCTGCTAGTGAAAGCCAACACATCATATGTCTTCTTAACCCTATCAACTTGGGAGCTATAGATGCAGCCACCAAAATCTCTCTGTTCCTCCACACTGCCAAGAATCCTGATTTTAACCCTATATTCTGACATTCAAATTTGACCTTCCAAAATGAATCACTTCACACTTTTCCAGATTGAACTCTGCCACATCTCAGCCCAGTTCTGCACAACTTCAACAATGTATGTGTCATCTGCAAACTCACTCACCCTTCCAGTTCCTCATCCAGTTCATTTATAAAAATCACAAAGAGCAAAGGATCCAGAACCAATCCCTACGGAACACCACTGGTCACCGAATTCCAGGCTGAATACTTTCCATCTACTACTAGTGCCTTCTGTGGGCCAGCCAATTCTGTACCCAGTCAGCCAAATTTCCCTGTGCCCCATGCTCCTTACTTTCTGAATGAGCCTACGATGGAAAACCTTATCAAATGACTTGCTAAAATCCATATACACTACCTCCACTGCTCTACCTTTAACAATATGTTTAGTCACATCCTCAAATAATTCAATAAGGCTTGTGAGGCATGACCTGCCCCTCACAAAGGTAATCTGAGTATCTCTAATAAAACAATGGTTTTCCAAGTAAGCATAAATCCTGTCTCTTAGAATCATCTCCAATAATGTGCCCACCACAGACGTAAGACTGACTGATCTGTAATTCCCAGGATTATCCCTATTACCTTTCTTAAACAAGGGAATGACATTTGCCACCCTGCAGTCATCTGGCACGACTCCAATGGACAGTGAGGATGCAAAGATCATTGCCAAAGGCACAGCAATCTCTTCCCTCGCTTCCTGTAGTAACCTTGGGTATATACCGGCTGCCACAGGGGACTTAAATATGCTAGTGTTTTTCAAAGTTTTCAGCACATCCTCCTTCTTAACAATTGTTTAATTGTCAACTACCATTCATGCCTGGATGTAGCAGGATTGCAGAGCTTAGATCTGATCTGTTGGCTATGGGATCACTTAGCTCTGTCACTTGCTGCTTATGCTGCATGTTTGGTAGCTTCACCAAGCTTACCCCTCATCTTCAGGTATGCCAGCTACAGATCCTGGGAGAAAGTGAGGACTGGCAGATGCTGGAGATCAGAGTCAAAAAGTATGTTGCTGAAAAAGCACATCAGGTCAGGCAGCATCCGAGGAGCAGGAGTGTCAACATTTCCAGCATAGGCTCTTCACATTCCTGATGCACAGCTTATGCTCGAAACATCGACTCTCCTGCTCCTCGGATGCTGCCTGACTGGCTGTGCTTTTCCAGCAGTACACTTTTTGGCTCAGGTACAGACCTGGCATGTCCTCCTGCACTTTCCATGAACCAGGGTTGATTCCCTGGCTTGATGGTAATGAGCAGTAAAGCTAAAGATTGAACTTATATTTTTAAGTTATAGAGATGTTCACTATTGAAACAGACCCTTTGGTCCAACTCATCCATGTCAGCCGGATATCTTAAATTAATCCCATTTTCCAGGACTAGGCCTTAATGTATTTGTAAAAACCCTTTTGATTCTCCTTAACTCTATTTGCCAAAGCTAGTTGGACCACTTGTTCAGAAAGTCTGTTTCTGGGCTCTTATTGGAGTCTCACTCTCCAGGAGCACAATTTTGAAAACAAGGTCATTGTAACTATTCATCATATCAATGGAAATTTAACATATGTCCAAGTGGACATAAATAACACCAAAGATGAGAAAGCAGAAAATTTACTCAGCAACTTCATTTTTTAAAGTTTCTCTGTAGGGTGCAGGTACCATTGGCTCGGCCAGCATTCATTCCATCAGTCACAGTCCAGGAGAAGGTAGCAGTGAAGTGCTTTTTGGAACAATTACAGTTCTTTTAGTTTGGGGACACTCACACTGGTGTTAAGGGAATTGAAGGAACAGCGATATAGTTTAAACCCAGGCTGTTGTGTGACTGGCAGGGAGTTTGCAGGTGCTGATATTCCTTTTCATTTGAGGCCTTTGTCCATCTAGTTGGTAGAGATCACAAGTTTGGAAGGTGCGGTTGAAACAGCCTGGTAAATTAGTGACCTATTTTTGTGTTTTTTGAATGGAACATCCGCCCTATAAGATTGCTTGTGGTGTGCATTGTTTCAAATGCTTAAAAGAGAAGTTGATTAGGGGTCTCTAATCTCTGTAAATAAATAAGTGGAAAAATTGTTTAATTTCTGAACAGACATGACATGTGCATCATCAAAATCATATGTTCCTAACTCAACAAAAGGAGGCCATTGGTCCATTGAATCCTTGCTGGCTCTTTGGACAGCAAATCCAATTCATTCCCTGGCTTTATCCATGCAGCCCTGATTTAGTCCTCAAAAGTATCCATCCAATGTCCTTTAGGAATCACCTCTGATTGGCTCTGTTTCCAACCCCTTCACTAGCTCTGGTGCCAAGTGATTATTACTAATTGCCTAAAATAGCTCTGAACATCCTTCCCATATGTATTGCCCAAAAATTTAAATCTATATCTTCCAGTCCTTTTACCATCAGTGCATGATGGTAGCCTTTTTAAATTATTATTCCATCTTAAATCTGTCATAATCGTTTCTCCTGGAAAAGAGCTCACCTCCTTTATATGTTCTAAGTATTCCCCTTCCCCGATCCTTTTGTTCCTGTGTGCTCTGTGAAATGACATGAGAGAGTGGAACTTAAAGTGCTCCCGGTCGTGAGTTTTGTGTTGAGGAGGATTTAAATCAGGTGAAAGGGTCACAATTAAGGTCCCCATACAGGCCTCATTCTATAGCCACTGATAATAACTTTGGTGTCAAGCAAGGGGGACCCTAACAGGAAAACCCAATAAGCAAACTTATACATGGCTGTTGTGGTTTCCAAGGCCTGGGGTGGTCTCAGTCAAAGCCATTCAGTCCTGTTGCACTGACCTGGAGAGAGCTACCACCTGCTGTTGCCTGTCGACTCCACTTCCCTTTCCCTGTGGGAGGACGGGAAAACTTTCTGGCTGTAACAGCTGCTCCTTTTTTGAGGTGTTTTAGGTGTTGGAGGTGACTTCCTCGAATTCCAGGAGCAGCAATTACTGTTTTATATGCTGTTGCATTGTTTTGAAACTTTGGAGGAAAAAAAAAGTCAAAACAACAGCAGTTTTAAAAGGGAGAAGAACAGACAAAAGAAGCACATGGTGAAGTTAGTGCAGGGGGGAGAGAGAGAGAGAGAGAGAGAGAGAGAGAGAAAGAGAAAGAAACCCACACTGCTAACTGACAGAGTTAGCAGTTATTGCCTTTGCTGTTGTATTCATGTATCACTGGACATCGGAGTGCATCTGGGAAAGTTGAAAAAACAGTGAAATTCACAACTGATCTTAGAGGAACCTGTCAGAGCACAGAAGCAGATAAGTGGATTTTAAGAGTGGCCTTAAAACAAGTCTGCAGTAGTGAGTAGAGTAGGTTCTTTCTTCATTATATGTTTTATTGAGCTATGTCTCTTGATTAAACTTAAAATATACGCCATAAGTATTGATTTAACCTGAGCATTGTTTTGAAGAGGAATGAGACGGTGCAATTTTCTGGGACTGTACATTGAAAGAAGCAAAAATGTAGAGTGATATGCTCTTCTTGTCAGATGTGGGAGGTTAGGGAGAGTTTACGACTTATTGAGGATTATATCTGCAATAAATGCCGTTGGTTGCAAATCCTATCAGATCGAATGGATCAGTTGGAGTGACAGTAAGAGGCAATGAGGAATTTACAAGAGCAAGGGGGTGTGATCGATGGCAGTTATAGGAAGGGAAAAAAAGTTACAAATACAGTCACATAAAAGGGTTAAATCCAGGAAAGGGAAGACTCCTGCAAGTAGCGCAGGAGTCTTCTGTGGCTATCCCCATTTCAAACAAGTATGCTGTTTTGGAAAGTGTAGGGAGCGATGGATTCTCAGGGGAATGTAGCACGAACAACTAAGTTTCTGATATCGAGATTGGCTCTAATGCAACGAGGGGTACATCGGGTTCCAAGAGATCAATTGTGTTAGGGGACCCTCTAGTTCGAAGCACAGATAGATGTTTCTGTGGCCAGTAGCGAAATATCAGAATGGTGTGTTGCCTCCCTGGTGACAGGATCAAGGATGCCTCAGAGAGGGTGCAGAATGTGCACAAGGGGCAGAGGGACCAGCAGGAAGTCATTGTACACATTGGAACCAATGACATAGGAAGGGAAAAGGCTGAGATTCTGAAGGGAGATTACAGAGAATTAGGCAGGAATTTAAAAAGGAAGTCCTCAAGAGTAGTAATATCTGGATTACTCCCAGTGCCATGAGCTAGTGAGGGCAGGAATAGGAGGATAGAACAGATGAATGCATGCCTGAGGAGCTGATGTACGGGAAAAGGATTCACTTCATTGGAATCATTGGAATCTCTTTCGGGAAAGAAGTGACCTGTACAAGGACAACAGATTGTACTTAAATTGGAAGGGGACTAATATACTGGCAGGGAGATTTGCTAGAGCTGCTCGGGAGGATTTACACTAGTAAGGTGTGTGTGTGTGTGTGTGTGGGGGGGGGGGGGGGGGGGGGCAGGGGGGACCCAGGGAGATAGTGAGGAAAGATTTCAATCTGAGACTGTTACAGTTGAGAACAAAAGCGAGTCAAACAATCAAGGCAGGCAGGGACAAAACAGAGAACAAGGGTAGGAATGATAAATTAAACTGCATTTATTTCAATGCAAGAGGCATAACAGGGAAGGCAGATGAACTCAGGGCATGGTTAGGATCATGGGACTGGGATATCCAAGCAATTACGGAAACATGGCTCAGGGATGGGCAGGACTGGCAGCTTAATGTTCCAGGATACAAATGCTCCAGGAAGGATAGAAATGGAGGCAAGAGAGGAGAGGGAGTGGTATTTTTGATAAGGGATAGTATTACAGCTGTGCTGAGGGAGGATATTCCCAGAAATGGATCCAGGGAAGTTATTTGGATGGAACTGAGAAATAAGAAAGGGATGATCACTTTATTGGGATTGTATTATAGACTCTCTAATAGTTAGAGGGAAATTGAGAAACAAATTTGTAAGGTTATTCAGCTACCCGTAAGAACAATAGAGTGGTTATGGTAGAGGATTTTAACTTTTCAAACATAGACTGGGACTGCCATAGTGTTAAGGGTTTAGATGGAGAGGAATTTATTAAGTATGTACAAGAAAATTTTCTGATTCAGTATGTCAATAACCCTACTAGAGAAGGTGCAAACTTTGACCTGCTCTTGGGAAATAAGGCAGGGCAGGTGACTGAGTTGTCAGTGGGGGAGCAATTTGGGCTCAGTGACCATAATTCTATTAGATTTAACGTAGTGATGGAAAAGGATAGACCAGATCAAAAAGTTGAAGTTCTAAATTAGAGAAAGGGCAATTTTGACAGTATTAGGCAAGAACTTTCAAAAGCTGACTGGGGGGGCAAATGTTTGCAGGTAAAGGGACGGCTGGAAAATAGGAAGCCTTCAGAAATGAGATAACGAGAGTCCAAAGACAGCATATTCCTTTTCGGATGAAAGGAAAGGCTGGTAGGTATAGGGAATGCTGGATGACTAAAGAAATTGAGGGTTTGGTTAAGAAAAAGAAGGAAGCATGTATAAGGTTGATAGATTGAGTGAATCCTTAGAAGAGTAAAAAGGCAGTAGGAGTATACTTAAGAGAGAAATCAGGAGGGCAAAAAAGGGACATGAAATAGCTTTGGCAAATAGAGTTAAGGAGAATCCAAAGGGTTTTTACAAATACATTTATGACAAAAGGGAAAACAAGGGAAAGAATAGGGCCCCTCAAAGATCAGCAAGGTGGCCTTTGTGTGGAGCTGCAGGAGATGGGGCAAATACTAAATGAGTATTTTGCATCAGTATTTACTTTGAAAAAGGACATGGAAGATATAGAATGTGGAGAAATAGATGGTGACATCTTGAAAAATATCAATATTACAGTGGAGGAAGTGCTGGATGCCTTGAAATGCACAAAAGTGGATAAATCCGCAGGACCTGATCAGGTGTACCCTAGAACTCTGTGGGAAGCTAGGGAAGCGATTGCTGGGCCTCTTACTGAGATATTTGTATCATCGATAGTCACAAGTTAGGTGCTGGAAAACTGGAGGTTGGCTAATGTGGTGCCACTGTATAAGAAAGGAAGTAAGGACAAGACAGAGAACTATAGACCAGTGACCCTGACGCTGGTGGTGGGCAAGTTGTTGGAGGGAATCCTGAGGGACAGGATGTACATGTATTTGGAAAGGTAAGGACTGATCAGGGATAGTCAACATGGCTTTATGTCATGTCTAACTAACTTGACTGAGTTTTTTGAAGAAGTAACAAAGAGGATTGCTGAGGGCAGAGCAGTAGATGTGATCTATATGGACTTCAGTAAGGCGTTCGACAATTTCCACATGGGAGACTGGTGAGTAAAGTTAGATCTCACGGAATACAGGTAAAACTCGCCAGTTGGATACAGAACTGGCTCAAAGGTAGAAGACAGAGGGTGGTGGTGGAGGGTTGTTTTTCAGACTGAAGGCCTGTGATCGGTCCACTACTTTCCAACATCCATATAAATAATTTGGATGTGAGCATTATAGGTATAATTAGTAAGTTTGCAGATGACACCAAAATTGGAGGTGTATTGGACAGCCAAGGTTACCTCAGATTACAATGGGATCTTGATCAAATCCTGAAGAAGGGCTTATGCCCGAAACGTCGATTCTCCTGTTCCCTGGATGCTGCCTGACCTGCTGCGCTGTTCCAGCAACACATTTTCAGCTCTTGATCAAATGGGCCAATGGGCTGAGAAGTGACAGATGGAGTTTAATGCAGATAAATGCGATATGCTGCATTTTGGGAAAGCAAATCTTAGCAGGACTGATACACTTAATGGTAAGGCCCTAGGGGGTGTTGCTTAACAAAGAGACCTTGGAGTGCAGGTTCATAGCTCCTTGAAAGTGGAGTCACAGGTAGATAGGATAGTGAAGGCGGCGTTTGGTATGCTTTCCTTTATTGGTCAGAGTATTGAGTACAGGAGTTGGGAGGTCATGTTGCGGCTGTACAGGACATTGGTTAGGCTACTGTTGGAAAATGTTTTGTGCAATTCTGGTCTCCTTCCTGTCGGAAAGATGTGAAACTTGAAAGCATTCAGAAAAGATTTACAAGGATGTTGCCAGGTTGGAGGATTTGAGCTATAGGGAGAGGTTGAATCGGTTAGGGCTGTTTTGCCTGGAGCGTCAGAGGCTGCGTCAGAACCTCAATAATTTGACCTTATTGAGGTTTATAAATTCATGAGGGGCATGGATAGGATAAATAGACAAAGTCTTTTCCCTGGGGTGGGGGAGTCCAGAACTAGAGAGCATAGGTTTTGGGTGAGAGGGGAAAGATTTAAAAGGGATGTAAGAGGCAACCTTTTCACAAAGACAGTGGTACGTGTATGGAATGAGTTGCCAGAGGAAGTGGTGTAGGCTGGTATAATAGCAACATTTAAAAGACATCTGAATGGGTACGTGAATAGGAAGGGTTTGGAAGGCTATGGGCCAGGTACTGGCAGGTGGGACTAGATTGGGTTGGGATATCTGGTCAGCATGAACGAGTTGGACTGAAGGGTCTGTTTCCATGCTGTACATCTCTATGACTCCCCATGAATGCCAGTTCACCCATGACCTGGGATCCACTTGCAACTGAGAGCCTCAAAAGGGTGTCATCCTGGCATAAGCCACTGGTGGCGCTGCTGTGCATTAGAGCTGCTGGCTTCTGTTTTGTCCAGTTTCGTGCCTGATTGGTATTTGATTCTGTGGTTCTTCCATAAAAGAGGTGACACAAAATACTAATCAGTTCTGCTGGACTGTGAGACCTCCAACATCTTTGTTAAATCCCACCACAAAGTCCATATTGCTCTCCCTATCCATTCTGCCAAAATGCATTATTACAAATCCCTATTTTGAATGGTTACATTTGTCGCTTGTCTGCCCACATTTTGCTTGCCAGCTATGCTCTTTGTAATTGATTAATATCATCTTCACTGTTTGCCACACCTCCACATTTTGTATCATTGGCAAATTTTGAAATTTTAGTCTGTAGTCCAAAATCCAAGTTACTTCTATATTTCAACCACAAAAGCAGTGGTGCCTTGGGGAACACCACTATCAACTATTGTGCACACTGAAAGGCAATTACTTGCCATGACTCATTGTTTCCTGTCCTTGAGCTATTTTTTTAAAAATTCAATCTGACACTGGCATTCATGAGGCACAATGTTGTTAACTAGCTTTTTTTGTGACACTTTCGGGAATAATACTGCAGTTTCAACTTTGAGCAAAGGTAGACTCTGACAGAAAGAAAGAACTTTTATTTATGTGGTGCCTTTCATGACCTTAAAAAACATCCCAAAGCACTTAACAGTCAATTAATCACTTTTCTGAAGCAAAGTCATTGATACGAAGTAAGGATTGTCTATTAAATTTCAACATACAATTGAAGTTATTTTGTGAAGTGCTCCTGAGGTTGCCACCACCAGAATCTTTCAGCCAGTTTGATTCACCCCATATAATATGAAGAAGTGGTTGAATGCATTGCTTGCAGTAAAGGTCACAGTCCCTGACAACATCCTGGCTGTAGTACTGCTTAAGTTCAATATCTTCACCTCAGGTTTTGTTGCGGGCGTTCCTCTGGATGGATAGTTTTAATCAACCTGTCTAGGTATGTTATGACACATATCTTTGGACCAGATGGGATTTGAATCCAGGCTTTCTGTCTCAAAGGTAGAGACTCCATCATTTCACCACAAAAGCTCCAAGGTTATCCATTTTGTGATGCATAATAATCCTTTACTCTTGTGTGCAATATCATCTTAAGCTGAAGCAACAGCAACATCCGATGGCGTCGTGTGTGGCCATGTTATAACTCTTCACTGTACTCCTATATTCTTGTGTTTGAGTACATGCGACAATAAAATCCAAATCTAAATCTAAATTTGAATCAATCCCAATGACAGAAATGGGGATATTTCTTGATCACATAGTGTTTGTAACTTTTCATTCTTGGGACATGAGCATTGCTGGCCAGACCAGCAATTATTGTCTATTTCTAATTGCCTTTGAGAATGTGGTGGTGAGCTGCCTTACATATAGAGTAAGGACACCCAAAGCGATGTTTGGCACCGAGCTCCAGGTTTTTAACTCAGTGACAGTGAAAAAACAGTGAAGTAATTACCGAGTCAGGATGGTGAGTGGCTTGGAAGGGAACTTGTAGGGAATGGTGTTCCCATGTATCGACCACCCTTGTCTTCTAGATGGTAATGGTCGTGAGTTTGCAAGGTGCTGCCCAAGGCACCTTATAAGTCGTTACTATCCATCATCTAGAATGTGTACATTGCTGCATCTGTGCAACAGCGGTGAAGTAAGCTAATATTAAAAATGGTTGATTGATGACAATCGCATGCTTTGTCCTGGATAACATCATGCTTCTAGAGTGTTGTTGGAGCTGCACTGATCCAAGCAAGTGGAGAATGTGCCATTACAGTCTTGACTTGTGCCTTGTGGGTGGCAGACAGGCATTGTGAAGTCAAGAGATGAGTTATTTAACACCGAACTCCTGTCGTCTGATCTGTACTTGCATTCACAATATTTATCGAGCTAGTCCAGTTTAACTTCTGCTCAATGGTGACCTTCACTCTCCCAGAATGTCAAGAAAGGCAGAGTCAGCAATGGTAATGCTATTAAATAGAGTCATAGAGATATACAGCATGGAAACAGACCCTTTGGTCCAATCTGTCCATGCTAGCCAGCTACCTTAACCTAATGATGTTGAGGGATGATGTTGGATTCTCTCTTGTTGGAGATGATAATTTGCAACTGTTGAGAATCTGATGGAGCTTGTAGCCAGGACTACGACATCATTCACCACCCCTAACATCAGGAATGACCTCTTTAACGAAAGGGAGTTAGGCCATTTCCCTTTGAATTTAATATATTCCCATTGCTAAATTTCCCAATGGTGACTTCTGAGGGGTTACTGTTGAACAGCACTTTTTTTTTTACATGGACCAGCTATATAAGGACTTTTTAAAAACTTGTTTCATGGAATGATAGCATTTGTTGCCCATTTCAAATTTTCCAGAGGACAGTTAAGAGTCAACCATATTATTATAAGCCTGCAAATGTAGGCCAGTAAAGGTTGGCAGATTCCTTTCTTTAAAAGGACATTTGAGACCAAATGGGGTGTTAATGACAATTGACAATGGATATATACTCACCAATTGTCTAGCTTTTTAGTCTCGTTTATTTTTGCATTGAACTGAAGTTTCAACAACTGTGATGGTAAGATTTGAACCCATGACATTATCACATTCCCCCATTATAAAAGTGAGCCAGGGACTTGGAATTGTCCATTTGCCTGAATTAAAAAGCAAAATACAAAAGACCATCCATTAAAAAAAACACTCACCTTGTTCAGCATCACTTCATTCATGTCCTGTTGCCATTGAAACACAATGGCTATGCATGTACTATCTACTAGATTTCACCGAAAACCTCACCAAGGCTGCTTTTCACAACAACTTCTAGACTCATTCTACCAACTAAAAACACAGGGCAGTTTCTAATCAATCTGTTCAGAGATGTTATCACACAACTCCAGAGCAGGTGGGACTTGAACCAGGCCTTGTGCTCCAGAGGTAACGACACTATCACTCCACAAGAACCCTTAGGTTCCATAGTACTTACTTGGATAGTTAGCCATGAAATATCACACAGATTAAAGCCTCCAATTCTGAGATAACTCCACAACCAAATCCACAATCTCATCACCTTTCCACCCTTCCGCCCTAACCTTAATCCTAATCCTACACTCCTCCCATCCATGACCACACTGCACTACCATCCACTCCTGCTCTAGTCATCATTACCCTTCCCTATTCACTAATATCCAGTCTGGACTTTTAAACTTGTTTACAGGCCAATGTTGCAAAAAGGGGAGTATGTATATCATCCCCAGTTTCATCTTGGATACTCCACTAAGTAGTTCTGTGAAAGCTGGGTTTGGAATACCCCCGAAAAGCATATGCAGCAGCATGGAAATGGAGGAACCTCAGCATTGTGCTAACTTGACAAATATCGTTGTGGTTTGGAGATCGAGGCCACGGTATTCACTTTGTAGATAATTAGTATGTTGGGTGATACACACATACAGACATCGCCAAGACATGACCATGTGCATGACTAGTCACCTTGAACTCAAGGTAAGCCAAGTGCAGCTCAACATAGGAAATCTATTATGATTTATTAGCATGCTTCCTCAAGTGCATTTAATGAAATGGGTTCTGTTGTACAGTGATACGGACATAGCTCTTTGATCTGCAAAACATAGGAAGAACCATACTTTATCCACCACTGTTTAGAGACAGTCATAATAATCAGATCATGTATGTAGCTATAATCAGCCTGACAGAATGTTACTGTTCAAATTGTAGCCTAGATCCGTCGACTCAGATTGGCTGCTGATTGACTAACATTGAAATGTGCAAAAGTTAAGCCATGGTGAAACCTCATTAACTCAGGAGAAATCCGATGCTTTAGCCTCCAAGCATTTTTGGATTAGAATAAGAACAACAGTTCATTTTTTACGCTGTGTTGACAATGAACATCCTCCAGCTTACCATAATAGTCAACAGATTGCTATTCTAAGCTTGGTATTTTGTACAGAAAAATTCTGTGAAAGCCATTTTCTCCAGTGACAGTAGAAAGAATAAAATGAGAGTCTGGAAATTCCCTCAGTCATTGTCACCAAGTGTTTCAAGAATTGTTTGCAACACTAACATAAAAGGACCAAAATTCTCCAGAGGTAACCCATCTAAAAGAGAGGTATAAATGCATATAAGAAACAGCTATGGAGCTAAAATGTAACTAAAAGGTAATTATTGTTATTGGCAACTTTCCGTTTTATGAGATAATGGCTTGCACCATGGTATTCAAATTACGTGAAGCACAACCTAGTGTCTCAGGCGTCCCACTGTGGTATTGCAGTTTCTAACGTATTTTCTGATGTCAAGGTCATATCTGAGACAATGAAGGTTGAAATTATTCAGCCTTTTTGTGCTGCCAAGTATATATCATCCAAGTCTTACCACTATCAATGCATGTGTTGAGGATGCAGGTTTGGTGGTCTCAGTCAGGACTCAGTTGTTCCATACTTTCTTATTCAGATTGGATACAAGAACCACAGCATTTGCAATTCGTGCATCGACTTCAGCGTCAGACGGCAGATTGATAGTAAATGTGGAACCTAGTTATACGAAGCTATCAACAATCTTCAGCATCGCTCTGTCAATGTTGATACATGGTAGTAAGACAACATCCTGAGCCAAGACATTTGTCTTCCCAATGGTCAAATCAAAATCTTTCTAGATATTGGAGTATGGGAGTATCAAGTGCTGAATGTATTACTTGGTATAGAAATGTGAATGTGGCATTAAATATACAGTGCCATACTCTGAGGAAGACTTGGCACATTTTTGATTTGAATCTCAGGTGGGCAAGACTGAACACCTCTCTGTTAGTTCTAGTTTGTAAACAGTCACCCTCTCAGAATGACCTGAAGGGAATTGGTAGCAATAAATAGAATTGCATGTCGAAGAGTATTGGTGATAGCACAAGGACTGTTTGACCCACTGCAGATCTCCAAGTGTTCCAATGTTAACCCGTCATAGCTAACCTTACGCATCATGTTATTGTGGAAAAAGACAAACACATTGAGTGTCTTCAGCAGCTGCCAAATTTTATTCAACAGCTCTAACAGACCACCTCTGCAAACACAGAAATACAGAAAGTAGGGAGGAGCAGGAGTATATTGCTCAGGCCTTCAAAGATGCTCCACCATTCAAAATGATCATGGGTCATCATCCAACTCAGCATTCTGTTTCCTCCATTGTCCTCAAGCCATGGATCCCTTTAACGCTAACATTATCTAATTCCTTATTGAAAACCTTCAATATTTTGGCCTCAGCCTCTATAGTGGAGAATTCCACAGGTCACATCTCTTGGTGAACAAATTCCTTCTTGTCTCACTCCTAAATGGTCTACATTGTATCCTTAGACTGTGAAGTTTACTTCCAAACTCCTTGGTTTTTGGGAACACACTTCTTGTCTTGACATTGTCTTGTTCTGTTAGAATTTTATAGATTTCCGAGAGACTCCCCCTCATTCTTCTAAACACAACCGAACATAATCCTAACCAATCCAATCTCTCTTCATACAGCAGTCTTGCCATCCTAAGAGTCAGTTTGGTAAACCTTTGTTACACTCTCTTCATTGTCAAACATCTTTCCTCAAATGAGGAGACCAAAACTACACACAATACGCAAAGTGTGGTCTCACTAAGACCTTGTGCAGTTGCAGCAAGACACCCTGCTTCTGTACTCAAATCCTCTCCATATGAAGGACAATTGTTTTTTGGTAGCAGGACTGAATGCCTTGGGAAGATCAATGAAGGCTTCCTTTTTTCATGGCATTTCTTTCCTGAAGCTGTTGAATTGAGAGAATCATGTTGATTACTAATCTTCCAGTTCTAAAACCACACTGGGATTTTGTGTATGCATTCAAGCAGCAATTGCTGCCATTTTCTCTCCCAGGATTCTCAGTTGTGAGATGCCTTGATTGCCATTGCATTTTGTTGCTTTAGAATCAATTGTGACACAAGATGAACTCAAGTCAACCAATATGAGACTAGCACCAGCTTTACATTACCAGACATCACTCCTTCAACAGTATTTTCAACATGCATACTTACAATAGCAGTGACTGCAACATAGGTGACACTCTGGGGCGCATCAGAGATCAGATGCAACACTCAAGTCTATTTAAAAAGGAAAATTCTCATATGAACACAGTCATATTGCCTATCCAAGAATCAACTGTTCCTTAACATGATTAAGCAGGCACTCTCCAACATTCGCCCACACAATGCAGAAATGAAGTGAAGATACTTTGTAATAGCATTTTAAATGCTGCTGTCTAAATATATGAGAAGCTCAAACTGAAAAATTATGACTTGTTTGATAGTTTAGCTTAACACTGCCGTAAAGAACCAATCATTGAATGTAAGCCAACCACTCTCATTAATTATGAGTGACCTAAGCAAGTCCCTCAATGCAATGAAAACTGCTCTAAGTAAAAGCCATTTTGATCTCATCATACATGCTCTCATGTTCCCAGTGTTCAAATATATCTGATTATTCTGGACACATTCTATTTTAATTTGAGCATATCTTAAACTGTAACTGAGACCTTGCCAATTCCAGCTGGCACTTCCATATATATTCTCACTGGATGACTAACATGATGTTTATCTAGCAACTGAGAATGCTGGGGAAAAAAATAGCAGAGGATGCCCCTTGAGTGCATCTTGATTGTGTTTTTTGACATGGAGGAGGGAATTTGGATTCATACATTCTCTAACACTTTTAAAATGGAATATAAAACTATATATGGATTGGTGTTTTCTTTGTCAGATGATTTGGTCCAAATTTGATCCTAAGATTAATATAACCATAAATAATTTCATTCAAAACTATTGAGGACCAAGTTAATTGAATTATGAGTCATTTGGATTGACTGTGAAATTCTTATAATTTTGCAACATCTTCCAGTATTTCTCCTGCTTCCATTAACTGCTTCAGATTTTTCTCTTTCCTGTGAGGAATTCTCTCCTTTGCATTTTCACTCAGTTGATAAGGTATTAAATACCACATAGAAATATCTGACATTCTACTCATTGACAGGAAGGACTGCAATGTCACTGAAGAAGATGAATGATATGTTTTTGCTGCCCACCTCTTCCTCTCCTTTCCCCAAGACTCGATGGATAGTCCATGAAGTGTTTGCGTGTAAGACTGATTTTCCCACTGACACGGCTGATAAATTTTTGTGTCAATCGAACAAACAGCTGAACTTGTGCTTTCAAGGTAGTAAAATAGACATCTTAAACACAGTAGTGTCAGCCAGACCGGTATAACTTGAATTTAGCACAAAACAAGGAGAGGTGAGGAGCAATATCTTCATGACTCTGATATAATTAATGGGCTCGGCTGACAATATAAATGGAGCAAATCAAGTTTCTGAGTTTGTAAATATATCAAGCACCAAATATCTTTATGAAATCCTTCATTAATATTCTTCCTGTTTGGTATGAAATTAACATGGAATTGACATTAGCAAATTACATTAATTCATCCACTCATTCTAGAATTTTTTGTTGACTGATGTTACAACTAAGACTTTACAAAACTGCAATTGCTTCTCAAATGACAAAGGCAGTAGTTTCTTTTGCTCTTCTCCCCAAACTCCATCTTCAAATCATTAAACACAAAAGATTAAATAATCACAATCACTTGTTAGCTAGTGACATCTGTCATCTGTTACTCTTGCAGGATGATGTGTAGTTTTGGTACATCATACTTCTTTCACCCCAGTTACCCCAGCAATGTTTATGTGGCAAATTTGCCATCTCCTTGATTGCAGTTAGCTGTGTTATACTCGTAATTTTCATCCACATTACTTGCTAATCTGTTTAAAGCTAAAGATGATAACTATTCATTTTTGTTACTTACACTTTCTTGAACTACCACATTAGCTGTTTCCTTTTAGAGAGTCATCACCTATACCATGCACTCTGCCAAATAAATGATATTGCTTGGACTCCATAAACTCATTTGATCCACACAAACATAACTAGTTAACCATACCAACTCAACCAGATGTACCAAAAATATTAGTTATGCCATCTTCAGCAAAATGTGTTCCAATCAATATCCCATAGAGCTCAGGCAGCCTTGCAGTCCATCATATCTGTGCCAGATCGTTTGCAGAGTAATTACAAGTAAGTTTGCTCTCTAGATTCTCCCATATGTCCTAGCTGTTTTCTTCAGGAGACTTAGAAAATAATTTTTCTCTGCAATTGTGTTTTTGATTTTGTTGTCATATAGTCTATTTAAGCTCTATATCAATGTGGCACAGTAGTTAGCACTTCTGTCTCACAGCACTACGGACCTGGGTTCAATTCCAGCCTCGGGCGACTGCCTGTGTTGAGTTTGCACGTTCTTCCTGTGTCTGAGTGTGTTTCCTGCAGGGCTCCAGTTTCCTCCCACAGTCCAAAAATGTGCAGGTTAGGTGAATTGGCCATGGTAATTTCAGGGTTATAGGGTAGGGGGTGAATTTTGGTGGTATGCTGTTCGGAGAGTTGGTGTGGACCTGTTGGGCCAAATGGCCTGCTTCTGCTCTGGAGGGATCCTATGATTCTATGAATAACTTCCATAAATGGACTTCAAATTCTGAACCATTTGGAATACATCTTTAACTGCTCAAAATGTTGGCAAACATGTGGAAATCCTAAATCTTTCAAGATAGGGCTCCTCTGGTGTTATCTCCACTTTACTGCAATGTACCATGTCAATACGCAAGATTCCTCATCTTTGGCAAGAGGAATGTAAGAGAAATTGGAGAAGACAAATTCAGACCAGAAATTAAAAGATCATTTATATAACTTAGAATAGAAGGGGGTTGGCCCAGTAATATCACTGCTCTGCTAATCCAGAGCCCCAGATAATGTTCTGGGGACCTGGGTTCAAATCCCACCATGGCAGATGGTAGAACTTGAATTTGAATTCAATAAACAAGTATGGAATTTAGAGTCCAAAGTTGACCATTGTCAGAAAGCTAGTCCTTTTTTTTTCTAAAAGCTGTTCCTTAGCTCAAGGAGACTTTGTCCCTGCTTTTCGTCAGAGGGGCAATAAACTGGGCCGGGCTCTTATCAGTCTGATTTGGTACAGAAATGAAAATTATTTTGAGAGGCCTATTGTTTATATATAAACAGATGAGACTTCAGGCCAAAGTGCTCATGTTTTAAAAGTGACCTGTGTAATGAAAAGGGAGTCGTCAGCTCTTTAACTGGGCTGAGCAGTTTTTAGTTCAATCTTGATCTGGGAAGTTCAACAGGGAGTTGTGTGGAAACTCTCTCTCTTTTCTGCCCTTCAACTTCAACCTCTAAGCATGTGTTCCATTTATACTGGTTTTTAAAGGGAGTTTGCTTAATGGCTGTTTTGTATATTCTGAACAGCATAGTTTAGTCTAGTTGGATAGGTTGAGTTCTGTAGAGGTTCTTTATTCTGTTCTTTGTGTTTCATTGTGTAATTCTGTGAATAAATTTTTGTCTGTTTTAAAATTTAGTAGTCAACCTATCTATCTTACTCCGGGTATGTTTCACTGTACACTTACTGAAACAAATTGTAAAGTTATGATCTGGGGCTGCCTGCTTAAGAATGTTTTGAGTGGTCTGGCCTAGTCCATAACACACAAGAATCCATCATCGATTATCAGGAAAAACTGGTCTGGTTCTCTCACAAACTGCCATCCTTCCCTGGCCTGATTTACGTGTGACTCCAGATGCACAGCAATATGGTTGATGGCTGTGAACTCCCTTCTAGGCATATAGAAATGACTAATAAATACGGGCTCAGCCAATAACACCCTCATTTCATGAATGAATAAAAGAAACAATAAATTAACCACAGTAAGCACAAAATTGGACCTTTATCATAGTTACAATATTTACTCTATACGTTTACATATGCCTTTAAAGTACAACATCTTTGCATCTTTGGGAAGGATTTACCCAATTCAGAGGAAACTCTGATGCCAGGGTAGATTCAGTTTAAATGATTGTTTGGTTAAACAACAGAATATTCTTGGGCATTTCCTGTCTGCAGACAATTAATCATCAGGAAGAGCAGTTAATAAGAAGTAGTGTGTTAGATGATGCTGCAGCCAGTCAAAGAGTAGTCAGGCTTTAGAAGGAACGTTCAGCAAAGGAGACAGTGCAGGAAAGGCTGAAATCAGAGGAAGCGTTGCTCTGGCATTTAGTGATATTTCCCTGTCCCGACAGGCAGTCAGAAAATAAACAAAAGTGTCATTTCCATGGCTTTAATGACCAAGGAAGTCAGCAGCTGTGGGGTGGTCACACAAACATGGCCGCTCTATTAGAAATAATTCAATAATAATGGTTAGACTGCAAAGTGACATTCATAATCTCAAGCTCGTTACTCTGCATATCAGAAGTGGTTAGTGATGAGGTGGCTGTCCCAAATATTGGATATAATGAGTGACCATTACCCATGTTGAGCAAAACAACCTCAAAATAAGCGTCCCACAGTCAAGGCAGACGTGATCCCTGCAATGCCAAGACTGAATGACTACTTGAAGCAAGCCTCCCAGTCCATGAAAACTGATGCAGACTGATGTATGCAACTGAGTAATGAGAGGTGACCGATATGAGTTCTATTTGTATTCACAGCAGAAATATACTCAGAAAGGGAGCAGAGAAAAAAAAACTAGAGCTGGTGTGCTATTTCAAGCACTAGTAACTGTGCTGAAGCAACTGGGACGGGGTGCAATTGAGCATCCTGTCACTGACGGAAAGGGTGTGTGAACCAATGAAAGAGATGATCATCCCCTGCACCTGAAGGCATCCAGTGATGGTCCCAAAACCAATCAGCCTTTCATGAGAGTTCCGTTTTTATGCAATCCCGTTTATAAGAAAATCATGTTACATCAGCACCATTTAAACTAATGGGGCTGGAATCAATACTCACTTTAAAAGTTTGCACGATAGAAACAGTGTCAATCGCATTATTCACATTAATGAAACACACGTTATAGCGCAATGACCTATACTCTGACCTCTAGTACATGGCACATGTTGGCTGCTGGATGCAGCCGACTGGATGTTGCACTGGCATCTCCAGATGTATAATGACCCAGTTACCTTCATTGCCATAGGGAATAAGTAGCCATCCCATACCATTTGCTTAAACTACTCATCCAGAATTCAGCTCAGACAGCTCCATAAAGACAAACAATTGTCTATAAAAACATTCAGTCTGCTGTCATCTTATGTGGACATTAGCCTGTAATTTGGGACATTTGTACCCTCCTTCGATAAATCTCCTCATACCCCCATAATGCTGGTGATCTCCTAGTGTTGCAGCCTATTTGAATTAACCAGTCACTCACTTTCTCTCCCCCTCTCCCTTGTCCTCACAGGTAGAGCCAGTCACTGAGTGAATACTACTCACTGAGAATTGGAACTCTCAAGACTCACGAATGAGATAAGTTTAGACTTGGTCCAGCAAATATAATTAAGTTTATCATTTTTGACGGTAGTTTACTCATCTCATTCATTATATTAAATTGTTTTGATATTTCTTGAGGGACTGCACAGTGGCTCAGTGGTTAGCACTGCTGTCTCACAGTGCCAGGGACCTGGGTTCAATTCCAGTCTCAGGCGATTGGCTGTTCACATGGTCTCCCCATATCTGCATGGGTTTCCTCTGGGTGCTCTGGTTTCCTTCCACAGTCAAAAGATGTGTAGGTTAGGTAAATTGACCTTGCTAAATTTCCCATTGTATCCAGGGATGTGTAGGCTAGGTCGATTAGCCATGGGAAATGTGGGGTTACAGGGATAGGGTGGGGGTCTAGTTGGATTGCTCTTTGGAGGGGTGGTGGTGACTCAATGGGCTGAATAGCCTGCTTCCACACTATAGGAATTCTATGATTGAGTAGAAGACGACAGGCTGGTCAAGGAGAAGGCAAGGTCAAGAACTGCCTTCAAATTTAGTCTTCTGTATACTGTTGTTTCCTACATATTGAGAGTAAATACTACAATATGGTATTCAGAGGTATATCAGGCTCTAATTTAACTATCGCATTAGAACATAGAACATAGAAGAATACAGCGCAGTACAGGCCCTTCGGCCCTCGATGTTGCGCCGATCCAAGCCCACCTAACCTACACTAGCCCACTATCCTCCATATGCCTATCCAATGCCCGCTTAAATGCCCATAATGAGGGAGAGTCCACCACTGCTACTGGCAGGGCAGTCCATGAACTCACGACTCGCTGAGTAAAGAACCTACCCCTAACATCTGTCCTATACCTACCACCCCTTAATTTAAAGCTATAAATTACTGAAAGAGTATTCCACAAACTCCACCACGTAATGCTCATCTGTCTTCGCATGTCTTTCTAAAATGCACATGACTTGACTTTAAAGTTTTGCCTAGCTCTGTGTGTTTCTCTCTTCCTCTAACTCTACACACACTATGCTATTTATGCCCAATGAGGACCAACTTTCTGACATCATCACAAGTCTGCTTCTGGTCCTCAAGCTCTTGCACAACACTCAGAAATCCAAGTGATTTAACTTAGAGGTAGTGCTTACAACAATCCTCAGCATTGACTCTTTCAAACCCATATATGACAAACAAGACCTCTCACAATTTCTTAACAGTGCACTTCAATTCAGTTGAACCATCAACCTTCAATGTTCTTTCGTACCCTTGAATAACAATCTCACTGTTTACATATGCAACTCAGTTTGTCTCAACAGATTTTTTTGGGACAGGACTCCTGATCACCATTATCTTTGGTGTGAAATGTTCTCTAACATTTCATATGCATCATTCTTCTGAACATTCCCACGGTCAAAAGAGTTCAAAACTCTCTCAACTCTCTTCATCAACATCAATTTTGTGGATCATTTGATATATTCCAGTCCTAATTATGAAAACCCCAATGTGTTTCCTGAGTAGACTATTACTCTTCCATAATACAAAACTAAATTATCCTTTCAACAGTGTGAGTTGCATTGAAGCCAAGATAATTTAACACCCAAAATTATAAGTGTGGCTCATGATTGATGTGTTAACTTCTAATTGTTTGTAGTCGTAATGATTAAAAACAATGAAGAACATATTGCTTAAAGTTTTGTTGTGGCCTTATTTTGCAATTTGTTGTGGTACTACATCAATCTCAAATTCAGTAAAATTATCTATTTCACTGAGAATAATTGCTTCTGACAATAGTTAATGTGTTTTGCAATGGACACTGGTTGAAAAAGTGTTCGATGAGGAGGGTTCATAATGAATATGGATGTAGTGAATCTCAATTTATGAGAAAAAGCCAAATTTACATTTTATCTAAAGTATAATAACACACTACTTGAATTGTTGCCAAATTATATAACATAGTTTCCATTATAACTAGCTTATGTAATATAGTTTTCATTATATACTGCAGTGAAGGTAAATCACTACCACCTTGAAGGTTTTATCTTCCTCCGGGTGTATACTTGATAAATTAAGAGTTCTCAAAATTTGCTTTCACATTTGTTAACTAATGCTGAATATGGATATGAAAATACAGACGATACAATCAGGAGTTAAATTTAATTTTAATGTCTTTTAAAGGTGATTTATGTCAACTGATGAAGGAGCATCACTCCGAAAGCTAGTGTGCTTCCAATTAAACCTGTTGTTCTATAACCTGGTGTTGTGTGATTTTTAACTATGTCAACGGAAACACTGTGCTGCTGGCAGTGAAATGGAGACAACATCTATCCTGTGAAAATCTTAGAAGATCAGCAGGAAAAGAGAGAACTGAAAGGTTACATGTGCTGATAATAGAGGCCACCTAATGAGAGCCCTTGTCATTGAAATAACTCCACACAGACTTTCTCATCTCAGTCTTAAATTGGCATTGTTTTCTCCTGATACCATGCACTCTGGTCCTAGACTCTCCCATGGGGGGAAATATCTCCTCAGCATTTGCCTTGTCAAGCCCCTTAGTGTTTCAATGGGATCACCTGTCATTTTTCTAAACTCCAGTCAGTATGGTCCCAATCTGTTTGGCCTTTGCTCATAGGACAATCTTGCTGAAATAACTTCACAGAGGCTGGTATCCCATCACCAAGTCATCCTTTATTTACACTTGCATTGTCCTTGACACTGGTCCAGCTTCCTCACAGCCAGTTCTTAAAGTCAACAGAAATTCTGACACCTGTGTTTACATTTGTCAGCCAGGGTTCCCTGATTGGAGCAGATTAACAGGCCCAATTAGGGAACTCATCTTCTATTGGGTCCATCTGGGCTGACTTTGTTAGAATCACAATAGTATTATTCATAGAAATCTAGTCCCCACAGTTTCGAGCCAGCACCAGAATTATAGCTCCAAAACACTTTGGCCATTTTCTCTCTGTGTGATTATCTGTCATCTAGCTGTTTTTCTCATCAGATTTCTTTATAACTTTCCTTTGTCAATAGATCACATTTCTTGACTTGCTTGACTGCGCAGCATATAATTATTTTTTTCAAATCCACTGTTCTCTTCAGCTGTCTTGAAGAATGTACTGCCTTTTACCCTTAAAATGTTGATTCCATTCTTCGTTTTGTCTACTTCTCATTTAGTGTCTATCTTGTATTTTGCACGTAATTCAGTCTGCTCTTTTTAATAGTGCAGCACCTAATGTAGCAATTATCTCTCCGACTGACAGAGGATCTGGCTGTATTACCATCCTCATGCATGAAGAGAAATAAGAAATACGTACCCTGAGGTGACTGTGGCAGCATTTAACACATAGTTTCATAGCTTGTTTTTATGGCATTCCTTTGTTTTTTTAACACAGTTTTGTTAACCCTCTACTAAAATTGTTAGCAATGCAATTCCACACAATTTAAGTCAAGTCTTTCCATTCTACTAACACGGCAATAGCTTTTTGTCTATAATATTTCCACTGTTGGCATACACCATGACAAAATACATTCATCAGTGGAATAGTATCTGAAGAAATCACAGTAAACTACAACAGATAATGTAAAATTCTGACATTGTTCTCATATTAAATTCAAGTATAACAAAGTGTATTTTTGATAAGTGAATACAGTCATTTCCATTTAATTCTGGCAATATAATTAGAAACATCCCAGTATGGTGTGTTTAGCCTTTCACATTATATTTCTGCCAAACCTTTAACTTACAGCTTATATTTGGATAGTGTTCCATTAGATCCTTCAGAATATTTGTAAGTAACACAAACACTTGGATACAAGCAACTAAAACAGTATTCCATGATCCCATTTAATGTAACCGCATAATTTTAAAACTGGTAAATTTGCCAGAAACTGGTAAATTTGCATCATTCTGCAAGCACACATAAAAACTACAAGTCAAGGCAGCAAATATTCTAACCAGCTATACTTTCCAAGCCTGGTGCATGACCAACATTGGACCCACTCTCCAACAAGAATACTCAGTGTATAAATGCTTCTGTACACTTACCAGAGAAGTTGACTTTACGGATATATTCAAGGAGGACCTTGCCATCTATAGGGTCCATTTTGGAACAAAGTCCAACATGTCCTCGACAGAGATCTTTGTGCATGTTGTGTAGAGCATGTGCCATGGCATAAACTGCATCAATAACAAACAGTACTTTTCCTTCTTGCTCATAAGAATTATTTCGCCCAATTCTCTCCAAGCCTAGAGAAGAAAAAACATAAAAATATTCATGAAAGATTAGTGCACAATCTTTAAAAAAAATGCTGAAAATGCATAATCAAGATTTTGGGAGAGAGAAAAATTAAAGACAGTTGTTTCAAAACATGAAGAAATTACCACATAAAAACTGTGATTCCATTCCATTTTCTTAATGTGAAATGGTGAAAATGGTGATTTAAAACTAATGCATTAAAATTCCATAACATAACATATTGGAACACAACCATAATGTAAAGAAAATTTTACCACGTTAATGAAAGTGATATCTCCCCTGAGATCATTTTATAGTTCTCTTTTATTGAACCTTGCTTTCCAATAATCGCAACAGAAAGGAGCAGAAACCATTTTTGGAAATACAGTGTTAAGTAAATTTACTTTGTTTCGAAAAGAGATTATTCTGAAATCATTGAGCAGGAAATTTCAGGTCATACTGAGGTCAAAATAGACTGAAGTTAGGCATGCTGCTGTGACCATTTCTGCGAGTCCCTTTGGAATTAACACCCAATGCAGTAGCTGATTGGTTACAGTCAGGATTTCTTGCTCCATTTCCTGTCACAAGTTACATCATTTACTGTATCCGCTGCATCCGATGTGGTCTCCTCTACATTGGGGAGACAGGCCGCCTACTTGCGGAACGTTTCAGGGAACACCTCTGGGACACTCACCAACCAACCCAACCGTCCCGTGGCTGAACACTTTAGCTCCCCCTCTCACCCCGCCAATGACATGCAGGTCCTTGGCCTCCTCCATTGCCAGACCCTGGCCACACGACGCCTGGAGGAAGAGCGCCTCATCTTCCGCCTAGGAACCCTCCAACCACATGGGATGAATGTAGATTTCTCCTGCTTCCTCATTTCCCCTCCCCCCACCTTATCTCAGTCCCAACCCTCGGATTCAGCACCGCCCTCTTGACCTGCAATCTTCTTCCCGACATCTCCGCCCCCTCCCCCTCTCCGGCCTGTCACCCTCACCCTCACTTCCTTCCACCTATCGTATTCCCAGCGCCCCTCCCCCAAATTCCCTCCCCTCTACCTTTTATCTCAGCCCGCTTGGCACACCAGCCTCATTCCTGAAGAAGGGCTTATGCCCGAAACGTCGATTCTCCTGCTCCTCGGATGCTGCCTGGCCTGCTGTGTTTTTCCAGCACCATATTTTTCCACACAAGTTAGCATGGATCAATATCCCATTTCCAATAGCTGCTAGATAATTAAAGGCCCAAAGTTTTCCAGTACTGACTGAAAGCAGGGACAGATTTCTAGTTAGTAATGTAATAGGTTTATGCCTGGAGCACTCTATCTCCTAATGGGGGACAGTGAGGTAGGTTCATTGGGGCCAGTCAGCTAGATTCCAGTGAGAGTTGGGCACTGAGAAAGGCATGGAGTCTGTTTCTGTGGACCGCTCCATTCGGTTGCCAGCAAGTTCCACTCTACCCTACCCAACTCCACTACAACCTCCTTAACACAAAACCATGGGCATTACCATCCAGGTTTACTTGACAGTTTTATCATGTAGCATGGTCCCCACTTGGCCAGCAGAGAAGATGATAATTTTTTGACCCTTCTTGCCCTGAAATTAATTAGGTAGAGGGACTACTGGAAGGTAACAGGGTCTCCATATCACATCTTCTAACCTCCCTCATCCCTATTCTCCAGCCTACCACCGGGGGAACATTAAATTCCATCTGTGAATGTGAGTAATTAAAAATATCCAAGTGTCTTGCCTATCCATGGTCACTCTATTCTTCCTTCCCTCTTGACAAGTCTCAGGTTGGTAAAGGGTCCTGCTACAGTTATGGAGGCAAGGAGCTAAATTTAACTGATCCAATTTTGATATTAGTGTTGCAACATTATCTTGACCACGATTGAAGGGAAATCATGCCTAGTGGTCAAATCAGCAGAGAAATCTGTTACAGTGTGACTGAGTAGTCATATGAGGTCAAAATAGACTTTACATTTGCTGTTCAAGATGATAGAAGACCATAAGACATGGGAGCAGAAATAGGCTATTTGTTCCATCGAGTCTGCTCTGTCATTCAAAGAAATCATGACTGATCTGACAATCCATTCTCTTTGAAATAAAGGCCATCAGTCTAATGGCTTCTCCATTAACTACTGAACTTGGATGTTAAGGTTTTGTGGTTTATACATAAGGAGTCCCAATTTTTTTTGTATTCCAGCTTCCTGCAGTTTTTCCCCATTTAAACAATATAGAGTACTAACAATCCTCCTGGAAAATGTATAAATTTACATTTTTCCACATGCTATTGCATTTGCTAAGTTTTTTTGCCCACTGACCTCAGCTGTCTATCCCCCTCTGTTGGCTTTTGTGTCTTCACATCACTGCTTTCCCACCTATTTTTGTGTCATCCACAAAAACTGGCAATAATACATTCTCTTCTGTTAATCCATGTCATTAATGCATATTGTAATTAATTGTGGACTGAGCACTCATCGCTGGTGGCACTCCACTGGTTACAAGTTGCATCCTGGAAATGCCCCTTTTATCCTAACACTCTATCTTCTATCATTTAGCCAATCCTATACCAATGACAATATACAACCCAATGGCATAGACTATTATCTTATTAAGTACCCCTATGTGTGATACCTAATTGAAAGCTTTTTGAAAATCCAAACATATTACATCTAGCGAGTTCCCTCGATCTATTCTGCCTACTACTTCTCCAAAAGTACACTTATAAATTTTTTAGGCATGATTTCACTTCATGAAGTCATAATTATTCTGTTTGATCATATTATGTATTTCTAAATGTCTCCTATTATATCCTTTATAGTAGACTCTAACATCTACCAAATGGCAGATGTTACATTCACTGGCCTAAGAATATAAGGACAAATACTACCAGTGTGTCCATTATCTCTGTAATGATGTTGTTTAAAATCTTGTGATCCAACCCACCAGGTCCAGGGAACCTATTGACCTTCAGCCCATGAATTTCTTAAATACTTTTTCTCTCCTAACATTTATTGTGTTTACTTGCTAGCCCTGCCTCATCCACCCTTTGACTATTTGGTATTTTTGGAATGCTATTGTACAGTGAAGACTGATGTATTTATTCATCTTCTCTGCCATTTCCTGGTTCCTTATTATTATGAACCCAGCTTCATTCCCTAGGGGGCCTATGTCCACATTGGCTTTTCTAAATGCATTTAATGAAGCTCTGACTGCCCAATTATTATTGATTGCTACCTTGTCCTCGTAGTATATTTTCTTTCCCTTCACTGCACTTTTGGGTAATTCTTTTGTTAGCTTTTAAAACTTTCCAAGTTTTTAAAGTTTTTTTTGACTGATCACTAATCTTTGTCACATTGTGTTACATGTCTTTTTGTCCATTAAATTTGATACTGTCCTTAACTTCCCTGGTTAACCACAACACAAGTCATCCATTTTTGAATTAAACTAGTTGTGACCAACTGAGAGAGTGGGTGAATAAAGGGGGTGCCAGCTCATCTCTTCCCATGTGGGAACTTTACAATTCAGCACATCCCATCTGGAACAGTATTAACTTGAGAAACACCAATTGGGGACTGGTTATAAACAGCAAGGAGACATCTCTGCATCAAAGAGATCAGTTACTCCTCTGGAGCACTGCCAAGCTCCTGAAAGCAGACAAATGAACCTGTGACTTAAACTAACTGACCCATAAGAGAATCTACACTTTTCTGTCCATTTCTTGTTTCCAGAATGAAATTCAATGGTTCATCCATCATCGTTAATGTAAGACAGAGTGCTGGAGATGCAATTGCTCTCTTTCCCAAAATGGATGTTAAGGATTCTTTTCGGGTATGGAGCAGAGTACAAAGTAGTTTTGGACTCCAGCCACTTCCCTTTCCCTTTCTTTGTCTTTTCTTTCTTTGGGTGCTAACAGTTTGCCTCCCAAATCCATCCTTTGTTGACACATCTCAAACACTTATCTTAAGGTCATCATGACAATTAAGCCCCAGATATAAGCTTAGACACCCAGGCTTCTCAATATTCTGCTTTGCTACCATAAGAACATACTGACAACATTTGACCCATATCCCTCTAAACTCTTCCTATTCACATACTCATTCAGGTGCCTGTTAATTGTTGTCATTGTACCAGCCTCCATCACTTCCTCTGGCAGCTCATTCTATATACGCACCATTCTCTGCATGAAAACGTTACCCCATGGGTCCCTTTTATATCTTTCCCCTCTCAACTTAAACCTATGCCCTCTAGTTTTGGAAACCCCTATAGTGGGAAAAGATCTTACGTATTCACCCTATTCATGCCCCTCCTGATTTTACAAACCTCTGTAAGGTCACACCTCAGCATCTGACACTCCAGAGAAAATAGCCCCAGTCTATTCAGCCTCTCCTGATAGCTTAAAACCTCCAACGCTAGCAAAATCATTGCAAATCAAGTTTCACAACATTCTTCCTGTAGCAGGGAGACAAGAATTGAATGCAATATTCCAAAAGTGTCCTGTACAACTGTAACATGCCCTCCCAACTCTTGTACTCAATACATTGACCAATAAAGGCATGAAGTGGAGGTGCACAAATTGGACTGAGGTGGACAAAGTCAGAAGTCACATGATACCAGGTTTATTTGAAATCACAAGCTTTCAGTACGCTGCTCCTTCCTCAGGTGATGTCACCTGACAAAGGAGTAGTGCTCCGAAAGCTTGTGATTTCAAATAAACCTGTTGGGTTAAAACATGGTGTCATGCAACTTCTGACAAAAAAGGCAAGCACACCAAATGCCTTCTTCACTATCTTGAAGGGCTTATGCCTGAAACGTCAATTCTCCTGTTCCTTTGATGCTGCCTGACCTGCTGCGCTTTTCCAGCAACACATTTTTAAGCTCTGATCTCCAGCATCTGCAGTCCTCACTTTTTCACTATCTTGTCTACCTGGGACTCCACTTACAAAGAACTAAGAACCTGAAGTTCATCCCAAAATTTTCAGGAAAGTGTGGATCATACCAGTGATCCTGATTTACATGATTGGCTTCACAATATTGATGGCATGTTAATTTCTGTTCAAATTGGATCTTATGGTTTCAGGAGGTAGCTCAAACTGGTCAAATGTTCATTGTGACAATTTTAGGTCAGTGTTTTTCTTGTTCTGCTGACAAACTTGCTATAATAGAATTTCGGAGACATTACCAAGCTCAAAGGTAATATGTCAGTGAGGCTTTTTTTATGATACATATAGACAATGGGAGCGGCAATTTTAATCCAGAAAATCAGGAACCATTGCTTCTGCTTAATAACAGTATCTCTTATCCCACTGTTCAACAAGTAACTCTGTAATTTGATAAACCGTAGCAAATTTTACACAAGGTTTAAACAGACTGCAAATAAATTCCTAAAAATAATTCGACTAGCAAGTCACAGTGAGTTCAGCCGTGTTGAGTGTCAAGAGAGAAAGGCAAGGCTGAATGGTCTTTACTTTAATGCTGGGAGTTGAATACTAAGACTGGTGAGTTAATGGCATGGATTGACATATGGAAGTATGATATTTTTGCCATCACAGAAACATGGTCAAGGGAAGAGCTGGACAGGTGACTCAACATTCCGGAGTATAGGATCGTTCGGTAAGATGGGGAGGGTTAAAAACGTTGGTGTGCAGCACTATTAATTAAGGAGTCAATTACTGCAATAAGGACCTTGGAAAGGTCCTCAAGCGATGCAATGTGGGTTGAACTTAGGAATGATAAGTGGGCAGCTACTTTACAATATTATAGGCCTCCAATGAGTCAGCAGGAAATAGAGGAGTAAATATGTAGACAGTTCACAGAGGTGTGTAGGAGTAACAATTGAATAATTATACCGGGGATTCAACTTTTCCAACAGAAATTGGGATAGTCATAGTGTTAAGGGCTTAGAGGGGGCAGATTTCCTGAGATGTATCCAGGGGAGTTCTTTTGTATCAATGTGTAGAAGATCCAACAAGGGGTGGTTCAGAACTGGATCTGCTTCTCGGGAAAGAAGCTGGACAAGTGGCAGTGGGGCAGCATTTAGGTGATAGCGATCACAAAATGGTACGGTTCAAATTTGTTCTGGACAAGGAAAAGGATGGCCTGCAGAAGACAGCTTTGGATTGGGGGAGGCAGAATCTGACCACAGTAGACTGGGAACAGCTGCTTGCAGCTAACTTGACAATAAAGCAATGGGGGGGGGGGCATTAAAAAAGCTGGGAAGAGTACAGGTCCAACTTATAGCCTTTAGACTGATATGTAAGAGCAGAACCCTGCATGCCTGGGACAATTGAGGATTTTATAAAGAAGAGGAGTAGTGTTTTTACTAAGTCAAAAAGGAGTAATTCAGCTGCAGCCCTCAAGGAATACAGGAAGTGCAGGACAAAATGTAAGAAAGCAATTAGAAGAGCAAACAGGGGTTATGATAAAGGACTTGTGAACAGGATAAGGGAGAATCCTAAGATATTTTATATATGCATTAAAGACAAGACATTAACCAGGGAAAGAGTCTTCACTCTGGAAAAGGAGACCAGAGGTACAGAAGTCAGGAGAGGAGATTGGAAGAAACTTGCACAGTTTGACTTAGGAAATGGAGAGGTCTTGGAGGCTCTGTTGAGCTTGAAAACAGGCAAATCCCCAGGCCCAGATGAATTGCATCCCTGGCTGCAATAGGAAATGGGGCAAGAAATTGCAGGTGTTATGACTTTTTCTCTGGTGACAGAGGAAGTGCCAAACAACATAAAAACATATGAAATTGGAGCAGGAGTAGGCCAGCCGGCCAGTAAAGCTTCTCTGTCATTTAATGGCTGATCTTTTCATGGACTCAGGTCCACTTATGTGTCCACCCACCATAACCGTTAACTCCCTTACTATTCAAAAATCTATCTTTGCCCTAAAAACATTTGAAGTAACGTCAACTACTTCCCTGGGCAGGGAATTCCACAGATTCAAAACCCTTTGGATGAAGAAGTTCCACCTCAAATCAGTTTTAAATCTGCTCCCCCTTATTTTTAAGTTATGGCCCCTAGTTCTAGTTTCACCTGCCAGTGGAAACAACTTCTCTGCTTCTATCTTATCTATTCCTTCATAATTTTAAATGTTTTCTACAAGACCCCCCCCCCACCCCCCCATTCTTCTAAATTCCAATGAGCATAGTTCGAGTCTACTCAATCTCTCCTCATAAGGCAATTCCCTCAACTCCAGAATCAATCTAGTGAACCTCCTCTGCACCCCCTTGAGTGCCGGTATATCCTTTCTCAAGTAAGGAAACCAAAACTGTGCACAGTTCTCTAGGTGTGTCCTCACCAGCATCTTATAGAGCTCCTGCATATCCTCCCTGTTTTTAAACTCTATCTATCTTGCAATGAAGGACAATATTCCATTTGCCTTCGTAATTACCTGCTGTATCTGCAAAACAACCTTTTGTGGTTCATGCACAAGGACACCACATTCCTCTGAACAGCAACATGCTGCAACTTTTCACGTTTAAATAATAAGTCAATTTTGCCATTATTCCTACCAAAATGGTTGACTTCACATTTACCAACATTGTACTCCATCTGTCAGACCCTTGCCCACTCACTTAACTTGGCAAAAGTGAGGACTGCAGATGCTGGAAACCAGAGTTGAGATTAGAGTGGCGCTGGAAAAGCACAGCAGGTCAAGCAGGATCCGAGCAGGCAGGAAAAATGATGTATTGGGCAAAAGCCTATATCCCTCCGCAGAGGACTGAAGGGTGGCTTAATGTGCTTCCACTTTTTAAGAGGAGTAGTTGAGATGTACCAGAAAATTACAGACCTGTAAGTCTCATGTCAATGGTCGAGAAACTATTGGAGAAATTTCTTAAAGAGCAAAATTAAATAGCCACTTGGAAAGACATGGGTTAATTAGAGTTAGTCAGCATGGCTTTGTCAGAGGGAGGTCATATCTAACAAATTTGTAAGAATCTTTTGAAAATGTAAGCAAATGTATGGATGAGGGAAGTTCAGCTGATGTAGTTTATATAGGTTTTAGCAAACCTTTCGACAAGATCCCATGTGGAAGATTGACTGAGAAGGTTAAAGCACATGGATTTGAAAGTTGGCGAGATGGATCAGAAACTGGCTTGGTAATAGGACACAAAGGGTTGTGGTAGAAGGCTGTTTGAGTGACTAGAGGCCGGTGTCCAGCAGTGTACCACAAGAATCAGTACTGAGACCTTTATCTTTTGTTAAATACATAAATGATAAAGATGAAAATGTGGGGGGAAATATTAAGCAAATTGGCAGATGACACTCAAATTGAAAAAGTGGTTAACAGTGAAGAATATGGTTGTAGGTTACAGGAAAATACAGATGGGTTGGTCAGGTGGGCAGAGCAGTGGCAGATGGTATTTAACGCTGATAAGTGAGAGTTGAAGCACTTTGAAAGAAGAAACAAGATGAGGGATAAATTAATGAATGGCAGGACACTGGGCAGCTTAAAGGAAGAGAGGGATCTTGGGGTAATTATTCACAGATCCCTGAAGTTGGCAGACCATGCACGTTCTTTTTCTTTCTTGGGAACTCTCAGACCTGTGGGGAATTTTATGCTGTCCTGATGTTCCTCACTGCTCTATAGCAGCTATATGCCAGCTTCAATTCCTTTTGCCAGTTCTCCAGACAACATCAAAGACTTCAAGCTGCTCTATTCATGGCTTGAGTTCTGACTGGAGAAAGTGAGGTCTGCAGATGCTGGAGATCAAAGTTGAAACTTTATTGCTGGAACAGCACAGCAGGTCAGGCAGCATCCAGGGAACAGGAGATTCGACGTTTCGGGCACAGGCCCTTCTTCAGGAATGAGCAGAGAGTGTTCAGCAGGAGAAGATAAAAGGTAGGGAGGAGGGACTTGGAGGAGGGGAGTTGGAAATGTGATAGGTGGAAAGAGGTCAAGGTGAGGGTGATAGGTCGGAGTAGGGTGGAGGCGGAGAGGTCAAGAAGAAGACTGCAGGTCAGGAAGGCGGTGCCGGGCTGGAAGGATCCGGCTGAGACAAGGTGGGGGGAGGGGGGATGAAGAAGCTGGTGAAGTCCAAGTTCATCCCCTGCGGTTGGAGGGTTCCCAGTCGGAAGATAAGACGCTCCTCCTCCGACCGTCGGGTTGTTGTGGTTTGGCGGTGGATGAGTCCAATGACCTGCATATCCTCGGTGGAGTGGGAGGGGGAGTTGAAATGCTGTGCCACAGGTTGGTTGGGTTGGTTCGTCCGGGTGGCCCAGAGGTGCTCCCTGAATCGCTCCGCAAGTAGGCGGCCTGTCTCCCCAATATAGAGGAGGCCACACCGGCTGCAGCGGATGCAGTAGATGATGTGGGTGGAGGTGCAGGTGAATCTGTGGCGGATATGGAAGTTTCCCTTGGGGCCTTGGAGAGAAGTGAGGGGGGAGGTGTGGGCGCAAGTGTTGCACCTCCTGCGGTTGCAAGGGAAGGTGCCGGGAGTGGTGGTTGGGTCGGTGGGGGGTGTGGATCTGACAAGGGAGTCGCGGAGGGAGTGGTCTCTACGGAAAGCTGATAGGGGAGGGGAGGGAAATATATCCTTGGTGCTGGGGTCTGTTTGGAGGTGGCGGAAGTGACGGCGGATGATGCGCTGTACATGGAGATTGGTGGGGTGGTAGGTGAGGACCAGTGGGGTTCTGTCCTGGTGGCGGTTGGAGGGGCGGGGCTCAAGGGCGGAGGAGCGGGAAGTGGAGGAGATGCGGTGGAGGGCACCGTCGACCACGTCGGGGGGGAAATTGCGGTCCTTGAAGAAGGAGGCCATCTGTGTCGTACGTATTTTGAACTGGTCCTCCTGGGAGCAGATGCGGCGGAGACGAAGGAATTGGGAGAATGGGATAGCGTTTTTACAGGGGGCAGGATGGGAGGAGGTGTAGTCCAGGTAGCTGTGGGAGTCGGTAGGTTTGAGTTCTGACTGTCCAATCTTCAGCATGCTCTCAGTGTTCAGCTCCCAAAGGATGAGGGTCTCCACCATCACTGCCTACAGGTGGGAGGCCTGACCAAAAAAAGCCCCTTGGTAATCATGCAGAACACTCTACAGAGTAAGGATCACAGAGATCTGGGTACAGTGTGCAGCCCACACTAAAATTCAAGTCGGAGTTTAGTGCTGGAAGCTCAGTTTGACATCCCAATACATTGGGTTTTTCATTGCACACAAGACAATAAGATTGAGTTTGAACTAACTAGTGGTAAGGTGATGTTTGTTGTGCCCTGAGAGTTACAATGTGTCATGTTGGTACGAAAGTCCGTAGAATACAGGCTTTGATGTGTAAATCAGAATGCACAACGCTGTTTCCAGAATTCAATTAGCCCTTGTCAAAACATTAATTAAGTATGTGCAGCATGTACAAATGTAAAACCAGTGTCTGTCAAGTGGCTCTAGACTCATTAACATGGAACACAAGCTTCCCCCTACTTGATCTGAATCTGATCAAATTTGACTGACTGTTCTCTTCCCAGGGACCTCTCGAGGAGAGAGTATATTCAACAGGCTGCTGGCCATTTTTCTGCATGCACTTTTTTTCTCAATCATATTCACACTTCATTGCAGTGAAACAACCATTCAGCACCAAGGTGCAGAGCTCAGATATGAAATGTGAAATAACTCCATTAAAAGGATTCTGAAAAAATATAAAATGTACAAATACCTTATTATTTAGTTTTCAGAAATGGTTTTAATGCAAGTTACATACTGTGCTGCTTGAACAAAAGTTGCCATTGTTAGGTGTCATCTCACCTCCACCAATGCCCTCGTCATTATGAGTCATTCCTGGATCTCACCAATGCAGATGCCACTGATGCTGTAGGGTACCACACCTGCCCAAATTCAACTACACCACCACCATGAACCCACTTCAGGCCCACCTCGTCAATGCAGCCACTGACGTTGCCACTGGGTTATGCACTGAACTCAAACCTGGCTCTGCCTCCATGAATTTGAGCTGGATGCAGATGCTGCTGGGAGCCTAAACTTGCCATCACCATAGTGGCCATTAGAAGATACTAGGACCACCTCAGTGATCCAGAAGCCACCAGGAACCCATACTCTCTCTGATGCCAATTCGGGTCCAAGCTGCTGGGTCTGCTCCAGTCTGTGCTGTCACATCTACTCCAGTCCACACTGCCGGGCCTACTCCAGTCAGAGCTGCCGGCCTACTCCAGTCCGCGGTGCCGGGCCTACTACAGGCTGTGCTGTCAGGTCTACCACAGTCCGAGCTGCCGGGCCTACTCCAGTCCACACTGCTAGGTCATCACCAGTCCGAGCTGCCAGGCCTACTCTAGTCTGCGCTGCCAGGCCCACTCCAGTCCAATCAGTCGGACCTACTCCAGTCCGCGTAGCCAAGTCCACTCCAGTCTGCGATGCCGGGTCCACTCCAGTATGCACTGCCAGGCCCACTGGAGTCCACGCTGATGGTCCACTCCAGTCCACGGTGATGGATCCACTCCAGTGCAGGCTATCAGGTCCACTCCAGTCCATGCTGATGGGTCCACTCCAGTCCGCGCTGATGGGTCCACTCCAATCAGATCTCCAGTAAAACTTGCAGAATTACATTTTATTTTGCTCAAAAACTGCAAAACTCCACGTAAGATTCTGTAAATCCCACTTTAGAAATAGAATCAGTCTGGCCTAACATTGTGACAAAGACAAACTTTAACCTCACACCTTCAATCTGAGCTGAGATGCCACCTATTGTTAAAGGCTATTTTGAGAATGTAACTTTAAAAGAATTCTGGGATCTACATAGGAACCGAAACTAACATGATCATTCTAAAATATGAAAGACTTAAGCTAAAGTTGTTTAATATGACATTCCATAACACTGCAATCCTGTTGCTATAAATTCCGTGTTGTATGATTCTGCTCCACAACTACCTGATGGAGAAGCAGCACTTTGAAAGTTAGTGCTTTCAAATAAACCTGTTGGACTATAACCTGGTGTTTTATGATTTTTAACTTACTCTACTGCCATCATTCACTGGTATTAGCATATAAGTCACACAACGATATTCAGCAGCCATGCATCATGGTAAATGTATACATCAGGAAGCTATCAAAACACGTAGTTGCTGTCCAGTATGCCCAACTCCTTCAGAAGTGTTCTCACAACATATTTGACTATGTTACATACCATTAAAATATATGGAGAGATGTGAAATGATAGTACTTTTTTTAAGATTAGATTCCCTACCGTGTGGAAACAGGCCCTTCGGCCCAACAAGTCCACACCGACCCTCTGAAGAGCAACCCACCCAGACCCATCTCCCCACATTTCCCCCTGACTAATGCACCTAACACTACGGGCAATTTAGCATGACCAATTCAGCTGATCTGCACATCTATTGGACTGGGGGAGGAAACCGGAGCACCCGGAGGAAATCCACGCAGACACGGGGAGACTGTGCAAACTCCACACAGTCACCCAAGGCTGGAATTGAACCCAAGTCCCTAGCACTGTGAGGCAACAGTGCTAACCACTGAGCCACTGTGCTACTTGATTTACACCTATTAAAACCACCTGAAGCATTTTGAGCTCATTGATTCCAGTACAAATGTCCTTCAATTGTAGGATAAATCTTAATTGCTGCCCAACAATCTCCTTGATTTTGATAATTAACTTCAACAGTTCTGGAGTCTCATTGCAGCTTTACTTCCTCCTTCATATTTCCTCATTCTCTTAATCCAATGTTTTCTTTGCTTCATTTTATTTTCTGCATCTTATTAAGCAACTAAATAAATATTCTAAGTTACTGTTCCTGGCTCAGACTCTGTATCATTTATTAAGCTACCTTGAACTTAAGCAGTCAAAGAATTGCAATGTTGCTGGTCCTGCTTATATAGGTCCAAGATGCTCTTTCAGGGATTGGAGGCTCTTCCAATAATTATCTGATCATAGCTCCTCATAAATTGCCTATAGAATGCCAATGGACAAGTAGATCATTTTTAGTCTTTCACAGAATATGGGCATTTCTGGCTCAGCCAACATTTAGATTAGATTAGATTACTTACAGTGTGGAAACAGGCCTTTGGCCCAACAAGTCAACATCGCCCCGCCGAAGCGCAACCCACCCATACCCCTACATTTACCCCTTACCTAACACTAAGGGCAATTTAGCATAGCCAATTCACCTGACCTGCACATCTTTGGACTGTGGGAGGAAACCGGAGCACCCGGAGGAAACCCACGCAGACACGGGGAGAATGTGCAAACTCCACACAGTCAGTCGCCTGAGGCGGGAATTGAACCCGGGTCTCTGGCGCTGTGAGGCAGCAGTGCTAACCACTGTGCCACCCAAAAAGTTTTGTTCTCTGTCCAAAACTTCCTTGAGAAGGGGCGGCACGGTGGTTTTAGACACAGCACGGTGATACAGTGGTTAGCACTGCTGCCTCACAGCACCAGGGTCCCAGGTTCGATTCCAGCCTCGGGTGATTGTGTGGAGTTTGCACATTCTCCTTGTGTCTGTGTGGGTTTCCTCCAGGTGTTCTGGTTTCCTCCCACAGTCCAAAAGATGTGCAGGGCAGGTAAACTGGCCATGCGAAATTGCCCATAGTGCTAGGTGCATTAGTCAGAGAAAAATGGGTCCGGGTGGGTTACTCTTCAGAGGGTCAGTGTGGACTTGTTGGGTCAAAGGGCCTGTTTCCACACTGTAGGGAATCTAATCTAAAAAAGAAGTTAACAGTGATCCACTTTCTGGAACTGCTCAAGTCTGCGCACTGTAGGTACACTCTCAGTGCTGCTAGGAGGGAGTTCCAGCACTTTAAGCCGGTAACAATGAAGGAATAGCAAGTTAGCTTTAAGTGAGGACGGTGATTGGCCTAGAGGGGAAGTTGCAGATTTTAGTGCTCTCATCCATCAGGTCATAGATTTGGAAATTATTGTCTCAAGAGTCCTAACAATTGGCTGCAGTGCATCTTTTATGTTGTGCACACAGTCACCAATGACCCGTGATGGTGGGGGGAATGCATACTAAAGGTACTAATAGGTGTCAGTCAGGCAGGCTGCTTTGTCCTTTCTAATGATGAGCTTCTTGAGCATTGTTGGAACTACACTGATCCGGGCAAGTGGGGAGAATTCCATTACACTTTTGACTTATATCTTGGAGTTTGTGGACAGGCTTTGAAATAGGCTGAGGTTAGTCAAACTCCTTAGAATTCCTAGCCTCTGACCTGCTTTTTTTTTCAGCCACTGTATTGCTATGGTTACAGAAGAAAAAGATAAGGAATGACAGCAAAATTAAAACTGATATCACTTAGGTGTGATTAGATTGTTGAATTGAATCACTCAAATACAGCCGATGTTCAGTTACTCAATCATTTAACAGCTAGTGAACTTAATAACAAAAGAGAGAATGTGACTTGTTCCTCACTAAACCCACCTTCTTCACACAGACATAACTCAGTGCCCATTGCCAATGATGGAAAGAAAGCATGAGAGTTTTCAACAAACACATGTTTAATAGGTTATAAATAAACAATTTATGAATATCAAAATCCTCGTCAGCACAGCACTATTCAAGAACACCCAAAATGTTATGACACACTGTTGACCAATACGCCATCAGATATATAAAGGAGCAACCATCATCAAAAGCTTATTCTTATTAAACGTAGTACTCTGCTGAAAATATTGCAGAAATAATATTCAGCTCTGCAGCATTTATATCACACAAAATGAAGATTTTGTTGCAAAATACATCGCAAGTGAAATTAGTTTGTCAGAGTTAGTGCTCCTAGAGAAATCTCCCATAGTCTATATCCATTAAATTGGGAAAGAATTTGACATTGTTTGTTTAAATATGTAATTTGTGAAGAATAGCAATTGTATTTTAACACAAAGTGTATTCACAAATTAGCATAAATATGCAGCATAATTTAATGGGGTAGAGTACAGCATGCTTTGCTCTTTTTTCAAGGACTCGAAGGGTTCACAATCTAGCAATTAGTGCTGACCACAAGGGGCTATAATGTGCTGAATTTGTAAACTCTGTTGCAGGTTATTCTGCCTCAAATATTTAAAGGGTAGGAGATTTCAATGCTTTAAAAGGTCCCTTGAGAACTCTGTGGACAATCCAAATCAGCTTATCCACTTTTTATGTACATGCATGAATGCATACTTTAACAATGCTAAAGGACAAATGACTTCTTTCCAAAGTGTCCAAGGAGCACATCCAAAAGGACATCTGGTCTCTCCAAAGGACTCTGGTAAGTTTATACCTCCACCTGATAGGTTGAAAGTGCACAAGCTATATTTTAGACATTTCACTAAAAAAATGATCTGACTGACAGCAGCTGCACTTGTATATCTACTGTTACCTCCATGAATCATGAATGTGCCAAATACAATCAATATCTGCGCCCACCCGCTGCAAAGATTTTGAGGCTAAGTTTGGGGATGGAATTTCTGGTTTCAGGCCTCAAGTGCCATTTTGACTAAATAAAGGACCCACTTCATTTTTCTTTCCAGGCTTAAAGTTGAAAACCTTCCCCCCCACCCCCAATCTCCCTGAGGCCTCCAACATGCATTTGCAGCCTGCCAGCTACACGTAAATGGGAGTGAGTGGTCAGTATTGGTTATATCTCCAGCCTATCTGTTCCAATTCAGGAAAATCATCAATCACACAATCACAATCCTCAAAATGTCAACAGTAAGTTCTACTGTTATTTGTACAAATAACTGTTTCCTGATTTCATTCCAGAATGTCCTGGTTGCTAATATGGAAAATAAAGAGCATGAAAGCAAGGGAAGGGTTAAAGCATGGAATGCACTGTCGATCTGTTGCAAGGGGTCTGTGGAATACAGGATGGGATAACAATAGTGGAATGCTCTTACACCAATTAGCAGAGTAAGGTTGAGGCTGAAAGGTCACTATGGCGAGATGAGATAACACAGTTAGTAAAGTTAGTCTGCCTGTTAAGTATCATTATGATAAGATTGGGACCATAAATATTTGGGACATGACACTAAATATCTAATTAATAGTTAGTAGAGTCAGCCTGCTTGAGACTATTGACAAGAGATATCGAATCATGACATTAGGAAAATATTAAGTAGGGTCTGGAATGAAAGACCATTGTTGCAAAAGCTGACACTAAATATCTAACTGTGACGTTAGAATAAAACTAAGTAGAACTTAGGAAAAACTATAGTGTGATAACTAAAGAGATAATGGGAACTTACATCTAGAGTGAGGTACTTTGATTAATATAGTTGGACATGCTGATAAGCTAACAGAAACATGATAAAAAAAATATAAAAAAACACGTACCCTGAGGTTTATGGGCAGTCGAGAATCTGCTTTCTCAGTGTCACGGTTTTTTGTTTGCAACTAAAAGACCTACTTCCTGAAGAACTCTGTGTCTCCTGGTGATTCTCTACATTTTCTCCACGACACCAGCTCTAATTTTAACATTGTAACCTTTTATCCTGCACTCCCATAGCAGAAGGAATAGTTTCTCTGTTGTTAACCTAAAGTTTTCCAAAGTCTTCAATACAAGGATTAGGCTGCCTGTAACTCAAGAAAACACAACCAACTTTATACAGCTTGTTTTCCTAATATAACCCTTTTAAATCTTACACACACCACACTCACACACATATTTTACCAAGCATACACACACTCTCACATGCACTCACACCTACACCGCACACTCTCACTGTCTCTCCTGCATGCACACACACATAGACGTTTATGGACTGAGTCTGTGTTTGCACAATTATGTATTATTTTGCTCAAAAAATGCATAACCTACAGTCTATCCATGTAAGCTTCTGTAAATCCCACATTAGAAATAGAACTAGTCTGACTCAAGATTGGGACACGGAGAGACTTTATCCTCAGATCTTTAATACACGGTCTGAGCTGAGATGACACATTTTGTTTGAAAACCTTAAGTTTTCTTTAGAAAATGACTTAAAAGGAGATCTGGGATTTACATATTAACGGACTGAAACTAGCAAAACCATTTTAAAAGATGAAAGACTTCATCTTAGTTTGTTTAATATATTTCAGACGCATGACACTGTAACCTTTTGCTATAAATTCTGTGTCTCATAGTCTTTCTCCATAACCACCTTCTATGGAGAAGCAGCGCTTCAAAAGTTAGTGCTTCCAAATAAACTTATTGGACTGTAGCCTGGTGTTGCGTGATTTTTAACTTTAGCCTTTTAAATCTGTATTACTTCAGCACATCTGCACACGATTGAGTCTGTAATGGATATGTTGGCAAATAAATTGATGTCTGTATTAAAATCTTTCTGTCTTTCATAGATTTACTTAACTTTATTTTTCTTTACCCTTGTGTAATAAAGAGCATCTGTAGCCTTGTGTGAACATGTTTTAGTGACTAAACATCACATAAACCAACAACGAAAATTAAATTATAAAAAAACACAAAGCACTCAGATGCTTAAAAACATAAGTGTAAACAGAAACTCAGACCATCTGGCAGCATCTGTGGACAGAAAGCAGAATCAATGTTTGGTCCAGTGATTGATTCACAACTGATTGTGACTCGGAAAAGGTTAGAATATATGCTGAAGATGGGTTTTTTGGGGGGAGGAGAGGGGAAGTAGACGACAGGTGAAGATGGAGCACAGAGAGACAGAAAAATGGTTGGGCTACAAAAAATTAAATATACATCAAAATTGGTTTTATTTTGGGATCTGACTTGTCCATTAACACCATCAGTTGGGAATCATAACAGGCCGTAGAACAAGATGGGACCAATTCTTGACCCAATGGGAGATCAGATGTTCTAATTCCTGACTCCAAAAGGATATCAGAACCAGGCAGGAGGGAACAAAGCCTGATCCTGAAAGGCAGAGGTTGTGTTTCCAACTTAAGTATTCATAGGGGGAATGTCAGGTTTCAAGTCTTTGTTGGTGGTGGTGTTGGAAGGTCACAGTTTGGGAATGGCCTGATGGTGAGAGATATTGGAGGACTATTAAAGGCTGAAATGACAATTATCTTCTCTCTCTGAGCATCTCCTTGTCTCACTGCAGCTTTCCAAAGCCTGGAAACTCAACGGGCTATGCTTCCACTGGAAAAAACAGGTTAACTAAAGCTTCCAACCTGCCTGCTGTATTACCCATTTGTCCTCTACTCAGATCCTAACCTAGCCACACATTGATTTTAGAACTGTCATGAATATTTCAGCTTGTTTTTCACAGATCCCCATGTATAGCCTCCTCTAGTCTTCTGTGCATTCTAACATTTGTGAATCATATCTTGCAGAGTGTTACCAAATGTCATCTGGATGTCTATCTAGAATCAGTCCTCTATTAACCATGCTAGTAATCCCACAAAAAAAGGTAAGATATAATCTATTCTTCCTAAATCCTCTCTTTGGTCAGCTAATAATTGTCCAAATGCAACTTCTGGCCATTTAGTATTATTTATCGGGAAATTACTGGAAATGGATAAGATAGTTTTCATCTAATCATTCCCTTCTTTATTACTTGTAGAATCAAGTGACATTTGTGATTTTCAATCCACATGGATGATTTCTGAATCTAGATAACTTTAGAAAGTTTTAAGTAATGTGTCTGCAATTTCTTCCACTATTATATTTTGTCTCGCTGAGGAGAAACCATCAAGTGCTGAACATTTGTCCATTGCTTTCTTTATTACCAATTCTGACTTATATTCGATCTACCCAAATCTCCCCCGATTTACTTTCAGATTTCTGCTGTTAATATATTCTCTTCCGTTACTGTGATAATGAATATAAAAGGCTTACCATTTCATTATTATCTATGTTGTCTCATTAGTATTAGTGTTTTTCTATCATGTATTTATAATTTCCTTTCTTGCTGTCTTTGGAAGCCAGAGGCTTACCAATGCTTACTAAGTCAGCTGTATGGTTTGCACGGTGACACAACAATAGTACGACAAAAAATAATTTGCAATCTTCCAACTTTTGGTCAGCCAATCTAAGCCTAAGTTTTCTGTATTTAGGTAAATAAGTTTTGCAAATAATGAGTCTGATACATCAGGCAAACAGAATTGTCACTTATGATGCTTATTGCTTGAATATGCTGTGGATACTTTGAAACAAAACTTTTTTTTATTTGGCTAACTAAAAAGGAAACTGCAGACTGGGTCATGATTGCAGACCAGATGTTTTCCCAGTATGTTCTCTAACCTCAGAATTTGCATGAGCTCATACATAATCCACTTTTAATAATTGGATACTGCAATTTTAAACATAGATTTATATCTTAAACATGGATTTATATTTTCAACAAGATAAAAAGATTAGTTTATTACACAATCAATACTGAATCTCCTTTGAGAAATAAGAAGAGAGAAAATTATATATGAGGGTAAGCTAGCTAGTAATATAAAGGAAGACTGTAAGAGTTTCTTTAGATATATAATGGGCAAAATTAGATATTGGGCCTTTGGAAAATGACATTCGTGAGATAGTAATGGGGGACAAGTAAATGGCGGAGGAACTGACTAATTACTTCACATCAGTCATCATGGTGGAAGACATGATTAATATCCCAAAAGTTCAAGATGGTGAGAAGGCAGAGCTGAGTATGGTGGCTATCACCAAGGAGAAGATGCTAGAAAAACTAAATGGTCTGAAGGTGGATATGTCACCTGGACCAGAGGGACTACACCCCCGAGTTCTAAAGGAGATAGCTGAAGAGACAGTGGAGACATTAGTGGTGATTTTCCAGGAATCGCTAGAATCAGGGATGATCCCAGAGGACTAGAAAATCAGTAATTTGACACCCCTGTTTGAAAAGGGAGTAGGCCGAAGGCAGAAAATTACAGACCGATTAGCCCAACCTCAGTCTTGGGTAACATCCTGGAATCCATTGTGAAGGATGAGATTTCTGAATACTTGGAAGTGAATGTAAAATCAGGCAAAGTCAGCATGGTTTCATCAAGAGGAGGTCATGCCTGACAAATCGGCTAGAATTCTTTGAGGAAGTTAACAAGCAGATTAGACCAAGGAGAGGCAATGGATGTTATCTACCTGGAATTCAAGAAGGCCATTGACAGGAGGCTACTGAGTAAGATAAGGGCCCATGGTGTCAGAGGCAAAGTGTTTGCATGGATAGAAGCTTGTCTGGCTGGCAGAAAGCAGAGAGTGGGGATTAAAGGATCCTTCTCAGGATGGCAGCTGGTGACAAGTTATGTTCCACAAGGCTCAGTGTTGGGACCACAACTTTTCACTTTATGCATTAATGACCTAGACGAAGGAACTGAGGGTATTCTACCTAGGTTTGCAGATGATACAAAGATAGGTCGAGAGACAGGTTAGTATTAGATTACTTACAGTGTGGAAACAGGCCCTTCGGCCCAACAAGTCCACACCGCCCCGCTGAAGCGCAACCCACCCATACCCCTACACTTACCCCTTACCTAACACTACGGGCAATTTAGCATGGCCAATTCACCTGACCTGCACATCTTTGGACTGTGGGAGGAAACCGGAGCACCCGGAGGAAACCCAGGCAGACACGGGGAGAACGTGCAAACTCCACACAGTCAGTCGCCTGAGGCGGGTATTGAACCCGGGTCTCTGGCGCTGTGAGGCAGCAGTGCTAACCACTGTGCCACCGTGCCGCCCACTATTGAGGAGGCAGGGAGGCTGCAGAAGGATTGGACAGATTAGGAGAGCAGGCAAAGAAGTAGCAGATGGTGTACAATGTGGGAAAGTGTGATGTCATGCCCTTTGGTAGGAAGAATAGAGGCATGAACTATTTTTTCAATGGGGAGAAAATTCAGAAATCAGAAATGCAAAGAGATAGCATGCAATCGGTTAGGTTTTCTCTGTGGTGGGGATGACATGTCAAGTGACAGTGAGAGTGAGAGTGAGAGTGAGAGTGAGAGAGAGAGAGAGAGAGTGTGAGTGAGAGAGAGAGAGAGTGAGAGAGAGTGAGAGAGAGTGAGAGAGAGTGAGAGAGAGAGAGAGAGAGAGAGAGTGAGAGTCCCACAGAGAGAGGGGGACAGAGAGAGAGAGAGAGGGGGACAGAGAGAGAGAGAGGGGGACAGAGAGAGAGATTTCTGAATTTTCTCCCCATTGAAAAAATAGTTCATGCCTCTATTCTTCCTACCAAAGGGCATGACATCACACTTTCCCACATTGTACACCATCTGCTACTTCTTTGCCTGCTCTCCTAATCTGTCCAATCCTTCTGCTGGCCCATACATTCTTAAAAGAGAAATCGCGGCCTTGGATTTTCTTTTGTTCCATTGACCTTTTAGTCATCTTTTAGTTCGGTTTCATTCAGAAGGTACCGGCTGCATCATTATTCCCCAAAATGGTATTTTAATTTAAAGTCAATAAGTTACTTTTCTACTTTTGGTTTTTTGTCACAAGACTCCTTTAAGCTTCTTTAGTTAATTTACTACTTAATTTACTTGATTAACTAAAACATGTGAAAATAGATACTTCCACAGGGGCTAGAGTGCAACATCAACCCTGTAACTATTTTGACGCAGTTCTGTCAGGGGTTTTCTTTTAGTTGTAATTACATAACATGCCAACTTCTAAAGGGGACCTCATTCTTATTTAGTTACTGCAGTGTTGGTAATGGCAAAGTGGAGTACAATCAGGAATCAGTTGCCTCGGGAAACCTCAGTTCTGTCTCCAGATCGTAAGAAATCTCAGGGCATCAGGTCAAATATAGACAAGGAATTTCCTCACCAAGATTATCACCAAAATGTCCATATTACAGAGGAGGAAGTGCTGGATGTCTTGTAACGGTTAAAGGTAGATAAATCCCCAGGACCTGATTACCCTCAAACTCTGTGGGAAGCTAGAGAAGTGATTGCTGGGCTTCTTACTGAGATATTTGTATCATCAATAGTCACAGGTGAGGTGCCGGAAGACTGGAGGTTGCCACTGTTTAAGAAAGGTGATAAGCCAGGGAACTGTAGCCTGACATCGGTGGTGGGCAAGTTGTTGGAGGGAATCCTGAGGGACAGGACGTACATGTATTTTGAAAAGCAAGGACTGATTAGGGATAGTCAACATGGCTTTGTGCATGGGAAATCATGTCTCACAAACTTGATTGAGTCTTTTGCGGAAGTAACAAAGAAGATTGGTGACAGCAGAGCGGTAGATGTGATCTACATGGACTTCAGCAAGGTGTTCGACAAAGTTCCCCATGGGAGACTGATTAGCAAGGTTAGATCTCACAGAATTCAGGGAGAACTAACCATTTGGATACAGAAGTGGCTCAAAGGTAGAAGACAGAGGGTGATGGTAGGGGGTTGTTTTTCAGACTGGAGGCCTGTGACCAGTGGAGTGCCACAAGGATCGGTGCTGGATGCTCTACTTTTGTCATTTACATAAATGATTTGGATGTGAGCATAAGAGATACAGTTAGTAATTTTTCAGATGACACCAAAATTGGAGGTGTAGTGGGCAGTGAAGAAGGTTACCTCAGATTACAACAGGGTCTTGACCAGATGGGCCAATGGGCTGAGAAGTGGCAGATGGAGTTTAATTCAGATAAATGCGAGGTGCTGCATTTTGGGAAAACAAATCTTAGCAGGGCTTATACACTTAATGGTAAGGTCCTAGGGAGTGTTGCTGAACAAAGAGATCTTGGAGTGCAGGTTCATAGCTCCTTGAAAGTGGAGTCACAGGTAGATAGGATAGTGAAGGCGGCGTTTGGTATGCTTTCTTTTATTGGTCAGAGTATTGAGCACAGGAGTTGGGAGGTCATGTTGCAGCTGTACACGACATTGGTTAGGCCACTTTTGGAAAATATTGTGTGCAATTCTTGTCTCCTTCCTATTGAAAAGATGTTGTGAAACTTGAAAGGGTTCACAAAAGATTTACAAGAATGTTGCCTGGGTTGGAGGATTTGAGCTGTAGGGACAGGCTGAACAGACTGGGGCTGTTTTCCCTGGGGCGTCGGAGGCTGAGGGGTGACCTTATAGAGGTTTACAAAATTATGAGGGGCATGGATAAGGTAAATAAGCAAAATCTTTTCCCTGGGGTCAGGGAGTCCAGAACTAGAGGGCATAGGTTTACGGTGAGAGTGGAAAGATATAAAAGAGACCTAACGGGCAATGTTTTCATGCAGAAGGTGGCACCTGTCTGGAATGAGCTGCCAGAGGAAATGTTGGAGGCTGGTACAATTGCAACATTTAAGAGGCATTTGGATGAGTATATGAATAGGAATGGTGTGGAGTGATATGTGCTGGATGCTGGCAGGTGGAACTAGATTGGGTTGGGATATCTGGTTGGCATGGACCGGTTGGACCGAAGGGTCTGTTTCCACGCTGTACATCTCTATGACTCTATGACATAGGAGTTCTAGTCCAGGATTCTCTCAAGGTAAACTTGCAGGTTGAGTCATTAGTTAGAAAGGCAAATGCTATGATGGCATTAATTTTGAGAGGATTTGAATATAAAAGCAGAGATGTACTTATCAGGCTCTATGAGGCTCTGATATGACCACATTTTGAGTATTGTGCACAGTTTTGTGCCCATATCTCAGGATGGAGCATGTTCAGAGGAGGTTCAGGAGAATGGTCACAGGAATGAAAAGCTGAACACATGAGGAACATCTGAGTACTCTTGGTTTATACTTGATGGGGGTTAGAGGATAAAGGGAGAATCTAATTGAAATATGCAGAATACTGAATAGCCTGGACAGATGTTGGGAAGATGTTTCCATTGGTAGGAGTAAAGATAAAACCTTTTAGAACGGAGAAAGGAAAAACGTCTTCAGCCAGAGAGTGGTGAATCTATGGAAGGCTGTGGAGGCCAGCTCACTGAGTATATTTAAGACTGAGATGGATAGGTTTTTGAACATCAAAGGGATCCAGGGTTAGGAGGAGAAAGCGGGAGAACAGGGTTGAGAAACTTATCAGCCATGATTGAATGGCGAAGCAGACTCGATGGGCTGAATGGCCTAATTTCTGCTCTTATGGTCTGATGAATCTTACTTCAGAGTCATAAAGTTATGAATTACAATACCGAGATTTCATATGTATTAGAATAATGTATTTTTTAGATGGAAATGTGTTGCTGGAAAAGCGCAGCAGGTCAGGCAGCATCTAGGGAACAGGAGAATCGACGTTTCGGGCATTAGCCCTTCTTCATTAGCCCTGAAGAAGGGCTAATGCCCGAAACGTCGATTCTCCTGTTCCCTAGATGCTGCCTGATCTGCTGCGCTTTTCCAGCAACACATTTCCATCTCTGATCTCCAGCATCTGCAGACCTCACTTTCTCCCTAATGTATTTTTTACTCAATTAATCCAACATTTCTTTACTTCTTTATTTTTCTATTTTGTACTTGATTTAGCAATAAATTCATACAGTCTATTTTAAGCTTCCATAGTTTTTATCCCTCCCAGTATTAATTGCACCTTCCTTCATTCTGACTGGTTCAGATGATACAGTGGCTGACTCTGTCCTCTCAGGGCTCATATGCCTGGTCTCCCTTTACATGATTTTATTATCTTGCACCTTTAGCAACTTGATGCACAAAAAACACGATAACCAAAATATGCAAAGGCAAGGCCAACTAACAGCCGCGAGATATCCTGTCACAGTAAAAGTGACCCAATGAAACAGATAAAACAAAGAACTGTGGATGCTGGAAATCTAAAATCTAATAGAAATTGCTTGAGAGACTAAGCAGGTCTGACAGCATTTATAGAGAGAAAGCAGAGGTAACATTTCAGTCCAGCGACCCCTTCTGCAGAACTGGTCTTAACTAGGAAAAGCTGGTATATATATTGAAGGTGGGGATGGGGGGAGTGGAGAAGTAGTAGGAGTAAATGGATAGGTGAAGATGGAATCCAGAGAGAGAGAAAACAACAGTTAGGTAGACAAAAAGCTGGGTAATTGCATGCCAGAGTGAAAGAAAAGCTGATAATGGACAGTATAAGCCGGTGAAAATGGTTGCGATGAAAGCAGTCTGTGTTATGATAGAGCTAGGGGTGCAGATATGGGTAAGGAACATACAAGTAAGTGTCCAGGTTCTAAAATCGTTGAACTCAATATTAAGTACCAAAGGCTGCAAAATCCCCAAATGGAAAATGAGATGCCAATCTATGAAATAGCTTCTGCTATGAATGAAGGAATATTAACACAGGAAGAAGAAAAGCTTTTAAATATTTGAAGAAGTGAGCAGAAATCCTTTGCAAAAGTAAAAATAAAGCAATAGATATTGAATGTGATTTACCAATTATAGAACTGAGACCAGGAAAAGAAACTTATGACATTTGCTCAGCATCTCTTTTGCTCTCCCATCTCCAATCATCGATCAGTCAGTCAATCTCTGCTCGCACTTACTTTATTTTGCCTATTTTCACACCATGTGTAATTTAATTAAGCATTATGAGTGCAAGTATGATCACACAAGTGTCTATTCACTGCTCTGCTCATCAGTAAAATTAAGTAGTCCCTCATTAACAGCAACGTGACCTGTTCCAATACCACAGAACACTGCCACTTCAAATGGAGCAGGAGTGATTACATAATGCTCTGCTGATCAATTGTAAAAGCTACACTACATTTTGTATCAGATTTCTGGCTGGAATCTGACATTTTACTGCAGAAAATGAGTGCCATCTGGGCTGTTTGGTTGGGCACCAACCCTTAAACTCAGCAGAACCAAACTCATGAATTTATATTGTTACTTCATATAAATGTTCCCTAACTGTGAGCAGTAAAGCATCAAGAGCAAATTGATCTTCTTAAATGTAGTGGGGAAATTATGCTTCCAGTTATTAATCTTTCATATGGTAAAGGAAGAAATAAGAGACTGTTGTGTATCAAATCAATTTGATTTTCTATTAATTATTTAGACCTACTTTGCATTTACAACTAGCTCCTATCCTAATTTAGTAATCATTTTGACAGCACCAATGAGGTCCCAATTAAGATGTGTTTTGTAAACAATTGAACACAAATTTAGAAGCCAGACTCCTCACAGCGCTTCAACTTGCTAGATTCTCACAACTCCTACATCTGCACCCAAAGAATTCTGTGATTATAAAAATGAAATCCTTCACCCCTTGTAGTAGATTTGCAAATCTCACAGCAGTTATTAAGCAACCTCATGGTGACTGTACTTTTATTTAAACAGAAGAAAGCAATCTATTAAATAAGACTGGCACTACTTCCATAATGTTTCAATATCCTTTAGCTGGGATTTATGTGATTTGCTTCAGCTGCTGGGTAATTATTTTGCTCAGTTATTTGTTGCTCCTATTCAAGAGATTGAATTGTGGGAAATCTGGCATAAAACACACAACAAATTGGAATTCCAACAGACCAGGTAAAAGGCATTCAGAGTCACTCAGAGCAGACCAAATGACAAATTATTCTTTACCCGCTTCCAGATTATTTATGGCTTTTCTAGGTTACCATCATTTACAACAAAGCAGCCTTTTATATAGCCTTCTGACTATTGCATTTTCAGTAAAATGGAATGCTCAGTTATTTAATAATATTCAACAGAAATAGAAACGTGGAATCATACAGCACAGAGGATGCAATTCAGTCCATTGTATCTGCGTATGCTTTTTGAAAGCATTATCTAATGAGGCCTACTTCCATGTTTTTGGCCCTGTAAACATTTCCCTTCAGATATTTATCCAGTCCCCTTTTGAAAGTTTATAATTGATTCACCTTCGACAAACCTTTCTGGTTGTGCTATTTAGATTGCAAAAACTCATTGCATGAGAAAGGTTTATTTTGTGTTGCATCTCAGTCTTTTGCCTGTTAAATCTGTATTCTCTGGTTATCAACCCTCCTGACATGGGAACCAGTTTCTCTATATTTACTCTATCAAAATAACCCACAATTTTGAACAGGTCTATCACATCTTTGCTCTAAAGGTAAGAAACTGCAGCTTCTCTAAACTCTCTATACATATTTTTCTGACGTCTCAGTAATAGCATCATCCTGGGAACACTCATTTTGGAATAATTTCATTTCATTCTCCTGGGCATGTGATCCTATCCACAGACCCACTTCTCTCATTGTTAAAATCCTTGTTCATCTACCAACTTTTGACTTCAGTCCTCCTGGACCACATTCCTTTTCAACTGAAAGTAGACTTCCTCCAGTTAAATACTTTTTACATTTGATTATTGCTCATTTTTTTACCAAAATCTGATTTTCGGATTAGTATTCTGAAAATGTCCCAAGCTATGACATACTCCATTTTATTCCTCAGATTCAGATCTAAAACTGCTGCTTTGCTTGTTGAGATAAAGATATGTTGATCAAGAAAGTTCTTTTGTACATATATGTAAATTGTGTGAACTATATATAATTGAAATATAATTATAGTAATTTGGGGTTTTAAAACTTGAGTTATTAACATATGGATTATCAGCATGTACAATATTACTGATTAACTTCTAAACATTTCTGCAGTCATGGTGATTTCTTGTCTAGCTTTAGGTTTAATGGGTTTTTGTTTTGTGTACATGTCGGTTTTCAAGAACAACGAAATAAATATGTTCCAATTTAGAGGTTAGGGAAGATTTTTTTAAAGCTTAAGGGAAACATCAATATCTGAGAGAGAAAGACTTCTATTTGTTTATTTTTAAATTCTGAGCGGTCCTACAAAGTCCTTTGAAAAAGATGCAAATGTAAGGAAGTGCTCCTGAGAAATGAAAAATATAATAACAGGTTTTAAGAAAACCCTGAAGAGGTTACTTAAAGCTGGGTACGGTAGTGCTCAGCTGTATAATAGCACTAGAACAAAGCTATGTAAATGTGTCACATGTGACTTAAGCCAACTGAGGTGTTAAGGACAGGGACTGTGGTGTGATTACTAAAACTGGCTTATTTCGGTCCTGTGCTGAAAATGTGTTGCTGGAAAAGCGCAGCAGGTCAGGCAGCATCCAAGGAGCAGGAGAATCGACATTTCAGGTATGAGCCCTTCTTCAGGAAGGGCGTTTCATGCACAAAACGTCAATTCTCCTGCTCCTTCGATGCTGCCTGACCTGCTGCGCTTTTCCAGCAACACATTTTCAGCTCTGATCTCCAGCATCTGCAGTCCTCACTTTCCCCTCAAGTGTTTAGGTACGTACAAGGCATGTTCAAGGAGTGTTTAGGGTAGTTTACAGAAATGTTTTTAAAACTTTTCATTACAATACATTTGGGATTAGTGGGGTTACACTATTATTGTGTGCTTCAAGATGTTTGAATTCTTGTTCTAAGTCTATAGTTTGGTTTATTCAATTTCATGCTAATTATTTTGTTAATAAACTTCTGTTTTATTGTTAAAGCAAAATCTGTAGTATTGTCGATGTTTCAGCAAGAGACCAATTCATTAAAACCAAAAACATCAAAATATGATTTATCGAGTCAGGATCTCTCCTGCATTAATAATTTCATCTGGGATCCGAACAAATGGGACTTCTTCACAGGCTTATTAAATTCAACAGATTTAAGAAGAGTCTGTGTGTTTCTCGTTAAAGTAATGGCTACGTAGTGATTCTGGGCATAAAGAGTCTGCATTGCCGTGAAGTTAATTACTTGACTTTGAATATTGGTTAGAGCCTTCTGGAAGTAGCAGATATAACAATGGATTACTCAAAACCTTTGACTAAAACTAAACTGAAGTTATTCAGCAGAATAATTGAAGGTAGAATTGAAAACAGGGTCTGGTAAGGGTGAGATGTTTCTTGTGATTATACAACATTTTGACTTGGAAAGGAAATGAAACCTGAAACTGGAGAGGCATAGCCGAAATTAGCTAAGATAAATTAGAAATGAAAAATAAAATGATTTGAGAGAGAAACAGAAATTAATGGCTTGAAATTAAGGAGAGAAAAAAGCAAAAGGGAGAGTTAAGAAAGCTTGAAATGGAAAAAGAGGAAAATCAAAAACTGAGGGAATTTGAATTGAAAAGACTGCAACTCTAAAGAGATAGAAAATTAAAAGATATGAGTTAGCAAAAATAAAAGCTTAAATCAAAGGTAAAAAAAGAGTTAATAACTTGGATGTTGATTCTGTTTCCAATCAGGAATTTGATTTCTGGATCAGGAACTTGTCTCGATGCTTAATGGTTAAATGTGATTTGGGATGATGCTAAAAGGTATTTTACATCATTTGAGAAGGTAATTAGACACAAGGTAGCCAAAAGAGGTTTGGACATTAATGTTACAGAATATTTCGACAGGTACACTAGAACCGTGTACACAACTTGTCAGAGGTGCAACTGTCAAAGAGGAAATACTCAATGCCTGTGAACTTGTCCCTGAAGCACGTCATTTGAAACTTAGGACTACAAGAAAGGAATCTAATCAGACATTAGTGGAATTTGAAAAGAAGAGAAGTGCTGTGGGCTCTGTGGTTAAGACCATTCAAGCTAGAGGCAAAAAATTGAGAACACAAGGTCAATTAAATGTATGGAAGAATTCAGAATTAACATTGCTCCAAATTTAAGAATTTATTTATGTAAGCATCAAATATTCACGATCAGAGAAGCAGCAGTTCTGGCAGCTACCTCTGACATATCGCATAAACAATTACAATTCGGGAAATGATCATATGGAAATCTACATGAAATTGGAAGAATAGAATATCTGTAGGTGAAAGAAATACTAGTTTCAGAGGACAGCTCGAAGGATTCAAAATAACGAAGCAGCAAGATTGGAACCAAACAGTAATGTAAAGAAATTATCCTGCTTTTACATTAATACAATTGGACAGAGAAAAGCCGATTCTTGGATATTAAGTGGGCAATCAATTGTGATATTAGGAAAGTCTAAGTCGTCTTCAGGTAAGGAGGCATCAGAAAAGGTAGTAGGTATTAAAACTGAAGTGGTGTTGCAAAGAGAACATGCTTCCTTGGAGAGATGGCTCAGGACAATCACGAAACGTCTTTGAAGAGTGATAATGAAAATCAGACCTGTGGAGATCCTAACGTTTTTTTTAATCTCAAACTGGGAGATTCAAAATAAGGAGATAAACAAATAGAGATATTGAGAGGTACTGGAGCAGGTCAGTCACTGATGCTGGTTAATGATGTTACTTGCCTTTCAGAAGAGTAAAAGGAGGGAAAAAAAAGATTCATTTGGGAATTAAACAATTCATATCTTCTGTTTCTCCACCCATAATTTCACTGGTTCATTGGTAAGATGGTATCAAGCTTTGAAGACTATGATAACAGTATATTGCAAAGAAAGTCACAATGACTGGGATAACAGAATTCCATCATTATTTGCCATTATGGATGTTCATAATGAGTCCACTGGATTTAGTCCTTTTAAACTAATATATTGACATGACGTGATCAGAACACTTAAATTAATTGGAGAAAATGTTATAAACCAAAACAGAGAAACAATGACTCTGTTGAAAATCACACAACACCAGGTTATAGTCCAACAGATTTATTTGGAAGCACGAGCTTTCGAAGTGCTGCTCCTTGATCAGGTGGTTGTGGAGTATAAGATCGCAGGACACAGAATTTATCACAAATATTTACAGTGTGATGCAACTGAAATTATATATTGAAAAATACCTGGATTGTTTGTTAAATGTCTCAGCTTTTGGAATGGGCATGTTGGTGTCAGTTCTTTCATATGTAAATTCTAGACCTTTCTTAAAGCTATATTCACAAGTGAAATTTATCACTCCAAATCAATCTATGACTCAAATTTCTGAGAGAAACTAATCAATGCAAGTGAGTTGGCTACTTGAAGGAGGTTCAATAAACAATGAAAACTAGAGCAAACAAAAAGGTCAAAGTTTGGAATATTGCTGCAGGACCCAAGATTGTTACCTCTCTCTCTCAGTAAAATATTGAAAACAAGTTTCGCTGGACATTATCAAATGAAGTAGAAATGTAATGATTAATCATTTGAAAAGTTTAATCATTTGAACATGCAGATGGAGGACTAGTGTAAGAGTGATTGCATCAGATTTCTGCAAAATTGGGACTGGTTCTAGAGCAGGTGGGACATGTACAAGTTGGACAGGTTACACCTTAATATGATCAGGACGGACATCCTTGCAGGGAGATTTGTTGATGCTTTTGGGGTGGGTCTAAACCAGCTTGTCAGGGGATCATGATGCACAGACCTGACCAGTGAGCTGCCATCCCATGAACAAATTCAAAACAAATAGCTTGAATATTTCCACTATTATTCTGATTATGTGACCATTTGAGTCATCACGAGCCTGAAGTATTGAATTTTACCAGCATAAATGTATAACATTCCTCAGTTTTAACTTAGTGGAAGACCCCATATTGCACTTCCCTTGTGATATTTATTGCTTACAAACTTTCCCATAATCACAGTAGCCTTTCCAACATATCCTTTCAAAGGCAAATACTGAGAGATTTTCTTTCTTGATGAATCTGCAGACACAGGGAGCAGGATTAAGATTGCTGTAATATTTTCTACGTGATATGAACAGTTTATGTGATGGCTAAACAACACTGGTCCTCATGAGATTTCTACAATTCAGCATTTCTACAATCTGTCAATCTGATTTCAAAATGTTGTCATCTAATATTACTGTTCATGACTAATTAAGTTTGAGACACATATACTCATTTAACTTTTCAACTACTATCAACAGCATTCTTTCAAATTAGAATTATGAATTCTCGTGGTTCCTCATGGGTCTACTTTCATCAACTGTCAAATCAATTTCTAACTCTGTGATCAATTCTGTTCTGCATGCAATTTTAGGTTCAGTGTGTTTTGAAAAGAGGAGCTGTTGACATACAATAATACATTTTATTTCCCATCATGCATCAAATAGACACACATAATACCTTAGTAACATGGCCATCTGTTAAACTGGTCACTTTTTTGACACATTTTCTCCTAGTTTTTGCAGCAACGTTGTACTTTAAGAACTGACCGTCTTGAGATTTATATACATTTCAATTGTATTCTCTGGTCGAGTGCTTTCTAGTGAAAATAATGCAAACTCAAACTGCACTAAAAATTCATAGTTTGTCTAATTATAGCACTCAATAAGAATAGATCACATATTTGTTGGAAACTGAAATTAAAAACAAGAATTTCTGGGACCATTCTCATAAACCACTGGCTGCCATCCTGAGAAGGACCTTTTATCCCCACTCTCTGCTTTCTGCTAGACAGCTTGGCTTCTACCCATGCCTTCTACAACTTGCCTCTAATACCATGGACTCTTATCTTGCTCAGTAACCTCCTGTGCAACACCTTGTCAAAGGCCTTCTTGAAGTCTAGGTACATAACATCCATTGGGTCTCCTTGGTCTAATCTGCTCCTTACTTCCTAAAAGAATTCTAGAAGATTTGTCAGGCATGACCTCCACAAGGAATCATGCAGTTGTGTGGCTAGTGGCAAACCTATCACCGGAATCAAGACTCTGGGACAGAAAGTTATTTGCTGAGGTTTGTCAGCCAAACAGTAACTAGCAGTTATTTCATCAGCAGCACAACTGCAAAGGCAATGACTGCTGCTGGAATGGCAGCACTTGGAGGGGCAATCCGAGAAACAGGTAAGAAATGTCAGAAAGGGTTTAGGGGAGTTGAGCAGCACGGGTGAGATGAATGGGCTGGTTCTCAGTGATCCCACGTTTCTCAAAGCCGGATCCCTCCATGCAGCCTGTGAGAAAAGAACACTCCCCAACCCTTCTGCCCAGGTAACAACGTGCTGCCCACATCAGAGAAGGGAATCAAAAAACAAATGGCCAAGGGTTCAAGGCCTTCCACATCATCATTCCCAGCTTTCACTTCTGAGCTACATTTCCTTTCAAACAGCGTGTCTCTTCATATTAGTGACTTGGAAGCGGGAAGTGAATTAAGTTTACAGATAACACAAAATAGTGGGAAAGCAAGCAGAAAGGAAGACACAAGGAGTCTAAAATGCAATACAGATAGGTTAGGTGAATGTGCAAAGACATAACAGATAGATATATAATGTCAGAAAATATCACAATTTGCAATTCTTTCAGGAAGAATAGAAGAACTACATATTACCGAAGTGGCGAGAGATGGCAGAAAGTGACAGCAAAGTGGGATTTGGGAGACTTTGTGCATGAATTCATAAAAAAGCTAGCAACCAAGTTCATTGGTTAATAGGGAAGGTAAATTGACTTTTAGCCTGTTTTTCAAAGTGAAAAGAGTATAAAAATTGGGAGGTTTTGCTGAAACTATATAAGGAACTTGTTAGACTCACTTATGTCTTGGATCAATTTGACTGAAGTCACTCATGTAGGCTCCCTTATGTCCTTCAGAGAAGGAAATCTGCCATCCTCACCTGGGCAGAAGTGGGTACTGCAGATGCTGGAGATTAGAGTCAAGATTAGAGTGGTGCTGGAAAAGCACAGCAGGTCAGGCAGCATCCGAGGAACAGGAAAATCAACGTTTCAGGCAAAAGTCGTTCATCAGGAATCACCTGGTCTGGCCCACGTATGACTCCAAAACTTCTCAATGTGACTGACTCTCAACTGTCCTTTGAAATGGCTTAGCAAGCCACTCACTTGTACTAATCACTACAAAGTTTCAACAAAGAAATAAAACCAGATAGAGCATCAAGCATCAATCGAGGCACTGGAAAAGATAGTCCTGTCAATCCTCCTTGTTAATATCTGGTGTTAATATATTGGGAGAGCTGTCTCACAGACTGGTTAAGCAACAGCCTGACAGGGACATACTCACAGAACCATGCCTTAGAGACAATGTCCCAAATGCCACCATCACCACCCCTGGATATGTCCTATCCCATCCGTAGGATAGACTCAGCAGAGGTGGCGGCACAGTAATATACAGTCAGGAGGGAGTTGATCTGGGAGTCTACAACACTGATTCTCTGGACCCCATGAAGTCTCATGGCTTCAGGTTAACCATAAGCAAGGAAACTGCTGGTTAACACATACCATCATCCCTCTGTTGATGAATCAGTATTCCTCCATGTTGAACAACACTTGGAGGAAGCACAGAGGATGGCAAGGACACAAACCTGGTTGGGGGATTTCAATGCTCACCACCAAAGTGGCTTGGCAGCAGTCCTATTGATTGAGCTGCTCTAGAACTAAGGGACATAGCTACTAGACTGGGTCTTCAACAGGTAGCAGAGGAATCAACAAGAGTGAACACCGCACCGTTCTTGTGGAGACAAAATCGTGCATTCAAATTGAGAATAGTCTCTATCGTGTTGTGTAGCAGTACCACCATACTAAATGGGACAAACTTTAAACAGATCAAGCAACTCAAGACTAGGCATCCATGAGGCGCTCTGAGCCATCAGCAGTAGCAGACTTTTACTCCTGCATAACCTGTAACCTCATGGCCCACCATATCCTGCAGTCAACCATTACCATCAAGCCAGGGGATCAATCCCGGTTCAATGGAGAATGCAGGAAGGCATGCCAGAGCAACACCAGGCATACCTGAAAATGAGGTGTGAAGGCACCAAACAGGACTACTTGGAGGCCAAACAGTGTAAGCAGCAAGTCATAAACAGAACATACCCAATGGATCAGATCTAAGCTCTGCAGTTCAACCACATTCAGTTGTGAATGGTGGTGGACAATTAAATGATCAAGCTCCACAAATATCTATTCTTAATGAAGGAAGAGCCAACACATCAATGCAAAAAATAAGGCTAAAACATTTGCAGCAATCTTCAACCAGAAGTGTCAAGTGGATGATCCATTGCGGCCTCCTTTAGTAGTCCTCAACACTACAGAAACCAGCCTTCAGCCAATTCAATTCACTTCACCTGATATCAAGAAATGGTCAGTGGCACTGGGTACTGTGAAGGCTACGAATCCCGACAATGTTGCAGCAATAGTAGCTGGACAATTACAACCTGGCCAATTACCACTCTATCAGTCTACTCACAATCATTAAAGTGATGGAAGGTGCCATTAACAGAGCTATCAAGCAGCAACTGCTCAGCAAAAACCTGCTCAGTAATGACTCAGAGCCACTCAGCTCCTGACCTCATTACAGCCTAGATTCAAACATGGACAAAGAGTTGAATTCCAGAGGTGATGTGAGAGTGGCTGCATTCAACTAAGCCCTGGCAAACTGGAATCAATGGGTATCAGGAGCAAACTCTTTGCTGTTTAAAGTCATTCATGACACACAAATGTCAGGCAATGACCATCACCAATAAGAGATATTCTAACCACCGCCCGTTGATACTCAACAGAGTGGCTTTCACCAAATCTGCCACTATCAACATCCTTGAGGTCATCATTGACCAAAAACTCATCACATAAACAGTGTGGCTACAACAGCAGCTCAGAGGCTAGGAATGTTGCACTGAGTATTTCAACTCCTGACTCTCTAAAGCCTGTCTATCCTTTACAAGTCATAAGTCACAAGTGTGATAGAATACTCTCCACTTGCCTGGATGGGTGCAACTCAAACAACACTCAAGAAGCTTGACACCATCCACTTGATTGGCACCATATCCACAAGCATCCACTTTTTCCACCACTGACACTCAGTAACAGCAGTGTGCACAATCTACAAGATACGCTGCAGAAATTTATCAAAGATCCTTAGACACTGCCTTCTGAAATAACAACCACTTCCATCTAGAAGGGCAATAGCAGCAGATACATGGGATCATCAACACCTGTAAGTTGCCCTCTAAGCTACTTATCATTTTGACTTATAAGTAAATCACTAATCATACACTATCGCTGGGTCAGACTCCTCAAATTCCCTCTGTAAGGGCATTGTGGGTCAACCCACAGAATATAAGCTGCAGCTCAAGGAGGCAGCTTACCACCACCTTCTCAAAGGCAAAGAGGGATGTGCAGTGAATGATGACCAGCCAGTTTTGCCCATATCCCACAAATGAATGACAAACAAAGACTATACTTAGAACACTGTGAAAAAGTGGTCTCCTTGTCTAAGGAAAAGAATGCTGGCATTAGAGGCAATTCAAAAAAGATTCACTGGGTTTATTCTGGGTAATGGAGGGAGTTCCTGATAAGAAGAGGTTGAGTCAATTGGACTTGAAATCACTAGAATTTAGAAGAATGAAAGGAGCCCTTAATAAAACAAAAAAAAAGAGATTTAGGGGGTTGACAGGTTGCATCCCGTGTGACAGAGTGTCGGACAAGAAGGCATAATCTCAGAGTAAGTGGTCACCTATTTAAGACAAAGATGAGGAGCATGTGTCTTAGAGAATTTGTGGAATTCATTTCTGCAGAAGACCACAAAGGCTAGCTTATTAGGTAGACAGATAACTTATATTTAGTAAAGGAATAAGGCAGGAAAGTGGAGTTCAGGATTATCACTGCAGACATGATATCATCAAATGGCAGAGTAAACTACATGGGACAAATGGTACATCATTATAATCAAACATTGCCATCTACATTCGGCATCATTTGTTCCTGAATTCCTATTTACCTCTTACCTTATTTTGAAATCAAATTCACTTCAATAGCCAGCACAAACTGAATTACAAATCTGACAGACAAACAATGAGAGCAAGTCACTTGCGCACACAAATCCCATGGTGCTTAATTTCACATTCGCAACAGTCAGTTTGCATTTTCAGAAAAATGAAGAAATATTTCAGGGAAAGTATTTCAGATGCTGGTATGGTATAATTTGTGATTCTCATTCAAGGATCGTGTACATGCTGCTAGTATTCACACAAAGCCAGGTAATCCTGGAATAATTTTAATTTGAAGATAATTGCATTTCAACTTTAATATGGAGCCATTCAGAACTGATTATAACCACAGCTGCATTGTGCTGCCTAACCCCATAACTTTAAATTCTTGAAAACAAAGCAGTCAAAGTACTTGTGTGGTTAAAATATTCAGTGATCCTGTCTCCACAGGTATTGAGGAGAGTTCCACAGAGTCAAGACCATTTCAGGGAAAATATTTTGCCTCATCACAGTCTTAAAAAGATTTATTTTTACCTTATTTTTATAAATTAAACATTTTAATTCGTTGTTTTAATCAAGGGAAACATCCTTTCAGCATTCTGCTCCCCCCAACCCCCCCCCACCCCACCCCGTCAGTCCCCACAGAACCACATATGTTTCCCTAAAATCAGCTTGTATTCTTCTGAATGTAATCAGATTCAGGCCTCACCTCTCAAATCTTTCTTCACAAAATAACCCCTCATCCCAGGAAACAGTTGAGTGAACCTTCTTGGAACCTCATTAATGCAAACATTTCCTTCCTCAAAATAAAGAGAAAAATTTGTGCATAGAACTCCAGATGTGGTCTCACCAGTGCCCTACACAACTGGAGCAAAACATCCCATTTTTATATTCCATTCTTCTTGCAAGTAATGACATCATTCCTTTTGCTTACTTAATCACTTTAAGGCAAATTCTGTTGTCCCTCAAAGTTCTATAATCTTTCTCTATTTATAACATTCACTTCTTATAAGATCCTGCCTGCTGAGGTGTAGAAGTTCATATATTTCCACAATCCTTTATATAAATAGTGAATGGCTGTCTTCCTTCCACAAATCCTGGTGGCCTGCCAATCATTGCAGTCCGACAACCTGAAAATTAACTATTTATGCCTACTGTCTTTTCCTTGCTAGCTGCCCAATTCTCTATTAAGGATAACACATTATCCCTACACCATTGACAGTTATTACATATATTAACATTTAATTTGGTAGCTTGTCATCTATCGAGAGACATCATATCCATATGTTCCCCTTTCATCTATGTTGCATCTTACTTCCTCAAATAACTCAAATTATTCAATCATGATTTCCTTTTCATAAATCCACGTTGGCTTGATCTGCTGAACTGCATTGAGATGTTCTCAGTGTCCTGCTATAACCACCTTGATAATGTTTACCAGTATTCCCCTATAGCAGATGTTAAGCCAACTGGCCTGTCATTTCCTGTTTTCTGCTTTCCTCTTTTCTTGAATATTTTCTGCTGATCAATCTGATGGGACATTTCCAGAATCTAGGATTTTGGAATATTTAAACCTAAGCTTCCTCATACTGTCACAGCAGCCACTTCTTTCCCGCCCCCAGAATGAAGTCCATCTGAACCTGAGGAATTGTCAGCCTTTTGTTCTTTTAATTTTCTCAGTGCCCCTTCCCAGATAATTCAATGTTTTCTAGGTTCATCCCTCCCTCCAACCACAAGGGATGAACTCGGATTTCACCAGTTTCCTCATTTCCCCTCCCCCCACCTTGTCTCAGTCAAATCCATCGAATTCAGCACCTAACCTTCCTAACCTGCAATCTTCTTCCTGACCTCTCCGCCCCCACCCCAGTCTGACCTATCACCCTCACCTTGACCTCTTTCCACCTATCACATTTCCGACGCCCCTCCCCCAAGTCCCTCCTCCCTACCTTTTATCTTAGCCTGCTGGACAAACTTTCCTCATTCCTGAAGAAGGGCTTATGCCCGAAACGTCGATTCTCCTGTTCCCTGGATGCTGCCTGACCTGCTGCGTTTTTCCAGCAACACATTTTCAGCTCATCCCTCCCTTTCACCTTTGACTTACAATTATTTCTGGAATGTTATTTTCATCATTTATAGTGAATAAAGACACAAATATCTGTTCAATTCATCTGCCATTCCTTTGTTTTCCCTAATTAATCTTCCAGATTCATTCTCTGGAGGGTCAACACTCATTTTATTGACTTTCTTTTTCTTTCAAAATATGTAGAAGCTTTTTGTGTCATTTCTTAGCTAACTTTCTTTCATACTCTAATGTCTCCTTCCATACATTTTTAAATCACTCAGAGGATTTTTATATTCTGTTCAAACTTCTGACTTCCCACAAATCTACAGAAGTGTACAATTATTATTTCAATTTGTTAGAATCTGCAACTTCCTTAGTTTCCCATGGAGAGTGTGTTTCTTTCACACTTTGGATCTTTCCTGAATTCAATGCTATATCTCCTACTGCATTTCGAATCACATACCCCTTAACTCGATTTTCCTATTTGTTTTAATGGGTTATGTTCTCATACTGTCATATTCAACTTCAAAACATGGGTCACAGAGTCATACAGCATGGAAACAAACCCTTTCATCTGCCAACCTGGTGTCTAAAACTAAACTAGTCCCATTTACCTAAATTTGACCCATATCTCTCTGTATCTTTCCTATACATGTTCAAATGTCTTTTAAATACTGTAACTACCTGCATCCACCACTTCCTCAGGCAGTTCCATATGAACCATTGTCTTTGTGAAAAAGATGCCCCTCAGGTCCTTTTAAATATTTCTCCTCTCACCTTAAAATGAAACACCTTAGTTTTGAAATCCCCGATCCAAGGGAAAAGACCTTTGCTATTCACCTTATCTATGCCCGGCATAATTTTATAAACCTCTTTAAGGTCACCCCTCAACCTGCTACACTGCAGTGAAAATGTCCCAGCCTATCCAACCTCTACTTATAACTCAAATCTCCCAGTTCTGGCAACATCCTTGTAATTTTTTTTTCTACACCTTTCCAATTTAATAATATCCTTCCTGTAGCAGGACAACCGGAAATGTAAACAGTACTCCAAAATCCTGTACAGCTGCAACCTGACATCCCAACTCCTGTACTCAATGGTCTGAGCTATGAAGGCAAGCATGATAAATGCCTTAGTTACGATCCTGTCGATCTGTGACACACCTTTCATGGAACTATATGCCTGAACTCTTAGGTCTCTGTTCAACAACAATCTCTTCAGCCCTACCATTAGCTGCATAAGTCTGCCTTTGTCTTACCAAAATGCAACACCTCGTATTTTTCTTATAAATTCTAAAAGCATACACATTTCAAGCCACAATCTGCTAGTCATTTGTTAAAAATCTTTTATATATGTAATTGACTTGCTGCTATGGACCTTCAGCAAAGCTGATTTTTTTTTTTACTAAACTAAATAAGCATTGGATTATGCTTGAATCAAAAATGATGGAAATAAATATCCTCAAGAAAATCTTAGCAAAATACTGACTTTGTTTCAAAATTCTAACACAGGTCTGAGCGGGTGGGTGCCAGTAAAAATTTTATAGAGAAAGAAATCCCTCTGGGTAGTGCAGAAGTAATTACAGTAATCACATTTCAAAAGTATGTCTACCAATTTGAAATGGTACAGATTTTCTTTGAGTTTATCACCAATCTCTGTCTTTCCAATTTTCTCTTTTTCCCTCCTATCCTGAGGATATTGACTCCTTTTTCATTTGAGCTGAATATCAGCAAGAGAATATCATTCAATTGTGAATCCTGAATGTCAGCAAGTTATCCTGTCATTGTGGAATGTACATTGTCAGACACAACATCCAAATGCATTCATTTTCCACCAGAGTCAATGGAGAACAATGACAAGTTGCAGCCTTGCCTTGCTTTACTCTCTCCTTTTGAATGGGACCCAAAGTAAAGCCTCACCTGCTCTTTCAGATGGATAGAAGAGAAGAGGAATTTTCTGAGTGTTCAAGTCAATAATGATTCCAGAAATAAAATCACTAAAATTAGATACCTGGTCATTCATTTTCATACTGCTTTGCTTCAACAGGCTTACACTTCAACAGTGTTTCACTGCCTGTAAAATACTTTGGGATTCTATGAAATTTCATTTGTGCTATATAAATGCCACATCATTTCTTAACTCAAGCGTGTTGAGACTTCTTAGTATATCTATGGATTCTACCCCGCATATGTAGTAACATATCCGAAGCCTTGTTATCTGCATGTTATTCTGCACTGCTCCAAGTTTTTATTAGCCCTGTCCTTACTAACCTTGAATATTTTCCCGTTTCCTTCCGACACATTGACCAAATTTAATGCAGGAGTGATCTCCCTCCTTTTTAAATTCAAGGGCAACTCTGTCTCTGTATGGCTGTCAATCCAATAAAATGTAAGGTTATGTATTTGGAGACAGCAAACGATACAAGGGAAAACACAAGGAACAGAAGGGTCTTGAGAGCTGCCAAAAAATGAGAGGCCTTGGATTAGATGTCCTCAAAACCCTGATGGTGACAAGACAGGTACATAAGGTGGTAAAGAATACACAGAGGATGCTTACCTTCATTGGGTCATGTATTAAATACAAGAGCAGGAACATAATGCTAGAACAATATAAGACCCTGGTTAGACCACAATTTTATGTACAATTCTGGTCACCACTTTACAACTAAGGATATAATTTATGTGGAGAGTACAAAGATTTCCAGGAAGGTTGGAGGGAACGACAATGGCAGGAATGAGAAAGATTGGATGGACGAGGGTTGTTTTCCCTACAGCAGAGAAGGCTGAGGGGCTGACAAAATAAAAATGTCCAAGCAATGAAAGGCTTTGATAGAGTGAACAGGGAAGACCCGGCTTCCTCTGCTAGAGGGCACAGAGTTACGAAGGTTTGGAGGAGGCATGAGAAAAGACAACTTTATCAAAAAGGTGATGACATTCACAGCCCAGTTTGCTGATTAAGGTAAAAACCCTCAATTCATTTAAAAGGAATTTGGATCTGCACCTCAACAGACTAGGTACCAGAAATGGATGGTTTATTAATTCAGCTAGTGCACACATGATGGGCTGAATGGCCTCTTTCTCTGCTGGAACATTTCTCGGGTTCAATAGGATGTTAATCAGCTTGGATTATAGCTCCGCCTCAAACTAAGAGGAAATCTTCACTCTGAGAGCTACTAGCCAATCATGGTCAACTGTTTTCCAGGCCTAGCAGCACCATTGGAAGCTTCGCCACATTGGTACATCCACATACTGAATCAGAAGTACACAATGAGAGAAGGTGCAGACCTTGACCTACTGTTGGGAAATAAAGCAGGGCAGGTGACTGAGGTGTCAGTGGGGGTGCACTTTGGGGCCAGTGACCATAATTCTGTTCGTTTTAAAATAGTGATGGAAAAGGATAGACCAGATCTAAAAGTTGAAGTTCTAAATTGGAGAAAGACCAATTTCGAAAGTATTAGGCAAGAACTTTCAAAAGCTGATTGGAGGCAGATGTTTGCGGGTAAAGGGATGGCTGGAAAATGAGAAGTCTTCAGAAATGAGATAACAAGAGTCCAGAGACAGTATATTCCTGTTAGGGTGAAAGGAAAGGCTGGTAGGTGTAGGGAATGCTGAATGACTAAAGACATTGAGGGTTTGGTTAAGAAAAAGAAGGAAGAGTATGTCAGGTATAGACAAGATAGATTGAGTTAATCCTCAGAAGAGTATAAAGACAGTAGGAATATACTAAAGATGGAAATCAGGAGGGCAAAAAGAGGATATGAGGTAGCTTTGGCAAATAGAGTTAAGGAGAATCCGAAAGAGTTTTTATAAATATGTTAAGGTCAAATGGGTAACTAGGGAGAGAATAGAGCCCCTCAAAGATCAGCAAGGCGACCTTTGTGTGGAGCCGCAGAGATGGGGGAGATACTACATGAGTATTTTGCATCGGGTGTTTACTGTGGAGAAGGACATGGAAGATATAGAATGGAGGGAAATAGATGGTGACATCTTGAAAAATGTCCATATTACAGAGGAGGAAATACTGAATGTCTTGAAACACAAAAGTAGACAAATCTCCAGGACCTGATCAGGTGTACCCGAGAACTCTGTGGGAAACTAGGGAAGTGATTGCTGGGCCCCTTGCTGACATATTTGTATCATCGATAGTCACAGGTGAGGTGCCAGAAAACTGGAGGTTGGTTAACGTGGTGCCACTATTTAAGAAGGATAGTAAGGACAAGCCAGGGACCGATAAACCAATGAGCTTGATGTCAATGGTGGGCAGGTTGTTGGAGGGAATCCTGAGGGACAGGATGTACATGTATTTGGAAAGGCAAGGACTGATTAGGGATAGTCAACATGGCATTGTGCATGGGAAATCATGTTTCACAAACTTGATTGAGTTTTTTGTAGAACTAACAAAGAGGATTGATGAGGGCAGAGCGGTAGACTTGATCTATATGGACTTCAGTAAGGCGTTCTGCAAGGTTCCCCATGGGAGACTGGTTAGCAAGGTTAGATCTCATGGAATAAACAGAGAACTAGCCATTTGAATACAGAACTTGCTCAAAGGTAGAAGACAGAGGGTGGTGGTGGAGGGTTGTTTTTCAGACTGGAGGCCTGTGACCAGTGGAGTGCCACAAGGATCGGTGCTGGCTCCACTACTTTTCATCATTTATATAAATGATTTGGATGTGAGCATAAGAGGTATAGTTAGTAAGTTGGCCAATGACACCAAAATTGGAGGTGTAGTGGTCAGCGAAGAAGAGTACCTCAGATTACAATGATACTTTAATCAGATGGGCCAATGGGCTGAGACGTGGCAGATGGACTTTAATTTAGATATATGTGAGGTGCTGCATTTTGGGAAAGCAAATCTTAGCAGGACTTATACACTTAATGGTAAGGTCCTAGGGAATGTTGCTGAACAAAGAGACCTTGGAGTGCAGGTTCATAGGTCCTTGAAAGTAGAGTTGCAGGTAGATAGGATAGTGAAGAAGGTGTTTGGTATGCTTTCCTTTATTGGTCAGAGTATTGAGTACAGGAGTTGGGAGGTCATGTTGCAGCTGTACAGGACATTGGTTAGGCCAGTTTTAATATATTACATGCGATTCTGGTCTCTTTCCTATCAGAATGATGTTGTGAAACTTGAAAGGTTTCAGAAAAGATTTACAAGGATTTACAAGGGTTGGAGGATTTGAGCTATAGGGAGAGGTTGAATGGGCTGGGGCTTTTTTCCCCTAGAACGTCAAAGGCTGAGGGGTGACCTTATAGAGGTTTACAAAATTATGAGGGGCATGGATAGGATAAATAGACAAAGCCTCTTCCCTGGAGTGGGGGAGTCCAGAACTAGGTTTAGGGTGAGAGGGGAAAGATGTAAAAGAGACTTAAGAGGTAACTTTTTCATGCAGAGGGTGGTGCACATATGGAATGAGCTGCCAGAGGATGTGGTGGAGGCTGGTATGATTGCAACATTTGACACAGATGGGTATATGAATAGGATGGGTATATGAATAGGAAAGGTTTGGAAGGATGTGGGCTGGATGTTGGTGGTGGGGGGGGGGGCACTAGATTGGATTGGGATATTTGGTCGGCAATGATGAGTTGGACCGAAAGGTCTGTTTTCGTGCTGTTCTTCTCTTTGAGTCTATGATATCATATGAGTACTTCCAGCTATTGGCAAGCATTATCTTCATAGGTTGAAGTCCTTAAACATCCATTAATTGGCTGCTGAAAGGCCTCAATTGGCATAAGGATTGGTAAATTGCACAAAACCTAATGGTTGCGGATAAAAGTTGAAGTGTAAACATCAGACATAGCACCATCTTCATGCCCCAAATTTCTGTCTGTCTGTCTGTCTTTGTAAATTATTCAATTCTTCAACTTTATTGCACACTGCATCTCCAGTCTTCATGCAGCCCTGTAATCCACTTCCACGCACTCAACAATCCACTAAATACTTTCCTTTTTGTATTAAAAATGCTGTAAAGGTTTCAGTTATTGTATGGGTGCATGGAAGTTCAGGTCTGACCTGTGTCATTTGATTTATGATAATCACTGGCTGAATTGATGGGACTATCAGGAAAAAGTAGCCTTCATTCTCTAACAAGATAACTCAAAAAAACACAATTCATCTTTGCAATTTAAATATTAGTCATATTTTGGAAATAACATTTGCTTGCAACTAAACCAATATTTTTCTATTTGTATCTTCATGTGTTGATTAGCTTCCACGTGACACAGACAGTGCTCAATCAAATGTAACTTTGCTGGTTTACCTGAATTACTGAAAAAGGGCTAGAATGAACTGTTAGAATACAAGTCAGGCCAATGGTATTGTCCATGTTATTAGTGTAAATGATAAAGTATTTGCAGCAGACAACAGATTGGTTAAATGCCAAAATACAAAACTTTCTATCCAAGTTGTGCGAGTTATCCACTATTAGCTTTGGAAAAATAGAAACTTGCAGTGTGGCATGTAGAAATTCAAATTCCTGCAGGACAAAAAACGTATATAACGCATTTCTGTATTTATGTTTAAAAAGTTTAACTTCTTTCAAGTCATTTTTAGCTCTCAGCAAGCTATTTAAGGTTGCTTAATTAGTATTGTGTCTTACAACAGGAAGGATGTGATGAATCTGTCGGGGTCAAACATAATGATTAACACAAGTAACACTGATTCAATGCAACAAAGACAGGAGGTAAGCATGCAAGGAAGTTTCAGGAAAAGCAACTCAAGGTTGCCTGGCGGCACAATACTGTTGAAGAGTTGAGCATGCAGTTAAATAGTTAGTAACAAATAACTTTGTGTTTCACAGAATAAAAACAAAAAAGATATAAAGGTGCACTTATCATGGGCTATGTGGCTTAAAAGCCTACATGACCTGTTTTAATGAGGGAGGGTGTATGCTGTGTTCAAAAGGTCTCACATGAGTTAAAAAGAAAAAAGGAACTGTGGTACTGTTACAAATGTGATTTTTGGAAGATTGCAGTGTTTTAGGGCCTGTCTCTTTAATTTAGGTTCAAGCGGAGGAATGTAAATGATTATGTGACTCATACTCAATTCTGTCTGACAATAAGCATTAGCTGTTCAAGATGAGAGGGGAACTGGATTTTACAGGGAAGAAGGTGTAATATACTCACACCTTCAAACATTAACTATAGCAATTATCTTGATGGTTGATATACCATTAGCCTTCATGTTCCATGGATATATTGGGACTGATTGGTTTTGTAAAATGTAATATTTTTAAACTGTCTATTTAAATACATTGGAGAATGAAGTTGTGGGTCTAGACAATAATTAATTAGAATTTCTGGATAAAAAGCCCATCTGATTCATACTGCCATGGAGTTGTGCTTTGAGAGAAAAAAAGAGTCCTTTGGAGGTCATTGTAGGATTTTCAGTTAAAAGTTTTCTTAAAATATCATGGAACCTTAACAAGAAACTATCAGAGGTTTAAGAGCAAGGGAGCCGAGAGATAGAATCACGTGCAGAATATGTGAGAACTCACTTTAGTATTGAAATTTGTGAGGGTATAAACATGCCTGGAAGATTCATCTAACTTTGGTTAGAGGAAGAGTCGCTATAATTTGTTCTTCACTGTGAATGTTAGTTTGAGCAATAGGAGTGATCCAGCTGAACGTAAAAGCAGCTAAGCTTAGCTTTAGATAGGCCCCTGCAGAATGAAATGTCTACTTATGAGGTAGAATAAGTAAACTGTCATGAGAGATCTTTGGTCATTTTAAATGTAAATTGGTTTTTTTCTGACATTTAAAGTTTCCGATTCTGACTGAAATACTGTTTCAATAATGTTGCTTTTAGCCTAGTATTCTGTAGGGACTGTGCCCTCCATGATACCCTCGGCCACTCCTCCATTACTCCCAAGACTTTCACAGTCTCTCATGGCATCTTCCTGCAATTACAGGAAGTATAACACTTGCCCATTCATCTTTTCCCTCCTCATTTTCAGAGGGCCCAAACACACATTCCAGGTGAAGTGTCATTTTTCTTATACGTTCAAGCCAATCTGCTGTATTTGCTGCTTACAATACGGTCTTCTTCACATTGGCAAGATCAAACGCAGACTGGCTGCCACTTTGCACAACACCTCTGCTCTGTCAATAGGAATGACCCTGACCTTCCAGTTGTTCCTCGTGTCAATAAACCACCTCACTCTCATGTGAACATTTCTGTTCTGGGCTTCTGTCATGTTCCGATGAAGCACAACACAAGTTTGAGGAACAACATCCCATTTTCTGCTTCCACCTTAATATTGAATTCTATAATTTCAGAAATTTACTGCATAGTATCTGTTTTATATTGTCCTTCCATTCCTTTCCCCTTTACCAAGACACAGCCTTTTCTTGCTTGCGTCTCTTTAAGTTCCTCTCAGTAGAGAGGACATATTCTCTTTCTTTCATCCCTTAACTTAACCTCTCTTTTTCACTTCCACCATATTAAAAACCTTTTTGACTTTTGTACTGTGCATGTACATCGTCTGTTTTCTTTGTTTTTTTATCCACCTCTGTTAAAAGTATAAAGAGAACAATTTTCCAACAATTCTGAACAGTCATCATACAGGACTCAAAAACTTTAAAACTGTATTTCTCTTTCACCAGATGTTGCCAAACCTGTATAGTTTCTCAAGCATTTTCAGTTTTGTTTCAGATTACCAGCACCTGCAGTATTTTACTTTTTGTTTATTTGTTACAGAAAAAGTTTGAAAATTTTGAATCTTGTCATGTGATCATATCAGCCATTGATTGGAAATGTGAATGCATTTCTTTTGCAAAAGCTATTGCTCTCTGAGGGAAGTTGGAACAGCACCTTGAAAAGTACTTTATATTCTGTCAGCTCCTATCATTGCCATTATTCTGCTGCAGTAGGTTATTAAGTCCATTGGTTCTATGAACATGTAACATTAATGATTTAACATGTAACATTTAGAAATCAAAAGTATTCCTTCTCCTAATTAATTTTCATATAACTGACACCTGATAAAACAGCATTTACCACTGGTGTAGAAAATTCATGAATAAATCTCAGTTTTATGTGTTTAATTTGCGCAAGACATTGATGAGAAATCATTGGGCATGTTCAGCTGCATTACGAGACCAATGACTTGCTTAGTAAGTTGCTTTCTGCATCAATGTAGAGAGAGTATAATGTATGAGCCTTTTTAAAACCGAGTAAAGATGCTTCAGGATCCACTACAACATCTGACTATTAATGCCATATAGATCATGCACAAAGAATAGAACTCTGCTTACCTATAAATTTCCATGCACATAAAATTTACAGCATAATAAATTATCCTTATTTTAAGTAAGGTTTTAAAAGATTTGTGGCTAAAGTACACTTATTTGCCTGTTTATCACTGTATCTATAATATTTTATAGCTGGCCTGATAATTTACTTCAATATAGTCAATTGCAAATAAAATCTAGATATTCGTTTTTGTGGTGTTCAGTCTTGGTACAACATAAATTTGGTTTCGCTGGCTAGGCCAGTAGTTATTTCCCATCCCTAATTGCCCAGAGGTAGTTACATTGCTGTGGGTCTAGAGTCACGTGTAGGCTAGACCAGGCAAGAATGACATTAGTGAACTAGATTAGGGTTTGTTCGACAATCAGCAATGGATTCATGGTCATTATTAGACTCTTAATTCCTGAGGTGTATTGAACTCAAATTCCACCATCTCCCATAGCAGGATTTCAAATCGGGTCCCAGATTATTACCTGGGTTTCTAGATTAACAGTCCAGGGATAATATCACTTGGCCATCACCTCCTTATAAATTTAAAAACTGTTGTCTTGATTTACATATCCAAGTTAATCTCAAGAGCTGTTCTCAAGGTTGATTTATAACTTGAAGTATGGTTGTGAATTATACTTTTATTTATATTGGCTGAACCTTTCAAGACTATTGCTCTGATTTGGTGGAAATTATATTTAAATAGGGGTATGCTAAGATCAATTAAAAGCTTATTTTCAAGAGGGCATTCTAGATTAGATTAGATTCCCTACAGTGTGGAAACATGCCCTTCGGCCCAACCAGCCCACACTGACCCTCTGAAGAGTAACCCACCAAGATGCATTTCCCCTCTGCCTAATGCACCTAACACTATGAACAATTTAGCATGGCCAATTCACCTAACCTGCACATCTTTGGACTGTGGGAGGAAACAAGAGCACCCGGAGGAAACCAACGCAGGCATTGGGAGAATGTGCAAACTCCACACAGACAGTCGCCCGAGGCTGGAATCGAGCCTGAGACCCTGGTTCTTTGAGGCAGCAGTGCTAACCACTGAGCCACCGTGCCGCCCTAATAAGGGACTTTTGTGGTACAATGGTAGTGTCCCTACCTCAGAACCAGGAAGCCTGGGTTAAGGTCCTATCTGCTCCAAAGGTGTGTGATAGCATCTCCAAAGCAGATTGATTCATAAATAGGATCTGCTGATTGAAAAAATTTATATCCTATTCTCTAATAGAGTCTAGAGCTGGATTTTCCCCTTGGAAGTGGGAAACAGGAGCTAAGTCTGTTCTTATGTCAAAAAAGCACTTCTAAATGGAAGACAATTAAATTTTGGATTTTCACGGGTTTGGACCCTTAATCTTAGAGTCATAGAGTTGTAGAGATATACAGCACAGACACAGACCCTTCCGTCCAACTCATCCATGCCAACCAAATATACTAAATAATTCTAATCCTATTTGCCAGCATTTGGCCCATATCCCTCTAAGCCCTTCCTATTCTTATACCCATCCAGATACCTTTTGCAATTGTACCAGCTTATACCACTCCCTCTCGCAGCTCATTCATACATGCGCCATCCTCTGCATGGAAAAATTGCCCCTTAGGTTCCTTTTAAATCTTTCCCCGCTCACCTTAAACCTATACTGTCTAGTTTTGGACTCACCCACCCATGGGTAAAGACTTTGTCTATTTATCCTATCCATGTCGCTCCATGATTTTATAAACCTCTGTAAGGTCACCCCTCAGCCTCCAACACTGCAGGGAAAACAGTCTCAGTCTATTCTGCCTCTGCCTATAGCTCCAACCCTCAAATATTCTGGTATTTTTTTTCTGAACCCTTTCAGGTTTCATAACATTCTTCCTAAAGCAGGGAGATACAGAATTGAACACAGTAATCCAATAGTGGCCTAACTAATGTCCTGTAAGTTGCAACATGACCTCCCAACTCTTATACTCAGTGCTCTGACCAATAAAGGCAAGCATACCAAACACTTTCTTCACTATCCTATCCACTGGTGACTCGAAGCTCTCTTTGTTCTGCAACATTCCCCAGGACCTTACCATGAATGTACAGGTCCTGCCCTGATTAATCAAGATGGAGATGTGTTTCCTCTCCAATTAAAGCTAATTTAATTAGGCAGGAATGAAGTTTCAGTCAGTGTCCTTGTAGCACTGTAGAAATGTCCTTACCTCTGAATCAGGATGCCCAGGTTTGCTCCAGTGGTGTGTCATAACATTCCTGGACAGGTTGATTAAAACAAAATGTAGTGGTAATTTCCCTACCTTAGAGGTACAAGTCCTGAGTTTAAATCCCCATCTGCTCTAGAGTTACGTAAAAGAAGATGTACTGGAAAATAATTATTTTTGAAGGTCGGTTTCTGGCACCCTATACAACCATCACAGCAGCTGCTCAATGTTCTAAGGGAGACTCTTTGTGCCAGAGCCTGGCAATGGGGAGCCAAAGACATGACACCCCTGAGATAGCAAGAAGTGGAGGTGGTTCTGTCATCTCTCAGAGGCACCACTGTGTTCAGTACTATTTCCCTCTATCTTCAGTCTTGTTTCCTGCTCCTCACCTTTTAAAAGCTTTCCCCTTCCAGGGGCTCACTTTCCTCAAGCTCCACATTGTTTGAAGGGTCACATTAAGGAGAGCACAACAGACCACCACCACAGTGACTCAGTGGTTAACACTGCTGCCTCACAGCACTAGGGTCCCATGCGATTTCAGCCTTGGGCAACTGTCTGTGTGGAGTTTGTACATTCTCCTCGTGTCTGCATGGGTTTCCTTCGGGTACTCCGGTTTCCTCCCACATTCAAAGGATGTGCAGGTCAGGTGAATTGGCCATGCTAAATCATCCACAGTTGTTAGGTGCATTAATCAGAGGAGGGTGGGCTACTCTTAGGAGGGTCAGTGTGGACTTGTTGGGCCAAAGGGCCTGTTTCCACACTGTAGGGAATCTAATCTAATCAAATCTATAAGCGAGACCTTTCACAAGAGTATTACAGGACAGAACTGGAGGGCATGAGGCATAAGACATCCTTGGAGATTGTGGTGCCCTTCAGTTATGACACTCGTACATTGTCTAATGCCCAGTAAAGAGGACATTGATCACCTGGGTAATGCACCAATGTTATCATCAATGAGATATAGCAATGAAATCACAAAATGGTTACAGCAAAGAAGAAAGCCATATGGCCCAATGTGAAGGAATAATTCACCCAATGACATTCCACTCCCCTTTCCCTGTATCCCTGCAGAGCCTTTTTTTTTCTTTGCAGATAATGATTTGAATGTAGAGATTGAACATGCCTCCATCGCAATCTCAGACAATGCACTTGCATAACCAAATTACCCTCGTGTATTCAGCTTCCTCGGCCCATCACCTTCAATCTGAGGTCTCTGCTTCCCAATCTTTCCACCAATGCAAACATGTCGAGATCATTTATGATTTCAAATACCTCGATCAAATCTTTCCCAGTCTTCTGGTTCACCAAGAAATCATTCCAACTTCTCCAATATCTCAGTGGAACTGAAGTTGTGATGTCTATGACCACCTGCACAAGGAGTGGCAGTCTCCTTTGACATCAGTTCTCAATTACCTTCAGATAATTTCACATCTCCCTGTCGATCTTATGTAGCTCTTCTTCCTTCATGATCCTCATAGCTCTCTTCAGGCTTTCTTTCTGCCTGATGCTCTGTTCTTCCTGTACAGGCTGCTGCTCCTCATTCAGTCTTGATTTCAAGGAGAAAAACACCCATTTCACGCTGATGTATTCCTGATGCTCAGTGACATCCACAATGCTGTGACCACTACTTTGATGCCCACATAATACTAGGAGAGAATCTTGAAGTGCCAACATGCATTAAGTCTGGCTCCTTTCCTGACCTGTGGTTTGTTGCTGCAACTTATAAAGAGGAATTCATTTAAACTTTAAAATGTGTAACCTTTTTGAAGTTTTCCCTGGAGAAGCCTGGGGCAGAATGGGGTCTCAGTGGTTAGCACTGCTGCCTCACAGCACCAGGGACCTGGGTTCGATTCCACCCTCAGGGGACTGTCTGTGTGGGGTTTGTGCATACTCCCCTTATCTGCATGGGTATTCTCCAGTGCTCTAGTTATTGCCCCCCAGTCCAAAGATATGCAGATGAGGTAGATAGGCAGGGTAAATAGCCCTATAGTGTCCAGGCATGTGCAGGTTAAGTGGATTGGCTGTGGGAAATGCCGAGTTATGGGGATATGGTAGGGGGCAGGTCTGGTTGGAATGATCTTTGGAGGGTTGGTGTGGACTCAATGGGCCGAACAGCCTGCTTCGACACTGTGGGGATTTTATGGTGGTGACCTGCTGCAGTCGTTTTGGATGCTGGGTGCGGTTAGGAAGGGAGTTCCAGGATTATGACACAGCCACTGAGAACGAAGAGTGATAATGTTCCAAGTAAGGATGGTGTGTGCCATTGGGGGGATCCTTCCCCAATACATATGGGCAAAATTTTGAAATAAGCTTTCATCACAGAGATGGGAATTGTGAATCAGGAATGTTTTCAATATCACAATTCTACTTCAGTCTCGTTACTGGATTTTTATGTTCAGGATGACTTGACAGGGAAGTCTCAGCAAGACTTAAAAGCTTGCTTAAAAGGCCTGCCTTCAGTTCCAGCGACACTGGGCCAGCTCTTCAGATGAGTTCAAAGCCCCTGCATCTCAAACTCCTACTCTAATCACACCCCTCAACGCATTAGGGCAGCACGGTGGCACAGTGGTTAGCACTGCTGACTCACAGCGCCAGAGACCCGGGTTCAATTCCCGACTCAGGCGACTGACTGTGTGGAGTTTGCACGTTCTCCCTGTGTCTGCGTGGGTTTCCTCCGGGTGCTCCGGTTTCCTCCCACAGTCCAAAAATGTGCAGGTCAGGTGAATTGGCCATGCTAAATTGCCCGTAGTGTTAGGTTAAAGGGATAAATGTAGGGGTATGGGTGGGTTGCGCTTCGGCGGGTCGGTGTGGACTTGTTGGGCCGAAGGGTCTGTTTCCACACTGTAAGTAATCTAACCTAATCATCCTTGCATTCTGTCACCTGCTTCATTCCCCCTGAGAACTCTCATTATCCCTCACCTCCCTCCAACACACTCACTCAGTATCTAGTGTGTAAACAGAACTCACCAGCTTTATATTAACAAGCAAACTATTTAAAGTTCCAAAATTGTCAAAATAAAACATCATTCAACTAAGCAATTCAAACAAGATTATTCTCCTTGAACAGTATAAGATGTCCTGGACAGCTCTGTTAAAATAAAACTCTGAAACACAGACCCGTTAGCTTTTTGAATGAAACTGAGAGCATTTTCCAGCTTCCACAAGTTTTCAAATAAGCAAAGAGATAACTGAGCTCTTTTGTAATGAATGACAGCCATGAAGGAGCTTGATGAGTTAGCTTTTAATCTGACTCTCGGCAAGTCTTTCAATATTGTCCAATGTAGAATATTATATTTTCCACTGTATAATGTATTTGAGCACGTTTGTAGAGGTTTTCCATTTTATACTGCTTGACACAACTACACTTTTTACTAATCAAGGACAGTTTAACTAACAATACTATGCAGAGATAAAATGCAGACTCCAGCATTTAATGATGAGCTGTAAAGGATGCAAAATAATATTTACCCACCTTCTGAAATCTTCCACCTCCAATCCACGATTCACACCCTGCTGGTGTGTTTTAGGAAATCTTCCAAACCATGCCTGCCTCATTGAAAAATCGCACAACTTCTGAAATGCTTCCTTCCAGAAAAGTTCCAACAACTCCAAATAGCAGCATCTGGGGTTCCTGACCAAGCCCTTTCCTTCCCCCAATGAAAATAACTGGATATGGCATTGGAGGAGTGACTTCTGCATTCAATAGTGAAAGGGCTTTTTTCTTTCTAATTCATCACTGGTCCCTAAGTTGGGCCACACAGTCCAGCCCTCATGTCTTAATTTTGAAATCTTTACATTGAAAGCACTTGCATCCCTATTTATTCTCTAATGTGATTTCTGTGCATTCCCTCTCCTCTGGGCACAACAGTTGTGGAAAAGCATATGAACAATATATGTTGCCACTGTTGAAGTAGGGGATGCAGTGAGGGAGAGGCCACTGCTGACCTAAAGGATAGGAAGAAAGAAAGATTGGTTCCAACAGTTGCCTGCAGCCAAAGGTCTATGCTCATATGATAGACTGTCAGCTGAACAATCTGTCCTGCCTTGTGTTTAACAGTCATGTTCAACATTTATAACAGGCTACACAGCAGCTATTGCCAATTCCAAAATTGATAAATATTGCCAAATATTCATGGCAGAATCGGCAATTATTACAAGTGCATGCACTGACAGAAAGATTTAAAGCTTTATGTAGATTTTACTTGCTACAGGTAGAATGTTAAACAACTATTTATCAGAGTACAACGTTCTCAAGCTCTTTTATCTAATTTAATGTTTTTACAAGGTACTACCCAATTTTCTGCAGCATTGGGGAAGGAATCTATGGTGACTCTTTCAAGTACTTGGGAGATGCTCAAAATCAGTGAGTTTAGGATGAAAGGGTCTTCCAGGGATCAGCTGTAGCACATTGTATCAACTCAGTGAATGTCAGGTCTTTCTGACTCAGTGGTGTGCTTTGGTTGAGGGGGCTATGGAGAAGCAGAATTGTTTTTTTCATGAGAGCTAGTAACACATTTCATTGTACAAATGTCCATGTAACAGCATTACGGTTAAGCACTCCCAACGATCACTGGGAAAACAGAACCTATGAGATCCTCCACCTGACTGAAGCCCATATCCATCTGTCTTCACAGCCTGGCCAAGGCAGAGGAAATTATTGATCCCAGAACACAGTACAAGCATCCCAGACAGATGTTATTTCTGTTTTCACATAATTGGCTGGGGTGGTGTTGTCACAGCTGTAATGATCATTACAATTGTCATATGCTTTAGAGTTGACTGAAATGTATTGTACCATGTGAGAAAACTAATGCAAGCTGCTAGTGGACTGCACCAATTCACTGGAATTTGGAAGCTTCTTGGTAAGCAAACTTACGCATTTATCAAGACAGGAATGATATTTTCTGTGGAAAACTTCCTGTCAGTTTGAAAAATCACTTGGCCTACCATTTTGGACAGACACTTAAATTTATGTGTGCTTCACTGCTTCCAATTTGTCACTTCACACTCTGTCACCTGTACCTGTGGGCTTCTTAAACAAATATTTTTTTAAAATTATAAGATCCTTGAGTCATGTCTACATCATGTTGTGATTGAAAAACACTATTTCAATATTACAGATGTACAGTAATGGCTACTTCTAATGGCTGTAATATTGTCTTTTAATAATCCGTTGTTAACTTCTTTGAGCATTTGTAATAAAAAATGACAGTGTTACAACAGAGTTCGGAGGGATGAAGTGATTTCTTACCTCGTTCTACTGCTCCACTGGTCATTGCAGCATATATTTAAGGGTTCATTTTTCCCAGTAAGAGCAGTTGGTTGGGAAGGAGAGAGAGTAGAATGCAGTTTGTATTACACTATGAAAAATTATTAAACTGTTGCAGAAGACAAATTGATTCCTGTTTCAGTAAATGGATGACTAGCTGCATAACACAGACTACCCAAAAACTCTAAAATTGACTGCTCCGTAATCCTTGAACTGTTCTGAGTGACCTATTGAATTCTTCACAATATATTCCACCTCTGCCAGTATGTAGAACAAAACATAGCAACCATAGCGGTGGAACATGCTGTTCACTGGATGTTGTAATATTCATGATTGCTGTCATAACATAGCTGGAATATCAAGCAATGGATTTCATCACACTTTCATTCATCCAAGTGCAGTAGCCATGTTTAAGTGATACGCATTCTGTTAAATGATGCGCCATTTGCTCCAACTAACCATGAACCAAAGTTCCAGGAATTTCACTATTAATGCTAAAATAATTATCACTAAATCAGAAACAAATGGGTTTTCAACAATAATCACGCAAACCGACTAACAACTAAATTGGGCCAGCTACATAAATGTTAGAACAGCAGGCCAGAGACTAGGAAATTTGTGATCAGGATTTCAGATCCTGAAACCTCACCTTTGATGAGGTCTCTCTTCAGAATGTGGTGAATTATCACCACTTGTCTGGGTCAGTGCAGCTCCAAAGATATTCAAGAAATCTCAACGTCATCCACAAAACAAACCCATCTGCTTGATTAGTACCCCACTCAGTAGTCTGTACTTCTGCAAGATGTATTGCAGCAACTGACCAGGGCTCCTTCTACAGCATCTCCCAAACCTGCAATTTCTACCACCTGGAAAAACATGGGCACAATATTAAAAAAAAATGGAGTTTTAGTTTTAAATTCCTGACAAGCAGGAGATTTCTAACATCTGCCAGAAATTGGATTTTAAAAGTCCTTCAATACTATTAATTATAATCTAATGATGCTAATAATGGATTCTCATGATACAGAATCTGTTCGACACTGTCTAGAAGATAGAAATACAGGAACAGGGGATTTTCAAAATGGGGTGCAATGAAAATAAAGTGACAATCTATTTATTCAATCTAAGTAGTATAGAACGCTATTCCATTTTAAAACTATGTATAGCTTTATGACTGTATAAGCTGTTCTGGTCTTATAAGTCCAGTGCACAGTTAAGACTGCCTCATTATATTGTAAAACTGCTTTAAACTTCCTGAGGTCTTAATCTCAAAAGCTTCATGATCTTTATCTACCATACTCTTTTTCTCCACTGAGAAGTTTGATGATTAGAAGCTTGTCATGCCTCTGAGATTGAGAAAGTTTAAAATATTTTTTAAATTTACAGACTGTAAATTTATGCTTCACTTTATAGTATTTACCAGAAGGTGACTGAACGCTCAAATAAATTAAAGTATAAAGAGAAAACATTTGCATTTAAATAGCACTTTTCAAGAATTGAAGGTAATTAAATACTTCTGAAGTGTAATCACTGTTATAATGCAAGAATTGCAGGATTCAATTTGCTCACAATGAAGTCCCATGAACAGCATTTTGAGAAAGAGATGATAATCTGATTTATTGATGGGAATTGAAGAACAAGCATCGCACTGTTCTTCTTTAAAACACGGTTATGGAAATCTATTATATCCATTTGACAGGGTAGAAGTTGCCTTGTTTTAATGTCTCATCTAAGGGTCTACACTTCCGACATTATGATATCCGTTTAGTTGTCAACTGAAAGTATAAGCCTAGATTTTGTGCTCACGTCTCTGGAATAAGACTTGAAACCTAACAATCTGACTTTGAACAAAGAGTGTTACCACTCAGCCACAAATGACAAATGAATGCGAAGAGATTTAGGATTTCATTCTGAGCTCATAAGTAAATTTGATGCCATTTCACTCGTTTTTTTTCCAGCTGAAAAAGCCAAACATTAATCACATTGAAGACAGGATCTCTTTTCCTCATTTGCTGCCAAACTTCAGTGGCCACCACATTGGAAATGGTAAATTTTCATCTCTCTATGATTCCATGTGCTGGCCTCAGGTCTGCATTAAGTTGATTATTTATGCAAATTGTAGATGTATGCCAGTTGTAGCACTTTGCCCAAATAATTGTCATACAAATAGGTAGAGCCAAGGCTGTGCAGTTCAAGAACAACTTCTTCCCTGCTGTTATAAGGCTTTTGAATGGACCTCTCATGTATTAGAGTTGATCTTTCTCTGCACCTTCTCTGTAGCCATAATACCATTGTCTGCATTCTGTTCTATTATCCTGCAAAACAATACTTATCACTGTATCATAGTACATGTGACAATAACAAATCAAATAAAGTTCTGACTGTTTGTATTCAGTCTTATGCTCCCTCAAAGCAATTCTGGAAAGGATTGTGAACTTTATGGAGTTGAAAACAGCAAGACGGCCCCAACAAAAATACGTTAACAGCTGTTTCAATTCTGAGTCATAACATTCTGAATTTGAGGACCAGATGACACAGTCAAGTTGCCTCACTACACTATTCATTGCTCTGTCTACCAAGGCATCAGTAAAACAATTTGGAATATGGGAGGGCGGACTCAGAAACACTGGAGTTTGATATTAGTTGGAAAATCCTTCAAAGCCTTTAGCCATCCCTTCCAAGGCTAATCATTTCACTGGGGGGACTGCAGCATACTCCTGACATTGAAAGTTCTAATTTATCAGGAAAGGGATCTGGAAACTTGAAAATCAAGTCAGAGCTAATGCAAACAGAGAATTTAATTGCTATACCAGTAATATGGATGGAGTGCAGATGTTCTTCAGAGGAAATGGTACGTAAAGTTCCTATGCGTATGTGAGGTAAATGTGAAAGATTGGCAATAATTTAAGGTTCGCCCCTAAGTTTTTCTGGTATACTAGTTAGCACTGCTTCAACAAACTTCCACCTACTTAGCAAATATTCATTCATGTCATTACCCCTTTTCCTAAAACAGAACAATGCTGCTAATGCTTAAAAACCAAAATTATATTTCAGTGAAAAGAAAACTGTGTGAAATGCTTTGAGAAATTCAAAGTACATACTAAGATTACAAAAGCTTAAAAATGCCCTGTGAAGAGAGTCTGCCTGTGCAGCATAAACAGGTCTCCTCAGTCTTAATGTTAACATATCCAATTTAAGCTAACAGGATTGCAGGGTAAGGTTTCTTTTACAGCATGACATGGATAATGTGCATTAATGTGCAGCTCAATTCTTCCCTTCAAAACTCTACATCTCCAAAAGAAAAACAAAATAATGCTTCAGTAGTTTCATCATCTCAGTCCAAGGATAGTCAAAAGGTGTGGCACTGGGAAAGCACAGCAGGTCAGGCAGAAACCGAGGAGCAGGAGAGTCGACGTTTTGGGCATAAGCCTTTCATCAGGAAGAGTTGACTCTCCTGCTTCTTGGATGCTGCTTGACCTGCTGTGCTTTTCCAGCACCACACTTTTCCAACTCTGACTCTCCAGCATCTGCAGTCCTTACTTTCTCCTAAGTCCAAGATGTCACTGTAGAAATTTCTCATGGTAATTTCCTCAGGCCAATCACCTTTGGCTGCTTCATCAGTGACCATCCTTCCATTAAAAAGTCAGAAGTGGGATGTTAACTCATCACTGCACAATGTTGAGAAATATTTGCCACTCCATTGCCATCAATCAATTCTCCCCATGGACATTCTCAAGTATATTATGGACAAGAAACTGAAATGGGGCAACCATACAAACACTATGGGTAGAAGGTTAGATCAAAGCCTAATAATTCAGCAGCAAGTAACTCATCACCTGACCTCCCCACTCCCCTCCAAAGTTAACCATCTACAGTATATTGGTCAGGTATGTAATGGACTACTCTCCACTTGCCTGGATGAATGCAGCTCTAACAACACTGAAGAAAGCCAATTCCACTGAGAACAAAGACACCTGCTTAATTGTTACCTTATCCACCACCTTAAACATTCATTCCCTCCACCACTGTTAGCAGCAATGTGTATTAGCTACATGAAGCACATTAGCAACTCACCACTGCTCCTTCAACAGCATCTTCAAAACCTCCATTAGCTAGAAGGACAAGGGCAGGAGGTGTATGACAACACCAACTTCCCTTCTAGCCAATATACCATTTGACTTGGAAATATATCACCACACCTTCAGTTGAATTGAGGTTGTACCTACACAACATGGACTGTCATAGTTCAAGGCAGCAGCTTATCACCACCTTCTGCGAGGCAGTTACAGATGTACAATAAATGTCAACCTCACAAGCTGTGCCCATGTCCCATGAATAAATAATGAACAAAAGGTTTTGCAAGACAGTATGAATATATAGAAACATATTAAAATTTTCAAAAAAGGTATTGCAGTGTCAATTCAAAGTATTCCAATGTATGATTCAGTATCTACAGCACAGAAATAGGTCATTCTATCCAATTGGTGCACCTAAACCAGTTCCCACCTACATTATAATTGTAATAAAGAGGGAACTCAACTAAAGGTTGCATTCAAACATGATTTTGATGATATACCAATGTAGTTTGGATTGGTTAATTAAATAATATACAGCTGCATTATTGCTTCCCAGCAACAACATTCAGCCTTTCTGGCTAGACTACAGCTTGACTTCATTAAGTCTATTCTTTTAATTCATTCCACAGATCACAGATAATTTGTCTCCAAGGGACTTTTTATCTCAAGTAAGTTTGATATGTTACTGATTTACTGCTGTCAAAAGAGAGCAGCTGTTAAATTGAGTTGGTCACATCAGACTAGCTCTGTTGGTTCATCAGGCTCTGAACTGCGATTAAAAATTGATTATAACTGATGATTAATCAATACAAAGTTTTTCATCATCATTACAATCCCTTGGAGACCTTCAACTGAAACAATTTTGCACTGATCTGCAGAATATGCAATGACTGTCAGTTTTCTGCTACGAGTTTATTGTGAATGTGCCCTACTCCATTCTTTAGGAACTGATTTTAAAGCTCTTGCTAAGCCATTGGCACTACTTGTGGTCATTATTCAATGCATTCCCTCTGTTGGGAAATATTAGATTTCTTGTGGAAAATGGTAATTTTCATGTCTACAGCTCTCGCTTGGACTGAAACAAATTAGTAATTCCAGAAGGTTTATGTTCACATTCACAATCAATCCATCCAACAGCTCTACCTACCCCCTGAGACCATGTGACTTCATACTCCTGCATCCATTCAGGTAATTGAAGTGGTCATGCTTATTAATAAAGAATGCTTTCCACCTTTCTGTATTTAAGATTAATGGGAAAGCAATGAGCCACTGATTTGATTTGGGACACAAATACACAATGAGTGAGCTATTGATTTATGTTCAGATTTAAAATTGTGTCTAAAGGGTTTTCAGCTCATGAGAAACATAAAGTATTCATAAGCAATGGCTTATATTTCCTTCCTGAGATTGTGGAAATTATGTAAATGCACTGACAATTTCCTGTATCCAGGATATTCACATGTATGAGAAATACGATGTTAATGTTTGTCTCTGATTTGTTGCGCTTTGCATAATTAGTCTACTATTAGTCTATTGTCTTTCCCCACTTCTGTCACTGAAAGCCTTCAGTCTCCTACCGAGTGAGTGAACAAAGACCTGGTAAATGGAATATAATGTGAGAATTTGTGAAATTGTCCATTTTGGCAGAAAGAATTTTAAAAAAAAACATATTGTCTAAATAATAAGAGGTTGCAGAGAGGTTAGTATGCAGGCACAACAAGTAATCAGAATAGCTAATAGCGGCATTGTGGAAAATGGTAATTTTCATGTCTACAGCTCTTGCCGGGACTGAAACAAATTAGTAATTCCAGAAGATTTGTGTTCACATTCACAATCAATCCATTTGTAAGTTTTACTATCAGGGAAATTGAATGTAAGTGTATGGAGGTTATGCTTCAGTTAAACACAGAATTGGTAAGACCACATCTGGAGTACAGGCCTGCCCATCATACTTATGGAAGGATGTGAATGTGACTGAAACAGTTCAGAGAAGTCTTACCAGAATAAAGTTCGCAATGAGCAGATTGACTTATGGGGAAAGGGGAGACAAGTTCGGCCTATATGCTCTGAGGCTTAGAAGAGTCAGAGATCATTTAACTGAACCATCTGAGACTCTGAGGGAACTTGACCAGGTAAACATGAAAAGGTACTTCCTCTTTTGGAATCTAGAACTAGGGGTCTTTCTTTAAAAATAAGGAGTCACCCATTTAAGCCAGAGATGAAGAAAATACTTTTCTCCCAAAGGGATGCAAGTCTTTGGAATTCCCTTCCTCAAAAAAACAGTGAATCTTTAAATATTTTAAAGGCAGAGGTAGATATATTCTTGACACAAATGAGATGAAGATTATCAGGGTCTGGAGGAATGTAAAGTTAAGGTAAAATCCGATCAGGCATGATCTTATTGAATGGTGGAGTAGGTTTCAAGGGCTGAGTATTTGTTGTTCCTTGGTTGTGTGTCTGTACCTTCATAAACTCCTTCAGATACACAGAAAATCCATATGCCACTGGTTCAAGATTCAAAAATATAAACACAAAAATAAATGATTTAAAAATATGTAAATACCTTATATCAGTTCCCTTAATTAACTAAATAACTCTTTATCCTCACCTCATTTCCCAACTCACGTTCACACTACCTCCTTGATCTTACCACCTCATCTGCTTTTGCTACTCTCAGATTTTAAGTAATTTCTACTCTGATCACTCTCACAATCCATATGCCCTTCCATGACCAACCAGTTATCTTTCTGTACCTGTCTTTGAAAAAAAAACTATCCTCAATTCATTTACAAAAATGTTTTCAAATTCCCAGCTATTCAACCTTTGGACCACAATATTTCTGCACCTATTGCTTTACTTCACCATGCCTACAACTCAAACATTAATGCCCCTAGTCATTACTAACACTACTGCACTTTCAGTCTAGCCATTTCCACAGTATAGAACTCACCTTCAATCATTTAAATCCAAAGGAGCCAACTTGAAAGTATATTGTGTACAATTTGTAGCAAGTCAATGCCAGATCTGGCTGGACTATTTATAACACAATAAGGTTCTGCTCTGATCAGAGTGGTCACCAGTCCAGGATTGTACTGCATTGGAAGTTGCATGGTGCATTTTGTACACTTAGGTAACCACTCTGCTGACATATCATACGTTTATGTCAGTAGAGTGAATCCAGAAGGACAATATAGAACTTTTAACAGCAAATTCATAAGTTTTGCTTCTTGCTGAGTTGTGTTGCTTTATTTCCTAAGAAATCCACAAGGATTATCCAGGAATGCAAATAAACCTCACTTTTGTACCAGAGGCTGTCTTCTTAAATTGTTCTGCCAACATCTCAGGGCACACTGCATGGGCACTGTCTGTATGCACCCTGTATCAATGCACACTACCATTCATTAGTGCCAGCCTCTGAGAACACTCGAGCATCCATTTACAGGACTTTTGTGCACTTCAATGCTACACTTTGAGCTGCAACAGTCATTATCATTGTGATGCTGCTGCAAGGGCACTTCATTCTGGGACATGTATTCAGCTCTTGGACTACATTCTGAGTCTACCTGAATGCTAATAACATCCTGATCGTCAATTGCCTTGCCTTAACTTTTTGCATTTTGTCTCCTCAGCCAGAGATACCAGGCTCTTATAACTTCTGTCTAGCCTTTCCATTTAGTGCAGACATGAAGAATGGAAGGTTATCATTTGTTGCCAACAGGACTCATGAATTCAAGGGGGATTGCTTATGCTCAGTGGTTCCAACAAAGTAAGTCAAAGCCAGCCTTTATTATCTTCCCCAGGCTTCAAAGTTAACCATGTAGTGTGGTCAAGGTCAAATCTTACTCAACATAAAAGTGACCAGCCCATTGTCAAACACCTCAAAACTCACCTTGACTCTTTTGTCCCTATTCTGGGCTTCTTTCCTCGTGGAATTAAAGAGGCAAATAAGGCGGCACAGCTGTTGCATTTGGTGAAGGCTGAGAGGTGCCCTGAGAGGGTGATTAGCTGGCACAGAGGTTAGAGAAGATTAGTGGGGTTGAGATGGGGTGGGTGACATCAAGTAAAGGGAAGATGTTGCAGACAGAGTGGTACAGTGTGAGCCTTGGTGGGAGGTGGGTACAGTAGAACAGATTGAGTGAGTGTGAAGTATAGCTTTGAAGATAGTGACTGGAGAAGGTCATTGACCACCAGGCAGCTGAGACCGATTTAATCCAGAAGGCAAACTCTGATCAGGCTGGCATAGTCTGGTGTTGTCCTCTCCCCTGCTAGTCCTGGGGAAAGAGGAAGTTCCACCTCTGGAACAGCCCATTCCCAACTTGCACTCACTACATAAAGTGAACAAGCACTTGATTATAAAGGAAGAGGTATAGATCTATCAACAATAATCTGAAATTAAGGTGATATAATAGTGCCTTTCCATATTACAAATAGCTTTCATGGGTTGTCAGAAACTCACCTAAGATTCTTAGACAGCAACTTCCAAATTCACGATCACTTCCATCTCGAAGGACAAGGGCATCAGATCCATGGGAACACCACCAACTACAAGTTGCACTCCAAGCTACTCATTATCTTGACTTGGAAATATATCACGGTTCCTTCACTGTCACTAAGTCAAAATCCTGAATTCCCTATATAATGGCATTGTGAGTCTATCTAGAGCACATGGGGTTAGCTCACCACCAACTTCTCAAGGGCAACTAGAAATGGGCAATACATGTTGGCTTAGCCAGTGATGCCCAAGTCCCACAAGAGAATAGAAAAAAAATTGACTTTTTGTGAACAAACAAACCAACTGACAAGACATGTATGTAAGCCATCGCTGAGCTTGACATGAAGTCTGTAGAACAAATTATGAGAAATTTGTCACCTTCAAGTTGCTCTGTTACAAATTTGTTCCAACAATGTAGGATATTGAAGATTATTTCTCTTCCTCATTTTTACTTCCATTACTTGTCCCCAAACAGAAACCACTCAAAGTATTGTTAGCTCTGCAAAGATTATCTATGGCAGAACACAGTAGAATTCAATCTCTTAAAATAGTACAGAGGTGTGAAGACTGAACAGTAAGAATGGATCAAATGCTTTTACTAGCCACTTATACAGAAATAACATAGCAATGACTTTGTAAAAATCCAAATAAACAATTTTTTAAAAAATGTGTGACTCCTCATTACAAACACATTTCTCTATCAGAATTACTGGGTGGTAACTAAACATTCCTTACAACAATTAATAATTTGTTTTCAAATTTCATCAGCAAATTACTTCCACTGTTCAGTAGCAGTTAATAGTAATATGACAGCACACAGTTATCTATGATGAATCCTCAATTCAAGCAAAAGGACAATCTCTCAATTTAGACTCCTATTCTTGTATGTTAGTATATTGGGTAGAATCCTCACAGTCTCTGAAAAACAGGGGTCACGGTTAGAAAGTGTCCTCATTTCATTTCTGAATAAAAGTGGTGATGATGTAGCACTGTTAACAAGAAACAAAATGAGGACAGTTGTGTGAGATGACCTAAGCTCGGATGATGTACAGTGCATTTGAGCAGAGGTAGAAAAATATCAAAAGATAGAAGACATTGGTAGCAGTTGTGTGCAGACCTCCAGACAGGAGCCAGTCTGGGGGCAAGGCAATAAACCAACAAATAATAGTAGCGGACGTAAAGAAGAGAGCAATAATTCTGGTTGACTTTGATCTTCATGATGATTGGGCTAATCAAATTGTAAAGAGTAAATCAAATTCATACAACGCATTAGGGACAGTTTCCCAGAGGAATTTGTGATGGAGCCAACCGACTGTCGAGGCTCTGGTAATGAGTAATGAGGCAGGTTTAATAAGTGACCTCCAAGGAAAAGATCCCTTAGGAAGTGTGATCATAGCATGATAGAATTTAATAATCAGTTTGAGAATGAGAAACTTGGGTCAGAAGCAACTGTGTTTAGCTTAAATAAAGGGAATTACAATGAAATAAGGATAGAGTTAGCTTAAGTGACCAGGGTGGATAGATTAGCAGGCATGACAGTAAGAATCAACATTATTAAGAAGATAATTCATGATTCTCAGCAAAATTATATCCCAGTAAGAAGGAAAGATTCTAATAGAGGAATGCATTGAAGGCAGTTCAGAGAAGGTTTGATTAGATGATCCGTGGTATGTAGGCATTGTCTTTTAAGTAAAAGCTAAACAGCTTGAGACTCTACTCACTGAAGTTTAGAAGAATGAGCGGTGATCTCATTGAAACATGTAGAACTTTTAAGGGGCTTGAAAGGATTAATGCAGAGAGGATATTTCCTCTCAAAGAAGAGTCGAGGACCAGAGGACATGGTCTCATAATAAAGGGGCTCTAACATAAGACTGAGATGAGGAGGCAATTCTTCTCTCAGAGAATTGAGAATCTTTGGAACTCCTTGGCACACGAGATCTGTGGTGGGTGAGGGGGCAGGGGGCAGAGGCCTTGCATATATTTAAGGCTGAGATAGACAGATTCTTGATCAGGAGGGGAAACAAGCATGGACCTACAAGTGGAAACACCATTTCCACATTCACCTTGTCAAGAATATGTAAGATCTTAGGAATTTCAATTAAATCTGCCTCTCACTCATCTAAACACATCAAAATAAGCCCAGACTATCTTTCTTCATTTGACAACCCATTTTTTTTCAGGTTTCAATCCAGGAAATCTCCTTTGAACTGCCTCCAACCTATTTATATACTTTCTTAAATAAGGAGACCAAAACTATACATTAATCCATAAAAATAATTTCACTAATTACCTCCTTACTTTTATGGTCAGTTTCTTTAGGAATGAAGGATAGCATTTCATATGGGCAGCATGGTGGCTCAGTGGTTAGCACTGCTGCCTCACAGTGCCAAGGACCCAGGTTCGATTCCAGCCTCGGGTGACTGTGTGGAGTTTGCACATTCTCCCCATGTCTGCATGGGTTTCCTCCGGGTGCTCCAGTTTCCTCCCACAGTCCAAAGGTGTGCAGGTCAGGTGATTTGGCCATTCTAAATTGCCCATAGTGTTAGGTGCATTAGTCAGAGGAAAATGGGTCTGGGTGGGTTACTCTTCAGAGGGTTGTTGTGGACTTGTTGGGCTGAAGGGTCTGTTTCCACACTGTAGGTAATCTAATCTAATTAGCCTTTTGTAATCATTTACTGTATCTGTAGACTAGCCTTTTGTGATTCATACACTAAACCCTTAAATCTCTCTGCATCTCAGAATTCCGCAGTTGTTCTCTGTTCAAATAATACTCGACCTTTTTGTTTCTTCCTTGCAAAGTCATATGTTCCCACATTATATTCCATCCACTAGATTCTTTTCCCCACTCAATTAACCTATCCACAATGGTCTGCATCCTTCTTATATCATCTCCAAAACATGCTTTCCTACCTATGTCTATGTCCTGTGCAACTTTAGCCACTGTGTTTTCATTCGCCTTCTCTAAGATACTGCTATAAATTGTAAAAAGTTAAGAGCACAGCACAGACCTTCGCAGGAGCCCATTTGTCAGATCCTGCCAATCTATTTATGCATTCTTTTTGTTTTCTGACAGCCAGCTAACCTTCCATCCACACTGGCATGCTACTCTCTAAACCACAAGTCTCTTCTTTGCATTATACTCCTTCATGTGACACGTCGTAAAATGCTTTCTTTAAATCCAAGGCATTAATCCATCAGTGTGCTTCTCTTTATACACAGTGCATGTGATTTCTTCAGAGAATTCTAACAAGTCAAGAAAACACATTTTTTTCTTGACAAAGCCATGTTGACTCATCTTGACTACCTTGAAGTTTTCCAACTGATCAACTGTAACCTCCTTGGAAATCAAATCTAACACATTCCCCACCACAAAAATCAGGTTAACCATTTCCAGCATCCCCAACATCATGAATAGAGCACTTATATTTGATAGTTTCCATTTTGATGTGACATTTTCAAAAGAGAATGAATTTTGGGAAATTACCATCAATGTATCTATTACCTCATTAGCAACCACTTTTAAGACCCTGGGATGAAATCCATCAGAACCTGAAGACTTATCAACTGCAGAACCATCAGTTTGCTAAGTGCCTCTTCTCTGATCATAATTTCATCAAGGTCCTCTTCATTTATAGGTATTACAAGGACCTTTTTTGTAGTGAAGATAGAAGCAAAATATTTATTCATTGTATTTGCCATTTCTTTTTTAACTATTAACTCCCCCCATCCTCGCCCTCTGGAGGACCAATACTCATGTGCCTTACTCTTTTCTTTTTTAGATACCAACTGAAATTCTTACTATTTTTACATTTCTAGCTAGCTTCCTCTCATGCTCTAATTTATTCCTCCTGATTACCCAGTTAGTCTTTCTCTTCCATTCTTAACATTTTGATCAATCATCTGACCTGCCAATCATCTGTGCATAAATATATGTTTTTCCTTTGAACTTGATGCTTTCATTAACTTGTTTAGTTAACTATGAAAGTGGGTGATCATAACTGGATATTTTCTTTATAGTAGGAAAAGACTTACTCTGGTCATTCTGAAATATCCCCTTAACAGTCTGCTATTGCTTTTCTAATGATTTTTTTAATTAGACCAATATCTCTCTTCACCTCATCATTTCATTACCATGCCTAAATATTGCCCTTATTTATTTGGTCTAACTAGTGTTAGACCAAATCTTCTTCTTTTCAATGCAAAATTCAATCGTAAGTGGTCAATGCATTCAAGCAGTGTCATTACTCTGAGGTTATTAATTAATCTCGGAACATTATCTCCCATAAGTCATGGGAGCAGAAATTAGGCCATTCAACCCATTGAGTCTGCTATGCCATTCTCCCACTTTCTCCCTGTAACCTTTGATCCCCTTGATAATCAAGAACCTATCCATCTCTGTCGTAAGTATACTCGATGACCTGGCCTTCACAGTCTTCTGTGGCAATGAATTCCATAGATTCACCATGCTCTGGCTGAAGAAGTTTCTCATCACTGTTATAAAGGGTCTTCCCTTTACGCTAAAACTGTGCCCTCAGGTCCTAGTTTCTCCTGTTAAGGAAAACATCTTCCCAACAGCCACTCTATCCAGACTGTTCAGTTTCAATTAGATCCCCCCTCATCCTTCTAACTTCCATTAAATATAGACCCAGAGTCCTCAAACGTTCCTCATATTTTAGGCCTTTAATTCCTGGGATCATTCTCACGAACCTTCTCTGGACCCATTACAGGGCTAGTAGATCCCTCCTGAGGTATGGGACTCAAAACTGCTTACAATATTCTAAATGTGGTCTTTATAAAGCCTCAGAAGGACATCTCTGCTTTTATATTCTAGTCATCTCAAAATAAATGCCAACATTGCATTTACCTTCCTAACTACTAGCTCAACCTGCACGGTGGCTCAGTGGTTAGCACTGCTGCCTCTCACCACCAGGGTCCCAGTTTCGATTCCAGCCTCGGGCGACTGTCTGCTTGGGTTTCCTCCGGGTGCTCCGGTTTCCTCCCACAGTCCAAAGATGTGCAGGTCAGGTGATTTAGCTATTCTAAATTGCCCAAAGCTGAAAATGTGTTGCTGGAAAGGCGCAGCAGGTCAGGCAGCATCCAAGGAGCAGGAGAATCGACATTTCGGGCATGAGCCCTTCTTCAGGAAAATGCCCATAGGTTAGGTGCGTTAGTCAGAGGGAAATGGGTCTGGGTAGGTTACTCTTCGGAGAGTCAGTGTGGACTTGTTGGGCCGAAGGGCCTGCTTCCACACTGTAGGGAATCTAATAACCTTGGGAGAATCCTGGACTAGGACTCCCAGGTCCTTTTACTTTTCAGAATTCTGTATTTTCTCCCCATTTAGTAAATAGCCCATTTCTCCATTCTTCCTACCAAGGTGCATGACTTCACATTTTCCCATGTGGTATTTCATCTGTCATTTCTTTGTCCACTCTCCTAATCTGTCTAAATCCTTCCATAGCCTCCCCACCTCCTCAATACTACCTGTCCCTCCACCTATCTCTGTATCATCTGCAAACTTAAGCAGAATGCCGTCAATTCCTCCATCTAAATCATTAATGTATAAAGTGAAAAGTTGTGGTCCCAAACTGAGTCTTGCGAAACACCACTAATCACCAGCTGCCATCCTGAGAAGGACTCTTTTATCCTCACTTTTACTTTCTGCCAGACAGCTAGGCTTTTGTCCATGCTAGTAACCTGCCTCTAATACCATGAGACCTTATCTTACTCAACAGCCTTACACATATACCAAGTCTACTATATCCTGCTCTCTGCTCTGTTCCAAAATGCTGCCCTAAGATACGGTCTCAAAAGCATTATTATCTGCTCAGGCCAGGTACTGTCATGGGATTTGTCCAACACAAGATGGAGAGAGGGGAATGGTAAGTCTTGGGGGGTGATCACAAACTGTCAGGGAAAGTCACGGATCATCAAATGGGGAGTTATAAAGACAGAGTCAGGAGTCTGGTCATTCAAGTCTGGGATTTCTGATAACATTGGTCAGAGGCCTGGGGCAAGTTCTGGACATCAATTATACAAGAGGGGCAACGTGTGGCATTTAGAAATGGCAGGAATATCTGTGTTAAAAAGGGTGAAGGAGTCAAATCTGGGGTCAGAAGCAGAGGCATTTGCAGCAGTGGGGATAAGCATGGTAACAGAGAGGAATCCCAGTTGAATATTGGGTAAATGAAACAGCATTTGAGGCATGGTCTGGCAGTGACCACCAACATAGGATGGCATGGTTGGGGAGGGACATGTGAAATGTCAGGGATCTGGGGGCAGGGAGAACAGTTGAAGGCAAAATTAATCTGGTAGATCTAAACCTTTGGAAAGGGTGGTGATGGATGGAATTGGGCTGTTGGAATAGTACAAAGAAAAGGGGGCATGGAGACTCTGCAGTGTACCTGGTTACTGGATGGGGTTCTGTGCGAATGATGGCTATCATGAACTACAGGACGACCGCCATATCCATGGAGTCAGTTTCCATGGTTTCAGTTACCCACGGTTTGCCACAGCCCGAACATATTACACGGAACATTCCAGAACCAGGTACCAAGAGGCTGCTGGGGAGGTAAATATCCCATTTGCTACTATCCGCGGTTTTGCCCTTCTGTGGTAGGTCTTGGAACGTACCCCCCATGGGTACGGGGGACACTGTATATTCCCTGGCATCATTTGCTTTTCTCTATATGTGAAATGCAACTGGAAAATGGCTAGGATATCACCCTGGGGTGACAGAGTCAGTGTGAACTTGATGTGTGAAAGCATGGGATCCACATCTGCCAGCTGCTCAGACAGTGGAGCATGCATTGCAAACTCCGGCTACATTTTGTTTGCAATCATTTCCTTGCTCATCTAAATTGTATGCGCCCTTAATCCTGGCCCTAATATTCTTTAACTCTGCAGTTTTGAATCCAAAATTCTCTCTCACACCTCAGTTTGGCTGTCCCATAAGTTCAACTCATTGTTTACTCCTTCAGATAACAAGATTTATAAAATAAGATTTAGCCACCACGTTGAATTTCAAATAAATATCGGTAGAAAGAAATGTTCCTTGCTCCAGCACCAGATTGTACTAAAACTCAAAAGGTCTGCTTGAAATATAACCACACGCAATCTACTTAGCATCATAATTAATCGATTTCTGAGCCTTTTGTTTATTATTCTACAGAGTATGGACAATGCTGACAATGCCAGCATGTGTCTCCCATCCCTAGTTACCCTTGAACCTATTGGCTTCAATACCATTTCAAAGCAAAATTAAGGGTCAGTTTGCTGTGGATCTGGAGTCACATATCAGCCACAGAGGAGAGGGGCAGTTTCTTTGGGAAGTGAGTATCACCAACAAATATTGTTGATGCCAAACTGGCCTTGAGAATGTGGTGATGAGCTGCCTTCCTGAACCACTATGCTGTCAGTACACTGTTAGGAAGAGTGTTGCAGGATTTTGACCCCATGATGGGGAAAGAACAGAGACACAGTTCCAGGTCAGGTAGGTGTGTAACTTGCAGGGATCTCCTCCAGATGGTCCTGATGTTCTAGATGAAGGTGCTGGGCAAAGGAGCCTTGGCAAGTTCCTGAAGTGCAGCCTGCAGTGGGTATGTGCTGTGTGCCAATGGTGAAGGGAACAAATGGTTGAAGGTGGTGGATAGAAAGCGAGTCAAGCACAAAATTAACTCTTTAGTAACATTTGAACTTTACAAATGAAGATTCATCTTTCAATCACAAGCACCTGATACAAACTTGCTTTGAAAGTTGTAAAGTCCAGTGTTATATTCACTGGAGGGAAGGATTTTACGGGTTACCTACTGCAATATGCATCTAAGCTGCCATTTCATGACCTGCATTAGTCAGTTTATGTAAACGTTAATTGGATACTTATGTTTTCTAGAACTGGAAAATATTAATTTTGTTTAAGTCTCAAGTGTCACAAAAGAAATGAAAACAAGATTAATAGAAAGCTCACATAATTGGCTACTGGTGTTAAACATGTCAGGTCAATAGTAAGGGAGGAGCTAAAAGTTGTTACACAACAGAGGTGAAACAGGATAATATAATAGGAACAAAACAATTTCACAAAAGCCACAGCAAGTCAGAAAATCTACAATCCATATGGTGAAACTAAATGATGCAAAGCAACTCTGTTAACACAATTTCCACAGCCAATTTCAAACTATTGAGCAAATTAAATTGTACTGGAGAGAGTGTGTTAAACACTTTCTGTTTGTTATCAGGAGAAAGATAAAATAAGTGCAAGTTTGGACTTCACACACTGTTTTTTAATATAATAGTTACAATAAATAATGCTTACAAATCTCAGATTGGCTTCTGACATCTTTATTCAAATAATGATTGCAACGCAGTCACTCCATTTGGAAATTACCAGAAGCTTGAGATAGCCAACAATTAAAAGTATTTATGGTTTGAAAGATTCAAAGTTTGAACTTCCCTCACCATCCCATAGAGAGTTAAGGTTAAAGGCTTAAGCTTTGGCTCTGCCCCATTTTCAAAGTCATTTAGATACTGAGATTTCCAATAAGATAGTGAAAATACTAGAATGGTTTCAGGAGATTAGCTGGACTTTTGTATGGAATTACTGCCTAAAAGATTTACTTTATGGTATCACATACTTGCATTTATATTTCATCTTCAACATAAAGCATTCCAAGACACCTTACAGGAACATTACCAAGATCAGTTTTTACCAAGCCATATAAGAATATATTAAGTCATATGGGCAAAAAACTCAATCAAAGACTTAGTTTTAAGCCATATCTTCAAGGGCAAATGATAGGTACAGCATTGTAAAGATGAAATTATCGAGCTTAGGACTTAATGTTGTTAAGACAGTGCAATGGTGGAGTGATTAGTAATCAGGAATTCTCAAGAGGGCAAAATAGAAGGCCATGATGATTTAAATGATATTGTAGAACTGGAGGAGATTAAGAATAAGGAGAGGTGAGGTCCTGGTGGAACTTGAAAACAATTTTTTTTTAAACTGAGGCTTTGCTTGACTGAGAGGCCATATAGATCAACAAGAAGAGGGGAGATGAGTGGATAGGACATGGTGAGAGTTCGGATTCAGGCAGAAGATTAACTGATCTCATGTTAGTGGGTGGTAAAACATGAGATGTCAGGCAAAGGAGTATCGGAATAATCAATGTTAACAAAGACATGGATAAAGGTTTCTAAACAATATGTATTGGTCTTCATTTCCTGCTGGCGATACAGCCTTCATTCCAGTGAAGGTGGAAGGATTGCATTGGGACCTTACGGAAACCCCATTGTAGCAACCTCTGAAGAAATTGCTGGGATATTGAACATTCTGTACCTGGATTCCTATGAAAGTCTCCATTTAAATTGGAGACTTCAGAAAGTTCTGACAAAATTAAATAAAGCAGTTATTCAGAAAAGAAATTTGACTATTAAATATATTGTCTAACTTCTGAGTATTTATTTAAAAGATCCCACCCTTTCCCAACAAACCCTATACATATTATATATCCTATAGACCCCTACACCCCTGACTGGACAACCCTTGACCTCCTATCCCCAGGACCTGACACCCTCCCAGTGATCTGACGTCCCTGCCCTGCTCTGCAATGGATCTCACTTGTTGCTCCCTGAAATGGCCACCAAATCCAAACCTGCCACTGCCGCCCAATCTAATCCCCAATATCAAAGCCCCTGCCACTGTGGAACCTGAACCCTGACTTCCAATTCCACCAACTGTCACTTTACTTGAACTGTCCTCACTGACAGACCCATCCCACATCATTGGAGCTAGTCCTGACACACACACACCCGCTGCTGCTATCGGATCTAACACTCATGCTCTGCACTCACTTTCTCCCTCTCAGTCCAATATACACTAAAGACTGCATCACTTACTTGGTTCCCCTGCCCCCTTTGCACCCTATCCACTTGACAGCTTAACCCCTCCTCCCTTGGCATCCTACTCACCTGGCACTGACACAACATGCAGCCTATTCCCCATATCATCGTACTCTCTAGCTGGTACCATTGTCCTGGCAGGATAACCCCAACTCTACTGTTATACTACTCCCCACTCACCTGATCCCTTTCCCAGTTGGCATCCTACTTACCTAGTAAGCTAACTTCTATGCACCTGGTACCTGACCCTCCCAGTACCTGAACATATGCATATACTTTATGATAGCAGCTGTCAAATGGCTGCTTGAACCTTTAAGTTTCAGATTATGGCAACTGACCGCTGTGAAAGCGAAGATTGTTTGCCTTTATCTGATAATTCTGTGCTAGGACTGTCAGGTTTGAAACATGGCTCTGTTTCTTCTGAGGAAGCTCTGAGCATAATCTCCACTTAAAAACGAAGAGCTCTCTGCTTTTGTTAAATAAAAAGGGCAGAGTGTCAATCTGCAGGATATTGCCACTCCTTGGAAAATCCAGTCATTGTTTTAAATTATTAATCAAGCAGTTTTCAGCTCAACATACTGGTAACTACACAATACGTGCTGCATACAAAAAAACAAAACAAAATCAACCTAGATAATTACGGCACTCTAAATCTACTCTCAATAGTCAATAAAGCAATGGGAAAGATCATCAACAGTGCTATCAAGTAGCATTTGCTCAGCAATAACCTGCTTACTGACAATCAGTTTGGGTTCTGCCAGGGCCACTCAGCTTTAGACATCATTCCAGCCTTGGTTCAAACATAGACAAACTCCAGAGGTGAGGTAGATTGACTGCGCGTGACACCGGGGCTACACCTGACTGATTGTAGCATCAAAAAGCTCCAGCAGAATTATAGCCCATGGGAGTAAGGGTAAATGCTCTCCAGTACTTGGAGTTATGAGTCGAAAAGTGTGTAGCACAGCAGGTCATACAGCATCCGATGAGCAGAAGGGTCAACGTTTCAGGAATAAGCCAACATTCCTGATGAAGGCCTTCTGCCCAAATTGTCTACTCTCCTTCTCCCCAGATGTTTCCTGCCCTTCTGTGCTTTTCTATTACCACACTTTTCGACTGTGATCTCCAGTATTTGCAATCCTCACTTTCTTCTACTGGTTGGAGTCATACCTGGTACAAAGGAAAATGATTGAGATTGTTGGTGGTCAGGGTAGTGTCCAAGGCTCAACTGTCTTCAGTTGCTTCATCAATACCATTCCCTTCATCATTATGCCAGAAATGGGAATGTTCATGCATGATTGAACAATGTTCAACACTCTTTAAAACTCCTCAGATACTAAAGCAGTCTACATCCAAATCCATCAAGATTTGGACAATATCCAGGCTTGGGCTGACAAATGACACCTGTACCATACAACTGCAACAAGAGGAAATGTCAAGTGCTAAATCAGTTGCTAAACATCACTCTGGTGGTTACCACTGGCTAGAACAGGGCTAAACATAAGTAAGTACTGTAGCTACAAGAACAGGTCAGAGGCTAGAAACTCTGAAGGGAGTAACACACTTCCCAATTTGTCAAAACAACAAGACTCAAGTCAAGGGTGTGATGGAATACTCCCCACTTGCTGGATGTAACACTTAAGAAGCTCAACACCATCAACAATAAAGCAACCCACTTAATTCACACCATGTTCACATTCATCCACTCCATCCATGACACTCAGTAGCAGCAGTGTGTACCATATACAACACAGAAATCCACCAAGGCTCCTTCGGCAGCACCCTGCAACCCTGCAAAGGACACCTTCAGCAGATACATGGGAACACTACCACCTGCAAGCCACTCACTTGGAAATATATCACTATTCCTTCACCGTGGATGGGTCAAAATCCTGGAATTCCCTCCCTAAGGACATTGTGGGTCAAACTACAGCAAGTGCACTGCAGCAGTTCATGATGCAGCTCACCACCACATTCTCAAGGGCAAAAAGTTTTGTGTAAAAGCCAAAAATACGCACATTCTCTGAATGATTTTTTTTTGGAAAAGTTGTACAGAAGTGAAAATTAATATAAGAAGAGAAAGCTATCAATGATTTCTAATTTTAAAAAAGGCAAAAAAAGCTTAATTTATGGCAGTGGTTTTTAACTGTTTTCAGGCAAGTAACAAATATTTTTACTTTATTAAATTAGAAAACAAACCATTGTTTGCTTTTTAAAAAAGTAACTTTTAAATGTTATTCATCAAGGATTTTCCTTGGGATTCTGTCAATCTGCTGACTTAACTTTGATTGGTCACTTCAACATTGGTTCGGTCACTACTGAAATACTGCATTCAGTTCTGGTCTCCCAGTTATAGGAAGGATGTTGTGAAATTTCAAAGGGTTCAGAAAAGATTTACAAGGATGTTGCCAGGGTTGGAAGGTCTGAACTATAGGACGAGGCTGAATTGATTGTGGTTATTTTCCCTGGAATGTCAGAGATTGAGGGGTGACAATATAGTAGTTTATAAAATCTTGAGGGGCATGAATAGGGTGAATAGTCAAGGTCTTTTCTCTAGGGTAGGGGAGTCCAAAACTAGAGGACATGGGTTTAAAGTAAGAGGGAAAATGTTTGAAAGGGATCTAAGGGAAAACATTTTCACACAGAGAGAGATGTGATGGAAACTGGTACAATGACAATTAAAATGCATCTGAATGGGTATATGAATAGGAAGGGTTTAGAGGGATATGGGCCAAATGCTGACAAATGGGAGTAGATTAATTTAGGATATCTGATTGGTATGGAAGAGTTGGACCGAAGAGTCCATGCTATACATCTCTGACTCTATAAATGGGATTTAAGGAAGTTCACCTTCCATTAGGTGCACTGAATCGCTCTGAGTAGATTCTCAGTACAGGATGCAAACATTGAATTTTGGTCGAAAACCATAAGGAAACATGTTGAGAGATATGTTTCCTTATCCACTAGGAAAACAGCCAATATCATTGTGATCCAACAGTTGGATGGCCACATAATAACATGACTGACTTAAAGACCTTCCCACTTTGATACTGATCTACACTGAGTCAATAATACAAGCATTCAACAACTGAAGGGAAGTGTTTTCCACTACAAGGGAGGTAGATTGAAATCAATGTTTGATGTGCAGTCTCATATCTGAACCATAAGATCACCAGAATTAAGCCACACTGCAGGAGCTGCGTGCCGACAAATCAACACAAACTCCAGTGCAGTACTGAGAAAACACTGCACCTTCAAAGGTTCCATTTTTTGGATAAGATACTGCACAGTTGTCCTGTCTGTCTTCAGGTAGATGTAAAAGTCCTTTTGGAATGACTTAAAAGGAGAGCATGGTAGTTATCCTCAGTGTCCTAGTTAGTATCAATCCCTCAGTTAGCATCACAGAACAGCTATTATCACGTTATTAACCACATTCATAAATTTGAATAATGTTGGAGTTACACATGTTAGGCTGGGTTGTTAACACAACCAAAGCAGAAGCAAAAGAAAAGTCACCTGAGTCTCTGTTTAGATTAGAGTGGTGCTGGAAATGCACAGCAGGTCAGGCAGCATCTGAGGAGCTGGAAAATCGATGTTTCGGGCCTGAGTCTCTGGCACCCATGTGCTGACATAAAGCTGGCCAGGAACCCTCCTGCATTTCTTTGCTAACACTGGCAGATCAGGAGAATCTTGCGGAACCTCTGACATTCAGAGAAAGAGCGATGGATAGCTACTCCTTTAGGAAAATCAAAACTATACAAAATTCAAAACACAATTTATGTTTAATTTTAACTTCAACCAGGCACCATTGTCTTTGTTATATTACAGCATTCGTAAAACATTGGTAATGGAAACTCCAATTAGCGTGTCACAGCGAGTAAGTTGCAAATGGAACAAGAGGAGGTTGGTACATTTTACCATGGAAAGATCTGTGAGAATAAGCATATACAGGAGATCCTGATGGAAGATGCAACAGATGTACTGATTTTGATTACATTAATATATCTATGTATACAAGTCAATATCAGAATGTGGGTAATGATAATGAAATCTCATCACTTAAGTATCGCTGCTTGCTCTGCCAGGGTGGTAGTCTTTTAGGAAGTATTCAACTCTGTGATGATGTTACCCCTATTTGATGTCAGTGTGAAGGTTAGGAGATGCAGCAGGCAGTGCTGCAATTTGGCCATTGGAACCCTTTCACTTTCTATTATCCAGGATCCAAAAACATCATTGCACCAACTATTGCAGCCTCCACCCCTCCCTAATCAGTGTACTTTTTCTATTATATAAAGTGGGCTAGTAATAAACACATTCAGTCCTGCTGGTTCCACACAATCACACTTTCTAAGTTGCACCCTGGCAACCGATATTTAATTCGCAGCACTCAATGTCACACTTGGAATTTGCTCATTACTCAGGCAGCTCAGAAAAACAACAGCCTGAGAATTCATGAAGTTGTAATCCTGACAATTAGGCTGCTGTTGCACCCACTGTGAAACTTTGTTCAAGATCCTGAAAATGTTTTAAGGGCAGGAGGACAATCATTTATTCTGTAGCAAACTGCCCATTTGGAAAAACTGAAAATCCTGAAGGCTGCAGGCAAGGGGGACCAATTAAAAATAGCTTTTGTTTGGAAGAAAATATCTCGAGGTAAGAAAGGCAAATGGGAGGGTCCAAGCAAGCTCAGTGCAATTGTTATGCAATTGTTTAAATCAAAATGCTGAAGTAAGCATCAAACCACTTGAACATGGGAACCTGGCTTCAAACTAATTTTGGATGGGTGTCCTAGAGAAAAAAAGTCATTTGATTCAAACCAGCAGTTCTCAGACTTTGGGAGCCAGCAGGGAATCCAAATCGACTCTGAAGCACTTTGCCTCTTTTTATATACTGGCCTCTGTAATGACCAAACCACTCCATTGTCCTAAATGACTGAAGTTAAAAAGGAATAAAACTGGATTGATCACCTGGTTTTAACTCAGGCATCCGAAACAACAGTGGCACACCTGCTCTATTGACCTCATGACTAAGACATGGGAGCTTGTGCCAATCGTAGTCTTTTGCATGGAATCGTACCTAACGATATCTCAGCTGTTACCATCTCTGGCTCTGCCTTGTCCCATTGGTAGGACAGTCCAACCAGAGGTGGCAATGTATATATGTATCCAGCTGAGAGAGAGTTGCCTTGGGAATATTTAAATGTTGACTGTAAAATTGATTAAGTCTAATGACATCAAGTCAAATGTGAAAAAATAAACCACCTGAAGATTATCAATGGCTATCCTTCCTTAAGGTGGCACATTGGTTAAATGGTTAGCACAACTGCCTCACAGCCTCAGGGACCTAGGTTTAGTGATATCCTGTGATGATTGTCTGTGTGGAGTTTGCATATTCTCCCTACATCTGTATGGATTTCCTCTGGATGCTCTGGTTTCTACCCACAGTCCAAAGATGTACAGCTTCGGTGGATTAGCCATGTTAAATTGCCCAGAGTGTCCAGGGATGTGAGGCTAGGTGGATTAGCCATGGGAAATGCAGGGTTACAGGGAAAGGGTAGGGGGATGGGTCTGGGCGGGATGCTGTTCAGAGGGTTGATGTGGACTCAATGGAAAGAATGGCCTGATTCCACACTGTAAGGATTCTAAGATTCTTAGTTCATGAATCAACCCTCCTCCATGTTGAACACCATTTGGACAAAATCAAAGGATGATAAGGGTATAATCTCTTGGTTTAACTCTTGAATGTTCATCTTTAAGATTGGATCATGAGCATCAGTACTGACCAAGTCCTGAAGCAGATATCTGCCAGATTGAGCCTGAGGCAGGTGATGAGGAAAACAAAGATAGAAATACTGATAAGACCTGATCTTCATCAATTTATCCTTTCCAAACAATATGTCCAGGAGCATATAGGTAGAAGTGAACACCACACAGTTCCTGTGAAAATGAAATCCAGTCTTCTAATTAAATATGCCCCTCATCATGATGGGTAGCCCTACCACTGTGCTGAATGGGTTAGGTTCAGACCAGATCTAGCACCTAAAAACAGCATCCATGAGGCACTGTAAGCCACTGGCAGCAAAAGTATTATACTCAAATGCAATCCTTATGTCTGCCATATTCTCTCTTTACCATGAGCACCAAGCTAAGGGACCAAATTTGGTTTAGGGAAAAGTGAGGAGGGCATGCCAGGAACAACACATGGGATACCCAAATAGCAGGTTTCAACCTGGTGAAGCTACAACTCCGAACTACTTGCTTGTCAGATGGCGAAGGCATAATGTGATAGGCAGAGATTTTAGATCCCATAACTAACAGGTGTGATCTGACCTCCAAAGTCCTGCAACATCCAATCATGACTGGTGGCAGGCAAATAAACAACTAACAAGCATAGAATGCTTCACCATCCACAATGACGTTGAAGCCTGTCACATCAGTTCAAAAGGTGAGGTGGAAGCATTTGTGACCATCTTCATAAAAAAGTTTCAAGTGGATGATCCATCTTAGTTTCCTCCTGAATTCTCCATCATCATGGGTTTCAGTTTTTAGCCGATTTGGTTTCCTCCACATGATATCAGGCACAGGCAGAAATTATCAGATACTGAAAAAAAAACTATAGGCCCTGACAACCTTCCAGCGATATTAATGAATCCTTCTGCTTTAGAAATAGTTCCACATGCAGCTAAACTGCTCCAGTACACCTACAATGCAGTGTCTAAAAGACTAGTATACCCTGTCCACAAAAAAAGGCAAGACAAATCCAACCTAGTCAATTACCATCACATCAGCCTCATTGCAATCATCAGCAAAATGATAGATTGGTTGCTGACAGTACTATTAAGCAGCACTTGTTCAGCAATAAGCTGCTTACTGACACTTAGTCTGGATTCTATTGTGGCTTCTTAGCTGCCGACCGCATTGCAGCGTTGATCCAACATGGACAAAACAGCTGAGCTCCAGAAGAGAAGCAAAAGTGACAGCCCTTGACATTAAGGGTCAAGAGTGTGGTGCTGGAAAAGCACAGCAGGTCGAGCAGCATCTGAGGAGTAGAAGAATCAATGTTTCGGGCATAAGTCTTTTATCAGGAAACTTAATGTCCTTAACATTAAGACAGCATTTGAGCAAGGGATGGCATGGCATACCCAAGAAAACCACAGTCAATGAGAATCAGAGGGAAATATCTCTCCTGGTTGGCGTCATTCTGAGGAAAAAGAAAATGGATTATGGCTGCTGGAAGTCAGTCATTTCAGATCCAGTACATCACTTCTGGAGCTCCTCTGGATAGTGTCACAGTCCCATTCATCTTCAGCTGCTTCATTCAACTTTCCTTCCATCATTAGATCTGAAGTGGGATTTCTGCTGATGATTACATAACGTTCAGTATCAATCACAACTCTTCACGTGCTGAAACAGTCTGTATCCGTATATAGCAAAATGTGGAGTACAATTAGGCTTAGCTTAATAAGTGGTAAGTGCCATTCACATCATTCAGGTGTCAGACACTTTCCGACAAGAAAGAATTTAACCATTGCCCTTTAAAATTTATAGGCAAAACAATAATGGAATCCCTCATCATTGACACTGCGTGAGTAGTGATTGACCAGGAACTAAATTGGATCAACTATTCAATATCCTGGCTAAAAGAGCAGGTCAGAGGCTGGGAATTCTATCATGAATAACTCACCTTCTGTCTCCCCAACACCCAGCAATCAGGGCATAATCAGGAAAGCTGGAATAGGAAGACTGGAGGTTGGCAAACGTGGTGCCACTATTTAAGAAGGGCGGTAAAGACAAGCCAAGGAACTATAGACCGGTGAGCCTGACGTCGGTGGTGGGCAAGTTGTTGGAAGGAACCCTGAGGGACAGGATGTACATGTATTTGGAAAGGCAAGGAATGATTCTGGATAGTCAACATGACTGTGCGTGGGAAATCATGTCTCAAAAACTTGATTGAGTTTTTTGAAGAAGTAACAAAGACGATTGATGGGGGCAGACCAGTAGATGTGATCTATATGGACTTCAGTAAGGCGTTCGACAAGGTTTCCCATGTGAGACTGATTAGCAAGGTTAGATCTCACGGAGTACAGTGAGATCTAGCCATTTGGATACAGAACTGGCTCAAAAGTAGAAGACAGAGGGTGCGGTGGAGGGTTGTTTTTCAGACTGGAGGCCTGTGACCAGTGGAGTGCCACAAGGACCGGTGCTGGGCCCTCTACTTTTAGTCATTTACATAAATGATTTGGACGCGAGCATAAGAGGTACAGTTAGTAAGTTTGCAGATGACATCAAAATTGGAGGTGTAGTGGACAGTGAAGAGGGTTACCTCAGATTACAACAGGATCTGAACCAGATGGGCCAATGGGCTGAAAAGTGGCAGATGGAGTTTAATTCAGATAAATGCGAGGAGCTGCATTTTGGGAAAGCAAATAGTAGCAGGACTTATACACTTAATGGTAAGGTCCTAGGGAGTGTTGCTGAACAAAGTGACCTTGGAGTGCAGGTTTATAGCTCCTTGAAAGTGAAGTTGCAGGTAGATAGGATAGTGAAAAAGGCGTTTGATATGCTTTCCTTTATTGGTCAGAGTATTGAGTACAGTGGTTGAGAGGTCATGTTGCGACTGTACAGGACATTGGTTAGGCCACTGTTGGAATATTGTGTGCAATTCTGGTCTCCTTCCTATCGGAAAGATGTTGTGAAACTTGAAAGGGTTCAGAAAGGATTTACAAGGATGTTGCCAGGGTTGGAGGATCTGAGCTGCAGGGAGAGGCTGAACAGGCTGGGGCTTTTTCCCTGGAACGTCAGAGGCTGAGGGGTGACCTTATAGAGGTTTACAAAATTATGAGGGGCATGGATAGGATAAATGGACAAAGTCTTTTCCCTGGGGTTGGGGAGTCCAGAACTAGAGGGCATAGGTTAGGGTGAGAAGGGAAAGATATAAAAGAGACTTAAGGAGCAACGTTTTCATGCAGAGGGTGGTACGTGTATGGAATGAGCTGCCAGAGGATGTGGTGGAGGCTGGTGCAATTGCAACATTTAGGAGGCATTTGGATGGGTAAATGAATAGGAAAGGTTTGGAGGAATATGGGCCGGGTGCTGGCAGGTGGGACCAGATTGGGTTGGGATATCTGGTCAGTATGGACGGGTTGGACCAAAGGGTCTGTTTCCATACTGTACATCTCTATGACTCTATGACTCTAATTGGATTGTCCTGGCTCCAATAGCAAATGAGCAATTCAATACCATGCAAGACAAAGCAATAAACTTGATCGCCACCGCCTTTATCAACCTAGGCATTCACTCACTTCCCCAATGTTGCACAGAGTGGACTGCAAATTCAATGCAGTGTAGCAATTCACCAGACTCCTTCAATGACACTTTTGAAAAGCACAATCTCTGAACTGCAAGTTACTCTTCAAAGCACGCCCATTCATGACCTCAAAATATAAAGCCATTTCAACTGTCTCTGGATCAAAATCATGGAACTCCCTTCCAAACTGCACTGTACATGTATCTACACATAACAGAACTGCAATGGTTCAAAAAGGTGCCTTCTCAAGGGCAATGTGGGAAGGATAACAAATGGCCTTGTCAGTGATGCCCACACCCATGAAAGAATTTAAAATGCACAGGAAGAAATAAGTTTGCATAACTCCCATGAGGTAATGTTCTGCCTACCTCATGTTGTACCTAGCAGTACAGTAGTGACCAGGAACACTCTGTATTGCCACACTATCCAATCACCAAACTCTCCTGCTGGAGTTGCAGTGTGTTGTACCAGAAGACTGTTAATCCATTTGAATGCGAAAGATTAAGAAATCCTGGCAAATCATTGTAGCAAGATATCACTATACCAAAGTATAAAGTTTTTCACATTAATATCATTCATGAGCATTGCATAGATTCAAAATCAATTCAAATTAAAGCAACTTTGAAGATTTGCATTTGTCATAGCATGATTGCATTTAGTAATTTAGAAGGAAAATCTATATCTTAAAATACCTCTGTGAATATTGTGGTCAAGCGATCATGACCCCAAAACTGGACATTCTAAATTGATCCATAACTTGAGAAATTGTGCCTGACAGAAAGTTGGCTAAATGTCATTAATCAGCAACTGGCAGTGATCAGCTATAGAGAATCCAAGTAAAAGAGATCATAAGTGATCAGGGGAACCAGTTACAAATGGCCTGAGGATTGTGTATTGGAGGAGTATCAATCAGAATTCCAGGCACTGCGCATTTTATACTGAAGGACATGCACTTTATACTCACCAGTATGGCAACAGTGAATGGCGTTGGCATGACCTCATTGGATGCTTTGGTGACTCCATTGACCAAAGGTTACAGAACATTCAGGAAGCTCAGAGACGAGAGGGATGAGAGCACATATCTGAAAGCTATCTCCTCAGTGAAGACTCACAGTAAGACATGTGGCAGAAGGCTGTGCATCAACTTAAGAGACCCCAGGAAAAGATCTGCCCTGACCTGTGAGACCCATCTTAGTAGAAGAGAGCCAGTCCTCTGTCAGAGAGGAAGGAGATTCTAATGGCCCAGCTGAAACGTGTGGACCTTCGCAGGTAATGTCCTTTCTCAGATGGATAGAGCTAAATAAAGAGTAAACATTGTGGGAATTTGGAAAATGCTCACACGGTGCTTTTAGTAAGGAATATATTGTTAATAACATTGAGTTGAACTGCAAACCGAATTCTGTGTCCCTTTGTCTGTCTTAATGACAAGAGCATTTGAGTCACATGTTTTGGTACATAAACTGGTCAAAGTGTCTAAAGCACAGACAACAAATAAAACCACCATTAGCTGCCACATGCAGAATCTGTTTTGGTGTAATTAAGATATACACTGCAGATCCTTCAGAGATACTGAGGCAAAGCAACATAGTTTGCTTTTGTGAAAAGGCCCATCTGGAAAGTAAATTGCACAATGTCACTTTCCTATTTTCTTTATTTAGGTACTTTTGAAAATAATGGAACAAATGTCCCATTTCAATCTGGGGCATATTTTCACATCCTGTGTGCTTCAGTTGAAGGAGCATGGAAAAGAATGAAGAATGAAGTTTCGGACCTAGTGTGCTCGATGTACATTCTACGACTTGCTTAAAACCATGGCGAGTGCTATTATTGCAATGATGCAGAACTGTTATGAAATTTGCAGTTGCTTTCTGCAACCTACAACGATGTCACTTTTGAGGGTTAAACTACGAAATGGATGACAAGAGTTACCTGATGCTGTGACACATTCTGAAGTGCCCAGTATGGAGTTTGGTGACTTGCAGCCTATTTTTCCACCCTTGTGTGTTTGTAACTCCTTGGTTATTCAGTCCTATGCTCTTTTGTGCCAATTATTTTGATTATTCTGTTTTGCCACCAGTCCTGATATTGACCTTACTGGTTCTTGAACTGGGGATCTCCCACATATGTACTGCATCGAAGAGGAGGATGGGTTTCAGAAGGATAACCAACTGATTGATTTATGGTACTTCCAAGTTTTCTTCCAACACAGTGCACATCCACGCTGACATCCAATGGTGACGTCACTTCTCAGCTGCTTATTTTACCTAGCTTCAGATCCAAAGTTAAGTGTGACAACAAGTCTGATAAGTCTTTATTCATGTTAAGGTCTGGCATAACATTATGCAGGATGGTTCTGCAGATATATCTTTAATCACACTTGGCAATACAGCATGAAAGAACAATCATCAGTCAGTAGAACCCAACATGCTATCAGTGCCACTCTCATACCTATCTAGCAAACTGGTACAGGAGAGCAACTTCTCAGGGTCTGGAGCAGATGAGAGACAGAAACAAATATGTTCTTTTGAGCTAGATTACCTGCTATTAAGATAGGGCTGCCGCAGCCAATGATACAAATAATCAACTGCATGTTCAAGCCAGTAGAGTGTGTCTCCTTTTGTTCAATTTTGTGGCAGCAGATGAGCATGAACCAAAACTGTGACCAGTGTACTGTAGATATGCATTCGTACAGATGCTACTTAAGTGTCCCACCCACTGGCCACATAATGTTTGCTGAGGTGGTGGATGGACAGCCCAGAAGTCATCAACATGTATTCATAGACCTTAACAATTGAATGAAATCAACTTTATATTTTGGAACTTACTTCTTTTTGTTCAAACATCTGTCAAAACATTGTGAGGGAGCATTTTCAAAATGTAAGCGATTGGACCAGTGAGGGCCCTCTGGTCATTTTCACCATCACAGAAGGGAAATGAAATGGAACGGTGTTGCAAAATCAATAGAAATATGACTAAATATATTTGATGGCATCCAGAATAAAAGGATAATCGTTACCAAAGTGTACTGAATCAATCTGCTCTATATGGATAATGCCTCATTTCACTTGTTTTGGAACGAAATGTAATAACACAATGTGATAAAATGAATCTGCCATTTTCTGAGAGTTTTAATCTTCCAATGTTTAGCCTAGGAGGCAGGATAATGCACTACATAAATCAATAAGAATGATCTTCCAGTCATTAGAAAGCAATTAATCTTGAATCCCTAATTACACAGTTTAAAAGCATGCTTTCCAGTTTAGCTCAGAAACAAATCAGTCTCAAGTGTGTGACCTTTTTTGTTAGTGATTGGATTTAAATCAGTTGTGAGGCTCAAAGAAACAAGCAGTTTTGTTAAGCGTTGACCCCTCCCCAAGCCCCTTCATTCACTCGAATACACATACTTTCACACGCACTAATTTCAAGATCCACTGGCTGTAATTTGTTACTGAAATGGATGCTGTAATTTTCTTTGTTTTGTTGCAATCAGTCACAGTAAAAGTCCAATGTCTAGCTTTTGGTGGATCAAGATTCTTGATTAACATGAATCAACGGGCACCAAAGGACTATTTTAATTATCAAATTAACATATTGTTTTCATAAAAAATATTGTTTTCATAAAAAATATTGACAAACAGTGCAAAAGTGATTTTGTGATGGGGACACAGCACAGTGCCTGACATGATGTGAAAAACATAGCATTCTGTCCAAAAAAATTGATAAACCAACATGATCCTTATATGTGTCACTGACTGATATGGTGAGATTTTGATGTGGTAACCATTGTTTTCAACACAAGGAACCTCTACAAACACAGCATTTGGTTACATAGCTTCCATATTTTCAAACCATGGCTGTTTCAGGTTTAATGACATCTGTTATATTTGTGCAAGCTTCTCTTCAAAACTGTTAGATGGCATTTTATTCAGGGCATGAATATGCCTACAAAGAGCATAAAATGTATAGAGTAGCAACATGATAGCTAGGCAACCTGCAAATTTGACTTGAAGCTATAAGTACTATTTCTGGTTTGAAAAGTACTGACAATGCCTTCTTTTAAGAGCACACAGCTGAACGTGTTAACAAGAGGCAGGCCACCTCTCTACCCTCAACCAGATCAAAGTCTTGATTCTGATTTTCAAGTTTTCTGCTTGCCATAGAGTCATAGAGATGTACAGCACAAAAACACACTCTTCAGACATCGATATAGAATGTAGTACTTGTTAGATGTAGGACCATGATATTACTATGCAGGAGGTGTAATGTAACTTTCCCTGCAACAAGGACAAATAGTAAGCAAATTGACCAAACAACTACATCTCAGAGTGTAAATGCACACTGCTTAGGTTACTTACTCCAAAACATCGATCTGCAACATGGCAGAACTAAGCAGTTTAAAGGAAGAAGAAAGAGATGGAGGAGAAGGGCTTTAGCACAGACCCTAAGATCATTGAGGAACAGTTCTTCCATCTTGGCCTTAGAGAGGAACATTGCATCAGACATCTCTGTTCCACCAAGGTGCTTTCTGAAATCTGCAGCCTGTTGTAGCCCAAGTTACAGCATCAAAACAAGCGGAGAATAATATTACAAGTGGACGTGAAGGCAACTTTGGTCTTTGTGACATGCTCTTTTCCGACTACAGCTAAAATATTTATAAAGTCATCTCATTCACAATCCAATGTTGTGGAAGAGAGATCACTGAGATCCTTTGCGCGAGGGGAGCAAAATACGTTGCCTTCTTTCTAGCCCGAGAAAAGCAGGAACAGCAAACACAGGGTGGCTTCAGCAGGAATGCACACTTGCTCCTAGTCCAGGGTGCCACTGGTTGAGCATATGGTGCTGTGCAGATGGACACAAACTCTGAGATATGCTGCAACTGAAAAGGATTCCACTTCCTTTATGTCTAGCTGGTATACAACTGTTTGTAGCACACTACTCACATCAATGCTTTGTACTCTGACAGATGTCATAGTGCCTTCATTCTTTGGCAGTCTACATTTCAACCAACTGAGAAAAGCAACGGTGACTACTGAGTGACTTACGTCTCCATTAACCACTTCTTCTTGATTACAAAACATAACTCATGTAACTTGTAACAATAGCTATGCTGCGATATAAAGTGTCAACACGTTGACCATTGGGATAGTTAAGCTTCTCTGATGCTGCATGGAATACTCTGACGGAAGCCTGCACTACTCAAAGTCATAATTTTCCATGGTAACCTGCTTATTGCATAAGGTTGCTATTATGGGGGACAGCCCTTGTCACTAAGTACATGGCAAATTTCTGAGGAAGAAAGAAGGAAAGACACTATCACTGTATTTCCGATCGTAACAAGATACTTGCTATTGGCTTACTCAACAGTGGTACCATCAACTGCAAGCCCTATTCCCCATTTAACTGTCATCTTATGCCTTTACCTCCCCTCAGTCAAGAATCAGTTTTGTTTTCTTGTCACAAAGCTGAAGTAAAAGCCATCACAAACATGTAATTTTTTTAATTAAACAATTCAATATTGCATATAAAAATCAATTAACCACCTTTGCACATTCCCTTTGCACCAGTCATGCATGTGTTTATTCCTGTCCCAGTAATCCGACATAGTTCTATCCCAAGTGATTGCACCATGGTCCTAGTGAAAGACTGCAGACTCTCAATGGAGAAGACTGCAGATGGACTTAGGATGACTTCAAGCAGCTCTGGTCCTCATACACCCTGACTTCAGACAATGCCACCTTTGGAGTGATTGGCAACAATTTGTATTGACTGACTGAAAGACAACAGCCAGGGGAGAAACATAGTAATGGTCAATCTCTTCTGCAATAAGTCTTTCCTCTGTTCTGGATAGCATGCACTGATTCTTTAAGAAAGGAACATTGCTACTTTTAATTTGGGCTTGACAAACAAAATCATACCCCCTGCTCTGGCATGTATGGGTAGCATGGCTTCTCACTACAATCAGTTAACTGAGTAGGCAGCACACAGTTTGCATGCTACATTGCCACATCTGAAGCAATGAATGTGGGTTAATCCAGATCCCTGTGTCAGTTCTCAGACCTTAGTTACTTTTTTCAAGGCTGCATGCTTGATACCATGTACTAGTATCATTTTGATTACCATATATATCAAGAAATACATGCTACCTTCAGCAGTGAAAAGGTGTAATTGCTCTTTATGACAATTATAAATCTACTGCTTATAAGACCCATTAGCCCTATCCATTCTGTGCTATTGCATTGTCCACTATTAAAATGACATCTGTTCTGCAGGAAACTAACTCTCCCTGGAAGACTGTTATTGACGGAGTTCTACCTATGTAATTACATTTCAGTTATATATTTATGCTGCAGTAAATTATTAAAGTTTCAGTTCACAGGTTTCATACTGCCAGCAGAAATAGAATCTATATCTGAAAATAAGCAAAAGGCACTGGTATTAATCATATTATATTCAGGCTACTAATTTTATTGGATTTTGGTAACTATTCTCCAAACAGTCTCTTTGAGAAGCTATAAATAAAAAAAAAGGATTGACCAGTTTCATTAAGACAAGAATTTTGCCAGAAATTAGCCAAGTGTCAATTTTGATGAGTTTTACAGAGGCTTTCTCCATGACCCCTACTGAGCTTTCTCCCACTATTCACCAATCTTTCAAGGTACCCCCTCTCATCCTATCTTAGCTCTCATCATTGCTAAGAGCTCCTGAGATTCCTGACTTTGGCACCACTTTAAAAGCCCAGTCTTGCACCAGGTGAAGCTCTGCAAGGAGTTGTCCTTCACCATGTATTTAGCGACAGGTGAACCAAAGGAAAGACTTCTCAGGGCACAAGCATGGCACAGCTGACAGTTCATTATAAACATGAGTGCACATTTGTACTGTGCAAGAACAAAGCTGCACAGTTTATCCATTCAGAACCTCATCCCAATTTCGAACCAACTAGCATGTGGATCAGAGATGTGCCATAAGGGTAAGGTGAGGTTGGTAGATGTCCAATGCCAATGTCCGTGTCAATGTTATTGATAATGGATCATGCACTGAGATATTGGTAACTGCTATCCAAGATGGAAGGCTGGAAGAGCAAGCAGCATGCTGGAGTTGCCAGATACCAACTCTGACTTTCATAGTGGAAATTTCCATCATCTTGTTTTGATCCAGTAGATGGGAGATTGGGAAACCACATATAAACAAGGCAAGATTGAATAATAATGATATGCAAATGAATAAAAATCAAACATCTCTCTCACCCCTCACTGGAAAAATTCTTGCCTTGCCATTCAACACTTGGTTGGAGAATTGGACTTTTTGCACGCGATGTTGAAAATTCCATTATGCCATTCACACCTGATTTACATAACTTTCTGGCAAATGTCATCAGGGCTGTGAAGGCTCTGGAAAAGCACAGCAGCTCAGGAAGCATCCGAGGAGCAGGAGAATCAACATTTTGGGCATTAGTCCTTCATCTGAGGAAGAGCTTATGCCCATAACTCAGATTGTCCTTGACGCTGATCTCCAGCATCTGCAATCCTCATTTTCTCCTGGGAAGATTCTGCCCAAGAACTGGAGCATCAGCTCGATCTATCAGTTGCAGGTTTTGCCTCTCAATCACAAGGACTTAGCAATTTGACAAAAGTATACAAATATGAGAAACAAGTGGCAGAAATGTTCTGCAAAGATTATACCAATGAATAGAAGTTTGAATGTCCATCAAAAAAACATATTTTACCTTTGCCTATGCAATACTTAAATTAGGACCTTCACTTGGCCAAGAAAACAAAAATCAATTGAACCAAACACATGAGAAAGAGTGAATGTATTTTTTTTTCTTGTGCCATTTTTGTGGTCTCAGTGTTTATTTGCTAATAAGTTGAAGATCTGACCCCCTCATTCAGTATCCTCAATACTATTCTAGTGAAAATTCATGAACCTAATAAGAACCATGATAAGATTTTTCACATTTTTCTACTTAGTGTAGTTGACCTGCTTGAATAATTTTGTTTAAACGACAGATGCTGATTGTTATCATGGCAGTGGCTGAAAGGAAGCAGTCAGTAAAGAATGACCACAGCATAACCATGTGAAATAAGTGAGTTGTAGGGTAGCAAAGGGGTGAGAGTGTCAATTACCAGGCAGATGATTGGGTCGGGTGGCAGGTAAGTTGCTTGGGGAATCGAATCAGATTAGGGAGACAGAAGGGAGTCAGTAGGGATTAGGATTGGGCTTGAGATAGGTTTGAGAGATCTGAAGGGAGTTGGGTTTGGATGTTTGGGCGTCAGGTGTGTGAGGTTTAATGGAGTTCTGAGCAGTTTGGTATCAGGTCTGGCAGCTGAGCTGGTTGGGTATCCATTGGCAGTCACGAGGGTAGTGGGGAGATACATTTTTGAGTTGAGAGAGGAAATGAATTGAAAGAGGCTCATCAAAGAGTATCCCAACCAGACCCACCCCTCCCTATCCTATCCCTGTAACTCCACAGTTCCCATGGCTAACCATCTAAACTGCCAATTCCTGAACACTACAAGCAATTTAGCACGGCCAATCCACCTAATTTGCACATCTTTAGACTGTGGGAAGAAACCAGAGTACGGGAAACAAACACATACAGATACAGGGAGGACATGCAAACTACACACAGTCACCCACTTTAGTTCACAATCTTCCGTTGACCATGGTATTAGGATAAGATGGTATTGATTTCCAGATCTTCCATTTACTATTGGAAATCAATACTGTGTTATCTCTACATCATTCTAGCTGTTTCATTTGTAGATGTTGCACGTAGAACAACTTCAATGAGGAATGGCAAGTTGTAGAAAGGTATGTTTTCATCCGAGATGATGTTGGAAATGCAGAGGGCCTTTGCATGGCACAACTGTTGTATGTGGGCTGACTCAAACAGGATAAATGGATCGAGTTTGGCTGGGCTAATCAGATGAGGACAGTTGGAAGTTCTTTGAAAGATGGAACAAACAGTGAGATTCATTAAAGTACACTTTGCGAAAAGGCATGCTGATGTATATTTGGCATAAAAATTGTAAAAATAACTTTTACATTGGTTAGATTTTATCTACCAGAAATACATGGGCTGGAATTTTATAGGCACCAAAACAATGTGGTCTACAGAAAGCAATATGGCAGAATCATGCAAGAAGTTCAATGAGGCCTACCAAGATGTTGGCAACAACTTGCTGCATCGTGAACTAAGTTCTGGGCATCAAATAAAAATTGTTTTCTTTCTTCTATTTTATACACAACTGCACTTTTTTTTTCCCATCACCAAATCACCAATGTTTTCTTTTTCATCTATTAACCATCATCAGCAAAATACCCATACTTCCCAATTGCTTAATCTATGCGCAAAACCTATTAAGAGAGATGCAATCATCAAAGGTGAAGGAGAGGTAGGAAGAGGAGGAGGAGGCCAAATCAAAATGTAGTTGGAGTGAGATTCTCATTATGCATCAGGGAATTGCCTATAAAGGGGGATGGTTTTTCATTAACAACCCAACCCCCCCCCCCCCCCCCGCCCCACCCCCCTCATGAATAAGCATTTTTCTATTGTACCACCCACCACAAGCAAATTTCAGTTCACTGCTTGCTCTAAAGAAGCCCCACTTTGGACATCAAACATCAACATTTCAGGACCTAGTAGCTCAATGGGCACCAGCCGCACACACCCCACATTCATGGACATTGACATCTGAAAGGTGTCAGTCTCTAACAACGTTCATGGTACATCTCAGATCCACTTGCTTTTACACTTCAATGCTGCAACTCAGGGTGAAACAGCAACTATCGTTGTGAGGCTGCAGCAAAGAGACTCTGTGTACAGGGATATATATCCAACTCATCGAACATAGAACAGTACAGCAGAGTACAGGCCCTTCGGCCCTCGATGTTGTGCTAACCTTTTATCCTCCTCGAAGATCAGACTAACCTACATATCCTTCATGTGCCTATCTAAGAGTCACTTAAAAATGCATAATGTTTCTGATTCTATAGCCACTGCTGGCAGTGCATTCCATGCACCCACCACTCTCTGTATAAAGAACCTACCTCTGACATCTCTCCTACACCTTCCTCCAATTACCTTAAAATTACGCCCCCTCTTGATAGACATTTCCGCCCTGGGAAAAAGCCTCAGGCTATCCACCCTATCTATGCCTCCAAACATTTGTACACCTCGATCAATTCACCTTTCATCCTTCTTTGCTCCAATGAGAAAAGCCCTAGCTCCCTTAACCTTTCCTCATAAGAAATACCCTCCAGTCCAGGCAGTATCCTGGTAAATCTCCTCTGCACCCTTTCTAAAGCTTCTACATCTTTCCGAGAATGAGTTGACCACAACTGAACACAATATTCTAAGTGTGGTCTAACCAGGGCTAATGAAAGCCAACATGCTATAGGCCTTCTTAACAACTCATGGACTGGATCAGGTTGTATATCTTGCTTGTTCACTTGCTATCATAGCCCTCACTTGTTTTGAGTTGAACTGGATGCCCACAGCTTCACTGCCTTGCCTTGCCTTTTTGCATCTTACCCCCTCAACCAGAGATACCAGGTTCACAGTACTGCTGTAATAAAAACAAACTAATGTTTCTCTACATACCGTCATGCCCCAACCATTCCACAGTATGTTTGTCTTCTTTGTGTCTGGTTTATTTTGTTCTCAACCAAGAGGACCCATTTCACCCTTCCACATCTTAATTTATACCCATTTGACATCTCTAGTTCTCTTTCACTTCAATCAGCAACTTCTTTTTCTTTTGTCGTTCTAACACTGCTCAGCTCTGAAGAAGGATCATATCAGATTTTCAATGTTAACTCTGTTTTCCACTCCACTAATGTTGTCAGATCTATAGATGTCTCCAGAATCTTCCACATTTGACAGAGTACTGCTGTATAGTCATGCAGTTTAGTGCTGACACAAAGCTAGGAAGCTTGTCATGGTTGTCAGCAGGGCTTAGTCAAGTCAAGGGAGAGAATCATTGAGTGGGTTTCCTGACTCAGTAAATCAAGGGCAGCCTCCAATAACAATCCAGGGGCTTGGATACAGTCAAACAGCTACTTCAGGCAATCAGAGTCAGGATCCTCTTAAGGGGTGAGGCACACAATGCGCGGCAGCCTATCTTCCATCTTTACTCTTTTTGCCCTAACATAGTCACTTTTCCTTCTTGAATGAGAAAGAAGTTGGTATTAGCATGAGGAAACTGTGAGGCACAGTTGTAACTCTTATTATCAATGGGGAAGTGGTATCAGAACAAGTGAATATGTAGCGCAGACGGCATGCAGGGTTAGAGGTGTCAAGTATCATGGTGGGAGCCAGTGAGTAAGGGCTGGAAATCGTCAGTGTAGTAGAGCCTTCGTAGGAGGTTACAGTAGCAAGGATAGAACAAGTCTGAGGTATTGGAGAGAAGATACTGGCACTCATGTTGACAGAGTGAGGGAAGATCATGACCTCATTTCTCCAATACATCCCCAAAAGGTGACTAACTTGATGACACTCACCAAGTTGATTCTCTGGTAGGTGAGAGATCCAATTATTTGGTCAATCAGAAAAAAAGCCAGTAACTTCAAAGAGTGGTCATTCTACACACATGGGCAACAATTGTAAAGCAGAAGACATGAAACAGAAAGAAAGCTCCTGCCAAACAGGCAATCTTCCATAATTCCTAATGCAAAAGAATCTTGGAACAGCACCTGATATGCATTGTTAATTCATGGAAGAGGACTGATGTTCTAAACGCAGCATTGTCATAAAGAGTTGTCCTCCAGCTACATAGATCTATATAACTGAGGTCATTGCCCATAATTTTCAATCCATTAATATTAATGAACAGGGAATGCTGGGCAGTCTGCCTGCAATTTTCTGATGTGTCTCTCCTATGAGTGGTGCTTGTCGCTGGTGCCTCATTCAGAAAATTGATTCCTAATTGTTTACTCAAATATTCACACCAAACATATTCAGCAGGACAACAGGAAAATAGCTGTTCTCTTTTCTCTATGATCAGCCCACTCCACCCCGATATTTCCTCCATAAAGATATCAGTGAAGGCTCGACAGGTGGCATTATCTTTGCACAATTGATCATTATTAATTATTGAGCATCGGCAATAAGTTACCACGAAGAGGTTAGGAGTACAACTTAGCTCTATTCCGTTGCATAAAAGAAAGTTAGTGCATTGAAAAACAACACCTTCCACAACCTCAGGACATTCAAAGAAATTTAGAGCCAAGTTTGAAGTTTAGTTACTGCTGTAATGTCAGAAACATGGCATCCAATTGCACCCAGCAAACACACCAGAAATGTAATACAAACCAAATGATCTGTTTTAATAATCGGTTGTTGAGGGATACACAAGGGCCAGAATATCAAGGCTAACTTCCCTGTTTCGCTGCAAAGTAGTGCACATACCTACAAGCATCCGAGAGGGAATATTAATTGAAAAGACAGCACCTCTGATGCAGCAGCATTCCCCTTGGAATGTCAACTTGGTTTTGGGCTTAAGTCCCCAGCATGCCAACAACACACTGACCCGGGGGAAAATACTCCACAAGCATATTGGAACATCAGTCAATTTTCTTTTTCAGGATAAATTACAGTTATTTTTATTCATCTGAGGGATGTAGCCATCACCAGCCAGGCCAGCCATTCGTTGTCCATCTCTGATTGTCCTGGAGAAGGTAGCGATGAGCTGGCCTCTTGAATCACTAAAGGCTTTGAGATACAGGGAAAGGGAGGGAGGGAGCTCTAAGATTTTACCTCTGTGATAGTGAAAAAATGGTGATTTAGTTTCCAATCAGGACAGTATATGGCTTCCGAGGAACTTGCAGGTGGCTGTGTTCCTATGCTGCTGCTGCTCTTATTCTTCCAAATGGTGGTGGTAGCAGGTTTGGAGTGTTGTTGAAGGATCCTTACTGAGGTACTGCAGTGCATCATCTAGATGGTACACATTGCTGTGCACCAGTCAGCAAGTTGCTTTTCCTGAGATGATGTCAAACTTCACAAGGTTTAGTAGAGCTGCACCCATTCAAGCAAGTGGAGAGTATTTTACATTCTCTACAGGCACCGGGGAGACAGGGTGAGAGCTGATTCCTAACCCTTTCACCTCAAGTTGAAGCCACAGCATTCATATTGCTGGCCCCGCTCAGTTTCTGGTCAATGGTAACCCCCATAATATTGCGAGTGGGGCAATTTATATGGTAATGCCATTGAATGTTAAGTAGTGATGGATTAGATTCTCTCTGATTAGAGGAAGTTATCTATTTCAGTATCCAAGGAGTCACAAATGATGCCGAACACTGCACAGTTATCAGTGAGCAGCCCCACCTTTGCCCTATGATAAAGAGAAATTCATTAAATGTAGCAGCTACAGATAGTTAGGCCTCAGAGACCCCCCCACCAATGAATTCCTGAGGTTATGTCTCAGAACTGAGATGACTGACCTCTGACAACCTCAAGCATCTTCTTTGGTCCTAAAAATTACTCCAACCAATGGAGTCGTCTCGCTCACATTCTCATTGACTCCAATTTGCTAAGTCACCTTGATGTCACATGCAGTCAAATGTTGCTTTGATATCCCGAGCAATCACTGTCACGTCACACCTGGGGTACAGTTCTTTCCTCCATGTTTGGGCCAAGATTGTAATGAGGTCAGTGGTTAGTGACCCAAGCAGAACCTAAACTCAGTGTTAATGAGCAGGTTATTCATTTGTAAGTGTTACTAGATAGTACTGTCAATGACTCCTTCCATTACTTCTTTGATGAACAAGAATAGACAAAGGGCAGTAATTACTGGGATTAGATTTGCCCTATTAGGTCACACCCGACCGGGTTGAGATTGGGTTGATTTCAGTGTCGCAGCTGTACTCAGACAGCATGACTAGGGGCATGGCTATTTTTGGAGCACAGTTTTTCAGAACAATTGATCAGCTTTGTTAAAGCTTTTGCTATACCCATTGTTTTCAGTTGTTTCTTGATAATCACGTTTGTTTTATATTTCAAAAATATACTTTATTCATAAAATACTTTGATGATCTGTACAACTGGACATGCCATACATATGTAAACATTCCATTTATTTGCATACCAAAAACAGAGTAATCATTCCTATTTACAGGTCTGTACGATTACATTTTTAGGTGAGGCGTCAGCAGAGCCCAAATGACTGTGTGGGCCCCCTGTTCTTCGTTAGGCAGGCAAATGTTACACGGTGGTCTTTCCCCACCGCGCCAGGGCGGCAGCTGCCCCAAACTTCAGCGCGTCCCTCAACACGTAGTCCTGGACCTTGGAATGTGCCAGTCTGCAACACTCAGTCAGGGTCAACTCCTTCAGCTGGAAGATCAACAGGTTTCAGACCGCCCAGAGAGCGTCCTTCACTGAGTTGATGATCCTCCAGGCACAGTTGATGTTCGTCTCGGTGTGCGTCCCAGGGAACAGACCGTAGAGCACGGAGTCCCTCGTCACAGCGCTGCTCGGGACAAATCTCGACAAACACCACTACATTCCTCTCCAGACTTCTTCTGCGTAGGCACATTCCAGAAGGAGGTATGTGACAGTCTGGTCCCCCCTGCAACCGCTTCGAGGGCAGCGTGCGGTGTGGCTGAGAGTGCGGGCGTGCATTAAGGATCTCACAGGCAAAGCCCTTCTCACCACCAGCCAAGCCATGCCTTGGTGCTTGTTGGAAGGTTCTGGTGATGAGGCATTCTGCCAAATGGCTTTGACAGTCTGCTCAGAGAACCGCTCGATAGGATCCACCCTCTCCTTTTCCCGAAGGGTCTCAAGGACACTACGTGCTAACCACTTCCTGATGGACTTGTGGTCAAAGGTGTTTTTCTTCATAAACTTCTCCACAAAGGACAGGTGATACGGAACGGTCCAACTACTCGGAGCGTTCCCCGCCAGCGAGGCCAGGCCCATCCTTCGCAACACTGGGGACAGGTAGAACCTCAGTACATAGTGACACTTGGCGTTTGCGTACCGGGGATCCACGCACAGCTTGATGCAGCCACACACAAAGGTGGCCATCAGGGTGAGGGTGGCATTGGGTGTATTTTTTCCCACGTTGCCCAGATCTTTGTACAGCGAGTCCCTTCAGACCCGGTCCATCTTTGACCTCCATATAAACTGGAAGATGGCCCTGGTGACTGCAGCGGCACAGGTTCTGGGAATAGGCCAGACCTGTGCCACGTATAACAGCAATGACAGTGCCTCACACCTGATGACCAGGTTTTTTCCCGCGATGGAGAGCGACCGTAGCTTCCATCTGCCCAGTTTCTGCCTCACTTAGCTGATACGCTCCTCCCAAGACTTGGCGCACACCCCAGCCCCCCCCCGAACCAAATACCCAGCACCTTCAGGTGGTCGGTCCTGACAGTGAAGGGGATCGAGGATTGGTCGGCCCAGTTCCCAAAGAGCATGGCCTCGCTCTTGCCTCGGTTTACTTTGGCCCCCGAGGCCCGTTCGAACTGGTCACATATGCACATGAGTCTGCGCACGGACAGCGGATCCAAGCAGAAAACGGCGATGTCATCCATGTACAGGGAGGCCTTAACCTGCAGGCCCCCGCTGCCAGGAATAGTCACCCCTCTCAGACTCGCATCCTTCCTGATGGACTCGACAAATAGCTCTATGCAGCACACAAACAAGGCAGGAGAGAGAGGGCAGCCCTGCCTGACTCCAGATCTGACTGGGAAGCTATCGGATTCCCACCCATTGATTGAGACTGCACTGACAATGTTGGTGTAGAGCAGTCTGATCCAATTGCAGATTCCCTCCCCAAAGCCCATTTTGGAGAGAACATCTCTCATATACCTGTGTGATATCCTGTCAAAGGCTTTCTCCTGGTCCAGGCTGATCAGGCAGGTGTCCAACCCTCTGTCCTGCACGTAGGCGATCGTATCCCTGAGGAGTGCGAGACTCTCAGCGATCTTCCTGCCCGGCACAGCACAGACTTGGTCAGGGTGAATCACCGACCCCAGAGCAGACCTGACCCGGTTGGCAATTACCTTTGACAGAATTTTGTAATCCGCATTCAACAGTGAGATTGGTCTCCAATTTTTGAGTTCCTCCCTCTCCCCCTTCCACTTGTAGATGGGGGTGATTATGCCTTTCCTCATGGATTCACTCATGGTACCTGCCCGAAGCATACTGACATACACCTCCAGCAGGCAGAGCCCTTCTCACCACCAGCCAAGCCATGTCTTGGTGCTTGAGAAAGCACTATCATGTTGAATGACTCAAACTAATTGAAGACTGACATCTGTGGTGCTGAGGACTTCTAGATGACATTGAGATGGATCATCCCATTGCACATCTGGCTGAAGGTGCTTGCAAATTTTTCAACCTTGGCTTTTGCACTGACGTGCTGTGCCCTCCCATGCTTGTGAATGGGGATCTTTATGGAGTCTCTTTTTCCCGGTGTTTAATTGTCCACCAGCATTCACAACTGCATGTTATGGGAATGCAAGCTTAGATTTGATCCATTGGCTGTGGAAAAGCTTAGCCTTGTCTATCACTTGCTGGTTACGCTGACTGTGTTGTAGCTTCATCAGGTTGACACCTCATTCGTAACTAACTTGCCACTGCTCCTGGCACATCCTCCAGCACTCTTCATTAAATCACAGTTGATCTCCTAGCAAGATTGCACTGGCAGAGTAGATGATATACCAGGCCACAATGTTACAGATTGTGTAAATGTTTTGCTGCTAATGGTCCACAGTGACTTATGGGGCCCAGTTTTGAACCGGTACTCCTGTCCAAAGTTTTTCCCATTTGGATTGAAGGTGTCTCAATGTCAAGATGGGACTTTGGTTTCACAAGGGCTGTGTGATGGTCACTCCCACGGATACTGTTATGGACTGACCAATCTGAGATCGAGGAGGACAAGATCAAATAAGCTTTCCTCTCTTGTTGATTTCCTACTGCCACAGACCCAGATTAGTAGACATGTCTTTTTGGTCTCAGCCTGTTCAATTGGTCATGGTGATAGTGAGATATTTTGGTGATAGACATTAATGTTCCCCACCCAGAGTACATTCTGTGCATTTGCCCCCCTCAGTGTATCTTCCAAATGGTGAGTTCACATGGAGCTATACTAATTCAGCTGAAGGAGGAAGGAAGTTAATAATAAGTAGGAGGTTTCCTAGCCCATGTTTTACCTAATGTCAAAAGACATTGCATGTGCTGATGTTTGACTGTCATGCTCCCCACATTAAGAGAATCTTGTTGGACTGATGGCATGGTGATGTGCTGAGGTCCTTAAGTGGGCAATGATTGGCTATTTATGAACCATAATTGGCTATAGTTTGTGGAAGGCCATCAATAAGACTTCCAATTGTAGACTTAATTAGGATATCAATTAAGGCATTTATTTCAGTGAGTGATCTACTCACCAACCCTCATCCTGACTAAAAACTTTGCTGCCACTTGAGAGGGTATTTAACTCTGCCCATTAAAGAGTTTGTATTATGGCAGTGCCAAAATAATAATAATAATTGAACTCAGATCAATTGGCATGCCCATTTGCACCACCAGTATTGTTATAATTGAGGGTCATCAATTAGCTGCTTGATAAACAATGTTAACAAATGAGACTGTCTACTCATATTCACACATTTGTAAAGCAGAACATTCTGAAGGCAGATGGCTAAAAAGATTCAGTTTTCTCCAATTACAATTTGAGCATTTCAGAATGTAGTTGCATAAATGACAACTCATTCAGCATGATGCTGCTGTTATAGTCACAGTGCTGCGTGATTCTCTTCATCTTAATCCATGTTACATTCTTAATCAAATGGCAGTCAAATACCTGCATCTAAAATATTCCTTCTTAAAAGCCCAGTGTTTTATACAGGCTTGGGCCAAGCAGACATTATTTTGAATTTCACAAACCCATAGCCTGACCATGTCGCCTGGATAGAATGATTGAGGGATTTTAGTTCATGATCTTGTCTGATATCTCAGTCATGCTTGAGATAGAACCATGAATGCTATGTGAATCTGACTGGGTTGAAGGATCATCTGTCTTACTCTACCAGTAGTGAAAATAAGGGTGAAATAGAACCAGTTTGTTTCCACTTTCTGATGTTTCCTATGTTGCATCTCAAAAAAACACAAACTGCAATTCGGTCTGACAAGTAGCAGTTTGTTCACTTTCTTCAGGGTTAAAACCTAATCTAATTTACCAAAAAGTAGGGAAAGCAATGTGAAACCAGTCAGCTACCACAATGACAAGCAAACAAGATTAATACCAATTAAATATTCAAACCTAACAGATAACCGGAGAATACATCATTGCTTTGCAATTTTTATATTATGAAACATGTCTCAATGAAATTGTTCTTTATAGATTCAAAGATTCAAACAGTGGAGAAAAGGCCCTTTGGTCCATTGGGTCTGGACTAACAATAATTATCATTAAAGATGCACTAATCCCAATTTCCTGCACTTGTTCTGCATCCTTGAATGATATGAAATTTGAATAGCTCATCCAAACATATTAATTTCAAAGATTGTAAGGGTTCTGGTCTCTACTTCCCAGGCAGTGCATTCCAGATTCCCACCACCTCTGAGTGAAAAATATTTTCCCTAATCCCCATTGAATCTCCGGCCCCTTACCCTAAAAACTGTACTCCCTCATGATTGACCCCTCAACCAAAAGGAACAGCTGCTCTCTCTTCACCCTGTCCATACCCCTCATAACCTTATACACCTTAATTATGTCCCCCCCCCCCGCTAGTCTTCTTTGCTCTAAAGAAAACAATACAAGCCTATCTAGTCTCTCCTTATAGCTCTCCTTATTTATCCATCCCTTTAAACATCCTGGTGAATCCCTTTTGTACCTGCTCTATTGCGATCACATCCTTCCTGTAGCAAGGTGACCAGAACTGCACACACTCCTCCAGTTATGGCCTGACAAATGCCCTGTACAACTCCAACACTACCTCCTTGTGCTTATACTCTATGCCACAACTGATGAAAGCAAATGTCCCAAATGCCCTCTTAACTATCCTATTCATGTACTATGCTGACTTTAGGGATCAGTGAATAATTACCCCAAGATCCCTCGGTTCTTTTGTGTTATCCAGTGTCTTGTCATTCATTATATATGCCCTCATCCTGTTCTTCTTCCAAGATGCAACACCTCAGACTTATTGGGGTTAAATGACATCTGCCACTGGTCTGCCATCTGATCAACCTGGAAGATACAATTACCATCTTCACTACCAACCACTCTACCAACCTTGGTGACATTTGAGAATTTGTTTGACACTCCCCCCATATTTTCATCTGTCTCATTTACATATACAACAACCAAGAAAGGTCCCAGTACAGATCCTTATGGTACACGCTGGATACTGGTCCCCAGTTACTCGAACAGCCTTCCACCACTACCCTTTGTGACCTATCAGTAAGTTTCTGATCCATCTCACTAAATTTCCTTCAATTCTATTTGTGCTAACCTTCTCAATCAGTCTCCCACATGAGACCTTGTTAAAAGCTTTGCTAAAATCTATGTTTGGTGTGGCATGGTGGCTCAGTTGTTAGTACTGCTGCATTACAGTGCCAGGAACTTAGGTTCGATTCCAGTCTTAGGCAACTGTGTGGAGTTTGCACATTCTCCCCATGTCTGTGTGGGTTTTTTCTGGATGTTCCAGTTTCCTCCCACAGTCCAAAGATGTGCAGGTCAGGTGAATTGGCTCGGCTAAATTGCCCAGAGTGTTAAATGCATTAGTCAGAGGGAAATGGGTGTGGGTGGGTTATTCTTCAGATGGTCGATGTGGACTTGTTAGGCCGAAAGGCCTGTTTCCACACTGTAAGAATCTAATCTACATAAACTACATTAACTGAACTTCCCTCATCACATACTTGATCATGTTTTCAAAAGATTCTGACAAATCTGTTTGGCATGACCTCCCTCTGACAAAGCTGACTATTTCTAATTAGCCCATGCCTTTCCAAATGGGTTATTAATTAATTCTTTCAGAATTATCTCCAAGTTTCCCTACCACTGATGCGTGGCTCGTGGGTTTGCAATTTCCTCGTTCATCTCCACCACCCTTCTTGAAAAATGGAACCCCATTAGCTATCCTCCTGTCCTCTGGCACTGTCCCCGTAGTCAGAGAGGAATTAAAAAAATGTGTCAGAGCCTTTGCAATTCCCTGCTTTGTCTCCCACAGCAGCTTCGGATGCAATGCATCTGGCCCAGGGAATTTGCTTGTTTTTAATCCTGACAGAGCCTCCAATATGTCCCCATTTCCTAAGTCAAACTGTGGAAGGTTCTTACAGTCTCTTTTCCTGAATTCCGTACCAATGTTCTCCTTTTCCAGAGTGGACTGAAGAGAAATATTCAATTAACACCCTTCCAATAACCTGTATTTTCACCCACAGGTTGCCCCCTTATGGGCCCCATTCTTACTCTGTTTAACCTCTTCCCTTTAATGCATTTATGTAATGTATAATGGATTAATGTCTTTATGTCTTGTGAAAGATTCTATCCAGCTTTGACAGCAGTGACAAAAAAAATTGGGCCTTACCAATAAACTACCAGCATCACAGACAAATAAATAGGATCAGTACAGAAGGAAGCATTCATTCAGGCTCCATCAATATCTTAAAATAACTTCAATTCTTGTGCTGAGTTGTTTTGCTATGCTGTTACTCAATGAAACCCTATAAATGACAATAACATAACACCACAAAAGAGCAAAATCACAAAGTAGTCTGAGTGACATAGGCTATGGCAAGGTTTGTGGCAGAATCAGACAAAAAGATCTATCAAGGTCCATCCTGACGTCAGGAGAATTTTGCTGCATCTTTTATGATTTCCGGAAGCAACATGGTGAGCTCCTCACTCGGCAGCAGTTGAGTTGTCAATTATGGGTGATGACAGTTTGTTAAACACCTTGTTGATGTCTGAACTGGCCTCATGGTATTCAGCTTTCTATACCAAATTCGCTTAACAAGGTAGATGCTGAGGAACATCAGAGTGGGTGCTTAGCAGATTCACATCACTGCTTCTTCCATATGACCTCCATGTTGCAGACAAACAAGTCATAGGTTAGGACATGATCCACAGAAACCAGCCACACTGAGGCCTTGTCCATGAGCATTGGTAGCTACCAATCCCTTGACACTATCATGGTACCTTACTGATACATTTGCAGGCGATTCACAAACTACAGACTCACATTGCAGCTTGCGTCAACAATGAAAGATTACAACAGAGACAGAGTCCAATTCTTGTTCTGGGTGCCTGTACACATAGACAGCTGCATCGCAGGGCTGTGAGCTTGCTCTCTTAGCATTCTCTACCCAGCCACACACTTGCAGCACCTATACCATGTATTGGAGCTTCAGCGAGGAACAAAGGCTATCACTAATGTTGTAGTCAGGTGCGCTTTAGTGCAGACACACAGACAGGTTGCTCACCATGCTTATCACTTGATATCTGTCTGGATGTGGGGACATGTAAAGCACGCTGAGACATCACTCTCACACTGACAGCATGTGTCAGCCTGCCTGCATGGCACAGAATTGCCCTGTTGGCTATGTTGGAAACTGATGGGGGCTCGCAGGAGTCTGTACATAATCCAGGATTTTGCTTCAGCCAGTTTTTGGTTTGGGACGCTTACTGTCAGGGGGTCAGTCCTAGAATAGTGTGGGGATATTCAGTGGTCAGTCCTGTAGAGCAGCACAAGAAGTCAGAAGAATGATATATCTCCAATTGGGGAGCCATAAACACATTGGCTCAGCAGTTAGGTCATTCACGTCTAGGAGCTGGTCACTAGAGTCCATCAGGGGTCGAGGATGAATTTAAATCACCTGAACCAAATGGAGCCCCTTTCTGTTGGTGAATGCTGCTGCATTGTGATGCAGCCCTCTCAGTGCCAGGTGTGTGCAGTTGATGGCACCCTGCATCTGATGAACCCAGCTAAGTACCTGGATCCTACTGCCAGGGCTGCAGTCTCCATCCCATCACGCAGGAATAAAATGAACCAGTCAGACTTTGCACAGATGGCATTGTTCACTGCCCTGATGAGTGGTGTAGGCAGTTAATGCGGAGAACTTGGTAAGATATAGCAAGAAAGCCTGCTAGATCTTGCAGCAGAAACACCTCCAAAAAACATGATGCGACTCACAAACAGCTTAACCAATAAAATACAAGATTCAGCCTTAATTTTTGAGATCACTGAGTATGTTGACATCGTCTCCCTTAATGTTCAGTTTTTCTCACAAAGTTGTAATCTGCATAAGGTTTTTTGAGAGAATCAGTGTCCAGTTTATTTTTTTCTGCCAACGGCCACTCTAAATTCAGAAATAATCAACCTGTAATGGCATCATTAAATTTTATTAAAGCTGTGAAGTGAAATAATGAAGCTCATGGGGCTTCACTCCTTTATGCTAGTACTTTTGTCATTATTTAATAGTAGAGTATTTAAGCTAAGTAATAAATCAATCTTTTGTCGACTAATAACTAAGTCTGTAGAGAGAGGAGTGCCAACAATATTTGCAGTTGAGTCTCCTTTTCCAAAAAGTACAAATATTGAATCAATATCCAACAAAGACTGTATAAAATGAGAAGATCTTTAATGATAATATGGTTGTCAGTCATCGACAAATAACAGCCAATTCATAATTAGATGTCCAATTGCAATTCCATTAAAATCAATTCTATAAATTCAGCTGTTACACTGATATTATACTCATGAGAGTTTGAAAATAATTTTCTTTCAATCTTGAAAGGTTGTACACCATTCATCTTATAATAATTTAGCTTAGTGCTGTGCAGATGAAATAGAGATCATTAAAACTTTATCCACCCACTTTTAAAAACTCTTACATCAGGCAAAATTCCTAAGGTTTCCACTTTTAATTCCAACAAAATTATGATATCAACTAAAAGTTAGCCTCATAATTGGGAAGATGGATAACTATGATTTCAATGTTATTGCCTCTTAACCCAATTATAATGTTGAATGAAACAAAATCAAAAAGCGAAAGACACAAAACTCAGCAACTTAATTCTCCCATCACCTCTGAGAAGCAAAGTTCTGCCTTAGCTTTCTAACGATAATACCTAAGAATTATCCCCATTATTCAACTTTACAGTCTCAGTGACAATAACATCCTTCTCATGATTATGTGATCAAAATTATAGTGGAGTATACCAGTGTGGGTCTGAGGAACAACTCTTGGAACAACAGTCTTTTCATTATCACTCAATTTAACCAAGTACCTCATTATCTGTTTACTGCAGATATGTCTTACACGAGAGACTTGACGAGTTTAGACTCCTCTAGATCAGTTTTATGACTGGCGCGCTGCACCAGTATTCTAAATAATATATTACTGATGCATCTGCACTCGATTTATTCCAGACAATCTGGCTGCAGTAACATTTCACAGCTCGAATGATCATCCGTAACAGCAAAAAGAAGGAAGTAGCACTCTTCCATGGTCAATACAATGGATTATGCAATGAGGGTGAGCAGCTACCCATCCCTCTGTCTAAATGATAGTGGCAAGCCTACCTTTGCATGCCAGGCTCGCCCTGCTTTCATTTTTGAGGTGAACTTCCCTTTAATTAGTAGATGACAGGTCTTGTATTGGTCTCCAGGAGCAAGTCCCACCTCATAGAACAGCCTGGCAACTGGAAGCTAGTTTTACTGTATCTCATCAGGATCGGTAGGCACTGCCTGTATTGCAGGAAGACTCGGAAAAACGAGGGAGCATAGATTTCCCCTGATTCTGTATAAGTCAGGTATCTCAACAGGCCAAGGTGGGTAAGGATGGGTGGGAGAACAGTCAAGGTAAGCAGAGGGGAAAGCCAGGGGGGCAAGATTGTGGGGGTTGGTTGTGTAACCTGGAGAAGGAGGCGTTTCTTTATTTCTCTGACCAGTAGCTTAATGAGTTAAATTTGACAGTTTACACACTGGCCTTTCCCACTGCCTGTTAAATCAGAACAACATTGGGGTCAGTATTTTAAATTTAATGTACAATGTCCACCTAAAGGGCTCATTCAGGCTGTGCTATGAGTCCCACCCAACTCCTCTCCAAAACCCATAGAGCTATGGTGATCTCAGGCTGGTCAGACCAGCAGCAAGGCATCCAAATGTACATACCCAGATTCTTACTTGACTGCCCATAATTACCTATAAAATGCAACTGCTTTTGACAGATTAGATCATTCCACATCAAACTGGAATTTAATTAACACTTGGTAAAAATTGTGCTGAATTTGTAAGTTCTCCCAGGGTCAGTCAGTTCTTGACTTCATTACAGCATTGGCCCAAACATGGACAAAACAGTAGAACTCCAGAGGAGTGCTGAGAGTGACTGTCCTTGATGTCATGACAATAACAGACCAAAAACTGAATGGAACCAACCTTTTAATAATGTGGTTCTAACAGTGAGTCAGAGACTGAGAATTCAGGGGTGAGTACCTCACCTCATCTCCCCAATGCCTGTCCCTCATCTACAAGGTACAAGTCATGAATGTGATGGATTACACTCCATTTGCCATGATGAGACTGAAGAAGCTCAATACATGGCAGGACAATGCAGCCTGCTGGACTGGCACCCTACCCATCACCTTCCACAATTATTTTCATTATCACAAATGTACCTTGGCTACAAAATGCAATGCAACAATTCACCAAGTCTCCTCAGTTAACATCTTTCAAACCCTTGAAATCTACCATCTACATGGACAAAGGCGGATGATGTATTGCAACATCACATCACATCTACTAGTTCCCTTCCAAAACATACACTGTTTTGACTTTGAACTATCTCATCAACCCTTTACAGTCACTGATTGCAAATCCTAGAATTCCCTTCATGACAGCACTATGGGTGTCCCTGCACCACAAGGACTGACTGTAATGACTCAAGAAGGCAGCTCACCATCACCTTCTGCAGGACAATTTAGGAATAAGCAATAAATATTAGCCTTGCCAGTGAAGCCTACATCCCATGAATAAACAACAATAGTCACAACTTTACCTTTTAATACTTTTGTTCTATATTTCTGTTATCAATTCCTTTGTCATTAAAATTGGTTTCAGAGAATACTGCATTTACTTTAAAGGTGACAACCTGCTCTGTTTATTGAAAAAATATCAGTCTGAAAATGATCACATCCCAGGCACTTGACTCAACCTCCAAATAATAGCAAAATTTGCTGATGTCAGTGGAGTTATAATTCTGCCTACTTAAAATACAGAAAATAAACCAAAAGGAGAAAGAAAGCCTTGCAAATAAATTATTATGAACTGTATACGATATAGCAAAATATATCTAAGTCACAGGTCAAAACATGAATCTTCTTTGAAAAGACTTTCAATGCCACCCTGGAAACATTCTAATGGATTTTAAGTTGCATGGGTTTGGTTGTGCCCGGGGACCTTAAAACTGGTGATTTTGACAGCACATTGTGAAAAGCATTCTTCAGCTCACTGATTTCCCTATTTGATTGAAGTGCATGGGACTGTGTGTATTCAGAATTCACTTGGCTAAGGCAATTTGAAACCTTCCATCCTGTAAAATGGCTCAACTAGAGAAACATTAACAAACATTTGGGGATTAATATCAAATCCATGGATTTTTGGAATTTCCCCAAACTCTGCAGTGAAAATAAGGTGAGTGCACCATAATAAATAAGGACATTGACACAATGTCAAGGCAATGCTTCATACATATTGCAGATCTCACAGCTGTCTCATTACATGGTAGTGAGAACTGGTTTGGTTGCAGTAGTTTTGCTGAGACGTTTGAAGTTTGTTCTTTTAGATGAGCATGGGTACCAATTATGGTTCATTAGCATGGACCTCAAACAAGGAGCAAGATGACCAGCAACACCCATGGCGTGTTGATCACAGATCTGCAGTGGTGAAGGACGCAGGTGAGCAGCTGAGAGGGAATCACCTGAAACATACAGCTTGTTGCAAGCACTACCCACAAAATAGCCTTTATAGGTAGAGGCTCAGTTTCCTTGATATGTTTGCTTTTCACAAGGTTCTTAATGCAATATCAGGTGATGGTGAAGACTCTTACAAGATGACTTGCTGTCCACAGAACCTTGGGATTGGAAAAGGGAGTAATTTGCACCACATGAACAACAACACCACCACTAAGCTCTATTCTTCTGCCTTTGTAACCTTTATACTTTTGTTCTAAAGGTTTTAAGATTGCTTAATCAGTCACTCAAAAGCAGATTGTTATGCTGTGAAGAAAGTGAGGACTACGGATCCTAGAGATCAGAGTCGAAAAGTGTAGTGCGAGAAAAGCACAGCAGGTCAGGCAGCATCCGTGGAGCAGGAGAGTCAACATTTTCGGCATAAGCCCTTCACCAGGAGATAGAGAGAGAGAGAGTGAGTGTGTGTGTGTGTGGGGGGGGGGGGGGGAGGTGAGATGGCCTAAGGGGGCTGAGAGATATATGGGAGGGGGTTGGGGTTGGGTGGAAGGTAGCTTGAAAGGCGATACGTAAATGAAGGTGAGGTGTGAAGGTGATAGTTCAGAGTGAATAGGTGGGAAGGAAGATGGACCAGTAGGATAGTTCAAGAGGGTGGTGCAGAGTTGGAAGGTTGGATCTGGGTTAAGGTGAGGGGAGGGGAGATAAGGAAACTGGTGAAATCGACATTGTTGCTATGTTTTCGGAGGGTCCCAAGGTGGAAGATGAGGCGTTCTTCCTCCAGGTGTCTGTGTCTCAGTTAGCATGCTAGTGTATCATTATCCCATCAGGTCACAGGCTACAATAGATTAATGATATCATGAGTTGGCTTTAGAGGTCTCACAGTTGATATGACAGTACACCTGTAAGAGACATGCTAATGATATCATCAGTTTATCAAAGCATGTGATCCGAATGTATACCGATACTGTGAGGCATAACGCAAAACGCACAAGGCAGGTGACCGATTGTTGGAGCCAGCAATTATTTCAACATTTCTGCTGATGATGCCAGTCAGATCGAGCTGGGAATCAAAATGCCAAGGATGCCCTTATTAATACAATTATTACTTACGGTGTACCAGAGAACCCGTATTAAAAAAAATACAATAATCAATCTTCTCCCTTTCTCTTCACTAATATCGTTCACTAAAACAGCTACAGAAAATAATAAGCTATCACCTAAACATCCACCTATTGAGCCCTGTCAATTTATCTCTAAATTTATCATCAAATAACATGGAAGGCACCAGATCACCCAGCATCCAAGAATTGACAAAAAAGGGAAATTGGTTAAATGAGAAAAAAAAAGTTGTGTGACAGAAATAAAGAAAGAAACTTGCCAAACATTTTCTTTTCAACCATGTGCATAGTATTAAGTAACAACAAAGCAACTTCTCTGCAGTGCAACTTGTGTAGCTTGAACAGAGGTAGAGGTCACTGTTCACAGAATCATATCATAGATTCCCAACAGTGTGGAATGAGGCCATTTGGCCCATCGAGTCCACAGTGACCCTCAGAACAGCATTCCACTCAGACCCACTCTCCTACCTTATCCCTGTGACCCTGCATTTCCCATGGCTAACCCAATTAGCCTGCATCTCCCTGGACAATATGGACAATTTAGCATGGCCAATCCACCTAACCGACACAGCTGTTCTGAATCTATGAAGAAAGATCACTGGATTCGAAACATTAACTCTGTCTTTTTTTCCTTCACAGATGCTGCCAGATGTGCCAGATTGCTTCTTCAGCAATTTCTGATTTTATTTCAGATTTCCAACATTTGCAGTTCTTTTTGTTTAATTTGACAAAGATAAAGATAGAGGTCAGTTGTCCATCTGTTTTTACTGCCGCAGTACATGTGGTCAATGTCCTTTAAAGTCTAGAGTCTGTGAGGTCCCAACAAAGACTGTGCAGGGACAGAATCCACCATTCAGAAATGAGACAGGAATATAGAATGCAGGAGAGAAGTGGATGTCCACAGGCAGTATGGTTCTATGGTACATTTTGGCCATGAATGTAGTTTGGTATGTGTGGTCAAATGGAGAAAGTGAGGACTGCAGATGCTGGAGATCAGAGCTGAAAATGTGTTGCTGGAAAAGCGCAGCAGGTCAGGCAGCATCCAAGGAGCCGGCCGGGGCAGTCAGGTTTGTGGATTTTGGGCAGGAGGTAGAAACGGGCAGTGTGGGGTTGTGGGACTATGAGGTTGGAGGCGGTGGATGGGAGATCCCCTGAGGTGATGAGGTTATGGATGGTCTGGGAGATGATGGTTTGGTGGTGGGAGGTGGGGTCATGGTCAAGGGGGCAGTAGGAGGAGGTGTCCGCGAGTCTCGCATTCCTGAAGAAGTGCTCATGCCCGAAACATCGATTCTCCTTTCCTGAAGAAGGGCTCATGCCCGAAACATCGATTCTCCTGCTCCTTGGATGCTGCCTGACCTGCTGCGCTTTTCCAGCAACACATTTTCTGCATGTGTGGTCAAATGCCATTGCCCTTGAAATTTGAGACATTTATGTAACTTGAGCTTTCACTCCTGCAAAAATACCAGGGAAGATTTCAAACTTCCTTCATTAGTGTCTCATCCAGCAGTTTCAAGGTTTTTTTTCTTTTGTCCTGCTACCAATTGATATGGATGTGCAAAACTTGGCTATGGACCTAGACACACAGATTGCTTAATGACCCCTCCTGCTGACTGACAATGTGTAGTTAATAACTTTAGTCATGAGCATACAGCAGGATGTTGATGGATTAATTTTTCTTTTAGTTTTCTCAGTTATGCAGTCCATCAGTAATGTCCAGCCCCTATAATTATCTGAGCAACAGGATACAATTTACTTAACCTACTGAGTTGTAAGTCAACATCATTTTAAAGCAATCATTAAACAGAAAGCAACTAAGATTGTTAAAGACTATTTGGAATTGCTATTGATTAACATTCTTGCAAATGGGAGTTCCCTTTCTCTTAAAATTTGGGTGAAGGAAATTTGTTGTTGTAACACCACTGCAAATGGTGCTATGCAGATGATGTCAGTTCCCTGGGCATGGGCAGCACTCTGCCTGATGTCTGTGCAAATTGCTTGGTTTCCTTCAACGATATCAATGCGGAACACAATCCAAAAAGACATTGTCACCTTTGATTTTCCATTGTACATATTCTGCATCAGTCACATTTTTTATTTTGATTTTAGAAACTTTCCCATGGTGGTGGAGATAATATTCAGATTTTTAATGTGGGTATAATGCCACATCTGGCATTGTTTGTGCTGGAATAAAAGGAAGGATTGAAGGGACTAGCTTGATGTTTGTGTGTTCTCATCATAAAAAAGAATCAAATTCACTGATTTAAATGGCTTCAGGCAACCCCTGCCCATAAGTGGCCACGTTTCAATGCGGATTAGACAGCAGACTGTTGAAATTAGCACCTTATCTGAAGGCAGTGAAACAAACCAGAAAGCTTTCAGAACAAGCTTTCTCTCAGCAAGGCATGAAAAGACCCTTATGTTCTATTTTCATTTTTTCACCTTGATAAGAATGCTTTCATGTTGGAAATTAAAATATCACCTACAATTATCAAGCTTGAAAACAATGAACTCAGGCACAGACATATACAAACAAGTTTGAATTTCAAGTAGCTGATTTTGGCAGACAGATGATGGATTTTCGACTGCAGAATTGAAACTAATTTGAAAAGGTTCTCTGTTGTTAGAACCAAGTGAGGAGAAAATCAGCTCCCCTTTTTTTAAATCCTTCTCAATTGTTTGCAGTATTTTTTTTAAAACATGCGGCTATCCCAATGCAATTAAAGGATAGATCACCAGAAACTGAGGAACCAATTACCAAGGTTTCTTTGAGGGAAGATTTGTGTGCAATTCTGCTTTTCCTGTTATAAGCAAGGATGTTGTGAAACTTGAAAGGATTCAGAAAAGACTTACAAGGATGTTGCCAGGATTAGAGATGAAAAATGTGTTGCTGGAAAAGCGCAGTAGGTCAGGCAGCATCCAAGGAGCAGGAGAATCGACGTTTCGGGCATAAGCCCTTCTTCAGGATTAGAGGATTTGAGCTATAGGGACAGGTTGAATAGGCAGTTTTCCTGGAGCATCAGAGGCTGAGGGTTGACCTTATGAGACTTATAACATCATGAAGGGCCTAGATAGGAGAAATACACAAGGTCTTTTCCCCAGGGTTGGGGAATTCAAAACTTCTAAAGAAACTCAACAGGTTTGACAGTGTTTGTGGAGAGAAAGGTCACTGGACCTGCAACATTGACTCTACTTTTTCTCCACAGATTCTGCCAGACCTGCTGAGCTTCTCCAGCAATTTCTATTTTTTGTTCTCACTTATCTCTGCTGTGCTGCTCAAAAGCAACTGTTGAATGATCAATCACTGTGTATTCCAGAGTCTACCTCCAATATTTTTAGTCTGGCTAACTGCTTGCAACATCCCTCATTCACTGACCCGACCCCACCCCACCTCAAAAGTGCTATCCCTGCAAGCTTAACCACTCACTCAGAACTTTCACACATAGAGTAACTGCTGTTACACCCACTTTCATCTCCCTTAATGTCTGCCTGTCATTCTGAGAGGAAAACAGCACTCAACAGGACAGAAAGACTCACGATAGTGGGTGACCACTCAACATTCAGTTCCTCATTTTTTATGTGGACAGCATCCTGACTCTGACCACCGCGGTCAGGCTATGGGCTGATATTAGAGCCTCCCTTCAACCTACTGTGCCAGGACTCTTGGATTGAAACCCACCGCTCTTTGACTTGACTGAGGCCTGCACACAACCGTGACAAACTCCCATCCTTTGTGTAGTTAAATGGCAAGGAAGGACAGTAATAATATGAGCCTGGAATATCTGGCGAAGGAGCAGTGTGCAACAAGGCAATGAACAATAGGAATGCCGTGAGCAGCCAGATAGGTTCAGAGTGAGTGTCTGCTATGACAGCAAGCAAAGAACCCAGAGATGCAGCCTGCTGCAGTCCACAAGTTGTGTACATGTCCCTAAGTCCTTGCAGCAGCATTGCAATAATTACTGTTGGACTTGAGGTGCAGCACCGAATCACAGAAGCATTTTTGAAGTGGGTCAGAGGCATGCCATAAGGTTTCTTAGAAACTGGGACATAGTAGATGCTTCTCAGGTGCGTGCAGCCGGTGCCCATAAAGTGCGTCCTGAAATGTTGGTGCCTGGTTTCCAACATGCAGATTGTTTGGAGCAAGCAGGTCCACACTCTTATATCCTTGTTAAATTCTCTGGACATTGAGCTTGTCTGGTTCGATGGATGCTGTATTAACGAGGCAAGTCGAGCCACGAACAAAGCATTTAACAAAGAGTGATCACCATCAATTGGCATCGTGCCGCTGCCTAATGACAATCTCACCATGTCCTTTGTGAAAAGCAAAAACGATAGCATAAGTCACTCCCAATGGTATCAAGATGGGTCCCACCACTCCATTCTGCCACTGCCATCACCATATACCATGTCAGCCAGACCCCTTCAAGATTCTGCCCAATGTTTCTCAAAAAAGAAATGTGCTCAGTGACAATACAGATTTAAATAAAATACCAGAACATTGAGAACTCAAAGAATAACTGAAATTATCCTGACTGCTGATTATGCAAATTGCGAACTAAACAACCCAGCCTCAGGCTAAAATTGAATATCTCAAGAACACCCTAAGGATTTTAAACTAGTTTGTTTATGTTCCTTTGGTAATGGACACCATTCATTTTTAGCTTTGCGTCTGACCTTTATGTTATTCTATTTTTCTCCAGATTAGCAGATAAGCTAACTATTGTTTCACTCAAGAAAATCTCAATTTTCTCTTACTGCTACCATCGAATTTAGCTAACTGTATTTGAATTGGATAAAAGTATCACCTTGTGTTGAAAATAAAATAAATTTTTTTGTAAAATTAAGTAGAGGAAACTGAAAAGAGAGGATTTGATTCATTCCTCCTCACCTGCTCAGAGCAATATCTAATTTAATAATGTCAATTTTTATAAACATTCAAAAAAACATACAAACAGAAAAAAATCAATATAGAATCAAACTTTCAACACCTTGAACCTATACAACTGTTCAATCTCTCAGCCCCCTTGGATCACCCCATCATTACTGGTGAAGGGCTTATGCTCGAAACGTCGATCCTCCTGCTCCTTGGATGCTGAATGACCTGCTGGGCTTTTCCAGCACCACACTCTTTGACTCTGATCTCCAGCATCTGCAGTCCTCACTTCCTCCAAATTTTACTCCTCTATCTACCATTTCCATCTACCCTTAATATTAAGAATTGATCCACATCTGTTTTCAACATATTTAATAACTCCATCTCCTTCAAATTTGCACAAACCTCTGAAAGAAAAGAAATTCTCCTCATCTCTGTCCTGAAATAGTGATCCCTAATTTTAACACAATGCCCCCTAAATTTTGGACTAATCCACAGGAGGAACCTGAATTTTCCAGGCCCATCTTGTCAACACCATTCAGAATCTTATACACGTCAATTAAGTTATCCATCGTTATCCAATCTCCAGTGGAAACAAGCAAAAACTGTACAATCTATTCCCAAAGACAACCAGCCCATTCCAAGTATCAATATAGCAATCTCCTGTAAACTGCCATTAATGCACTTACATACTTACTTAAATATGATGATCAAAACTGCACACAATATTCAAGACATATAGCCTGCAATGAAATGGCTTATAGGAACAGCCTGAACATGCAGATCTGAGGTCAAGGTTCACTGAAACCAAAAGAAAAACCTTTTTCCATTAACAACAAGTAGTTGTACTGATGAGCAAAAAATTACCCGGATCTTAATTAGATTTTACACTGTTATGACTTCTGCCGGTGATCAAACTGTTCATTTGCTGATTGCACAGTGCCAAGAGTTGATCATAAAAACTACTGACACAGAGAAGAAGTGCAAGCAAGTGTCCCTCAAAGTAATAGTTAGTTCATAGGAGTCATCTGATCAATGACTGGAGGATGAGATGGAGTACGCTGATCACTTGTTTCCATTCAGATAAACTCACATAAACTTGCGATTGTTAGTATTGTGCAGATAAGCTCGTGATGCATTACAACGTTTGAAGGAATTTTGTAGTGCATCTTGTTTCAGTAAAGAACAGTTTGGTATACCCCATTATTAGGTCTGCCTTGGATTATTGCTGTCCAGAGTAAACCTGGCGGACCAGAGAAAGGAATAAAAGCCTATAATACATTTTATCTTTCATTATCAGATAGAAATAGCAGTAACAGATTAGTCACGTGTTATAAATAATATCCAATGTTCCTCTCCATTGAAAGCAATGGGTGTGAAATTCTAACGGATGCATAATTACTAGCCTAGCAGCAAAACTGAGTTTAAAACTGAATGGTCAAAATTAAACTCTACCCCTTTTTCTTACTCCCAAAACTGGAGAAGCATCTTCTGGATGAAACCTTTATATCCACATGAGCAGGTATCAGCATACCTGGTGTGAAGTCAAAGTTCAATGCACTTTCTCTTCAACATTGTTCTTTGAAGAAATGAGAAAGAAGCAATATTTTAAGATGAATATTTTGAGCATATGTTATGTAATTTCTCTGTTCATGAACTGTTCACTAACATTGTAGTGCCCACCACAAATACTGTTCCTTCACCATTAACTCCTTCCTTCCTCTTAGCATATGTTGGATCCTGAATTAGAACGTTCACAAACTTGGTGCTTCATCTGATCCCAAAATGAGCTACATACATTCAATACCCAGGTCTACTTTGAACTTGCTATCATTTCTTTATTCCAAACCTATGTCCATTTACGTGCTACTGAAATCCTCATCCACGTTCTTTCTTGCCTTTCAACTTGACTGTTCGAACATGTTGCTGCATAAAGAACAAAGAAAATTACAGCACAGGAGCAGGCTCTTCAGCCACCAAGTCGGCGCTGATCCAGATTCTCTATTTTAACCTGCTGCCTATTTTCCAAGGATCTGCATCCCTCTACTTCTTGCCCATTCACGTATCTGTCAAGGTACGTCTTAAATGAAACTATCTTAACTTGAGTTCATTCAAAATTCTGATACCCAGGTCCTAAAGTGCACCAAGTTCCATTCACCCATCATTCCTGCTTTTGCTAACCAATGCTGCATTTCAATCCAACATGACTGAAAAGAACATGTCTAAAAATCTGGAAGAAACTATTTCCTGAACTCACAAATGATCAAAATCTGTTGATGAAGGACTACTACATTTTTTTTCTTGGTTTGCAAACCTTTTAATCTGTGGCAACAAGAGGCAAAATAGCCCTTTCATCTTGGAACAGAATTCAAATGTTTTGTTGCGCATTGAGAAAGTTAAACTTTTGCCTCAAATATATTTGAATACTTCACACAAGTTCGGTATTGGAAAAGAAATGTGATTATGCAAAGCATAATTAATAACATAAAAATATAGATTTTTAAATACAGTTATGATTATAATTGTCCTCGGAAGGAAATAAGATTAAGTGCAATATTTTCCATTGTAAAGTTGCTCATGTTAAATGACAGAAAAAATGAATTGGGCATGTATTTAAAATTGATTTGAAATTAAACTCATTTGCACAATGAATTGCTCAAAGCCCTGAACATTAAATGTTTATGGGTAACAGTTATGTGAGACTGATGAAATTATCTCTTTCCCCACAAGCTGCTTAAAACATTTCCTGATCATGAATCCTTTATTAAGATCCTTTGTGACTTATCACTTCCTTTTCGAAGGCTCATTACAGTTTGTCAATGTTTACCTCTATTGTTCATTACTCAAACAAAACAATCCTTGTACAACAATTTTTAACCTATCTCCTTTTTTTTAATAAAATCACCTTGGTTCTGTTTGGCAACCATAATCTGACTGCAGAAAGAAACTAGTAATCCATATGAAACAATCTATTGCATCCATTGCCTGTTTAATATACAAGATCCACTCACCTGCACTCATGTCTAATGTCAAACATTATACGTAATTAAGAATTTTCAGCAGTATAAAAACAGGAATTTTCAAACATGCCCTCTCAGGTTCCAACACTCATCCGTTGCTCTGCCCTACACTCGAAACTCTGAAACCCATATTCCCAGCACTGGGTATGAATGCAATTATAGTTCCTCTTCATGCCCCAGGAACTTAGTGCCATTATGAATGCATTCACAATAATATCCTCTGTTCAGTATTTCTTGTGAAATGCAACTGTTTTATTCACTTGTGGGACGTGAGCATCACTGGCTGGCCAATATTTATTGCCTGCCCCTGGCTGCCCTTGAGAAGGTGGTGGTGAGCTACAACAGTCCACTTTTTGTAATCTGACCCACAATGCCCTGAGGGAGGAACTTCCAAGATTTTGACACAGCGACAGTAAAGGCAATAAATTTCCAAATCAGGACAGTGAGTAGCTTGGTGGGGATTTGGAAGGTAATGGTGTTCCCAGGTATCTGCAACCTTCTTGATGGAAGTGGTTGTGACCTTGGAAGGTGCTGTCTAAGGATCTATGGTGAATTGCTGCAGTGCATCTTGAAGGTGCTGCTACAGAGTACCAGTGTTGAAGAGAGTGGATGTTTGTGGATATGTTGCCAATCAAGCAGGCTGCTTTGTTGTTGATGGCATCAAACTTCTTGAGTGGTGCTGGACCTGCACCAATCTTAACAAGCAGGAAGTATTCCATCACACTCCTAATTTTATGCCTTGTAGATGATGGACAGGTCTTGGAGGGTCAGGAGGTGTGTTATTCACCACAATATCCCTAGCCTTTTACCTGCTCTTGTAGCTACTGTGTTTATGTGGTGAGTCCAGTTGAATTTCTGGCCAATGGTAACCCCAATGTTGTTGATAGTGAGGCATTCAGTGATGGTAATAGCACTGAATGTTAAGAGGTGGTGGTCAGATTGCCTCTATTGGAGATGGTCATTGATTAGCATTTGTGTGGTGCGAATGTTACTTGCTATTTACCAGTCCAAGCCTTGATATTGTCCAGATATTGAGGCATTTGAACATGGACTGCCTCACTATCTAAGGAGTCATGAATGATGTTGAACAATTATTGACGAACATCCCCACTCCTGACCTTACGATGAAGGGAAGGTCATGCAGTCATAGAGTCGCATAGCGTGGAAACAGACCTTTTGGTCCATTTGTCTATACCGACCAGGTTTCTCAGACTAAACTAATCCCATTTGCCTGCATTTTGCCTGAATCCCTGTAAACCTTTACTATTTATGTATCTTTCCAAATGTCTTTCAAATGTAACTTTACCTGCATCTATCACTTACTCAGACAGTTTAGGGGTTTAGATAGGGTTGACCATGAGAACGTTTTTCCACGTATGGAGTCAGCTATTACGAGGGGGCATAGCTTTAAATTAAGGGGTGGTAGGTATAGGACAGATGTTAGGGGTAGGTTCTCTACTCAGCAAGTCGTGAGTTTATGGAATGCCCTGCCAGTAGCAGTGGTAGACTCTCCCTCTTTATGGGCATTTAAACGGGCATTAGATAGGCATATGGAGGATAGTGGGCTAGTGTAGGTTAGGTGGGCTTGGATCGGCGCAACATCGAGGGCCAAAGGGCCTGTACTGCGCTGTATTTTTCTATGTTCTATGTTCTATGTTCGCCCTGTTTGTGAAGGACTTCCCCCTCTGGTCCCTTATAAATTTTTCTTCTCTCACCTTAAAAATATGCCCTCTAGTTTTGAACTCCCCTACCTTAGGGAAAAGACCTATTCGCCCTATGTATGCTTCACATGATTTTATAAATTCTATCAGGTCACCCCTCAACCTCCTATGCTCCAGTGAAAGAAGTCCCAGCCTATCCAAGCACTTCTTATAATTCAAACCCACCAGTCCTGGTTATTTTCTTGTAAATCTTTTCTGAACCCTCTCCAATTTAATAACAGCATTCTGAAAACAGGGAGATCATAACTGTATGCAGTACTCCAGTACAACTGCAACAAGGTGTCCCAATTTTTTCTTGACAAGTGGCTAAACAGCTTCTTAACCACCCTGTCTATCCATGACACAACTTTCAAAGAATTATGTACATGAACCCTTCAGGTTTTCCACTCTATAACACTCCCTTAGGCCCAATTGATCATGATCCCTTTGCAACCTTTGATAACCTTCTTCATTGTCCACTTTACTACCAAATTTGGTGTCATCTGCAAACTTACTAATTATGCCTCCTAAATTCTTATCCAAATCGTTTATATAAATGACAAACAACAGTAGATCCAGCACCAATTTCTGTAGAACACCACTCGTCGCAGGCCTCCAGTCCCAGAAAAACAATCCTCCATCATGAAGCATCCGAAGATGGTTGGGCCTAGGACACTATCCTGATTCTATCATAGAATCATTGAGGTCTACAGCACAGAAAAAGGCCCTTCAGCCTATCAAGTCTGCACTGGTCCAAAACAATTGCATAACTACCTGAATTCCATTTTCCAACACTTAGCCCATAGCCTTGTATGCCTTGATATCATAAGTGCACATCCAAATACATCTTAAATGTTATGAGGTTACTGCCTTTCCTAGCCTTTCCTGCAGCAAGCTACAGATTCCCATCACCCCCTTGATGAAAAAATGTTTCCTCACATCCTCTCTAACCTCTTGTTTCTTATTGTAAGTCTCTGTCCCCTGGTCATTAGTCCCTCTACCAAGGGGAAAAGGTTCTTCCTGTCTACCATATTTGTCCCTCTTGTATTTTTGCAAATCTCAATTATGTCTCTCCTCTGTCTCCCGTGTTCCAAACTCTAAGGTCTAGCCAATATCCTGGTAAATCTGCTCTCCAATGCATTCATACCCCTCTGAAATTGGGCATTCCAGAACAGCACACAATACTCCAGCTGTAGTCTAACTAGGTTTTCATACAGTTCCAGCATCGCATCCCTGCTCTTACAGTCTGTGCCTCAGCTGATAAAGGCAAGTGTCCCACATGCCTTCTTAACCACTCCCACTATCTTAAGAGACTGGTGTACATGCACGTCAAGATCCATCTGATCCTTTGGCTTCCCAGGATTTGAGCTTTAATCATGTATTTGCTTGCCACGTCTGTACTGCCCCTCACACTAAAGTGGGTTGAATATCATTTCTCACTGAGCAGCCCACGTGATCACCCATCTATATTCTCCTCACGAGTTACCACCCCAACAACTTTCGAAACACAATAAACATCACAGTGAATGGGTTTGTACTCAGGCAGGTTTAATTTCAGTACGCTAAGTACAGAGTTTTTCTTTATTGGCCAAAACTCTGGTTTGACTTCTACAGGAGATCAATTATCATTTCAGTAGATATGCTATTATAATTAGAAGGGAAAAGAACTTCTACTTATACACCATCATTCACAACTTTCAGTGATGTCTTAAAGCACTGTACATCCAAGTAAAGACTTGACAATAATTAGATAATCTGTTATAAATGGCATTTGAAGGATTAATGTTAACCAAAACATCAGAGTTCTCCTGTATTTCTTCTAATGGCACTGATGGACAACTGAGTGGAAAATGATGTTATACTGAAAGATGGAACCTCTGGCAGTCTAGCAGTCCATCTAATCCGTAATGAAGTATTAATCCTAGATTCTGCAATCAAGTCTCTCGAATGAGTCTTTCACAAACTTCTTACACAGAAAAGAGGATTCTATCAGAAGCAAGCAATGCACTTATGTATTGATTTTGTATGTTGGAATAATATTGCAAAAGGATCTCTTTGAATTGCAGGATATCTGCAAGGAGGGGCACATTCGGTCATTAGCTGTCTCAAGTTGTCTGGTTACTTATTTTATCATGTTTCTGCAGCAAGGCAGAAATTTATAGAGATGGACAGCATTACAGGAAACATAAAATGACTTGACTAAAGGATTTAAACAACTTGAACACTTGTTTTAATGTCATTAATGAATTTAAAACATACAAGTTGTGTCGTACTGCATGCTTATTATTTTTAATAAATTGAATTTGTAGTTTTAGCAGTGTCTGACAGCACGGTAAGTTGTGTGACATTCCATATGATATTCAGGGGAAAAGAAACTTCTTGAAAGGATAATTATGATTTTATATTACACTGGCCCAGTCATTTCAAAGGAAAAAAAGTATTGATGTTGGCTATTTAGAAGCAGAAACCAACTGATGAAAACTAAATTGTCTCAGTACGCATGAATGATAAATATCAAAGACTGTCCAAATTATATCAAGCATCTCATAGATTATTATTATACCATGAAGTGGAAACTATTTTGTTGCAGAATTATAAATGGCTTGCTCACTGCATTATTGCAAATAACATTTTAAATATATTCTATTCACATTTGACTAAGTGTGGCATAAGGGAGTCCTAGTAAACTGGAATCAATGGATATTGGGGCATACTCTCCACTGTTTTGTGTCATACCTAGGAAGATGGTTTTGGTTATTGGAGGTCAGACATCATGAGATATTTAGGTGTTCTGCCAGGCTAGGTTTCTGAATCAACAAAATGGCATCAAGAAGCAACAATGGACACAAGGTTTAGTTCAAACATAAAAGAGTTGAGAGTGCAGAGCAAATAATTGTGCAGCAACTAGAGAGATGAAGTTGTCGGAGAAGAAGATCGGAAATTGGAAGATGCTCTTTACACAGCTTAGGCGGTTACCTCAGAAAAAAAAATGTCAAACAGAGGAAAGTTTAGTAGAATTGAAATTACAAAATATGTCAATGAAAATAATCAGAATTTTTTGAGGATCTTTGCACTGAAATAAACAAGGAGATGAGGCACCACAGATTTTAAAGATGGTATACTAGGTATATGAAGAGAAATAACTTTGTGTTGCGGCAGAAGACCAAGATTTCAGATAACTTTAAGTAAAAATTCAATCATTAAAAATACTTTTTGTCTTCTTTTGCATTACTTCAGCAAAGGCGTTGGTGGAGTAGCATCTCTCCTACCAGCTCTGTGATAGTGAGGCAATGGGATAACATGGATTTCAAATCTTTTAAATTATTACGTTTTTGAATGGCTTTTTTTGCCTAAGACTGATGGTTACCCAACACAGTAGAAAGTTGCCTGAGTGTACCCTGAACACAAAAACAGGATGAATTCAACTCTGCCAATTACTACTCCATTAATCTACTCCCAATTATCAGTAAGTCATGCCATCAACACTACTTTCATTCAGCACTTGCTTAGGAACGGACTGCTCACAGACTGCTCAGTTTGGCTTCACCCAGCATCTCAGCACCTTTTTCATTATAATCTTGGTTCAAACATGGACAAATGAGCCAAATTCCATTGAGGATGTGAGACTGACTGTCCTTGGCATCAAGGCTCAGCTAAGGGGACTCAGCAAAATTAGAGTCAGTGAGATTCAGGGACAAAGGAATGTGGTTAGAGGCCAGTCAGTGCATCTCAGGGTATCTCTGCTGGAGTTCCTCAGGATAGTGTAGTTGACCCAACCCATTTTCGACTGCCTCATCAGAAGGCTGATGATTATACCATGTTCACATTTCATGACTCCTCAGACACTGAAGTAGATTCAGCAAAACCTGGACCACATTCAGCTTTAGGCTAACAAGTGGCAGATACCACAAACAAAACAAATGCCACACAGTAACCAACTCCAGCAGAATCTGACCATCGTTCCTTAAAAATCAGTGGCATTATATTCACTGAAACCCTATCATCATCATCCTGAGGCTTACTATTGTTCAGAAACTGAACTGGACCAGCCATACAAATACTATGGCTAGAAGACCAGGTCAGAGATTAGGCATCTTGAAATGACTAACAACTCCTGAATCCATAAAGCTTGTTGATCACCTATCAGGCCTAAGTCAGCACGTGATGGAATAGTGCCTACTAAACTCAATGAGAGCAGCGCCAACAATACTCATATGCTTGACACCATCCAGGAAAAAGCAGCTTGCTTCATTAGCTAGACATGCTCAAAAGTTCACTCCTTCCACCACTCCTGTTTAGTAGCAACAGTGCATACAATTTATAAGATTCACTACAGTAATTCACTAAACTCCTCAGACAGCTCCATACAAATGATGGCTGCTATCATCTGGAACAAGGGCAGTAAATGCATGGAAATACTGTGACCTGCAAGGTCCCCTCCTTGCCACTCACCATGCACATTTGGAAATTTTTCACCGTTCCTTCAGTGTCATTGGGACAAAACTCTGGAACTCCTGCCCTAATGGGATTTGGACCTACTGACACCAAATGGCCTGGAGAGTTTCAAGAAGGCAGATCATTATCACGTTCTCAACAGTAATTAGGGATGGGCAATAAATGTTAGCCCAGCCAGTCACATCTATAAATACATAAATGTATTCATAGATCCAATCATCTGTGGTTTTTCACAACAATTAACAAAAGATCTGCAAAAGTATTGAAAAGCACAATTAAACTACAGCCTAAGAAGTGATCTTGGAGATTCAACTTTGAGATTTAGAAAGAAAGAGAGAATGCCATTATGCAGTGAGAAGAGTCACAAAAATTACATTTCAGTCTTGTATATTATTGTTCATCAATCTATTTTATGTCAACAAAAGAATTAGGTTTTCAACACACAAATCTCATTTTGGCAAGTGTGTAATCAGCCTCCATTTCAAAGGAAGGAGATTCACTTCACAAAGTGTCATGCATTATAGCAGTTGGAGTACAGCATAATAGCTCCCTCAGATAATCCCAATTTCCAGCTACTGTTTATACAGAAATTAGGCAGGCTGACAGTGCTTGGCATCTTAGAAAGTGGTGGATGATCCCTAGAAAATATGTTGCATAAGTGTCCAAAATGATGATAATCCAATTTTTCTACTTGAACCCATTGCAAATACCAAATCATAGGATTGCCTTTGTTCTTCTTGCATACATGATGATAGCTTTCCAAGCCAGATGCCTTACATGTTTAAACTTATTTATTAAGATACATTATTTAAAATGTGACAGTACATTGGTATTTATGTATCAATAAAGCATAGCGGTCATCAGCATTTCCAACCTTTCCTCAGTCCTGGAAACAGGAAGCATAATTCTTTTTTATTATTGCTGATATCTTACCACGTAAATACAGATAACCATATAGAAACCTGAAAGATAGAGTCTGAACTATTGCATTCCAACTTTTCTGCCTATTCTTGTGTGAATATTAGCTCCATGCTCGAATGAGCAAGAAAAGGTATTCAAATGGTAGCACTGTGTTGAAGCCTGAAGGACCGTTACACGCTTAATCAGTTTTTCTACTTCAAGAAACAACACAAAATAAATACTACAGTATTTTCCAACTGAAAAATTGACAAATATGTTTGCGCTGGACTGGCAATTGCAGAATAAAATGTGAAAGTAATGAATTATTGATCGAGTTTTAGTTTCAACATCAATTGTGATTATATTTACAGGCTATAGTTGGCCCGTTTCAGGAGCCAAAGATTTGGATATTTATCTTGGATATGTAGTTTGTATATTTTGGAGACATCTTCACTGGGATTTGGTTAGGCTGCACTTACATGTTCTTATCTAGCAGATTCACATGTGCGTCAAAAAGTATGGTTCTGGAAAAGCATAGCAGGTCAGGCAGCATCCGAGGAGCAGGAGAATTGTTGTTTTGAGCATAAGATCTTCATAAGTTCTTCCTGGTGAAGAGCTTATGCTCGCAATATCAATTCTTCTGCTCCTCAGATGCTGCCTGACTAGCTGTGCGGTTTCCAGCACCACACTTTTTGGCTGATTTCCAGCATTTGCAGTCTTCACTTTAGAACATAGAACAATACAGCGCAGAACAGGCCTTTCGGCCCTCGATGTTGCGCCAACCTGTGAACTATTCTCAGCTCATCCCACTATACTATCCCAAAATCATCCATGTGCTTATCTAAGGATTGTTTAAATCTCCCTAATGTGGCTGAGTTGCCTACATTAGCAGGTAGGGCATTCCATGTCTTTACCACTCTCTGCGTAAAGAACTTTCCTCTGACATCTGTCTCAAATCTATCACCCCTCAATTTGTAGTTATGCCTCCTCGTACAGGCTGATGTCATCATCCTAGGTCTCTGAGACTCACTTGTGCACCTATCCATCTTTCTTGAGAAAGTCATAGACTTGGCTCAGTAATGTCAGCAATCAGAAAATTGTGGGGGCATATTCCTCTGCTACACAACTTGTAATTTAAGTTGCCAATTCAGGACATTACTGATGAAAAGCACTATTGTCGTGGGGACTATTCTTTAACTGAAACCAAGACGTAACTGTAAGATGCTCTAAGGCATTACATCAAAAAGAGCACAGAATTTTCCCACTTTCCTGCTCCAAGTTCTCTCTTAACAAACAGGACAAAAAATGATTAGTTTACTCAGCTAGTTTATTTTAACCGGCCTGTCCTCAATCACTAACATGTTCCAAAGAAATTCAATGAAAGCTTGAGCAACAGCAGCTCATCTTTTGATTGGGCACTTTTAAACCTTCTGGACAAAACATCTATTTCAGCAGATGCAAGTCAGGGCCATTGCTCATGTAACCTTCAGGCAACAGATGTAGGTACAGGTTCTGCATTTATAGTCTCCATATATATTCCTTCAGATGCATCCATTATTTCTTTCGATGACGTTTACCAACAATTCTGCCTTTGCCCACCATTCTGTGCGCCATTCAAATCATTTCTACATTTCAACCCATCACCTACAACCTATCCATTTGTTATTTATTTTACTTGCTATTTTCTGCAAGGTCATCGGCCTAAAGTTTTAACTCTTCCTGTTTCTACAGATGCTGCATGATCTGCTGAACATTTCCATCATTCTCTGGTCACATTTTAGATTTTCAGAATCTGCCAGACTTTGCGTTTGTGATTAATTTCTCATTCATCCCTTTCCTGATTATGAGACCTTCTTGTACACAATTCTATTCTACATTTCCCTACATAATGATTAAAGACACCATGTATTTACAAATTAATTCTGATTGATCAGGGTCACAGGGTGTTGCTATGGGAATGCAGCAGAGATTGACTGTCTCCATGACCCCCTTTCTTCACTGTAAAAGTCCAATCAATAGATGAATCCCTTTTCCTTATATAAAACAAGCTCCTACATGCTAGTGTGTTAGCACATGTAATGTATCACACTGTAGCCTAGTTGATAATCTTAAATTCTTTTCCAGTTGAGTTCTTAGCATAATCCAGCTTGTTTAATGAATGATGTCATATCAAATTCTGGACATACTTTTCATAGAATCATAAACCTGTGGAAGCAGGCCATCCATTGAGACCATACCAAACTTCTGAATGGATGGCTGTTTGTGTGGAGTTTGTACATTTTCCTCATGTCTGCATGGGTTTTCTTTGGATGCTCCCACAATCCAAAGATGCGCAGGTTAGGTGAATTGCCCATGCTAAATTGCCCATAGTGTTCAGGGATGTGTACATTAGGTGCATTAGTTGGGGTAAATATAGAATAATAGGGTAGGGGAATGGGTCTGGGTGGGTTACTCTTTAGAGAGTCGGTGTGGACTTGTTGGGCCGGAGGGCCTGTTTCCACACTGTAGGGATTCTATGGTTCTATGAAATCCGGACTGGTTCAGCCTGATTGGCATGCTGCCCACAGTAAATGGCTAATAGATTGTGCTGTTGAAAAAGTCCATATCAGCCATGAAACCCATGTCACCTTACTCAGTTGTGTTGCAGGCAAGACAACATTTTGGCTCGACAGCAGCATTCTGTTGATTAGATTAGATTACATTACAGTGTGGAAACAGGCCCTTTGGCCCAACAAGTCCACACCGACCCGCCGAAGCGCAACCCACCCATACCCCTACATTTACCCTTTACCTAACACTACGGGCAATTTAGCATGGCCAATTCACCTGCACATCTTTGGATTGTGGGAGGAAACCGGAGCACCTGGAGGAAACCCATGCAGACACGGGGAGAACGTGCAAACTCCACTCAGTCAGTCGCCTGAGACGGGAATTGAACCCGGGTCTCTGGCGCTGTGAGGCAGCAGTGCTAACCACTGTGCCACCGTGCCGCCCACCATTCTGTTTGTGGAGAGAACCATTTGTGGATTTACTACAAAGTAGCAGGCTGAGGCATTGCTCAAGTTTTTTGAGACACCGTCTCCTTCCAGGGTAATCTAAGGCAGACTGGACACCCCTCAATGCCAAAAATGGTAAACACAGGCCCTTTCATGAGTTTTGCAACATACAAGTGAGGATTTAATTCGGGTAGCCATTAGCACTCAGGATAATTTAGATATGCCCTATCTCAGCATTAAGTTTACACAATTAGTAGATGGTTAGGGCCTTATTCATGAGGTTGCAGATAGGTTAACCGTTCACATCATGCATCGTGTTCTGCCAGCCCTTGGTAGGCTTCAGGTTGGCTTGGGAACCGAGAGCTTGGCTGCATAGGGTAGAGACTGTCCAAGGAGGTGGGATGTACTGTACTTACAGGAGAAAAGATATTTATGTAATCCTGTCCCTCTCTGCACCTCACCTGGTGCTGCATCCTCTCCTGCAGACAAAGGGTCACCTTACAAAGATGCACATGACCAACCACTATCTTAAAACTAGCAGAATGATGCCCAAATGGAGCAGAAAGCTAGTGAATTATGTTTCTGGTCCCAGTTCCATTTTCTCTACAGACAAAAATTGTCTGTTCTGAGGAAGAGTCATCAACTACAAATGTTAACTCAGATCCTTTCTCCATGTTGACCTGCTGAGTATCTCCAGCATCCACAGTATTTTGTTACATAAAAAAGAACAGCTCCTAGGCAGACAATTATCAGCTTCATTAAAATTTCAATTCACTTCATTTCCAAGGATGCATTGCAAATTTGTGCTGACTGTGTGCAAATTCATGTTGCTTTTAGTAGAAGAAGTGTCTTCTTAATATGACTTTCTGCCTCTTGATCACCAACGGTGTCTTTCGAGAGCACAATTCCCAGGTGGCTAAAGAGAGAGTTGCAGCTCTTAGTGCCATAATGCTGCAGAGGAGTTTGAATTACAGTTTGAATATAAGGTCAAGCATTCATGATCTGGTCTATTAATATGTCTAGAAGCCAGCTTCATAACAAAGTCTTATCGAAGGTGTAAAGCTCAATGCCAGCTTTGATTGCATTGAAATTTAAGAAGCAAATCCAACAATCTCTTATCACCCACATGATCTTTCCTTCAGCCATTGGCCTACTTGGAGAATGGATTCTCTTTTCTCAGTAATCATAAAATGCCAATATAAAAAAAATGAAGGCACGAGGCCTCCATGTGAAGAGCAGTGAATGGTTATACCTTTCTTTTTTTCTCTGAGACCTGTGGTGACCTGTGCTAGGAATGCGTGAGAGCTCCTTACTGGTTTGCTTATTTTAAGTCACCGCTATCAACCTGCTAAAGTTTTTATTACCCTGGAGAGCACTTTAGCAGTTTGCTCAAGTGGCTGGTGGATGGCCTTGATGTCTCTGTCACTGCTACTAAACTGTCATTGTTTATTGATGAAATCACTTGTGGTTTGTCTGTCAGGTCAGCCACTTGCATTTTCTCAGCAATATTATTGCTCAATCATTTCACTAGTGCAAAATACTGTGTTTAGGAAATAAAAACCATACTCTTTAAGCAAATAAACAGAATCACTCAAATAGACCAGATAAGAATTTAACAAGGCTTTATCATTTTATAGTGTTCCACCATTATTGTTACAATGATTTGTTAACAATATGGGAAAAGTGAAGCAGCCAAATGATGATAATTTGGAATAAGATTATTTGGAGTGAAAATTCCTTTCATCTCTTTACCGGGGTTTTAGCCAAGACAGTACTGCTAAATACACACGGAGATATTGGCCTTAAGCTTTCTGGTCTGTGAGAGTGTGCATACACTTCCCTCAGGGAGCATGCTCCTCATCTCGAATTAAAACTCATCAATTCCTTATGTACATTAACACTCATTTATTTAGTGGGAGAAAGTGAGGACAAATGAATCTTCATAAGTCTTTTACAACCTCAACTGGTTACCCGTCACTTGCAAGAAGCCATGCCTTACCCACTCCCACCTCTGGGAATATGACCCAGAAATGATATAGAACTGAGGAACCACCACAGCTTGCATTTACAAACCTGCCTGTTACCATGTCTTCCATCATTTACAGAATTTCAAACCTACCATTAGCCCATTGCTCTAAGAGGTGATGGTAGGTTGGAGAAACAGTTGAACCAGGAAACACCGTTAATTAACACTTTCATATGATAATATATAGGTTACTGTCTGGTAAATGTAAGATTGAAAAGTAAGTGCATAAACAGAGATACAGATGAAATTGAGCATAATTTTGCACGCTCGATTAGTTAAATATTAAAGAAAAGCAATAATTTGCTGATTCCACTGATTCTGCTGATGGTAAGGAGTTTGAAAGAAAATGATTGCAGACTGATGGACTTTGTTGAGAAAGTTTTGCACTGCACAATAATTGACCTTTTTAAGGAATTCAGCTTCTTTCTGCTTTATCTTCTTGCTGCAGTCAACCCCATTTTATTTTATCCTTATTTGCCCTTAATTGAAGCTACATGCATTATAGATCAAGAAAACAGGACCAGTCATATTAGAGTGCCAAAAATTTCTCATTTTTAACCTTACTTGATATAGAATCGCTATTCATGAACTGTATGTCTCAGATTGTAGAAAGCAACAACCTTTTTGTCATTAAATACAAGTCTGTTCAATTATTTAGAAAAAAGAATTGGAGTTCTTATTTCTTACATTATTACAACAGATTACATTCTCCTATCAGAACTACTGTTGTGTATTTCAGCTACTAACAATCCTGTTAGGAACATGGAATTAAAAGGAGGCTATTCAGTCTACCTCATCATTGAATGAGATCATGCTGAACTGTATTTGAACTAAATATTCTTTTCTTGCAAAAAAATTATCAATTTTTATAATCCTTAGTTGAACTTGCATTCACTATACTTTGAGTGTGTTTGGTCCAATTTTACAACTCAATGCTCTGGTTTTTATTTTAAGATAATATCACCTTATCCCAGACTATCCAGCAGCAGAAAACATTTCACTACATTTACTTTTATCAATTCCTTTCAAAACCCTGAAAAACAAAATCACTCTGACCTTCTATACTCTCGGGAACACATGCACAACTGATGCAATCTCTTCTCATAAACTAACTCCACAGCACTGGTAATATTCTGGTGAAACCTGCAATGCACACATTCCAAAGCCCAAAAATTTCCTATTTAAGGTGTGATGAAAGAATTGTAGCCAGTTATCCAGAAGTGGAGCTAATGAGGGCTTTGTAAAATCATAGCACAACTCTCTACCTCCTCTTGACGTTCTTGCCACAACCAGCTTTTAGAAGTGAGGAACCGCTCAGTCTATTTGAATTTCTACTATACTCAGACATATATGATATTTTAATAATACTTAGACACATTCTATTGTTTTGGTATATGGGTAACATAACAGCTGCATTGAGATCCAACTGTCACATGTGTGTCCACTCAATTACTCCTTTTTTTGTCTTCATTAGAAAAGCAAATCATTGGATGAAGATATATCTTGACAGATTCCCAAATGTAAATGAACTGAATCAACTCCGCATACATAATCTACTAAGATGTTCTTGTCACTTCCTTGAATAGTAATTAATTAAAATTTCACTGGAGTTTATTCTTTAACTGAATTAACACACATCATGCATTCCAATATGACAGAACCAATCTTTCGAGACTGTTTTATGAAGCATGAAACTTGGTTCATGTCAGAATCAACACATAATACTGATTGACAGTTTGAATGATATATCAAACTGATGATATTTAAAAGATTTAATGATGTTCCCTTAATTGTCAATATTTTATTTACGAACTTGTCAGAAACAGAAAGGGTTTGGTAGCAAGTTAGGGAGCAATGACTTACTGTCTGTAAAATTGTTCTTGACCATAATAAGCTTACCTGCTTTTCACTTGGTAGTTTTACACGAACTATTATGAGTTTTGAAGATCAATGTTCCACAAAACTGATAACTTGTAATAGGCTGCATTGGTTTCTGAAGAGAAATATAATCTAAACAGCAGAGCAGACCAGTCCATTAATCAAAATTCTGTGTTGTGGACTTGTTAATCCTTTCAGGTCCATGAATGCACATGTATTTTACTATTTTAGTTTCTACATAAACCAAATTATTGAAAATACAATTGAGAAATTAAATCTCTCATTGCATATACATCTCATTATCCCCAAGCATTCAAAATAGTTTGTAATTTTCAAAGTTTTGACAAGAGAGAGGGAATGAGAAACCCAATCACTGCTAATTGTGGGCCCCTTTAAAAATCTTGTTAATGTGCCTGTCTGGATCAGAACAGAACTTTTTAAACCTTATTTTGACAAATATGGACAATCTAATGCATTGTTAGTACATAGCTGTCTGGTTCACTGCAGAGCCAATAAATGTTTGGCTTCACGTTTTGCCTATTTTTTCTGTGATCTTCTTGCATCATGCAAGATCAAGATCTCACTTGTTTTTTCATTGCCCCTTCTACTCATGTTGTTGCTGCTCACCCTCTGAGGCACATCCTGCTATCTTTGGAAACAGAACAATAGCCACCAATATGGCTGCACCTGCCTTTTATACTTGACAGCTCCTATCCGCTGGAGGAGCTCAGTGCCTCTGATTTTCCACCTCCTTACTGACAAAACCACTCAAATCTCTTTAAAAAAATCATGTAATTAGAGCAATGTTGTTGGCTTTGGTCAGCACTTGAAATTTATCCAGGAATCCATTCCCAAAGCCACTTTGAAAATCCACTCCTGGGACTTTCCATTTCATACTGCATCCCAATTTGTTTTACTTTTGCAGGTTGAACGTGAATCTCCAACATTGAAATATGTCCATAGCCTACTCTGCCTTGTCAGAGTGGATAACTCCCATTGGACTGAATGGCATTTTTAGTGGGGTATCTCTTTTACTGTCTGGTTTGATGCCACACTATAAACTCAGATCATTTACAGACTGGTCAAGGGTAAGGCAAAGTCAAGGATTGCCTTCAGGCTTAGACTTCATCACCATTTATGATATCTTAATACTAAGTATGACTGTACATGGTAATCACTGATACACAAAAGCTAACTACCATAGAGTCACCGAGATGAATAGCATGGAAACAGACCCTTTGGGCCAACTTTTCCATGCCAACCAGATATCCTAAATTAATCTAGTCCCATTTGCCAGCATTTGGCCCATATCCCTCAAAACTCTTTCTATTCATATACCCATCCAGACGCCTTTTAAATGTAATTGTACCAGCCTTCACTTCCTCTGGCAGCTCATCCATATGCACATCATTATCTTGTGAAAAGGTTGCCTTTTAGCTTTCTTTCCCCCCTCATGATTTTATAAACCTCTATAAAGGTCATCCCTAGCCTCTGACGCTCCAGGTGCAGCCTCTTTCTATAGCTAAAACCTTCCAATCCTGGCAACATCCTTGTAAATCTTTTCTGAACCCTTTCAAGTTTCACAACATTGTTCCTATAGGAAGGAGACCAGAATTGCACACAATAGTTCAAACGTAGCCTAACCAATGTTCTGTACAACTGCAACATGACCTCCTAACACCTATACTCAATGCTCTGACCAATAAAAGAAAGCATACCAAATACCTACTTCACTACCCTATCCACCTGAGACTCTATTTTTGAGGAACTATGAACACGCACTCCAAGGTCTCTTTGTTCAGCAACACACCACAGGACCTTCCCATTAAGTGTATAAGTCCTGCTCTGATTTGCCTTTCCAAATGCAGCACTTCACATAGTTAATGACAAATGTATCATCTTCATGTGTTCATATCCATGTTACAACCTAATCTGGTGGAGTTTCAAACTCTGGAGTGCTCTATCTCAACCCATATTGTTCATTTATATCCAGAAATGCAGCTCCATGACACCATTGCAAGATGGCTCCAGGGTGCTAATGTCCTTATACAAAAATTATGACTCTTGTGTACAAAGGTCTTTTAATAATAATGTTGATCACTTGTTTTTTTTTAATTCATGGATATTGGTTAAAATCATTCATGCTTTGAACAGTTGAACATTATAAAAAATCAAACTAATTCATTATTTCAGAATAAAGCATCTTCGTTAATCATTTGATGAGTTGCAAACAAAATTAAAATGTGGTCCCATTCATAAGGGTTTGAGTGAAGGCAGAGGGGTATTTGTAGCAGTGAAATCTGGAAATTCTGTGAAAGCCGAGGGTCCTCTTTAACAGCAGGACTGCATTTTCAGTTTTACTAATTTTATTGATCAGCTATCTCCCTGAATTGGAGGTCAGCAGGCAGTGAAGCTAGCGATGGTAGGATGTAGGCAGGAACTACTGAAGACAAACTTCATCAAAAGATAAAGATTGGGAGTTGATGGGGGTTGCATAATTAATTGCATTGGAGTAGGGTCTGGGAAATAAAATTGTTTGGTTTTTGGAAGAGGTTAATGGCAAATGGTACTAGGAAGTCAGTCCTTTAATTAGAAGGAACCAGGAAACATGACTGAATTGAAGAGGATGATTGTTGGTTGTGATGAAAAGTTTGTTTGAGAGACTGGGTAAGCACTCTGGCTCCTCTTGACCCACAAACAATGCTAGAATTAGGTCTTTTAAAATTTCAAACATATACTTTATTCATAAAGCTATCTTCATATACATAGGCACTAAAGCAGTTCAGTTATGTACAGTAGCACACGAAGAAAAAGCAAACGTTGGAGTTTGACTCTATCCAACAAACAAACCGAAGGCATTTCTTACTTGTACAAGACTATATTTATATATATTTATATATATTCCCAGGGGAGGGAAGTGATAACTGAACGGACACTCATTTAACTTTGGCAGAAACATTTAGATGATGGACTACCCCACTGCACTTTGGCACCAGCTGCTCCAAGCTTTAGTGTGTTCCCCAGGACAAACCATACTAAAAGTAGTTGCTGGACCTCCTTACTATCACTTTCCTTTAGCCTTGACAAATTACCGAGAAAACTTTGTAGTGCCGGTGACAATATGAGGGACAAAGCCTCATTTGTATAGTATAATCATAGACCACCTCTATTACTCTGAGAACCTCAAGTCCACCATAATTAAAAATGGACATTTATGGCGGTATTAGTTTTCCAAGCTGAAAATGTGTTGCTGGAAAAGCGCAGCAGGTCAGGCAGCATCCAAGGAACAGGAGGATCAACATTTAGTTTTCCAAGTCTGTTCAGTTACCATTCCCTCTAACCCTTTCCTGCTTTTCATCTGAGAGTTAAAATCCCATTTTGAACTGTTCTGCTATGTCTGAGACAATGAATGTTCAGTCGATATATGAAAGATCCATTTCTCTTAAAACTACATAGAATATGTTTAATCCAAAATGGAGGATGGGAAAAATTTCTGGCTGTAACAGCTGCTCCTTTTTTGAGGAATTTTAGATGCTGGAGGTGATTTCCTTGAATTCTAGGAGCAGCAATTACTGTTTTATAAGCTGTTGCATTGTTTTGGAACTTTGGCAAAAAAAAAGTCAAAACAACAGCAGTTTTAAAAGGGAGAAGAACAGACAAAGGAAGCACATGGTGAGGTCAGTGCAGGAGAGAGAGAGAGAGAACCTGCACAGTTACTGCCTTTGATGTTTGAATTCGTGTATCGCTGGACATCAGAGTGCATCTGGGAAAATTATCAAAAAAGTGAAATTCACAACTAATCTTGGTGGAACTGTTGGGTGAAGTTGACAGCATAGAATCAGATAAGTTAATCGTTGTCTTAAGTGTGGGCTGCAGAGAATCTGCAGTAGTGAGTGGAGTAGTTTTTTTCTTGAATGTATGTTTTTGGAGATATGTCTCTTGATTAAACTTAAGCCATAATTATTAATTTAACCTGGGGCAGTGTTTGTAGAGGAATAAAACAGTGTTATTTTCTGGGTCTGTAGATTGTGAAGGAGCAAAAATGGCCATTATGAGAGTGATATGTACTTCCTGTCAGATGTGGGAGATTAAAGAGAGTTTAAGGGTTACTGTGGATTATATCTGCCATAAAGGCTGTTGGCTGCAAATCTTATCAGATCGAATGGATTGGTTGGAGAGACAGATAGAAGCGATGAGGAATTTGCAACAACAACAGTATGTGATGGATGGCAGTTATAGGAAGGGGGGAAAGTCTCAGATACAGTCACATGGATGGGTTAACTCCAGGAAAGGTAAGAGGTAGGCAGATAGTGCAGGAGCCTTTTGTGCATATACCCGTTTCAAACAGGTATGCTGTTTTGGAAAATGTAGGGGGTGATGGATTCTCAGGGGAATATAGCACGAACAGCTAAGTTTCTGGTGTTGAGACTGGCTCTAATGCATCGAGGGGTATGTCGGGTTCCAAGAGATCAATTGTGTCAGGGGATTCTCTAGTTTGAGGCACAGACAGACATTTCTGTGGCCAGCAGCGAAAAAGCAGAATGGTGTGTTGCTTCCCTGGTGCCAGGATCAAGGATGTCTCAGAGAGGGTGCAGAATGTCCTCACTGGGGAGAGGGGCCAGCAAGAGGTCATTGTACACATTCGAACCAACGACATAGGAAGGGAAAAGGTTGAGATTCTGAAGGGAGATTACAGAGAGTTAGGCAGAAATTTAAAAAGGAGGTCCTCGAGAGTAGTAATATCTGGATTACTCCCAGTGCTACAAGCTAGTGAGGGCAGGAATAGGAGGATAGAGCAGATGAATGCATGGCTGAGGAGCTGCTGTATGGGGGAGGGATTCACATTTTTGGATCATTGGAATCTCTTTTGGGGTAGAAGTGACCTGTACAAGAAGGACGGATTGCACCTGAATTGGAAGGGGACTAATGTACTGGCAGGGAAATTTGCTAGAGGTGTGTGTGTGTGTGTGTGTGTGTGTGTGTGTGTGTGTGTGTGTGTGTGTGTGTGTGTGTGTGTGTGTGTGTGTGTGTGTGTGTGTGTGTGTGTGTGTGTGTGTGTGTGTGTGTGTGTGTGTGTGTGTGTGTGTGTGTGTGTGTGTGTGTGTGTGTGTGGCCAGGGTGGGGGGTGCGCAGGGACGTAGTGAAGGAAAGACATCAATCTGAGACTGGTACAGTTGAGAACAGAAGCAAGTCAAACAGTCAGGGCGGGCAGGGACAAGGTAGGACGAAGAAATTAAACTGCATTTATTTCAATGCAAGGGGCATAACAGGGAAGGCAGATTAACTCAGGGCATGGTTCGGAATATGGGACTGGGATAGCATAGCAATTACAGAAACATGGTTCAGGGATGGGCAGGACTGGCAGATTAATGTTCCAGGATACAATTGCTACAGGAAGGATAGAAAGGGAGGCAAGAGAGGAAGGGGGAGTGGCATTTTTGATAAGGGATAGTATTACAGCTGTGCTGAGGGAGGATATTCCCGGAAATACATCCAGGGAAGTTATTTGGGTGGAACGGAGAAATAAGACAGGGATGATAACCTTATTGGGATTGTATTATAGACCCCCTAACAGTCAGAGGGAAATTGAGAAACAAATTTGTAAGGAGATGTCAGCTACCTGTACGAAAAATAGGGTGGTTATGGTAGGGGATTTTAACTTTCTAAACATAGACTGGGACTGCCATTGTGTTAAGCGTTTAGATGGAGAGGAATTTGTTAAGTGTGGACAAGACAATTTTCTGATTCAGTATGTGGACGTACCTACAAGAGAAGGTGCAAAACTTGACCTACTCTTGAGAAATAAGACAGGGCAGGTGACTGAGGTGTCAGTGGGGGAGCACTTTGGGGCCAGTGATCATAATTCTATTAGACTTAAAATAATGAAGGAAAAGGATAGACCAGATCTAAAAGTTGAAGTTCTAAATTGGAGAAAGCCCAATTTTGACGGTATTAGGCAAGAACTTTCAAAACTGAAAATGTGTTGCTGGAAAAGCGCAGCAGGTCAGGCAGCATTCAAGGAACAGGAAATTCAAATTTTTGGGCATGAGCCCTTCTTCAGGAATGACGAATTTCCTTATTCCTGAAGAAGGGCTCATGCCCGAAACGTCGATTCTCCTGCTCCTTGGATGCTGCCTGACCTGCTGCGCTTTTCCAGCAACACATATTCAGCTCTGATCTCCAGCATCTGCATTCCTCACTTTCTCCTAGAAGAACTTTCAAAAGCTGATTGGAGGCAGATGTTTGCAGGTAAAGGGACGGCTAGAAAATAGGGAGCCTTCAGAAATGAGATAACAAGAATCCAGAGAAAGTATATTCCTGTCAGGGTGAAAGGGAAGGCTGGTAGGTATAGGGAATGCTGGATGACTAAAGAAATTGAGGGTTTGGTAAAGAAAACAAAGGAAGCATATGTCAGGTATAGACAGGATAAATCAAGTGAAACCTTAAAAGAGCATAAAGGAAGTTGGAGTACACTTAAGAGGGAAATCAGGAGGGCAAAAAGGGGACATGAGATAGCTTTGGCAAATAGAATTAAGGAGAATCCAAAGGGTTTTTACAAATGCATTAAGGACAAAAGGGTAAGTAGGGAGAGAATAGGGCCCCTCAAAGATCAGCAAGACGGCCTTTGTGTGGAGCCGCAGAAAATGGGGGAGATACTACATGAGTATTTTGCATCAGTATTTACTGTGGAAAAGGATATGGAAGATATAGACTGTAGGGATATAGATGGTGACATCTTGCAAAGTGTAAATATTACAGAGGAGGAAGTGCTGGATGTCTTGAAACACATAAAAGTGGTTAAATCCCCAGGGCCTGATCAGGTGTACACAATAACTCTGTGGGAAGCTAGAGAAGTGATTGCTGGGCCTCTTGCTGAGATATTTGTATCATCGATAGTCACAGGCGGGGTGCCGGAAAAATGGAGGTCGGCTAACATGGTGCCACTGTTTAAGAAGGGTGGTAAGGACAAGCCAGGGAACTATAGGCCAGTGAGCCTGACGTCGGTGGTGAGCAAGTTGTTGGAGGGAATCCTGAGACCCAAGATGTACATTTATTTGAAAAGGCAAGGACTGATTCAGGATAGTCAACATGGCTTTGTGCATGGGAAATCATGTCTCACAAACTTGATTGAGTTTTTTGAAGAAGTAACAAAGAAGATTGATGAGAGCAGAGTGGAAGATGTGATCTATATGGACTTCAGTAAGGAGTTCGACAAGGTTTCCCATGTGAGACTGATTAGCAAGGTTAGATCCCACGGAGTACAGTGAGATCTAGCCATTTTGATACAGAACTGGCTCAAAAGTAGAAGACAGAGGGTGCGGTGGAGGCCTGTGACCAGTGGAGTGCCACAAGGACCGGTGCTGGGCCCTCTACTTTTGTCATTTACATAAATGATTTGGACGCGAGCATAAGAGGTACAGTTAGTAAGTTTGCAGATGACATCAAAATTGGAGGTGTAGTGGACAGCGAAGAGGATTACCTCAGATTACAACAGGATCTGGACCAGATGGGCCAATGGGCTGAGAAGTGGCACATGGAGTTTAATTCAGATAAATGCGAGGTGCTGCATTTTGAGAAAGCAAATCTTAGCAGGACTTATACACTTAATGGTAAGGTCCTAGGGAGTGTTGCTGAACAGAGACCTTGGAGTGCAGGTTCATAGCTCCTTGAAAGTGGAGTTGCAGGTAGATATGATAGTGAAGAAGGCGTTTGGTATGCTTTCCCTTATTGGTCAGAGTATTGAGTATAGGAGTTGGGAGGTCATGTTGCGGCTGTACAGGACATTGGTTAGACCACTGTTGGAAGATTGCATGCAATTCTGGTCTCCTTCCTATCGGAAAAATGTTGTGAATCTTGAAAGAGTTCAGAAAAGATTTACAAGGATGTTGCCAGGGTTGGAGGATTTGAGCTATAGGGAGAGGCTGAACAGGCTGGGGCTGTTTTTCCTGGAGTGTCGGAGGCTGAGGGGTGACCTTATAGAGGTTTACAAAATTATGAGGGGCATGGATAGGGTAAATAGGCAAAGTCTTTTCCCTGGGGTCGGGGAGTCCAGAACTAGAGGGCATAGGTTTACGGTGAGAGGGGAAAGATATAAAAGAGACTTAAGGGGCAACCTTTTCACGCAGAGTGTGGTAGGTGTATAGAATGAGCTGCCAGAGGAAGTGGTGGAGGCTGGTACAATTGCAACATTTCAGAGACATTTGGATGGGTATATGAATAGGAAAGGTTTAGAGGGATATGGACTGGGTGCTGAAAGGTGGGACTAGATTGGGTTGGGATATCTGGTTGGCCTGGACGGGTTTGACCGTCTGTTTCCATGCTGTACATCTCTATGATTCTATGACTCTAACTGGTCTCACAGTCCATTTCTCACAACCAGTCAGCAAACACTGTAAATATCATGAGACTGAGGTCACATATTCATTGTACATCATCCACAAAAGAAATTGGTGCTGGTAACGTTTCTAAATAACGTCACATATTAAACAGTGTCCAACATTGAGATTTTTTACTAAACCTAACTATGGTGTCATCAGACACTACATAGCTTCAGCTTCAGCTTCAATCATCACATCACATTGTGGGCGGCAGGGTGGCACAGTGGTTAGCACTGCTGCCTCACAGCGCCAGAGACCCAGGTTCAATTCCTGCCTCAGGCGACTGACTGTGTGGAGTTTGCACGTTCTCCCCGTGTCTGCGTGGGTTTCCTCCGGGTGCTCCGGTTTCCTCCCACAGTCCAAAGATGTGCAGGGTCAGGTGAATTGGCCATGCTAAATTGCCCGTAGTGTTAGGTAAGGGCTAAATGTAGGGGTATGGGTGGGTTGCGCTTCGGCGGGGCGGTGTGGACTTGTTGGGCCGAAGGGCCTGTTTCCACACTGTAAGTAATCTAATCTAATTAGTTTAAATAAGAGTACCAAAAAACCTGGCACATTATCAGAACACAAAACAATGATATGTTGCAATAAATTAAACAGCAGCACCATACTACGGAGGAGCTACCTCGATTTTGTTCCTCTGCAAAATGAATGCTAGAGAGGCTTTGTCTCAAGTGACACATCAAAAAACAATCATTCCTAAACGTATCCACTTAAACAATTATTTCAGAATCTCTTGAATAATAAAATCTGCATGGATATGACCTCTTACAAATTATCCTGCCTGGAAGACCCACTTCCAGTAGTGGTGAGATTTGCTGGCGATGCACAAATTAGAATGATTATCAATGGATCATATTTAATTGAATTACAACAGAATTAGCATATTGTCACGTACTCAAATGAGTGCAATGAAATGTTTACAAGACACCATCTTAGATACAAGGTACAAATTCTTCAGTAAATCAGAAAATACAATCATCGTTATGACAATCTGCTTTGCCAACCACAAATATATAGATTATGCATCTCTGACATAAATAGAGGATCCATCTACATCTGGAAAACTACCACCCTTTCTTTAGAATTAAGCTGAGAGACTGTACAATGAGGGATTAATTAATGCAATTGAAAGTGTTCACTGGAAAAAGTGATCAAGTCAAAACAAAAGCATCAAAAATAGTTGAAAACCACACAACGTTGAAACTTTATTGCTGGAACAGCACAGCAGGTCAGGCAGCATCCAGGGAACAGGAGATTCGACGTTTCGGGCACAGGCCCTTCTTCAGGAATGAGCAGAGAGTGTTCAGCAGGAGAAGATAAAAGGTAGGGAGGAGGGACTTGGAGGAGGGGCGTTGGAAATGTGATAGGTGGAAAGAGGTCAAGGTGAGGGTGATAGGTCGGAGTAGGATGGAGGCGGAGAGGTCAAGAAGAAGACTGCAGGTCAGGAAGGCGGTGCCGGGCTGGAGGGATTCGGCTGCGACAAGGTGGGGGGAGGGGGGATGAAGAAACTGGTGAAGTCCAAGTTCATCCCCTGTGGTTGGAGGGTTCCCAGTCGGAAGATAAGACGCTCCTCCTCCGACCGTCGGGTTGTTGTGGTTTGGCGGTGGATGAGTCCAATGACCTGCATATCCTCGGTGGAGTGGGAGGGGGAGTTGAAATGCTGTGCTACAGGGTGGTTGGGTTGGTTCGTCCGGGTGGCCCAGAGGTGCTCTCTGAATCGCTCCGCAAGTAGGCGGCCTGTCTCCCCAATATAGAGGAGGCCACACCGCTGCAGCCGGTGTGGCCTCCTCTATATTGGGGAGACAGGCCGCCTACTTGCGGAGCGATTCAGAGAGCACCTCTGGGCCACCCGGATGAACCAACCCAACCACCCTGTAGCACAGCATTTCAACTCCCCCTCCCACTCCACCGAGGATATGCAGGTCATTGGACTCATCCACCGCCAAACCACAACAACCCGACGGTCGGAGGAGGAGCGTCTTATCTTCCGACTGGGAACCCTCCAACCACAGGGGATGAACTTGGACTTCACCAGTTTCTTCATCCCCCCTCCCCCCACCTTGTCGCAGCCGAATCCCTCCAGTCCGGCACCGCCTTCCTGACCTGCAGTCTTCTTCTTGACCTCTCCGCCTCCATCCTACTCTGACCTATCACCCTCACCTTGACCTCTTTCCACCTATCACATTTCCAACGCCCCTTCTCCAAGTCCCTCCTCCCTACCTTTTATCTTCTCCTGCTGAACACTCTCTGCTCATTCCTGAAGAAGGGCCTGTGCCCGAAACGTCGAATCTCCTGTTCCCTGGATGCTGCCTGACCTGCTGTGCTGTTCCAGCAATAAAGTTTCAACTTTGATCTCCAGCATCTGCAGACCTCACTTTCTCCTCAAAGAAAACCACACAACACCAGCTTATAGTCCAACAGGTTTATTTTGAAACACTAGCTTTCGGAGCTAGTGCTTCCAAATTATCCTGTTGGACTGTAACCTGGTTTTGTGTGATTTAAAACTTTGTACACCCCAGTCCAACACCAGTGTCTCCAAATCAAAAACAGTTGGCTCGTTTCTGTGTCTTTTTCCAGTTTTGCTGCCCCCACTCTGCATCAACAAAGTTTACAAAGTTTTAGAATATACGAGTACTGGATCAGAGCGGTGTAAAATTCTGCTCCATTTTATGGAATGTTTATAAAATACATATGCAAGTACACATATTTGAAAAATTGTTTTACATTTTAATTCAAACAACCAAACATATTGAAGTAGGTACACTGGTTAAAGTTCCATAATTGATTTAAAATATAATACTACCTAAAAGTTATTGCAAAGAACATTCAGTTCCTTTTCTCTGAAATACATTACCCTAACTCCTCACCGGCTCATACACGAAAAACACTGCATTGTAAGTTAACTGACACTAAAAATCTTCAACGATGTCCAAATTTCAGTGTCATTTAAGAGAGTTGTGGGCTTCAGGAATGAAAAACAGGCTAAAATGATTCTACCTGCACAGTTAACCTTATTATGAATATTTACATTTATCTTTGCTACATTAATGGAAAAAGTCTTCTGATGAAGGGTCACTGGACCCAGGACACAAACTCTGCTTTTCTCCACTGATGCTGCCAGATCTGCTGAGCTTTTAGATCAATTGCTATTTTTGTTTCTGATTTCCAGCATCCACAATTCTTTGTTTTTATTTTGGAATTAAGATTGTCTAGTTCCTTTGTTTAGGGTGTAGATTTGCTCGCTACACCCTGTGGTGTAAAATTATGTCCCAATACATGTGTGAATCATAATGTAACACATGTATTGGGCCAAGCAGTGGAATGTGGTGAAACGGTTAAAAATTATGTCCCAATACATGTGTGAATCTAACCGGAATGGAGGTGTTGCTTAGTCCCGTGTGAATCTTATTACACACCTCCCCGTGTGAATCTTCTTATCTGTATGTAACCAGAATGGAATGTGTTTTTTAGCCTTGCTCTGCTGTTCACATGAATGTTTATATCTGGCAGCTGGAAAAGTCTCCAGTTCGGTGAGTCTGCTCCGGGGTTACGTTTAACCGCCGAGCGTGGGTTGTTGGCAACCGCTCTACAAGAACTGACGGCTCCCAGTTCCGGTAACATGTAGAGTGAGTATAAGCCAGACCCGGGAGTCTGCTCCGGGGTTACGTTTAACCGCCGAGCGTGGGTTGTTGGCAACCGCTCTACGAGAACTGACGGCTCCCAGTTCCGGTAACATGTAGAGTGAGTATAAGCCAGACCCGTTGTAAGATGAGACCTGGTTTTGGCGACGCTGCGGGGAATAAAATGCTCATATTCTAGCAGACTCGCCTCTTGGTCGTTTGTTCTGTGTCAGACTACTCTCCTACGAACCTGACCTTGAGAATTTTTTAAAACATTTGGCGTAGTCGAGCAGGGTCAATCGCAATTGAGGAGAGATTTTGATACAGAACAATGTTTTGGAAAAAGACTAAGAAACCAGAAGAACAAACTGTGGAGGTCCCGACCGTCCCGGGATGGCACGACGTGGCAGTTTGTTTGAGAAATGGTGGGGGGCGACCGGAGGAACCCCAGGGTCGCTGCTGTCCACCCTTGAGAGGATCCCAGTCCTGCCGAAGAACCCCTTGCCTGGGGTACAGCGGAGGATGTGGGCATGTCCAAAAAGCTGAAGCGGAGTTAACAGAATTGAATGGGATTGAACTGAACTGAACTGAGTGGAACTGAACTGAATTGAACTGAAGTGAATCAAATTGAACGGAACAAAATGGAACTGAGCTAAATTGAATTGAAATGGACGGAACTGAATTGAACACAATTGAATTGAACTGAACAGACCTGAACTGAGCTGAATTGAACTACACTGAATTGACTGAACTGAAATTAACTGAAACGAATTGAACTGAATTAAGCATAATGTAACACATGTATTGGGCCAAGCAGTGGAATGTGGTGTAAAATTATGTCCCAATACATGTGTGAATCATAATGTAACACATGTATTGGGCCAAGCAGTGGAATGTGGTGAAACGGTTAAAAATTATGTCCCAATACATGTGTGAATCTAACCGGAATGGAGGTGTTGCTTAGTCCCGTGTGAATCTTATTACACACCTCCCCGTGTGAATCTTCTTATCTGTATGTAACCAGAATGGAATGTGTTTTTTAGCCTTGCTCTGCTGTTCACATGAATGTTTATATCTGGCAGCTGGAAAAGTCTCCAGTTCGGTGAGTCTGCTCCGGGGTTACGTTTAACCGCCGAGCGTGGGTTGTTGGCAACCGCTCTACGAGAACTGACGGCTCCCAGTTCCGGTAACATGTAGAGTGAGTATAAGCCAGACCCGGGAGTCTGCTCCGGGGTTACGTTTAACCGCCGAGCGTGGGTTGTTGGCAACCGCTCTACGAGAACTGACGGCTCCCAGTTCCGGTAACATGTAGAGTGAGTATAAGCCAGACCCGTTGTAAGATGAGACCTGGTTTTGGCGACGCTGCGGGGAATAAAATGCTCATATTCTAGCAGACTCGCCTCTTGGTCGTTTGTTCTGTGTCAGACTACTCTCCTACGAACCTGACCTTGAGAATTTTTTAAAACACACCCTAAACCTCAACCTGGGCTACAAACCTTCACAAACCTTGCAGTTCCTTTGTTGATGTACTTTCCTACAATGGGAAATCTTCAACATGATTTCATGCTCTGGATATTTAGTTTAGACACACAGTAAGGCACACTTCTTTTTGAATGAGGTCGAGTTCACAAGGACAATTGAAATGTTAAGCTGTACCAGATACACCAACTTAAATAAGATCCTTTGGAACTCAAAAAGCAATCTTAGAAGTATGAGGTAATATGTTGGCCACTTGGGCTTTCTTAAAGCTTTTAATTTCAAAGATGGCATTTGGCTTGTGTCTGGAACATTCAACCGATCAACAGCTCAAAAATGAAGCAAAGAGGCAATAGTTTTATACTCATCTCAAGTCAATTGTATCTCCAGGCTAAATCTCACAGCAGTAATCTCACAATGAGATTAACTCTGTATACAGAGATTTAAACAAAATGCCTTCAGGACAATGTTAACCTATTAGACTTGTTCTGCTGTTTTCTACCTTTTCAATAAAACTGCACAACTGTTTGATGGTATATAAACAGAGACTAAATGAAAACAAAGTACTTTAAGCAAGCTTTCTGGAAAGTATATGGAGCTACATTATATGAAAAAATATTTTCAGTAATGTTTGAATATATTTTTTACATTTGAGCTTGAAAGATGTAAGTTGACATTCTGACACCTGGATTTTAGAAAACGTTTAACTATGAAGTCAAAGACCAGTTATTTAACATCTGAAAATGATGGGCTGAAGCCTGGTCAGAGAATAAACATTTTAAAATCTCAAACCCAACCCATCTTCGATGAAAATAAAATCCAAAAGAACAGTGGATGCTCAGTTCTGAAGAGGAGTCACTGTACTCGAAACATTAAATGTGCTTTCTCTCCAGCTGCCAAACCTGCTGAGTTTGTTCCAGCAATTTCTGTTTTTGTTCCATCTTCCATCAATCCAATTCCAGGTTTAATGGAGATGGGACAAGGAATGTGTAAGCACTCGACCCCTAGCAGATATTTTAATGAAGCTGGTAGCATCAGAATAAACTTGTTTTGCCAATTTAACTCTGGCTGGCTGTGCTTTCCACAGCTCAGAAAACCTGATAACTTAAGGAGGAGGAGGAGGGCTTTTGGAGATTGATACTCATCAAAATACTGCCAGACAACAGCCTGCAGAATCAGGACATATTCTACTCCTTGCCTGCAGATGTGTGACCTGTACCTGCTCTAATGACCTGCCTTTGAGTCCTCCCTGCCCAAGTCGACATTAACCCTATCAATCAAGGTGAGTTCTGGACAAGGAACTAATCAAGGACTGCATCAAACAACACACCCCTTGAACATTCCCAGTAGACAGCATGCTAATTGTGCTTATTCTTGCAAGTTTCAGATTACCATGTCCAACATTAGGTGTCATCCTGCTATTGGGCAACATTAATTGGAATAATTCTGACTATAATAAGAATTACGTTTAAAAACAAACATAATTATCAGTCAGACTCTCAGTGTGATGCATTGTGTACACAAGATAATAAACATAAAATATCTAATGGTTGACATTGTGATCTGAGATTTTAAAGCCTAGGCTTGACATAGTCCATCAATTATTTGGACATATGGCCTAAATAGCTGGCAATACATTGGCAATGAAACTCATATCACATTAATGTTGAGACTTTAACTTGTGTATCTGAAAATTCAGACCTTTGTGCAACGTTGGCAAAAATAACTTGCACATAACTTGCACCTTTTTTCATCAAGAATAGGGTAATGGAGCATGAGCAAAATGGATGTGGATGGGGTTCTGATCAAGAAGGCTGGTTTGCCTTGGAATAAATACCTTGGATTTCTTAGAGCTATAGTTTATCAGAGGCTCTATGGAAACTTTTTTGGTATATTTGCTGAAACTGAACCGGGACGCTATGGATGCTGATCTTGAACTGTTATAAGGTAATGGGTGATTTATGAAGCTGCCTGTGATCAGCTGGATGATAAAATATTCACAATGTTATTGCATGTACTATTGCACTACGTTATATTTTCGACTGCTAAGTGCAGCTAATTTTTATTCCCGTAAGGCCTGCAAAGACAAAATGCCCAAGATGAATTAGCTTAATTTCTGTCCAATAAAGTGCACCTTAGCTTGAAAAAGATCTGCTTTGACACACAAAAATAGCTTTCAATGACTATTCTGTCTTTTTTTAAAATATGTAGTTAGCACTGCATTCATCAGTATTGGTATTTTCATATTCAGCATTGCATACAAAATTTGATTCATATAATAAGGGAAAATATTGTATCTGGATTATTCACAATACACAGTGGATGAATGAAGTCATGGCAGCAAAGAAATAACTATATCTATATATAAATGCTAAGTGGATAAATGTCAATTAGGATAAGATCTTCAATAATGAAAAGATCTAGAAGAGCATCAGGAAAATGCTCAGCTGCAGTAAAAATATAAATACTGTATTGAAGTGAAGAGATAATGGATTGAATGCAAATCAGATGAAGCTGTGTTGTTGCTTTGCAAGGTGTTTCACAGACCCCATCTGGAATGCTTTGTGCAATTCTATGACTGAATCATTGGATATTATTGCCACTCTGAGGATGCAGAGGTAAGAAATGATAATTGTAGATCTTAGGCAAGTTTTGAAAATTTGAAGAGACGTTGGAGATGAGCTACAGAAAGGTTTTAAGATGAACTTGACAGTATTGATCCAGGAAAATCGTTAATATGTTAACCACAGGGCAACATAACATGTAAAATTAGGAATGTAAGAAAAATCATTTTTCACCAAAATAGTAAAGATGACAATTTGTATTCCAACATTGGGCACAAAAAGGGCCATAATTCTACAATTTTAGTGGAATTCAACTTCCTACATTGTTCATACTCCCAAACCATATGCCAACATTTCATTGGACCATAATAAGGACAGGAGAAAGTGAGTACTGCAGATGCCAGAGAGAAGAAAAGTGTGGCACAAGAAAAACACAGCAGATGCTGCCTGACCTGCTGTGCTTTTCCAGTGCACACATTTTGACCAATAACAGGGATGGACCAGTTGTCTAAATGTTAACGCTTACATGTTTGGTTTTGAACTGGGGTCTAGTCTGGCAAAACAGCATGGCAGTGAGATGACATTTGTAGGATCAAGCAAAAATCCCCATCATCTAAATCACTGGGTAAAACCCTGGCTTTTCATAACTTTTAAAAATCAAGGGGACAACTGGATTGAGCTCCAGGGAAAGTATACAAACACAGAGATGGCTGTTGGGAACCATTGTTTAGCCTGGAATTCCAATTTCGATCTCCTCTCTAAAATACCAATCAACCAAACTTAACAGACTCTAGCCTAAGACAGTTTTTACACCTTAGACTGCCCAACAGAGTCAGTATGGGGCTACAGAGGTACCAGGCATTGAACTTCAATGGAAATCCATTCACAGAGATGACAAGCATTAAAGTTCAATCAAAACCCATTCACACATAGTCAAATCATCGGAAGGCCAACTAACTTCAGAAGAGAACATCAAGAGCTTAAAGAAAACCACAGATTTGAGGGGAGATAAGAGGCCTGTCTGCATGACTGCTATCCCTGAGAGAGCCTTTTTCAACAGCAAGCTTCTGCACAAACAGCTTCCTCATAGGCTTCCAGGATCAACAAGCACTTTGGAACCAAGAACCACAAAAGATGAACAAAGAACCAAGAACAGGGAAGCCAAACTAAGGGCCTCATCGGAACAAAGACATCCTAGATGGGGAAGTCAACCAAGACTTCCCAAACAAAAGCTATCAAACACAGGCCTGCACTGAACCAAGAAAACTGTTAGGAAGAACCTCAGCAACCAGCTCAGTTTAAAACCAGAGGTTCCTTAGGAGTGAACTGAAACTCTCAAGATTTCAAAGTTCCGACCTAGCTATCAGGAAGGTGAAGGCAGGTGGTGACAGTGCATTGGGACTCCAAGGTAGGAAATCTGACGAACAATCCTATGATTAAAACTGTTGTTTTTTTAGGTTATAATCGTGTTTCATCTAGCTAATAGTTTTCCTGTTCTCTGTACAGTTGATTGTGTCAATTTCCCTGTTAATTGCATTTACCCATTTTTGTGTTACACTTATTTTTGTATTGTCTTTTGCCCTGAAACACCTGTCTACTGATCCTAAATAAGTCCAGCACCTAGGACCAGGGGTCTGGGGTGATTTGAACCACTTACAAATCAGAAAATAACTGATTACAAACCAGAATCCTACACATTAGACACATCACTCAACGTCCTCCCACCTCCCGGCTTGTCCCCATAAGGCTGGTGAAGTTCAGTCCAGTTTGCTTTCAGTCTTATGTGAACCCAGAACTGTAAAGGCTAAGTTTAAGGTTAACTTCTTGATGGGTCCCATAGACTTTCACTAATTTTCCCGTTTCCTTAATCGGGCAAGCTTGCTTCAAGCACTATGTTAGTACAACAACTGATGAAAGAGGGCTTCAAGGATATTATACAAAGTAACAAGTTGATGGGACTGATCTTTTTTCTATCCTTAAGCATTTCATCTTTAAAAGTGCATATTCTATCATAACCTCATAGTACTGTAATTGTCAATAGTAATGTATGTAACATGTATGAGAGAAAAACTATTAAAGCGTGCATTATTGCACTGTTCTGAAACATTAACTTCACTACTTCATTGGGCATGTAACATCAGACATGACTTGGGTTTATCAGCACTGAATCATACAGAAGACATGCAGAACCATATGTGTGCATGTCAGTTTTTCCACTCAAAGAATCTATTTAATATCAATGTTAACACTGACAGCTTTTCTTATTCCAATGATTAATTCTGTTATTTCAACAACATGACAGCATGACATTGATCAATTTTTGCAGCATTAAAATTGAAGAAATTTGTTTCCCAATTCCAAAAGTTGTTCAGCCGGTCAGTAACATTCATTAAAGACAAACGGTTTGTTGCATTTATATTGAAGCAGTGTACAGGAATTTATCAAAACTAGTCAATAGTTTTATGCCTGGCAAAGATCTGGAAATAGATTTCCTCGCTTTGTTTTTATTTCAGACAAGAAATTCTATTTTAGCCAAATTTCTGGGGATTTCCTGAAAATACAAACCTTATTGATAAATCATTGATTTTGAATTTATCCTGTGTAATGAATCATGTGCAAAGCATTAAATTCTCTTTACAAATGCTCATCAACTTGGTTTCTTTCAATTTCTGGACATTTTTTAGATTTCAATCATTTCTTTTATTGCATGAACACCTCATATAATTGCATGATTTCTTTTTGTCTTCTGCCTTAAACCATTTATTTCATTCAAGGCTAAAAATGTAATAAACCTCTGATGCGTATATGTTGATTTATTTTACACAAATGGCTGAGAGATTTTTTTTTAAACAGGATTGACTAGATTAAAAATACAACATTCAAATTTATGTTTCAAATGGTTCACAACTCAATATCATTAACCTAGCAAAATATCCGAAGGCATTTTATAGTTGGTGGTCGTCAATGCAGTAATTATACAGCAATTTGAAACACTCACAGTAAAGATTGTTCTGAATCTTAATTTGTTTAATAAATCAATCTTTTAAAAAAAAATGTCATTTGCACAGCATTTAGGTCACAAATCATTTCACTGATCAAACAATTACATGCTTACACTATTGTAGAGAGAAATATTGATTTATAGTAAAGTTGAAACAAAGCCTTAAACACAGAGGAGCAGCAATTGTCATTCCAGGTAAGTCATTGGGAATTATTTTCAGATAAATCATACATTTTCTTGACAATAATTCTCTCTCAATACTAAATGCTGAATAATTTACCACTAACTGTCCATTTTATTTAATTGGAACAAACTGTTTATGCAAGGGTGATTGTGGATAACATCTGAAATCAAGAAGTATGAAAAGTTAGCACTTTATAAATAAAGTTTAACGATCACACAATACCTGTACATTTTTTAACATGACTCCCTCGTTTAAATCCGTGTCGACTCAGCTTACACTTGAAATTCGCTTCCCAAAACTCTGCAAACCAAATGTTCCTTCTGTTATTCTCCAGGGTCCGACTCTTGAAGTATCTATCAAATCCTATGACAAAAGGCACATTCGTTAATCACTCACATGACTCATAATTATAGACAACCTTCCATCTGTAAAAATGCTGAATGATCTCTGACTGTTGATTTTTCAAATCAGCATCAAATAACAAAATCATGGCCTCTCTGATATTGGGACGTCCTGTGTCCATAAGCCACAATATGGACAATTGTCAAAAAGTGTGGTGTTGGAAAAGCACAGCCGGCCAGGCAGCTGAGGAGCAGGAGAGTCAACGTTTCGGGCATAAGCCCTTCATCAGGAATGTGGACTGGGAAGAGGGCTGAGAGATAAATAGGGGGTTGGGAGTGGGGATGGGGAAAGGTAGCTGGGAAAGCGATAGGTGGATGCAGATGGGGGAGTCTGTTTGTGGTAGGTCGATGGGGAGGGTGGAGCAGATAGGTGGGAAGGAAGATGGACAGGTAGGACAGGTCAAGAAGGTGGTGCCGAGTGGAGGGTTGGATCTGGGATAAGGTGGGGGGAGGAGAGATTTGGAAACTAGTGAGGTCAATGTTGATGCCTTGTGGTTGAAGGGTCTCAAAGTGGAAGATGAGGTGTTCTTCCTCCAGTTGTCAAGTGGCTTGGATTTGGAGTTGGAGGAGAGCCAGGACTTGCATGCCCTTGGAGGAGTGGGAGGGAGCTGTTGAAGTGGTCAGCCACGGGATAGTGAGGTTGTTTGGTGCGCATGTCCCAGAGAGGTTTCCTGAAATGCTCCTCGAGTTAGCATCCTGTCTCCCCTTCAACCACACAGCTTTAACAGTGACTTCACTAGTTTCCAAATCTCCCCTTCCCCCACCTCATCCCAGATCCAACCCTCCAATGTGGCGCTACGCTCTTTACTTGTCCTACCTTTCCATTTACCTTCTCACCTATCCACTCCACCCAATGTACAGGAAACCATATCCAGACATGGGCTGACATGCAACAGGTAGCATTTACGCAAAACAAGTGCTAGACAATGACCCTGTCCAACAAATGAGAATCTAAGCTTCATCATTTGACGCTCCATAGTATTACAGATGGCAGTAAAGTGGCACAGTGGTAAACTCTGCTACTTCACAGCACCAGGGACCCAGGTTCGATTCCACCCATAGGTAACTGTGTGAAGTTTGGTTTGTGGACCCAGGTTTGATTCCACCCATGGGCAACTGTCTGTGTGGTATTTGCACAATGTCCCTATATCTGCATGAGTTTTCATCAGATACTCTGGTTTCTTTCCACAGTCCAAAGATGTGCAAGTTAGATGGATTGGCCATGCTAATTTGTCCAGTGTCATCCAGGATTGTGCAGGCTAGGTGGATTAACCATGGTAAATGTGAGATTAGAGGGATAGGAGTGCATCTGATGGAATGCCCTTTGGAGGGTCGGTGCAGACTTGGTGGGCCATATGGACTCTTTTTGCACTGTTAAGATTCCATGATTAACATTGTTGAATCCCCTACTATTAACATCCTGGAGGTTGCCATTGATGAGAAACAAAACTGGATCAGTCATAAATAAATACTGTGACGACAAGAGCCGGTCAAAGGCTAGGAAATCTATGACAAGAAACTGATCTTATGATTCACCAATGTCTGTCATCACCTACAAGGCACACACCAGGAGTGTGATGGAATACTCTCAAGTTCCCTGGACGAATTCAGCTTCAACAACACTCAATAAGCTCAGCTATCCAGACAAAGCAGATTACCATCACAGCCACAACCTTCAACATTCATTCCCTTCATGACTGATGCAAAGTGGCGACAGTATGTAGCATCTTCAAGATGCACTGCAGCAATGCCCAATGGGCAACTCCATCTAAACCAGACGCACGGCAATACTACCAGCTGCAAGTTCCATTCTAAGCCACACACCATCTCTCTTGCCACTACTTCACTGTTCCTTCATTATTACTCAATCAAAAACTGGGAACTCCTTTGATAACAGCACTGTGAGTTTACCGATCCTTCTGGACTAGAAGGCAACTCCTTACCACCTTCTCAATGGTAGCAAAATGGCAATTATGGATGGGAAACAAATCTTGAAAAAAATACACTTTGCTGTCTGAACTTTTGTACAGTCAGTAAATTCTGAATTCTTTAACAGCTGAAGTAATATATTGTTTTACCTCATCAACCTTCCACCATGCTTTAGGACGTCATTAATTCAGAAATGACATTTGCTGCTTTAAGCACTGAACAACTTCCAGTCTTCTATTCATATAACCATGTCTGATAATAAATCCATTTCCTGGCGCTTATCAGACTATTTGATCATAAATGGGTTTAAGATTGAATTCATTTTGTTCCACTGCAACAAAATGAGGCTGAACCTTATGTTTTTTTCCACAAATTACAGACATGTCGAGTTTGGTGGCGTGATTCCCATAACAAGGCCAAACAGGTTTTACCATCACACATTACAACATCCGCTGTATTATTTGGCAATTCAGCCCTTCAATCGCATCCGTTTTCTGCCCTATCTTACCATGAGCCATTCCTGGACCAACTCACTGTTTAGCGGATGCCCTCCCTAAGACCTGCATCCCTTGTGGCTACACCTTCCAAAGCCCAGTGTGCCCTGCAGGAGCGATACCTTTAGGAACCTGCCCGACGCGGTAATGGATGGAGTGAGGAAAGACGTCCGAGAAGGGGAGTTGGCACCAGACTTCTCTGAGAGGGACCTGGACATTTCTGAGGATGGGGTGGTCAAGAGTAGGGAAGACCCCTTCTGAGAGGGCCAGCAGAAGCCAACACGCCACCAGACAATGCCAACCTGATTGATGAGGGCCAGTACCATCTCCAGGGTACAGAACACTGGGCCTTGTGCTGCAGGAAGGAAGGCAATGACCTCTCGGGTTAGGTGCAAGCTTTGATCTCTGCTGCCTCACACTATCTGTGCCACTGCACCCATCCCTCACCAATGCTTATGCTTAGACCCCCCACTGATGCATAGAACACCATACCTTGCTCATTCTGATTATTCTCCCTTTCCTTCCACACGACTAACCTCCATGCTCCTCCTCACTCCTGTGAAACACCTTAGCTCCCATACATACCAGCTGTAACACCTGTGCCACCCACTCTGGTTTACCTATTCACCACTTTGATGTCATTACAGCAGAAGGCCACCTCATAATAGGATGGAGTGATGCAGATAATTAATAAGTGCTAGATATCTGAATCCTCACCTCTTTTGAGGAAGGCATACCTGTCCTTGGAATAGAAGTCAGAGACCACTCCTGTGGGGTTGCAGAGATATCCATGTCCCGACACCCAAGTAAATAACACTCTTCATTGCACTGCATTGCTGGCATTAACCAGGCAGTCATTATAATTCAAAGTTTGTGAGAAGATTTGTAGCTCGGGTGCTCGTTGTTGTGGTTCTATTCGCCGAGCTGGGAATTTGTGTTGCAGACGTTTCGTCCCCTGTCTAAGTGACATCCTCAGTGCTTGGGAGCCTCCTGTGATCTTTCCTCCCCTCCAGCATTTGTAGTGATTTGAATCTGCCGCTTCCGGTTGTCAGTTCCAGCTATCCGCTGCAGTGGCCGGTATATTGGGTCCAGGTCGATGTGCTTACTGATTGAATCTGTGGATGAATGCCATGCCTCCAGGAATTCCCTGGCTGTCCTCTGTTTGAACAGCCAAGGAATTCCTAGAGGCATGGCACTCATCCACAGATTCAATCAATAAGCACATCGACCTGGACCCAATATACCGGCCACTGCAGCGGACAGCTGGAACTGACAACCGGAAACGGCAGATTCAAACCACTACAAATGCCGGAGGGGAGGAAAGATCACAGGAGGCTCCCAAGCACTGAGGATGGCACCTATATAGGGGACGAAACGTCTGCAACACAAATTCCCAGCTCGGTGAACAGAACCACAACAGTCATTATAATGCATTGATAATCAATGCTAACCCAATGGCTGCAATATCTTATTTCTCTTGTCTTTACAGTGCACCTATTCTCTCAAGGATCAGTCCATCTCCCACAGAGATACATTTCTTGAACACCCCCACCTCTAAATGAGTGTGTCAAGACAACGGAGGGATCATCAGCAGCTGCAACAGATGGCGACATTATTGGTGAGATTCATAAGAGCACATCATATGGGATTGCATGCTGGTGAGTTCCACACACAGATTACTCTGCAGATCAGTTGAGAGAGAAATGCCCCAGGCCACTGGCAGACATAGCAACACAGAAAACATCGAAATAGGAGTGGGAATAGGCTATTTGGCGCTTCAAGCCTGCTCTGCTGTTCAATATGATCTTGACTGGTCATCCAACTCAGTGACCCTGTTTCTGCTTTCTCCTCATGCCTTTTGATCCCTTTTGCTCTCAGAACTATATCTATTTCCTTCTTGAAAACATTCAATGTTTTTGGTCTCAACCAGTTTCTGTGGCAAAGAATTCCACAGGGTCACCACTCTCTGGGTGAAGAGATTTCTCCTTGTCTCAGTCTTCAATGGTCTACCCTATATCCTTAGACTGTGAACCTTGATTCTGGAATCCCAGTCATCAGGAACATCCTTTCTGAGTTTATCCTGTGTAGACCTGTTAGAATTTCATAGATTTCTAAGATCCCCCATTATTCTTTCTGTATTCCAAAGAATATCGTCCTCACCAATAGAACTATTGGAGACCGGGCTCCTGCTAAGCCCTTAACAGGAGGTAACTCTGTAGCCGCAGTTGTGGAGGACTTCCTTCAGATGAAGAGAGAAGAGCGGCAGACAAACATGCAGGAATGCACTGCCAGTCATCACACAGGTACTGCAGCAATGCAGCTAGGGCTGCAGCTATCTGTCTGCCTCCTTGGACTGGTTAGGGCAGCAGCCATTTTGGAGCCAGACTCAGCACCTTCAGGAGCTGGAGTGTTATCAACACCAGCACCCCATTAGTACGGATACTCAGGCCCAAAGGCAGAATGAGAGAGGGGGAATGGAGACAGGGAGGCAAGGTAGTGCCATGTGGCACCCAGCTGGAAGAGGTGCCATATACAAGCCCCTGGACAGTCTCCACTCAGGAGTCTTCTTCAGTAAGCTGATCTGGACATTGAGACTGGCCTCAATTAACATTTCATCAGATTCTACCACTCATCTTGCCATAGTCCATGTTTTTACAAGCGTGGCAAAATTCTGCCTGTGGCCTTTCAGCAGATGCTGCTAGACAGTCACCAACAGCAGGAACCTAGTTGATTTTCTATTCTACAATCCAAAGGGAAATTGCAATACTTGCCTCTATTTCCCAGTACATATTGACAATCTATCTGATTCCAATTCTGGAATCCCAGTCATCAGGAACATCCTTTCTGAGTTTATCCTGTGTAGACCTGTTAGAATTTCATAGATTTCTAAGATCCCCCATTATTCTTTCTGTATTCCAAAGAATATAGTCCTCACTAATAGAAGTATTGTGTGCTTCCAATTAAACCTGTTGGACTATAACCTGGTGTTGTGTGATTTTTAACTTTGTACACCCCAGTCCAACACCGGCATCTCCGAATCTCATTCACGTACTCTTGAAAATAATTTGGAGAGTGCCCTATCAACATTGTGGCCAGTGTGACTTAATGCAATTTACTTTGTACAAAGAGTAATTAGTTTGCCAGAATTTCAATTGCCTAAAATGAAAAGGTTTGTCCAATGTAGAACTATATTATCAAAAGATTCTGAGGATTCACTCCCAGTTTTGTGCTGCTAGCTAAAACGGAGCATTCACGCATTTAAACTTCTAGATTGCACATAGGCACTCAATAGTTACACTTCATTTCTTCACATTTTCCCATCTATCAGTTTTCTTCAACATCTCACAATAATTCAGTTTTCTTAAGCTGGCAATGAATTTTTCCCAAGACACTGCTGTTACATTGATGTTCCAAGTATAAAGTGGCAACGGCTACTTTAGGTCTCATCTTTTAAATAGCATCAAATCCTTATCATTTGTAATTAGATACACTTCATACTCAGTGAAATATCTATGGAACACTTGAATTAAAGTTAAAAATCACACAACACCAGGTTATGGTCCAATAGTTTTAATTGGAAGCACTAGCACACAATTATACTCCACAACCACCTGAAGGAGCAGTGCTCTGAAAGCTAGTGCTTCCAATTGAACCTGTTGGACTATAACCTGGTGTTATGTGATTTTTAGCTTTGTACGCCCCAGTCCAACATCGGCGGCTCCAAGTCTTGAATTAAAGTGACTTCAGTGTTAATACGTTCTGTGCATATCTACGCCTCTTTGTTTCAAGCCATATTTCCTTAACCTGACAAACAAACATGTACAACACAAGTTTCTCTGTAGCTTCGAGGCCTGAACAGTGCTGTTCTGACATTCTGACTAGTATAATTTCATGAAACTTAACTTATATGGCCAATAAATAAACTTGCCAGAAGCTCAGTAGTATTAAATAAATACAATTGTGCAATACATAAGTTTATTTTAATTTGAGCAAGGGTCAAGCGTGAAAGACGACTAGTTTGAGCTATCACAGTGATAGAAGGGAGTAAGGAGTTCAAAACCTTTGGTGAGGAAAGGGAATTGGCTTGCAAGAATGGAGAGCTCGAGAATATTTTGGGAAGGCATAATGTCAGCAGTTTTGAGGTTGAGGGATACAATGCCCAACAAGAGGTTATTATTTGCAATTGTAGCCAACATCTGGCTACAGTTGGAAATTGAGTAGTCAGCATTTTAACAGAGTCAGGATCAAGTGATGGGCCAATCTCAAGGTAAGCTGCTGCCAATAGAAATAATGTTGATGATTGTCAGATAAATTGTCAGATGGATAAGGCAAATAAAATCTTGTCAGTAAAGGAAATAATATTATTTTCCCATGAGTTATTTCTTCTTTAACTATTTTTCTTGCATTCGCTTAGTAACGTTACTCAATGTTGGGGACATCTTCTAAGTCATTATCAGCATTCAACAGTATGAAAGCATTAATAAATAATCAATAATCATTCAACAGCATTAAATCATAAATAAATAATCCACATTGATCTCTATTCAAGAATGTACCTTAACAGGGATCTTAAAAATAAATATTCATTATTAGTGCTTTTTTTCCATTTCACACGTGAAACATCCTCAAGATGTATCTGTTGCTTTTCTTTCACAATATTCTGAAAATACTTTTGTATAATTGGATCTGATATTAAATCTTTCAAAGCAAATGAATCTTGAATGAGTTAAAATTATAGTCAGGTTATATTTACTCACCATGAATTTAAGAGGTTAACCAACTGTGAACCATCATACTCAACCAATTATAAATAATCTTTCATTTTCCAAACTTTTATGTTATTGTGTTACAAGCCACACTGTACTGAGACCGATATTACTAAAAGTCTAATATTATGAAAGGCTCTGAAGTCATATTTTATTCAAAACAATAACTCTACAACTCTCATCAGATGTTGCTATATCTGCTGAGTATCTTCAGCATTTTCTGCTAGCTTCAGATTTCCAGAATCCACAGTACTTTAATTTACTAAAGGTTAAATCAATCAGTATATGTATGTGCTTTGTTACACTTTTCAAAATGTTCATGCATGTATAATGCTTTCGTAATTCTCATTCATGGTGGATATGCAGGTGAAGATGCTGTAATGTGGTCAGTAGGTTGGTCATCTGCCTCGTATCCAGTACTATTTTGGGTTTTGGGGCAGAGTCAAAAAGATACAACCTCTGCTCCTGAGGGATTCACTGAGTTGCCTATTATGTCCCTTTATAACTATCCACAGCTCCCGAGGAAGGCCCTCTTCAGAATTCTGCCACAGGAAATATGTTCAAACAAATCAGCAACGTGCTTATCTCCAATGCATCTCCCTCCACTTTCCGCACCTCCACCCTTGAACTCCACCCTTCCAACCGCAACAAGGACAGAAACCCCCCTGGGGTCCTCACTTTCCATCCCACCAACCTCCAGATATGATGCATCATCCTCCACCACTTCCACTACCTACAGTCAGACCCACCACCAGAGATATAGTTCCCTCCCCACCTCTTTCAGCATTCTGCAGAGACCATTCCTTCCGCAACTCCCTCGCTAGCTCCACTCCCCTCACCAACCCACCCTCTACTCCTGGCACCTTCCACTGCCACCACAAAAGATGTAAAACTTGCACCCACACCTCTCCCCTCACCACCATCCAAGGCCCCAATGGATCCTTCCACATCCGGCAGAGATTTTCCTGAACGTTTAAAACCTCATCTACTGTGTCCGTTGCTCTCAATGTGGTCTCCTTTATATTTGGGAGACAGGATGCTAATTTGCAGAACATTTCAGAGAACATCTTTAGGACACACACACACTAAACAACCCCATCACCCCATGGCAGACCACTTCAACTCCCCTCCCACTCTCCAAGGACATGCAAGCCCTGGGGCTCCTGCACTGCTAAATCCTAGCCATCCGACACCTGGAGGAAGAACACCTCATCTTCCCCCTTAGGGCCCTCCAACCACATGGGATCAATGTCAATTTCACCAGTTTCCTCATCTCTCCTCTCCCCACCTTATCTGAGACCCAACCTTCCAATTCGGCACCAGTCTCTTGAACTGTCCTACCTGTCCATCTTCCTTTCCACCTATCTGCTCCACCCTCCACTCTGACCTAGCATCATCACCCCCAATCTTCATCTACCTATCACATTCCTAGCAACCTTCACCACAGCCCTAAATCCCTCCCATTTATCTCTCAGCTCCCTTGGGCATCACCCCCAACTCACATTCCTGATGAAGAGCTTATGCTCGAAACGTCAACTGTCCTGCTCCTTGAATGCTCCCAAACAAGCCGTGCTTTTCCAGCACCACGTGTTTTGACTCTGATCTCCAGCATCTGCAGTGCTCACTTTCTCCTAATATGCTTATCTATCCAACCCTACCAAGCTATATCGAGATAATTTTTGCTGGCACCTTCAGGTGTCAAAGTCCCGTCCACAGATATAGATATTACAGCCTTCACTGGGCAGTTGCTACCAGAGCCGTGAGTGTGATGCTGGAAAAGCACAGCAGGACAAGCAGCATCCAAGGAGCAGGAGAATTGATGTTTTGGGCAAAAGTCCTTCATCAGGAACTTCTAGTGTTGCATGCGTGAAACTATTGCGGCATTTCATTCAGTCCTTGAACCATCAATGTGTTTGTCTTTCAGTCAAAGTGGTTGTGTGAAGTCCATTTATACTGTTCCATGAAGAACGGTTCTTCTGGCACAGTTTTAGTGCCTGTACCTCTCAGCAAGGAGTGCCCGTTATGTTCCAGAGATAGGTCATGACATTGCTGAACAAGTTGATTAAAAATATTTATATTGCTTCATGAAATTTGCTTCTAATCAGCTGCCTCTGCTCCAGGCTATTCAGCAATTGGCACCAACATTGTATACTAAGACCAGATGATCGACCAGACATATTTCAGTGGCTCAATACCTATTTAGCTTCTGTTAGTCAAGCTTCACCATATGTGCAATTCTCCTTAAAATATAATGACTACCATCTATGTTGATTGAATGGCATTGTGGTCAAGTCTTGTGCAAAAGTGGAGGAAGGAATTGATTTCCAACTTTGAACTCTCTAAGCAGAGAGCTCAGCTGTACCCATAATAATACTACAGCAAAAGTCAAAGAACAAAGCATTAGGATAGCAGTCAAAGGAATAGGAAGTATTCAAATTGTTTCCCAGGTTTCAGCACTCAAACTTGATGAAACCCAGAATATATGCTGACATCAGCACGAGTGACACAGCTCACACTGCAAACATCAGTGGGTCTATGAATTTAGCACAATTGTTGGGAATGGTTGTGTTGGATAACCTTTGAAGTTACGAACAGGTCTTGTTCAGCTGTCAACAATCTGATGCCACACTCTTCCACACAGGAAGGCCAATGACTGGTCTTGTAATTATACTTCATGAAGTAACTTAATATGGTTATTCTGGGCCATCATGCACCCAGAGTAAGATCAAAACCTGCATCTTATAGTCTCGGCAGGGCAGGGGGCTGTACAAGTAAATGGGAGAAGAGGAACATGCAAGCCACACTCCATAGTGTTGCCGTGCACATATCTGGGTCTTTACAACATATTTAAAAATGCACATTATCTCAGAGAGAATAGAAAACCAGGCAGCTAGCATAGCAAGTCAGTGTGCAGCACTGCCAGTCCCCAGCCTGGATAAATGGGCAGGTTGGTGTCAGGAAGGACACATGGCCACTTAACTACTCATCAATTCCAACCAAAGTACCTGATCCATAGACTAACGACCGACATTTTGCAGACCCCAGGTCACAAAGAAATTGCCAAAAGAGGAACCACCACACAGAATATAGAAAGCTTTAGTATTTTGACAGCTTTTGCTGAAATATGGAAGTCAAGACAACATCTTTCATTCTGTGCGAAGTGCCCTGCATGAACTTTTGTCTAACATTGTTACCAATATTTTACGTAACATTCTGCACTCAGGTAGCATGTCTTCATCATTTGCAGTGCATTCAATTTTATACTATGTACACAGTTATCGGGTAGTCATTGATTCAATTTGACAAGCACTTCTGCGGCTCAAAGAAAGATTTACCCTTTAAGCCACTGGCTCATACCATTAGGGCAGTCAACTGTCAGGGATAGTGTGGCTTCACAGTTTATTAAACAGAATTCAATAAGAAATGGATAATGCTACATTTCGCTAGAGCATACTTCCTGTGCCTCCAGTAGCAACTGAACAGTAATGTGTGAGCAAAATAAAACAAAGGTCTGCAGATGCTGAAGATATGAAATGAAAACAGAAATGTCTGGAGAAACTCAGCATGCCTGGCAGAATTTGTGAAGAAAAAGCAGAGTTACTGTTTGAAAGCTTACTGGACTCAAAACATCAAGTTTGTTTTCCCTCCAGTATAACGTGAATATATTTTTAGGTATGGTCAAAATCCTTAACAAATGGCTTGTTTAATTCTAGTCATGGGTGAAGTGTTAGGAGAGCATATTAGGTCAAATATTAGCAGCAACAATGTCATGCAGCCCAATGAGCACTCAAAGACAAAATAAGTGGAAATCAGTCCGATAACAAGGGGAGCGGACAAACTATTTCAACTCCTTTTATACGAAGGTAGTATTGTTCACAGCTCAGGTGATTGGCATTCCAGCTCAAGACTCTACTTTGATCACTTCTGATGCTCTTTAAAACAAACAATTCACCTAAAAATCTTTGCCTTATTCCAAGCAATCTGTGACTTCCTCATTTTGATGACTGAAATCCACCAACTCAGCATTATTTCAAATTCAATTGCTAATGTGTATACACATTCTGCAATTTTACTGAAGTTATGAATCATCATGTCCTGTTGACCAATGGACTAGAGTTAAACTGAAATTTCTTAATTTTTTTTATCAGGAGTTTTATATTTGGCAACAGAGATGAGTGCCAATATGAGGATTGACAGGATACAGAATCAGAGTTTGACTTTAAAGCATTAAAATCTGTTAAAATGTTTAAAAAACAATGATAATAAGCAATACATAAACAATGTATGAGAAACATTGCTTTCTTTCACTGGAATTAAAAGCTTTTGAACAAGTGTTCCATTTCTTCTCCATCTTGGGATCTTCTTTCCTTCACAAACAGTGGAGCTTGACCAATCCAATTTCAAAACTCCATCTTTTTTTACACGTTACACAGAACATGACTACATACCTTTTAGCTCATCTCCTAACCCCACTCACATTCACTCAGTACTCACACTCACAACCTTACCCATGCTCACAACTGCATAGTTGGCATTTGCTCACATCCACTTACTGTGGGCTCATTCTCATTGTCATCTCATTCGTATACTCATTCATCTATCATACATACACACAACACTTTCATTCAGGACTAACGCTCAATCAGCATTTGCCTGTACTCTCACACTGAATGCCTATTTGGTTCTCACTCTCACCCATTCACTGAGAACACCTTTGCACTCACTGAGCATCACAGTTACTCAGTCAGGGGTCATAATTATGGATTCTATGCTTGCTTGCAGTCATTTGGCATTTGTTTGCATGAATGTATTTGTCTCTCATTCAAATCCACTTTCTCAACACTTTGTCACTCACTTATGTACTCACAGTTCATAGTCACTGACTCATGTACAAGCACACTTGATGCACACACTCTCAAACTCACTCAGTGCTCAAAATTAGATATGATTTGGAGATGCCGGTGTTGGACTGGGTTGTACAAAGTTAAAAATCACACATCACCAGGTTATAGTCCAACAGGTTTAATTGGAAGCACTAGCTTTCAGAGTGCTGTCCTTCATGAGGTGGTTGTATGCTGTCACGACGCAAAAGGTCAAACCCCTCCATTAATTAAACCAAACACCCAAAAAAGCTTGCCTCGCCTGGTAAACTGTTAAAATGTTAAGCACAGAGAACTCCCAAATTTCACTATTAAAGAAAAAAAATCAATTTATTTTCTTAGTCTAATAGTGAACATTAAACAAAAACTAGTCGCAAATCTAAATGCCCCATAATTACTTACTAATTCCAATTCTCAAAAAATATGCTATTCCAATAAGACACTTATTAAAATTACATTAACTTAATCTCCAAGTAAAGAAGAAGTCTCTATCTTCTTCTGTGTCTTCACTCTTCCAGCTGAAGATCTCCCTGGTTTGTCTTCTTTCCTTCTACAGAGTGTCTTTTTACATGAAAAGGTACCTCTGATAGAGAGTGTTTTCTAATTTCTTATAGAGCAAGATGTTAGATTTTCAGTTACTCTCTGGCAGTTTCTCTCTCACCAATTTTCAAAATAAAATAGACAATAGGTGCTGGAGTAGGCTTTTTTGAGCCAGTACCAACATTCATTATGATCATGGCTGATCATCCACAATCAGTATCTTGTTCCTGCCTTATCCCCATAACCCTTGATTCCACTATCTTTAGGAGCTCTATACATCTCTTCCTTGAAAGTATCCAGAGACTTGGCCTCCACTGCCTTCTGGAGTGGAGCATTCCATATATCCACCACTCACTGGGTGAAGAAGTTTCTCAACTCTGTTCTAAATGGCCTACCCCTTATTTTTAAACCATGTCCTCTGGTTCTGGACTTGCCCATTAGCAGAAACATGCTTCCTGCCTCCAGAATGTCCAATCCTTCAATAATCTTATACATCTCAATCACATCCCCTCTCAGCCTTCTAAACTCAAGTGTATACAAGCCCAGTCGTTCCAATCATTCAACATATGATCGTCCCACTGCATACCAGGTTTATGTATACCCCCATGACACATTAAATTTTTATAATTTGATTGGTTTCCATGTATCAAAACAATAAATTCAAACTCAGTTGGGTTTTCATATCCTGGCATAATTTAAATTGATTGGTCAAATTAGAATTGTTGTCAAAACAACCACCAAAACTCAGATATCCATTTAACTGCCAATTGGATCAGCCCAACCTTTAGTTGGGGGCTGTGGCTGTACTTTTACTTCAGGAAAGCACTTTCTATCTTAAAGTAACTATGCATGCTTTCGACTTTACCCCAGTGCTCACACTTGGCATGCTGTTGTGCTCAGCCACTAACAGTCTCTTGCCCCATGTAGCCAGGGCTAACACTGTTACATCCACTAAGAGCTTGTTTGCACTCACTCACACACTTATTCATCACTCGTTTCTTCTTACCCACTCATTCATTACTCAATTACTCTTACTGAACACTCTCTGTCTTTCTTTCCCCTCTTTTCTTTTTATGCTTACCTGGATAGGGAATGTCACCTCACACTCCAAAAATTCAAATGGGAAGGTTATAAAGACAGCATTCCCATTTTAGGGTCCACAGACTTCATTTCCTTGGCCACAGTGCATATTTTAAATAAAACCTCCTTAACTCATTTGGCAACTTGCTAATCCATTTTGATTTTCCTTCAACTTCTATTTGTCCTTCCTTTCAAATCATGTACTTTTTGCAGATGACACTAAGATTGGTGGAATAGCAGTTAGTGAAGGGGACTGTCAGAGAATGCAGCAGAATGTAGGTAGATTGGAGAGTAGGGCAGAGAAATGGCAGATGGAGCTCAATTTGGACAAATGTGAGGTGATGCACTTTGGAAGATCCAAGTCAAGAGCGGACTATACAGTAAAGGGAAAGGTCCAGGGGAAAATTGAGGCACCGAGAGATCTGGGTGTTCAGGTCCATCATACCCTGAAGTTTGCAATGCAGGTCTATAGAGGTCAAGGTGGCATATGGATGCTTTCCTTCATCAGATAGGGTATTGAGTACAAGAGTTGGCAGGTCATGTTATAGTTGTATAGGACTTTAGTTCAGCCACATTTGGAATGCTGCATACAGTTCTGTTCGCCACATTACCAAAAGGATGTGGATGTTTTGGAAAGGGTGCAGAGGAGGTTCACCAGGATGTTGCCTGGTGCGGAGGGCACTAGCTATGAAGAGAGATGGAGTAGATTAGGATTATTTTCATTAGAAAGTTGGAGGTTGAGGGTGGACTTAATTGAGGTCTACAAAATCATGAGGGGCATAAACAGGGTGGATAGCAAGAAGCTTTTTCCCCAGAGTTGGGGACTCAGTTACTAGGGGTCATGAGTTTAAGGTGAAAGGGTAAACATTTAAGGGAAATATGAGTGGAAAGGTCTTTACGCAGAGGGTGGTGAGTACCTGGAATGCTTGCCAGTGGAGGTGATAGAGGCGGGTACTATATTGTCATTTAAGATGTATCTAGACAGATACATGAATGGGCAGGGAGCAGAGGGATACACATCCTTGGAAAATAAGTGACAGGTTTAGATAGAGGATCTAGATCAGTACAGGCTTGGAGGGCTGAAGGGCCTGTTCCTGTGCTATAATGTTCTTTTTTCTTTATGTACCTGACTTTATTTGAGATTGGGAATCCTAATGGAGGTATTTGATGTTATGCTTAGAAATGAAACAAATTAACTGGAGGGAAGAAAAATCCAGTAAATTCAACAAAAAGTATAGACAACTGTCCATCCTTAATTGTTTATTTCAATGATCTGCTACAGCTGGAAAAGAAAAGAAAACCTTCAGTTCAGCTCAGCTCAGACGACAGTCATTCTGTGGATGAAATGGAAAGCTAATCGATTTTATCACACATTAACCTGGCATTGTTAACAGTTCAATTTCGTGAAAGAATAAAAGTCACTTTAAACTTTAAATTGGAAAGTGAGCACAATATGACTCAAGGCTTATTACAGAGTTTGGTGTCAGCAGCAGAAAACTAACAGACTATCTCCATGAACATTGTGACAAGCTTCTAGAGAAATTAGTAACTGTCTTCATGTAGCATTCAGCACTGTAGTTGTGGACAACAGAACAAGAACATGGGCTGATTGTGTCATGTTAGCCATGTTAGAACTGCAGTTAGCAATGGAGAGAAAAGTGCATGGAGGATACAAACATCTCCATCCTTGAATGGAAAAGAAGATGAACCTTTAAAACGTCCTTCTCTGATTGGAGCAGAGATAATCATAGTTCTGTATCACTACTATGTGAAAGATACTAATTTGTTCAGGGAATGTAGACTTTGCAGGCTTGGTCAGCATTTATTGCCCTTTGAAGGCAGTGGGGAACTGACTTTTGAACTGATGCAGTCCATCAGCTACATTGTCAATGCTGTTAAAGACAGAGTTGACCTAATGTCACTGAAGGAACAGGGATATATTTCCAAGCCAGCTGGCGAGTAGTTTGGAGAGATACTTGTCGGTCTTGATCTCCCTATGAATCTCCTACCCTTGTCTTTCTAGGTGGTAGCAGTTGTGACCTCAAGAGGTGCTGTCTAAAGTGAAGTTATACAGTGCATCTTAAGTATCAGGCCATAATTGGAGTATAGTGCGCAGTTTTTTGAGATTAGATTAGATTCCCTACACTATGGAAATAGGCGCTTCAGCCCAACAAGTCCACATCGACCCTCCAAAGTGTAACCCACCCAGACCTATTCTCCTTCCCTATATTTACCCCTAACTAATGCACCTAACTCTATGGGCAATTTAACATGGCCAATTCACCTGACCTGCACAACTTTGGACCCCATATCGCGGAAAGGGTGTACTGGTCTGGATTGTAGTCAAAGAAGGTTCACGAGCATGGTCTCAGGAATGAAAATCTTAACATATAACGAAAGTTTGATTACTCTGGGTCTATACTCGATGGCATTTAGAAGGATGAAGGGAGATCTATTTGAAACTTAAAAGAATACTGAATGGTCTGGACAGAGTAGATGTTGGGAAGATATTTCCATTGTTAGGAGAGACTAGGAGCTGAGGACACAGCCTTAGAGTAAAGGGAAGACATTTTGGAATGGAGATAAGGAGAAACATCTTTAGCCAGAGAGTGATAAATCTATGGAATTCATTGTTACAGAAGGCTATAGAGTTAGGTCATTGAGTATATTTAAGACTGAGAGATAGGCTCTTGAGTATCAAGAGTTATGGGGAGAATGGGGTTGAGAAATGATTAAATGGTGGAACAGACTTGTTGGGCTGAATGGCATAATTTCTGCTCTTATATCTTATGGTCTTAGATATGGAACATATTGCTGCTACTGAGCATGAGTGTTAGAAGGTGTGTTTGTGGCTGTAGTGCTAATCAAATGGGATGCTTTGTTCTTGATGGTGTCAAGCTTCTTCAGTGTTGTTGAATCCAAACTTATCCAGACAAGTGGCGTGTGTTCCATCACAAACCTGATTTATATCTTTTAGGTGGTAAACAGAATTTTGAGATTCAAATGGTGTCTCCCTGCAGGATTCCTAGCCTTCATTCTGCAATGTATTTATATGGCTAATCTAGGTCAGTTACTAGTCAATGGTAATCTCCTAGGATGTTAACAGTGAAGGATTCAGTGAGAGTAACACCACTGAATAAGAAGGGACGAGAGTTAGATTTTCTCTTGTTGGAGATAATCATTGAGTGGCGTATGAAGACGTTCCTACAGCATTGCACACTCATACAAATTTATACAAATGTGAAGGAAGAGAATAAAGACTGCAAAGCTACTTTGCACAACATAGCAATTTATTGTAAAGGTTTGTAGAGGATAAGGAGAAAGGATTATTCAAAAATGAAATTTTCAAATGGCTACTAGTTAATCTTCAAACTCTAACTATGGATCAGGACCAACAATAGTTAATAAAAAGGACAGAAATGCACTTCAGGTCACAAATCAATGCAAGAAATCTGGGAGAACTGGATAGATTCCACTTCAAACTACTGTATTGGTTCCCAATCTATTGCATATCACTTAGCTCAGTGAATAAAAAAAACCTCAACATCTGCTGAATAGGCATGAAACAAACTAAAAATAAAAGCGGAGTTCTCCAGAAATCAAAAATCTAGACAATGAAGTGGGTGCCTAGATAATTGAAATTTACATCTAAATGCAGTTTTACGTCTCGGTGTAGTTTTTCAATGGACTTACACAGAGAAACAAAAGATCTAATGATTAATAGATCATAAAGCACAATTTCTTGCTTGTCTATTCATCCAGGCATACAATCCCAATGTCAAATTTTGAAGTAAGCTTCAGCTAGCATACATCATGGAAATAATTGCTAGTTTTATAGCTGGCTGAAAATTATAAGTAAAAAGATTTTCCCACATTGAAAATCTCCAAGAACTTAAAGCTCAGATTGAAGTCAAAGTAGAATCCTGTCAATTCTTTGGATCAGGTAGTGGGAAAGGGGACAAAGCCTCATCCTACATTGAGTAGCCCAACCAAACCCATTTCCCCCTGACTAATACACCTAACATTCTGGGCAATTTAGTGTGGCCAATTCACCTGACCTGCACATCTTTGGACTGTGGGAGGAGCACCCAGAGGAAATCCACGCAGACACGGAGAGAATGTGCAAACTCCACACAGACAGTAGCCTGAGGCTGGAATCGAACCCAGGTCTCTGGCACTGTGAGGCAGCAGTGCTAACCACAGAGCCACCATGCAAATGACTCTTTTTGAATGGAAGCATTTTTGCTCTGTGCTCATCATCCCAGCACAGACTTGTTGGAACAGATCAGGTGGTACTACTGAAAAAAATATACTGGTGCTGGTAGGATGGCCTATCTATACAAATTAACCCATTTTGTGAATGCAGCATGCCAATCAGAATATTATTATTAACTACAGTTTTAATGACCACATCCAATTGTGTACCATAAATAGTCATTTATGAAGGCTAGCTCCTTAACCACAAATGATTTCACAAACTGCAGTTAAGGTGGCCTTAATGATGGAATCTAGGTGATACAGTTCTTCCAATCTGTCTCAAAGTGATATGGTCAAAATAGTGTATTTTGTCAGCAGTAGTTTACCATCAGAGAAGTTCTAAAACAGCGTCACCATCTGAGCCAGTAGCTCAAGTGGAATTTACGTAGCACTCCAGAACCTGATGACCACAGAAACTGTGTGTAATACAGTCAAAATAGTTGAATGTCGAACTATAAAAGTTTCTGATATAGCCAGGGCAGGTTGAGAAGGGGTATCTCCTAGTTATCCATGTTTGATGCAGAATGGCATCCCACAAGCCTCTAGTGGCCTGTTGCAGAAAAATCTAGCCAGGGCAAAGCACAACGACAGGCCCCAATTTCACTTCAGTCAGAATGGGAACTGAATCCATGCTATTGATGCTATTCTGAGCCATATGCTCGCTATCCAACTCCAATCTTTAACTTATGGGCAAAAATACAGAGCCTGCATAAGTTTGTAAAAGGTGAGTCAAGTTCAACTAATTTAAAATTCATAGATGATACAAAACTAGGGAGTGTCATAAATAACAAAAGATACAATACAAGAACATAATGACGTTCCAGCTACACATTTTGAAATATGATGCAAAGGAGATATGAAGTGGGTAAGAGCATAAGAGGACTGTTGAATATTTTTCTCACTCACTGACTGTATCTTGGCAAATTAAGCATTTGGAATAGGGTTTTTCAGGCGGGATCTTAGCACATGTTCTCTTACCATTAATTTAAACATCTTAAAGAACCAACTGAGGTTATCACAAAGGACTTCTCAACCTCTTCCCTTACCTGAGGTCAGGTGAACCACAGGTTAAATCATCACCAGTTTCTTCTCTCTGATAAGAGAGCAGCCCCTATGATCTGGTCAGACTATAGCGACGCAACCAGCTTAAAGAACCAAGTATAACTCTCTAATCTGCAAACAGAAGCAATACTACACAGCTTCCTGCACTATCAGTCCACATACTGCAAGCAATACTTGTGCAGAGATATCCAGAGCCAACCAGCTCAAGGATGCTAACAATCATTTTGTGAAGACCCTAAACGTTGGTTCTCACGCCTGGGACACCTTACTCAACAACAGAGGGAAAAGATCACATTATCTAAGGGGCTGGTCTGCACCACAATGATCAATGGCTTGATAACAGATGCCAACACCAAAGACAGCATTCCACAATGACACCTGATAACCACTTTATATACAGCTATAGTTGCAGAATCTAACTTTCACACATTGGTCTCTCCAGTCATCAGCAAATAATGAAATAAGTTTCTCAAATGGATTGAACCTGTTGCATGTTCATCATCTTTTGGAGGTGGAAGACTGGTGCTGGTGTTGGTAAGCAGCAAAGAAGATATTAACAGACTTCAAGAGAACATAGACAGAGTAGTGAAATGGGCTAAAACAGGGTTCTTGAAATTAATCAAGCAAGCTATCATGTAACATATTTTGGTAGAAAGCATGAAAAGAGACACTAGAAAGTAAAAGTACAATTTTAAGGAGGAAATTCAAGAACAACAATACCTGAAGGAGAATGTGACAATCAAGGTTAATGAAGCAATTAATCGTGGGATTCTGGGATTTATAAAGGTGCAGAGTATCTTCCCAGTAAATTCCTTATGCCAACACAGCATAATGTTAAAATCTCTATGAGAGCCAAATGTTAGCTTTCATTGTTCTAGTAGTTTTTCTCATTCATGTCATTTCACAACCCGATCAATAATCAGGGTATTGGTCAGAATGATTGCTAGCTCCCTCTTCAAATCAGTGATCTCAATGCCCAAAACTAAAGCACCTGCACAAATACGACTTACAATATCTGGACTAATAGTGCAAGAAGTGTGAGATGTTAGAGGAGGAGGGGCAGAGTCAGAGAGGGGGAGTGTGAGAGAGGCAGAGAGAGAGCATGAGTGGGAGTGAGCTTGAGCAGGAGTAAGAAAGTGAGAGGAAGAGTGAGAGAGAGCTTGAGAATGAGAGAGAGAGAGAAAACGGGTGAGAGAGAGAGCTAGTGTGAGAAAGAGAGAGTGAGAGAGAGAGGGAATGAGAGAGGGAGTGAGAGGGAGAGTGAGTGAGGGAGATGGACAGAAAGCAGTGAGTGAGCGTGACAGAGAGGACACAAGAGCAAGTAAGAAAGAGAGCAAGAGAGTGCGAGAGCAAGCACGAAAGACAGTAAGAGAGGGAGCGCGCGAGAGAGAGGGACAGCGTGATGGCAAGCACAAGTGAGTGACAGCGAATGTGTGAGAGAGAGCATGAAAGCAAGAGAGAGAGAGTGAGAGCACGAGTGAAAGCAGAAGAGTAAGCGTGTGGGAGTGTGAGAGCACGCAAGGGTGAGGAGGAACGCAAGACAGTGAGGGAGCACGAGAGGGAGTGGGAGTGAGAGAGAGGGAGCGCGAGGCAAAAAGGGAGTGAAAGAGAGAGAGGAAGTGAGAGAGAGTGAGGAAGTGCAAGAGGGAGTGGGAACGCGCGAGGGAGTGGGAACGCGCGAGGGAGTGGGAATGCACGAGGGAGTGGGAACGCACGAGGGAGTGGGAACGCGCGAGGGAGTGGGAACGCGAGAGGGAGTGGGAACGCGAGAGAAAACGGGAGCACAAGAGAGAGAGGGTAAACACGAGGGAGAGGAAGTGCAATAGAGGGAGGAAATGGGAGCACAAGAGAGAGAGGGTAAACACGAGAGAGAGGAAACGCAATGGAGGGAGGAAGCACAAGAGAGGGAGGGAGCGTGAGAGAAAGAAGGACCAGAAGAGAAAGAGGAAAAGAGAGAGAGAGAGATAGAGAGAGAGAACATGCGAGAGTGGGGTTGAGCATGAGACAGAGAGGAGAAGCACGAGAGAGAGGGGGGGAGTGTGAGAGAGCATGCAAGAGAAAGGAGCACGAGCACACAATCGAGTGAGTGATGGTGAGTGCAAGAGAGAGTGAGCAAGCACAAGAGAGGGAGAGAAAGTGTGAGAGAGGAAGAGCAAGCACACGGGAGAGCAAGTGTGAGAGCAAGTGTGAGAGCAAGTGAGCACGAGAGGAGAGAGTGCGAGAGAGACAGTGCGAGAGAGACAGCGCGCGAAAGAGTACGCGCGAGAAAGAGGGAAAGCACGAGAGAGAGGGAGTGTGAGAGAGAGTGAGAGAGCACCAGACGGTGAGAGAGTGCAAGGGTGTGAGAGACAACATATGCGCAAGGGGGAAGAGAGTGCATGCAAGAGGGATAGTGACTGAGAGACCGACAGAGAGAGTGACAGAGACACCAACAGAGATAGTGAGAGTGTAATAGTGAGAGAAAGTGAGGGAGAATGAATCAGTGAGTGAAAAATATTACAAATGGTATTCCTTTTCTCCACATCTCGCTTGCATCAAACTTCAAAATGTGTGGTTGGAAATTTGCCATGTTCTTGTATTGATTAATAGCTGCGGGGACACATAGTCACAAGAGTAAAGTGTATGACTATTCCAAAAGGTTTGCCACCAGCTATTGATATGCACCAGACACAATAATAAAAGCAAAAAAAAAGTATTAATCCAAGCATCATCAGCAGTCTACTCATTTCAATTTTACATGTGTAACTTGCCAAGGTCAAATTAGTCTCTTGCCCTCCAGTTCAACAATACTCCTTTTCTTCACATGGAATATGCTGGAAAATATAACAAGTGCTGAACTTGAAGGCTAAACAGTGTATATATTTGTCCATACCAAGTTTAAAACTGAGCAATTGATTTTGCTAGATTTATACTGAATTACTGTCCATAGAATTTTCCAGCACAGGAATAGGTTGTTCAAGTCAAAAGGACCAATGCTCTAGTTGTGGTTCTAATGAGACACCTGTCACCTTATTTCATCTCAAACTATCGAACATTCCTCCTCCTCTTGTGTTTTGATGAATTTACATAGTGTCTCCTTCAAAGCCCCAATGCTACTTTTCTACTTCAACCAGTACGCTAGTCAGTCCCACATCCTTACAACAAGTGAATAGTAAAGACAACAGTCATTATTCCCGACTGACTCACAAATCAAAGCTTTGATAATATATTGCAAGAAGGATATTCAGTATCCTTTCGAGGCCATGGTCTTTTTATCTAAATTCATTTGCGGGATGTGGAAATTACTGGCTGAGCCAGCATTTGTTGTCTATCAATAATTACCATTGAGAAGGTGGCTGTGAGCTGCCTTCTTGAACCATTCAATCCATTTTGTCAAAGCACATACACAATGCTATTACAGACAGAGGTCCAGGACTTTGACTCTGCAACACTGAAGGGACAGCAATATATTCCTATGTTAGGATGGTGAATGAATTGGAGCCAAACTTGCAGGTGTACTGTTCCCATTATTTGCCCTTACCCTTGTATATTCAAGTGGTTTGAAATTTGGAATGTGCAGTCAAAGGAGTTTTGATTAATTGTTTGCAAGTCCATCTTGAGAATGATGTGCACTGCTGTTACTGAGCATGGTGATGGAGAGAGTGCACGTTTGTGGATGCAGAGGCAATTGAGAGGGTTTATGATATCAACCTTCATAAGTGTTGTTTGAGCAGTACTCATCCAGGTAAGTGGGGAATATTACATCACATTCCTGACTCGTACCTGGTAGATCATTGACAGGTTTTGGGAATTCAAGAGGTGAGTTGCTCCCTGTAGGACTCCTAGTCCCTTGCATGCTAATATGGCTAGTACAATTCAACTTCTGGTCAATGATAACCCAAGGATATTATTGGTGTGGGATTCAGTTAATAGAGTGTGTCATTCAATGTCATGGCATAATGGTTACACTGTCTGGTGTTGTGACTTGTCACTTGTCAGCCTAACCCTGGATTTCATCCAGGTCTCATTGAATTTGGATATGGAGTGCGTCAGTGTCTGTGGAGTCATGAATGGTGCTGAACATCGTGCAATCATCACAGAAAAACCCATCTTCTGACCTTATGATGGGGAAGAAGGTCATCGATGAAGTTAATGAAGATGGTCTGATAATTAAGGAATACACTTCCTCGGTCTTTCACGGTTTAAATATTGTTTTGTCAGAGTAATTTTCCAAATTGCAATGTGCTTACCAATTTGCAGTTTTTGTTTATCTGTATACCTTATTTTAACTATATATTAATTATGTTTCAACATCTGCAAGTGGACAGCATTAATTGAGGCTTCAGCCGGACACATGTAAAGAGACACTAAAACTGCGGTGTGGTTGATTTCAGAAATCTATGTTTGTAATGTTTCATTCTGTTAATAAATAGAAGTCTGCATAAAGATTGGCTCCAGTCTCCAGTTACCAACCACTGTCTGGAGTGTGACACATTATTCTACTATTGTTTTCAATAGATGAGAAAATATATTGTTTACACGGACAACATTTTTAAGCATCAATAAAGATATAGAGCGGCTATGCCTATTGTAGAATTCATCAAGTGAATTCCACCATTGGCCCCACCAAAGCTTACCAGGTCAGTTTGAAGAATCAAAGAGATTGAACCTCTGATTGTTTGAAGTGTTTGTTTAGTATTTTTCCTTTTAAACAGAAGGATACATGTGCTGATATTTAGCAGAATGAGGGAGGAGGGATTTTCACTGTGTAAGAGGACTGTTTTAAGTGTAAAATAAATTTAGTGCCTGAACATCAGAGTACAGGTCCCAAATGTCAGCCTGTTACCAGCAACATACACTTTGATTACACTTTTAGATCCTGATTGAAGATCAAAGGACAAGAACTCCTGACCAAGAAAATTGCTACCGACTAACCTCTCAACATATGCCAATAGTTTGTCCTGCCTTTAAAGTTTTTTATTTTTTTTCCCTCCCCAAGTATAACAGCTAAGACTGGACCAGATGTATGGAGCTTGAGGGACACTGAAACACAAAGGTCGGAAATCATATACATAAGTTGAACTTTAATATTATGAAACACACCATTATGTGTAATCATGATACTGTGATTTGCTACAGCAAATTAAGTGAAGAGGCTGAAAGGAATTGAAGATCTGAGTGCCAGCACATGGTATCTCATTATACACTGCAATCTTGCAAGAAGAATTCACCGAAAGTGCCGAGGGTAATATGTATCAAAACAATTAGATATAATTTTTCTGCCTCACAACATCTTAAATTGCTTTTTTCTGAGGGTCGTTTCACTTTTGTTAAAGGAATTCAGAACCTTTGCACTCAAGCTAGATTCTATTCCTGTCTGAAAAAAACCCACAAACATCTATTTCCAGCAGGGATTCACTCAGCCATGACTAGGACAGGTCGGCCCAGTCTGCTGGCTTCCTTTCCTTTGGGCAAGGATACTGAGACTAATTAAATCAACCCTAACCCCCACCAAATAAGAAATCTAGCTGGCTTAACATAAACAGATCAAAGCTGGTGATTTCCTGGTCTGGAAAAACAAGTCTACTGGCACATTGTACAGTTACTGTTCGATTTTATTTTGCTCAATGCATGAAGCAATGAAATGACTATTGAAAGTCAAAACTAATCAAAACCTTCAGTCAAGGGATAGTTTATCATTTGCAATTGCAGCCAGTAGAAGGTTGGTGGAAAAGCAAATCACAGTTTTAAAAGAATAAGAAAATTACTATTTGTTATTAATTTGCGTTTGTTTCTGTGAATAAGGCCAGAACAAAATAAATCTGTTTGCCTGGATTTCAAGGCTAGATTCTCTCACCTTGGACTGAAACTCTCCTTGGAAGGATAGTGACAGCTCCCACAGCTACATCCTCCTGTTGTAGTACTGGTGTCACTTTGGACCCCCAACTGTCAGATCCAACCCATAAGAAGTGGCCTGTCTGATTGGCCCGTTTTGTCGCTTCCAGCACCCGTCTACACAGTAAGAAAAAAAAATGAAAGTAATTACTTTAATACATATTTGCCAGGAGCAAAAACTATGCCTTGGGATGTGGCACAAAAATTGATTACTGCACTTTGAAAACTAATTTGGTCACAGTACCTATTGAAGAACTGCAATCTATTACTTGACAAGTAAGTTGTGAATGATCCCTTAGGTAAAAAGCAGCATTACTGGCATTCGTAGCTTTTTGACTTATAATTACTTTTGCTTTTTTTAAATTTATCAACTTTTTAAATGACTGAAGGGTCATTTATCAGTCTTTCTCGATATCATCTTTTAAGAGCAAAGTATCATATAAAAATCAATTTACATCTTGGCAAAATAGGGATTTATTATAGTTTAGTTGTACATGTTGTAATGTGTTGTCTGTATTAAAAAAGGTGGATACGTGAATCAGTTGATTCACAATAATTGGATTAAGTAAGCAAAGTTTTATGTGATGGATTAGCTAATGTAAAGTTAGAAAGCTGATTTTAATAAATACGTTGTCTATTCTTTTCTGGGATACATCACATGATGTTGTGCCTGAAAGCAGTTAAGAATGAGGAGCCCTTGCAACCACCCATGGGTCTCATTGGGAAATATGTTAGAGGTCCATTCTAGTTTATATCCCTCTTCTGTGCAGCATTAAACTCTCTTCCATCAGCTCAAAATGTATGCATTACTCATTTAAACTTGTGTCCCTGGTCAGCTATCATAGTTTGATTCAAAGTTATTTTCTGGATTGAACTTTTCTATGTCCTTGAGAAATTCAGCTCCTTTTAAGAATACTAAACCTAAACTTCTTTGGTTTTCCTTAAGCCTCAGCCATTTAGCTTTGGGGAATTAATTTTTTTATTCACATGCAAGATTTGAAAAGGATCTTACATTTCAGTGGTTGCACAACAGTACTCGAAGTGTGGTCAGACCTGTACAGTTTCTGTATGGTTTTGTTTGATTTCCTTAACTACTTCTCCTTCTAGCTATATTGTTAAGCGTTTGTCAAAATCCTCAAATGTGACCTTTTGCTATATCACTCCTAATCCTGGAATATGGTTAATATCTGTTTTTTCTAATCAACAGCTCTGCCAAGCCAGTCACTCACTGCCTTCTATGATTTAGCTGTCTGCCTTTGCTTGCTAATATCTGCAAATTAAACCATCTTACACTGGGCTTTATAAATGCAATGTCTCTTTCATCTGCATTATCAAGACTCACCTAATGTCATCTTCATTCGCAAATATAATGACTCCGCGTGCGTTGGGAGTTTCCAATAGACGCTTGATAATTTTATCAAATTCTGCTCGTTTGGGATCTCGTGGAATCTTCAATGACTGGGCCACACAGACTCCCCCTGTAGTGAACAAGTACAAAACATAAGACACATCTCAAAAAGACAGAGCTGCTGATTACATTCTGCACAGTGATACAAGTAATCACAGCTTTTCATACCCAACCAGTTCAAAAGTAGGACATCCACTGATTAACTGTTAATTGATTAATCTAGTAATCAATGCAATCAGGAAATGTAAAATTACTTCAGTATTAATGTTGTCAGAAAATACTCAAGACAAAAGGTTCAATGAACGAGTTTGTCATAAAGATTCTCCAGGCTGTCAGACAGTTCATAGTTAGATAAGTAGAGACAGAGACGCAACAGAGTAGGGGAGGTCTTTTTTTTAAGTTGAAGAAAACATCCTCTACAGTGCAGAACCAAACCCAGACCATATGGTAGACAAAATCCATTAGGAGAGAGCAACTCAGGGGCATATCCATAGAGATAGATCCATTCGTGGTTACAGCTCAAAACAGGAAACACTTCACCATCAAATTATACAATTGTTTCAATGTGTGACAGTCTCTGGTGATCAAAGAAGATCCAATATAAAAAATGAATTACAAAAGAAATTAACCATAGAAAATCTAAAGAATCATTCATGAAAAGACAGGACCTGATACCCTCTCACCAACTATACTATCAGAATTAATCCCTTTACAAAAACAAAATTGAATTCTGATAACCCATTTTCACTAAGATCATCACAATGCAAAATGGTTTATCACTCCAGATTTCCTGTATGACTTTGTCATAACAATGATTTTGGAGTGGAGTTGCGTTACCTTTTAAGAAAACTCATTATAATTGATTTCCATGGGTTTTATGCCAAAATGTCGCTACCCGAAAAGATCCTCAAACTTCAGAGATACTTCTGCTGGAACCCTCTGTCACCTATTCACACAGCTGTGTTCCATACAAAAGGTTAATGCATTGAAGGTTTGTGAATTTATGTGAATATTGCATGACCATTGACTTACAGTTTAAAATATTGGCACACCTTACCTTGGCACACTTGGAATATTGTGTACAGTTCTGATCGCCCCCATTACAGGAAGGATGTGGAAGCATTGGAAAAGGTGCAGAGAAGATTTACCAGGATGTTACCTGGTCTGGAGGGAAGGTCTTATGAGGAAAGGTTGAGAGACTTGGGTCTGTTCTCATTGGAAAGGCGGCAGCTATGGAGGGATTTGATGGAGACATACAAGATGATCAGAGGATTAGATAGGGTAGACAGTGAAAGACTTTTTCCTAGGATGATGACGTCAGCTTGTACGAGGGGGCATAACTACAAATTGAGGGCTGATAGATTTAAGACAGATGTCAGAGGCAAGTTCTTTACGCAGAGAGTGGTAAGGGTGTGGAATGCCCTACCTGCTAATGTAGTCAACTCAGCCACATTATGGAGATTTAAACAATCCTTAGATAAGCACATGGATGATTTTGGGATTGTGTAGGGGGACGAGCTGAGAATAGTTCACAGGTCGGCGTAACATCGAGGGCCGAAGGGCCTGTTCTGCGCTGTATTGTTCTATGTTCTATGTAAGTTGTCTCAAGTGCAGAGTAACTTAGATACTTGATTGTGATTTTCAGCCAAATTTCTTGTCTTAACATTTCTAACTGAGACTCAATTACACTTCACCAAAGTACTGTCAGTTCTGTGTACTTCATATTTTTGAATGCCCCACCACCCCTTCTCCCGACCTCCCCAGCTCTCTCCAGCTATCCACATCCTCAAAACATGAAAGCAGCTGGGCATACCCTGCACTACATGATAATGGAAGATTAGGAGGAGCAACAGAAACATGAGGCTCTATTAGCACTGATTCTATGCTTGTTTTGCGCAGCTTTTACATTTTGCTGTAGAAAACTGACTTTTCAGGAAGTTCTGACATCCTTCCTCATAGTTTCTGATCAAACTTTGACAATCAGAAATTTTGGATCAATTTCTTAGTGTCCAATCCAGAAAGTCTAGCTCATCCACTCTAGTTCAAAGCTTGGAACTCTATGTTAAGTCAATTGGACTGAATTATTTTTTTTCCCCTTTCAGATTCTTGGAATATTGTGAATCTCTAACTACAAAAGTACATGCTTCGGAATATTACATGAGATGTGACCTTATTCTTCAGTAATTTTTATTTGTGAAATTGACATGTCGCTTCAGATCTGACTAAATAAAATCAATAGAATAATAACATACTGAGAATCCTATGTTGATGTAAACACACAAACATTTCAAATGTCGTTTTAAAGATTGCTGATAAAATTGTCATTTCTATTGCAACGTCAATTATGAGTAAATCACACTAGTTTACATACACAAGTAATCTATTAGAAATTTAATATTATATATTAAGTTCTTCTGGCAAATACTCACTTAAAAAAAATATTGTGCTGAAAAGTCAGTTGTGTTTTCAACTGGGTAAAAAGCATTTGGAACCAGAGGCCAACAAGATAGCAACTATTGATTGACTGGAGGAGACGATAGTGCTCTTGATACAGCAGTGCAAGTCGCTTTTGGGCATCAGTCACTGAAATTGAGACCACAGTGCCTGACTGATCAACAGTATCAAAAATTATTCAGAAAACAATTTCAGTGCTGGAATGCAAGAACTCAACAAGAATTGATACAGTGCAAAGTGAATGAGTAAAATTACGATATTGGAATTATCACAAAATAGCTGGAGTTTTTCATTAAATAATGTTGTGGGACATGACAAGATTGTTTTTTTTAATACATATAAATCATGGCTCACTGACAGCAAAAGAATAGTTATGTGTGTCTAAGCTCCCAGAAGGAAAACCAGTAAAACTTGCAAATTACATATTCTGTTGCGACTCGCCTTATACACCTCAAAACAGGCAGTATAATCAATACATTCATTTCCAATTATTGCTGCTTTGTTCCTTCTGGGTTAGGATGTGACTTGCAGACAATTCTTGTTAAACTTTCTACTTCAGTGCATTCCAGGAAATGTGCTTCTGGGATGGGAGTTACTAACATTATCATTGCAAGTTGCTGCAGTCATCACATTACACAATGTTGAAGGGAGTAGACAGTCAACTTAGCAGATGGAATCCTGATCAATGGACCGATTTGCTCGAAACAGTTCTGAGGTTCTTGACTGTAATTAAAACACCCATCCGTGCAAATAGATATTTTTTCCTCATCACATTTTTGGTCTATGACTGTATGGTAATAGAGACATTAAACAAGCTTATCATTATGTAAATGACTTGCATGAGAATCTAGGAGGCACTGTTAGTAAGTTTGCAGATGACACAGAAATTGGTGGCCTAGTTGACAGTGAAGAAGGATATCTCAGAGTACAACAGGACCTTGATCAGATGGGCCAATTGGCCGAGGAGTGGCAGATGGAGTTTAATTTGTATATATCTGAGGTTTTACATTTCAGTAAGGCAAACATGTGCAGGACTTATACAGTTAATGGTCGGGCCCTGTGTAGTGTTGTCAAATAGAGTGACCTAGGGGTCCAGGTACATATTTTTTTGAAAAGTTGCATCACAATTGGACAGGTTGATTAAGAAGGCATTTAGCGTACCTGCCTTCATTGTTCAGACCCTTTGAGTATTGGAGTTGGGACATCATGCTGAAATTAGACAGGACGTTGGTGGGGCCACTGTTGAAGTAGTGAGTATAGGTCTAGTCACCCTATCACAGGACAGATATTATTGAATTAGAGACAGTTCAGAGGAGATTTACCAAGAGGTTGGTGGGACTGGAAGGTTTTATACAGATATGCAGAGTTTTTTTTTCACTAGAGCGCAGGAGGTTGAGGATCAACCTTCGAGAGGTTTATAAATCATGATGGGCATAGATAAGATAAATAGCAAAGGTCTTTTTCCTAGGATAAGGGAATTCAAAACTAGAGTTTATATTTTTTAAAGTTGAGAGGAGAAAGATTCAAGAGTGACCCAAGGAGCAACTTTTTCCCACAGAGAGGGTGGTTTGTATGTGAAATGAACTGCCAGAGGAAGTGGTAGATGCAGGTACAGTAACAAGATTTAAAAGACGTTTGGATAGGTAAGTGAATAGGAAAGGTTTAGAGAGTTATGGGCCAGATGTAGGCAAGTGGGAGTGGTTTAGTTTGGGAAACTTGGTTGTCATGAACTATTTGGATCAAAGGGCTTGTTTCTGTGCTGTATGATGCTATGATTTTAAGGTATCAAATGGCGAGGCGAGCTTCATAGAATATGCAGCTGCGTTTTCTAATGGCCGAAGTATATATCTGGCTGTTCCTGTTCATTTTTTGATCAATGGTCGCCTTCAGGATGTTGATGGTGGGACAATATTCAAGAAATATTAATACCTTTGAATGTCAAAGGCAGGTAGTTGGGATGTCTTGCTGTAAATGGTCATTACCTAGCACTTGTGTGGCACAAATTTAGCTTGACACTTATCAGCAAAATCTCAACATTAAGAACTTATGAAATAGGTGCAAGAGACCATTTGGCCTGTCAAGTCTATGAATTCCATGGAAAAGTCTCCCATGCTATTGCTTTGATCCCAGCTGATATTACTATTTAACAAGAAATGCTGGAGATCACAACATGTCAGGCAGCATCCATGGATAGCCAGCGAGCTAATGTTTCAACTCTTTTTCAGAGCTCTTTCCATGGACGCTGCCTCACCCGCTGTGTTCTCTAGCAGTTTTTGGTTTCAATACAGATTCCAACATCTGCAGTAATTTATTTGGAAATAATTAACAGGAAAAAGTTAACATACAAAATATATGGATTTTAATATACACAAATCACACATCATATGATGTGATCATAACTAACTCAACCTGCTTTCCTATCATTTCCCGGAGAGATCAGAATCAGTCTATCTCATCCTACAATATGTCCCTAAATAGAGTATGCATGATTTTCTAGAGTAGATAATTAGATTAGATTAGATTAGATTAGATTACTTACAGTGTGGAAACAGGCCCTTCGGCCCAACAAGTCCACACCGACCCACCGAAGCGCTACCCACCCATACCCCTTACCTAACAATACGGGCAATTTAGTATGGCCAATTCACCTGACCCGCACATCTTTGTGACTGTGGGAGGAAACCGGAGCACCCGGAGGAAACCCACGCAGACACGGGGAGAATGTGCAAACTCCACACAGTCAGTCGTCTGAGTCGGGAATTGAACCCGGGTCTCTGGCGCTGTGAGGCAGCAGTGCTAACCACTGCGCCACCGTGCCGCCCACGGTGATAATTCTGAAAACATTTCTCATCTCAGTCCCAGATGGTTAACTACTTGTTTTAAAGCTGTGCCCGTTGTTTTGGAATCCCCAGCCAGAGGAACCATTCGTTTGCCCTTTCACACTCATTAGAATCTTGCACATCACAATGAGATCAAATTTCATTCAACCAATCTGCAAAAAGGGGTGCATGCTGCTCAGACTCAAGTCACAGAACAATGCTCCACAGAAGCTCTGCTGGACTGCCTCCAAAGCAAGCACTGTAAATTCTTGCTAAAACATTGTAGTTGCTTTATTGAAAAGTGTTACATTAAATGAAACAATGTCAAGGAAACAAGATTTTTCCCATTACAATAAACGTAAAAGCTGTAGTTTAAAAATCACAACAGCAGGTTATAGTTCAACAGGTTTATTTGGAAGTACTAACTTTCGGAGCGCTGCTCCTTCATTGGGTAGCTGTGGAGCAGGACATAAGACACAGAATCCATAGCAAAAGATTACAGTGTGATGCAACTGAAATGATACATTGAACAAACCCAGATTGCTGTTACGTTTTTCCTCTTTTAGAGTGAATTGCAGGTTTTGGTTCACTAATATGTAAATCCCAGAACTTCTTTTAAGTCCCATTCTCGGATAATTTAAGGTTTTATTTAAAAAAGGTAACATCTCAGTGCAGACAATGAATTAAAGGTGCGAGGCTAAAGTCTGTCTGTATCCCGATCTTGAGTCAGACTGGTTCTATTTCCAAAGTGGAAATTACAAAATATTACATGGTAAATTTGCACCCCAATACGCCAACATTTTCATGCACAAGTTAAAGCAAGACTTCTTTGTGGCACAGGACCTCTAATCGACGCTACACACTAGATATATTGACGACATTTCCACCCTCTGGACCCATGGTAAGGAGTCACTGAAACAACTACACAGTTTCATCCTCATCATCAGACTTACCATTCACTACTCTTTAGTATCGGTCTCATTCTTGGACACATGCGTTTCCATCAAGGATGGGCACCTCAGTGCTTCACTTTATCACAAACCCACGGATAACCTCACGATGCTGCACTTCTCTAGCTTCCACCCTAAACATATTAAAACAGCCATCCCCTACAGACAAGCTTCCCGCAAACACAGGACCTGTTCAGATGAGAAGGAACATGACGAACATCTGAGGGTGCTCAAGGATGTCTTCATAAGAACAGGGTACAATGCTTAACTCATTGATCACCAGTTCTGACATGCCACAGTGAGAAACTGTAATGACCTCCTCAGGATATAGACATGGGTTGCAACCAATTGGATATCCTTCTTTGTCCAGTACTTCCCGAAAGCCGAAAAACTACTCCATGTTACGTGTAGCCTGCACCATATTATCGATGAGGATGAGCACCTCGCCAAGACCTTCCCTAAGCCTCCACTTCTCACCCTTAAACAACCGCCAAACTTTAAACAGATCATTGATCGCAGCAAACTGCCCAGCCTTCAGGATACCACACAACTCTGTTATTGCAAACAATGCAAGACATGTCAGAGTGTCAACACAGATATCCCCATTGCACATGAGGACACTACCCACCATGTACATGGCAGGTACTCATGTGACTGCCAACATTGTCTATCTCATATGCTGTAGGCAGTGAGGCATGGTACATTGGCGAGACCGAGCAGACGCTACAACATCGGATGAATAAATACCGCACAACAATCACCAGAGAGGGGTGTGCCCTCCCAAATGGGGAACATTTCAGCAATCAGGGACATTCAGCCTCGAATGTTTAGGTGACCATCCTCCAAGGCGGACTTCAGGATAGGCAACAATGCAGAGTGGCCAAGCAAAGGCTGCTAGCTAAGTTTGGTACCCATGAGGTTGGCCTCAACCGGACCTTGAATTCATGTCACACTATGGGTGACCCCATTACACTATACATTCTCTCACACACACTCTCTCATACATACACACACCACACTCTCACCCACGCACGCATCCTCTCACAGGCTTACACCCCATCACATTCTCACGCACACTTTAGAAAGCTTGCGCACACACACACACCCCTATGGGGTGAATTTGTATTTGCAGAATTATATTTGTAGATACATTCTATTTTGCTCAAAACATGCACAATCTGCAGGCTGTCAATGCAGGCAGTCAATCCATGTAATATTTGTAAATTCCACTTTGTAAATAGAACCAGTCTGACTCAAGATTGGGATACAGACAGACTCTAACCTCACACCTTTAATACATTGTCTGCACTGAGATGTCACTTTTTTTTATAAAACCTTAAGCTATCTTAAGAATGTGACCTAAAAGAAGTTCTGGGATTTGCATATTAAAGAACCAAAACCTGCAACCGATTCTAAAAGATAAAAGACTTTACAACAATTTAGGTTTGTTCAATGTATCATTTCAGTTGCAAGACACTGTAATCTTTTGTTATAAATTCTGCGTCTTATGGTCCTGCTCCACAACCACCTGATGAGGGAGCAGCGCTCCAAAAGCTAGTGCTTCCAAATAAACCCGCTGTACGATAACTGGGGGTTGTGAGATTTTTAACTTTGTCTAACAACTGCTCCTCCACATCATCTCTCCCCATAGATACTGTAAAAACTACTGAGTTTCTCTCACACTATTTCTTAATCAGATCATAGTATCCTCCTTATTTTGCCTCAACTTATAACAGGAAGTTACTATATACCTCTACTTAGCTCATGGAAACCAAAACTGGGCACATTGAGGTGGATCTCAGTAAAAATGTATACAATTGTAGCAGAATTTTGTTGTTCTTAAATTGCCAAACCTCTTACTGAAAGTCATCAGACTATTTGCTGTGAATGACTTGAAGTTTCTTCATACTAAACGCTTGTGTTATTTGTACAAGTTCACCTAAATCTGTTTTATGCCTTTCAAAAATATCTCTTGTATTGCAACCACTCCAAAAAGTGTGCATTTTAGGTGAATCATCTAAACTTACAACTATAATTATTCATAATTGATTTGCACGATACTGAAAATTCTTGAATGAATTTCAATTAGGTGAAGCTCACATCTTAATTATGCTTTTTTTCACAGCAGCAAAATACATGGTAGAATGTGCAAGTGCACACAAAAATCTTACAGCCCAATTAAGTATGTTTGGTGTGTTAAGAGTACTTTTAGAATGTTAGAAAGCTACTTTGTCCACAGAATGGTCCCGTAAAAAAGCAGTACATTTTTTTTAAAATGTAGTTTAGTTAAGTGATATTAGTTTAAAGATAATACCAATTAGGACAGTGCAACAGAATTTACCACAATTCCCACTTAACTGCAGCTTTCCTCGAACTGAACTCCACAATGACAGTTTTCATCAAAATCTGCTCCCAGATTCAATCAGAGACCAAAAAAAACTGCAAATGCTGGAACCCAAAGTAGGCAAGCAGGAGGCTGGAAGAACACAGCAAGTCAGGTAGCATCAGGAGGTGGGTGTAACCCTTCTTCAGGAACGATTCAGGCACCATGGTCTTTTTTCCAGTTATTATCATTGCTTTTCACAGCTTGCCTGCAACAGATATGTGCAACTGATAGATTTGTCCTTTGTCTGGTTTCAAGGAGTTTCTATTTCCTTAATAATCTAAGATCACATCCCACTTCCCAAAAGAAAAACTGATTTGTTAGCTTCACTTCTGTTTACACAATATCTTAAAACTCAAAATTAGAGACCAGTGTCAGTACGCTCAATAAAATATTTGACAAACTATGTGTGCAAACAACAGTTCACATATGCTTCCCCATTCGTGCTGCAATTTAACGATTCCATCACAACATATGGCCACTTCACCTAGCGATCCATTTGTCTTTTAGCAAGCCACAGAGTCTTGCCATCACCTATAACTTCTCAGGCACTGATACACAAAGAATGACAAATAAACTCAGCCTCTGTCTGTTGACACTGGTTTGTAGAAATGGCCTCCTTTGAACTGTACCGCTGCTGCTGCCCTCTGTTACAAAACTACAGAGCTGTAATAAGCATGTCATGGGCAGGCCTCATTTCAAGTATTTGCGCTTATTATGTTGGTTCTCAATTGAGGAACAATCTAAGGAAGCATAATTGAGACCCACTGAGAGAGCAAACCTCTAAACTGTAGAGAATAATCCTGCTGCAAAAATATTGCAAACAAAATGCTTCCCACTAAGATGAGAAATCAGCCATGAGGACTGAGTATCTATGGACATATTTGCAGAAGATCAATTCAGTCCCTCAAATGCCATTGTTTATCAATTGAGCTTCCACCTGATAAGTTTCAGGAAGCTTTATAAACCCAAGGGTCTTTGTTAAAGTCAAAGGGTCTCTTAAGATCTCACTAACTGAGAAAATTAGTATTTTGTAATTGGTAGCAAATCTCTCTCAAGGGACTTAATGCACGCAGTCAAATATGCTCAAGTTACATGTGGAAATTGTTTACCTTAACATGACTTTGTAATGCACTGACATTTTCCCAGGTTTAAAACCCCCACATACTCCTCCAGTTTAGATTTCAGCCCATTGCCTGATGTCGCACTTGATGTTGTGCTCAGATCTCTGGAACGGGGCTCAAATCTTCAACATCCCAACTTTGAAGGTGAAATGTTATCAATGAGCTCTGACGGGCTCTCATTATAATGTAACCATGGCATGCCTATTGTCTTTTAGATATATTAAAATTCATTCAAATGTTTTAACCAAATATATGTTAACACATGAACAATGACAGAAATGTAAATAAGATATATACTTGAAATCATAATGCATTTGAGAAAATCATTCTGGAATCTCCATGAAAAGATAAGGAACAAGAGAGGGAATCATTTTGTCAAATTTGCAGTACCAGCAAATAAATCACCGAGGTTAGGATATTACCGTAGGAAATGCTTAGTTGAAGCATCAATTGTGTAACAGAAGGATGTTCTGCTTTAAAGACACAGCTCCTAAAGTAGAAAATCAGATATTCTGTTCTTCATTTACTGCATTTACACTGTTTTTCACTATAATCAAATATACTAAGAAATACATCAAAAAATCCATCACAGCAGCACGATACATGTCCTGAATGCTGTAGTGCTGTAAATTTGAACAAAATACACTTGAAGTCAGTTAGCCACGCATCAGTCAGGTTCAAAGTACTTTCTAAGGGACTGACTTCTGCTTAAATTGGGATGTGATCTCAATGTTGCACACACATCTGAGGCAACACCAGGTAAAATTGAGCCACTGCTTCCATTTACCTAGTACAAGTAAACTATGAATATCAGCTAGGAGAAAGTGAGGACTGCAGATGCTGGAGATCAGAGCTGAAAAATGTGTTGCTGGAAAAGCGCAGCAGGTCAGGCAGCATCCAAGAAGCAGGAAAATCGACGTTTTGGGCATAAGCCCTTCCTGAAGAAGGGCTTATGCCCGAAACGTCGATTCTCCTGTTCCTTGGATGCTGCCTGACCTGCTGCGCTTTTCCAGCAACACATTTTTCAGCTTTGAAATCAGCCACAGCCCTAGTGCTAACACTCTGGTCCCAGATAGAATGAAATCTGGTCAGCTGGAATATCAACTTGTGTAGAGAAGTAGTCGAAGAAGGGACATGAAGGCTTGTGGAGCGTAGATTTTGAAAGTTACTACTGATGTAGCCATGATTAAATATCCATCCAGTTTACCCAGTTAGATACACAAAATGTTTTTCTGCTGCAAGGCTCCAGTGATTCTTTTTAAGGCATGCTAGTTTTGAAGTCAGAGAATACAGATCAGTTGTATTTGCAGTTAGTGGCTAACAAAATCAGAAAGTGAATCTCCAAATTAGCATTCAAACTTCCCAATTTGTGCAGGACAGCATCTAATGTCTTTATCAGGTAACGGGCTTGGACAGTTGACAAAGTAAGCAACTGAGAAATCCAAGTTAATAGACTTGCTATTTTTCAGACACTAGACTAGACATACTCTCAACATGAACATATGAAAGAGACAGATTAGAAAATAATCCATTGGGTTCCAATAATTCATTGGATAAACATATGGATGAAAATGGAATAGTGTAGGATGGATAGATTACAGATTGGTCCCCCAAGTTGGCACAACATCGAGGGCTGAAGGGCCTGTATTGTGCTATAATGTTCTTTATTCTAAAACACTAGATGGTCCACCAAGTCTGCTGAATGCTCAGGATGCCTAGAATGTCATGGTGATAGGCTTTCCAACATGTGCCAGCTCTAAAAGCCCTCATGGCACTTTTCTGATTCATTCACAGAGCACTTCCATTCGGTACGTTGGAGAGCACCAGCAACTATCGAGCGGCACAGTGGCTATCACGGCTGCTTCACAGTGCCAGAGACCCGGGTTCAATTCCTACCTCAGACAACTGTCTGTATGGAATTTGCACATTCTCCCCGTGTCTACGTGGGTTTCCTCCATGTGCTCTGGTTTCCTCCCACAGTCCAAAAATGTGCAGGCCATGCTAAATTGCCCGTAGTATTAGGTAGAGGGGAATGGGTCTGGGTGGGTTGCTCTTTGAAGAGTTGGTATGGACTTGTTGGGCCAAAGGGCCTGTTTCCACACTGTAAGTAATCTAATCTAAACTATCATTAACAATTAATGCAGGTAATTTATCTCTCACCTTTGAAGCTGCTTTATGTTTCCTTCCTTTTTAATTTTCTTATCCTAAATTTAGTTATTCCTTTTAGCTAATTACATCTGTGTGGAGTTTGCACGTTCTCCCCGTGTCTGCGTGGGTTTCCTCCGGGTGCTCCGGTTTCCTCCCACAGTCCAAAGATGGGCGGGTCAGGTGAATTGGCCATGCTAAATTGCCCATAGTGTTAGGTAAGGGGTGAATGTAGGGGTATGGGTGGGTTGCGCTTCGGCGGGTCGGTGTGGACTTGTTGGGCCAAAGGGCCTGTTTCCACACTGTAAGTAATCTAATCTAATCTTTTTTTTCATATGCTTTTACCTCCACTCTCATAAACTACCTTTTGTCTTGCACAAATATCACTTCTGCCAATTAAGTATCTTCTGTATTCATCCTAAGCACTTCACATATTTCTTTTCCACCGTCTCTGTGGTCATACTAATTTTATTCACTCTTTCCACATCATATTAAAACACTGCTCACCTCCTAACCTTTTCTAATATAGGAGAGGCCCCACAGGACTAGAAGCAGACTAATCCTGCGTTTAGGTACTTCAGGCTGGAGAGAAAGAAACAGAGCAGGAACTTTATCGAGACAGACTTGTAATTAATTGGTGGGGTTTTTTTTTAAGGTGAATTACTTGTCTCACTGTATGGAAATGGTTAGTAATCAAACTTCAAGCACACTGGACAAACGACAACGATGAGAAGAGGGATTGTCAATACAGGACTGAAGGTGTTATATGTGGATGCATGCAGTATAAGGTAAATGAGCTTGCGGTGCAGATCGAAACTGGCAGGTATGTTGTGATGGACATCAAGGAGATATGGTTGCAAGGGGATCTCAAGGGTATCCATCCTACCAAAAGGATAAGCAGGTAGGTAGAGGAAGTGGGGTTGCCTTATTAGTAAGAAATGAAATTAAATCAATAGTTAGAAACGAAGTAGGGTCGGATGGTGTAGAACCCATGTGGGTGGAATTGAAGAACAGCAAAAGTGAAAAAAAAACAACCATAGATGGAGTTATGTACTGGTCTCTGAATTGTTGTCAGGAGCTAGGGCACAAGATAACCAGGGGATAGAAAAGATGTGCAGGAAAGATAAAGTTACGTGATCATGGGGAATTTCAATTTGAAGGTGGACTGGAAAAATCAGGTTGGTAGTGGATTGCAAGAAAAGGAATTTATGGAATGTCTTCGAGGTGGCTTTTTGGAGTAGCTTTATGGTGGAGCCCATGAGGGAATAGGCAATACTGGACTTAGTGTTGTGCAGTGAGGCAGACTTAATAAGGGCACTTAAGGTGAAGGAACCCTTAGGAGGCAGTGATCATAATATGATTGAATTTACTCTGCAATTTGAGAGGGAGAAGATAGAATCAGAGGGAACAGTATTACAGCTGAACAAAAAGGCAACAACAGAGGTATGAGACAGGAGCTGGGTAGCATTGACTGGGAGAGTAGCTGAGCAGGAAAGACAGTGGAATAGCAATAGCAGGTGTTTCTGGGAGTAATTCAGGAGATACAGCAGAGATTCTTCTCAAGGAAAAAGATGTACAGTACAGGTTTCTTGAGGCAATCATAGCTGATGAGGGAAGACAAGGATAACATAAAAGCAAAAGACAAAGAATATAACGTGGCAAAGGGCGCTGGGAAGCAGAGGATTGGGAAGCTTACAAAGACCAAAACAGGGCAACAAAAAAAATAAGGGGAGAAGATTAAATATGAGGGAAGCTAGCCAGTGATGTAAAGGAAGACTGTAAAAGTTTCTTTAGATATATGAAGGGCAAAAGAGAGGCAAAAGTGGATATTGGACCGCTGGAAAATGACAGTGGAGAAATAGCAGTGGGGAATAAGGGAATGGCTGAGGAACTGAATAATTACATTGTGTCAGTCTTCATGGTGGAAGACACGAGTAATATCCCAAAAATTCAAGAGAGTGGGGAGCTCGGCTAAGTATGGTAGCATGGAGATGCGAGAAAAACTGAATGGTCTGAAGGTGGATAGATCACCTGGACGAAATGGACTACACCTCAGAGTTCCAAGGAAGATAACTGAAGAGATAGTGAAAGTGTTAGTGATGATCTTTCAGGAATCACTAGAATCAGAGAATTAGAAATTCACTAACATAATACCCATATTTAAGAAGGCAGCAAGGCAAAAAATGAAAAGTACAGACCAATTAGCCTAACCTCGATCATGGGTAAGATCCTGGAACCTACTGAGAAGGATGAGATTTCCAAATACTTGCAAGTGTTTGGTAAAATAGGGCAAAATCAGCATAGTTTCATCAAGGGAAGGTTATGCCTGACAAATCAGCTACAATTTTTTGAGGAAGTAACGAGCAGGTTAGACCAAGGAGAGCCAATGGATGTTGTCTACTGCACAGAAGGCTACAGAGTATGATAAAGGCCCAGGGTGTCATCGGCAAGGTGCTAGCATGGAAAAAGCTTGGCTATCTGGCAGAAAGCAGAGAGTGGGGATAAAAGGGTCTTCTCAGGATGGCAACTGGTGATGTGATGTTCTGCAAGGCTCGGTTGGGACGATAACTTTTCACTTTATACATTAATGATCTAGACGAAGGAACTGAAGGCATTCTAGGTAAGTTTGCAGGTGATACAAAGATAGGTCGAGGAACAGGTAGCATTGAGGAGGTGGGGAGACTGCAGAAGGATTGGGACAGGTTAGGAGAATGGGCAGAGCAGCAGCAGATGGAGTATAATGCGTGCAAACTGAGGTCATGCACTTTGGTGGAAAGAATAAAGGTATGAACTATTCTCTAAATGGGGAGAAAATTCAGAAGTCTGAAGTGCAGAGAAATTTAGGAGTTCTAGTCCAGGATTCTCTCAAGGTAAGCAAAAATATCAATGTAGCGATGTACTTCGGAGGCTCTAAAAAGCTCTGGTCAAACTACATTTGGAGTATTGTGTGCAGTTTGGGGTCCCATAGCTCAGGAAGGATGTATTGGCATTGGAGAGTGTTCAGAGGAGGCTCACAAGAATGGTCCAGATTATAAAAAGCTTAATATACGAGGAACATCTGGGGACTCTGAATCTATACTCTCTAGAGTTTAGAAGGATGTTTTGCGGGGGGAGGGGGGGCGGGGAGATGGAGGTTTAGTTGAAACTTACATAATACTGAGTGGCCTGGACACAGCAGATGTTGGGAAGATATTACCACTGGTAGGAGAGACTCAGATCCATAGGCAAAGCCTTAGAGAGAAGGAAAAATCTTTTCAAATGGAGATAAGGAGTAACTTCTTAAGATAGAGAGTGGTGAATCTATGGAATTCATTGCCACAGAAGGCTGTGGGGAGGCCAGGTCATTGAGTATATTTAAGACTGAGATAGATAAGTTCTTGAGTATCAAGGGGAATCGAGGATTATAGGGAGAAAGCGGGGGGATAGGTTTGAGAAACTTATCGACCATGATTGAATAGTGGAGCAGACTCGATGGGCTGAATGGCCTAACTTCTGCCCCTATGTCTTATGATCTTATTATCCCTCTATACAATTTAGTTGAAGTGCAGATAAAGGCAGAAAATCTAAAGGTGTTGTTTTGTCATTTACTGTTCCACTACAGGCTGCATTGTGGAAAACCACACTCTAGTTCTGGCAATCAGTTAAATCAATTGAGCTGGAGGGAAGTTCCACTTTTGTATTTTAATATCACTGTTAGACCCTCCATCTTGTTTAATAAGAGGTTATTGGATATTAACAGGGCGGCCTAGCACTGTAGTCTCACAGCACCAGGGTCAATTCCAGCCTTGGGTGACTGTCTGTGTGGAGTTTGCACACTCTCTCTGTGTCTGCGTGGGTTTCCACTGGGTGCTCCGGTTTACTCCCACAGTCCAAAGACGTACAGGTCAAGTGAATTGGCCATGCTAAATTGCCCATCGTGTTACGTGCATTAGTCAGAGGGAAATGGGACTGTGTGAGTTACTCTTCGGAGAGTCAGTGTGGACTTGTTGGGCCGAAGGGCCTGTTTTCACGCTATAGGGAACCTAATCTAATCTAATCTTAATGGTGATCTGTAATTGCCACTAGTGAAAAGCATATTGAACCTTAAAAAAAATTAATATATGTGAAATGTTGATAAATGTCGTGATTATGTCTATAATTTAGAATTCTGAATAAATAATTAAAAATCAAAGCTTGTTCGTAGTATTTCAATTTTTTCTTTAATCCCATCTGTACTTTCTATTCTTTATTTTGCCTTAAAATATTTGTAAGAAAGTGGATTAATTTATTTTCGAGTTTTTCATTTACTGCCTGGGAAAATTTTTTAAAACAGACTGGCTATTCTGACACCTTGCTGACTTCAGCGCAGGGTTGACATCAGGAAACCTTTTAGCAACATTACCATCAATCGCACAGAAGGAAAGGTACAACTCCTATCTCAAAGATTGTAAATCATGTAGCACAGGTTTTCCTTCAGGTCACCACTGTCTGCAAATTGCAGGTGTATATACTCAGTGGAATAGAATTGTTTAACTTCGAGCAGCTTCTCAACTTAAACTATACTGCAGAACAAGTGTGTGTAACCGCAGTGACAATACTATGGCTTTAAGAGGTTATTTTGTCCTGCTTTTTTTGAAAGAGTAGTTTTTAAGAGATGCACGCAGTAGCTTGCAAGGAGTCGACCAAATCCAACACCATCTTGGAGCTAATGCAAGCTGTCTGTTTGGAAAGCTAATAAACAGCTTATGAGGTCTTGGTTATTTTAAAAACAAGTTAGAACAATAGAAAAAGTCTGAATGGGTGTGGTCAAGCTCTCAAAGAATAAGGAGTTTTAGGTTCTTAGAGTTTTTCAGTAGTTGCAGTTGTTGCTGGGTCTCTTGCTGCAGTACATCTCTCCCTAAATTTTCTCTTAGAATCATAGAATCATAGACATGCACAGCATAGAAACAGACCCTTCAGTCAACCCGCCCATGCCGACCAGATATCCCAGCCCAATCTATCTTGATGTTTTTCCCTCCTGACCTGCTAGAATTGCCATGATGCGGAGGTGCCAGTGTTGGACTTGGTGGACAAAGTCAAAAGTCACACAACACTAGGTTATGGTCCAACAGGTTTATTAGAAATCACAAGCTTTTGGAGCACTGCTCCTTCATCACTTGACCTAACAATGGAGCAGTAGTCTGAAAGATTGTGATTTCTGATAAACTTGGTGGACTATAATCTGGTATCATGTGACTTTGCTGGAATTGCAAGTGAGACAATATTTTATTGACTTTGCCAAAGATGTGGTTATGGGATGTTACTAAATTAGAACAGCTAATTAGTAATAATTACTGTAGCTATTATTTTGTCAAACATATCAGTAAAAAGTTATAGCTAAGCCAATTCTTTTTTTTTTCTTTTGTTGTATTTTAGCTACGGTGTATGAATATACTATGCTTTGCTTAACATCAAGTTGTTTGCTCAATTGAGTTGCTTCTGGAATGCGGCACCTTACTCTTACCATTAAAATAAGAAAGAATATATTTTGAGGGTATCTGGTCTGGTCACACCAGGTAAAAGGATATGCAACTATATTTTCACAATTTGTGAAGGGTTTTCATTCAGACCAGTGGGTGCTAACTTGAGTGGAGTCAAATGAAAGAAAGTGTCAATCTGGATTGAGCATCAAATTTCCTCGCCATATTAGAGCAACATGCTGCTATTCATTCCGAAAAAGTCGTCGATCCATATCGTAGCACAGAGCTGAAATGCTAATCAGTCATTGTCATTTCATGACTGGATATATTTCACTTTGGGAGATACCACCCAACTTTTGACATTGATAGACCTGTCTAAACTTCTGCTCCTCCCACCCACCCCCTAACACATCATGCTCTCCCCCACTCAAAATACCACCATGTGGAGCAGTCCATCAATGGCAAAACACTGGTGGTCAGATTGCCTGTGAGCCAAGCTACTCACAATTTAAAGGCAAAACAAACTGCTATACCTCCTACTTTATGTCAGCTTATAGCCCTAAAAGTGAGAAAGTCCAAATTATAATGTCGACAAAACCTTTTATTTCTTTATCATTAAAAAAAATTAAATAATATAATGAGAAAACCAATAGGCTTAAATGAATGGATCACTTATCTTGCGAGGTTGGGTACATCATGTAACACAATGGAAATGTGTGCTTGGTACAAAGTAATTATTTCTGCATTGAATGAGTTTTTATATCATTTCATATTTTTCACTGTATTTCCAGCTCTTGAACTTTCATCTTTACTGAGTTACTTCAGATAGATGGTATAAATATGCAATACAATAATTGGCCTATATGAACACATTGCGCAGATTAAAAACAAGAAAAAAATAATCAAAAGAACATGTAAAACATGGATGCAGCTGAATTGACCTACTTTGTTCTTTGTTAGAATTAATAGCTAATGGTTGATTACAATCTGTAAGTATAGTATGCTGCTATCATTAGCATTCAAGGGCATACTTTCAACAAGAGACTTTCAAGTTAAGAGAAGTTGCATTCTAAACTGGCATTTAATGTGCTCCAATCATTTTTATTGCAACAATTCAAATGTGGAACATGCCAGAATAATGAGTGACCATTGCTGTAGCCATAGTGGTGAAATGCTCTATCACTATTTGTTAGTGATCATATCACTACATCACATATTCCTTTATTGCTACACTGTACTAAGAAACCAAGAAGACTTCGAGTAGACCTTTCTTATTTCCACTTGGAACACGTACCAGGGATTTTTTTAAAAAAAATTTCTCGCTAAGAAATTGGCAATCCTTAATTCAATACGTAACAGTACATTTTCGGAAAGAAAAAAGACTGGCAATATAAAATCCAAGATAGATCCACTGATTTGATTTCAATGAAAGAAAATTGCACTTTAAGCTAGCGTTATTCATTATGATTTGGAGATGCCGGTGTTGGACTGGGGTGTACAAAGTTAAAAATCACACACACCAGGTTATAGTCCAACAGGTTTAATTGGAAGCACACTAGCTTTCGGAGCAACGCTCCTTCATCAGGTGATTGTGGAGGGCTCAATCGTAACACAGAATTTATAGCAAAAATTTGCAGTGTGATGTAACTGAAATTATACATTGAAAAATTGATTGTCTGTTAAGCCTTTCATCTGTTAGAATACAGTGATAGTTTCACTTCTTTCATGTGTAAATCACAAAACCCTTTTTTTTAAAGTTGCATTCTCAGGTTAGCTGTTAACAATGGTAATAGCTAGACAACGTGTTGAAGGTGTTAGCCCCCTGTGTTCTCTGTCTATGACCTAATGTTTAGATTGATTCTAATCTAAAAAGTGAGATAACAGAGTTTTACATAAATTCATGCAGTTTTTGAGCTCAGAGTTCTACATGAATGTATGCAGTTTTTGAGCAAAGTGCAATGTAACTCTGCAAGTACAAATTCACCCCACAAAATATAGGTGTGTGCATGTGGGTCTTTGTCTGTCTGGGGTGGGGGTTGTGAGTGAGAGAAAGTGTGTGCGTGTGTGAATGTGTGTGTGTGTAAGAGTGAATGTGTAGGGTGTCTTAAGTCTGTGAGGGGTTGCATGTGTGAGTGTGGAAGCGTGTGTGTCTATAAGGGTGTGTGGGTGTCTGTGTGTACGTGAGTGTGTGGGTGTCTGTGTGTACGTGAGTGTGTGAGTGTGTGGGTGTCTGTGTGTACGTGAGTGTGTGAGTGAGTGGGTGTCTGTGTGTACGTGAGTGTGTGAGTGAGTGGGTGTCTGTGTGTACGTGAGTGTGTGAGTGAGTGGGTGTCTGTGTGTACGTGAGTGTGTGAGTGAGTGGGTGTCTGTGTGTACGTGAGTGTGTGAGTGAGTGGGTGTCTGTGTGTACGTGAGTGTGTGAGTGTGTGGGTGTCTGTGTGTACGTGAGTGTGTGAGTGTGTGGGTGTCTGTGTGTACGTGAGTGTGTGAGTGTGTGGGTGTCTGTGTGTACGTGAGTGTGTGGGTGAGTGTCTGTGTGTACGTGAGTGTGTGAGTGAGTGGGTGTCTGTGTGTACGTGAGTGTGTGAGTGAGTGGGTGTCTGTGTGTACGTGAGTGTGTGAGTGAGTGGGTGTCTGTGTGTACGTGAGTGTGTGGGTGTCTGTGTGTACGTGAGTGTGTGAGTGTGTGGGTGTCTGTGTGTACGTGAGTGTGTGGGTGAGTGTCTGTGTGTACGTGAGTGTGTGAGTGAGTGTCTGTGTGTACGTGAGTGTGTGGGTGTCTGTGTGTACGTGAGTGTGTGAGTGAGTGGGTGTCTGTGTGTACGTGAGTGTGTGGGTGTCTGTGTACGTGAGTGTGTGAGTGTGTGGGTGTCTGTGTGTACGTGAGTGTGTGAGTGAGTGTCTGTGTGTACGTGAGTGTGTGAGTGTCTGTGTGTGTGTGAGAGTATGAGTGTGTGAGTGTGTGAGAGTATGAGTGTGTGAGTGTGTGAGTGTGTGAGTGTGTGAGTGTGAGTGAGTGAGTGTGAGTGTGAGTATGTAGTGAAATGGTGATCACCTGTAATGTGACATGAACCCAAGGTCCCGGTTGAGGCCCTCCCTATGGGTACCGAACTTAGCTATCAGCCTCTGCTCGGCCACTTTCCTCTGCTGCCTGTCCCGAGGTCCACCTTGGAGGATGGTCACCTGAAGGTCCGAGGCTGAATGTCCTGTACCACTGAAGTGTTCCCCAACCCTCCTGTCTGTTGATTGTTGTGCGGTGCCCATTCATCCGTTGTCATAGCCTTTGCTCGGTTTCCCCAATGTACCATGCCTCCGGGCATCCTTGCCTGCAACGTATAAGATAGACAACATTAGCTGAGTCACATGAGTACCTGCCATCTACAAGGTGGGAAGTGTTCCCACGCATAGATACCATTATTATGTCCACAATCTGACACATCTTGCAGCGTCCACCATGACAGGGCTGTATGGAGTTGTCCTGAGAGCCGGGCAGTTTGCTACGAACAATGATCTGTTTGAGGTTTGGTGGTTGTTTAAAGGCAAGTAGTGGAGGTGTGGGGAAGGTCTTGGCGAGGTGCTCATCCTCATTGATAATGTGTTGCAGGTCACGAAGAACATGGCGTAATTTTTCAGCCCCTGGGAAGTACTGAACAAGGAAGGGTACCCTGTCAGTTGCAGCACGTGTCTGTCTCCTGAGGAGGTCATTACAGTTCACACAGCAAGGAACCGTAATGACCTCCTCAGGAGACAGACACGTGCTGCAACTCACAGGGTACGCTTCGTTGTTCAGTACTTCCCAGGGGCTGAAAAATTACACCATGTTCTTCGTGACCTGCAACACATTATCAATGAGGATGAGCACCTCGCCAAGACCTTCCCCACACCTCCACTACTTGCCTTTAAACAACCACCAAACCTCAAACAGATCATTGTTCGTAGCAAGCTGCCCGGCTCTCAGGACAACTCCATACAGCCCTGTCACGGTGGACGCTGCAAGATGTGTCAGATTGTGGCCATAGATACCACTATTATGCGTGGGAACACCTCCCACCTTGTACATGGCAGGTACTCATGTGACTCAGCCAACATTGTCTATCTTATACGTTGCAGGCAAGGATGCCTGGAGGCATGGTACATTGGGGAAATCAAGCAAAGGCTACGACAACACATGAATGGGCACCGCACAACAATCAACAGATGGGAGGGTTCCCTCCCAGGGTTCCCTCCCAGTTGGGGAACACTTCAGTGGTCCAGGACATTCAGCTTCGGAGCTTCGGGTGACAATCCTCCAAGGTGGACCTCGGGACAGGCAGCAGAGGAAAGTGGCCGAGCAGAGGCTGATAGCTAAGTTCGGTACCCATAGGGAGGGCCTCAACCGGGACCTTGGGTTCATGTCACATTACAGGTGACCACCATTGCACTACACACACACACACACAGATATTCCTACACACACTCACATACACATGGACACAGGTACACACAGATGCGCACACAGACACCCACACACACCCTTATACACACACACACAGACAAAGACCCACATGCACACACCTATATTTTGTGGGGTGAATTTGTACTTGCAGAGTTACATTGCACTTTGCTCAAAAACTGCATACATTCATGTAGAACTCTGAGCTCAAAAACTGCATGAATTTATGTAAAACTCTGATCTCACTTTTTAGATTAGAATCAATCTAAACATTAGGTCATAGACAGAGAACACAGGGGGCTAACACCTTCAACACGTTGTCTAGCTATCACCATTGTTAACAGCTAACCCGAGAATGCAACTTTAAAAAAAAAGGGTGTTGTGATTTACACATGAAAGAAGTGAAACTATCACTGTATTCTAACAGATGAAAGGCTTAACAGACAATCAATTTTTCAATGTATAATTTCAGTTACATCACACTGCAAATTTTTGCTATAAATTCTGTGTTACGATCGAGCCCTCCACTTATCACCTGATGAAGGAGCGTTGCTCCGAAAGCTAGTGTGCTTCCAATTAAACCTGTTGGACTATAACCTGGTGTTGTGTGATTTTTAACAATGGAAACATTGTTAATCTTTTCTCTTCATGCCTGCGAGTATTACTGAGATCTGTATATACAGTCATACCGAACTCAATTTTAACCCAGACCCCGGCCCAATTAGAGTGCAGAGGCAGGAAAAGTCGTAATATGTGGATGTGAATAGACTTGTCATATTGGTCATACCTCCATTTTAAAGTATCCCTGATGAGTCCAACCAATCTGTGTCATTCACCTGTTGTACTGCTTTGGCATTCTGCAAATGGTGTGGGTGGAGAGGTAAGATAGTGGGTAAAGGGAGCATTGGTGAGGAGAGAGGAGAAGTTGCATCTTATTCAGACTATTCTATGTCAATTTATGGCCTTAAAGTGAGACTCAACACCTAATTGCATCTTATTTAGACCCTCAACATTTTAAACTTGCTCAAATTGAGATCCACATAATCTTGGACCCACCAGCAAAAACTTTCAGCAGCCAGGACCCTGACATCAGAAACAAAAAAAGTGAGACTTTTCAAAAATACAATTAAAGATTGCTGGTTGGATTAGAGTACCTTGAGCTTACCCCACTCTCAGATTTGATAACCTCAGCCGATCGTGGACTGTTTCCATTCCATCCAGCAGCGAACTAACGCTCCACAATTTTTGATTCCCACCAATGGTCTTGCAGTCTTTGCCAGGACTCAATATTAAAATGAGCCTCTGGAGTTAAAATGACTTTATAAATTATGGACCGAACACTTGTTAAAGTACTACTTTATCACAAATTGGTCACCTCACAAATCAAGGTAGGTTTTATCAGCAGTCAACGAAAGAAATTCTTAAAAAAAAACAGAGGTAGCAAGAATACTCCCCTTACTCTCCAGGAATCATGCTCACAATGCTTCCAGTAACCCATTGGAATTTCCTCCTGATGGTTTCTATTGGCAGGTTCACAGAGTCATACACCACAAAAAAGACTCTGGCCAATCGAGTCTGAACCCACAATAACTACCACTAAAGGCATGGTAACTTCCAATTTCCTGCATATGACATTTCAATTTCACATCCAAATATTTTTTGAAAGGTTCCAAGGTTGCCGGCCTCCATTACCTTCCCAGGCAGTGTGTTCCAGATTCCCACCACCCTCTGAGTGAGAAATGTTTTTTTTCCTCAAACCCCCTCTGAATCTCCTTATCCTAAAAACGATGCCCCCTCATAATTGACCCCAAATTAACCTGCAAGACAGGGATAATCTAGCACTTACATTCCACCTTGAGAGAGGTATTTGCAGGTAGTGGCAGCACCCTGCTTAAACTTCTCATGTGCAATACAAAGACCAATTTCTCACTTCAGGCATGTGCTCCCTAAAATTAGCATCAAATTAACCTCACCCCCATTAACCATTCATTAACTGTTTAAAAGCTTCTGAGCAACTCTATTTTGATTTAGTCCCCTTCACTGTTTTGATCACACAGCACTGTCCCTTGCTGTGAAGGGCAGTGTTTGTTACTGGCCACCCGGGTGTTTTCCTATCTTCCTGGTGGTGCAAATTGAATAAAGATTTGTGCACTTTGTGTCTTTCACTGTGTCTCACACCTGCGCGCACACACCATGGGAAAAAATAAATAAATAAAAGCTTCTGAACTATGTCAGATGACTGGCCTTCTGATTGCATTCTCTCACAAGATCATTAGAACCAAATCAGGACTAAGCCATTTGGCCCATCAAGCCTGCTCCACCAATCAATAAATATTACATTTCATCTCATTGTGGCCTTAATTCCACCTCCTGCCTGCCCCCACAAGTTACAGATAACCTCCTCCTGAATCAAAAAAACTGTCTCACTCATTTTTCAGTGACCCAAGCTTCCGCTCTTCTCTGAATGAAAGAGAACTCTAAAAACAGTTCTCTGAGAAAAGACATGCCTCCTCATCTCTGGACTGAATGGGAGAACCCTTATTTTTAAACAGAGACCATAGTTTTAGATTACCTCACAATGGGAATGTTCTCTCAACATCTACCACATTAAGGTCCCTCAGATTTTTACCTGTTTCAAGATGAAGGTTCATGATATATTGTTATTGTTTGGAAATTTACGTTTTAAAATGGACAGAACCATGCATAACGTTTAGTTGGATTTGTCTTTTTATAGTGTGTAGGTTAAGAAGGGAGAAAACATAGTTTTCGTTCCATTTTAGATTATATGTACTATGTGTAGCACTGGAATTTGTTTACATTTCAATGACAATGTTAAAAAACTCCTTTGAAGCGAATAGTCAATATTTTAGAAAACAATAATTGAAGAGAGAAAAGAAAATCAGCCTGCTGCATCAAAGTGTCCTCCGACACAGGTTTCTTTCAGAAAGAGAAGTAGGTCACTTGGAGAAAGAGAAGGACTGTAAAAGCAGCAGTGCAGTTTAGCAAACAGCAAAACCGTCAGGGCAGAAGAGAAGAAATCCTGAGTGGTTTGGAAATTAATAAGAAAATTGCTGAAGAATTTCTTGTGTTAAAGAGGAAGCCACCCTATAAGGATGTTGAATGCATTAGCTAAAGGAATACATTAAAGAATAAGTGAGCTGTGTTAGCTATTTGTTTACAGCTCTTGTGTACAGATATTAATTAAGGAAGATAGCATCGAGTGAATACAGTGGTTTACCAGAAAGAAACAAAGTACAACTGTGCCCACAAGAAAAAAACTACCAATTGGAAACAGTGACTTTTCACTATGGTTTACAGTTGTTGAAAGGAAAAGGGTTAAATTTTTGTTTCTGAAATTTACAACAAGATTCCTTCAACAAGTTATTTTATACTGTCATATATTTTTTTTCTTTCTCATGAGATGAATTTTGGCATTCTTTTTTTAAAAGTACATGGCTGCCTGAAAATATATTCAGTCGTTATCATGGTTAACAAATTATGAAAAGAAAACATATGGCCTGTTAAGACAGATTTTGTTCTATAATCTAATGTATCCAGAATCATCAACTGCTGAGATTATAACTGTCGAGAGTGTGTTGCTGGGAAAGCACAGCAGGTCAGGCAGCATCGGAGGAGCAGGAGAATCGACGTTTCGGGCAAAAGTCCTTCATCAGGAATGAAGGGTTTTTGCCCGAAACGTCGATTCTCCTGCTCCTTGGATGCTGCCTGACCTGTTGTGCTTTACCAGCACCACACTCTCGACTTTAATCTCCAGCAGCTGCAGTCCTCACTTTTGCACTACTTTTATACTCCATCCACTTTGCCATAAAGGACAACTTGCAATTTGCCTTTCTAATTACTTGCTATATCTGCATTTTAACATTTTTAAATTCATAAACAGGATACCCAGATCTCTTTGTATCACAGCATTCTGCAGTCTTTCTCCATTTCAAAAATTATTTCGCTTTTCTATTCTTCTTGCCAAATAAAGTGCCTCACATTTTCCTACATTTTATTCTTTCTGCTTTTTTCTGCACACTCAATGAAACTATCAATAATCCTACAGTGTGGAAACAGGCCCTTCGGCCCAACAAGTCCATAACAAGCCTCTGAAGAGTATCCCACCTAAACCCATTCCCCAATACTCTACATTTACCCTTGATTACTGCACCTAACCTACAACGTCCCTGAACACTATGGGCAATTTAGCATTGCCAATTCACTTAAACTGCACATCGTTTGGATTGTGGGAGGAAACCGGAGCAGCTGGGGGAAATGCATGCAAAAAAAGGTGAGCAAATGTGCAAAATCCACACAATCAGTCACCTGAGGTGGGAATCGAACCTGACTCCCTCGCGCTGTAAGGCAACAGTGCTAACCACTGAGCCACCATACCTCCTGAATCCTTTAGGAACCTTATGTACTCTTCATAACCTGCTCTCCTGCGTTTATTAACAAATTTGACTATACTGTGGTTGGTCCTTTTATCCAAGCTATTGATATAGATCATAAATATCTGAAGTTCCCACAATGCAAAAGTATTGCTTAAGACGCCTTGAAACTTAAGAAAAATGAATTTTCCATGCCTATTCTATATGACTAATGCGCTATTTGTTGCAAATTCCTTAGGTTTTTTTTCCATTCAGGGTTTTGGTTAAATTCCACTCAAGGGTAGGATATACACTCAGAACAAAGTACAATGGTGAAAGGATGTTACTATTATTCATACTGTATACATCGAATAATCACATCACCACATGATGAATGGAATACATTGTAAATGATCTTGTGCATGGACAGATTATCAGAAATTGAATCCAAATAAGGAATTCATATCAAAACAACTACACAGTGTTTATCTTCTTCTGTGTTAGGCATTATACACATGGTTATAAAAGACTGAATTGCTATTATACATGACAGATCGACAAATCCGTGGGCGGCACGGTAGCACATGTGGGCGGCACGGTAGCACAGTGGTTAGCACTGCTGCTTCACAGCGCCAGAGACCCGGGTTCAATTCCCGCCTCAGGCGACTCTCTGTGTGGAGTTTGCACATTCTCCCCGTGTCTGCGTGGGTTTCCTCCGGGTGGTCCGGTTTCCTCCCACAATCCAAAAATGTGCAGGTTAGGTGAATTGGCCACGCTAAATTGCCCGTAGTGTTAGGTGAAGGGATAAATGTAGGAGAATGGGTCTGGGTTGGTTACGCTTCGGCGGGTCGGTGTGGACTTGTTGGGCCGAAGGGCCTGTTTCCATACTGTAAGTAATCTAATCTAATCTAAAATAGTACAAAAAATCCTTATGTGCAGGGAATAATGCTTAATGTGGAAGTAAAAGTTTGCCATTTGATTGATGGCTCTATAATCACTTCTAACTATCTTTTTTTTTCTGCTCATACATGTTCTTGTCTCTATTTTTTGGATTTGTCTATGATAATAACTATACATCTTCTTGGTTACCTTCTCTGTCATTTCTCCTAAGTTCCAATACATTGCTTTTATACTATGCTTCTCTAGTGCTCAAATTATAATGCAACAAGCTAACTCATCCTTTCCCAAGGTCTCAACATGATGAAATATTCCCTGTGCCATCCTAGAAAGAAGGAAATGTGTCGAATACATTGACACATTTGAAATAAAGTAGAGGATCACTTCACGTCAGCTTTGATGAAGAGCCATGTAGACTCAAAACTTAGCTTGCTGTCTCTCCATGGATGCTGCCTGACCCACTGAGATCCCCAGCATTCTTTGTTTTCTGAGGATTAAATCAATGTGATGTGTCCCATTTTATTGGAAACCTGTAGAGTTTGCTAGAGACAAGTGAAATGTGTATTCTGGTACATGAAAATTGCTCAGGTGCAGGGGAACCAAGAAAAGGGGCATGGCCAGATCATATCTTTGTGACAGGAAAATGTGACAACTTTGACAGCCAAATGAACAATTATACCATAAAATGGCGTTAGGATTATATTTAAAGTTGTTCTCTAAAATGGGAGGAGAAAGTGAGGACTGCAGATGCTGGAGATCAGAGCTGAAAATGTGTTGCTGGAAAAGCGCAGCAGGTCAGACAGCATCCAAGGAACAGGAGAATCGACGTTTTGGGCATAAGTCCTTCTTCAGGAATATGCCCGAAACATCGATTCTCCTGTTCCTTGGATGCTGCCTGACCTGCTGCGCTTTTCCAGCAACACATTTTCAGCTTTGTTCTCTAAAATGCAGTGTTAACATGTGTGCGAGAACAGAATAGGAGATATCTTTGCAAACATAAAGAATCATTCAATGGTACAACAGAGAGTGGACCGGTCAGATTAGCCTCTGAGCAACTTGAAATATAAACAACTGTTTACAGATAAAAACAAATAACGGATTCTCAAAAGAGTTGTGAAAATCATAAGATTTTTAAAATATTAATTCTTAGAAATATATGAAATAATATTTTGAACTTTGTCTCAGCCATTATATAGTTCAGTTTACATTTCTGTCAGCTGATTAAAGCAATTAAATAGTTAAAAGCAGGCTAGGAATGACTACAATATCTGTCTAGCTGTCAATACTGTTGACCTCAAAAAAGCCACATTTGTCTTAATTGTACTCTGTGCAACTTATCAATTTCAAAGAAATAGGCAAAACTTTTAAACTCCGCAACTGGAATAGAGTATAACCTTGTCTTTAAACAAAAATGGTTTTTAGAATTAGATTTAGGTTTGCCAACTGATTTGATATTTAAATTATATCTGCAGCATAACACCACGTGAGAGTGGAAACTTGACAGGCTCCAAATGATGTGCGTTATGGCCAGAAATTTAGGAGAACAAAAGATAAATTTGGGAGAATTGTATGAGAAGTCCAGCAAGGCTTTTCTCAACATTTCCCAAAAGAGTGCTGAACGGTGAGATGGGATTCTTGCTAGTGAGCAATGGGAGAACTATCAGTGGGGATTATCACTCATTACCACTCTCATTACAACCTAACTTCACCTCAGTAAAACACGGATTCCTATTCTACAAGCACTGGATAGAAACTGGATACCAATAATTCCTGCCATAAAAGCCTTCTGGGTGCCTGGTAACTCCAACTTGCCACTTGCTCCTAAGGACATCCATCTTGGATACCCAGCACCAAGAAGTCAGGGCACTCTCCAGGGCAGTAGATGTACACATTCACAGATGCTGGAATCCAACATGGACATCATAGCATATTTCCAATCTACTTGGAGGATGCTTCTGCAATTGAAAGCTGTAGTTTAGGGTGCACCTCACTGCTGCTGCAAGGAGGCAGAGAAAGGCATGAGGTCATAGACTGGACCAGATTGCATGTCACGTTTGTTCACTTAGTCTCTTACCATTCATTCACTCAATGCCTGCCAGATGCTCACTTACATCTGCTATGGCTTGTTTTGTGCTGCCTTTTTACACATTAGCCCCTCAGCCAGAGGTTAATGGCTCACAGTGCTGTGGTATTGTCTTGCTTTTTTAGCACAGACACAAAGCTGGTTATCATGTTGGTGTGCAATCATTAGTCAAGAGGGTGGACATCTGGTTGCATAGCACCTTACATCTGCACCAAATGTCAGCAGCTTAAGTGGAAACACACTGTTTGCTCAGCACAAAAATGGCCATATCTCAAGCTTGCATGCCACAAACAGACTCGTCAGGAATGTTATAGGCCATATCATAAAAAGGGCAACAGCAATTTAGATGCAAAATTGGCTGAGTGATAGGAAACAGAATTTAATTGTCAATGGGTGCCTTACAGGCTGGAGGAACTTTACAGTGGAGTTGCTCAAGGGTCAGCTTTATTAATAGGGGCATACAGTATTACAATGAGGAGAAGGTTTTGAATTTGTATCAAACACTTGTTAGACATAAGCTAAGGTATTGTGTACAATTCTGTGTGCCATATTATAGGAAGGATATGAACACATTAGGAGAGAGGGCAGAAGCAACTCACAAGAATGGTTTTTGGGATGAGGAATTTCAGACAGCAGGAAAGCGTGGAGAAATTGGAATGGTTCTCTTTGGAAAGTAGAAGGCTAAGAGGAGATGGTCTAGAGATTTTCAAAATCATGTGCAGGCTGGATAGAATGATTGGGAGGAAACTGTACCCATTCATAAAAGGAATAAGAGGGTAGAGATTTAAACTGATTTTAATGTGAGCAAACTATTTTCACACAGCAGAAAGTTAGGCATGGAATGCACTACCTGGAAGTGTGGTTTCAACTGAGGCATTCAAGATGGCATTAAATAATTACTTGGAAAGGAATGATATTTTTAAAAAGCAGGCAGTTGACACTAGGTAATGACGTTCATTTGAAGAACTAAAGCAGGCGTGATGGGCTGAATGGCTTCATTCTGCACCATAACATTTGTCTAATTGGACATGGAGTCAACCTCAGTGTAGTTGATTCAAAAGTTGATTGGAGTAGACTATTCGCAGATCAAGGGACTGTTGATAAGTGAGAGGCTTTCGAAAGTGTGATAATGAGAATACAGAGTCATCATGTTCCTGTTAGAGTAAAAGGTAAGGCTGGATTAAGGAACAATGGATGAATAAAGATATTGAGGCTCTAGTCAAGAATGAAAAAGAATCATATAGAGACAACTGGGTTCAAATGAGTCTCTTGAACAGTACAAAACATGCAGAGCATTCATAAAAGGGAGATTAGGAAGGGAATGATGGAATATGAGATAACGTTGGCAGATAAGATTAAGGATAATCCAATGAAATTCTACAAATACATTAAAAGAAAGAGGGTAACCAGAGAAAGGGTAATCTCCCTTAGAGATCAGATTAGATTACTTACAGTGTGGAAACAGGCCCTTCGGCCCAACAAGTCCACACCGACCCACCGAAGCGCAACCCACCCAGACCCATTCCCCTACATTTACCCCTGCACCTAACACTGCGGGCAATTTAGCATGGCCAATTCACCTGACCTGCACATTTTTGGACAGTGGGAGGAAACCGGAGCACCTGGAGGAAACCCACGCAGACACAGGGAGAATGTACAAACTCCACACAGTCAGTCGCCCGAGGCGGGAATTGAACCCGGGTCTCTGGCGCTGTGAGGCAGCAGTGCTAACCACTGTGCCGCCCAAAGGGGTCACCTTTGTGTTGAACCTCAAGAGATGGGAGATATATTAAATTAATATTTTGCATCAGTTTCTACTGTGGGGAAAAGAAATGGAGGCTAAAGAACTCAGGGAAATAGATACTGATGTTTTGAAAACAGTTGACATTACAGAAAAGGAAGTGCTTCAGGTCTTACAGAATACAAAGGTGGATAAATCCCTGGAACCTGATCTAGTGTATCCTTAGGGAGGAAATTGTGAGGCCCCTTGCAGAAATATTTGTATAATCTCTAACTACAGGTGAGATGCCGGATGAGTAGAGAGTGGCTGATGTTGTACCTTTATTTAAGAAGGGATGTAAAGAGCAGTCTTGGAACTATAGACCTGTGAGTCTGAACTTTGTAGTGGGTAAGTTGTTGGAGATGATTCTGAAAGATAGGATTTATATACATTGGGAGAGGCAAGGAATGATTAGGGATAGTCAGCATGGTTTTGTGGAAGGAAAATAGGGTCTCTCAAACTTGATTTGACTTTCTTGAGGAAATAACCAAGATAATTAATGACAGCAGAGCAGTAGACACTGTTTACTTGGACTTTAATAAAGCCTTTGACAAGGTTCTGCATGGTAGGCTAATTAGTAAAGTTAGATCACATGGGATTTTCTGGCTGAGGTTATCAATTGGATACAAGGTTGGTTTAATGGCAGGAGACAGAGTCGGGGTGGAGGGTTGTTTCTCAGACTGGGAACCTGTTACCAGCAGTGTTCCACAAGGATTGGTTTGTTTGCATTCATATAAATGGTTAAGATGAGAATATAGGAGGCATGGTTTGTAAGTTTGCAAATGATACCAGAAAAGGTGGTAAAGTGGACAGTGAAGAAGGTTATCTAGGACTACAAAGAGATCTTGATCAATTGGGTCAGTAGGCTGAGGAGTAGCAGATGGAGTTTAATTTGGATAAAACAAACAAGGACAGGACTTATACAATTAAAAATAGGGCCCTGGGTAGTGTTGTAGAACAGAGACACCTAGAGGATCAGGTACACAATTCTTTGAAATTTGTGTCACACAGTGGTGAAGAGGGCATTTAGCACACTTGCCTTCATTGTTTAGTCCTTTGACTATAGAAGTGGAGGGGATTCAGAAAATACTTGTCAGAATGTTGCCAGGAATGGAGGGTTTGAGTTCTAAGGAAAGGCTGGGACTTTTTTTACTGGAGCACAGGAAGTTGAGGAATGACCTTATGGAGGTTTATAAAATCATTGGGGATATAGATAAGGTGAATGGCAGGTGTCTTTTCCCTAATATGGGGAACTTCAAGACTAGGAGGCATATTTTTTAAGACGAAAGGAGGAAGATTTTAAAAAGTCATGAAGAGTAATGTTTTTACATAGAATGGTTCATATGTAGAATGAACTTCCAGAGGAAGGCGATGGGTGCGGGTACAGTTACATTTAAAAGACATTTGGATAAGTACATGAATATGAATTGCTTGGAGGGATATGTGCCAAGCACCAGCAGGTGGGACTGGTTCAGTTTGGGATTGTGGTCAGCATGGATTGGTTGGACCAAAGGACCTGTTTCGTGATATATGACTCTATGACTATGAATCCACATCCAATGAGACACCACCAATCACGGGTCCTGGCACAGTAGGCTCAAGGGAAGCCTCTGATATCACTCCAGCAGCTTGGACACAGTGAAGCAGCTGTTTGGGTGATCAGGGTCATCTCTTCAAGAAGCCAAATGTCAAGCACACCACCACTCATCCTATTGTAGGCTGTTTTATCCAGGAATGAGAGAAAAAGAGGGATTGAGTTAGATGAAAGTAACAGCACACTCATTGGTAGAGGAAAAGTGGTGACATGTCCTTGGTGGGTGAGCAATTACTGCAGAGGGCATGCAGGGTTAGACATGTGGGGCAATTGAGCAAGAGTGAGTGAGAGAAGATGTTGCATGCAATAGTGATAGTGGCAGAGCATATGCCTTGGTGGATGCAGTAGCAGAGAGAAGGTGGTTACCCTGGCAGAGCAAAAAAAGTTCATTAACTATCTTCCTACACTTCAAGACAGCTGATTACATAATGACTCAGGTGGAAACCTCAGAGCAGCCTGGCAGGTCCAGAATTACAGTCTATTCTGGCAATCCTGGGGAAAGAGAACAGCCATCTTCTGCATTGAACAGTCTACTAGGATATCTAAGTTCCTGTCCGCAAAGCAGGGAGCCAATTTCCCCTTATCTGCTATGTGTCCAGCAAATGTCAACAATTCGTGCAGGGCAGCTCTGAGCTGAAAATGCTTGACGAAACAGTCATTTTAAAGATGGCACCAGTGCCAGGGAGACAAGGATACCTTGGGATATTTTGGCAGTGGCAAGTACATTCGAACATGGGAGAATCGGGGTAGCATCTTCGAGGGATGCCTTTCAGGGATGGCAGGTAGTTAATAAGATGAATTTGGAACAGTAGTATGAAAAAATGTACTGGGCTTCAGTGAGAGCAACCTTCCATGAAACTCAACAAAAATAACAGTGTCGAAATATAGTCAGATTCAACCCTCTATATACCATGCTAGCAATTACTACTAGGATTTCTTTCTTAATTAATTTGGCATCCATGAGAATAAGTTATCAAGCTATACAAATTGGTTAAAGTTGCATGTATTTTTGACAAGATGCAGCAAGGTTGCTTCCTTAACTGTGTTATATTTCTAAAAGGATGCATCAATTGCTCATAATGGAATCTAACTCCTGGGGGCCAGAGGAATTAGAAAGGGACATTTATCTCGCTCAATATGACTCTGGTTACAGATGACCCTCACCCATATCTGATGAAAGGGGTTAATTCAGATTATTTCTTAATTAGGAATGGAGAACAGTCAGAATTTGGGCAAGAAATTGAAAACTCGAAGTCTTCCTTGGCATAGTTTCACTACTGCTTATTCTTCTGTGACTCAGTTCAACATTATCTCCAAATTGGAAGAAGAAAGGCATTGACTGTTCTGGCAGCTTTTAAGGCACCCTAGAGATGAGGATGCTTTTGTTGAGCAAATATAACACCTTGGTGAATGAACACTACTTGATTCATAGAGGCTCATTATTCATACCTATGAGGCGAGGCATAACAGTGGACTGTATCGTTATCGACTAAGAAGTCAAAACCTAGAAGTTTAAAATAAAAATGTTTTTTTAAATCAACCTCAAAACTACTAAAACAAACCCATCTTACATGAGTTAACTTTAGCATGCTGTAATGGTATGATAAAGGGAAATGTTCTACTTCTGGTTTGACCAAAGAGCTTAGCATAATATTAGGTGCTCACTTAGTCCTATGAAAAGGTCATTAATTTGTAGTCATGGTGAGGTGGTGCCAGTGTTGCACTAGGGTGGACAAAATGAAAAATCACACAGCACACCAGGTTATTGTCCAACAGGCGTATTTGGGAGCACTAGCTTTCAAAGCACTGCTCCTTCAAGGGATAGCTACCTGTCAAAGAAGAAGCACTCCAAAAGTTAGTACTTTCAAATAAACCAGTTAGTCTATAGCCTGATGTTGTGTGATTATTAATTTAAACAGTTAACGTTATTTCCATCAACAGATCTTACCCGACCTGCTGATTTACAGCAAAATGTTAGTTTTATTTTATATTTTCAGCATCTACAGTATGTTTCTTTTATACATTAGGCATCCTACGATAATGGATGATGTGTATAGCATGTTGAGACCTTGGCAATAATGAGTCCAGATTAGAACATGAAAAGTGGTTTAAAGAAATAAAATGAAGGAGCTCCAGAACTTGCAGTGACCTGAAGTACTGCTAAGGCTAGGTCTAGGCTGAATATGGTCTAGCTCTCTCTGATACCTGATGAATACATGAGGTACCACTAAAAGGAAACAAAGAGATGTTCATGCTTGAGTACCAGTCCAGCTTGGAACAGTACTTATTATTTGTCAGTCAGATGTTTTTGCTCAATAACTGTGTTATATTCTCTCTTGAACTCTGATTAAACTCAAAGTATCCACCATGATGGTTGCAATCAATTCTTTGTTTTAATGAGATAAAGATAACGTAGGCAATTTAAAAACTCCACCTGACCATTAACTAATCAGATGGGAAGAGGTTAGCTCAGTTAGCTGGACAATTGGTTTAAAATGCAGAGTGATATCAATTCCTGCACCAGCTGAGGTTATCATGAAGGTCTTATCTCCCCCACCTCATCTCCCATCTGAGGTGTGGTGGTGACTAGGCAACCCAACCCTTACCTTACTTTAAATTCTCTTGATCTTTTGTTTACTGTTAAGTAGAACTTTGGTTGTAAGTTGCAAAATATCAAAGAACTGCAGGGTAGAAATCAGTTCTGAAGAACAGTCACTGGACCTGAAATGTTAATTCTACTTTCTCTCCAGAGGCTGCTAGACCTGCTGAGTTTCTTCAGCAATTTCTGTTTCTGTTATCTGCACCTGGACATTGAACCTTTACAAAGTAAAATATTTATAAAGTTAAAAATGATAAGATAGTGTAAAGCTTTTTTTAAATTCATTTTTGTGGAATGTGGATGTCCCTGGCTGGCCATCCTTTAATGCCCATCCCTGTTTGCTCTTGAGAAGGTAGCAGTGAGCTGCCTCCTTGAACCGCTGCAGTCCACCTGCTGTACATTGACCATCAAGGCCTTTAAGAAAGGAATTTCAGAATTTCGACCCAGTGACAATAAAGAATGTTGATATATTTCCAAGTCAGGGTGGTGAGTGGCTTAAAGGTCATGGTGTTCCCATATCTGCAGACCTTGTCCTTCTAGATGGAAGTGGTCATGCGTTTGGAAGATGTCATCTGAGGAAGTTTGGTAATGATTGCACTCATCTTATATTGGCTAATTTGATTAAAGTCCAAGTAATGAATAAAGATCAATTTATGAACATAGACACAAAAAATCCTGACAGTGATACTTATTAATATCCCAGTATTCAAAATAATTCCAGCTTTTCAAGCTGAAAACTTTTATTAGATTAGATTCCTTACAGTATGAAAACAGGCCCTTCAGTCCAACAACTCCACACTGACTCTCCGAAGACTAACCCACCCAGACCCACTACCCAACCCTATATTTACCCTGTTTTAAAAAATTCTCAAGGTCAGGTTCGTAGGAGAGTAGTCTGACACAGAACAAACGACCAAGAGGCGAGTCTGCTAGAATATGGGCATTTTATTCCCCGCAGCGTCGCCAGAACGGGTCTGGCTTATACTCACTCTACATGTTACCAAAACTGGGAGCCGTCAGTTCTCGTAGAGCGGTTGCCAACAACCCACGCTCGGCGGTTAAACGTAACCCCGGAGCAGACTCACCGAACTGGAGACTTTTCCAGCTGATATACTCTTTTCCAGATATAAACATTCATGTGAACAGCAGAGCAAGGCTAAAAAACACATTCCATTCTGGTTACATACAGATAAGAAGATTCACACGGGACTAAGCAACACCTCCATTCCGGTTAGATTCACACATGTATTGGGACATAATTTTTAACCGTTTCACCACATTCCACTGCTTGGAATTTTACACCACATACCCCAGACTAATGTACCTAACACTACGGGCAATTTAGCATGGCCAATTCACCTAACCTGCACATCTTTGGACGGTGGGAGGAAACCAGAGCACCCGGAGGACACTCACACAAACACGGGGAGAATGTACAAACTCCACACAGACAGTCACCTGAGGCAGGAATCGAACCGGGTCCCTGGCGCTGTGAGGGAGTAGTACTAACCACTGAGCAGTGCTCCTAAGAGGAGGTTGGACAGTTAATCAACTTCACTAACACATTCCACCTCGACCTTAAATTCACCTGGACCATCTCTGACACCTTCCTTCCCTTCCTCGACCGCTCCATTTCCGTCAACAATGACTGACTCAGCACTGAATTTTCTACAAACCCACCAACTCCCATAGCTGCCTGGATTACACCTCATCCCCTTTCCTCCTGCAAAAATGTTATCCTGTATTGCCAATTCCTCTGCCTCTATCACATCTGCTCCCAGGAGGACCAGTTTCGCCACAGAACACACCAGACGCCCACCTTCTTTAAAGATTTCCCCTCCCACATAGTGGAAGATGCCCTCTAATGCACCTCATCCATGTCCCACCCTCAACCCCACCCCTCCAACCACAACAAGGACAGAACCCCCCGAACTCCCACCACCACCCACCCCCCCAGTCCTCACCTTCCAACCCACTAACCTCCATATAAATCGCATCATCTGTCAACATTTCTGCTATCTACAAATGGACCCCACCATCAGGGATATACTTCCCTCTCACCCCTATCCACTTTCCACAAAGACCGTTCCTCCGTGACTACCGCGTCAGGTCCATGCCCCCTAACAACCCACTCTCCTCTCCTGGTACCTTCCCCTGCCACCACAGGAATTGAAAAACCTGCACCCACACCACCCAAGGCCCCAAAGGAGCCTTCCGCATCCATCAAAGTTTCACCTGCACATATGTCATTTATTGTATCCATTGTTCATGATGCAGTCTCCTCTACATTGGGAAGACTGGACGCCTTCTCGCAGAGTGTTTCAGAGAACTTCTTCGAGACACCTGCGTCAATCAACCCCACCACCCCATGGCTGAACATTTCAACTCCCCCTCTCACTCTGCCGAGGACATGCAGGTCCTGGGCCTCCTCCACCGCCGCTCTCTCACCACCTGACACCTGGAGGAAGAACGCCTCATCTTCCACCTCGGGACCCTTCAACCCCATGGTATCAATGTGGGCTTCACCAGTTTCCTCATTTCTCTTAACCCCACTTCTAAGCTTCCAGCTCAGCACTATCCTCATGACCTGTCCCACCTGTCAATCTTCCTTCCCACCTATCCGGTCCACCCTCCTCTCCGACTTAGCACTTTCACCCCCACCTCCATCCACCTATTGCAGTCTCAGCTACCTTGTCCCCAGCCCCACCCCCCTCCCATTTATCTCTCCACCCCTGAGGCTCCCAGCCTCACTCCTGATGAAGGGCTTTTGCCTGAAACGTCGATTTTCCTGCTCCTCGGATGCTGCCTAACTTGCTGTGCTTTTCCAGCACCACTCTAATCTTGACTCTAATCTCCAGCATCTGCAGTACCCACTTCCACCTAACCACTGAGCCACCATGCCGCCCTTTAGCAATGAGATATTCCACTTTCTCGGTGGTCTTGAATCTTTTCCTTGGCAATTAGACCTGAAGTGATGAAAGGCTATGGCTAAATGTAAGCCTTTCTTCTTTTGCTCCATAAGTCCTTTGATGAATTTGATAGGCTAGGTTCACACTTAGTTTGTAGTGGCTTAATCAACTGAACAATTAACCCATTCTCTTCAAAATATGACTGTTGCAATTGCCATTTTGGGTATCAACATCTTTCCCATGAGCAAACGAATGCTGAACATACAATTGCTGAAGCAATATCCTCCTTAATGCAAGCAGAGTTATAAAATTGTACAGACTCAATTTTAAAACTTTATTTCATGATTATGTTCTTGCTTATAAGAATGCAGAAGGGAGAACTCTGTTGCTATTACTTTCATTCCATTTGTATTAACAGCATTCAGTAACATCATATCAACTCAAACTAATTGGATAAAGAATTGAATCTTCTAAGTGCCTTGGTACATTGCATTATGATAAAGGTAGAGGGGAAATGCAAGTTTTTGTTGTTATCCCAAACTTAATTTGAAAGTTACAAAAACAGAAATTGCCAGAAAAGCTCAGCAAGTCTGGCAGTATCTGTGGAGGGAAATCAGAGTTAACATTTCAGGTTGAGTGACATATCCTCGGAACAGTTCTGAGGAAGGGTCACTTGACCTGAAACGTTAGCTCTGATTTCTCTCCACAGATTTTGTTCAACTTGCTGAGCTTTCAGCAATTTCTATGTTGGTTCCTGGTTTACAGCATCCGCAGTTCTTTTGGCTTTCATTCAGTTTTTAAGTTCTTTGCTACCTGGCCAAGTTTCAACAGTGTTCATAAGCCATTTTTTTTATAGATTAGATTAGATTCCCTACAGTGTGGAAATAGGCCCTTCGCCTAACCAGTCCACACCGACCCTCCGAAGAGTAACCCCATCCAGACCCATTTCCCTCTAACTAATGCACCTAACAATATGGGCGATTTAGCATGGCCAATTCACCTGACCTGCACATCTTTGGACTGTGGGAAGAAACTGAAGCACCCGGAGGTAACCCACACAGATACGGGGAGAATGTGCAAACTCCACACAGACAGTCACCTGAGGCTGGAATCGAACCTGGGACCCTGGGTGCTGTGAGGCAGCAGTGCTAACCACTAAGCCACCATGCCGCCTCAGAAACAGGAGCATTAGGCAGCAGTGGGAGCCGAACGCACGCCTCTGCGGAAGTTGCAACTGGAATCCAGTGGCTTAGACCGCTCGGCCACAGCCCTGGCAAACATTTATAACAACATTTTCAAATTTTTCTGTTAGAGGAACTCCATGCATTGCCAGCAGCCTTTGCAATTATCATCTGACCCCTGGTGTTTTGAAAAACAGTGTCAAAGAGTCATCATTATTGAAAATGCTCCAAAGTTTCTGGAGCAACTTATCTTACTGAGTTGTACTTATACCTCACTCTTCAACTCAAAATGCTTTCATGTACAATTGGCCGGAAGCATAAATTGATAATGAGGTAGCTGCGTTATGTAAGTTATGTAATGGTCTACTTCCTTATTTAATGAAATTCAATACTTGGGAAAGAAATAAATGAACCACAGAAATGCAAACAGCATTAATCAAACAGAGAGAGAAATACAAGGAAACAAGAGAGGCTCAAACAAAGGGGATAGGGATAAGATACAAAACTTGAAAAACATAATGGAACAATTTGCTTCCTGCAGGGGTAAGACACCTTTATTCTGATTGTTCCCTACCTGAGACTTCAAAACTTCATGGTTTTGCATGAACATAAATCTTATCACTAAAAGAGTTCTTAAGTCAGTAATTATGACTAATATCTTCAGGCAAGTTTTTAACAGTTTCAAGAAATTGCTACATTTTTACTAACAGAGAGGTGAACAATGAGCATCCTTTTGTTGTAAACCTAAAGGTAACACTGCATAAGTTGGCCAGCAATTTTCAACTTACACTGTATCACAAGTTGTAAAGCAAGACAATGGTGTAAAGCAAGATATTAGTGTAGTATTAAAATCACTGGACAGAGGCCAGGCTAACATTCTGAAGAGATAAGTTCAAATTCCATCAAGGCAAATGGTAAAAATTAAATTCAGCTAATGAATTTAAATAGCTAGTTTGAATAATAGTGACCTTTGAACTATCTTCAATTGTTGTCAAAACCCATCTGGTTCATGAATGGTCTTTTGGGAGAAAATTGACCATCCTTACTTAGTCCGGCCTAGATGTGACTCCATTAATTATTGCCATGTAATGACTTCTCAATGGCCATGCAAGGCACTTATTTGTATCAAAGCATGTGGAAAAGCCAAAAAAAGGATAGACCACCTATCTTTTTTGTTTGTACTGATGACAAGTCCTGTCCCCATCAATCCTCCTCCCTTTGAAATTTTCCTTACTCACCTCAGAGAGTTGTAATAAAATTGGGAGAGCTGTCTCACAGAAAATAACATTGTCTGTAAAGTACGATTTGGTGAGTGTGACTAAATCCATTGTGATCCCTGGGTATGTCCCCTCCCACCTGCAGGACAGGTAGACCAGAGGTTTTGGTATGGTGGTATACAATGCAGCCAGTCCTTTCACAAGAGCACATTCAACTTCAAAAAACTGACATTAAACAACTAGAGCTGTTTGTGATGGATTATATTCAGAAACTGAGCAAACTCTCCTTCCCAGCAATGCACAGAGCATGGTAAACATGACACACTGAGTGAGATCTTCAATGCACTAAACAAGAGGCTGTATGCCACATCTATAAGCGGTCGAAATATAAACATACCTTCAGACTTGGAAACTTACCTTAAGGCACCCCAATTCTGTGCAATTGTTTGATTAAAATTAAACTGAGCTGATAAAACCAGGATGTTCTCATTCACACCAACTTCATACGTTAATGAAACAACACTGCATAGCAGGGCTGAATTTTTTTTTAAAAGGCCTTCCTTGAGATGGCGCACCTCATGCTTGAATTTTCATGGGTGACTTGAAAGCTTGTGGGGTCAAATTCACCAGTCCATGACTCATGTACATTGAGTGTTGCTGCATACCACAAAGTTCTCAGAGATTTAGGAGTGTAACGCTGATATAATTTAAGAAGCAGGGCACTAACATTTGCAAGTGCTGATTTAAAAGAGGAACAGGGATTGATGTATGTAAAATTATCAATAATACAATAAATGATTCGGAGAAAAGTCACGAGCCTTGACCATTTTCTCCACACGGAGAACTTAGGCTGAGCCCTAGTGGGAGGATTAGCAGAGGGTGGTGTGAGCTCACCGATCTGCAACAGTCACAAGGCAGTTGCTTTAGGAGTCTTCAACAGAAATCTGACTCCAGACCCCATGAAATCTCTCGGCCAAACATGGGAAAGGAAACTTCCTTCCACCTTCACCTCAGCTAATGAAGAAGTACTTCTCTATGTTGAGCATCAACAAGAAGAAGCTCGAAGTGTGCGAAGAATGTATTTTGGATGGGGAACTTCAAAATCAATACCAAGAATGACTCAGTGGAGTAATACTGACTGATTCACTGAGTCCTACAGGACATACCAGATAGGTCTGCAGAAGGTGAGTAAACCAACAAGAGAGAAAACATACTATGGCTGGCTCTTATTCACCTGTTGTTGATGTATCTAACTATGACAGTACTGCTACGAGTGACCCTAACACAATCAATTTAAAGCCAAAATCCAACCTTTGCATTTAAGATACCATCCACTGAATTATATTGTGCAACTATTAGGGTAAATGGAATAGATTTACAACAGGTCTAGCAACTCAAAACTGGACACCACTGAAGCACATTAGCAACAGTAGAAAACTACAATCTATAATGTCTTGAATCAGTATATCCCTCATTCTACTATTTGCTTGCTGAAACCTGGTTCATGGAAGAGTGCAAGACAGCATATCAGAAGCAGTGTCAGGCATATCAAAAATTGAGTGTCAATCTGGTGAAAATATGATACTGAGCTACCTGCAGGCCAAACAGCAGAAGTAGCATGTGATAGAAATCCCACAACCAATGGGTCAGACCAAAACTCTGCAGTCCTGTTGCCATCGAGTTCAAAGACGTTACCATTGCTGAATCCCCCAATATAAATATCCTGTGGGGTTACAATTACATAGAAACTGAGCTGCTGAACCCTATAAATACTGTGGCTACAAGAAATTCGGAACTCTGCAGTGACTAATTCAGCTATTGACTCTCCAAAGCCTGTCTACCATCTATATGCACAATCCAGGATTATAATGGCATCCTCTCCCACTTGCCCAAGTAGGTGCAGTTCCAACAAGACTCAGGATGCTCCAGTCCATCCAGGACACTACAACCCACTTGACTGACACCACATCTACCACCTTCAACATTAGGTTCCTCCATCGTTGACACGTAGTGCATATAATATACAAGATGCACACAGCAACTTGTCAACCCCTCTTCAATATCACCTTCCAAACTCAGGAACCCATCGAAAGGTTTAAGTGCATCAGATGCACCGTGATGTCACCATCAGAAGGTCTGACTGGAAGCCTTATACCATCCTGATTTTGAACTGAATCGTAGTTGCTTCACTGTTGTTAGGTCAAAATTCTGGAATTTACTTCATAACTGCAATATGATTATATCTACACCTTCCAAGGGGAGATAAGGCATAGACAAGAACTGTTGATTTGCCAGTGATTTTCACATTCAGGAAAATAATTTTTCAAGTTGTCTTCTCCATGCCAATAACTGTTTATTCGTTTTACACAATTAATGCCATTTATGAGATTGCATGTATTATTTTCCGAGCAAATTCGAAGCTATTTCTCCATTACAATAGAGGTAGCATGCTGGTAACTCAATAAATGTGAAAGAAAAATATGAAATTCTTCAACTGCTGCACACAGTGAGCTTGACTTGAGGGAAATCTGATACGCTCAGAGATCCCCTGAGATTACTTTACACATCAGCTAAAACAAGTGATCATGGCTTTAAAGCTTATGGCTCACTGTCCAGTATTAGATACAACTCAAAGAGTAAAATGATTATACTCTAAAATAAATAGAGCATCATTTAAGATCCCATAAACCTAAGAGAACATGTGCAACTTCTGGAGTTCTGCAATACATAATCAATCACAAAAGAAGGCACACAATACCATTTATCTGCCATTTATACAAATAATGCTTCAAAGGGTAGATTCAATTTTGTTTTTCTTACTACTCTATGTTGAATTACAACTAGAATATTGCAGCCCTTTGGCACAGGAAACTCAGCACAGAATATTAAAAAATGTTTTTATCTGTTTACGAGAAGAAAGGAGGTGTCGGGGTTTATTTGATTATGCTCTTGAGTTTTACCACGTGGGTTTATATTCTTTGTTAGGGATTGAATTTGCACTCTTTGATTGTGACAATATCCATAGAAATTCAAATTGAATCTGTTTGGCTTAGCAATTTCCAACACCTTCATTCATAAGCTGTAGGCATCATAACTATACAGCTTAGTTGCTAAATGTATTTCTGTACTATTTGATAAGTTTTTAATCATATAATCCCTTCATGACCTTATCTATAATCACAGCTGTCTCTCACCTCTCTTTCACCATGAATCGCACCTGGATAAATTGCAGAAAGATTTTCAATAACAGTAGTATACGAATAAAATAATTGAGTTTGGCTGGAAATCAAGAAATACTTCTCAGAATTGTTATAATTTCATAACACATTTCAATGCCAGCACCCCAAAGCTAAAAGATGAGATCCAAATAAAATTTTTAAGCTGATAATATTCTTTCAGATTAACCATCAATGCTCTTAATAGCAATCAAGACAACAGCTTTCTAAATATTTATTTTTGTATCCTTTCAGAATATTTATGAGAGAGATGTTTTTACAAACAGAATATAAGTTACTGCTGTGCCAAACAATCAATGCTTCCAAGCACTGATAAAAATGCATATTTAACTTAAGAAATATGGATATCCATAGGACATTTTAAAAAATTAACAGCTATGTTTCATAGCTATACTGCCCAGCAGCCTGTGAATGAAGATGTTGGAAAATGCTAAATTCATTCACTCATAAAATAAATATAGAATTCTTACATTGTATGATCACTATTGTCTAAAGGATAATCTACGAGAGGGTAATTGTTAATCAAGTTTCATTGCACGGAGGAAGGTCTAAAAAATTTGTTTTCTAACTAGCCTACAATGTATTGTTCTAAGAAACTGTCTTTAAACTTATTCTCTAGGCTATCTTTAGCAACTTGATCCACACAATCTAAGTGAAGTTTGAAAACACAATAAGTCCTCATTTAAAGTAGAATTAGTTAATGTTTCAATTTACTGTCTTTTTTTTAATTATTAAAGCAATTCTTAATTGCCCTAGAGAAGATGGTGGTGTGTGACCTACCTGAACTGTTACAGTGCATTGACATAGGTGCACAAACAATGTTTATGGTGGGGAAGTAGTTCCAGGTCTTCTATTCAGTGACAATGAAGGGGTGGCAATATATTTCCTCCCATACTCAGTTCTGAAGTTTTGCTGGCATTCTTCCAGTTGCTACCCCACCTTCAGTCGATCTTCAATGCTTCTCGTTCCTGTCCTCTGTTGTTACCTTTAAATTCTTTGTTGCCCACATTATATTTGGCTTTCTGCTTTGCATTCTAAACTTGCACTGAGCCCTTGGCTTGAAGTAGTAGCAGAAGTTGGTTGGTTGAAGGAGGCTTCACCAATCTCTGCCACTAGATGGAGTCTAGTTAATTAAAACTTCATTAGGTGAGTACAATTACCACATGTCTTGACAATACTTTCATTATGAATTCGAGATACAATAGGAGTGACTTACTCTAAGCCATGAGCACTGTGCTTAAATCTCACCTATTCCAAAGATGTGTAATAACCTCTCTGAACAGGTTAATTAGAAAAAAATCTAAATTGAATTGTGTTCCTTTGACATTTTAAATTGTTAGTGTTTCTTTCACATTTAGTGATTTACTTTATTTAGCATTTTATAACACCAAGGAATCCATAGTACTGCACACATAGAGAATAATACATTATCCTGTAAGTACTTCTTTTCAAAGACATAATATCCCAAGAAACCCAACTCTAGTTTTAATGTTGATTCACATATAGTCAGGATCTTCAGGAATACAACCAGTGTATTAAATCTTGGACCATCATTCTTAGAAGACCTCATTATTTCTCAATTTATATTCTGAAATTATAGGGTATCCACTGTTAATGGGCTGAAAATTATTCCCAACAGTGATTTGTCTCCTTAACACAGGGAAGTCGTTACTGAAATATTGAAACAAATAATTCTTGATTGATAATTAAATTAGAATCACTGCAAGAGAATGGTCTCAATAGGAATGGGTGTAAAATTTAAAAAGGTAATCCCTCAATAAATTGAATAAAGCAAATATTGCTCTTTTAACCTTATGTTTGTTCACAGAAATTGTTACTGAATTTGACAAATATTTGAGCCTAAATTTAGTGTTGAAACATCATTAAAATTTAGCATAGGTAGCTTATGCAGTGTAAAGTTACAAACAAAGGTCAGTTCCATGCACCTTTGAGAATGCGAGAGGCAGTCAAAATATAAATTTCATTGATGATATGAGCGAAGACTCGAACTGCATTCTGATTTAGCCCATTTCAACATATGGTATTAAATTAATCAGTACATTGGGATAAAGTTAATCTGTGTGATTTTTTTAACAATAGCAATTAAAAGTTTGATCAAAACAGTAACATTTATGAAACTTAAGCCTGTCTTCAGGGTGTATGACAACTTTGAGATTCATATCTGATGAATTACTTCCAAATGCTAGTCACTGATTGCTTTACAAAGAAACAAAGCAGCCAAACTGTGAACAGCAAGATCTGATCATTGTAATAACTGGAGGGAATGATTACTATTTTTTTCAGATAAGTGAGAAATGGGCAGGATGGCTCTTTGTTGAAAAGTGTGGTGCTGGAAAGGCGCAGCAGGCCAGGCAGCATCTGAGGAGCAGGAAAATCAATGTTTCAGGCATAAGCCCTTCTTCAGGAATGAGGCTGGTGTGCCATAAAAGGTAGGGGGGGAATTTGGGGGAGGGGTGCTGGGAATACGATAGGTGGAAGGAGGTGAGGGTGATAGGCCGGAGAGGGGGTGGGGGCAGGGAGGTTGGGAAGATGATTGCAGGTCAAGAGGGCGGTGCTGAATCCGGGGGTTGGGACTGAGATAAGGTGGGGGGAGGGGAAATGAGGAAGCTGGAAAAATCTACATTCATCTCCTGTGGTTGGAGGGTTCCTAGGCAGAAGATGAGGCACTCTTCCTCCAGGCATTCTGTGGCCAGGGTCTGGCGATGGAGGAGGCCAAGGACCTGCATGTCCTTGGCAGAGTGGGAGGGGAGTTAAAGTGTTCAGCCACGGGGCAGTTGGGTTGGTTGGTGCGGGTGTCCCAGAGGTATTACCTGAAATGTTCCGCAAGTAGGCAGCCTGTCTCCCCAATGTAGAGGAGACCACATCGGGTGCAGCGGATACAGTAAATGATGTATGTGGAGGTGCAGGTGAATTTGCGACGGATATGGAAGGATCCATTGGGGCCTTGGAGGGAGGTGAGGGGGGAGACCTGGGCGCAAGTTTTGTATTTCTTGCGGTTGCAGGGGAAGGTGCCAGGAGTGGAGGTTGGGTTGGTGGGGGGTGTGGACCTGACGAGGGAGTCACGGAGGGAGTAGTCTCTCCTTCCAATCCTCCCACTTCCTCCAAACCAAAGGAGTAGCCATGGGCACCCGCATGGGCCCCAGCTATGCCTGCCTCTTCGTCCATCTTCCGCAGCTACACTGGCACCACCCCCCACCTTTTCCTCCGCTATATCGATGGCTGTATTGGCGCTACCTCGTGTTCCCACGAGGAGGTTGAACAGTTCATCCACTTTACTAACACCTTCCACCCCGACCTCAAATTTACCTGGACCGTTTTAGACTCCTTCCTCCCTTTCCTAGACCTTTCCATTTCCATCTCGGGTGACCGACTCAACACAGACATTTACTACAAAGTGATCTACTCCCACAGCTACCTAGATTACACCTCCTCCCACCCTGACCCCTGTAAAAACGCCATCCCATATTCCCAATTCCTTTGCCTCTGCCGCATCTGCTCCCAGGAGGACCAATTCCACCACCGAACAGCCCAAATGCCTCCTTCTTCAAAGACCGCAATTTCGCCTCCGACGTGGTCGACGACACTCTCCACCGCATCTCCTCCACTTCCCGCACCTCTGCCCTTGAACCCCGCCCCTCCGATCGCCACCAGGACAGAACCCCACTGGTCCTCACCTTCGACCCCACAAACCTCCAGATACATCGTATCATCCTCTGTCATTTCTGCCACCTCCAAACAGACCCCACCACCAGGGATATATTTCCCTCCCCACCCCTATCAGTGTTCCGGAAAGACCACTCCCTCCGTGACTCACTCATCAGGTCCACACCCCCCACCAACCCAACCTCCACTCCCGGCACCTTCCCCTTCAACCACAAGAAGTGCAAAACTTGCGCCCACACCTCCTCCCTCACCTCCCTCCAAGGCCCCAATGGATTCTTCCATATCCGTTACAAATTCACCTGCACCTCCACACACATCATTACTGTATCCACTGCACCCGATGTGGTCTCCTCTATATTGGGGAGACAGGCCGCCTACTTGCGGAACATTTCAGGTAATACCTCTGGGATACCCGCACCAACCAACCCAAATGCTTCGTGGCTGAACACTTTAACTCCCACTCCGCCAAGGACATGCAGGTCCTTGGCCTCCTCCATCGCCAGACCATGGCAACACGACACCTGGAGGAAGAGCACCTCATCTTCTGCCTAGGAACCCTCCAACCACAGGGGATGAATGTAGATTTCTCCAGCTTCCTCATTTCCCCTCCCCCCACCTTATCTCAGTCCCAACCCCCGGATTCAGCAACACCCCCTTGACCTGCAATCTTCTTCCCAATCTCTCCGCCCCCACCCCCTCTCCAGCATATCACCCTCACCTCCTTCCACCTATCGTATTCCTAGCACCCCTCCCCCAAACTCCCCCCCCCGCCACACACCTTTTATCTCAGCCCGCCTGGCACACCAGCCTCATTCCTGAAGAAGGGCTTATGCCCGAAACGTCGATTCTCCTGCTCCTCGCATGCTGCCTGGCCTGCCGTGTTTTTCCAGCACCACACTTTTCAACTCTGGTCTCCACCACACTTTTCAACTCTGGTCTCCAGCATCTGCAGTCCTCACTTTCTCCAGGATGGCTCTCTGCTCTTTTTAACATAATGCTTGAGTTATACCATCTGAATAAACAGACAATTCTCCCAAAAAGTAGAACAGTGCAGCTCCACCTCAAATCAATAATGTATCAAGGAAACAGCTCACTCAAAATCAAATTGAATGTTTGAGGTAAATGGTCCACTCCTGTGACTGTGATCCAAAGTTCCACTGGCACATATTATGATCGTAATGAAAACTAACTATACATGAGAATTTAAAGGTTGGTTGCGAAGATGACAATGTTGCCATAAAACTGACTTGGCTGGCCGCTATGATCACCTGACAGGCACATGAAACCCATATGGAATATAGGGAATCAGATGCTTCAGCTTTCCTATTTCAATCAAGAGGCATTGAACTCAGGATTTGTAGATGCCGGTGTTGGACTGGGGTGTACAAAGTTAAAAATCACACAACACCACGTTATAGTCCAACAGGTTTATTTGGAAGCACTAGCTTTCGGAGCGCTGCTCCTTCATCAGGTGGTTATGGAACATAAGATTGTAAGACCCAGAATTTATAGCAAAAGTTTACAGTGTGATGTAACTGAAATTATATATTGTAAAGAACCTGGACTGTTTGTTAAGTCTCTCATCTTTTAGGATGACCATGTTGGCTTCAGTTCTTTCAAATGTAAATCGCAGAACTTTTTTTTAAAGTTACATTCTCCGAGGGAGAGAATAGGGCCCCTCAAAGATCAGCAAGACGGCCTTTGTGTGGAGCCACAGAAAATGGGGGCGATACTAAATGAATATTTTGCATCAGTATTTATTGAGGAAAAGGATATGAAAGATATAGACTGTAGGGAAATAGATGGTGACATCTTGAAAAATGTCTAGATTACAGAGGAGGAAGTGCTGGATGTCTTGAAACGGTTAAAAGTGGAAAAATCCCCAGGACCTGATCAGGTGTACCCGAGAACTCTGTGAGAAGCTAGAGAAGTGATTGCTGGGCCTCTTGCTGAGATATTTGTATCATCAATAGTCACAGGTGAAGTGCCAGAAGACTGGAAGTTGGCAAACGTGGTGCCATTGTTTAAGAAGGGCGGTAAAGACAAGCCAGGGAACTATAGACCGGTGAGCCTGACCTCGGTGGTGGGCAAGTTGTTGGAGGGAATCCTGAGGGACAGGATGTACATGTATTCGGAAAGGCAAGGATTGATTAGGGATAGTCAACATGGTTTTGTGCATGGGAAATCATGTCTCACAAACTTGGTTGAGTTTTTGAAGAAGTAATAAAGAAGATTGATGAGGGCAGAACAGTAGATATGATCTATATGGACTTCAGTAAGGCGTTCGATAAGGTTCCCCATGGGAGACTGATTAGCAAGGTTAGATCTCATGCAATACAGGGAGAACTAGCCATTTGGATACAGAACTGGCTCAAAGGTAGAAAACAGAGGATGGTGGTGGACGGTTGTTTTTCAGATTGGAGGCCTGTGACCAGTGGAGTGCCACAAGGATCGGTGCTGGTCCCTCTACCTTTTTGTCATTTACATGAATGATTTGGATGCGAGCATAAAAGGTACAGTTAGTAAGTTTGCAGATGACACCAAAATTGGAGGTGTAGTGGACAGCGAAGAGGGTTACCTCAGATTACAACAGGATCTGGACCAAATGGTCCAATGGGCAGAGAAGTGGCAGATGGAGTTTAATTCAGGTAAATGCGAGGTGCTGCATTTTGATAAAGCAAATCTTAGCAGGACTTATACAATTAATGGTAAGGTCCTAAGGAGTGTTGCTGAACAAAGAGACCTTGGAGTGCAGGTTCATAGCTCCTCGAAAGTGGAGTCACAGGTAGATAGGATAGTGAAGAAGGCGTTTGGTATGCTTTCCCTTATTGGTGGGGGTGGAGGCGGTGGTTATGAGTGTCTGTGAGAGAGTGTGTGAGAGTGAGAGTGTAAAGTTGTATAAGTCTGTGAGAGTGTGGGAGTGTATGTGTGAGCATTTAAGAGAGGATCTGCATGAGTGTATGGGTCTGTAGGAGTGTGTGTGAGTGTGTGTATATAGTGCAATGGGGTCACCTGTAGTGTGACATGAACCCAAGGCCATCCCCACGGGCAATGAACTTGACTATCAGCCTCTGCTCTCTCAGATACTCTGAAAGCTAGTGCTTCCAAATAAACCTGTTGGACTATAACCTGGTGTTGTGTGATTTCTAATTTTCAACTCAGGAAATTCACATTTATTGTTTAAGCCATGTTTACATGGTAACAGAGGCATAAATTTTAAGAACGAGGATGTGCTGTTGAAACTGTGTAAAATATTGGTTCGGAAACAGCTAGAGTATTATGTGCAGGTCTGGAACCCAGGCTACAGAACAAATGTGATAGCACAGGCTATAGAGGAGATTTACCAGAATGTTGCTTGGGATGGAAAGTTTCAGTTATGAAGATAGATTGGGGTTGTTTTCTTTAGAGCAGAGGAGATTGAGAGGGGACAAAAAATTTACAGTAGAGGACGAGGCCATTCAGCCATTGTATTTGTACCAGCTGTATGATTGATATGGATACATTTTAAGGATCATAGATAGGGTAAACAGGAAGAAATTTCTCCCTTTGGTGGAGGGAGAAATGACCATATATTTAATGTCAGGGTAGGAGGTTTAGATGTAAGGAAATAGTTTTTACCCAGACGGTGGTAGAAATGTGGAACTCTCTGCCTGTAAAGGTGGTAGAGGCAGGACCACTCATTTGTTTTTTTATTCATTTTTTATTCACGAGTGTCTCACTAGCTAGCCAACAGCTATTGCTTGCCCTTGATGCTCTTGAGAAGGTGGTAGTGAGCTTCCTTCTTGCAGTCCACAATGACTTTGGGGAGGGAATTCCAAAATTTTGTCACAGAGACAGTGAGGGAACAGTGATATATTTCCAAGCCAGGATGGTGAGTGGCCTGGATGGGAAGTTGCAGACACTGGTTTTTCCATGTACTTGCTACCCTTGTGCTTCTCGATCGAATTGGCTTTGGGTTTGGAAGGTGTTGTCCAAGGATCTTTGGTGGATTTATGCAGTGCAGCTTGTAGATAGTACACACTGATGCTACTCAGCATCAACGATAGAGAGAGTGGATGTTTGTGGATGTGAAGCCAATTGCTCATCTCAATGTTAAAATCATGTATATATTGATACTTGTGGTGCACCATGAGTCACAGTCTCCCAATGCGAGAAAGACCCAGCTATTCCTCCTGCCTGTCCTCTGTTAGCCACTCCTTAATTCATGCCAGTATATTACCTCCTACACTACGTGCTTTCATTTTGCTAATCAACTTTCTGTGGAGGACTTTATCAAAAGCCTTCTGAAAACTCAAAGATATGACATCCACCAACTTTGATATTTTTAAATTTTCTTGGTAACATCCACAAAAACTCAACAATTTCCTCAAACATGATTTTCCATTCACAAATCCATGCTGACTACACTCAATCACATCATTTTTCTCCAAGTGTCCACTCATCATATCCTTTATGATTGATTCTAGCATTTTCTCCACTACTGATGTAAAGCTGACAGATCCATAGTTTCCGGTTTTGTTTTTTCCTCTTCTTCCTTTGTTATATGGTGACATGACATTTGCAAAGCTTCCAACCTTCAAAAATAGAATCATAGAGTTATATAGCACAGAAACAGACCCTTCGGACCAACTCATCCATGTGGATCAGATATCCTAAACTGATCTAGTCCCATTTTCCATTATTTAGACCACATCCCTCTAAACCCTTCCTATTATACCCATCCAGATGCTTTTTAAATGTTGTAATTATACTGTTTCTACTACTTCACCTGGCAGCTCATTCCAGACATGCACCGCCCTCTGCGTGAAAAGGTTTCCCCACAGATCCCTTATAAATCGTTCCCCTCTCACCTTAAACCTATGTCCTCCAATTTTGGATTCCCCTACCCTGGGAAAAAGATCTTGCTATTTCATCCTATCCAGGCCCTTCATGATTTTATACACCTCAAAAGGGACACTTCTCTGCCTCCGATGCTCCAGGGAAAATAGCTAAGGCTTATTCAGCCTCTCCCTAAAGCTCAAACCCTCTAATCCCGGCAACATCATTGTAAATCTTTCCTGAATCCTTTCAAGTTTAACAACATCTTTCCAATAGCAGGGAGACCAGAATTGAATGTAATATTCTAAAAGTGGTCTAGCCAGTGTTTTGAACAGTTGCAACACAGCATCACAACTCTATACTAAATGTACAAACCAATGCACCAAAAGTTTATTTCACCACCCTGTCTACCTGTGATTCCACTTTCAAGGAACTATGTACCTTCATTACACAATCCACAGAAATTTGGAAGATGTTTACCAATTCATCAACTATCTCTATAGCCACCTCCTTCAATGCTCTGGGATGTAGACCATCGGGTCCCAGGGACTGACCAACGTTTAGTCATTTCTCCGGTAAAACATTTTATTAATATTAATTTCCTTTGATTTCTCATTCACCCTAGTCATTGGATTTCTAACTCAAGAGATTTCTTGTATCTTCCTCAGTGAAACAGGCACTAACTAAACATTTAGCTTCTCTATTCCCCATTTTCAATTTTCTTGATGCTGTTTTTAATGGATCCTAATATATCTTAGCTAAATGCTTCATTCTTATGTACCTGTACGAACTTCTCCAGTTTTTTAAAATATATTTTTGTAAGATTACATTCATATTTTACTTTTATCAGTTACTTGGTCCTCTTTTGCCGAATTTTAGATTTGCTATTTTTCTGAAAGAGACAGAAAACAGCATAGACTGATAACAGCAAGGATACTAAAAGTTTTACTCTCATACAATCTCTCTCACTCTCAAATGGAGAAACCACCATTGGTGAACAAATAACTGAGAAAACTCACCGTTCACTGAGGACTCAATATCTACATTTTGAAAGTGATAATGAAACATGATCACAGCTAACCAGATGATCTCCAGGTCTTTTCATTCTCGCAATCCACAATCGATAACTGTGTGCACCTTTGTCTTCCCATCTCTACTAGACCCTTTCGCCCTTCTTTATAAGCTCATTACAAGCATTTGCATGGTATTTGGTTTTTTAAAATGTTTATCTGTGGGATGTGGTTGTCGCTGGCTAGCCAGCATTTATTGCCTGTCCCTAGTTGCCATTGAGAAGGTGGAGATGAGCTGCCTTCTTGAACTGCTGCAGTCCACCTGCTGTGGGCTAGCTCACAATACCATTAGGGAGGGAATTCTAGGATTTTGGCCCAGTGACAATGAAGGAACAGTTGCATGGCACGGTGGCGCAGTGGTTAGCACTGCTACCTCACAGCGCCAGCGACCTAGGTTCGATTCCAGCCTCGAGTGACTGTCTGTGTGGAGTTTGCACATTCTCCCTGTGTTTGCGTGCATTTCTGCCAGGTGCTCTGGTTTCCTCCCACAATCCAAAGATGTGCAGGTGAGGTGAATTAGAAATGTGTAGGTTAGGTGCATCAGGCAAATATACGATTGGGGAATGGGTCTGGGCGGGTTACTCTCCAGAGGGTGTGGATTTGTTGGACTGAAGGGCCTGTTTCCACACTGTAGGAATTCTATAGCTATAGGGATTCTACCTGTCTATATCACTGGTGCTGAGGTGGAGCTGGTCAAGAGTGTCAAGCTCCTGCAAGTGACGACAATCTATCTTGGTCCATCCACAATGTGATGGTCAAGAAAGAACAATGCCTCTATTCATCAGGAGGCAAAGAAAATTCAGCATGTCCACAAAGACTCTTGTCAATTTTATAGATGCACTATAGAGTGTGCTGTCCAGATACACCACAGCGTGGTTTGGCAACTGCTCTTCCCAGGACCTCAAGAAACTACAGAGAGCATCACCCAAACCAACCTCCCATCCATATATACTTTTTGCTGCCCCGGGAAGTAACCAACATAATCAAGGACTCCTCCCATCCCAGTTATACTCTCTTCCACCCTCTTCAGTGGGCAGAGTATACAAATGCTTGAATATGCGTACCAACAGATTAAAGAACAGCTTCTCCCCCACCAATATCAGACTTTTGAAAGGTCCTCTCAAATGTTAATTCTTATCTCTCTCTCTCTCTCTGTGCATCTTCTCTGCAGCTATAATACTCTGAACTCTGTTCTGCTACCCAGATGCACTTTATATGTACGATCCGCCTTTCCAGCATGCAAAACAACACTTTTCACTATATCGCGATACATGTGACAACAATAAATCAAACTCAACCACATCTTCTGATAATAATGGTTTCTGCTAGGAACTTGACAACTATCTTTAGAAGACTATGATCTGAGAGGAAAGAGAGCTGACCATAATGAGTGGAATTAAGTGAAGAAGTGTCATGTTGAAAGAAAGAAAATCAATAGAAAAGCAATACAGTATTTAAAGCTGTTGCAGTCAATAGCTGCAAGCTGAACTTCTTGTAATTTGGTGATTAACATCTGATATGCTTCATGAATAGGACACACATCTTAATCTACATACAAGTTTATCATCTAATTTCAATTAGTAATATAATTCAATCAATTAGCTCAGTTGGCCGGACAGCTGGTTTGTGATGCAGAGTAACACCAATAGCATGGATTCAAATCTTACACCAGCTAAGGTCACCACGAAGCACTCGTCATCTCAAACTCTCTCTGAGTCATAGAGATGTACAGTACAGAAACAGATTTGCAGTGACCCCCAAGCTAAACACCGCACCAGTCGTCTTTTTCTAATGAGAGAGTAACCCAGTGGTCTGGTAGGAATATTGTGACTTTACCTTTAGTGTTCAATGAAGTGTACATGTCCTTCTTTTTTTGTGATGTCATCCATCAGTACGCCGATGCCTTCATTCAGAAGAATAATGGTCATTTTCAGCAAAATGTCAGCAGTGCCATCACATCAAGCTAGAAACGTAGAAGTGTTGCATTGCAACAACTATGTGAACAATTTTAATTTGTCAGTCTGAACAAGCTTACGGTTTACAGGTTGACAACAGCAAATGTGAAATGGGGAGACCTGGAAGAGTAGTGTTACCTTTGCCAGTAATTGAGACCTCAGGAGGCAAGGTATCATAACAACTGGTGAAGTTGAGAATGGGCATGCGGAGTTAATGTGAAGATTGAGGTAAGTTGGGACAGGTGGTTGGAGAAGTTTACTTTTAGGTTGGGGTGGGTGGAAGAGGAAAGATTCAGGAGTCAGAGAAAAATCAGAGATAAGCAGGTTAGTGGAGCTCAGTCCACGAGCTCAGGAGTTAAGCCTATGATCCCTGAGCAATGTGTTGTACAACTTGCCATGGACTGGATATCCCAGGAAGTCAAACAGCGTGGCACTGGAAAAGTGCAGCCAGTCAGGCAGCATCCGACAAGCAGGAGAATCAACATTTCGAGCGTAAGCCCTTTTTATGACCCCACCTTATCCCAGATCCAACCTTCCAATTCAGCACCGTCCTCTTGAACTGTCCTATCTGTCCGTCTTCCTTCCCACCTATCCATTCCACTTTCTTCTCCAACCTATCATCTTCACCCCCCCCCCCCACCCATAGACTACAATCAAATGATCTTGTAAGCTCTTGGAACCCATTATGCTCAGAGGCAGCTCACCTGATTGATGATTTCAACATTGAACTGACTGTTTCATCAGCAACAGACCTCAGGTAATTATTGAGACAGGGAGGAGACAATGAAGGATGAAAACATTTTCAGCTTTCTCTAAGTCATCTCCTTCCAACCTCATATTAGTTTAGAAGAATAGTAAATCAATTTAAATCAAGTTGTTTCTTACCTGATCTAAAAAACCTGAACAAACCAATCTGATTGCTCTATTCAGAGTTTCCTGACATTTCAAAGGATTCAGAAAACAGAAGTTAAGTCCTTTATTGATACATATTTTGGTCTTAACCTTTATTCAAGATGTCTTCCCTCACTGTCTGAAGTTGCTCTACCCATTATTTTCCATTTCAAGCCATTGTGAGGATTGTTAAAATAATTAAAATATTTTTGAAGTTATTCTTTCACAGGATGTGTGTGTGCACGCACGCGCACGCTACTAAAAATCATCTCCATGGCTGGACCTAACAAAAATGCTTGTGGTACTGTTTGAATCAGTTTGAAATGTTGGAATGGTTCTTGCCTAAATTTAAAACAAAACAACACTATACATTAAAGTTACACAATTGAAGATAATTTATTTGTATTATTCTCTACCAAACAACAAAGCAGAGGAAGGGATGACAAATGAGTCTGATGCCTTTCATCAACTATTCTAATATACACTTTTATTAACAGATAAATCTTTTCATTATCACAAGGAAAAATGAAGCTAACAAAAGAATTGACAGAGGACAGAGAAGAAATGGTGGAATACAATACAACCATATTCTCAATAGGATTGATATTTTCTCAAAGAATATCTCCTAAATGCAAGTACCTGCACTATTCTCAAAAAGACTGTGTGCTGTCAGTTATCTTTTGAACTACTTTAATGACTGAGATGAACAATCTATAGAAGCCTTTATAATTCAAAGCCAATGGTTTGGAAAATGTGGGGCAAATAAGGAGACATTACTTTTGCTGGAAGCATGTACCTGAATTGAAAAAGTTGTGATCGCAAATCCTGGAAGTAGGTTATTTCATAATATCACTGAAGTTTACTCATTAAGATTTTAAGATGATAACAATTAACTGTTTATTAACTGTTGTATACATTTCATAACTTACTTCATCATGAAACAACTGAGAGTGTGGTGCTGGAAAAGCACAACAGATCAGGCAGCATCAGAGGAGCAGGAGAATTGACGTTTCAGGCAAAAGCCCTGCATCAGGTTACTATAATCCTTCTACTGCCAACTGTCATTCTGCTCAATGTAAAGGATCTTGCAATCCAGTTTGAAGAAATACAGCGGAGTCCTATAAAATATTTATTCAACAACATGAAAACATTATCTGCTCTATACCTCATTGCTGTTTGTGATATTCTGCTATGGGCAAATTAGCTGCTGAATTTCATGATCTTACTAAATAGATGTCAAATATTTTTGGTATCTTTACAGGAGGATGCTAATATCTCTCTGGTACATCCAGTACTATAAACCTAAATACAGTTTCACCTGGCTCCCATGTAAAATTGGGAGCCTTCATTATTTTTCCATCGAGATTGGTGCGAAGGTTTTAGATTGGTCTAATGATCAGTTCTCGTTCTTACATTGGGGTGTGCAGTGAGTACACAGAAAGGAGATACAGTGAACCTCAAGAAAGATCGCAATGGACCATGCCAAGAAGAAACTAAGTCAGACAATACCTGGGATAACAATAAACCTGACAAATACAACAAGTCCTCAGGAAAAACTGAGGTGAAGACCAAGCTCGACAAGCAAGTAGAAGTAAAGGAAACCCAGTCGGGACCTGGCAAAATCTAACACATGTCTAACCACATCAATGGACTCAACTCCTTGCTGTGCCACTGCTCAAAGTCCCCTGCCTCATTCAGGGTACGGCGAGCCAGAACAACTGCATTCAGTGAACCTTGAAACCACATTTGGCTTAGTGAACACATCCCTGAAATCCCAGAGTCCCAACAAAGTTTCATAGCAGGAGGATGCATTGTTAGCCTGCATTGTAGTGTACTGTTTTACTACCTATTACTGTATGTCAATAAATACAGAGATTCTTTTGCCCTCAAACATCTGTCTTCTGCTTTCTCGTTGCCTCCTGATTACTAAGTCCAGTGAGTAGAATCGGGGCTGGGGTCGGTTCAAACCATGCAGAAGTCAGAGGAAAAGCTGACAGAAAACCAAAATGCCTACAGATGGTATAAATAATACACCTTTATTTTAATATTGGTCAAAAAAATTATATGCCACAGCAAAGTGTACCTCAAAAGATGGGCAATTGGAGTGGCACACATTCTCACACCATGCCAGGTACTCGAGTTTGATCCCCATCCTCAGGCGGCTGTCTGTGTGGAGTCTGCACATTCTCCCAGTGACAGCGTGGGATTCCTCTGGGTGCACCAATGTCCTCCATAGGCGAAGGATGTGCAGTTTATGTGCACTGGCCATGCTAAATTGCCCATAAAATTCGGGGATGTGCAGATTATGTGAGGTAGCCATGGTAAGCACCCCGTATGGGGTTGCAGGGATTGGAGAGTCTTGGGGGTTGGGGGAGGGGGGGGCACGAGTGAGACTTTTCTGGGTAAAGTGCTCTTCAGAGGGTTGGTGCAGACACAATGGGACAAATGGCCTCTTTCTGCATTGTAGGAATTCTATAATTCTATGGAGATTCTATGCTTGTCATGCTTTAAGTCGAAGCCCCAACGTAATGTAAGACAACCTCGAATTGTAATGTTCTCCTGGCTTTTTTTTTCATTCTAATTCACTCAAGGAGCATTTATATCTTATGTACCAACTCTAGATGATCTCACTGAAGAGATTCCCATTCCCACACTCACCAACAGCAACTATCTGCGGCCAACCGTTTGCTAAGACGTTGTTCTTTTCCGTGCACAAAAATGGATCACATGATCTAGATAAGACAATTGAAGCCTGACCAAGAGCTGGACGACAGTTTCTTCAATGACTATTTTACAACAGAAATGCTACTGGTTAGTGAGAATGTAATTAGAGTCATTAGAAATGTAAAATTAATAAGAATCCTCAGGTGCATAGGATAATTATCAATTGATTAATCACAACTTTTTAAAAAAATCCAATTTAATCATATCTATGCAGGGCAAATTGAAGTTCCCCTCTGAATATTTTTTGAATCATTTGAGAAAGTGCAAATTGTTCCATTTCTGGAGTTAGAGGCAAGAAGTGGCATGATGCTCATGATCAAGGTCAGAGGATTGAGCTTCAAGGGGAAATTAGAGAAATGGAGGTTCTGTAGCCTTAAGGAAAGATAACTGAAAAAGGAACTTCTTTTACAGAAAAGTAAAATTCAAAGGATAACATGAAATACAGAAACGAGGATAGGTTCAAATTGGCAAAAGGCAAATTTTCATTTTATATTGGGAAGAACTTCTTTGGTTTGTGAGTATTCCAAACTTGAAAGAGATCTTTCAACAGAATAATGAAAAAGAAACATTCTGAAATACATGCTGTAGTTGGATAGTATGATGAGCAACCTATTAAATGTTCTACCTGTAAATAAAACTCATGTTGTTTTCAGATTGAGATAGTTTATGGAATGTACTTGCATCCAATCCAGTGCAAGGCCTTTTCCACAATTTCAAGTCATATTTCTCAGAACTTGCAGTAGCAAATGAATGACAATTTCTTGCTGAAGGTTTGTATGCACTTGGGAGAAGTTTATGAAAGCAAGACATTGGTTTGTCTGCTCTCTCTCCACTGGGAATGAGGTTATATTTGCAATTAACCCTGCTATGTTGGATTGGAACCTGGGACAAAGAACTGAACTATAGCATCCTTATATGGCGGTTTTGCAATAGAAATGATACCCATTAGTGAGAACATAATTGCACCCATCAAAAATGTAAAATAAATAGGAATCAAAAGTTCTCAGGCGCATAATTGTCTAGTGATTAATCACAATTGAAAAAAAAAAGCAATCTCATCTCTTTGGTGAATTGCAAATTGAAGATTCCCTCAGAATATTTCATGAATTAGTTGGCAAAGTGCAGACTATTTGCAAATAACATTCATCTCACTTATTTCTATTCTGTCTTGTACCTTAGGTACTAACAATTCAGCCAGCTAAGCTGAATCAATGCACAAGGCTGCATTTAACTGGGGAGGTGACCAGTCCAAAACCATATCTGGCAATTACATTTGGCATAATATTCCAGCTTTTTTTTCATGCATGCAGCTCCATATACTATTATAATCTGACAACCGGCAACTTGTGTTTCTAATATAAATCTGTAATACAGTAAGCTCTCAAAACTGACCCAAAAAGTCATTCAGATCACTCAACAGATTTGGATTTTACAGAAAAATTTGAATGTAAAATGAAAAATCCAATTTAAAGTCAAATTTGTATTCTCATCTGAAGTACAAAAGTAACATTTTGCAAAAGAGGAATTAGACTGTAACACATTTTGTTTTCAGTATTATTGCATTTAAGGGGAAGTTAGATGGACACATGCAGGAGAAAGGAAAATAAAATTATGCTGATAGGGATAGATGAAGAGGAATGAGAATACATTCATGTGGAACATTACTTCCTGTTGTGCAAAATAGCCTGTTTCAGAGATTTTATGTATTGATTAGTGCCCTTCCATTGGTACACTTTCCTAACGGACAACCTGCTTTTTGTTCAGCTGTCTGCTATTGAGCAGCAACACAAATACACTTACAAAATAGTGAATCTGCCTCGATAGACATTAGTCAATTATCTGGTTTCTCATATTTTCATGCTTCTTCTGAAGTCCAATTACTCATGTATGTTCACAAATGGATAAAACTAAATAAAATGTTTAGATGAAAAGCAGGAAAAAAAATTGAAATAATTAAAATGAGATATATATTTACACGTGAATCATAGCTGGAGTAGTGGAGATTTGTAAGCCACATTGTGAAGCAAAATGAATCGGCAAACCTCAGGAGAAAATGAAGCTATAATTCCTTTTTAACTGTGTCTTTTTAACAATCATAGCACAAATTTTAAAAATTGTAAGACTGGAGATATACATTCAAGTTTTGTTTATTTTGTATGCAAAATACCCACAAAAACTGGATTTTCATGAGTTTCCCACAGAGAGGTATTAGCACTGGAATTGTGGCCAGAGCCCATCATCCTGGAATATCATCTTTCTTATTAGCCATTTTTCTGATAAAAGCATCCATTTCAGATATCAATAAAACTGGAGAGTGAAATTATTGCCAAGATGTAGATTTTTTTCTCTGAGGAGAGTTTTGTCTGTAACTGAACTGGTGAATAATTTTTGGGATCTGTGCAATCAGGCTAAAGGAGACTACCAGAACATGGGTTTGTTGAAAATGACCAGGAGATTGAGGAGCTACTAAATTGCAAATGCAATACATTGCTGAACTGGAAGCACCACTAAAACACAAAAGAAAGAAAGCACATCAACAGAGAAATGGAGACCAAGTTCCAACAAAATTTGTGACCTAAAGAACAGCTGCTGTGTGAAAAGACTGCAGGAGGTCACATAATTTTGTGAACAGTCATGATCTATCAGCACAGTCTTGACCATGTATTGCCCCAAACACCCAAGATTTGACCTTACTGCAAGCTACAAACAAAATAAGAGTTATTAGGGATAGAGGGGCAGTCACCATTCATTGGAAGCATTTCAAGGAAACCCTCATGTGAGAATTAGTCCTCAATGTCAGTGCACTCAACCACATCATACGGCATTCTACCTCCGACCAACATGGGTTTGAAAAGGTCTTAGCAAGTTTTGAGAAGATTTGTAGCTCATGTTGAGGTTCTGGAAATAGGTTTGCTCGCTGAGCTGGAAGGTTCATTTCCAGACGTTTCATCACCCTACTAGCTAACATCTTCAGTGGGCCTCCGGGCGAAGCACTGTTGATAATTCCTGCTTTCTATTTACATGTGTAAACATATAAATAGAAAGCAGCAATTATCAACAGTGCTTCACCCGGAGGCCCATTGAAGATGTTACAAGATAGGATGATGAAACGTCTGGAAATTAACCTTCCAGCTCAGTGAGCAAACCTACATTCAGTTTGAAAAGGTCTTCCAAGGGCTGTTAACTAACACAGCCACAGATGGAATCTCTGCCAAAATACTGAAATATGGTGGAGAAGTACTTCAGACTTGTATATATGACCTCATTTCCCTCATCTGGAAGGAGGAGAGTGGGCCAGCACATCTCTGAGACACCATAATTGCAACCAGCCTAAAGAGAGGAAAGAACTAATGACAGAGAGTTCTCCCTGCTGCCTGCCAGGGGGAGGATCATTACAAAAGTCTTTCTCAATTGCCTTCTCCCAGACTTACAATGTGGACACTGCCTATCAAGAGGCAAACTGGACATGATTTGCACAGTAAGGCAAGTTCCAAAAAAACTTAAGAAAGCAGTAGAAACCATTATATATGACCTCCTTTGACCTCACAAAAGCCTTTGACCCTGTTAATAGGAGGGAATATGAAACGTTTCCTCAAACTTGGCCAACTGCAAAATTCTGTCAATATTCTCCACCTGCTGCTTGACGGCGAATAAGCCATAATCCCGAACAATGGATCTACTACATGCACAACATATCAGCAAGGCTGTGTCATTGTAGTAATGTTCCTCTTCATCTTCCTCACCATAACATCCCACTGTTTACCAATGAATCTTCCCTCTGGAATGGAACATCGCCACAGGATGGGTGGGAAACTGTTCAACCTGCATTGCTTCCAATCCAGAACCAAAACCCCCCACCAGCTCTGATATCGAGCTGCAGTACTCAAGTGGCTGAGCTCCAATCCATTACCAGCACAACCACAGAGTCCTAGGAGAGAATGGGCCTTATGCTGAAGATCTGCAATAACATTTACCAGTCTGCTTCTGGGTGCACAACATGGTCTCCCAACTACTGAGATCCAAGGTGTGCCTTATCCAGTGGACAACACAAATCAGTTGCCATACTGTGACAGACGGTCTCAGTAAAGGCAGACATCAATGATGAACATTGATTCCAGTATTCCAGCACAGCCTTTAGCCATCTGAGGAACAGCAGGATTCAGAACAAAACCTTCAAACCCAGTACCAATCTGGGCAGCAGTGTTACACATGCTCCTATTTGTAATAGAGGTATGGACACTGTACTGCAAATATCTCAAATTCAGTGAAAAATATCCCCAGGGAGGCCTCTACCAAATCCTGCCAATGTGGTGACAGAATAAGTACTCCGATTTCAGTGCCCTTTCTCAGGCCCAGCACCAAGGCACTGGCTATGATCAATCTGCTGTGTTGGGTAGCCACATTGTCCATATGACTTCCAAATCAAACTCTGTACTATGAACTCCATCATGGTAAATGATTGATAGGAGGGAAAAAGGAAACATTTTGAGGTGATCCTCTGTGAAAAGGTGAAACATCGTCACCAATGCATAGGATTCTCTTAGCTAAAATGGCCAGAAACATCTTCCAAAGTGCCAACCATCTTCAACAGGCCCAGGGCAAGCTCAGCACAATCTGTGGGAGAAGCAAGTGAAAACCAGAGCATTCTACTGATCTTCTCTTCAATTGTCACGTACCCCACTGTGGCAGGCTGCACAGATCGAGCATTGGACAGTTTAGTCACCTTAAGACTCATCCTTCACAGAGGAAGAAAATCACCTGAGAAATTATCCCCCAGAATAAAATCGTGGCTCTAAGCCAGCCAGTGGGCTGATTAGGGCAACATTTTGGGAATCTGGACATTTCAGAAAAATCTTTGTCAGCGATTTATTAACACTACCACAGCATCTACAATTGAATTGTGGTTTTTGTAAGGGTGGGAGCGCAACGTTCTGAGGGACTCAATGAGAGAACTCTGGAATTGTAAAGAATGAGCTAGCACATTAGCAGATGATGTATTATGTAAAATGTCTGCACCATTGTTCTACAATACATCCCTGTATGTTATGTTCAAGCCTTTAAGTCCAACGTCAAAGTTTTTTGTGGACGGTGGCAGGAAGAGGTTTAACTGCTGTAGGGAAGAAGCAGAGCACAGTTCAAGGTAACTGAGGAGGTCAGCATGTGAATGGTATTAAGTTCACAGGATTTTCAATGGCCTGACCAGAGTGGGAGAGATGCTTATCAATCATATTTAAAATCAGCTTTTATATATTACACAAAATCAACTATAAACTCCGTCCTCCAACAAGCCTTAGACCAACAAACCTCCACGTGATCCCACTTCTCTCTCTTTGGACATTTCCTCCCAAAGCTACATTTCATCAGACCGCACTGAATTATCCATATCTTATTCCTCCCAGACATGCTCCACAAATGCTCTTTTCCATACTCTTACAACATTCCATTGCCCACACATAATAGTCTCTTTTTTGTTTCCTTACAGACGAAAAGGCAACAGAATAGTGGGGCAGTGACAGTCATCACCACTTACACTGGCAGAGGTGGTGATGGAAAGAAGTTAACTTTTGGAATAGCCTGGCTATTGGCCATGGAGAAGTAGTTGATCCATTTTATGATTACATAATATTGGATTGGATGGCAATGAATTTGCATGAATTGTAGAATACATAATGGGCATAAATAGAGAGGAGCAACAAATAGGAAATGGTTGAATTTTCAGGCCATCATTAATGTAGCCATAAAATTTCATTCCTTTCTCTGGTCTATTCCCCTTGTATGGTATAAACAGCCTGTAATGCATGCAAAACAGATCATTTCACTGTACCTATGTATATGTGACAATAGTAAATCAAATCAAAAGTGGGATATCATAAGGATCAATAATTGGGCCTCAGTGCTGTAATCTACATTGTTAGGAATCTATATGGTTATGAATTAAGTAGGGTGAGGGGTTTATTGTTTCCTTTTCTAGCCCCACTCCTCTAAGGATTACAACAAATTCAAATTTAACCAGGTTTTTGGTTTGGCCAAGTAAGTAAGTTTCCAACTGTGTCAGGTTCATTGTTAAGTAGATATTAGCCAAGTTTCTTTCATCAGCAGCAAATTACTAGTACATTGCCAAAAACCAACTTACTCAAACAAAGCTGCAAAGATCATTGACAAACAGTTTAGATTCTGTAAATCCCTCATCAACACACTCTCTCTCTCTCTCACACACACACACAGTCTGAGGCAAAGTTTAAAAAAAACTAAAACTCTGCAGTGTTAAATTTAATATACTTTAGCCGAACAATAGTTTATACTTATATTAAAATAGTTATGTTGAAAAAAGTATAAGTAATGGATGGTCCCAAATAGAGTTCTGATGCCAAAATTATCCTGCCCACACAGGTTGGTGGCTATTGGGTGTCTTGCTGGAACAATTATAGCTGGCTGAATTCCACATCCTTCATACAGTCGGGTAGATTTCAATGGAATTTTCTCTCAGAATTCTCCACAAATGTTAAAGATGACTTTAAACTCACACACTTTGTGCTGAGTTACAAGGAAACAAAGCTGTTGCTTCTCAGGCAGGTCTAAATGTCTCCCACTGAGTTAAAACTGATCTTATTTCACTCACAAGCTGAGCCACATGACCTCTCTCTCTGAAAGAACCCCAAACCCTATGAATCTGCCGAAGCTCTGTTCCTTACATGGCCAACATTGTTATTTGTGTCAAAAAAACCAAAAGAATGACAGGTGCTGGAAATCAGAAGCAAAAACAGAAATTGCTGGAAAAACTCAGCAGATTTGGCAGTATTCACCCTGGCAATGCTGAGTCACTGGACTGAAACATTGACTCTGCATTCTCTCCACATTTACTGCCAGACTCGCTACATTTTTCCAGCCATTTGTTTTTTTTTAACTCTTGGACCAATCCCTTTTCCTCAGGGAACTATTTTTTACTTAAACGGTCGAGTCATAGGGTCATAAAGATGTACAGTATGGAGACAGACTCTTTGGTCCAACCAGTCTATGCTGACCAGATATCCCAACCTAATCTAGTCCCACCCTCTGCATGAAAATGTTGCCCCTTAGGTCCTTTTGTATCTTTCCCCTCTCACCCTAACCCTATGCCCTCTAGTTCTGGACTCCCCCACCCCAGGGAAAAGACCTTGTACATTTACCCTATCCATGACCCTCATGATTTTATAAACCCCTACAAGGACAGCCTCTGACACTCCAGGGAAAACAGCCTCAACCTATTCAGCCTCTCCTCATAGCTCAACTTCTCCAACCCTGGCAACATCCTTGTGAATCTTTACTGAATCCTTTCAAGTTTCACAGCACCCTTCCGATAGGAAGGAGACCAGAATTGCACGCAATATTTCAGAAGTGGCCTAACCAATGTCCTGCACAGCTGCAACATGACCTCCCAACTCCTATGTGAGATCTAATCTTGCTAACCAGTTTCCCATGAGGATCATTGTCGAATGCCTTACTGAAGTCCATTTAGATCACATCCACCCATTCTACCCTCATAAATCTTCTTTATTCTTTAAAAAAGCTCAATCAAGTTCATAAGACATGATTTCCCACACAAAGTCATGCTGACTATCCTTAATCAGGCCTTGCCTTTCCATGTATGGGTTATGTAATCTTCTATAAAAGTAACATTTAGATCCTTCCTAGCAGTAGTAATGGCTTAGATGAAAGGACTGAGTGCACTGCCTCCAACTTTGCCCAGGATGCAAAATGATGCTGGAAATTAAGTGATGTAGTAGGTTCAAGAGGCTACAGCGTTATGGACGAGTGGGTAAGAACATGATAGATGCAACAGAATGTGATGAAGTTTGAGATTTCCACTTGGCAAAAAAAAGGCAGAATGTGTTTTCAATGGTGATAGCCTGGGAATGATTTCATTTGCAGAGGGACGGAGATGTATTTTTTGGCAACAGCAAGTGAACTGTATGTTACTTTTGTTGTAAAGGATTGGAGTATGACAGAAAAAGAGGTCTTACTAGAAGCTTTGATGAGGCCACACCCATAACATTGCATACTGATTTGATCTCCTCATCTAAGGAAGCAAACACTTGCCCTGCAGTGAGGGAAACAACAGGCTAGATTTTGTGAGGAGCAAGAATCTCAAGCAGATTGTTCCTTATATTTCTTTTTGATGAAAAATGGAAGGTCCACCTTTCTGAGAGAAGATTCTACTCAGGGCTCTTTCAGAAGTATGGAATCTTACTTTGATTTTCACAGCCTTTTTGGAGTGTACAACTGTCAGGGGTAAGGGAAAAATCATCTCTTTTCACAGCAGTCAGCTTTTAAAGATCCTGACAGCCATTTTGGCAGCTGATAGCAAATGGTAAGTCAATAAAGTAATTGTGATGTTCAGGAGAGGGTAGTTTTCCAGATGGCAGTGTGAGATGGATGCCAGACAAGTAGTGTGCCAACTTGATAAGGGTAGGGGGCCAAGTAAGTAGGGTGCCAAATAGGTAAGGTGCTACTCTGGTAGGGGTAAGGGTAGGGTGACAGGTGTAAAATGCCAAAAGGTAGGAGTAGGCATCAGATGGGCAAGGCACCACCTGCTAGAGCTGAGTAGGGGTTAGAGTGCCAGGTGGGTAGGATGCTACTGGAAGGGAACAGGGTACCATGGTGCAAGGTGAGAAGGGGGGGCAGGTATGGGATGCAGTGCTTAGGATTGGTCAGGCCAGTTGGGAGAAATCAGATCCAGCTGGAGATAGGTAAGGTGGGGGTCAGCTCCAGCAGAAAGAGGTGGCCAGGTCCATGTAGGGCCATTTGGATCTTTGGTAGCAAGAAGATGGAGGGATCAGTTGTGGATCTAGTTGGATCATCGCTGACAGTGAGGTAGTCATTTCCCCATAGTGAGGGAAACATATTGGGTCCAGCAGTGAGCATATCCAGCGTCGGGGAAGAGGATATTGAGTCCCAGGGCATACATGATCTGAGAATGTATGGTTGGACAATGTGTGAGGTATACATGGGATCTATGATGTGGAGGAGCCGGTATTGGACTGAGGCGGACAAAGTCAGAAGTTATACAACACCAGTTATAGATTAGATTAGATTAGATTACTTACAGTGTGGAAACAGGCCCTTCGGCCCAACAAGTCCACACCGACCCGCCACCCACCCATTCCCCTACATTTACCCGTTTTACCTAACACTACCGGCAATTTAGCATGGCCAATACACCTGACCTGCACATCTTTGGACTGTGGGAGGAAACCGGAGCACCCGGAGGAAACCCACGCAGACACGGGGAGAATGTGCAAACTCCACACAGTCAGTCGCCTGAGTCGGGAATTGAACCTGGGTCTCTGGCGCTGTGAGGCAGCAGTGCTAACCACTGTGCCACCGTGCCGCCCACGGTCCAATGGATTTACTTAAAATCACAAGCTTTTGGAGTGTAGCCTCTTCATCAGGTAAATTGATGAAGGAGCATTGGTCCAAAAGGTTGTGATTTCAAATAAACCTCTTGGACTATAACCCAGCATCATGTGACTTCTGACTTGGTCCACATGGAATCAATTGAATAGTTACTTAGAAGGTAGAAGTTGCATTTAAAAGTATAACTTTTCCTAGAAACACTGCAAATTCTACAATTTAAATGGAGAGTTTGGAGGTTTGCAGAGTCAGATAAACCTGTAATTTCCCAGGCAAGTCATTCCTGACTCTGCTCAGAGGAGGAGTTCCCATGCTTGACCCTGGAATAACGATGGTTCAGCTGTCTTGAGCCAAAGTTTCACAAGACTGTTTTGTGGGATGAGGAGATTACTTTAGATTAAGGAATTGAATAGTCTATGTTTATATTCCTTTGAGTTAGAAGAATTAAAAGATAAAAATTTCTTCAGAGCATGAGAACTTTATTGAGAAAATGTTTTCCCTGGTTTGGAAATTCCTTTGCTCCTCTCAAAGCCCAGTCCTGGCAGTCTCCACTATCCTCTCACCTTGTGCAGTGTTAAGGACAGGATCCTCATTTCAAACTCTGTTTATCTGTCTTTAACATATGTACATGTTAAAGTGATGTGTCAGAGATATAACTATCACCATTGTCTCCAAGAAGGATGATGACATGGATAATGGGAACTACCAAGCAACTTCCCTACCCTCAATCACGAGGAAGATCATTGTTCAAATTCTCGTTAGATGCCTTCTCTCAATCTCAAAAATGTCAGTGTGGCTTCCAACCAAACTATGGAACTATAGACATAATCTTCACTGCTTGACAACACCAATAGGAATATTACCAACCACTCTACATGGCCTTCATTGACTTGACCAAGGCTTCTGACTCAGTCAATCAGGTAGTGCTATGCAAAGTCCTGCCAAAGGTTGGCTAACCAGTGAAATTTGTCAATACCCTTTATCTCTTCCATGATGAGATGTTGTTGATGGTCCTCATTGATGGCGATATGTCAGAATCCTTTGAGGAGAATATCTTGTCAATAACAAGTGTCCCAGTGGTGTGGACATCAGGATGGACTGAAAACTCTTCACCTGGAACTGTTTGAAACTGTTCAAGAAGAAAGCAACACTGACCTCACTTGTGGAACTTCAAGCTCACTTGAAAGACAATATTCAAGCTTCGCCTAATGCCTTCAGAGCACACTGAAGAATTGGTCTCGCTCTCAATCTCAAGAAGACTCAAATCTTCTACCAATCCATCAATGGTCAAGTTCCAATCCATCCCTATATTAACAGAAATGGAAAAATCCTCCCAAGAGTGAAACGTTTTCCTTACCTGGGAATCTACCTCTCATCTAAAGTAAATATCGATAAGAAGATTCAACATCACATCCAATCTGCGAGCACCACCATTGAATGCATAAGGATGAACATCTTGGATGATCATGACATCCATGTTTATATCAAAATTTTTGTGCAATATGCAGCCGTCCTTCCAAAACCTGGGACTACATACAGATGCCATCTCAAGACCCTTGAAAAGTACTTTCACTGCAGTTGGATACGGATTCTCTGCATCAGCTGGGAGAACAGGAGTACTAACATCTTGAAGCAGGCAATAGCGCATGCATCAAGATCATGATCATCCTCAACCAACCTCGCTAGGCCGGCCCACATGTTTTGGATGCCTGAGTTCTGGCTACCAAAGCAAACCTTTGCCCAGTTCAAGGAAGGCACTCAAATGAGAGAAGGACAAAGGAAAGGTTTCATAGAATCCCTGAAGGCTACCCTCCAGAAATGCAAAGGGAGATTTTGTTCAGAAGGAATTGACAAAGATGAAATTTACGTAAGAAGGAATACTTTTTTTTAAAACACCTGTCAACAAGAGGAAGTATGGAAAAAGAACCAGAGAAAGGAATGTCAATGGTCTCAAGGCCCAGGATCACTTCCATTCTCTGGAAGCACCAGCAAAATGTGGCTCTAGGATCAGGCTCATCAGCCATGTAAGACCCATAGAACCAGTGTCTAGTAACAAGGACAATCATACTCATGAGTGAATGATTGGCAATGACAATCTTAAGTGCTCCTGTCCCGTGAGGCATTTCCACACTGAAGCACACTCACAGTTAGTTCTTGAACTTAGTCCTGCCATTTTCTCAGCTCTACATCTCAGGCACCGTACTGCCCTGGAGGGGTTAAATTCAGGCCAGGTAATCCAGAAAATGTACAGAAATCTTCAAATGAACGGGAATATATTATTCAGTAATAAAATATGGAATGAAACGCAAGACAAGTCGATCAATAGGCAATTGAGTGGTGACAGCAAACCATCCAGACACAAAATCCCGCAAACGTGAACTGCAAGAAATGTAACTTTTGAGTCTCATTGTGTCCTCCAACACTCATTGCCATCTGAAGCTGATGGTAATGATGTCACTATCAATATACCGGCATCACAACTGTACATGGGATTAAACCACCATCAAGGGAAAGGGAAGTAGGCTTTGGGAGAGGATTAGCAAGTCCATGATTAAGGAGGAGATTGAAGCCTGTGGTAGGGGAGGCTCAAGACATCCCAATAGCCAAGATGAGAAGCTTCAATCATTATGACATCTTGCTCCTGGAATTACGGTTGACAGGCCACAGCAGGAGTCTTGGTTAAAGTGGCATGTGCATCCAATGGCATCAACACACATACAAATGTTTAAATGAGGCACCTACTTGAGGTTTTACTGTGACTGAATACAGACAAGTCAAATGTTGTGGAGGAGTTTTTTTGGGGCAGGGAGGTGCAATGTTAATAAAATGCAAACCTCACCTTGGCACTTCTTTCCCCTCATCCTCATCATTCTTACAGAGGTGGATTTCCTTTAAAATCAGGTTTACTATGCAATCTAAGTATGTAATCAACACTGAGAGAAATACCCAACTCCTGGAAACGTTTGATAGGAAAGACTGCATGAATCATTCAAAAGGCAGCTAGTTTTGTTGTATGAAGGTAGTGTGATAATCACAAGCTATAATTTAATTAAAATCCACTGAGAACTGTTTGAATTATTGAAAAACACTTTGGCATTAAGGAACAAAATGATGAATCCTATATAAATGCCATTCTATTATGTGTCTCTAGGATTATTTTTTATAGTCCTTCATCTCCAAAGTAATGACAAACATTTCAGTGAATGGCTTTTAAAAAAACAAGCTCTGTCTTTGGAATCACATCTTAGACAGCTAACTGTAAAGTTCTAAGGCATGAGCAGAAACTATATTTCAATGATACTCTTCATGCATAGAGACAAATATCTTACAGCATAGCAGCCTCGAATATGGTTTTTACTTTATATTTCATGTTATTGATAAGACAGGGCATACATTGCTAACTGATCATCGTTAGGTTTAATTTTAACCTTTAGATATTGTGATTATTCTTAATTATGATATTTTGTTATTGATTGAATTTGCATGTCTTATGTTCAAGTTCAAAGGTAGATACCAATGTTGAACATGATTCCCTTAGGGACAACAAAATGAGAGATGGATGTCTAATCTCTAAACTTACCCCCTTGTACTTTAAATGTATGTCCCATAGTAATTGACATTTCTACTCTGGGAGAAAAGGAGGCTAACTATCCATTCTATCCATGTCTCTCAGTTTTGGAAACTTCCATCCCTCATCACCTCTCATCCCTCATTCCAGTAGCATAAAGTTTGTTTTAGGAACCTAATAGTTGATTTTGAATTAAAAACAGAAATTGCTGGATAAGCTCAGCACGTATGGCTGCAACTGTAGAGAGAAATCAAAGTTAATATTTTGAGTCGAGTGACCCTTCCTCAGAACTGGGGATTCGGAGTTCTGAGAAGGGGATCACTAGATCCGAATAGTTCACAGTAATGAACGTATTTTTTTGCTTGTTATAAAACGTGACTTGTGGTTTGTTCAGAATTTTATTTTAAAAAAGAAAGTCAAATAAAGCTCTGGAGGAGTGAAAGGTATCATGGCAAAGTCATTCCAGTGCATTTTGGATGAACTTAATCGAGATAACCAAATACATTTAATGCTGCTACACTGTACCTGAATTGTGATGGCCTTCCTGATGCAAACCCTTTATATTTGCAGCATGGTCCAACGAAGGGGAGAGAAGCTGGACTTTGTTACATTTATTGTGTGCAAGCACAAAAAGCTCGGTGGCTAATTCCTTGTACCATCACGTTGTATCCAAAGGCACATAATATTACATTACTGAATCAGAAGTCTTTTTAAAAAAAAATCCCCATAGCTATATAAACAGGCGTTAGGTTCCTTACATGTGTAAATGAGAAGTATACAAAGAGCAAAGAACAGTACAGGACAGGACAAAACAGGCCTTTCACTCACCAAGCCTGCGCCAATACATGATGCCTTTCTAAACGAAAAACCTTTCGCTTCTACACTGTTCGTATCTCTCTATTCCCTGCCCATTCATATAGCTGTCAAGCTGCCTCTTAAATGTTGTCATTGTACCTGCCTCCACTACCTCTGCTGACAGAGCATTCCAGACACTGTTCATACTCTGCATAAAAAAAACCTTCCTCTCACATCGCCTTTAAACTTACCTCCTTGTACTTTAAACGTATGTCCCATAGTAATTGACATTTCTACTCTGGGGAAAAATGGAGGCTAACTATCCATTCTATCCACGTTTTAGTTTTGGGAACTTCCATCCCTCATCGCCTCTCATCCCTCATCCTAATAGCATAAAGGTTGTTTTAGGAACCTAATAGAAGTTGATTTGGAATTAAAAGCAGAAATTGCTGGATAAGCTCAGCATGTCTGGTAGCATCGGTAGAGAGAAAGCAAAGTTAATATTTTGAGTCGAGTGACCCTTCCTCAGAACTGGGGATTCCGAGTTCTGAGAAGGGGGTCACTCAATCCGAATAGTTAACTCTGCTTTCTCTCTACAGAAGTTGCCAGACCTGCTGAGCTTTTCCAGCAATTTCTGTTTTTGTTTCTGATTCACAGCATTTGCAGATCTTTCAGTTTTTCATTTAAAAAAAATGATTGAGATGCCCAGAGCAGGGTAAATCTAGCCTGCGGGTAAGTTTTTAGTTGCTTCTGAGACTCAATCAGCAAAAAGTGAGTTTTTAAAAACAATAGACATAAACTGCTTGTGGATGTAGGAAATGCAAGAATGCCCCTTCCTCTCTCTCCTCACAAGAATTGTAACTCGAGCCCTAAATATCCACTCTCTAGCTTATTGTGAGCTGCTCCAATCAACAAACGATACATACTTTCAGTCTGCTAGTCGTAATGCAAGTGAACAAAAAGTCATCTGCATCAAGTGGATGAAATGTCTGTTGAGACATGAAAGGTACCATAGCAGCTTTCCTAGATAATGTTAATAAAATTGAGACCCAATTATGGGCCAGACTCAAACCTCCAGTTGCAGTGCATTTTATCACTTCAAACTCAAACATTGGCTGAAAGAAATTTCTGCAGTAAGGAATAATGATGACCTCTATTTACATTTTTTTTCTCGTATCATTCACAAGCTTATTTTGATCAATTCAACCTTCATCACCCTGGTGAATAATAGTTTCTGATCCATCGGCTAACTAGTTTACATGTAACCCAGGTTTTGTTTTAAACAAAGAAGGAAAGTAAAACCAGCGAGGTACATTTAGTTGGCATTTTCAGCATTGAATATTCAATGTGAAAATAGTGTAACTGTGAAAATGTGGAGGTTATACAGAGGACCTTACTGTGTAATGACACAAGCGAGTGAACAATGGCATAGATAGCAAAAGCCAAATATTCTGATTACACTTCAATATAGTCCTTTGCTTATCATGCATGAAGTCATAATATATTCATTTGTGTGTGGCAGCAATGATGGAGCAAACGATTGATGTATATCTCTGAACTGACACCACTGTAAAAATCATGAACTTGCATTAATATATTTAGTTTGGTTTACTATTAAGATTAATAAACAAATATTACCAATAATCGACAATTAAGACAAAATTACTGTAGCTAATTGACAGCACCTTTGTTCTGCCCTAAGTTCAGATTCTGAAACAATTCTCCATTAACCCAACTAAAAGACTCATTAAAGACTGTCCCTGTCAATCTGTGATTTTATCAATCAATTTTATGCCTGTACATCATGGAACTTTCATATCCAATAAAGCTTAGAGATAGGATCTCAAAGGCTTTGGGACCTGGATATCATGTCCAATTCGGATTCCCAAGACACACTTCCTAGAGCTGGAACCCAGAGCCAGACTAAATTGCCTGCCTCCATCCTTTAATAGTTTAAGTTAGCTGACTACTTCCACACTGTAGGCGGCCAATTTACTTTGAGTTCTACAGCCTTGGAAAATGCACTGAGACAGAATTATGTCCAATAGCAGTGGCATTGAGCCTCCCTACAATGTTTCTGTCCCACAATCCCCAGCTATCATCCTGTTACCTCATCTAAAATTGTAACCTGTTAGGATGGTGTGGAATTCCAAATGAACATTGACAAGTTGGTAAAGTGAGCAGATAGGCGGCAGATGAACTTCAATGCAGAGAAGTATGAGGTTAAAATGCATTTTAGTAGGAAGTGATCTCAGGTGTTTTAACCAGGGCATCAAGTATAAGACTAAGGAGTTAAAATTGAACTTGTACAAGACACTTGTTAGAAGTTAGCTGTAGTATTTTGTACAGATATGGGCACCATATTATGAGAAAGATAGGAATACATTGGAGAGACTGCAGAAGTAATTTACAAGTATGGGATCAGGCATGTGAAACTTCAGTTATGGTGACAGATTAAAGAATTTGGGACTGTTCTCCTTGAAGAGAAGAAAGCTGAGTGGAAATTTGATAGATATTTTCAAAATCAAGAGCAAGCTGGATAGGGATAGAGCATGCAGGGAGAAGCTGTTTCCATTCATAAGAAGAAACAAAAACGAAGGCACAAAGTTTTAAAATAATGTGTAAAAGAAGCAAAGGTGATGTGAAGGTAGTTACGATATGGAATGCACTTGCCTCAAAGTGTGGTGGAGGCAGGTTCATCTTGAGGCAATCAAACGGGTATTGGATGACTATTCAGATAGAAGTAGCTTGCAAGAGTATGGGGAAAGAACAGGAGATTAACAGTGGGTAACGATGCTCATTTGAAGAGCTGGTGCAGGCATGATGAGCCAAATGGCCTCCTCCTGTGCATTACAACTCTCTGATTCTGTGATAGATCTCCTTTCCATGCCCTCTCACATTCTGTTTGCTGAAGCCTATGTACAAAACTATATAGACATTTAAAGAATTAAAAATGGCTGCAGCACAGAAGGAAGCCAATTCAACCCATTGCATCCACACTGGGTCTGAATGAAAACTATGCTGTTAGTCCAACTCTGCTGCACTTTCTTCACAGCCTTACAAATTGTTTCTCTACATGGATTATCCAAATCACATTTGAATCAGTTGGATTCTGCTTTTTGGTTTTGCACTTCAAGCAACTATACAATAGCTGATGTGTGGAAGTTTCTCCCCTTCTACACGGTTAATGTTGTTTACCACTTTACACCCTGTTCATCTTGGCCATTTTTAGCTAACTCCACACCATTATCATTGCCACTACAAAAGTCGATCTTTAGACATAACCACTCCTCATTGTACAAAAAAAAGTTCTCTTCTACATTGCATCTAACAAATGTTAAATTTTGTGTTGAACATCTGTCATGTGATGGTTTTGTGTTCAAGAACAACAGTGACTGAAATGTTTCTATAATATTCCCACAGATGTCTTCATACTGATCAGAATGTCTCATTACAAAATCTCATTAAGATGCAATGCAGACAAATAACTATAAAAGGAAAATCGTTAAATAGAACTTTCAGATTTTCAAAGAAATGTGCACAGACCAAGTGTGCTTCAGTTTCACTCTAATCAAGATTAACTATAGTAGTTTACAATATGATGTTAACAGGCTCATTAAACCTTGTAACTATTTCATTGTTTATGGGCAATTTAATCTACATACATTACTTAAATAGCAATCAAGATATTTATATCAGAATGAGATTAGAATTTATAAATGTCAGATAGCACCAATACTGAACATTTCCAAGGAATTTTTAAATTAATATTTTTGAAAGTTATTAGTGGTAACCTACTTCCACTACTTTGATAAATCACATATGTTTTCTATTTCACCCTGGCAATGCATGCACTTTATTTATATGATCACTGTTTGTCCTGAACTAATTTTTTTACTTGTTTTATTTAAAATCTGTGAATTCTACTCAGCATTTGCAATGCAGACAAAGAGTCTATGGATATACAGCACAAAAATTGACCACTCAGCCTAACCACAGTATCTATGCTCCACTTGACCTCCTCTCCCCATATCTTCTCATCCAAATCTGTCAAAATTATATCCCCTCATATACTTACATCTTATCTTTAAATTCATCTATATTATTCATTTTAACCTTTAATAGGGAGTTCCATAATCCCATCATTCTGCAGATACAGAAGTTTGTCTTCAACTTCCTATTGATTCCTTGATCGCTATATTATTTTGATGATCCCTCGATCAAGAGAAAACCGCATCATCTTTGTGATGTTTTGGAAGTAGTAACAGAGTAGACAATGGTAGTATAGTAGATGTAGTTTATTTGGATTTTCCAAAATGTCTTCAAAAATCTACTCCATTATAAAATAATGAATTGTCTGCACAATTATTCTTTACTCCTATTCTCAGCTTTCTGTATTGATGCTAGCCCACAGTCCATTACATCACTTATTCCTGACTCCACAGTTTCTGCCCTCATTTCTTATTTTGGTATGGAGCAGATTTTTAAGATCTTTTGAAAGTTAAAATAAATGACATCTCTTGCATTATGAATATATACTCGTAACCCCTATAAAACATTCAGTAAGATTGGTCAAACAAGATTTTCGCCTCTAAACTTTATTGTTTCGAGATTTGTTTTAAAAAAAATCTCTCTTTTAGTCAGGATTCCATTATTTTTCTTACCACTGATGCTGTCTAGAGAATAAATCTTGTACCTAATCTGTCCTCCTCCTCAATATTAATAATGGCATTAACTATCCAACAGTACTCTAGCTTTCCATAATGAATGATGGGCCCAAATATTCTGATGGCCAGAGAATTGTTGGAGTAATGTAGACTAGAGTTGCAATTGGAAGCATACAGAAATCCTGCCACAGCTGACTCTGTGAGAATTGCCTAGGAAATTGAATACCCCGATGAATAGTTTTCCTGCATCTGGGAATCGTGAAAAGGGGCTGAATACTTGAAGGGTTCTGACTCAGTTAAATTTTAAAATTACTCAGAAAAATGTTAAAGGATTTAAAATCTATTAAACTCCCCAAACTATGTCCTCCGAGAGGAGGCAGTGGCCAAGTGATATTATCGTTAGACTATTAATACAGAAATTTAGCTAATGTTCTAGGAACCTAGGTTTGAATCCCACCACAGAATTTGAATCCAATAAAAAAAAATCTGGTATTAAAAATCTACTGATAGCCATGAAACCATTGTCAATTGTCAGTAAAATCCATCCTGTTCACTAATGTCCTTCATAGAGGGAAATCTGCCATCCTCACCTGGTCTGGCTTAAATGTGATGCCAGATCCATAGCAATGTGATTGCCTTTCAATGTGCTCTGAAATGGCCTAGTAAGTCATTCAGTTGTACCCATCAGTACAAAGAAACTAAATCTGACATTAACCTAAGCACTCAAAAGGACTGGCAAACACAGCCCTATCAACCCTGCAAAGTGCTCCCTACTAACATCTGGGAGCGAGTGCCAAAATTGGGACAGCTGTCTCACAGACTAGTAAAGCTATAGCCTGACATTGTCTATAAGGTGTGATTCTGTGAGCATAACTATGTCCCAGACACCACTAACACCATCCCTGGATATGTTCTATCCCACCGTCAGGATAGGCACATTAGAGATGACACTACAGAGGTATACAATGAGGAGAAATTTGCGCTAGGAATGCTTAACACGGACTCAAGACCTCATGATATCTCTTGGCTTTACCTTTAACATGAGTAAGGAAACCTCCTGCTTACTACCATGTACGGCCAATAAATCAATACTCCTCCATGTTGAACAAAAAGCATTCTGGAAGGGGGATTTCAAATTCCACCTCCAAGGATGGCTGAGCAACTATACTAATGTTTAAGCTAGTTGAGTCCTAAAAGACATAGCTGCTAGACTGAGTCTATAGCAGTTAGTGAGGGAATAACATACCTGCAAGGATCGGTGCTGGGTCCATTGCTTTTCGTCATTTATATAAATGATTTGGATGTGAACATAGAAGACATGGCTAGTAAGTTTGCAGATGACACCAAAATTGGAGGTGTAGCGGACAACGAAGAAGGTTACCTCAAAGTACAATTGAATCTTGATCAGATAAGCGAATGGGCTGAGGAGTGGCAGATGGAATTTAATTTAGATAAATGCGAGGTGCTGCATTTTGGAAAGGCAAATCAGAATAGAACTTATACATTTAACAGGAAGATCCTGAGGAGTTTTGCTGAACAAAGAGACCTTGGAGTGCATATTCATAGCTCCTTGAAAGTAGAGTCGCAGGTAACTAGGATAGTGAAGAAGGCATTTGGTATGTTTTCCTTTATTGGTGAAAGCATTGAGTGTACGAGTTGGGAGGTCATGTTGCGGACAGTGGTTAGGCCATTATTGGAATACTGCAATTCTGGTCTCCTTCCTATTGGAAGGATGTTGTGAAACTTGAAAGAGTTCAGAAAAGATTTCCAAGGATGTTGCCAGGGTTGGACGGTTTGAGCTGAAGGGAGATGCTGAATAGACTGAGGCTATTTTCTCTGGAGTGTTGGAGACTGAGGGTTGATCTTATAGAGGTTTATAAAATCATGAGGGACATGGATACACAAAGTATAAACAACCAATGTCTTTTCCCCAGGGTGGGGGAGTCCAAAACTAGAGGGCATGTTTAAGATGAGAGGGGAAAGATTTAAAAGGGACCAAGGGGCAACCTTTCAAATAGATGGTGGTGCGTGTATGAAATAAGCTGCCAGAGGAAGTGGAGGAGGCTGGTACAATTCCAACATTTAAAAGGCATCTGGATGGGTATGTGAATAGCAAGAGTTGAAAGGGATATGGGCCAACTGCTGGTAAATGGGACTAGATTAATTTAAGATATCTGGTTGGCATGGGTGAGTTGGACCGAAGGGTTTGTTTCCATGCCATTTCTCTCTAGGAATCTGACATCATCCATACAAATGTGTCAGCTATAGGTGCACCTGTCCATGGTAAGGGTGACCACTTTGTCTTTGTAGAGACAAAGCTCTGCCTTCACATTCAGAATAATGTGCTATCACTGTGCTAAATGGGACAGCTTTAGCAACTCAAGACTAGGCATCTATGAGGTGCTGTGGGCCACCAACTGCAGCAGAATTGTACTCCAGCACAATCTGTTACCTCATAGCCCAGCATATGCCCCACTCAATCAATATCATCAAACTGGGACATCAACCCAGGTTCAGTGGAGAGTGCAGCAAGGCATGTCAGAAGCAGCACCAGGCATACATGAAGATGAGGTGTCAACCTGGTGAAGCCATCAAGCTGGACTACTTGCATGCTAAACAGCAAAAGCAGCAAGTGATATACAAAGCAAAATAATCCCACAACCAAGCGGATCAAATCTAAGCTCTGCAATCCTGCAACATTCAGTCGTGACTGTTGATGGACAATTAAATAACTAGACGGAGGATGTTGCTTCACAAATACCCCCATCCTCAATGATGGAAGAACCCAGCACATCAATGTAAAAGAAAAGGCTGAAGCACTCACAGCAATCTTCAGCCAGAAGTGATGAGTTAAAGATGAAACTTGGCCTCTTCCAGTTGTCCCCAATGTTACGGATACTAGTCTTCAGTTAATTCAATTCACTCCATGTGATTTCAAGGAATAGTTAGAGACACTGGATACTGCAATGGCTCTGAGCCTTGACAACATTCCATCAACAGTACTGAAGGTCAATGCTCGAGAAATTGCCACTTCATTAGCCAAGCTCTTCCAGTACAATTACAACACTGGTTATCAGCCTGAAAATGTGGAAAATTACCCAGGTATGTCCTGTACATGCAAATTAGGACAAATCCAGCCCAGACAATTACTGCCCCATCAGTTCACTCTCGGTCATCAGTAAAGTGATGTAAGGTGTCATCAATAGTACTCTTAAGCAGCACCTGCTCAGCAATAACCTGCTCAGTGACGTCCAGTTTGGGTTCCAGCAGAGCCACTCAGCTCCTGACCACATTACAGCCTTGGTTCAAACATCAACAAAGGAGTTAAATTCCAGAGGTGAGGTGAGAGTGACATCAAGGCAGATTCAACTGAGTGTGGCATCAAGGAGCCCTTGCAGAACCAGAATCAATGGTTATCAGGGCAAACTCTCCAGTGGTTAGAGTCATACCTGACACACTGGATGATTGTCATGGTTGTTGGAGATCAGTCATCTCAGCTCCAGGATATCTCTGCAGGAGTACCTTAGGGTAATGTCCTAGGTCTAACCATCTTCAGCTCTTTCATCAATGACCTTCATAAAGTCAGAAATGGAGATGTTCACCAATGATTGCACAATGTTCAGCACCATTCACGACTCCTCAGATATTGAAGCCATCCATGTTCAAATACAGCAAGAGTGGACAACATACAGGCTTGGGCTGACAAGTGGCAAGTAACATTCGTGCCACAAAAATGCCAGGCTATGACCATCACCCATAAGAAACAAATTAACCGCCATCCCTTGACACTCACCAAATCACCCACTACCAACATCCTGGGGATTATCATTGACCAGAAACCCAACTGGACTCACCAAATAAACACAGTGGCTACAAGAACAGGTCAGAGGCTAAGAATACAGCAGTGAGTAACACACCACCTGACTCCCCACAGCCTGTCCATCACCTACAAGGCACAAATCAGGACTTTGATGGAATTTTCTCCACTTGCCTGACTGAATGCAGCTCCAACAACACTCAAGAAGCTTGACACCATCCATGACAAAACACCCTGCTTGATTGGCACTACATCTACTTCCTCCACCACTGATGCTCAGTTGCAGCAATGTGTACCATCTACAAGATACACTGCAAAAATCCAAAGATCCTTAGACAGCACTTTCCAAACCTGCACACAAGTCCATCTCGAAGGATAATGGCAACAGATCTTCAAATACCAGGCTCTACCCCACCCCACCCCACCCCGCCCCACCACCAGTCCACTTACCATCCTGACTTGGTGGTATATCATTGTTTCCTTCACTGTCACTGGGTCAAAATCCTAGAACTTCCTTCCTAACAGCATTGTGGATCAACCTACAAGAGGTGGACTGCAGCAGTGGTAAAAGACAGCTCACAACCACCTTGTCAAGGACAACTACAAATGAACAATAAATGCTGACCAGCTAGTGATGCCCACATCCCACAAAATGAATTTAAAAAATGTCTCCTACCCCGTCCCAGGTGGATTTGGTGGTCCGTCAGCCAAGCCTGATCCGACCTGACCCCACACAACCTGCTCACCTCCTCCCCCACCTCCCAACCTCACCTACTCTTAGCATCTACCTCGCATATTACCCGCTTCTCCCAGTTGGCACATTACCTCCTTACTTTCCCACCTGCCACCTCTATAACCTCACTTATCTTATCTACTTATTTTTCCTTCACTACTGTTCAAGTTCTTTTGGGAGTTTTAACTCTTGAAATACAGCAGCATTAGAATGTCATTAGAAGGAGGCATATCATTGCCTGCAGTGCTGCTCCTGGATTTTGTGGCTACCTTCCTGATTTCCTCCGATGGGTGCTCTTTGGATAGGTCAGACTTTGATTCCTGTCCATAAACATCATTGGAAGGTACATTAGTAAACTTAAAGAAGATTACTATCACCCAAATCTGTTCCAATAATAATTGAATTAACTGGGACATTAAGAATGAGTTGTAATAGATCTGATATTTCTTCCCAGAAATTTTTAATAAATAAATGGATATAATCCATTTGGACCAAGGATTAATTTCCTATTTGAATTTGTTTAGTTCAGTTTAATACTTTTTAAAAATTATTTTAAATGTATTTACCTTATTGCTGGCCTTAGCATTCAACTTTATGACTACTGGTTCCACCTCCCCAAGAAATATTAAAGGCAAATAATTGTTTTATATTTTTCAATCCCTCTGTTTTTAAATATATTATCGTATTAGATTTTCACATATCCCTTAATTACTTTATTCCTACCATAGCACTCCTTTCTATATTTCACTGTCTCTTGATATTTATTTTGTTGTTCCTCTTTTCTTTCCTTTTTGAAAACCTCTCCAAATCTCCTCACACACACTTTAATCATACACATTTTTTGCTGCCTCTGTAGTTAATGTATGCTTACAATTGTTCCTATAACATTTTATTCATCCTTGGAGTCCAACTAGTGTTCAGCCGGTTTTTAACTGTTTTAAATATTTCCTTTTATTGTTCTATGCCATTGGGAATATAGATGCACATTTTATAAGTTTCATTTTTCAGCCCCTTAAAATCAGTTTTTTTTCTTCAAATTATTGGTATATTTGTAATACTTATGTCCTTCTTCCTTATCATGAAATGTATTATTTTATGATCACTGTTGTCCAGATGTTCTCCAAATTTAATTGTGCTGCTGGCTCTGGCTCATTCCCCATGACTGGATCGAATGGTGAATCTTCACTTGTTGGGCATTTTGAATTTTGGGTTACAAAGGAGTGCTGCACATGATTAGAATTGCATTCTTTTATCTCCTTTACCGACTACTTTTCAGTTGTTGAAATCCCCCATGATGATTATTTCATGTATTTTACTCAATTCCTTAAATCACCTGCTTATTTACTCCACCACCTCCTGTTTACTGAAAGGTGGTCTGGAGACTACAGCTCAGTGTGACTGATCATTTATTATCTTTTACCTATTTCCTATGGATTATTTTATCTTGCGGATAGCTGCATCCATTTTTAAACACCACCACTACCCAGAACATGCTATTCCTCCTGTTTTCCATTTTTACTTTACAATTATGATATATACCCTGCAATGTTCAACTCTTAGCCCTGACTTCGTTGTCATGGTTTGGATTTTCCTTCAAGCTCTCAACTCAAATCCATGAGTGTGGTGAAAATGTCAGGAAAACAATATGCTGAGACTAATACCATGTCCTTGCTTAACATTGAATTTTGTTTCTCCCAGCTGGCATATGTCGGAACTATGATTTATAACCTACAGCAGGATCCAGGTTGCCCAAAACTATTCTAATGCACTGTTGTTTCCACCTACACAACAGCTCCCCAAGAAAGGGTAGTGATAAACCCAAAGAGAGCATGAGGCACAGCACCCGTTTCTGAAAAGAGAATCTTTTGATATGCTCCTTTCCCCTTCATTAGTCTGCATGCCTTTTTGTTTTCCTATCGTGTATAGCAATTGCTTACACCATCACCACCACCACCACCATTCCTGCTCCCTGCCTCTGAAGCTCATTTAGATTACATTAATTCTCCCACATTTTGAGCTGACTAACTGAAGCTTATTTGAAAAACTGCTTTCATTTTCTTGTATTCAGGATTTAAAACTACTGATACAGACGACTTGACTTTTTTTGACTTCATTTGACAACAACATGAAAGAGTCAATGATACAAGTCCCCACCATTTATTTTGGGCAAAGAAATACTAGAAGAATTTTGAAATAAAGAAAGCCATAGCAATATATCTCAGAAAATAAAACACGGTTACATTTTTCTTAACTTTACACTAAAGGTAAACGACTGTGTCGAATGCAAAGCCTTGAGGGAAATTTAATAGAGAGGATTGCATGTTTATAATGGGGCCATCTCTGCTCTCGGTCAATTTAAATTACAGGATAGAATGCAATTGGAACAGTCTAGATTTTAGAGCTCGAAGTAATGAAGAAAAGCTCAAGTCCAACTGATTGTAAGGAAACATGATCCAGGTTCTTAAAATTATGAGAAGCAAAGAAAACATATTTGTAGCTAGACAATTTATGTCATGCTAAAAGTCAGACCTAAGCAGTACAAGTACAAAGGTTACAGCAACCTTTAGTTAGCACAGTGCCAGGGAGTCAGATTCAATTCCAGCCTTGGGTGACGGTGTGCAGTTTACACATTCTCCACATGACTGCGTGGGGTTTCTTCCAGTGCTCCAGTTTGCTCCCACAGTCAAAGATGTGCAGGCTCGGTGGATTGGCCACAGGAAATTGTCCTGCAGTATGCACATTAGGTCAATTAGCCATGGTAAATGTTTGGTTATGGGGATAGCGTGGTGGGTTGGTGTAGACTCGATGGACCTCTTTCCTCACTGTAGAGCTTCTATGATTCAAAATGATCCAATTTCATGTGAGGGCAGAAGTTAGAAAATTAACCCATTCCTCTCATTAAGCAAAATTTGCACCTGCAGTTCGGAACTCCTAACACATTTGTAAATATTGACACATGGCACTTTATCAGAGATCATTCATTTGCATACAGTGTAAGAGGTTGTGAGCAATACTCAGAAAGGTAAGGAGAGGTCTTCCTGGGTCTGTTACCTGAAAGCAACAGTATTTCCTGGGAGGACTGACTACTGGAAAATTAGTTTTGTATGAATGAATGCCTGCAAATGATGTCCTTAGAAGGAATGTCTAATGGGTTCCAAACTCACTGGGATTCATTTTAACCGACCAAGTTTTTTTTGATAATCCCTGTGTCCAGGTGCAGTTTTAATTTTTGTTCATAAATGGCAGCAGCAAACCAACCTCTCAAGCCTCTGAATTAAATTTCTTTGTGTCAGAACATTGTTGTAAAGGTTAATGAATATTCTCCAAGGTTTTGAGAATATCATTCCATTTAGTAATAAGATGATAACAGAACAAAATCAACTGTGCTTGAGAAAAAGCTTGTATTCCGTTAAAAATTCCCCTGGGTCCAACTAATTCTGGAAAATGCAGCAGTCTCTCACCGTGACGCCTACAGATATTATGTTGTCTTAACTGAGATTACTGTCTTCTATAGTCTAATCTTAAGCAGGAAATGAATTACAACTGGTCATGAGAGATTTGAATAGCTATATCTGGAGGTGCTGACTTCTAATTCTTTACCTGCTTAACATGCCTGGTAATCTTATTTTCAATTATTGGCATTGTGTCAGATTGATATTCTTGCTGAAACCTTTCAAGCAGTTTGGACTGGATGGCTGGCTTTGAAATCCCCAGCAGAAGCTGGTTTAAAATAACATTATATTGTAGGAGATATAGTGAATGTATTTGGCAGTGCTGGAGCAAGATTACAAACAGAACTTTCTTCTACAATCATTGGAACACAAAATAGGTTTCACCCCAAAGGGCCTTTTTCTCTCCGAATGTTTGTATAATACTTTACACATGTCCATTTAAAGAGAGTCTCCTTTTTTTTCCTTTCCTTTTGTGGTACCAATGGACTTGTAACCTTCAGCATTGTTCTGACACGTATGAATGGGTGTGGTTTTCTTAAAACACACTAAAATATGTAGACTCTTCACATGCATTGGGAGGTATCCCACTCAGAAGCATCATTTATGTTTCTGTTCAATGCAGATGCTTTCAATGCAATGCAGATACACCTTGTAAAATCAAACTTTTGTTCTGCAAACTGCTTTCCAAATCTCCCCTCTAGTCAACAACAGGATCTATCTAATATGGTACAAACATTCTTCCACTAAGTCGTTTTTAAGATAGACTTATCATTTTGGTCCACAAATTGACATTTCAAAACAATAAAAAGATAAAGTTATAATTCAAAAGCAGAAATTGCTGGCAAAATGCAGCAGATCTCACAGCACATGTGGAGAGAAAGCAGAATTACCATTTTAGGTCCAGTGACTTCCTCAGAGCCCTTCTGTTATGAACAAGTCTTACTGGACTCAGAACATTAATTCTGCTATCTCTCCACAAAATGCTGCCAGACCTGCTGCACTTTTCCAGCAATTTCTATTTTTGTTTCCAATATCCAGCATCTGCAGTTCTTAGTTTTTTTTTTAAATTAGAAGTCAATCTCTAGTTCAGTCATATTTATTAAGACCATGATGAATTCCATAAGAATGAGAGTCAAGTCAAGTTCGATACAAGAAGTCCAAGAATGATCACATACTCGGCATTGTTTTAAACTTACCCCAAATCATTCACTTTTGAATTGCTAGATTGTCAGGACTCATTTATTTAGTATAAAAAGAACAAAGATCTGCATATATGGATTTACATTACTTGAAAGTGAAATATAATGTTTGCAACAGAGAAAGATTTAATAAAGAGATTCCTAAAAGTTTGACATCATATCTCTAATATTGTATCCTAATAAGATTATCTATTTCTTGATTAATGTACAGTATTGGGTTTAAGTATCTAGTAAACCTTATCATGCACACTAAATTCACTGCAAGATCAAAGAAGCAGATATAAAACAGAAGGAAAAATTCAACATTATTTACTTAGAGATGAACTCAATCTGTGATTTAATCCTTTATCTTTAAAATATTCATAAACATGTTCAAAAATGTATAATTCTCATTCAATACTTTAAAAATAAATTAAGTGCATTATATCCTTAAAAGCAATTTGATAAGTTATTGGTGGGAAAAATTGCAGGAACAATGGTACCCTGATATTTTAATGTCATTATCATGTGCATCTATTGCAACTACGTGCAAGTGCCTTGTTTGGTCAATAGCATCAGTGAGAATTATTCTCAGCTTCCACCTAACTTTGCAATCTTATTGAAAGTGACAAAGCAAGCAGATTCTTAATGGTCTAGCATCTTGGCAAACAAAGGGATAATGACAAGGGAGTTATAATTCATCCCTGGGTCTTCCCTGCAATAGGAGTTTGATCATTAAATATAACTTGCTGTCACCAAAGTACAATAGAACATAATGAATTGGTTGCCAAGATTGGAATAACATATTATGGTGCTGAGAGTGCCTTGTGATTTAGTGGTTAAAGAAACCAATCATATGAGTGAAAAAGTTGTGCTGTACAAAGGTGAAAGTTACAAAAAGCTTGAAAATAGCACTTACATAAACTCACTGAAGGACTGTTTACTGTCATCATTCCTTGGTGTTATATCACGAAGAGCTACAGGACTTTAACCTCATTTGTATGCAATGATTTCCATTAACTCTGCTGAAATATTTAAATGGTAACCATCTCTGTTGAATTTTCATTTGTGTTCATTAATGCTTCATCTAATACAGTTGCTCTGAAACAAGTAACATAGGAGTCATGTGATTAAGTTAACATTGAGATTTGATGAATTCTTCATCTTCCATCGAAGAAAGTATTAGCTGGCACATTCCCTTTTCTGAAGGTTTGGTTAAGATTGGAAAATTTCAACATTGGCAGGAAGCTTGTTGACAACACGACATACTATCTAATTGTGAGCGCTTGGCAAATTAACATTTCAGGTCTCAGTTTACATTTGTCTACAAAGTTTTCTTTTTGGCTCATAGAATATAATTAGTTCATACATGAGCCATGTCTCTATGCAACATTAGTTTACTGGAAACCAATTCAAGAATGATATTAAGCTTATTTGGAAAAGCTATTTTTAGATTTGAGGACAAAACTCTAAGAAGGCTCATTTTTTTCAAAAATAAAACTAAAAGCAATTAGCCAAATATGTATATTTAATGAGTTTGCCAAGAAAAGCTATGTTTGGCTCAGGATAAGTTTTCAATGAGAATTTCTATACCATGCCAATAGCTAATTTGCAAGAAAATGCACCTATTTAATTATTTTCTGAGCAGTTTGATTTAAACAAAACTTTATATATCATGTACACTTCAATCAAGATTTTGTATAGATGCCACATTTCAAGTCTGCTAGGTTTATATTTAGAATTAAGTGTAAGCGTAAGCACAAGTTGATACATTGCGCTTTCTTAGCGGCTGAAGTGTTTTCAGAGTGATGTCACAGAGGTGTCGACATAATGGATTGAGCAACAGAGCATTGCAAGGTTGATTAGCAGAGGATAGCTGATGTTCCTAGGTTATAGAGAGTGAAGTGACATCCAAATGCCTTTTCAAAATGGTGTTGAATGTTGGAACTCAATAGGTTCTAGTAGGCATCTGAACTTCCTGCCCATGAAACTTGGTGTTTGGTCCATTCATGGACTGAGACAATTGTAATTATGCAGGAAAACTCAACCAGCACCGACTTTTACACATGTCTCTAAACTTAGACTCATATGAAACAAATTTGCATCTTTTGGTTCAGGTGTTTTTTCAAGATGTCTTTTTCAAATATTTCAATCACAAAGTACAATTTTTGTGCCAGTATTGTCAGGTTTAAAAAGTGCTTCAGGTTAATGGTTGATTCATTGAATTCTGGTGTATTCAACCAGACATGTTTCAGCTTTTATTTCATACACTATATAATGAAAGAAACACTAATATTTCAGCAGTATCAGCAGTAGTCTTGTCTCTGAACCATAAGCTTCCAGATTGAAGTACCACTTCAGAGCTTAAGTACTAAAGTCAGTGATGCTCCAAAACAGTACTGGGACATAGTCATGCAGTTCACAATGGCATCTTTTGAATGAGATGTTAAACTAAGGCTTATCTGCCTACTTGAATGGATGTACACAATCATATGGTGTTATTTCAAAGAACAAAAACGTAGTTACTTCTGGTGTCCTGGCCAATAGATCAACATCACAAAAACAGGTTACCCAGTCACTACCACATCTCTGTGGGAGCTGCCTGCTGTGCTTCCGGCAGAACAACAGTGACTACGCTTTTGAAGCACTTAAAATTGGCTTCAAGGTCTAATTTTCATGAGGACAGACAACACTTCTGCCATGGCGATAATGCCTGAATTTGACAGGAATCATCAGTCCCCTCTGTTGGCTCTTCTTATTTTCGCAGTGGTAGCACTGGGTGGGACAGAGTTCACATGTATGGCTCCTTGTGGTGGCTGGCCATTTAAATGACAACTGCCTTTACAGAAATTGGATTTCCGACTCCCTGGTATTTAGAACTCTGGGTACGGAGATTCGACAAAGTAAGAATAACTATATTCCGTGTGCTTCTTTGGATAGCCAGGCTGTCCCTTCAGTACCAGTGCAAAATATAGTCCCATTACATTTTGAGCATCAGGTTCACGAATTCTGTGGGGGAGATCAGGAGTCCTTTAGGATAGTAAACCGCAGAGAAGATTGCGCATAAATGGTGTATAAACCCCTTGCAAATTCCAAACTCATCAAGAGCTGTTAGCAAGTGTTAACCTGACAGGAAGAGTCCGGAAGCCTCAAGGTGTGTGATTACCATTGTCTAGAATCTGAACTGGAACTTTCATACAAATACTCTGTCTGGAAGAACAGATAAAAGGCTCAGAATTCTGTGCAGAATAAGTCAATTACTAACTCCTCAAAACTTTAGATTTAAAATAGTGATGGAAAAGGATAGACCAGATCTAAAAGATGAAGTTCTAAATTGGAGAAGGGCCAATTTTGATGGTATTAGGCAAGAACTTTCAAAAGCTGATTGGGTGCAGATATTCGCAGGTAAAGGGACGACTGGAAATTGGGAAGCCTTCAGAAATGGGATAACAAGAATCCAAAAAGAGTATATTCCTATCAAGGTAAAAGGAAAGGCTGGTAGATATAGGGAATGGTGGATGACTAAAGAAATTGAGGATTTGGTTAAGAAAAAGAAGGAAGCATATGTCAGGTATAGACAGGATAGATCTAGTGAATCCTGAGAAGAGTATAAAGACAGTAGGAGTATACTTAAGAGGGAAATCAGGAGGGCAAAACAGGGACATGAGATAGCTTTGGCAAATAGAATTAAGGAGAATCCAAATGGTTTTTACCAAATACATTAAGGACAAAAGGATAACTAGGGAGAGATTATGACCCCTCAAAGATCAGCAAGGTGGCCTTGTGTGGAGCCACAGAAAATGGGGGAGATACTACATGAGTATTTTGCATCAGTATTTACTGTGGAAAAGGATATGGAAGATATAGACTGTAGGGATATAGATGGTGACATCTTGCAAAATGTCCATATTACAGAGAAGGAAGTGTTGGATGTCTTGAAACGCATAAAAGTGGTTAAATCCCCAGGGCCTGATCAGGTGTACACTATAACGGTGGGAAGCTAGAGAGGTGATTGCTGGGCTTCTTGCTGAGATATTTGTATCATCGATAGTCACAGGTGAGGTTCCAGAAGACTGGAGGTTGGCAAACGTGGTGCCACTGTTTAAGAAGGGTGGTAAGGACAAGCCAGGGAACTATAGACCAGTGAGCCTGACGTCGGTGGTGGGCAAGTTGTTGGAGAGAATCCTGAGGGACAGGATGTACATGTATTTGGAAAGGCAAGGACTGATTTGGAATAGTCAACATGGCTTTGTGCGTGGGAAATCATGTCTCACAAACTTGATTGAGTTTTTTGAAGAAGTAACAAAGAGGATTGATGAGGGCAGAGTGGTAGATGTGATCCATATGGACTTCAGCAAGGCATTCGACAAGGTTCCCCATGGGAGACTGATTAGCAAGGTTAGATCTCATGCAATACAGGGAGAACTCACCATTTGGACTCAGAACTGGCTCAAAGGCAGAAGACAGAGAGTGGTGGTGGAGGGTTGTTTTTCAGACTGGAGGCCTGTGACCAGTGGAGTGCCACAAGGGTCGGTGCTGGGTCCTCTACTTTTTGTCATTTACATAAATGATTTGGATACGAGCATAAGAGGTACAGTTAGTAAGTTTACAGGTGACACCAAAATTGGAGGTGTAGTGGACAGCGAAGAGGGTTACCTCAGATTACAACAGGATCTGGACCAGATGGGCCAATGGGCTGAGAAGTGGCAGATGGAGTTTAATTCAGATAAATGTGAGGAACTGCATTTTGGGAAAGCAAATCTTAGCAGGACTTATACACTTAATGGTAAGGTCCGAGGGAGTGTTGCTTAACAAAGAGACCTTAGAGTGCAGGTTCATAGCTCCTTGAAAGTGGAGTCGCAGGTAGATAGAATAGTGAAGAAGGCATTTGGTATGCTTTCCTTTATTCATCAGAGTATTGAGTACAGGAGTTGGGAGGTCATGTTGCGGCTGGACAGGACATTGGTTAGGCCACTGTTGGAATATTGCGGGCAATTCTGGTCTCCTTCCTATCGAAAAGATGTTGTGAAACTTGAAAGGGTTCAGAAAAGATTTACAAGGATGTTGCCAGGATTGGAGGATTTGAGCTACAAGGAGATGCTGAACAGGCTGGGGCTGTTTTCCCTGCAGTGTCGGAGGCTGAGGGGTGACCTTATAGAGGTTTACAATATTATGAGGGACAAAATTAGATAGGATAAATAGACAAAGTCTTTTCCCTGGGGTCGGGGAGTCCAGAACTAGAGGGCATAGGTTTAGTGTGAGAGGGGAAAGATACAAAAGAGACCTAAGGGGCAACTTTTTCACACAGAGAGTGGTACGTGTATGGAATGAGCTGCCAGAAGAAGTGGTGGAGGTTGGTTCAATTGCAACTTTAAAAGGCATTTTGGCATGGGTATATGAATAGGAAGAATTTGGAAGGATATGGGCCAGGTGCTGGCAGGTGAGACTAGATTGGCTTGGGATATCTGGTCGGCATGGATGGCTTGGACCGAAGGGTCTGTTTCTATGCTGTACATCTCTATAACTCTATGACTCTGAATATTCTCCACTCTCCTGAATGAATGCAGCTACAACAATACTCAAGGGCAAAACAGCTTGCTTGGTTGGCACCCCATCTGGTACCATCAATCTTTGTTCCCTCTACCACTGGCCCATAGTAATCATGATTTAGAGATGCTGGTGTTGGACTGGGGTAAGCAAAGTTAAAAATCACACTACACCAGATTATAGTCCAACAGGTTTAATTGGAAGCACTAGCTTTTGGAGTGCCGCTCCTTCATCAACCACCTGATGAAGGAGCGTCGTTCCGAAAGCTAGTGCTTCCAATTAAATCTGTTGGACTATAATCTGGTGTTGTGTGATTTTTGACCTATAGTAACAACACTGTTTACCATCTACAAGATGCACTGCAGAAATTCATTAAGTCTGCTTATATCACCTTCTAAATCCATAACCACTACCACCTAGAAGTACAAGGACAGCAAATAGTTGGAAATATGACAAGCTAGAAAATCTTCTCGGAGCCATTCAGCTCCGTGGCTTGGAAATACATTACTTTTCCTTCACCGTTGCTGGGTTAAAATTCTGGAATTCCCTTCTTAATAGCACTGTGTGTCTACCTACACCAAGGACTGCAGTGATTCAAGAAGACAGCTCCCCGCCATCTTCTCAAGGGCAGTTAAAAATGGGTAATAAATGCTGGCCTGGCCAGCGATGCCCACATCCCATGAAGGAGCAATAAATTATGAATGAAAGTGCTATTCTAAATATATTGTAACCTGCAAAATAAAACTTTTAGTAGAAGAACAATATTTTTTCCCTATGTGCATAGGTACTAATGGAATTTTTAAAAGCCATCCTTCCTGCATGAACCTTATCAAATTGCAACAAAAATTAAGTACTTTAGCAGCAATTTGCAATTGAAATGCAGACTGAGTCATTTCTTTCGACAAATAATTTGACTCAGATATATACAGGAGAAAAATAGGGAATTAAATTGAGATATTGGCATTTTGCTATTCTTTACTAATATGCTCCATGAACTGAAAAAGAAGCTGCTCCACTCAGATGTAGAAAGCAAGACACTTTCAAAAATGAAGTGAGCAGTCCACTGGCAGAAAATGGTGCACTTATACTGGAAGATACAAGATAGCAAGAAACTTAAGCAAAAAGTTTGGTTAGCTCAGGAGGTATCTGCGGCTTCTGTTATTCATGCACTAGTTACCAATTTACTATTGTATTCTGTATGTAAACCTCCAGGCTACTGAGCTGTTGAATATTTTAAACTAATTTTGAGTCCTTTGTAGTCTTCAGAGAACCATGCTGCCTGCAACATCTGGATTTACCATGCTTCATAAAAGTTTAATAACTTCTGTTTGTATTTGCATGCAAGACAAGTTACTGAAATATGGGGCTAGTGGGGGATAAATAATGAGTTCTAAACTGAAAAATCTGACCAAACCCTGCATCGTATCCACTCCACCTCTCTGTTCCTCTCGGTGAAATTCATCTTAGTTTTATGGCTGAGTTTTCTGGGCCCTGCGAAACCAGGCAATTCACGGAAGTAAGAAGGACCAGAGATTTGAGCTAGTTTCCTTACACTACTTCTTGTGGACCAATGACCAGTCAAATAAGATTATTTAATAGGATTGGTCTCCTGCGATCAGCTGATTCCTTCGACCTCTGCACACCATAAACCCCCTCCCCACCCTTCCCCACAACACCAGAGGTTCTGCTCCACTATCCATACCCTTGCAAATGAACCAAGGTTACCACATTGTTCCACAAAGACATGCACTGAGATGTGAATCTCCTGAAGATTGAGCGAGTCCACACATCGGGATGCATAAAAAGAATGGTCACTTGGGCAACATAGCTAAATTGTATCTGCAGAACTGTATCCCAGAAATCTCAACAGCTTCAGGACAGCAGGGTGAAAAGTAGAAAATGAATTTACTTTGTTTGAAACTTAAATTAGTTCTAAACACTTAAGATACTTCCATACACTATCCAAGCAGTGAAAACTAATCTTCCCTCTCAGTTCATCATCAAGTACAATGTGCCTCAGGGTAATTAATATGAGCAACATGGAGCTCACATCAAACTGCTAGGTGAGGCCAGACACATTAATCATATTTCAGCAAAACATTCATTGGTACAAATTATAAAACTCAATTTCTTCATTAATTATGTCTTAAGTGGCCAACAGTTGGAATTTCATTTGCGTATTTAGATATTAATGAGCTTTGGACAGAAGTCTGATAGCTGGACTTCTTACATAGACATACAGTAGACTATATAGCAAACTGATGTCCTGTGCCACTTACAGATGGAGATATTTGCTAGCATATGTACCCACCTGAAAGATGCCAGCAATTGTAATAAATTGTTTACATGCTAATTCCAAACTGACAGTCAGCCAGTATTTAAGCACAGCAGCATATTAAAACTTTCGAGATGTCCATTTTCATAACTTCAGTGTCTTCTGGAAAGTATTAAAGATTGGAAGTTTGTAATCTGATAGGTAGTTACTGTGATTATAACAGTTAATTGAAATTTCTTGAATTATCGCAGTTCTTTCAGCTCCTTATTGCACTGCGCACTAGCTACACACTGAAGCACTACTATAATTCCAGTATAGGTAATCAGTGTTGTAATGAATGTGATATTTTATAAGGTGGTTATGTTTTAAGCTGTGTTTGAATTCAGGATAAAACCAAGCATGTTACTTTCTCAAATTCTGTATGATAAGCAAATTAATCCTGGTTGCCTTGGAGATTCAGGACCCAGATTAAAACTTGAAACCAGTTTTAACACCTGGACACAAAGGGTGAAGCCATTGGCCTTGCTACAACAGACCAACAGAATCACAGAGCATGAGACCCAAAGAGCAAGATAAAATAAAACTTGTGTAAAATCTCTAAATTTCACTTCCTAATTCAACACATCAATATCAGTCTGTTAAGCACAAAATTCTAGCTGACACCCACAAACTGGCAGCAATGACCTTTGCAACTATATTAATAATATGTTGCAGAGATTGGTAAAGTAACTCAATGCAACTGATAGAGATTGAGAATGAGGAGCTAGGTTATGGCCTATCAGATATCAGGAATGTCCTGACCTGTGAAAATATAGCTCATACTTCAGGCCAGACTTTTCACATAGTGCTCACAGGGCAGCTGCAACATGTCCATATAATTACGTAATGACTGGTGACCTCTCATCTTGACCAAAGCAGTTAAAAATTCAGTGCAGCCACTCCACATTAAAAATAGAGATAGAAATAGACTCAGTAAAGTGCTAAGCATGACCTAGATAGTAATTAAAGATGAGAATTTGATCACAGGGTTTGTTATGAAGCCTCAAGTCAACAAACAAGAGACAAAGAAAAATGGTGAAGTTATACACAAGCAAAATGCCTAATGGCACACATGGGAATTAGTCCACCTTCCCAGACCTTACTAATACCGATAGTTAGCAAAGACCAGAATCAGACTAACCTTAACATGTGGCTATGTTTTGTGCGAGTTGTATCACTTTCCACTTTTATTGTTACTAATTCTAGGCTTTAGTTTAAAACTACTAGAAAGCAAAAGCTGATATATTTCATTCAATTACCATAGTAGAAGCTAATTTTTTTTTTATACTGCATATAAGAATTATCCAGATCAACTGTTAGTCACAAACTCTCCACCGATTAAAAGTTAACAAATACCTTTGGGAATTGTCTTACATTTCCTAACTTTAAATAATGTTGAATATATTACCATATTTTAGACACACTTCCAACAAGGTTGACTTCTCTGTGGGTTTGGAAATATGCATTTCTGAGAGATAATTTTATGATGAAAGCTGGAAAAGCTCCATCAGGACATCTTCCTTCAGAAATTCCCCTATTCCAGAATGACATACCTGTTCCATCATTCATCGATAGAATACCCTGGGGCAACTTGCAAATCTGGCTAACCGAAAACGGTGGTACAAAATGTAGTCCAGAGGCCTTTCCATTTTATCATAATACTTACAAACAAAATAGTCAATTTATCCCATCTTAATTCTTTAATTAAATAAATAAATAATCTTATTTTTTTCTCATATCCCACAAAAATAAATCTCATGATCTCAGCGTTAAACATTTTAACTGAACTTGCATTGTTACAATCAGAAGAGAAATGTAATGGGTCCCATCTTTTTAACCTCTTCAATTGATTGCAACAAATATTTTATTTGTTTTTCACAGGGAGCTTGATCATTCTTCAATTAAGATACATACTGCTTTCTCAATCCAAACACAGACTGGGACTGCCATAGTATTAAGGGGTTTAGATGGAGAGGAATTTGTTAAGTGTGTACAAAAAAAATTTCTGGTTCAATGTGTAGATGTACTACAACAGAAGGTGCAAAACTTGACCTACTCTTCAGAAATAAGACAGGGCAGGTGACTGAGGTGTCAGTGGGGGAGCACCTTGGGGCCGGTGACCATAATTCGATTACTTTTAAAATAGTGATCGAAAAGGATAGACCAGATCTAAAAATTGAAGTTCTAAATTGGACAACGGCCAATTTTGATGGTATTAGTCAAAAACTTTCGAAAGCTGATTGGGGACAGATCTCCGCAGATAAAGGTACAGCTGGAAAATGGGAAGCCTTCAGAAATGAGATGACGAGAATCCAGAGCAACTATATTCCTGTTAGGGTGGAACGAAAGGCTGATAGGTATAGGGAATGCTGGATGACTAAAGAAATTGGGGTTTGGTTAAGAAAAAGAAGGAAACATATGTAAGATATAGACAGGATAGATCGAGTGAATCCTTAGAAGAGTATAAAGGAAGTAGGAGTATACTTAAGAGGGAAATCAGGAGGACAAAAAGGGGACATGAGATAGTTTGGCAAATAGAATTAAGGAGAATCCAAAGGGTTTTTACAAATACATTAATGACAAAAGGGTAACTAGGGAGAGAATAGGGCCCCTCAAAGAACAGCAAGGTGGCCTTTGTGTGGAGCCACAGAAAATGGGGGAGATACTAAATGAATATTTTGCATCAGTATTTACTGTGGAAAAGAATATGGAAGATATAGACTGTAGGGAAATAGATGGTGACATCTTGCAAAATGTCCAGATTACAGAGGAGGAAGTGCTGGATGTCCTGAGACAGTTAAAAGTACATAAATCCCCAGGACGTGATCAGATGTACCCGAGAACCCCGTGGGAAGCTAGAGAAGTTGATTGCTGGGCCTCTTGCTGAGATATTTGTATCATCGATAGTCACAGATGAGGTGCAGGAAGACTGGAGGTTGGCAAACGTGGTGCCACTGTTTAAGAAGGGTGGTAAGGACAAGCCAGGGAACTATAGACCAGTGAGCCTGACGTCAGTAGTGGGCAAGTTGTTGGAGGGAATCCTGAGGGACAGGATCTATTGGTATTTGGAAAGGCAAGGACTGATTAGGGACAGTCAACATGGCTTTGTGCATGGGAAATCATGTCTCACAAACTTAGAGTTTTCTGAAGAAATAACAAAAAGGATTGATGAGGGCAGAGTGGTAGATGTGATCTATATGGACTTCAGTAAGGCGTTAGCAAGGTTAGGTCTCACAGAATACAGGGAGAACTAGCCATTTGGATATAGAACTGGCTCAAAGGTAGAAGACAGAGGGTGATGGTGGAGGGTTGTTTTTCAGACTGGAGGACTGTGACCAATGAAGTGCCACAAGGATTGGTGCTGGGCCCACTACTTTTCGTCATTTATATAAATGATTTGGATGTGAGTATAAGAGGTATAGTTAGTAAGTTTGCAGAAGACACCAAAATAGACTATAGTGGACAGCAAAGAATGTTACCTCAGACTACAATGGGATCTTGATCAGATGGGCCAATGGCCTGAGAAGTGGCAGATGGAATTTTATTCAGATAAATGCGAGGTGCTGCATTTTGGGAAAGCAAATCTTAGCAGGACTTATACACTTAATGATAAGGTCCTAGGGAGTATTGCTGAACAAAGAGACCTTGGCGTGCAGGTTCATAGCTCCTTGAAAGTGGATAGTGAAGACGACATTTGGTCTGCTTTATTTTATTGGTCAGAGTATTGAGTACAGGAGTTGGGAGGTCATGTTATAGCTGTACAGGATATTGGTTAGGCCACTGTTGGGATATTGCGGGCAATTCTAGTCTCCTTCCTATCAGAAAATGTTGTGAAAGATGAAAGGGTTCAGAAAAGATTTACAAGGATGTTGCTAGGGTTAGATGATTTGAGTTATGGGAGAGGTTGAACAAGCTCGGGCTGTTTTCCCTGGAGCTTCGGAGGCTGAGGGGTGACCTGCTAGAGGTTTACAAAATTATGAGGGGCATGGATAGGGTAAATAGGCAAAGTCTTTTCACTGGGTTGGGGGAGTCCAGAACTAGAGGGCATAGGTTTAGGGTGAGAGGGGAAAGGTATCAAAGAGACCTAAGGGGCAACGTTTTCACGCAGAGGATGGTACGTGTATGGAATAAGCTGCCAGAGGAAGTGGTAGAAGCTAGTACAATTGCAACATTTAAAAGGTATCTGGATGGGTATATGAATAGGAAGGGTTTGGAGGGATATAGGCCGGGTGCTGGCAGGTGGGACTAGTTTGGGTCGGGATATCTGGTCGGCATGGACAAGTTGGAATGAAGGGTCTGTTTCCATGCTCTATATTTCCATGACTCTATGGCTCTAAGTGAAGGAGTCAAGAGGAGATATTCTTAAGTGAATGAAAGAAGAATTGTGTTATTCACAAACTAACCCAAGGAATGTTAATAAAATGCAACATCAAATACTTATGCAAAGACAAATGAGAAGTTTTAAAAGGACCTGGCAAAAATACGAAGATCAAGAATATTAACATAAATATCAAAATTGTGGATTCTACTGTTAGGATAATTTTCTCCTCATTTGAATTTGCAAATCTTGAAAATCGTTAGCACCTTGAGGTATTAAATTTTGGCTGAGAGGATCGTTGTTAATTAATGACTTGCATGCTCCGCAGTAATAAAGTTTATAGATATATTTGTTTTCTCTATGAATGGGTACTTCTCTGATTTGCTTTTCATTAGGAATTGTCTCTGAGAGAATGAGCAAGTAAAACAGGGAGACAGAGAGCAAGTCTTCCAGATCTCCTGTTATGAATCCATTATTCTTCTCGTTGCTCTAACTATTTTTCTAAAATATAGTTCATTGCTGTATTCCCATGTCTAGCTTCATTGTTTTACCATGATGGATATGCTGCAGTTGAGTCTTTTATCCCAAGATTTAAAATTTCCAGAAATATGAGAATAACGCATGAGATACAGTTCTGAATGACTGATTTTATTCATTTTTGAAAACATGTTAATTTCAGTTCAAACTGGGATTTGTTTATTCCTGTTTGATCAAATCTGATCAGGTGCTGCTGCCATTGTAAGTCAGTGTTATATATTATAATTTACGCCATGAATGAAATAATTTTATGTTATGAAATTACCACGATATTAAAATTAAGTAATAGCAGTAAACAAGAATCATTGTCCATTTTTAGCACTATTATAAGAGTACGGATAGCCTTTTTGGACAGCAAGTTCCAAATTTCCAGTATCGATTGTGGGGTAAAAAATGCTTTCATTCTAAAATGGTGGATTCTAGTTTAGGATTATTTTCTCCTGGTATGAATTTCTTCAAAAGGAAATAGTTAACCTAGATTTTCCTAATCGGAACCTTTTATCATGTTCTATACACCTCAATTATCTAAACCCAAGGGGATATAAAGTGAGTGTGTGCAGACTGTCCTCTTAAGTTGGCCTTACAAACATTCATGTGTGTCTGGTGAATCTGTGGTATATCTCACGCGAGACCAACGTATCTTTCCAAGATTTGCGATTGTGTAATCAGTGATATCACTTTGCTCCTCCACAGCCTCCAACTTCTCATCATTAAAAAAAAATTGTCGTTTTCAGCTGTAAAATGGATAACTATATACTTCTACAAGTTGAAACACTCTTCAATGGATTTGTCCTTTCATTTAATCTACGTCCCTTTCTAATTTCCTCCACTGATCACAGAAATTAGTGTGCCTCCAAAACGCAGGTCATATTCTGATGAAGCATACATAACATGTATTAATATTTTTGGAATGTAAATTGTCTAAACAAAGAGAAAAAAAAACAAACCAATCCAGCTATATATACTGTAGTTGGAAATATTTCAATGCAAACATCAGAACAAAGTTTTCCAATACTATCTGCTCCAGAGATGTGGATTAGGGTTATAGACCAGGCCAGACCCCTCAAAACATTTCAAGAAGGTAGTCCAGACCCTAAATTTTCTGGTTATTTTAACCAGATGGAAGTTGGATATTCCAGGAGATATGCAACTGGTCAAGTCACTCAGTTTTAAACAAAACAGAATTTATTTATAAGCAAAAGAAAACAGAATTTAGAGTATCAACTATTTGAAAGGCCAACCGACGTGATATCCCTCCCAACTGAACAAAGAGCTATTACGATTTCCTGCAACATCCCATAAACACACCCCTTGGCAAAAAGGTAAATTCAAACACAGGTTCTTACAGGAGGAAGAGATTACGGAGAGGATCAGTCAGGGATCATTGGCTGAAACATGGAACCTCTTTCTATTTCCTCAGCAGTTCTCATTGACCAGCAGCTTCAAATACATGGCTCCTTTGTCCCCAGTAGTTTCTCTGGGTCCCAAGCTAAAACTAAACCAAACTAGAAACAGCCCTGACCTTGGAGAACTGGCCACTCCCCTTTCATTGTACAAGTGCTTAAAAAAAACTAAAAGCCCTTTTCCCTTGTTGTTGCCTTAGGCAGTATCTGTTAGCTATAATCAAAGCGACCTCACCCTAGACAAATTGGAACCTCTGCCTTTTACAACCCCTCTTGGGGAAAAAAAAGGGACAACATAACCTTGTTAAAGGAGCAGCATCATCACAGTTCGTCCTGTGATGCTTTTGTTTTGAAGGTTAGATCCACAACAGTGATCTAAATGCAACATGTCTGATGACAGTCAGGTTCCTGGCAGACTGTAGTATTACTGAAATAATAATAGGTCATATTAACTAACTAAACAAACTAAATATACGTTCTGCAGTCTGAAAGCAAAAAGTGCTGGAGATCATAGTGGGTCAGGCAGCATCCCATGAAGAGAAAGCAAGCTAATGTTTTGAGTCTAGATGACTCTTCAACAGAGCTGTGTTGAAGAGTTGTCTAGAACTGAAACGTTAAGCTTGCTCTCTCTCCATGGATGCTGCCTGACCTGCTGGGATCTCCAGCACTTTTTGTTTTTCAGTTCAGATTCCAGCATCTGCAGTAATTTTCTCCTTCATTCTGAGGTCTAAATCACCCAGTATCAGCATCAGCTGGGATCACAAAAACAGAGGTCATTAATATTTGGGGTGAAAACTGAGGACCCACTGTAATACATAGGAGATGAGTAGTCCCATTTTACGAATTAGAAAATAAACACTTTGTCTCTATTCACTTTCTCTAGCATACTTATAAAAAGTTGCACTTAGCTATCTATCTTTTGTATTTCATTTCATATTTCCTTTGTCCTTTCATTACTGTATTCGTATTTTTCTACTGTCAATTTTTCTTTGGAATTTCTTTACAATCTAAAGGTGCTGAATAGATTTATAGTCCACCCACCCCTGAAACAATTTGATTTAACAACTTCAAAATTTGAATGTTAATAGATCAGCTTTACTGCCAAAGAAAGAACTGTTATTCAGAACATAACAATATAGTGTCCTCTACATGCTACATATTATGCACAGATCAGATGCGGTTCAAGATCAGTACAATATTCCAGTATTAATTTATGTGCCTGCTCAGGGACAGCAAAGGACCAATTCATGGATTGAACCACAATAGATAATCAGTCTGTCAAACTTCCTTTCCCACTAGACATCATTAGTCACTAAAATCTCCTACTTAGCAACTCAGAAGGGACAATTTTATTTAAATGGACTTTGCAGTAAAATCTCAAACTCCTTTATAAATAAGTGTTTGGTGCCTTATACACAATCATATTTTGATCTGTTCTCTTTAAATTTGTTTTAAGAGTCAGTGCCAGTATTCCTAATTGTTTGGGTTTTTCTTCTGTTTCTGAGAGTTGTCCAGAAAAACACAGGGAAGTTTTCTTCCTGGACTGCTCCTGTTCATTTGCTGAGGGCACTCTGATGTTGTTGTTACATTGAAAGCTCCAAGATTTTGACCCAGCATTGATGAAGGAATAGTAATAGTTATCCAAGTCGGGATGGTGCGTGGTTGATAATGTTGGTCTGTGTGCTAGGTGCTGGAGATGCTGTCAGTGATGATTTAGGGAGTTGCTACAGTGGATATGATGGATAGTACATGCTTCAGCCATGACGCATGACACATCTATTGAAGTTTTTGTCCTGCTGGCATCAGGATAATTTGCAAGAATACCAATTTAATACTGTAATCATACATTGGGATGTACAGATAAAACCTGAGGAGAGGATTATCACAAACAAGGCAGGTAGCTCAAGTTGGGAAAATGATTCAGGACCATCATCCTAGTTATTTTGAAAGCTTAGGTCATTTGACTTCAGTCCACATAATTCCTCATTTCTTACCCAGTCCCCATATCTTCTCCATGTCCCCATCCACTCATTTCTCCTTCATACTTATGTGCCACTTCCATAGCCACTCAGAAAGCATCCAGTATGGCAGGTATTAGAGAACACAGGGAGATGTTAAAAAGCTACCAATCTAATCAAGCTTTCATTAATACACACTTGGTACAGAAAGAAAGCTTGCATTCATGAATTGCAGTCAAAGATTTTACTTCCACTCAGGTAGTCCATTTATTATAAAAATAAGTCAACATGTGATTTTTTTTGAGAAAGTTACCAATAATATTGATGAAGACAGAGCAGTAGACTTTGTTTATATGGAATTTAGTAAAGCCTTCGACAAGGTTCTGCATGGTAGGCTAATTAGTAAAGTTAGATCACATGGGATTCAAATCGAAGAGTGTAGTGCTGGAAAAGCACAGCCAGTCAGGCAGCATCCAAGGAGCAGGAGAATCAATGTTTTGGCCATTAGCTCTTCATCAGGAGTTAGCCACCAGCCCTGATGAAGGGCTTATGCCCGAAACGTCGATTCTCCTGTTCCTCAGATGCTGCGTGACCAGTTGTGCTTTTCCAGCACCACACTCTTCGACTCGATCTCCAGCATCTGCAGTCTTCACTTTCTTCACATGGGATTCAAGGTGACTTTGCCAATTGGATATAAAATTAGCTGGTCAGTAGGAGTCAGAGTGATGGTGGAGGGTTGTTTGTCAGACTGGAAGCCTGTGACCAGCGATGTTCCAAAGGGATCAGTGTATGCCATTTATATGAATGACTTGGGTGGGAATATCGGAGGCATGGTTGGTAAGTTTATGGATGAAACCAAAATTGGTGTTATAGTGGACAATGACGAAAGTTATCTAAGATTGCAAAGAGATCTTAATCAATTGGATCAATGGGCTGAGGAGTGGCAAATAGAATTTAATTTGGATAAATGAGGGGTATTGCATTTTGGTAAAACAAACAAAGGCAGGACCTATACCAATTAATGGTTGGACCCTGGGACAGGGAGACCTCGGGGTTCAAGTACATAATCCTTTGAAATTTGCATCACAGGTAGACAGAATGGTTAAAGCGGCATTTATCACTCCTGTCTTCATTGCTCAGATCTTTAATGAAAGGAGTTAAGAAGTCTGGTTGAAATTGTTTAGGAGATTGGTGAGGCTTCTCTCGAGTACTCTGTACATTTCAGGTTACCCTGCTATAGGAAGGATGTATTAAATTGGAAAGGGTTCAGAAAAGATTTGCCGGGACATTGCCAGGGATGAAGGGTTTGAGTTATAAAAATAGATAGGATAGACTGGAACTTTTTACACTGGTGCAGGTCGAGGGTTTACCTTGTAGAGGTTTATAAAATCATGAGGGGCATACATAAGTTAAATAGCAAAAGTCTTTTCCCCAAGGTGAGAGAGTTCAAAATGAGGGGACATCTTTTTAAGGCAAAAAGAGGAAGATTTAAAAGTACCTGAGGGGCATTTATTTTTAAAACACAAAGTGGATGTGGGTCTGATTACAACGTTTATAATGACATTTGGATAAATACACCAATAGGAAAGCTTTGGAAGGAATATGGGCCAAGTACAGGAGGTGAGGCTAGTTTAATAAGGTCAGTGTGAACTAGATGGGTTAAAGCATCTGTTTCCATACTCTATGACTCATACATTTAACAGTGACATCAAAGATAGCTAATCCTATACTTACCTCTTAAAACTTATTAATTAAAATGCTAACTCAGAATTGCCTGCTGAAATGTGTGCTTTTCAAAAGCTTGAAACTCAGTCAAGTATTCAGAATAACCACATTTTGGAAATGACAATATTGAAGTCTTTTGAAACTGCAGGAACAGATGATAATAGGCTTTTCTAAGCCTATTAATAGTCCATCAACAAATCAGTCAAAAGTATGTTATAATGTTTAACTCTTAATTTACAGCTCTAAACCGAAGTTGGATTTGCTCATGAGGAATTAAATAGATGATTTCATTTAAGCAGATCTTGCTTTTCTTCAGGACAATTTACATCTTTTCCACACATTTGTGGCTGCCACACTGCAGGCTAATGGAACCAGCAAGTTGTAGTAATTTTAATGAGGTCAGCTGGCTGGATATCAGAATTTCCTGACTGGACCAGATTAACAGCCCCAGTCAGGGAGCGCTGGCTGACAAAAAAAAGAGAAGTATCAGAGGTTTTGGCATGCTGTGAACTGACTCTGAAGAACCAGTGCTAGAGTCAAGGGGTGGCACAGTGGCTCAGTGACAAGCACTGCTGCCCCTCAGCACCAGAGACCCACATTCAATTCCAGCTTCGGGCAACTGTTGTATGGAGTTTGCACATTCTCCCTGGGTCTCCGTAGGTTTCCTCCAAGTGCTCCAGTTTCCTCCCACAGTCCAAGGGTGTGCAGGTTTGGTGGATGGCCATGCTAAATTGCCCATAGTGTACAGGGATGTGTAGGATAGGTGGATTAGCCATTGGAAATACAGGATTATAGGGGTAGGAGAGTGGGTCTGAATGGGATACTCTTTGGATGGTCAGTGTGGACTCAATGGGCAAATGGTCTGCTTCCACACTGTAGAGATTCTATGATTTCGATTATTCTATGACTGTCATCTGTAAATAATGGGTGAGTTGGTGAGGGGATACCAGCCTCTGTGGAGCTATTTTAGTAGCGACAAGAGTAAAGCACGTTCCCGAAGAAACTCACTTGCAACAGTCGTATTTGAGTTGAAGTAAGGATTTCTCACTCGCCAGGATATTCAGAATGGTCACGTGTGTTTTGCTCTGCACAACACTGTGCAGTAGTGAGCTTCTAAACTGTAGGAAGTCCAAGCACAATCATTGGATTGTTTTTGGATGATTCTGAAGAATAGGAGGAGAAAAACAAAGGTGAGGATGAGAAAGAGCAATCAAGCAATTATTTTGTCCAGGATTTCCTTATTAATGCAAGCATCACTGCACCTGCACCAGCACCAGGGGAGTGATTTAAGGAGCACATGAAATAACCACTACACTTCTTCATACTGCAAACATAAAGCAGATCTCCAAGCAAACAACCCTTCACATTTCTGTCTGTATCAAATGAATGTTCCCCTGTTTTTTTTTAACAATGTTAAAAGCCAATTTGGTGCATGGGAACAAAGGGTTGGCACGTTTGGAAAGTTAGGCAATTTATTCAAATTGACATGTTTCAAGTAAAGACTGCAAATATTACCATCTAACATTTTTATTATATACTTTTTTTTAAATAGAAGGGGAGAGAAGTAAAAGCACTGAGTGAGTTCCATTTGATAAAGGGAGGCATCTCTTACACATACTAATCTTTTCCTATTACCCAACTCCAAAGTTGATTCATCTTATAAATGCTGTTGAGCTTTTACAGTCATAGAGTCATAGAGATGTACAGCACGGAAACAGACCCTTTGGTCCAACTCATCCATGCCGACCAGATATCCCGACCTAATCTAGTCCCACATGCCAGCACCCGACCCATATCCCTCCAGACGCCTTTTAAATATTGTAATCGTATTAACCTCTACCACTTCTCTGGCAGCTCATTCCATACATGCACCACCTTTGTCACATGGTTTCTCATCATTCTTGTTGTGTGCATTTAATGCCAAACCCGAAGCAAAATGATAAGTAGATGGCCAACCAAAAATGTCACTGCTTAAAATATGAACTTATTTTCCACCTTGCATTGGACACCCACATTCCCATTTTCAGTCCCTGCATGCCTTCATATTATCACCAATGAATTCTATTTGGGCTATTTTGCAACATCTTGGAAAATAATAATTTCAACAAACAGCAGGGAAGCACAGAGGCAGGGAGAGAATGGCCCAATTCGTCAATAGTGTTCATCTTATCTTTTTAGTCAGTTTACAAGATGTACAAAATTGCTGATGTTTATTGGATATGCAAATAAAGATGATTCAAACATATGGAAGCTGATGAAATGGTCTGCACGTTGTCACTATGTCACTACAGATTACAGAATTATAGCCCCACTGTGTGACTCTCTATAAGGAAATGGTCACTGAAACGTAAAAACCAATAGACCATAAACATCCTTTTGGATGTTTATATCCAAATCTCATTTCTTTTGGTACATTTTGAATCATTGGAATTCAATGACCCATTAACACATTATGAGCCTTTAAAGTTCACTCCTTCACAGTGTACGAACAATCAGTAAGATATTTTCAAAGAAGAGTAATTTAACGTTGCATAACAGAAAATAAGCTTGCTTCAAAATAATACAGGCTCATATAAAGTCACGTTTATACTGTACTGATAAAATAGTCTGTAAAGAAAAGGTTATTGTTGTAAACAGTTTTGCTTGCTGAGATGCAAATATTGTCAATTTTGAACTGATTCTTCAAAAATGCATATAAACCTAATGCAACGTACAGAAACTCCATCATAAATATTTGACTTCTTAATTAGAATTTTTGAGGAAACCCAAGGCCAAATTACATATCACCAACAAAAGTGGGGAAATAACTGGAGTTAGATTTCATGGTTTCTAGTGAGGGGAGGTGGGGAAGTGGAAATGACATGCCCTCATTTCTGTCCCTGTTCCGCTGTCACATGTGTTGCACAGTCAACACGAGTAGCCATGAGACAGCTAGATAGCCAATTAGTCTTTTGTTGAGTTTTTTTATGCCCGTATCCATGAATTTGGGTGTAAGATAGACTGATAAGGGAGAAAGCAAGGTCAAGAACTGCTTTCAGACTTGATCATCTCATAACACTGTTCATTAAGACTAAATATTCTAAAGGATGCAATTCAGATGTGCCAAGTTCTAATTTTACCACAATATTATACGAAGTCTATTCCATGAACTCTACACCTAATACTTTTCAGTCTATTCCACATGCTTCTCCGAATGTGTTGTTAGCATTCACGTGGTCCGACTTCAGGCTTCTGTCTAGTTCTCCATGTGTTTTTTTTCCCTCACTCACCCTGCCCTGTGCTATTTATTTCCAGAGAAGAGCAGCTCCACTAGGCTACTCTAGGGGTTTGAATCTTTTACATAACATTGCAAAGGGGTTCACTATATCCAATTGATTACAGTGATGGGCATCAAGTGGAAGGGGTTTATCCCATGAAGCTGGGAGTCAGTCATGGCAATGGCTACAAAATCTGTCTGGATGCATTTCTGGAGGTTTTATCCAATGGCCTCTTTCTCTAACCACACTAGCTAGTTATACAGCGTTTCTCCCTTCTTTTCCTTCTTATGTTTACAAATAATAATAAAGAAAAAATATTCAAAGAAAATTAGAGCACAAGCAATTGCACTTTGACTTTTCCCAAATGAATGTGGAATTCAAAATTAAGACTGATCTGTTTATCATATTGAATGACAGAGCAGGCTTGAAGGGTTGAATAGCCCACTTCTGCTCCTGTTTTGTGTTCATACATTCCTCTGTTTGCTGTCAGCAGTACCCTTGAGATTACATTAATTCCTGAAGATGCTAGGTCAGTTGTGGATTCCTTGCAACCCCAAGCATGGCCATAAATTTAAAAGGCCCCTGCACTCTCTCTCTTGCCTTATACATAAGATCAGCTTGCAAATTGGAATAAAGAGTCTCTAATATCCAAATATTGCCACCTTCAGCAGCAGAATTTGCTTGGACTTGCAGCCATGCTCCCATTTGTTTTCATTTTTATCTAACTTTATCTCTCGATCTCCTGCCTGACCATAAATTACTCCCAACATAAATTACACTCAACATTACTTCTGTGCAGCCTCACCATTACATCGTTCCTCACACCATCCCCTTTGAATTCCCCAAGAACCTGTCCTTGGCTTTCTCCTCTTCCTGATCCATTTCTTCCACAAATGGCATGGGTCCAACGTGCATGTATAAATTGCTGACATTTTGCTTTTCCTCAGCCTCAGAATCCTCACTTTTTAATCACCCTCTGTTCTCAACAAATAGCTCAGTAACAACTTCCTTCAGTGAACATCAAGAAAAGTTAAGCCACTGTTTTCAGTCTCCACCAAAAACTCCGTCCTGCACTCTATTAGGAGCAGCATCTCATTAAAGTGCATGTGAACATGAGGTTAGTCCCCAGGGTATTTAGATCCTGGCTAAGTTGTTATCTGTTCCAGTAGATTTTCTCTATAGCAGGAAAACGCTGAGTTGGAACTGAGTTTCAATCCCGAGTTTCAATAACTAACTTTGTTGGTCAGAGCATCTAGGCTTGGAGGGCCAAAGAGCCTGTTCATGGGCTATAAATTTCTTTGTTCTTTGTTTTAATGCTGGCAGTAGCCAGTGACACCCTCTTCCCATTTATGACCAATGAAAAACAATGTTTCCTCTGTTTTTAAAGTGTAGGTGGTGGTCAGTGTGCTCAGAGGTGACTAAGTCAGTGTCAGACAGGAAGTCATCAGTTTGTTAAGAACTGACTGGAGAGCTTTGCAGCAAATCCTGGGTCTTGCTGAGATGATACCAACCTATCAAAAATTGTCAGCAAACCAATAGCGATCCATTTATCCCTCTCTATGCTTCTGGTTGCACTCAGGTTGGGACAAATAGAAGCTCCTCCAAAACCCAGCAAGTATATTGTCCACAGCTTCCCAGTTGAGAGGTCAGCTCATTTTTCTTGCCTGCTTGGAAGGCAAGTATTCAGTCACAAATAGGTGCTCCAAGGTGGGCACTAATTGACTAATGATCAACCTTAATGGTTGGTGAATTGAAGTTACCAATGGATCTTTTCAACCAGCACTCAGCGAGATGGCGACAAGCTTCAAATTGCCCAATCATTTACTCCGACCACTTCTCTCACTATTTCCATGGAAAGGGAAACTCTGTATTACATTTTCCTTATGAAGCAGTACTTGCCTAATTCACCTGTAAAGAAATAACAATTCCATAGTTTGCATTTTTGTCTTCAGTGAATTTTAGAGACAAAAAAAAATTGCAGATGCTAGAATCCAAGGTAGTCAAGCAGAAGGCTGGGAGAACACATCAAGCCAGACAGCATCAGGAGGTGGAGAAGTCAACATTTCAGGTGTAACCCTTCTTCAGAACTGGGGGTTGGTGTAAGGGGTGGGGGGGGGGGGGGGGGGGGTGTTAGGGCTGCAGATAAAGGGGGTGGTGGGGGAAAGGTGGTGAAGTGGGGATAGGTGAAGACAGGTAGAGGGTACAACCTGGTTGGTCGGTGAGAGGAATGAATCCGGTTGGTGGCTGAGAAGAGGAAGGAATGAGGACGGACTGGGAAGAGAGTCGGGGAACAGAAAGGGAGGTTATTTGAAATCGGAGATCTCAATGTTGAGTCCTCCGTGCTGTGGGCTGCCCAGGCAGAAGAAGATGAGGTGCTGTCCCTTCAATTTGCGGTTTGATTTGTTGTGGCAATGGAGGAGGCTGAGGATGGTCATGTCGGAAAGGAAGTGGGAAGGGGAATTAAAATGGGCAGTGACTGGGAGGCCCAGTCAGCCCTTGCGGGCCCAGCTGAGATGTTTGGTGAAGCATTCCTAAAGGTGTTTGGTCTCCTTGATGTACAGAAGACCACATTGGGAGCACCTGATGCAGTAAACTGTGCTGGAAGAGAGGCAGATGAATCTCTGTCTCACCTGGAAGGACTGTTTGGGCCCTGGATGGAGATGAGACAGGTGGTGTACTGGCAGGTTTTACATCTTTTCTGGTTGCAGGGGAAGGTACCAGAGGATTTGGGGGGGCATTAGTGGGGAGAGTGGCATGAACTAAGGATTGGCAAAGGTAAAGATCCTTGCGGAAAGCAGAGAGGAGTGGGGAGGGGAAGATGTTCTTGGTGGTAGGGTGACTCTGTCTTGGTAACATTTAGAGAGGGGAATTTAGAGCAGTAGAGCGGGGAATGGAGGTGATGCGGTGGAGGGCTGTCTGGATGACAGAAGGGGAAAACACATTGATTGAAATAGGTGGACATCTGGGATGCTTGGGGGTGAAATGTCTCCTCGTCCATGTTCCCTTTGCCAATCCTTGGTTTGCGACAATGTCCCCACCAATACACCCAAAACCCCCTGCAACCAGAAAATATGTAAAACCTGTTGGCACACCACCACCCCCTCCTCCAACCAGAGCTCCAAACAGTCATTCCAGGTGAGACAGAGGTTCACCTGCCTCTCCTCCAACTTAGTCTACTGTATTTAGTGCTCCCGATGTGGTCTTCTCTACATCGGGGAGACCAACATAAACTAAGGGAATGTTTCGCTGAGCATCTCAAATGGGTCCACAGGGGCTGACCAGACCTCCCAGTCATCGACCATTTTAATTCCCCTTTGCACTTCCTTTCTGACATGACCATCCTTGGCCTCCTCCATTGCCACAGTGAATCAAACCGCAAGTTGGAGGAATAACACCTCATCTTCCGCCTGGGCAGCCTACAGCAAGAAGGATTCAACATTGAGTTCTCCAATTTCAAATAACCTCCCTTCCCATCCCCTGACTCCCTTCACAGCCCCTCCCCCTCCCTTCCACTACTCCCCGTCACCATCCAGATTCATTTCTCCCGTTGACCAAACAGGTTGTACCCTTTACCTGTCTTCACCTATCCCCACCTCACCACCCTGCACCCCCACCCACTTTATTTGCAGCTCCCCTTACACCCACCCCAGTCCTGAAGAAAGGCTACACCTGAAACTTTGACTTCTTCACCTCCTGACGCTACCTCGCTTGCTGTGTTCTCCCAGCCTCCTGCCTGTCTAATTCAGTGAACTTTAGGCACAGTTCTTTCTAACCTATCAGATGGGTCACAAATTAACAAGGACCTCCAGGGAACCTCGAGCAGCCCCACAGCAACCAGGAAACCCTGAAATGCTGGTGTTGCAGTGGCTCTGTTGGATTAAAAGGATCTCACTGAACATTTTCACTGACATAAGGTCAAATTGAAAGACCATTGGGTGGAAAGGTCAATGTTGGGTGGTGACAGCCATAGAGTGGAGAGGAGCATAGGTTAGAAGGTGAAATTGCAGGAGCAGCTTGAAGAGATCAGGTGAAAATCGGTCAATTCTCTATTATCCACCAATGAGATGTAACCTGCCTACCCCTCCTTTTCGCTCTTGTGACATCATAAACTAATATCTTGATGCCGCATTTGTAAGGAGTACGATCATTAGGTGCCTTTCTTATGAAACTTTAGTAAAAAAAAAATCAGTGCAGATGGCAACCTCTAAGATTCTGTCAATATTACTGACAACACGTAATGATTCCTTTTTTATAATGTTCACATTATTTAAAATGCTTATATAATGCTTCATAGTGGATCATCTTTTGCAATTAGATATTAATTAATTATTTTATGTATCTATTGATTCATGAAACTCAGATTTTTGGTTGGACGGGTGTATTTGTAGCGTTCATAATTTACAAACAATATTAAGACGATGACTTTCTCCTTGTAAAATAGGTTCCGTTCTTCCCCATGCTTTATTACTCTTTGCTATTGCTGGAACACAAGCAATTTTTTTTAAAGCATTAAAAATCAATTAGTTCTGGATGTGGTAAATCAGTGAAAGTCCTAACAAGAATCCAGTCTAATACATTCATTGGAAGACTGTAATCTCTCCCATAGTATGAAATGGCCTAAAGTAAAACAGCCAAAGTTAGTACCAAGGGTAAAATCCTTTCACAAGGCCAGTAGTGTTGTCTTGAAAGGAAGCATTCAGAAAACACAAATACAGATAAAATTGGACTCCTGAAGTGGTGGAATACTGCATTATTATATCTGTAGAAGAAGTTACATTATTTATATTATATTGTCACCACTCCAACTCATCTTACTACTGAACAAGTCAGATCCCAAGATGAAATCTGGCTTGGTAAAGTTATTTTAATTTAGTTTAGTGATTATTCACGGAAACATAGGCACAAATGTTCCTTAACAATAAAATTGAAGTTTATTACACAAATGGAAAATTAAAACAAGCCAAGCTATCTCAATGCAGAACACAATTTGAAAGGTCTCAGAATATACAGCAAATAAAGTTCCATTAGTTCTCTAATGCCATTACTATACAGCAATCCAAATCCAAAGAAATTACCTCTCGATGTGAACTCTTTTGGTTTGACCTAATTACCTGTTCTCAGTTCTGTCCTGTGAACTGTGACGTTTTCTGACAAATCTGAAACTGGAAAGGTTAGACTTTCTTAGCCTTTTAGCAATCTGCTGCTTTCTAATCAAAGACTCCTGTACAGAAGTTTTGAAAGCTACATTTCTGCAAGTAACATAACTTTCCATAAACTGTCCCATATTCGTTTCTGTAAGAGAGACTACACTTGCTTCTAACCCCAGTCAGGTCTCATCCAAAACTGCACTTAAAGCTTTCAATCATGGAGTTTTCTAAGCTAAAATCAATCCTTGATTACTCGAAACCAAATGCAAGGTAATGCCTTTCAATCACAACAAAAACAGAAATAGCTGGAAAAACTCAGTAGTATTGACAGAACCTGTTCAGAAGATGGATCACTGAATCCAAAATGTCAACTCTGCTTTCTCTCCACAGATGCTACCAAACCTGTTGAGTTTCTCCAGTTATTTCTGCTTTTGTTTCCTGTTTCCAGTATCTGCAGGGTTTTTTTTTATTTAATATCTTTCAATGATTGTTGTTTTCAATCCTCCAGCCAATAGAATAAAACTGACTCTGACCCTTGAACTGCTGTGTGACCAATTGAAAACTTTGGAACAAGCCCACTCTAGTTCTGAGGCAAGAATAAACATCACTATCACTGTAACAGCATATTCTTTGACTATTACATTCTCCAAATAACATCCCTTCAACAGCTTCCATCCCAGAACACAAACAAACCATAAATGGATACAAACAAAAACAAGATTTTCTCATAAAATCTTCATAGCCATGCTGACATCAGTGTTACAAATGTAGAAACAGACATTCCGAGAATGGTCCTGGTCAATGAAAATAATTGTAAAATGCAACATTTTTGAATAACTAAAAAATAGAGCTAGAGATAGTATTTCTTAATAATAAAACAAGAAATATTGACACTACACAACTGACCAGATAACATCCATCGAGAGTGAAAAACAGGAAATTCTTCAGGTTGTTGATCAACTCCCATCCCAATCCAATGACCATTCACCTGAAATATTATAGGCTTAATTTTCTGGACACGGGTCTGGTAAGAATGGAGATGCAGGCCTGATAAAAACTAGGAGCCACATCAACTCATAGCCGTAAAATAGTTCAACAATGGGAAAAGCTTTTCAGGATGAGCTAACATACATATTGGATTGTCCATAGCTCGCCAACTAGGACTCCAGTGAACTACACTCAAACTGCTCTCCGCCATTTGCTGACAATGGAGAGCTACCATGATGTGTACACTTCAATGTAGATAGCCTCCCCTTGGTAGTCTGACAGGCCATGGGAGTCAAAGACTCCATCTTCTGAAGAGATCACCAGGAGCTAAAAGCTGTAGCTCTAGTCCAAATGTTGCTCCAGTAGGAATTCCCTTTCTGATCGTAGTGACTTCTTCTTAAAAAAAAGTTATTATTTCCACCGTCCCAGAACACGTATATATTGAGGTGTCCTTGTTTCCTATCTGCCTCAGGAGCATCCACTTTTCTCCATGGAGTCTCCAAGACTCTAGAATTCTCAGACATGTGATTGGCCTAACAGCATCAGAAGCTTGCCGTCTTGATCAGGAGCTCAGAAGCAGAAGTCCTATTTAGTTCTGGTATCAGAATCTTGAAACCTGTGGGAAAATGTTGCCCATTAACTCTGTTTCACCATTCTCAGAGTGCTGGAACCTTTACATTGATGCTTTTACTTCAATCTCCACCATCTGCAGCATTTTGCTTTTATTATCTTATTTTTTTCATTTATCACCACTGCCTTTCAGATAATGGTTGATCCATTAATTTTTATACTATGATTTACAAACCATGAAGGGCTTTCTAACTCACATAATTGCAATGAATTGTGTTGAATGTTTTTCCAAGACATATGGCTGGACCAATGTTTGTTCAAAGTTATGGACAGACATAAATCTGTAGCTTGTTCCACATTAAAAATTGTACCCTTGTGGCTGCACAAGAACATTTAAATGCGTAGTTCATTGAATGAAAAACAACGATGCACAGACACAGGTAATATTGATTGAGACTAAAGGTTTTCTAGTCCGCTTATCATAGCCTGGATCTTGTTGGAGTGGGATACCCTACATTATGTTCTGTTTGACATGTCTTTCAGCATCCTTTGCCTATTTGTTTCGACCATAATTTATTGAAAGTGAGCTGACAACAGCACAAAAAGAGCTACAGAGCATCCATCACGTAAATGACCAACGGGACCACCAGCGTACAGGTAGCTCTTGTATAAAGCACGTTTCAGCATCGCAGAAGACTTAGAGAACGATATTTTCAAGAATGCTGATCTGTCATCTGCGTTTCACTGGAACGCAACAATGGCATCATAGACAACTACCTGTGTACTTTACTAAAGGAGATTTAAGGATTGAGAAATAACCTGAACGACGATATGGAAGGTGGTCAAATTGGAGTTACAATAGTCTGATAAAGACAAAGAGAGAGAAATCCAGACTAAGTTAAAAAAATAAAAGAGACAGAAAATTCTAAACTCTAACAACAATTGGTGATAGGTGGAAGTGAATACTGCAGATGCTGGAGGTGAGAGCCAAGAGTGTGATGCTGGAAAAGCACAGCCGGTTGGGCAGCATCCGAGGAGCAGGAAAATCGACATTTCGGGCAAAAACCTTTCATCAAGAATGAGGCTGGGAGCCTCGGGAGTGGAGAGATAAATGGGAGGGAAGGGAGTGAAGGTGGGGGGGTGAAGGTAGCTGAGCGTGCAATAGGTGGATGGAGGCTGTGGTAAAGGTGATAGGTCAGAGGGGAGGGTAGAGCGGATAGGTGGGAAAGAAGGTGGACAGATGGGACAGGTCATGAGGACGGTGCCAAGCTGGAAGGTTGGGACTGGGGTAAGGTGGGGGAAGGGGAAATGAGGAAACTGGTGAAGTCTACATTGATGTCATGGGGTTGGAGGGTCCCGAGGTGGAAGATGATGTGTTCTTTCCCCAGGCATCAGGTGGTTAGGGTTTGGCGATGAAGGAGGCCCAGGACCTGCATGTTCTTGGCAGGGTGGGAGGGGGAGTTAAAATGTTCAGCCTTGGGACAGTGGGATTGATTGGAGCGGGTGTCCTGGAGATGTTCTCTGAAGCGCTCTGCGAGTAGGCACCCTGCCTCCCCAGTGTATAGGAGACCGCATCGGGAGCAGAAGATAAAGTAAATGACATGTGTGGAAGTGCAGGTGACGATATGCAAGAATGAGATAAAGCACTCGGTAATGTTGACTTTAACCTTGAGGTTTGTTTGAATTGTGTTAAGAATGACCACATTATTAAAATATTACTTTATTCTTAATTACAGATTTAACATCCTGGTGAGTTCAACAGACAATTAATGTGGAAATCTAACAAGATCATTTATGTGAGATTAAGGACATACCAAAACAAACAATGCTTTGTCATGGATCAGCCAGAACATTCTGGACATGAATTTGAATTAAATCTACTGTCATGTCTACTGAGGCACAGTGAAAAGCTTTGTCTTGCGAGCAATACAGGCAGATCACAGAGTTAAGTAGCAGAGATAAGTAAATAATAGGAAAACAGCAGCAAAAACAAAAACACAGGTACAGGCAAATGTTTGAGAGTCCATATAGTATTCTAAGAACTGTAGGGTAGAAACTGTTTCAAAGATGTACAGGGTGTCTCTCTCAGTTCCCAGAAATTGTTGGCGAAATTACATGTTAACAATAAAATGAGTCATGTCACACTGTGCTAAATTTCATTGAATATTGGCTAACTATCAATTTCAGTGAGAGTTTGGAAAGGTTCTCTCCGTGAGACAGTAGACAAGCAGGAGGCCGGAAGAACAAAGCAGGCCGGACAGCATTAGGAGCTGGAGGAGTCAAGGTTTGGGTAAAACCCTTCTTTAGGGCTAGATGTGGAGGTCAGGCAAGCTACAAATAAAGAGAGAGAAAGCGGATATCACTACCTCACCATTGTGCTACTCTCCCCTTCCCACCTGCCACCACCTCATCTCTCTCTTTATCTGTATCTCTAGAGGGTTACAAGATAGCTAGGAAGGAACTGAAGGATGGACTGAGGAGAGCTAGAAGGGGCCATGAAAACGTCTTGGTGGGTAGTATTAAAGAAAACACCAAGGCATTCTAAACTTATGTGGGGAACAAGAGGATGGCCAGAGTGAGTGAAGGACCAATCAGGGATAGTGGAGGGAACTTGTGCCTGGAGTCAGAGGATGTAGGAGCGGTCCCTAATAAATATTTTGTTTAATCATTCACTAGTGATAGGGACCTTGTCGTTTGTGAGGACAGCGTGAAACAGGCTGACATGCTCGAACAGGTTGATGCTATGAAGGAGGATGTGCTGGACATTTTGAAAAACATGGGGATAGATAAGTCTCTGGACCAGATGGGATATACTCCAGGTTACGATAGGAATCAAGGGAAGAGATTTCTCTGCCTGTGATGATGATCTTTGCATCCTCACTGTCTGCTGGAGTAGTACCAGATGATTGGAGGGTGGCAAATGTTATTCCCTTGTTCAAGAAAGGGAACAGATAATTACAGACCAGTCAGTCTTTGGTCTGTGGAAGGCAAATTATTGGAGAGGATTCTGAGAGACAGGATTTATGATTATTTAGAAATCCATAGCATGGCTGCATGAGGGGAAGGGCATGCCTCACAATCCTTATTGAAATATTTGAAGACGTGACAAAACACATTGATTAAGGTAGAGCAGTGGATGTGGTGTACATGGATTTGAGCAAGACATTTGATAAGGTTTCCCATGATAGGTTCATTCAGAAAGTAAAGAGGCATGGGATACTTGGCTGTCTGGATACAGATTTGGCTGACCCATAGAAGACAGAGGGTGGTCGGAGCTGCAAAGTAGTCATCCTGAAGCTTGGAGCTCATTGGTGTTCCACAGGAATCTGTTCTGGGACCTCTACTCTGTGATTTTTATAAATGTCTTGGATGAGGAAATGGAAGGGTGGGTTAGTAAGTTTGCTGATGATACAAAGATTGATGAAGTTGTGGATAGTGTGGAAGGCTATTGTAGGTTGCAATGGGACATTGTAGGATGCAAAACTGGGCTGAGCGGCAGATGGAGTTCAACCTGGAATAGCGTGAAGTAATTCATTTTGGAAGGTTGAATTTGAATGTAGATTACAGGGTTAAAGGCATTGTGTTGTGGAGAAACAGAGGGATCTGGGGGTCCAAATACATGGATCCTCAAAGTTACCACCCACGTTGATAGGGTTAAGAAGGTGGATGGTTTGTTGGCTTTCATTAGAAGGGGGATTGAGTTTTAGAGCTGTGAGGTTATGCTGCAGCTCTATAAAACCCTGATTAGACAACCCTTGGAATATAACGATCAGTCCTGGTCGCCTCATTATAGAAAGGATGTGGAAGTTTTAGAAAAGGTGCAGAGGAAATTTACCAGTATGCTGCCTGGACTGGAAGGCATGTCTTACGAAGAAAGGTTGAGGGAGCTAGGGCTTTTCTCATTGGTGCAAAGAAGGATAAGAGGTGACTTGATTGAGATGTACTAGATGATGAGAGACAGAGATAGAGTGGATAGCCTGAGACCTTTTCTCAGGGTGAGCCACTCTCCATGGAAACATGGATACCCTGACTGAGGTAGTCTCATTGGAAGACTAACCTTGGCCAATCCCCTGGACTATTATTGAAAGCTGCCCTTGACTTAGTGTGCAAGGAACCCCTGACTGACAGGTGCCTCCATGGACATTGAGATATAGCTTCTTGCTTGTTGCACTTGCAGTGCGTTTGCTGTGTAAGCTGTTGGCACAGGAAGTAGGTGTGAGATTTACATAGCACAATGCTGTTCAGCACAATGTACACCAATGTGACTGAGGACTCCTGACCGGCAAGGCAGGCTGCACTAAGTGGCAAGGCAAGGCAATGCAATGCATGGATGTGGATGGGGACATGTGGATAGATGTCCAGTGAGAAAGTGTTAAAAGAACAAGTGAGCAGCCCCGAGATGTCCAAATTATAAACTGGGTGACTGTCCCTTTGCTTAAAGATTCATTTCAATGCTATTTACTGGGGTACCCTGCAATGTAAGTTCATACTTCCTAAGCGGCCTGCAAGAGGATCGGAGAAATTTAATAATAATCGTTGACTAATGTTTGATGCCAAGGGTTGTGTGCCACTGATGACCATGGGCTGTGTCCTGATATGCTGTTTGGTGCTGAGCAACATGGTGGCTTTTCACAACCAGAGGTAAGCTGAGGTTGCCAGTTACTCTGGAACATCCAGTGAATTGGGAATTTTCAAAGTCTAGTTTGCTCTGTGTATTGGTTAAGATAGGTGACTGAATGTTAATGAGACCTGTTTTGGTGTTAATAAGGTGCTAAACTAGCTATAATCCCCTGAATTGACAACTTGTCACAATTTAGCAATAAACTCACCTTGCCACTGGGCCCCGTATAAACAATAGAGTGAGATGCTCCTAATTGGAGGTGACCCTTGATGAATGAGATGCTGCCACAAATCATGCCATTGTACACATTGATCAGAGCCCAATAAGATTCTGCCCATTGTCACTAAAATTTCAGTGACCACAGCTGACTTCACATCAATCTTTGATAGTTTTCTAGACTGCATGCCCAAATCTGTGAACAGTCACTAACAAGGAAGACATTCAGTAATTGACTCTTGCTCCCAGTGAATCACTTGTGATCACCTTGACTATGCAGCTCACCAAACAGTTCAGCTAAAATTGGAAATTGTCAAAATGAATTATTTTACTGCATGGGTTTGAATAACCTCTGGAAATTTATAAATGACAACAGTAAGAGTATCACAAGAATAGAACAGTCATTGCAAGGAGGGGTCTCAACTGGCAGACCAAGGTCTCATGGTTTGTAATTAACATGATCAACAACACATCTTGGGACTGTGATTCAGTAAAAGCAGAAAATACAAAACAAATTCACCCAAGCACATACGCAATACAACAGACAATGGGTACAAAGCCAGATTGAGTGAGAAGTTTATTTCTATTTTTACTTCAGACATCCATCATTTACAACCTCCTATTTGGTTTTGTGTGAAACATTGTTGTTTATTCTCAATGAGGAAGCAGCCAAATAAGTCACCCCTTTATCTAATACTCTACAAGAAATAGGTTCTGTAGGCGTCAAGATATAACAGCCTCACTGAATCCTGAACTGAGTTGAGAACCCTGTTATTTTTTTATATTAAATAAAAGCATGCTCTGTCATTTTGTTTCGATGACAAAGATTGCTGAAGCAGCAGCAATATTGTTCTCATCTTGGAATACTATTTAACATTTAAAGAATGACTGACATTTTATGTAGGCTGCATTTATTTGTGTCTCAACACCAGGAGCAACACTTCCTGCACAGACACAAATGTAGTGTCATCTTTCAGAGTCTATTCCTGTTTAAAGTGAGAGTTTGCAAGTTGGTGTCTTATAACTGTGCCCATACCAATAAACATTTTGAAGCTTTATTTATGGTGGAATTTTACTTAAAGACTAGCAAGTTATTAAATAAAGCAATACTGTGTCTGTAATAATTACTGCAGTGTGTAATACAAGATGACTGTGAGTATTCTTTTCCCCAGGAACCACTTAAAAATTTAAGCAAAAGTTATTAAAATATTTGAAAAAGAATTCATTATCCCTGTGAAGTTCAAAATGTTAATCTTCTGATAATCAGTCCTACAATTTAGCAACTGAGCTAACAGTGCTGTGTAGAAACTTTGTGTTTGTCCAGTATACTCATTCATAAGTTCTGAGGTTTGAGATTCATACGAGGCCTTTCAAAGGCCTTAGATCCAAAAAGGTTTATTCATCATTTTGAAGAGTAATAACCTTAAAACATTGGTTTCCTGTTTTCTTAAACAAAGCTCCTGCCACTCACTCAAATTTCATGGAAAGATGTCAGGAACAATGCTGGAGACCGCACTAAATGTCAATTACATATATACCAAACTTTTTAATGTATTTCCAGTTGATTTCAAGAGTTAAAATATTTTATACAACATATTTAAAAATCCATTGATATCCATAACACTTTCAAACAACGAATTACGTTAGAACTGTAATCACGTTTATTGTAGGGAATGTGGCAGCCAGTTTTGCATCAGAAGCACCACAACAGCAATATGATAATAATGAGAAAATCTCTTTCACAGATATTGGTGATGGATTCAAATGCCAATCATCTCTTCCTCCTGCTTTTCTTTAAAATGCAGCTTTGGGATAGGTTCTGATTGCCTGATGGGGCCGGCAGGATCCCTGTTTAATATCTCAACTGAAAAATGACAGCTGAGATTTGGTTGGTCACAGTCCCACCTCTGAGTCTCCACGTTTAAGTCTCTTTCTGAGCACAAAAGAGCAAGACTGATACTCCCTTACAGTTCTAGTGCTGTCGTTTAGCTGAGATGAGAAGGCTCCATCAATCTACTTAGGTGGATGTAAAGATTCCATAATAGTACACTGAAGAAACATGGGGGCCTTTGTCCTGTGTCCTGGCCAATAATTACCTCTCTGAATGTTTGTACAAGGTAATTGTTTTAAAAGATATAGTGTTGAGGTTGCATTAGAGTCAAACGACCACTCTTCGGGTGGAGAAGAGTGGTGAAGAGTCCTAAATGAGTTGATATGATGTATTTGGCTCTGGGTAGTTGTAATCATGCTGACCTCTTTAAATGTTAATTGTACCTACTACTACTTGGACCTTGTTGCGCAAGAAAAATGTCTCTTCTTGTTAAGACTTTCTCATGGCTATCCTTTATCACAGATAACTTGACTCAGCACTACAAAAAAAAAGATTGGTGTCAGAGTCCAGTATGACACAAGCCAGATTACAGAATCAGATTATCTGGCCATTCGTTGTTTTTAAGAGTAGGCTAAGAGGAAATTGGCTGCTGTGCTTTCTACTTTACAACACTGATTACACTTCAAAAGTACTTCATTAGCTGCACCCTTCAAATGATCCTCCCTCAAAACATTAACTCTGATTTCTCTCCACACTGCGGTCAGACCTGCTGAGCTTTTTCTGTTTCTGTATATAAATGCAAGCTTCACATTTTGTCCAAAAATGGAGCACCCCTCAGCATTGCATGGGTCGGAGTGGATCCTTGTGCTGACATATCTGGAATGGAACATGAAGTCTTAATCTTTTGTTTCAAACTGAAGTGAGCTTCTCACAGATGCAATGACGCTGAGAACTAAAAGAAGATAATATACTCAATGAATGGATTTTCTCAGTTCAGTCACGATGCCAACAAATAGTCCAATTTCAGGTTGGGAACATAGATATGGCCAATGATGGGATGTTGAGCGTGATCCTTCTGGAAGCTGCTCCTGGTAGCCATATCCAGGTAAGTGCAGACAATGGACCAGGAATCAAGAAGCTGAAAAATGTGTTGCTGGAAAAGCGCAGCAGGTCAGGCAGCATCCAAGGAGCAGGAGAATTGATGTTTTGGGCATAAGCCCTTCTTCAGGAATCCTGAAGAAGGGCTTATTCCCAAAACGTCGATTCTCCTGCTCCTTGGATGCTGCCTGACCTGCTGCACTTTTCCAGTAACACATTTTTCAGCTCTGATCTCCAGCATCTGCAGTCCTCACTTTCTCCCAGGAATCAAGGAGGTCAATCAGTGACTCACAATAATATTCACTGTGTAATAAGTCTCACTGTGGGAAGTGAATATTACTGAGGCTGTTGGGTGCCTGTAGAAAATTCATTCAATAAAGAAACCAATTGCCATTGGGGTGGAGGAGAAACCCATCCTGAGGAGTCAAGATGTATGAATGGATCCCTATGGCCAATCTTCAATAGCCTGTCAGCCTGACATGGGGAGGATGTCTCCAATGAGCTCAGCAGAAATGGGTGCTCTAATGATGGGAAAATACCAGTGCTATCACAATATAACCCATCCATGGGGCCTAGGTTGCCCTAATTGATTGCCTACCACTGCCTTGTGTGCATCTGACACTGGTCCCAGCCTCGTCTTGGCAAAACTCTCTGAATGTGAGAATGCATTGAAGAATTATCCCAACTTGGCTTCCAACATCCCACCTCATATCACTATAGTACAAAAATTTCAGCACAATGTTTCTATGCCATCTATCATGGTAACTGCAACCATCAATGAGAAGGGAATTAAATTCCATGGTAATGAAGAGATAAGGATCACAATGCATGTTTAACGTATGCCCATTCAATATAATGCAGGCTGTACCCAAATTTAGTGATGTCGAAGTCCAACTATGATCATGAAACATGTCACCAGGGATTGAATGTACCACTGTGGGGTTGCAGACCTGAGCAGGGGCCCCATGTTCACATGAAGCTAACACCATTTAACGCAAGTCTGCTCATTGAGAAAATGAGGTGTATTTTGGGAACAGCTGCAACTGGGTATTGTTGATTTCAAAGAACACAACTAACTTTGAAAACGGACACAACAGGCCTGAGAGCATTTCCAATGTTTTTCAATGTTAAACTAATGATCTCGGTGCTGCACGTGTATAAGAGGAAAGAGGATTTCTTTTTATCAGGGAGTGAATAGACAGATACCAAGGCGGCTGAGGAAGCAATGACCTTTGATGTCTAGCCCTGGAACAGTGCCGTACAAAATTGAGTGATTTCACTTACGGTCAAGGTCAGTGAATGCATTTTGTCATGTCATATCCTGTGTCACTGGCCTCCGACACTGCTCTGTTCACCACATACCTTGACTCGTCTACAAACAAATTTTATAAACCACAATTCACATCTCTTATTCATAACCTCACAAAATAACAGCTGCTGCAAGTGTCATTCTCACATCACAGAGTGTGCAAAGATTGCTGACTATTCAACTGTGCAGGCAGACCATCCAAAACACACAGCGCGCTACTGCCAAAATGCTCAGAGGAGTTGTGCTCAAAGGCAGCAGCAGCTAACAGGCAGAAACAAGCCAGAGCTGCATCTGTTCATCCCCATGGAGTAGGTGGTGTGTAAATCACCAGAGTGGCTGTCACAGACACCCAGGAGGAGAGTGGAGATCATTGAGGATGATGGTTTGCTCCTGCCTAATGTGCCCTCTCATATTCAATTTATTCCTAATCCCACAATCTTTTTTTAATTCATTTGTGGGACATGGGCATCACTGGTTGGCCAGCATTGATAGACCAGCCCTATTTGCCCTTGAGAAAGTGGTGGTGAGCTGCCTTCTTGAATCACTACAGTCCACTTGCTATGTGTTGACCTACAATGCTGGTAGGGAGGGAATTACAGGAGTTTTAACCCAATGACTGTGAAGGAACGGCAGTATATTTCCAAGTCAGGGCAGTGAATGGCTTGGAGGGGAACTTGCTAGTGGTGGTGTTCCCAAGTACCTGCTGCCCTTGTGTTTCTAGATGGAAGTAGTCGTGGTTTTGGAAGGTGCTGCCGAAGGATCTTTGGTGAATTACTGCCATGCATCTTGTAGATAGTACACACTGCTGCTCCTGAGTGCTGGTGGAGAAGGAATTGAATGTTTGTAGAGTGGTGCCAATCAAGTGGGTTGCTTTGTCCTGGATGGTGTCAAGTTTCTTGAGTGTTGTTGGAGCTGCACGCATCCAGGCAAGTGGGGGTATTCCATCATACTCCTGACATGTGCCTTGCAGATGGTGGATAGACTTTGGGTGTCAGGAGGTGAGTTACGCACCGCAGGATCCCTTGTCTCTGACCTGCTCTTGTAGCCACTATGTTTATGTGGGGAGTCCAGTTGAGTTTCTGGTCGATGGTAACCCCAAGGATGTTGACAGTTGCGCAGATGGCCTAGTGGCATTATCACTCGGCTATTAATCGAGACACCCAGAAAAATGTTCTGGGCACCTAGTGGTGAATCCTGCCACAGAAGATGGTGGAATTTGAATTCAGTTTAAAAATAAATCTAGAATTAAGAGTCGACTGATGACCATAGAACCATTGTCAATTGTCAGAAAAACCCATCAGGTTCACTAATGTCCTTTAAGGAAGAAAATCTGCCATCCTAACTTGGTCTAGCCTACATGTGACTACAGAGCCACAGCAATGTGTTTGACTCTGAACTGCCTTCTGAAATGGCTGAGAAAGCCACTCAGTAGTATCAATCGCTAATCTGTTATCATTTACAATTCCATAAATAAACTATTCTTGTGCTCCCCATTTCCTCACCCTGACTCTATTCTTATAGCTTTCTACTGTCTGAGCAGGCAGTTGGCCAGAAGTTGAACTCCCACATAAAGGGTTTTTTATCCCTCCAACTGACACTCAGCCACCAGCTGAGGCTACTGAGTAGAAATCCATGGAAGCATGAGGACAGTCAAAGACACTCAAAAAACAAACAAAGCTATTGTACAAGGGTGATTATTTCAGTTTGTATGGAATATTCGGCATTTTATTGAATACATTTGGTAAGAAATGGATATTTCTTGCTGGCTTTTATTTCAGGGTTGTCCACAACCCTGAAATAAAAGCCAGCAACAAATATCCATTTTCATATAAAAATAATAAATCAGACCCAGATGGTGGTGGTTAATAGTTCAAAACAAAAAAAATGTCACAATGATTTGGCGACATTTAAGAGCAGTTATGGATGTATATTTTTAGAAGAGAGACAGGGGTTGATCTGCAGAACTGTGCCTCCTGGACTGGGACTAGCCTGTGCACACCATGTGTAGTGGTTCTATTTTGGTGTTCAACCATAAATGATGTTCCTATGCAGTCAGGCTTGCCGATTTGTTACAGATCTCAACGTGAAGAAATTCAGGGCACACTCACCTTCACATATACTGGCAGCACAGTTATCACCCTGTTTAGAGGCTGCAGAATTTTGTGAGTACATTTTGAGCCATAATTGCACTGAGTGGTACAGCATTCTCAACAATGATCTATGATCTACTCTTGTTATTATTTTGTGTGTCCTTGCATCCATACATCTCAGGTAATAAACGCATTGTTCTTCATTTACATAAAGGTAATTGTCAACTACTAAATAAGCAACAGTAGCTCCCAATGTCAAGGAATGAAATTTTGTGGGCAGCATTTCCTGATTTTATTCCACTAAAGTGAAAGGAACTCAGAATACCAAAATGGACTTTCTTGTAGACCAAGTAATTAATCTGCAAGCATTATTTTCTAATGTTGAGCAAGGAAGATAAATTAAAATCTTATCCTCAGCCCCCAAAAGGGATTTTACATGATTAATGATGTCCTCCAATATGTACTTTTTTTATAATCTTCATAATGCCAGAATAATGTAAAAGTATCTCCAGCTGTCATGTTAAAATATCCTGACTGAATGAGTTAGTCATTAAAATTTCTGTGGCATTATTTCAACCTGTATGAACAGGTGTTCAGAAATGCACAATCTAATGCATTTTTGTCAATTCTGTAATTAAAAGTGCAATTACACTGTGAAATGTAGATTTATCGTGTTATTTTGGAATGAGTTAACAATTCAAATGACCTGGTATTGCTTCACAATGTCAGTGAGCAATAGTTGCCAATCTGCTGTCAATTTACATGACTCATTAGTACTTACCCTGTGTAAGAATGGCATAGTTTGAGAAGCTCGTTATTGGATCTCTAGCCCCAATGTGATTTCCTGTCCTGACCTGAAGCAACTAACAGCCCAGACACCAGATTACTTCCCTAACCTCCACACCAGCCCCAAAATCCTGTCTATGTCCTGACCTAATTCAACACTCACTCCCAATTTCATTAACTCTAACCACCCGATAACCTCCCTAAGCCAACCTGGCAATCTTCAGCCTGCAAATGCCTTTTGCATCAAACTGACAAGCTCCTAATACAATTACCCATCCTAATCCAACTATCTCAAACCAACTGCCACTTACCTCGTTCAAACAGCAATGACTTTAACCACCTCATTCATCCACACATTTCATGCACCTGCCATTCTACCCACATCACCCTATCTAGTCACCCTTCAAACTACTAACTCCCATACCTTGTCCTACTCAACCTACCATTCACTAATGTTTCCACTCACCCATTCAACAACATTCATCAACTTATCCATTCAATAACACACACACTGATATTTAAGCTTGCCACAAGGGAGCTAATGGTATATAAAAGGAGGACATGTCTCCTCCACAAAGCTGCAATGGAGTTCTTCAGTACATGCTGCACTCCATATTTATAGTGAAGCCAAGCTCACAAAAGATGTGGAGCAGCATTGAGGCATGGAAATATGAGAGTGTAGTTTAAGTTCAATGATGGGTACCATTATGTGGAAGATCCGGACCTATATTTCAAAAATTAAAGGTCAGATTTAATAAAGCTTGAAACCATGGTATTTTTATGGAATGGTTGTGGTTTTACTTCAAGTGTTTTGTTTTGCTTAAAATATTATGGATATTTCAGTTGTTGTGGTGGAAGTTGTCACAGCTGACAAAAGGTGAGCAGAGTTTCCAGAGCAGGTTGTTAGATGTGAATTGGCTTGAAGACTTCTCAATGCTCCAGATACCATACAAAGAAAATGTTTTATTCAACTTTATAGTTACACAGGAGCAATCAGGCAGAGAAAGGATTCAATGAAGAGTTGTGTAATTGTAAGAACATTCAATTGACACAGCATGGTAGAAATGTGCTCTCTTCACATATTAAGATAGAAAAATAGATATGTCAGGTATGGATACACAACACGCACGCTTTGCACCAAATAGTGTACTTTGAGTTGGGAAGTTGTACGCATTTAATGTCAACAATTTCAGCCTTTTAGTAATCATTTAGCTTTTGAAAAATATATGCTACATTGCTCAATATCTAGATCATTAAGAACTATTGCCAATTAATATTTATTAACAAATCAGCCAGCTGAGATATTTGATCAAATATGATGTCTCAGATGAGTTTAGTGTGTCCACTAATGTGAAACTTAAATGAAAATCATCACACGTATTCATACACAGACAATAGCTGACATATAGTATAACACAGTAGGTCTTCAAAGAAATCCACTCCCCCAGGTATACAGTGTCAAATTGAAGTGTTTTGTATTGATCATATCATGTTGTGATGTACCAGCTATGCCAAGGTTTGATTTTGACCGACGACCATTAAGTGTTATCAGACACATTCTAAGTGATTAGTCTAGTGCTATTAAAATGACATATCCAGAAGCTCAAGGGTGGATCTTTCCTGTTCTTGCCATGCTTTCAGCAACTCCCACAGCCCAGTATAACTCATTGATTAAACATACTGTCACTGTGAGAGTTAGAATGACCATCACTCATGTCAAGTGGCACAGAAAACCTGAATACAGGTCAATAAAGAGGCACAGCTTTTAAAATGGATCCAAAGTTGTGGACTGCCCCATGAATCAGTCATTTTTTGAAACAAATTGACTCAAAAATTTATCAATCGATTATAAAAGAAGTAAATTTAACTGAAAAAAACTGAGCAATATTTGAAAACCATTCTCACCAATGAAACCAAGTCCAATTGTATAAATTGCACAAACATGACTCAAATGAGGAATATTTCATGAACTTCAGCAGTTATTCTTGTAACATTCTACTTCCTGGATCTACAATGGTGCTAGGTCCCAGGAAGCTAGAATGATAGCTGTGGAACTAAGACACCAGTAGTGACTTCCAACCCTCCATCCTGATCCCAACCATTTACAACTACTGAAAACCAGGTGTTTTCTTTAAGGTCTCCAGAAGTTATCATCATTTCTTCTTTTCAGAGCAACCCTCCCTTTTAAAGATCCTTCACTACAGCAGTTGTGGCTCAAACAAACAATTTGCTACATACTGTAGCTGGCTCTTCAACAAGACCACATTCAACACAAAATATGTCAACATTTAAAAGCAAAAGCTTTTATGGACAATTTTCAAAAACTGACCTAACTGCCACTCAGCTTTTTACTGGAAAACCTGTTGTACACTGAGTGACTTCTTCAATAGCCAGATCACACAATAAAGTGCACCTCTAGCCTGTAGAACTTTAAACATAGCTAATGATTTGAAGCTATTGTATCTGAATACTCCCTGCATTTCATGCAAATCTAATCTGATATAACAATATCTTCCCCAACAAAGTTTCCTTTATATGTTTTTGAACTTTTCATGAAATTGTTCCAATTAACAAGAAGTGGGAGATCTTGGGGGAGGGTTTTTCTTAGCAACAACCTTTGTTGAGAGTGTGGTTTTTGTTTTGTTAAGGAATTTGTTTTCAGTATAGTTGTCGCAGCCAAATTTAATAAGGAAGCAATCGGTCAACAGCAGAGCACTGTACACCTTCAGAGCTTGCTGCTCTTTCATAATTCTAAAATGTTTCCTGTGATTTTGAAGCATAGCTCAATAAAGCTAGTTGAAATATTTTATACATTCCACACCTTTGCCAGTATCATTTATCCTTTTCAAGTCTAATCCCTTGTAATAGTTCAAATGTTAAACATTCTCATACTACAATACATGTTTTGTCTTGTCAGGCTGTACTTTTCTCTTTTGCACAACATAGTACTTCAAAAAAGGATAGTTATTTGACAAGTTCTAAGGCATCTGTTTTGACAGAAATCAAACAGTGTTGTCAGTATTATTCTCAACAGCCAAACCTCCAAAGAAAATAGCTCCAACTGTGTTAACATCTTCTAAATAGAATGCATTTGTACTATGTAGATGGGCTTAGAATGAGTTAGTGGCCAGATCTGTTGTTCATTTTCTGACTTTATGAACAAATGACAGATAGTTGTATATAAAATTATTGATTGACACACTTACCAACAACCTGGATGAAATTCATGTTTAGAATAGGATGATGAGTTGCAGAAATAAGCACAGATTGAAATATTTCTATGTCCTAAGAATTTTTCTGAACTTCTAATAACACAGAAAAATCAGGCTTAGAAAGGAAATCCCATCTTGGTGGATTGTGAAATTTTAATTCAATAAAACTGGAAAAAATATTCAAAAACGGACCTGATTGTGACCATGCAACCTCTGTCAACTGTTGGAAAAATCCATCTAGTTCTCTAATGTCCTTTACAGAAGTAAATCTGCCATCCTTATCTGGTCTGGCTTTCTTGTGACTTCAGACACACAACAATGTGGGTCACTTTTAATTGCTCTTTGGCAACTGGGAATTAGCATTAAATGCTGACTAGCCAGTAACACCCACATTTCAGAGATGTGTTTTTTTCCCACAAAAATGAACAATCCAAGTTTGGTATTTTGGAGCTTTCAGTGGTCTTGCAGGACCAGTAGTAGGAGTAAGGGAGACAAAAACAAAATATAAATCCATTGATGTATCATTTTCACTTCAAAACACTTCAACAATATATATGGTAAAGTACACATGGATATATAAGGAGTTCTCAGAAGTGTTTAAGGATAGAAGGATGGTGAATGATGTGGGAATTAGGGAAGAGCATTGAGAAAAGAAAGTTCAGGTAATTGAAGGAATATTGATTGTTGATAGGTTATAGTAACAGTTGATTAGAAGAGGAATGTATTTAAGGATAAAACTAAAGCTTTGAAAAATTTCTAAGGAGAGGAGGCTACAGAGATTAGCTGCGGCCAAAGTTTGGATTTAAACCTGAAGATGAGAATTTGAAGTTTGAGGCTTTGAAGGACTGGAAGACAAAATGAAGACTGTCAGAAAAGGCAGTTAAACAACAGAAAACAGGGTTTTAATGAACTAAAACTTTCGAAGACTAGAATAAAGTCGAGAAGCCATTCCTGGTGATTATCCAGCTATATTGAGATAGATAAGGTTCAGACTTCGAAATGAGGGCTCCCCACAAACTGGCAATGGAGGATAGTCACTGGAACAAGATGGTATGCTCAACTATATTGATTACAGCATAATAATTGGAGGGTGATGAGAGATTGATACAGTCAGAATGCCATTTTTGTTGTCATGGGAAATGTCCAACTTTAACTGGAGAAATTCAGACAGGAAGTATAGTGGAAGCGAGAAGAAATCTATGCAGAAAATGGAAAATGTTATTCAATTTTTACTGCGGTTAAACAGGGGAAGATGCAGTGAAAACACATTGTAATAGAATGATTTCATCTTATTTAAGATTAATTCACAAATTGTTTCAAGTCTGTTCAAAATTTGATGACAACTTGTATTGTAAAAGGACATTTCTCACCATTTGGCAATCAATGTGACAAGGTCCCAAATTCTCTCTACAATGTGATTCAAATAGCTTAACCTCTTGGTTTCCAGTTTATCATGCAATTACCAGTATCACTTTGGATTCTTAAACCTGAACAAGTTTTCTTTCTGCTTTTGTTTTCCCAGTTTGCATGGACAGATATTGACTATAGGTTTCTTAATGAGTTCAAAGATTTATCAGTAATTGCCTAGTTTCTTTGACTATGCAATAATGATTCATTAATATCAAGCATTTAGCCATGCAGTTTGCTGCAAACTGGTAGATGGAGCTCAAACTGGATAAATGTGCAGTATTGCATTTCGGGTCAACAAACAAATATAATTATATAATTAATGGTAGGCCTTGGGTGGTGTTGTAGAACAGAAGGACCGAGGGGTTCAGACATATAATTCTTTGACATTTATGACGCATGTAGACAGTGTGATTTAAAAGGCATTTGGCATGCTTGCCTTCATTGCTCGGTCCTTTGAGTATAGGAGTTGGGACGTCATATTGGAGTTGTACAGGACATTGATGGGGCCTCTTCTGAAGTACTCTGTCCAGTTCTGGTTGCCCTGTCACAGGAAGAATATTATTAAGCTGGAGAAAATTCAGAAGAGATTGACCAAGATGTTGCCAGTATGGAAGATTTGACTCAAAGAAAGACTGATTAGTATGGGACTTTTTTCACTGCAATATAAGAGGTTGAGAGGCAACCTTATAGAAATTTATAAAATAATGAGAAGTATAAATAGAGTTAATGGTAGCTGTCCTTTCCCTAGGATGGGAAATTTCAAGACTGGGAGCACATTTTTAAGGTGAGAGTAGATAGATTTTAAGAAAATGTGAGGGCCAATTTTTTTGACATGGAGGGTGGTCCACATGTGGAATGAACTTCCTGAGGAAGTGGTGGATATGGGTACAATTACAATGTTTAAAAGACATTTGAATAAGTACACAAATAGGAAAGGTTTGAAGAGATATGGGTCAAGAGCAGACAAGTGGGTCCAATTTAGTTTGGGATTGTTTGGCATAGATTGATTGGACTGAAGGGTCTGTTTCCGTACTCTATGACTCAAATGATTGATGGTTATTGGACTCACGGTTACCCCGTCATTCCAAACTTGGTGCTGTACAGCCTTTGTTATTTCTTTCAACCTGCTTACAATAGCCATAAGATGTAAAAACAGTGCCTCCAGTGGTAGAGTGTTATACATACAACTTGTTGGTTGCCACCTTAAGATCAGGTGTTAGTTAAGTTCATTTTTGCTGTGGTTTATCAAGATGCTGGATGGAACACTATACAATTGACAAGGTGGTTTATTACTAGTAACATCGTAACAGTTTCTACTTCCCTGCCTACTCCAATAACAATAGCACTATACCCATTGTTGTGGAAAAAAAGGGAGCTCGTCAATACTGTTAACCAAGGAAATTTCAATAGGCTGGAACAAAATGAGTTGAGAAGTGAGACAAGCTTTCACACAGAATCACGGAAATTCATAGCACAGTTGGTGGGCACTCAGCCCATCCTTCTTGTGCCTGCTAAAGAACAAAACATTCAACATAATTTGGTTTGTGACCTTGTGGATTAGGATGATTTGAGTGCAACAAGGGTTTTGACTGAACCGCTCTTCCAGATCATCTGGGTAAAAAATATTCTCCTCCCTTCCCTATAATCTTTCTCCCAATTACCTGAAGTAGTAGCCTGTGTTAAGTGAACTAAGTCTTAACTTATCCACTCTCTGTAGGGTCATTATTACTTTATATTCTTCAAACTAATCTGCCTTAACCTTCTCTGTTCTAATTAACAACTGTGGCCTATCCAACCTTCTCTTACAGCTAAGGTTACCCTCTCCCAGTATAACTACAATCTTCACTGTTATTGTGGTGCTTCATTATCATTTTTTTTAGTTGATAACACACATTATCAATTTGTGTGTTTAAAGGATTGTGTATGGTGGTTTATATCAAAAGATTAGGCAGAAACCTGAACTTAACTTTTATTTAAACTGGGTCACTACAACATCACATTGGGTCATTTAAAAAAAAACTTGGGGTCACATGGCCTAAAGTAATTGCTTAGATTTATTTACTGGAAATTATATGCCTGGATTTATGGCTGTCAAGAGTTCATCTCTATTAGCTTTTCTTAGTTATATTGTTCAGTGTTTGAGGTAGGAGACTATCTGAAGAAGATAAATTACCCAGTTTATAATTTGCCTTTCTGAGGTATGAGGGACCTATCTGAAAACTAAAGCACAGATCCAGCTGTTCTTCTGAAAACTTATGAAGGAGTTCTTATCAAAGTATCCTGAGTGAATTGTGACCAACTGCCTGTACTTATGATGTGTCCACACATGCCAAAATGCTAACGGAAATCCATCTTGAACATGTCATACCTTTATCCATTTCCTTCAATAACTAACCAATATTTAACCTTGTTTCCACCAAAATTAGTCTCTGCAGAGAAACATCTTTATGTTTTCTTATGTGTGGAGGGTTTACTTAGAAGGATAGATACTTGTATTTGCATTTTTCAAACACGCTCATCCGATTTGAATTTTTGTCAAATAAGTCTTGCTTTATGATAAATCAATAATTTTGTTTCTTTAATAAACTTGGTTGATGGATCTATTTTATTCTAAACCCAACATAGGTAAAGTATATTTGAGCAATTGGTTACTGGATGAAGGTTTTCTATTTCTACTGTGATCAGTAGAAACTAGTGGGATTGAGATGCCATTCACTTTCCAACCTCACTGTAACATTCCTTCTGAAAGGTTAGCATTCTGAAATTCTGCTTCTTTCTCCAGCGATAACATCTGAACTTTGAGTTTTTCAGGCTTTTATACATAAATGCATTGGACATTATAACTCCTTCCTAATTAATTAATTTAGAATTGGATCAAAAATAGCCTTGAAAATGCATTATTTTTCAGAAGGAACCTCATTTCAGTTCAGTTACACAATCCTCAACTAGCATATTTTAAAATTAGCATTACTTCATGAGATAATGCTGAACGTCTCAGTCTTTGGCCTTGGTCTATTTCTGATACTGCCAGTGCTTGTCAAAGAGGTTTTCAATATCATTGATGGATTGATAGGGTAACCATATAGGGGGATATGAAGATAGTCAATATTACATGCAATAAGAAATTCAGAATCAACTCCTTACCCAGAGGCACCCTGCTTAGAATGTGGAAGACAGTAAATCAGGATCCAGGTAAGATCAACATGATGGAAACATTTTGTTGAAAGGAAAAATGTTATGTATTTAGCAGGGAATGGATAGAAATAAATTCTATTAGGTTTAGATTTAAATAAGTTGGGAGGATGTTCACAGAGCATAAATGCAAGTTGAATGGAATTTTATATAAAATAGGGCCCTTCTAAATATAACTGGTTTATAGCCCTAACTGAATTGGAAAAATTTTAATTGCTCTTATTGGACTAATCATCATCTGGTCAGTAATGTCTTAGATTATTCATAGATAGACTTCCCTTTTCAGAATTCTGATTAAATAAAGGTTTCTACAAAATTATATGTAATGAAATATTTCAATGTTTGATCATTTATTTGCCCTGACAGCAGTTCATCTGTTTTGCACTTTTACACAACATTCATTACTTGTTTTGTAAAATTGTTTTTTTTATTTTGATGAATTTAGTTTATATCTCTACCAGCATGTCTATCTTAGCCAGTCTGTGAGGATATAGTTTTGACATTCTGAATAAGAGATACAATAGAAAAATGGACTTGATATACTTGAAGTGAATAAATGGTAAAATGCAGGGTGATTAAAATGTCATGCCCAGAAACAGAAAAATATCCCACGAAGCAGAGAAAAGTGTCATTGTGTCAGCCCTGGTAAAAAGCTCTCCAGTAAGTCTCATACCTTTCCCCTTAAGACCTGCAAATTATATAATGGATAATACTTTCAAACATGTCCTTTCGAATGACAGAGATGAGAGTGGAACACAGACAGGAACAAATCAACTTTCTATTTTACCTCCTCCCCAAGTTTCTTTTCCATTTGTCAATAGCTGTGGCTCATTTGAAAGTCATCTTACTGCTCAGTCAGGACATTATGGATTCAAGACCCACTCCAGGCTTGAGCAAAAGGTCCAGGTTGACAGTCTACAGCTGTGCTAATGTTTCCTTTTGATTGAGATATAAAATTGAGGCTTTTTCAGCCTTCTTGGGTGATTGTAAAAGTTCCCATAGCACAATGGCAAAGGTGAGTATGGTATTTACTCACAGTGCCCCTCTTACCCCTCATACGATCACAAAAACATGTTTTCTGACCATTGTATATTGTTGTTAATGAGAGGTTGCAGTTTGAAAACAAGTTGCCATGTCTCCTACATTACAACAGGAAACATACTTCAATAGTGCTTCTTTGGCTCAAAAACACTCTCGGACCTTAGTCATGAAAGGCACTATAAAAAGGCAAACTATGTTACTTTTCTATTGATTTTAAGGCAAATAAATGCAAGCAGAATGTGGAATGAATTCACCACTGCCCACTTTGCACCCTTAGTGATGTTGAATTTTATCCTCTCATGACTCACAATGTGAATTATCTTCAATGAAAACGGTATGAATTACATTTATATTAATATGGGAACTGCTGATGCGTGCCTCAGTTTCTATTGATTTCTATTACAGATGGCCTTGAAGCATGGTTATTAATATATCAGTTAATTCCTAAAGAAGACCAAGACATGTTCTGATCTATTGGTAGCTAAGAAGAGCTTTCTAGCTGTAAAGTTTAACAGTTTTTTCTGATTAGTAACAGGTCAACCTTAAATTCTTTCGTGTCCCCCAATTTGCCTTGAAGCATTAATTAGCTGCTTGCTATTTGTATACATATTTTTTTTAAAAATCAATCCTACTGGGGAATGTAACCAACAATTCCCTGGATTTTCATGTCACCATGTCCAAAAATTGGAAGCCCCTCCCCTGAACATAGCATTTCCCATTTTCACTGGTGTATACTGAAATGGGCCTGAAGTGCTGATGATTACAGTATTATTATATTGTGGTCCTTGCCATTTCACAGTTTGATTTACAGCTACAAGCAATATAATCTCTTTTAAGTGGTACTATTTATTTCAATGTTTGTTGTTATAAGGAAATATGCACTTCAATGAAATGTTTGTGAGAAGAGATGTAAATATAGCAAAATGTTTTTATGAATGAATATTTATTCAATAATGTGAAGTCTTAAATTACCATGAGACATTACAATCAACATTTTAACTTATTTTTGCATGGGTTCTGAAGTTTGCCCACTATGGATACTGGATGAATTGTTATGATAGGTGCAATGTCAAAGGTTATGTTTAGGGGGGGTGGAGCAGGTCATGGATTGATTTGATTTGCACTAAGCTGGCATTGGCCATGAGAGCTGGGTACAGGGATATAGGCTGTAGTGGATATTATGAATGATTATGAGGGGTGCATCCAGTCGAATAGGTTGGAATGGAGGGTGTTAGCAGTTGTGGGGAAGTGATTATAGGATGTGAGGTCACATGGGTTGGTTTGCATGCGTGTGTGTGAGGGGTATGGGTTGAATTAACTTTGTATTTTTGTATTATCTCATTTGAAATCTTGGGCATGTTGCAAGAACTGCAGTACAGGCCTTCCATCCAGCTCATCTCTCCACATGACTTCATCATCACTTATTCTATAGCTTAACTTCTAACATAATCCACTCCTCTCCATGTTACCCCTTCACCCAGTTCTCCTCCAAACTTAAAATCTGAAGTAAAGGCAAACATTTTAAAAATCAGATTCATGTGGTTCTGGAATTCATCTGACTTTGTGCTACACCCAACTCACAGACAAAGATCCAGGCCAATCTGAATTCAACACTTAACGCAATAATCATTAGCAACTCCTGCACTTCACTTTTGAGTATAAATGAACTGATATCATTACTGATCGCCAGAAAGAAAGAAAGAAAGCACCATTTCAATTCTCTACTTGTCTTTTTGCCCTGATAATTTCCATTTTGCATTTGTGGCTTCACATTGCTGACATTGAGAGATTCAAACCAAGAAACTGACCACTTTGTACTTTTCCTTGAAACACAACAAAGTGTTATGAAACACATTGTTCAAGGATTCTCCAAGTTAAAAATAACCACCTAATCCCAAAGAAATGTACTTACAGGTAAGTGTGGAGACTTCATTTTTCACATGTTCAGTAATACAATGTTGTGGTTCTGTTCGCCGAGCTGGGAATTTGTGTTGCAGACGTTTTGTCCCCTGTCTAGGTGACATCCTCAGTGCTTGGGAGCCTTCTGTGAAGCGCTTCTGTGATGTTTCGTCCGGCATTTATAGTGATTTGTACCTGCCACTTCCGGTTGTCAGTTCCAGCTGTCCGCTGCAGTGGCCGGTATATTGGGTCCAGGTCGATGTGCTTATTGATTGAATCTGTGGATTAGTGCCATGCCTCTAGGAATTCCCTGGCTGTTCTCTGTTTGGCTTGTCCTATAATAGTAGTGTTGTCCCAGTCGAACTCATGTTGCTTGTCATCTGAGTGTGTGGCTATTAAGGATAGCTGGTCGTGTCGTTTCATGGCTAGTTAGTGTTAGCCACGAAACTAGCCACAAAACGACACGACCAGCTATCCTTAGTAGGCACACACTCAGATGACAAGCAACATAAGTTTGACTGGGACAACACTACTATTATAGGACAAGCCAAACAGAGAACAGCCAGGGAACTCCTAGAGTCATGGCACTAATCCACAGATTCAATCAATAAGCACATCGATCTGCACCCAATCTACCGGCCACTGCAGCGGACAGCTGGAACTGACAACCGGAAGCAGCAGGTACAAATCACTATAAATGCGGAGGAAACATCACAGAAGCGCTTCACAGGAGGCTCCCAAGCACTGAGGATGTAACCTAGACAGGGGACGAAATGTCTGCAACACAAATTCCCAGCTCGGCGAACAGAACCACAACAACGAGCACCCGAGCTACAAATCTTCTCCCAAACTTTGAATTCAGTAATACATATGTCAAGTTAAAATTATTCCGAGGTTTCAAACCTTTATTCACAAAGTGTGAATCATTTTGACAATGCAACCATGGAAGCAGAGTCTATAGAGCTTTTAAAAGAAAAATGAATAAATATTTGAAAAGTAACTTTCTTTTAAAAATGGTTTGTGGGCGGCACGGTGGCACAGTGGTTAGCACTGCTGCCTCACAGCGCCAGAGACCCGGGTTCAATTCCCGCCTCAGGCGACTGACTGTGTGGAGTTTGCACATTCTCCCCGTGTCTGCGTGGGTTTCCTCCGGGTCCTCCGTTTTCCTCCCACAGTCCAAAGATGTGCAGGGTCAGGTGAATTGGCCATGTTAAATTGCCCGTAGTGTTAGGTAAGGGGTAAAAATGTAGGGGTATGGGTGGGTCATGCTTCGGCGGGTCGGTGTGGACTTGTTGGGCCGAAGGGCCTGTTTCCACACTGTAATCTAATCTAATCTAAAAAAAAATGGGCAAGAAAATGTGTTTAAGTGGTTAGTTTTTTTCAGGTATGGAGGCACGGAGGATACTGTTATGGGGAGCTGTGTGGCATTTACTTATTTTCATCATGTAAAAACTGGACATTAAGATGGTCAATGTGTTCCTGGCAACTTCACCTCCCAGAAAACTGCCTGAAGCCCACTACCACTGATTCAAACAGATGCCTTTCAACATGCAGCTGAACTAGCCAACCCAGATCAGCAGCGTCATGATTCAAATAGAATAGAGTCAGGCAGTATCCAAGGAACAGGAAAATCGACATTTCGGGAAAAAGCCATTCTTGATGCTCCTCGGATGCTGCCATTTCCTGCTCCTCGGAGGCTGCCTGACCTGCTATGCTTTTCCAGCACTATACTCTCAACTCTAATCTCCAGCATCTGCAGTCCTTACTTTCACCTCATGATTCAGGTAGTCTACTTCAGATCTGACTGCAGTGACCATACCAGTGATTTTGACTGATTTTGCAGGTGTTTGCCCATTGGCTGCTGAACCCTTTGACTCCATTATCTTCAGAAGTGACTATTCAATATTCATCTATCTGATCTCCTATAACCCACACCCATAAACATGTGCTCAACTGGAACACTGCTAGCGGGATGATAATTCTGTCCTGTTCTCCCATTATCCTATGCTTCTTGGCTTACACTAGTTCCTGGTTTACTAACGTCTCAAGTTGACAAAATGCATCCAAGAGCTGGATATTAAAATGGACAAGTTACATTGTCAGGGGATATTGAGAGCAGGAGGACATTGAGAGGCTTGGGGAAGCATTCCTGCTCCTTCTTTTGCACAAACAGCATTGTGGTGACACCCCCCTTCTCTCCAGAGCAGCACGCACACCCCAGCCCTCTGTTATTGGGAATCCGGAGGTCGGCAAAATCTAGCCCTTCATAAAGCCATACAAATAGATTGCTAACCTTGTTAAAATATTTAAATTGCCTACCCGACACCTGGAAGCAGATTGTGTGTCAATTTCTTGTCCAACTTCTGTAAAACCTGGAAGTAGGTAAGTTGGGATCAGGGTAAAGAATTTAATTAGCTTCTATCTGACCTGAACCAAAAAAAAAACATTTATGTACGCAAAATAATTGCTCGTGTTCAAAATCCTCTCTAACTCTGTACACCACTCCAGCCTCGACAAGTTCAAAGAAATCTATGTGATACTGATAATTCATTCTTGGGAATGAGAAATTGAAATATTCTCCTGGAACTACTGTCCATTTATCACTAGATATCAATTTTAAATCTACTATACTTCATTCACCAGATGTGTTAATGTCTGCATTGAAGTGGATTATACTGCTCTTTTTTTTTATCTGCAGGCTCAGAAACTGCAGTGAATTGTCTTCAGTGGAATAGGTTTGGCAAAATAATTTTCTGCTCCTGTGTAGTTGTAAACGCTTGTACTACCAACAAGATGAAACAATACTCTGATGTCAATGTAGGTAATCACAATAAACTCTGCCTTGTGTTTTAGTTCCCCATAATTTCAGATGTGAAATGAAATCTTCCACTAGTTGTCTCCAATCAGTTATTGAACAACCATTTAATATTGGACCAGTTGTTCTCTGACTGGCTTATCTTTGAATTGTCTTGGCATTGTTTGTTCTATTTTGACCCATTTGCTTTGAACTGTACCTAGTCAAACTCTTTCAGTATAAGACATGCATGTCAAGGAAAAGATCATCTGCCCAAGCAGGATCACAATGTTCTACACTATTGAAACTGGCTCCTACTATCTGCTATCTTGCCTAATGTTTGTGTTAGTTTGTCACATACACTTTTACGGATTGAATGGATTTTGTTGCTCTCCTGTGAAAAGGTTCTCCTTTGCCTCACACCAATTACCTTCTTGCTTTCTGCAGCCATTACTATCTGGAAGATATTTTCTTTTCCCTTCCAAAATTAACTCTTCTGTGGGCCATAATAAATTTGACAAAGATTCATCAACAACAAGTTGGCCTCTTCATGAATTTTGGTTTTGAAGCTCCATAGACACAGTTTTCTAGAAATCTGTGTGCATCATTAATGATATTATCAAAGGATTCCCCTCAATTCAGAGCTCTGATTAAATCTAATTCTAAGGATTTTAGTTATTAGATTAATGCAACTGTATCAAAAATATCTGTGTCTTTCTAATTATTTGAACTATAATTTCATGTGGTATGGTCCAAATGAATACAATAGAGTATTTACTTGTTCAGCTTGTAGTTTAGTCTTTAGTCTATCTTAAAAAAAAACAAAATTATTATTAAAACTGTTCTCTCCCAGCTGTTCAATTTAGGGGTCATTTTGGCTCAACTCAGAGAGGGTTATTTCTCTTACCATTCCTTCTGAGTGATCATTTACTTTTTCTACTTTAAAGTTGTTTTTAATGTTACAGTATCTCAACATTGCCTTACATTTCCCCAGATACATTCTTACTACTTTGACATAGCAACAATATTTTTTCCTTGTTATAAAAACATTTAAACTGTGCAGGACAGCAATGCTAGTTTGTTTTCCTTCTTTCAATACTGTAAACTCTATAATATTACACTGTTTGTATCTCAGTACTGTTTATTAGAGTTTTTCCCATGATTTCAGTGGTAAGAAATGGGAGTTTTCCATCTGTCTACATAGAATATAGAAGTCTGTTCTCTTTGAGATCCAGAGCTATTTTTCACATCCATGACCTGACATCATCATGAGATTGGTGGAGTTTAACATCGTCTTCAAAATTAACCACTTCAGAACCACTACATTACACTTCATGGCTTAATGTCTTGTTTGTTTTATCATGTCCTCTGGCTTGATTATGTTTTTGAGAAGCATTTTGGGAGCTTTTACCAAATATAGAGGGCTATATAAAATCAAGTTTTTTACAGCCACATAAGAACCTAAATTCATTGATTTAAATAAACATGGAATGAATTGGTTGCAGATCCATCCCTGTCTCTACCACAGACATCCTGGAACTCCAGCCCCCTAACTATAATTTTATGGAAACTAACTGCCACTTTCACCCAAGTTGCAAGCAGTTTAATATGCCATTTAATTAGCTTTATTGTGGTCAACTCAGTTATTGAATAGCTATGCAATTTAGTCAACTATATGTGTATTATGGACTTTGACAACAATTTTACTCTGTATTTGTTACTGTTAAGATGAATTTGCTCTAAGTAGTCATAGAATTAAACAATATGGTAGTGTCTGTATTTTATGCAAACACGTCAATATAAGACTACTGCATTTCCTTTGCAAGCAACAGATACATTGTATCGCTCTTGAGAAGATCTGTAGCTCAGATTGTGGATGAAGTCATGGATTCGTTTGCTGAGCTGGTGTGTTTTTTCTGCGAACATTTCGTCACCTCACTAGGTGACATCATCAGTGCATCTTTGATAAGATGTTAGTGCTGTCACACCGTCACACCTGGCATTTATAGCCTCTGTTTGTTGGCACTTGTGGTTCTGTATCTGAGTGGTTTGTGTCCGGGGTCCAGTTCAATGCACACAACTGGAAGAAACCTACCACCACATCCATAACATCTTCACTGAATAAAGTTCACTAAAGAGGAGGAAATCAACAGCAGAATACCCTTCCTGGACATATTGGTGCAACACACACCTATCGGGGAACTCCAGACCAGTGTGTACAGGAAGGATACCCATACTGACCAGATACTGAACTATATCAGCAACCACCCCAGTATATACAAACAGAGCTGCATTAGGACATTATTTAAATGGGCAAGGACACACTGCAGCAAACCATAACTCCAGAAGGCAGAACAGGAACACCTATTCAAAAGATTTCAATGAAACGGGTACCCCAACAGCACTACCCTCCCCTACTTACAGGACAAACCCAAAGAAGAAAACACTACTTGACCATACCATACATCAAAGACATATCAGAAATAACCACCCAACTACTCAGACCCCCAAGGAATCCTAGAGGCCCACAAACCAGTAAACATCTTCCACCAGCTCCTCACAAAAGTTTAAAAACCCAACACCCACATCCAACAGAATGAATGTTATCTACAAGATATCCTGCAAAAACTGTGAAAAACACTATGCAGGACAAACAGGGAGAAAGCTGATCATGCAAGTGCACGAACATCAGCTTGCCACTGCTAGACATGACCAGCACTCTTTCATTTCCAACAGCACAGACAATGAAGGACACAAGTTCAACTGAGACGATGTAACCATCCTAGCACAGACACAGAGACACGCGAGAGAATTCCTTAACCTGGCACTCCAACCAGAACTCAATCAATAAGCACTTTGAAATGGACCCTGTAAACAAACCACTCAGATACAGAACCACAAGTACCAACATTAGAGGCATATAAATACCATGTGGGACAGAGCACCAACATCTTTATCACCTAGTGAGGTGATGAAATGTTTGCTGAAAAACACACTAGCTCAGTGAACGAATCGAGGAGAAAGTGAGGACTGCAGATGCTGGAGATCAGAGCTGAAAATGTGTTGCTGGAAAAGCGCAGCAGGTCAGGCAGCATCCAAGGAACAGGAGAATCGATGTTTCGGGCATAAGCCCTTCCTGAGCAAGCATTGCCTTATAATCCAAAATTAAGTTTTTTTTTTCACTTTTACATTATTGTAATTGTTATAATTCAGAGTATGAAGTAGATGCCTATCAAAGATGCAATTTATTGTGCATTTGCAGATATGACTTCAATTTCAATTTTTCTCAATTTAACTCCTGATTACTAGTTCCTGTGGTCACACTATGGATGTGTATTTTGATATATGAACAGATCAGACATGAGCTTATTGAATAGCAGACCAAGCTTGAAGGACAACATAGTCTACTTCTGCTCCAATTTTGTACTTTCATATGTAACATTGAAGTGCTCCATCTTTCACCACAAGGTGGCATGTTTCTGCAGAACAGTGAATCTATCATCCTCCCTCCTTGAGGAACAGCACTTTAAGGATTGCTTACACCAAGTGCCAGAGACAAGATTCATATCCTTGATGATAGGCATGAGTAAACAGCATGAGTCAACAGTTTAATAAATTCATATTCCAATTTAGAATTTGAAATTAGAAAAAAGAAGTTTCAACAGCATTATGCCAAGGTGCATTTACAATACAATTCATCAAGAATTCTGAAAAAAATGGATATGAACCATATGAGTCTGTAAGGATTTGACTTTCATTTTGCTGGCTGCTTTAGAATACACTCACCAATACAAATAATCATCTTCTTTCTCACTATTATGTATTTGACCATGCCCCATGCAGTATAGACAGACATTTATGTGATTGTTATTCTGTGTCAACTCAAATTCAATGATAGCACTGTTGTCACTGAATCAGAATGTTGTGGATTCAAGTCTCCTATTAGCACATTATCCAGGATGACACATCAGTATAATACCAAAGGGTGTTGCACTGTTGGAAGAACCATCTTTCTGATGAGATGCAGGTCTCACCCACCCCTCTTTTGTGGATGTGAAAGCTCCCATGGTGTAATTAAAAGAACAGGGATTCTCCCCAATGTCCTGCTCAAACTGCATTCCCCAAGTTTTATCAGTTAAAGCTGTCACATGAACAAACTTACATTGCTGCTTGTGTTTAAATTAGCTACAACATTTTCAACAACATCCCAAAGACAGACCAAAGCAACCCATTGGCTGAAAATCTCAATTCCTGATATTGTCAAAGGAGATATGTTAATGCAAGTCACTTTCATTGATGATAATATATTAAGATAGTCTCCCTATACTAGATTGTTAGTGGAGCAAAATACTGACTCTTCATTTGCTCTCTATTATTGAAAGTTCTCATTGTTCCTTTTAAGGTAACAACTTGCTTTTATACAAATTTTGCAAGCTGGATGTCAGAAAACAAAACAGCATAGTGAGCCCACATATAGAGGTATTAGGGAAGATGACCAAAAGCTTGGCAAATTAGATAGGTTTTAAGGACAACCTTAAAAGGAGGAAGGAGAGGTAAGCCAAGAGGTTTCAGGAGGAATTCCAGAACTTTAGGTTTAGACAATTGAATGTACAGCCAACAGCAGTAGAGTAGCTAAAATAGGAAGACAGAACTAGAAGAGAATGGAAACTATGCAAAAACCTACAGGACAAGTGAAATTACAGAGATAGGTGTGTGAGGCCTTGGATGCATTTGAAAACAATATGAGTTTAAGCAAAACCAGTGCATGTGAGCAAATATTGGGAAATAATTGATGCAGATGAAGATGTGAGCAGAGTTTTGAATGACTAGAAGTTCATGGAAGGTGGGACGCGGGAGGAGTGCATTAGGGGGTGAAGAAAGAATTACTTTATAGTACTTTTCACACCTACTGCTTTCCACAAAGTGCTTTACTGTCAATTAAGCACTATCAGAACATAGCCACTGTCAAGAGATAGCAAAGCCGGAAGGCAATTTGCATTTGAAAAGCTTCAAAAAACAGAAATCTGATTATGACCACAATGCCTTTTTGATTGAAAAATAAATATTGTTAAGGATAATGAGACCTCCTCACTGCATGGAATCTTCTACATTCAACCTGAAGGAGCAGACATAGCCTGTTTAATGTCTCAACTGAAGGAATAGGCAAAGCTGGAAGTAATCAGCATGGATGGGGGTTTCATCTGAAATCTGAAAGAGCAGAATAAGTTTATTCTGATTTCTCTCCACTGATGATGCTGGACCTGCTGAGGTTTTCCAGCAATTTCTGATCTTGTTTCAGAATAAGATTAATTGCTCCCATCTCTTACAGAGTGGCAGGAAACCTAAGTAGTAAAAATAAGCCAGTAGTATATTTTTATCTGAACAGCTCACTTTAAAAAAAAATTGTATCTACTTTTATGCTAGCCTTTCCTGAAGGGAGCAAAATTTTGCTGTTAGAAGAGCATTTGAGTGAAAGCAATAGGTCAGGGCCCAAACGTTCAATACAAGCCATTAAATATTCACAACAATGTTGACAAAACAAAACATTCCTTGTTAAGCAACAATTATTTTGCAAATTACAAACTACAACTTTAAAACTGACAGGAATAATGAAATGTAGATGCTAAATGTCAAGTTATTAGTTGCTCTGGAGCAACATGGGAAAAGCGTTTGGTGTTCTATTTTGTGGTGGGAGTACAGGTTGTCTTAAAAGGCTGCATATCTCTGCCATTTTGCTCAAAATAATGAGACTACTTGCCACATGTTAGACTTAAGCGAATGACACCATCAGAAACATGCTGACCCTAACCATAATTTGCTGTGTAGGTACCAAAATCATGACTTAAAATGAAGGCATTGAATAAATCTAATTAACCAATGTATTGTGTGAATACAGTGCAGCAACCAACTCCGATTGCTAATCTTTTTAAACATTTTATTTTAAATTAAAACCAAATGCTTTTACTCTACCCTGAAAGGAAATAGGGGACTGATGATCAAAATATTTGTTAAAACGCTAAAAAAAAGTTCAGAAACTGAAACTAATTCTTTGTGCTTTTTTTCACAAAAGATTGGCAGGATACAGATATTGCAAACAAGAAAGGAAGTGTGAAATATTAGATGAAATTAGCCTGGTCAGACAGAAATTGTTAAGAGGTTTAAAATTTTAGAAAGTTGATAAATTCTCATGACTGGACTAAATGCATCTGAGTTTAGAGTCATACAGTCCTACAGCACAGAGACAGGCTCTTTGGCCCAAACTGGGCCATGCTGTCCAACATGTCCATCCATGCTAACCCCATTTCCCTGCACTTGGCCCATATGCTCCTAAACCTTTCCTACCCAGTTATTTGTCCAAATGCCTTTTAAAGTTGCTAGAACTGCTTGGGAGGATTTAAACTAGTAAGGTGGGGGGGGAGAGGAGGTGGGGTGGGACCCAGGAAGATAGTGAGGAAAGCGATCAATCTGAGACTGGAACAGTTGAGAACAGAAGTGAATCAAACAGTCAGGACAGGCAGGGACAAGGTAGGACTAATAAATTAAACTGCATTTATTTCAATGCAAGGGGCCTAACAGGGAAGGCAGATGAACTCAGGGCATGGTTTGGAACATGGGACTGGGATATCATAGCAATTACAGAAACATGGCTCAGGGATGGGCAGGACTGGCAGCTTAATGTTCCAGGATACAAATGCTACAGAAAGGATAGAAGGGGAGGGAAGAGAGGAGGGGGAGTGGCATTTTTGATAAGGGATAGCATTACAGCTGTGCTGAGGGAGGATATTCAATTTTTCAATGTATAATTTCAGTTACATCACACTGCAAAATTTTGCTATAAATTCTGTGTTATGATCGAGCCCTCCACAATCACCTGATGAAGGAGCATCGCTCCGAAAGCTAGTGTACTTCCAATTAAACCTGTTGGACTATAACCTGGTGTTGTGTGATTTTTAACTTTGTCCACCCCAGTCCAACACTGGCATCTCCAAATCAAGATTGATGAAGGCAGAATAGTAGATGTGATCTATATGGACTTCAGTAAGGCGTTCAACAAGGTTCCCCATGGGAGACTGATTAGCAGGGTTAGATCTCAAAAAAGGGAGAACTAGCCATTTGGATACAGAACTGGCTCAAAGGTAGAAGACAGAGGGTGGTGGTGGAGGGTTGTTTTTCAGACTGGAGGCCTGTGACCAGTGGAGTGCCACAAGGATCAGTGCTGGGTCCTCTATTTTTTGTGATTTACATAAATGATTTCGATGCGAGCATAAGAGGTACAGTTAGTAAGTTTGCAGGCGACACCAAAATTGGAGGTGTAGTGGACAGCGAAGGAGATTACCTCAGATTACAGCAGGATCTGGTAGATGCGTCAATGGGCTGAGAAGTGGCAGATGGAGTTTAATTCAGATAAATGTGAGGTGCTGCATTTTGGGAAAGCAAATCTGAGCAGGACTTATACACTTAATGGTAAGGTCCTAAGGAGTGTTGTGAACAAAGAGACCTTGGAGTGCAGGTTCATAGCTCCTTGAAAGTGGTGTTGCAGGTAGTGAAGGTGGCATTTGGTATGCTTTCCTTTATTGGTCAGAGTATTGAGTACATGAGTTGGGAGGTCATGTTGCGGCTGTACAGAACATTGGTTAGGCCACTGTTGGAATATTGCGTGCAATTCTGGTCTCCTTCCTATTGGAAAGATGTTGTGAAACTTGAAAGGGTTCAGAAAAGATTTACAAGAATGTTGCCAGGGTTGGAGGATTTGAGCTATAGGGAGAGGCTGAACAGGCTGGGGCTGGTTTCCTTGGAGCATAGGAGACTGAGGGGTGACTTTATAGAGGTTTACAAAATTATGAAGGGCATGGATAGGATAAATAGTCCTTTCCCTGGGGTCAGGGAGTCCAGAACTAGAGGGCATAGGTTTAGGGTGAGAGGGGAAAGATCTAAAAGAGACCTAAGGGGCAACTTTTTCATGCAGAGGGTGGTGCGTGTACGGAATGAGCTGCCAGAGGATGTGGTGGAGGCTGGTATAATTGCAACAATTAAGAGGCATTTGGATGGGTATATAAATAGGAAGGGTTTGGAGGGATATGGGCTGGATGCTGACAGGTGGGACGAGATTGGGTTGGGATATCTGGTTGGCGTGGATAGGTTGGACCGAATGGTCTGTTTCCATGCTATACATCTCTAGGACTCTATGGCTCTAAATGTTGTAGACGTACCCGCCTCAACCATTTCCACTGGCATCTCATTCCATATGCGTACAACCTTCTGTGTAAAATAGTTGCCCCTCATGTTCTCTTTTATTCATTCCCCTCTAATCTTAAACTGATGCCCTCTAGTCCTCGATTCCCCAACCTTGGGGAAAAAAGACTGAGTCCATTCACCCTATCTAGGCCAGTGTACCAAAAATGATTTGGAGACACCGGTGTTGGATTGGGGGTGTACAAAGTTAAAAATCACACAACACCAGGTTATAGTCCAACAGATTTAATTGGAAGCACAAGCTTTCAGAACGCTACAGGTGGTAACAGTGTGCCAAAAGCCTTCTTCACTGCCCTGTCTACTTGTGACTCCACATTCAGAGAACCATGCACTCCAAGGTACCTCTGTTCCACTACACTCTTTAAGGCCCTACCATGAAACTCTACCCTGATTTGACTTTCCAAAATGTAAGACCTCACACTTATCTATATTAAACTCCATTTGCCATTTCCTGGCTCATTTCCCCTTGCTGATCAAGATCCTGCTGTAATTTCTGATAAACGTCTTCACTGTCCACGATACTGTCTATTTTAGTGTCATCTGCAAACTTCCAAATCATACTTTGTACACTCTCATCCAAATCATTGATATAGATAACAAACAGCAATGGGCCCAGCACTGGCCCCTGAGGCACTCCAACATTCACAGGCTTCCAGTGTGACAAGCATCCTTCCACTATTATCCTCCGCTTCCTACCATCAAGCCAATTTTGTACCCAATTTGCCAGCTCCCTCTGAATTCCGTATGACCTGACCTTCCAGAGGAGCCTACCATGTGGAAACTTATCAAAGGATTCACTGAAATCCATACAGACTCGCCTACTGCCCTGCCCATGTCAACATTCCTGGTCACTTCATCAAAGAATAAATTTGTGAGGCATGCTCTCCCATGCACAAAGCAATGCTGACTATTCCTAATCAAATCCTGTCTTTCCAAATGCATGTACATCTTTTCTCTCAGAATCTTCTCAAGTTACATATCTACCACAGACGTTAGGCTTACTGGTCTACAGTTCCCAGGCTTTTCTTTGCAGCCTTTCTTGAATAAGGGCACAACATTCACTACCCTTCAGTCTTCTGGGATCTCACCTATGGCTAATGATGATGCAAAAATATCATCCGGGAACCCTGCAATTTCTTCTCTCGCCTCTTGCAGTGTTCTTGGATATATCTGGTCAAGACCAGGCGATTTATCTACCTTAATGTATTCTAATACATCAAACACGTTCTCTACTGTGATATGGACTATTCCCAAGATAAGACCACTAACTTCCCAAGTGTTCATGTCTTTTTCCATGGTAAACACAGAAATATTCATTGAGGACCTCACCCATCTCCTGTGGTTTGACATATACATGTCCACTTTGGTCCTTGAGGGGTCTGTTTCTCACTCTAGTTGTTGCTTTTCCTTCAATATACTTAAAGAACCTCTTTGGACTCACCCTAATCTTCTCAGCCAAGGCTATCACGTGACCCCTTTTCACCCTCCTGATTTCCTTCTTCAGTAAACTCCTGTATCTCCTATAAATCTGCAGGGATTCCCTAGATCCCAAGCTGCCTGTATCTGAGTCATGCCTCCTTCTTTAGGGAAACAAAAAAAAAGAAATTCTGACCATTATTTTCCAATCCTCCAGTTACAGGATGTGTTGGAGGACCTGTCGATAGCTGATGCCATACAATTATTAAATGATGGAAGGGACAGATTAAATAATTAACGACTGGTCAGCCTAATTTTACTGGCGAGAAAACATCAGGAAAGCTCTGAGGGAGACAATAAATCTTCATTTAAGAAGGCACCGAGTAATCCATGCAATCAGCATGACTTCGTTTAAGGTATACTGTGTCCGACTACTCTGACTGAACTTGGAATAGTATTAACATGGAGCTTGATTCAAACACCAGTATGGCCTACCAATGAACAGGAATTTGGTGCTGATGTCTTCATTACATGTGCCCATACTGCCCTGAAATTGCTATCGGATGAAATGTGCCCATTAGATCTAACTATCTTTCACTATTTCTCTCACCACCCTGCTGGCCATCCTTTACCACTGGTTCCCCCCCACCCCCCATCCTACCCTACCACCCCAGCTTTTCCACCAGATTATTAGATTATTCCATCAGCGACCTCACCAGTGGCTCCCAATTTCTGCTCCAAAAACTGCTGCCACCCTGGTTATCCTGCTGACTGCTTTACTTGTTACCCCCTTACTGTCCTGTAAAATCTCATAGCAATGTGACATAGGCATGTAATTGAAAAGAACAAGTTGCAGGGTTACAAAACATAATGCTGAATTGCACATCCTTGGGGGTTAGACAACAAGCATTGCTACATTGGATAACATGTCTACAAGTTGTAATGTGTGGTTGTACCACTGCATCACTCTGGATTCAACAATACAAATCAGGGAAAGCTTTAAGTTCCATAGCCAGGCAGTTATTAGGATTACCTGATGGTAGTGCTGTTATGGGTTGAGATCATGCTGAGCTATTCCCCCACCATCGACCATTCCCTCCCCATTGCAGAGGTAGCCTTCAAAAACTATGTTACATTGTGCAAATGCAGCCTAGACAGTATTCTGTATTCAGAAAAATTCTCTCCATGGTAATACTTTCACCAAGTACTGTTTCAATATTATACCATGATGATTATTTCCACATTACAATCAAGATGTAAACAATATTGCATCTTAAAGTGCTGCCATAAATACTTCATGAAATGTAACTCTTTGAGTTGGCAATAGTATGAATAAAGTTAAAGTAGTGTGGCAGATAGATAGGGTGCACGTGTCTTCCTATGTTGAGCAGGATATTGAACACAAAAGCAGGGATGATGTGAGATACTAGTTCTGACTGGAGCTTTCTTTTTTAAACAATTTTGGTCACCACTTTGCAGGAAGGACATAAGTGTTCTGGACAGAGTATAGAGTATAGAGGGAATTTACAACAACATAGCTGCAATCTTCAAGCCCAAACAATGAGGAAAAATAGATTTTGCTTGTTTTCCCCAGAAAAGCAGCTGAAAGATGACTTAATTGAGAAGTACACAATAGAAGGGTTTAGATTCTATTTTGATTTAGTCCCTACCCTCCCCTTCACTGTTTTGATCACTGGCCACCCAGGTGTTTTCCTATCTTCCTGGTGGTGGAAATTGAATAAAGATTCGTGCACTTTGTGTCTAAAAAATTAAAAAAAAATAAATAAATAAACAAGAGATGTTCGTGCACTTTGAAATAGAAGGGTTTAGCTAGAATGGGAGTAGACAGGGATGGTCATTCCCCAAGCATACAAGCCAATTACAGAAGCACAGCTTTTATGTGTTTGGTAGATGGGTTAGAGGGGACATGGGGTGGAGTCTGGGTGGGATGCTCTTCAGTGGGTGAATGTGGACCCGCTGTGCCGTCTGGCCTGCTTTCACACTGTAGGGACTCTACATTTCTAACATTTTCACCCTGTTGGCAGTGGGTGTTTGGAATTTGCTTCCCCATCTGATGAGTGACGCAGAAGCACTCAACTCACTTGAAAAGGAACCTGGATCTGCGTCAGCAGCCTTGTAATCTGCAGAATGACAATGGACCAGGTGCCCAGTAAATGAGATGAGAATGTGCAGTTGGATTTTTCAGCAGACATGATGGAACTCATAGCCATTTTCTGTGCAGTAACGTGATGAATCCAAATTTGACACTACTGGTTTATTTTGGTAGTACAAGATACCGCTTTTATATCTCCAGCAATTTTCAAGTAGACCACGTGATCGCCATGGCATTGTTCCAATGGATTCCACGTTTGGAGAATCCAGTAAAAAATAAATTGAAGTTGG